>NC_060122.1:206319870-207569870 GCF_021461395.2 Schistocerca americana | reverse complement strand
GCATCTCGGGGGATATTCTCCAACAGGATAACGCTCGACCACATACCGCTGTTGTAACCCAACATGCTCTACAGAATGTCGACATGTTGCCTTGGCCAGCTCCATCACTGGATCTATGTCCAGTCGAGGACATATGGTACAACATCGGACGATAACTCCAGTGTTATTCACAACCACCATTAAACATCCCTGTACTGACCGACCAAGTGCAAAAAGCATGAAACTCCATCCCACAAACTGACGTTAGGTAGCTGTACCTCACAATGCATGCACGTTCGTATGCTTGCATTTAACGTTCCGGCGGTTACACTGATTGTTAATGTACCAGCATTTCTCATTTGCTATAGCTTATCTTGCGCTTACATGTACTTGTGATCCTGTAATGTTAATCACTTAAATATGTTACCTAGACAAATGTATTCTCCAAATTTAATTACTCTATATTAATTATTTCTGGTGATTTTTTTCTGTCAGTATATGCATACATTGTGCAAATAAACTTATAAAAATTAAGTTTTAAGAATGCTGAAACAGGTGAATAAAGTAATGACATTTGAGACATCCAATGCGAAGTTTTCAACAAACAAAAATTTGTGTGAACAGTTTTTAAGGGCAAGGCACTTTATAATGAAACATCCTGTCCTAAAGAAATGTGTTCTGACCAGGAATCTTACCTTGTTTTACCCTCTACGCCAAGTTTGTCTGCCAGTAGCTATTTCTCTTGCTTTCGAACCCCCCATAAGAACTCCTACATCTTGTAATGTCGACATCATACTACAACTGTACTAAAAGCTCTCATGTTCTAATTTTAGATCAATTAGCTTGCTAAATCAGCTCCACTCTTAACGAATTTTTCAAGGAAACTGTAGCATGAAAAATCAAGCAGTTTCCAACTTCATCGCAGAGGTATACGGTTTCAGTGACACGCCATCAATAGCCGCACTTCATCATCACGGAATGACGTAAGGCGACATGGGCCCTTCTAAGCGACCGGCAGATACTTGGCAATCAACTTGCGTAGAGGGGCGGGAGTGGTTAACGCCCCGATGGCGCCATCAGAGGCAGCCAGGGGGTGGCTAACGAGTTCGTTAGCGTGATGGCGTCTTAATACTGTGGGCTGCCAATGCAGCACCTGGCTCTGTCAACCCGGCGCCGCGCTTACGTCAGCAGAGCCGTCTCGCTATAAAGAGTGGAAGGGCTATGAGATCGCACAGTACTCTTACTGATATTGATGTCACACCTTCAGCGAGAGGAACATTTATGAGTGCGCTGGAACGTGTTACCACTTTACTGCATTACCGACTTGTGTCTCAGAACAGAAAATTGGTGAACTTAAATTATTTCTAGTAATAACTCCTCATTAAAACAAAACATTGCTACATGCCGGTGAACATCTGCACTAAATTTATATATTTTTATGCTATTATGAGCTGATAGTGTTTTCAGTGTAGTTATCAAGTTTCGATTCACTTTTCACTACGTGCTGAAACTGATGTAATTCATTACTTTTGAATACATTGTGGGTGTCAACAGTGATCAATTTTGTTACAAATATTTACTATCAAAAACAGTCTTGATCATAAATTACTTATTCCGGTGACCGGTTTCGACCTCAACGACCACAAGTCATATACAAAACTGTGATTAGAGGCCTACATATATTAAAGAAAGTACATAAAGCTACGAAGCTATAAAACTGTGAATTACCAATGAATAAGGACCTCCTTCTGGTGGTAAATCTGGTGGTAAATCGTTTCAAAACAGACATGTTGCTGCTCAATAGTACATCGTCTGACGTGACAATGTTTGCCATTCCACTTTCACAACAACTTCGTTAGAAAGAAACCTACTGCCACATCTTTGGAATGGCGTCTATCCTCACCATGGCAACCGCAAGTTTGCCTACCAATTTTAGAACAACTTCAGTGGAAAGAAGTCTTCTGCCACATCTTTGGAATAGCGTCCATCCTCACTATGGCAACCACTAGTTTACCTATCGACTCTAAAACAACTTAAGTGGAAATACGCCTGCTGCCACATCTTTGGAACGGCGACTAACTTCACCATGGCAACCAGTGGTTCCAAATGGTTCACTAACAGGCCTTGAGAGAGCAACTCATGAACTGTCAAAACGATGTTCATTTATCCTACATGTTTAAATATTTTTGACGCTTCTTAAGTGACAGTAGCTGTTGAACAAGCTAAGTTTTATGTGTGTTTATTTTCCTTTCTGCCAATGTTCTTTTAACTAAGAAATTTTACGTTGTTATTCGGCCTATAAACCGTTAGTTAGCAATGATGTCACTCAGTCAGAAGTGGGCGGGGCCTCCAGTATATATAGTAAGACGTGCACTGGTTTCTCCAGTAGTGATTTACCACCAGAAGAAGGTTTTTATTCATTGGTAATGCATCGTTTTAAAGCTTTGTAGCTTTATGTATTTTCTTTAACGTATGTAGCCCTGTAATCAAAGCTTTGTATATGACTTGTAAGTCTGAAGATAACCAAAGTTGTGGTCGTAACCGGTCACCGGAATAAACAGTTTGGGATCAAGACTGTTTTTGACAGTAAAAAAATGATGTAATTCAAGTGAGGAAAACGTTTAAAATGTGTTGTGCTAACATGAATACGAGGAGTTACATCCCCGTCGCGCCATGCCCTAGCATTGTTAATTACAAGCTGATGATTCGTTCACAAGCAGCGATATCGGTGCTTCACGGTTCAAAACTCCGTCACTGAGTAGGGCTGGCCTGTCCTTGAGTTACCTCTTGACCAAATTTTTGATCTTTTCCTACCTGCTCAGTGTTGCAGTTCTTCTGATGATCTCCGCCGCAGTCGGTAGCGCTAATGTGCTGTAAACCGGTAAAGTGTGGCTTCCAAAAGAAATATGAGTAGTTTCCACAAATATCTGGAAAATAATGTGGATTCCATCACAATAAATTTATTGACAACAGTCGCCACGAACTTTAAAAAAAATAAACTTCTTCAAATAACTAACATAATAAATTCGAAAATGGAAGATATTAAGATCATGGCCTACACGAAGATTTCGGCTGGATCGTGTCCTAGCGTAGACTGACTAAATCAGCTGTTTCGTACGTCTCTATTTACTCTGGGATGGCTTTTTCCCGACAATTTATTTAGGAAAACTCCAATTGTGTTGTACACGAAAATTTGCACAAGTTCAGCCAACGGCTGATATACTCCCTCTGATGTTATCTACACGATGGGTGGTTTATTGTTACTGGCATTTTCATTTGACGATATTACTGTTTGGTGACTATCTTCCACGTCATACCCGATCTAACTGTTTTACGAGAAAAACAGAAGCACCCAGAACGGGACGAGGAAACTAAATGAAACTTCACAGATTGAGAGAGGGTGTTACGTCATTTCAGTTATTACAAAATCAAGATTCATCTGCAAAGGACTTGGCAGTATGAGCCCACTTAGTAGTATAGCACTGAGCCCCCTCTGGCCTGGAAACTTGTACTAATTTGGTTGTGAAGAGGGTCATAAAACGGTTGTATCCTCACCTGGGGCAAGCTGGTTCACAATTGTTGTGACTGGTCCTCGAAATCCTTGATACCGGCTCTGGGACAGAGTTCGCGTTTGTATTGGTCTCATACAAGTTCCATTGGGGATAGATCTCGGAATATTGCTGGCCATGGGAGTACCTCAATATAACCGCGGAAAGTACGTAGACACGTTCATTGTCGTACTGAAAAGTGGCACAACAATACTATAGCATAGTAGGCAACATATAATGACGCTGAATGAACCTGATGTACCGTGGATCCTGAAAACATATCTGATGGCACTTCACTTCACCCCACCCCCAACTCCCGTCCCGCCAGATCACTTGGCGTCTCCACAACATTGGATGCCTGGGACCCCTTCCCAGGCCTCCGCCATACTCACCGACGTTAGTCATCCGGGGCACACAGAACAGTGATTCATCACTAAACACAATGAAACAATATTCATCAGCAGTCCATGCTTCCCCGCCTCGGTACCATTGCAAACACCGAACACCGTTGTTTATGACGACATGTTAAAGGCAGCTTACGCGTGCTATGGTAATTCTACAGTGTGGCTGCTGATAGTTCAAAAATGGCTCTGAGCACTATGGGACTCAACTGCTGAGGTCATCAGTCCCCTAGAACTTAGAACTACTTAAACCTAACTAACCTAAGGACATCACACACATCCATGCCCGAGGCAGGATTCGAACCTGCGACCGTAGCGGTCTCGTGGTTCCAAACTGTAGCGCCTAGAACCGCACGGCCACTCCGGCCGGCGCTGCTGCTAGTCACCGACCATTGGTGCACGTCGACCTTGTTGCAGACAGTCCGTAAGTTTTCCTTTGATGGCGGGCGCATATGTGAAGGGGTTATAGTGAGCTTGGTGCGCAATAGGGCGATTCTCCCTTGTGGGGGCAGACGAGGTCAGCCGGAAATTTGACGTGTATGCCTGTCTTGATGTTTCCATACAGTCCAATATTGGACCACTGTAACTTGTTACTGCCCTAAAAATCTGGATATAGCAAGATTCGACCAAAGACCAAAAGGAGGCCCACAATGAGAATACTTCCAAATTCTGTCACGTTCTGATAACGCTGTCTCGTACGAGTACGTGTCCTTGACAGTGATCACTCAACATGTAACGCTGTGTACGCCACTTCTGTACTTTACCAGGCTAGGTAACAACATTAAACACAAACCACACTAACGTGCTCTGGTGGACGTTCCACTTGTCACAGATATTTGCAACTCCGATCATTTCTATACCCTCCTATGGTGTGCACGTGTACGAAGGTAACTCACACCCTATCATGTCTTCTGGGTACATTATTCTTTTTGTCAGCAGTATACGTGTCAGCTTGTCAGATATCTTGTCGTATGCCAACCTTCTCCTGACAAGTGTAAGATTCTTAGTAATAATTTAAAAAGTAGTTGATGGAAAACAAAAGGGACTGTTGTGAAAGGACGAGGCAGGGTGATCAAATAGTTATTAACCTAGTTCGAATGATAGGAATTCACGAATAAAACATGAGGGCGTGCAGCTACAAAGGCATGCTGAAAAGTATTACCTCAGAGATGGTTATTCAGTTCTCAGTATAGTATGTCATGAATGTTACTTGGTCGAGTTTCCCTCTTTTCTGACGCTCGTTACCCTGTGCCGCTGGAGGGCTCAGAATTGTATTGTGTAACACGGCGGCGTGTAAAGTAACTACGTCGATGCGTGAGAAACAGCGTGCTGCAATCCAGTTTCTAACCGCAGAAAATGTGCCTACAAGTGGAATAATCAAAGCTGTATACGGAGATGATTGTACTGATATGTCAGAGCATACAAGAGCGCTGCGACGTTAGCAACAACACGGCGCCTCGGAGTCACTGTCATCGATCACCCCCCGTGCAGTTCACCGTGGCTCCATCCAGTTTTCATCTATTTTCAAAGCTTAAAGAAGATCTTCGAGGACTTGACTTTTGTAGTGATGAAGTGGTGCAAGCAGAGTTGAGGTTTTGGCTCCGTCACCAAAGTCCAACATCCTTCGCTGACGGTGTCAATAAACTGGCGTCAAGTTGGGAGGAGTACGTTCGTCGTCAGGGCGACAAAAATATTCAGAACTATATACGTAGAAGAATAAACATTTAGAATGTTAATAAAGATTGTTTTATGTTAATAAAGACTGTTTTATGAAAAAGTATTAAGAGTTTTCACATAAAAAATTCTGAGCCACTACTACTCAGCACACCCTTGTATGTGTGCACTAAACGATGCCACAGGGAATCGTATACACCACTGAGCAACGGAAAACTAAGCACAGGCCTTTGTGATCAAAAGTATCAGGACACCCCCAAAATCATACCCTTTTCATATTAGGTGCATTGTGCTGCCAACTACTGCCAGGTACTCCATATCGGGCGCCTTCAGTAGTCATTAGACATCGTGAGAGGGAAGAATGGGGCGCTCCGCGGAACTCACGGACTTCGAACGTGGTCAGGTGATTACCTGTTACTTGTGTCATACGTTTGTACGCGAGATTTCCACACTCCTAAACATCCCTAGGTTCACTGTTTCCGATGTGATAGTATAGTGGAAACGTAAAGGTACACACACACAGGACAAAAGCGTACAGGCCGACCTCGTCTGTTGACTGACAGAGACCGCTGACAGTTGAAGAGGTTCGTAATGTGTAATAGGCAGACAGCTATCCAGACCATCACACAGGAAATCCAGACTGCATCAGAGTCCGCTGCAAGTACTATGACAGGCGGGAGGTGAGAAAACTTGGATTTCATGGCCGGGCGGTTGCTCGTAAACCACACATCACGCCGGCAAATGCTAAACGACGCCTCGCTAGGAGTAAGGAGCGTAAACATTGGACGATTGAACAGTGGAAAAACGTTGTGTGGAGTGACGAATCACGCTACACAATGTGGCGATAAGATGGCAGGGTGTGCGTTCGGCGAATGTCCGGTGATCGTCATTTGCCAGCGTGTGCAGTGCCAATAATAAAATTCGGACGCGGTGGTGTTATGGTGTGGTCGTGTTTTTCAAGGAGGTGGCTTGCACGTCTTGTTGTTTTGCGTGGTACTAACACAGCACAGGCCTACATTGATTTTTTAAGTACCTTCTTGCTTCCGACTGTTGAAGAGCAATTCGGGGATGGCGATTGCATCTTTCAACACGATCGAACACCTGTTCATAATGCACGGCCTGTGTCGGAGTGGTTACACGACAATAACATCCCTGTAATGGACTGGCTTGCACAGTCATAAAGTGAATCCTAAAGAACACCTTTGGGATGTTTTGGATCGCCGACTTCGTGCCAGGTCTCACTGACCGACATCGATACCTCTCCTCAGTGCAGCACTCCGTGAAGAATGGGTTGCCATTCCCCAAGAAACCTTCCAGCACCTGATTGAACGTATGCCTGCGAGAGTAGAAGCTGTCATCAAGATTAAGGGTGGGCCAACACCATATTGAATTCCAGCATTACCAATGGAGGGGGCCACGAACTTGTAACTCGTTTTCAGCCAGGTGTCCAGATACTTTTGGTGTCACAGTGTAACTAAAGTACATTGTGTTTCTACGCCTGTGACGTCAAAAGACGCCAGAATGGGGCTTGATGATCGGCAGCCATGCTGTTTGAGAAAGTATTCAACTGCAACGTAGAAATTTACTCCTAAAATATGATAAAGTTGAATTTGGTGATCCTAAGAGGTGGATTCAGTAGTTTTATTCGGAAAGCTTCCTTTTCTTTGTGCACGACAGCCCCTTCCCGTGCAACGTATGGGCGTTGTAACTTACGTATATTTGGTGGAAACGCTGATGACTGTAACGACAATGTGTAGCGTGTGGGACTCTGCCGACATTCAAGTGAAAGATTGTTAGTGGTGCAGGTCTGCTATTCTGAAATAACATCAAAGGTATCGGAACGTCTGAATATAAGGATCTAACGAGCAGATTACGACCAACACTCTCTCAGACGGCACTTCTTCAGACTTCATGGAGACGTTGGGAAGGACGTCGCTAGACAATCTGGTGATTTGGAGTGATGCACCATAATCTGTCTTCCCTTTACCGGCAAACCTCAATGAAGAAAAGTTCTTCCATCACCTCGAGTCCAATCAGTGATAATCGCGTCGAGTGCCACTGTACGACACGTGTCGATACCATCGACTACGCTTAATAGACCGTGTCAGATTGTGTCTAGTTCACGCACTTCTTACCTGCGTCCCAATTTGGTGTGAAGAGAGGCTTCGCGAGTCTCTCTCTTTTTTTTTTTTTTTTTTTTTAAAGAAGATTCCAATAGAACTAAATGTTTCTAGTTGCATAGTTCATAAATGCAAATCCATACACTACATAAATATTTCTTTCAAAACCTCCAGATACATCCACATCCATCAGATGCTGTCACCAACAGCCAATTCTCCCAGACGTTGCAACAGAAGTCTAACTACGTCATCTGCGTAGAACATTACGTTAGGAAGTAGATGGAAGTGTACAGCCCTTCAAATGCAGGGCACACACTTTTAACCTGTCTCAATCAAAATAGTTAAGTTGACTGTTCTAGTATTCTTCTTCTTTCGCTTATGCCATAATCCCGCAACGATCGCAGGGTCGGCGCGGTTAGAATGGATTTGGCAAGGTTAGTTTTAGGCGTGGCCGGATGCCCTTCCTGCCGCCACCCCGTACCCCCAGGGATGGAATCAGTGTACCCTAGCTGTCTGCATCTAGTGTAAATCGTGAAATAGTGCGAACGTGTTTCAAATGTCTGCGACGCATCTAACTGAGGCGGAACGTGGGGACCAGCCCGGTATTCACCTAGCGGGATGTGGAAAACCGCATAAAAACCACATCCAGGCTGGCCGGCACACCGGCCCTTGTCGTTAATCCGCCGGGCGGATTCGATCCGCGGCCGGCGCGCCTACGCGAATCCAGGAAGCAACGCGTTAACGCTCTTTTTTTTTTTTTTTTTTTTTTTTTTTACCAGTTGAGAGAAATCCTTTATTTTTAAAAAATTCTTCAAAATTAATAACATTAATTTTCGAGGAGGAAAAGCTTTCCTAAGAAAGGGCACGATCTCCTCCAACTTCGTTTACTTCCATTTCTGCTGAAGCTTCACTTGGAATATGGTGAAATACCTGCTTATCCCATCCACAGGTGTAAAATGATGTGTCCCTTTGATGCCATGCAATACCACGAACAAAGTCCTTGTGACGGTCATCAGAATAGATTTCTGTTGCTGTGTCGCTCTTAAAGTCGAATACTTTTACTTCTGTACTTTCAGCACAGGCTGCCAACAGATCATTGCAATTGGAAAACCTAAGTTTATAGACAGGTCTGCTAAATACAGTCAATGTATCCAGAGGTTGCTTCGGGTGCCGGACATCGACAGTAAAAATATCACCAGTTATGGAACCAACAACAACAAACTCAGATTTTTGTGGCCTCCAGTCTACTGAAGTGAACCCTATATCCCTCAATAAAACTGAAGATGGTTGGGATTTCCTCGTGTCCCACAATAGTGCTGTACCATCAAGAGAAGTTGATGCCAGAAGGCATCTGTCCATAGGACTAGTTGTCACTGACGTCACATGATGTGCGTGAGCAGGTCTGTACGTATGTTCTGGAGCTAGTGCCTCTATATCCCATACCTTTACACTGCAATCAAAACTTCCTGAAACAACCTTCTTCTTATCGTTAAATGTTGAAAGGGAGCTAACACTATCATCATGCTCGCAAGCAGACCCGAGGCATGTAAAATGAAATGAATCTTTATCCTCGGACTCAATCAAGGCGAGTACTTGAATAACACCAGAGTCTTCGCCAACAACAATTTTATACTTATCTTGCAGGAACTTCCCATCGCATACACCCGTCTCACGATCCACGCCTGCTAGACATTTATACACATCTGGCGTAAGTTCTGCATCCTCAAAATACCACAGCGAGCCACACCAAAACCGCCCCGTTAATTCTGAACATCCAAGTAACGTAGATCCATCTTCAGCAATTTCGATGATATCTAAATATTTTGCAATGCCTGTAACAGGTTCTTGCTGCAAGTTGCGATAAGCTTCAGCATTCCGATTAGGCTCTACTTCGTACAGTCCTACGTCTGTCTCCATTTCCAAGACGTTCTCTACCTAGTACCTACCTAAACTTAACAATCCCTCTTTTTCTGCTACAAAATTCGAAACATGCTCTTTCCGCTTGTAACAAATGCCCTCGACCAGTATTGCCAACATTATAAATTTTTCGCTTGAGGGGAGACTTGAACCAAGGACCTCTCATTCCACAGCTGCTCACGCTAACCACGGGACCACGACGCTCCTTCGCTCTCGGCTATCCTGGCGGGTGCTCTCTGTTCTAGTATCGCCGAAGGGTAAATACAACTAAACACATCACAGTAGTCATTTCTTTCGTGACACAACGTTTTCAGAAACTACGGCATCCTAGGGTTTGAATAAATGTACGTTTGCCCTGTATATAATTTGTACTTAGAAATTTGATTTCCTCGGAAATTTTGATGAGTACGGAAGGAGTTATCTCTCGTAAAACTATAAACTACACGGAAGCACCGACTCCGTCCCTAATATGCTCGTTCCATCGGACAGTCTGCAGTATACATTCGTCGAGATCAAAACTGTAACGCTGGGAAGAACAGCAAATAATAAAGTTTCACTTATGTGCGTATGCAGTATAGCAGGAAGAATGCGTCTCAAAAGAACTTGGGGGATCTGGGAGTATCCAGTGTGCGAAATTTAGCACACAGGGCTGCCATATTTAAAAGTAACAATAGCTCCAGCTTAGCTGGCCATTGATTTCAGTTAAGTTTGGAGGACTGGTACGGATACCTCATTCCATGCTACTTCAGCTTTTTAGAGGCTACAACAATCGTAGCGGCTGCCAAGTGATGGCGTGCCTGTTTGTTGGCAGGCTGCAGATCCGGAATACGTGCTGAGTTGGACAGCAGTCGAGCCTCTCTGTATTGATGTAGGTCATAGGGCGTAGTCACCGACTTCAGCAAGTCAGACACACAACGGGTGCTAGCAAAATTACAGGCTATGTGAAGCAGATGTGATCGTGTTGTGTTCCGACTGGATCACACTGGGCGCTGGGCAGTCTGGTAAAGTTTATTCTTCTCGCTGGCTTTATACATGGATATGTCAATCGTGACTCTGTACCAGGATTAGTCTGAAAACAAAACGTGGTGCCACTACTAAGTCCAGCATTGTTGTTGCCTCTGTCCCTCTGTTACCGCATGAAGGGAAGCTGCAGTTGTCACCGCGGTGACAGTCTATGATGCTCCAGACGTCACAGTGTCCATGTGGATAATTGTCTTGCTGCGAACAGCCAACTTCCTGTTTCAAGAAGAGTGATGTGACTGTACGACCCTGCACGGCCGAGCGAACAGGATGGCTGTCGACATAAAAGCTTTCTGGGTTTGGTACCGCGTCATAATGTAAAAACTACTGCTGCTATAGAAAAGCCAACGTTTCGCCCACGATTGCAGCGTCATTAGACCCAGAAGAAGGCCGCTGCAATCGTGGCCGAAACGTTGGTTTTTCTATAGCAGCAGTAGTTTTTACATTATGACGTGGTACCAAACCCAGAAAGCTTTTATGTCGACTGACTCTGGCCGCGGAAGCCTACGCAATTATATAAGATGGCTGTCCTCTCGGGCACTAGTGACACTCCGAGCGCTTCTAGGCGCTTCAGTCCGGAACCGCGCTGCTGCTACGGTCGCAGGTTCGAATCCTGCGTGGGGCATGGATGTGTGTGATGTCCTTAGGTTAGTTCGGTTTAAGTAGTTCTAAGTTCTAGGGGACTAATGACCTCAGATGTTAAGTCCCATAGTGCTCAGAGACATTTGAACCAATGTGTGGCACTGGGTGTTGAGACCCGACAAAGTGTTGAGTATCACTCTTCTGAATCCACTGGTTACGTATTCGCATGACAGTGTAGGATCCCGTCCAAAGCGATCTGAACAGTAGCGGAAATGAATCGCAGTCTCGATAGACTACGGGCCTGTCGCTTCTCACAAATGACAAATATTCAAATTCAATTTCCGAATGAGAAATCCGCTGCGTGATCATTCATTATACGCAGAACTTTGATAGCGTTACTCCTGCCCTCTTTGTTCTGTCACGCTGAAAAGGCAGTCATTTGTTTATCAAGTATGTTATATATTTCAGAACCAATTTGACGTTTGTTGCATGTCACAATAATGGTGTTGCAGCTTTAGCAACCAGCAGTGCATGCATACAAAATTTCTAATACGAAAGCATTTCTCTGTGTTTAGCAATATTAGTAGTTGCTGCACGAAAATTGAGTATTCCTTCATCAAGTGCTGTATTGGCTCCCTCTCTTGGAAAACTATCGTCTTGAGTGTCTATCAGACCCAATCCATAGAAGAGAAATGTTGCTTCATATTTACTCTGTTGATTTTCTCGCACCGTTCTTGTTACAAGCTACAAGAGGTATCTTACAACTTTTGTAACACCCAGATAACGTACGCTGGAGGAACATTTCACAACCTTTGAGACTTGGAAAGAACTATAATTACTGATTAAATATTCATAAATAAGTAAACGGGATAAGAGATCAACAACGCTTCATGCTGAATGGCGCAGACGCCTCTTGCATAGTCCGAAATACATGTCGAGCGCTGTGTGTAAAAGGATAAGTAAGACTTGTCCGTTATAACACACTGAATGTACCAGCAATATGATCCATATACTTAGAAAGTCTTTAATTAGGGTTTGACATTTTACAGTGCCACAGCTGTGTCGGCTGACATACTCAAAGTGACTCCCCGTCTCATTCTCCCCTTATACAACCCATTCTTGGCCGCCCTCGAAAGAAACACACGTCTGGCTCCTGCGTGGGTTTTCCACTTTACTCTGCCACTAACCAGGACCCCAAACTCCTGTCTTATTTCATTTCTCTTCATGAAATGTAACTGACTGGCAACGGGAAAAGAAAATCAAGCCAAACTCGGGAATCGCACTCTACTGTAATTGAACGGATATCGAACCGCATAGCCAAACCGAGACAAAAGTATGATGCGTTTTATTTTCAGCGTCCGCTCTTTCAATATTTTGGTAACAGTCAGAAAGTCGACCCCTTGTGAGTTATTGCCTCGTTCCAAATGATACAATATTATGGTGAGAAAACTCCATAAATCACACAAGATCGATTATACTACAAGTTACATAGAAAAATATTCGTCAGCATTCATTTTACTTCCTTGAGCAGCTACTAATATTGTATCACGTAACGTATACAGGGTCAGTCATGTAAGATGTAAGACCCCTTTTATTTTGTGAACGGTTACATACATAGAAGGCCATTTTCGGTTAATTTTAGAGCGATGGGGAACACGTAATTTTTTGTTTGTTTAATGTTTTTAGCGCTGGGATCAACGGAGATATTGAAGCAAGTACGTTTTTAAATGGAACTGCGTAATTTTTGTAACTGCATTAGATGGCTCTTGAGAAGACAGTTACAGTGCTATAGCGATTGTTAATGTTGACGTTGAAACCTGTTGTGAAAAAAATTGGAGAAAAGTCCTGGAAGTTGAGAGCAGGGTGCCCGGCATCGGTATTAGCGGTGTTTACACGCCCAACCTGAGCTCTCGTGCTACGCTATGTCAGAATGTCAATACATTTGCCTGTTTACTTGTCTGCACTGCAGGCCGCCCATTTCTACTTCGATATTCGTTGCGTGCAGACATGTAAACTAATGAGAAGAAGTTGGATATACTACTTTTTTATGGTGAATGTGAAAGAAATGCTGTAAATATAGTACAAAGGTAAAGGGTGTCTATCCGGATCGCCAATGTCTGACGCGCCACGCAGTTACACGAATTATTCAGACGCTGGTGCGGAAAGGCTGCTAGAATATCAAAAAGAGAAAAAGATGACGAGAAAAAAGGGTGCAACCGACAGAGAACCCAAAGAAGCTGTTCTGGCTACGACGCTAATGAATCCGCACAGTGGGTCGAGACGTATTGCCAAAGAATGTGGAATTAGCCAGACGAGTGTCATTCGCATCCTGCATCTGCAGAATTTCGATCCCCATCATCTGTCACTAATCAAGTACTCGTCAACGGTGATTTCGAACTCGTACAGAATTTTCTCGGCTTGCCCTTCAGCAAGTGAGAGACGACCCTATGTTTTTCCAACGTGTGTTTTTTACCCATGAAGCAAAAAATCAAATGTTCAAATGTGCGTGAAATCTTATGGGACTTAACAGCTAAGGTCATCAGTCCCTAAGCTTACACACTACTTAATCTAAATTATCCTAAGGAGAAACACACACACCCATGCCCGAGGGAGGATTCGAACCAATGAAACAACGTTTAGTAACCACGCTAATGTAAATTGGCCTAACATGCACTACTGGCAGGCGAAGCCCCCACACTGGCTTCATCAGGGGCAACATCAACAGCCGTTGTGCGTAAACGTACGGTGCGACATCATGGGAAATTACAGTGTGGACCTTACTTCATCTCAGGCGTTCTAAAGGGACGTTCTTACGCTCTCTTTCTGACGAACATTCTGCCGGTTCTTCTAGAAGAGACACCACTGGATATTCGATAGTGTATGTGGCTGAAATAGGACAGTTTTCCAGCTCACTTGTCCCGTGTTGCAACGCAAACAATGAATTAGAACTTTTCTGGACTTTGTACAGGACGAAATTCTGTTGTCACAATGACCTGCAAGGTCATTCTATTTGAATTTCTTTATTTGGGGATCACTCAAAGATGCTGTTCACGCCGAAACCCCAACTACAATGCGTTGTCGAATCGCCAGTGTATGCTCTACCATATCATCCACTGTAACTACATCTGTTCATCGTTCTTTCGAACGGTGATTGCAAATGTGCCTTTCAGTCCATTGTCAAGAGTTTGAACATAATATATTATAGGATAAAGTTATATAATTTAGGATAAAGTTATTTTTTTGGAAGACAAAATTTATGTTATGTGGTTTGGGTGATTACCAAATCATTGTTAGTAAATTGTTTACTTCATTTACATGTGTAAGAAATTGCATTGCAATGTCAAATAAGTCGACAGCGTGTATTGCACGTTGCTGGTAACATTGTTATTACGCGACGACGTTTCGTTAAGAAGAATATTTATTTTGCGGTGTACATGTGGTCACCAAAAATATTTTTAATAAAATGTTTAGTTCAACGAATGTATCCATGTGATATAATTTAGAGCAGTGTAGATAGAGACAGTTGTCTGACGGCATGTATTTTAGTACTAAGAAGCAAACAGCCACGTACAGGAAATGATAGGTAAATAACTTCCTTCAAACATTTAGATATTTAATACAGCAGCTGCTTTTTGCAGCGTATAAGCCCTCTTCATTTTTGACGAAAGAACAGTGGATTTCTCTGTTTCAGCTCACGTAAACCTGGGAGGATACACAAATGTGAAATAATGTTCGTAGCTACTTGTCGTATGGTAGCCTCTAGCCTACGTCGGATTTCCATGTACAACGTTCGTAGTGAACCTTCGTCTAGGTCGTAAATTCGTTGAAGGACAAATAAAGCTTTATTCTCGTAGCGCAGGCCTACCTTATGGTTTACAACTACGCAGCCTGGTCCGAGACGCATGCTGTTTCCGGCCACCGTGCTATCACATTCTAGGACATAATTTTTTTACGACAGGTTTCAACTTCAACATTAACAAACGCTTTATCACTGTAATTGTCTTCTCAAGAGCTACCGAATGCAGTTATAAAAAGTATACGGTTCCATTTTTAAAAACGTACTTGCTTCAATATCTCCGTTGACACCAGTGCTAAAATAATTAACTAAAGAAAATACGTGTCCCTCGACGCTCTAACATTTTCCGAAAATCGCGTTTCGATGTGTGTAACCGTTCATGACATAAAAGTAGTGTAACATCTTACATGACCCACCATGTATATTCAAGAACAAAGACTGTCCTTCTTTCTCTTTCTCTGGTATGAAAGTCTTCCTTTCCTACATTAGATAGAGCTGAGCACGTTTTCATTCCCCAATGTAGTGAATCAAGTACTAAATCAAAACTGTGTGAATGTTGTTGGTCTTCGAAGTTTCCAGTAAATCCACAGGTGACTATATTATGAAACACAAGTCGCGGTGGTAGTGGATATTTGGAACATTGGTTGAGACAGATATTCGTCCAAGTCGACTTACATCTCTCCTTCTTATACCAAGGTATATGGCTGTAGAAAGAGTAATGTGATATTAGTAAACTGCAGGAGCATCCAAAGAAAGGTTCCAGAATTAGTGATGCTATTTGAAGGTTATAAATCTCGGACAGTATTCGGAGCCAGAAGTTGATTGAGCCTAGAAGTGTATTGCAACGAAATCCTTAGTTCAGTTTTTAATACTTATCATAAGGATAGGTTAATCGCCAATGATGTCAGCGTATTTATTGCAGTAAAGAATTCGATAATTTCTACCGAGGTTATCATGGACTCCAAATGTGAATTAACTTACATGAAGTTAAGTATCAATGGTCAGCCAAAAATGCTAATTGCACGCATTTATAAACCGCATGGGTCAGGAGCTGTAGTGGTAGACTGCTTCAGAGAGAACTTGCAGAATATCTTTAGTAATTTTCCTGACAAGGCCGCTGTAATAGGGGGAGACTTCGACTTGCAAGGTACAGATTGGCGGGGTCATGCCATCAAACTGGTGTCAGAGACAAAGCTACGAGTGAACTTATTCTGAATTTGTTGTCCGGAAATTACTTCGAACAGATAATTAGAGTACCAGGTCATAAAGGTAATGTCTCAGAACTCCTGGCAACAAACAGATCTGACCTTGTCGGAATCAGTTAACGTAGATGATGATGATGTTTGGTACGTGGGGCACTCAACTGCGCGGTTATCAGCGTCCGTATAAATTCCCAACCGTTGCTTAGTCCAATTTTACCACTTTCATGAATGATGATGAAATGATGAGGACAACACAAACATCCAGTTATCTCGAGGCAGGGGAAAATCCTTGACCTCGCCGGGAATCGAACCCGGGCCAGACAACTCGGCCGATAATCCCTGCCCAGGTCAAGGCTGAACCACTGCTGATGGTTTGCTGCCACTTTGCTATGGGAATTCTCCGCAGGTGTCGTGAAGGTTGAAGATAAGGACCCTTGTAGAGGCAGCTTCGTCTGCGAGTAGAATGGATGACACAAATCCCAGCACCGTGGTGGCTTCTACGATGAAGCAGTGAGAAAACCCTCGCTGCAGAGGCAAGTCCATGGTTTAGAGATTCCCAAACTTCTCCTCTTACGGAACACTTCGGGATCCTGGTACTTTGATGGAACGCGTTGTTTATTTGAAACGTTAATAAAAGTAACTACATTTTAAAAATTGAGAAAAACTTAGTTTTATTCAGTGATCACTTTAATTTTAAATAGTAATACTGAAGCCATGGTAATACTAAAAAACAAGAAGAATATCGAAAAAACCACCGTGTTACTAATAGCTTTTCGCAGAACACATACTCACTTCCCACGGAACACCAGTTTGGGAAGCCCTGCCGTAGGCACAGTACCCCCATGTACTGTAAATGACACGGGTAGTGGAATTTCTCGTCGAGAACGTTTCAGACGTCCATCTGGCTTACGCCATGCTGGCGGACCACTTTGCTGCTGCTGATCCTATCCTACAGTGTTCAGTACTTTCTACTTGAACCTTCAAGAGGGTGTACCTTCTTTGGAACGCGTTTCTGCCACATGACCGTAAGATCCTCTTTGCTCCTTGTGCACTTAGGGATGGTTTCCTGCAGTTTTTACCCATATATGCTTGGGCTTCAACTGTGTCTACGTTTGAAACCTGTGATTGGACACATTGCACTGTTGTTCTCTACAGAGGTCGCAGATCACGCTGTACAGCAAGATGTGGGAGTTCATGAACTCACGGAAGAACGTGTTCGTGCGCACATACGACGAAGGTATCCGGCGAGTGAGGACCTCCAAGGGCAAGTACGCGCTGCTCATCGAGTCTCCCAAGAACGACTACATCAACGAGAGGGAGCCGTGCGACACAATGAAGGTCGGCCGCAACCTGGACGCCAAGGGCTTCGGAGTCGCTACCCCGCTAGGATCGCCTCTCAGGTAAGTCCCGAACCATCCGTGTTCGCTGTAGTGGTCTGTTCATGCTGCTGCTTCGATGTTTGCTGATGTCACCGGTACGCCCAAGTGGGTTATTTATAGTCTCTGGAGAATCAGAAAAATGAAGTATGAGTTGCATAGAACAAATAGTGACAACGATTGATAGTGGAGTTGTGGGCTCATCATTAATAATACTGCTTTGTGACGACACCAGTGACAGCACCTTCTTGTGGCATTTAACTCAACAGGGTTTCTTTGGCATGGCGACAACATATCCCCTCGTGTCTGCGATACTTCAGTTTGACGTCACGATTGGGGCTCTGGGTGCTGTACAGTCTGACGGATAACAAGACTAAGATCGTTGTGCAGTAAAGTTTTTTTATCCATTTTACACTGTAACCTCCCAGCAGAAATATTTAAATGGAAATGGTGCCAAGTGTAACCTCCCAAAGAATAAAAAATTAAATGAATTTTTCTAATATTGTAACCTCTGAACAAAATTGGCTCCCATTTATAGTCTGTACGCATAAATGCATTCACACTTACTATTCCCACAAAATTCTTTTCTCGTTTAATGTCAAGTTCGAAATAGAAAAATTCCTGAACACAAAAATAATAAAAAAGTTTAGTAACCTGATAAATTTATAAGCAGCGCTGACCTTCGGCCCTGTATTCTGAATAAAAATGGCAAAAATTTCTTACCTCAATAAAACTGCAATTATATCTGCTCTTAAATAGGAATTTTTCGACACAGCTTCGTGCAATGCTGGCGTATATTTTTATTTGATTCTTGGATGCTAGGATAATGCATTGGAAATTCTTTAAATTGAAATGAATGCTTTACTTTAAAAGAGTTGCTTTATATTATAAAAATTATTATTGGGGCATTTTTGAACAAATTAAATTACAATTAACATACATTATTAAATATGCGAAAGGCTGCTTCTTTACCTTCTACAACAATACTCATCCTCCAGAGTCCTGATCAGAGTCGCGAGCAGAGCACACAGCCGACGCATGCCGACTCCCGCAGACCACTCGCAGACTACACCAGACTACTACCGACTCGCTAGTAAGGCCGACCGACTACTACTGTCGACTCGCGCAGTCAAGCGCAGACTAGCGACAAGCAACAACTAACGATAAACTACTCTCTGGTCAGAGATTCTGTCATGCCTCGCCCATCGCCGGCAAAGCATGCGTCTTACAACACTGTCCCTTGTTTATGACAGAATAATAATGGTTTCGGTCTACAATGGCCATATTCAGTTACGCTGAGGTCATCGGTCCCTAGGCTTACGCACTACTTAATTTAGCTTAAACTAACGTACGCTAAGGACAACACACACACCCAAGCCCGAGGGAGGACTCGAACCTTCGACGGGGGCAGCCACGCGAACTGTGGTAAGGCGCCATAGACCACACAGCTACTCCACGTGGCGTGATTTGTCAGTGCATGAACACAGTGCATTGCCATGATCATTCATCCACCTAGCAACCACACATATTATCTGAAGACTGGAACTGTAGGCCGAAACCGGTATGACTGCGTCATAAAAAGTGATCGTATTAACAGTATAAAATTATTTTTTATGATAAGTCAGTCATCGTCTCCGTAGACGGAATGTCTTTTCATTTTTTTTTCAATTAAGAGCAAAAATTGATAAAATTAATTCTTATCAGAAACTAACTGCCACAGCGTTATAAGGACGCACTTAAACAACCGTCCTAGAGCATCGAGTCAAATTGTACCTCATGAATGTTGATCGTCCTTTTGATTATGAGTGTTAAGTAAATGCAATATCTAATCTGAAATAAAATGGGAGGTAGTTTCAAGTAGTATACTATATGATGAAAAGATCGCTGACATTCCTGTGCAATGCGGAACTGACGACTAGACGACACAAGAGACGGACCCATCAGCATAAAAACTAGCAGGGGGCGGTGACTACTGTGCGGTCAGTAGAAAACCAGTACCAGCAGAATGGGCAGGTCAGGGGAGCTCATTAACTTCGAACGTGGCCATTGGATGTCACTTGAGTAACAAGTCCAGCAGGGAAATTCCAACCCTTTTAAAGATGTTCCATTCGTGGTGTGGTGTGTACCGTATCGTGGCGTGTAGAACGTCCGTCTCTATGAATCGTATTATTGTATTAATGTACTGCAGAGACAAACACAGGCTGTGGAACGTATAGTACGAATCTGTAAAACTTGTTGGTTTACAGTAAATCGTAGGAAGTGACCGTAGTTTAATATTATTTGCGTAATATGTTACACGAAACTTTCAAAATCCCGTATACATGAAAACAATCTGCAAGGATCTTGAATTTATTAAAATGCAGGTAATTAGCTTTAACTCTGAAACTTCCTTCAAATTGAAGCAGCATGCACGTACGTAATAGCAGTTCCCTTTGTCGGTAAGATTCTATTAATTGCTCATCTGCTTTATCAGAAAACACATCTCACCTACACGCACAAACTACAACCATGCGTTACTGAACTGTCTTCGGTGGGTAAAGCTTTAAGTTCCGGATAGTAGCCGGTCGGAGTGGCCGTGCGGTTCTAGGCGCTACAGCCTGGAACCGAGCGACCGCTACGGTCGCAGGTTCGAATCCTGCCTCGGGCATGGATGTGTGTGATGTCCTTAGGTTAGTTAGGTTTAATTAGTTCTAAGTTCTAGGCGACTGATGACCTCAGAAGTTAAGTCACATAGTGCTCAGAGCCATTTGAACCATTTTCCGGATAGTAAGCTCTCAGAGCTATCTTTCTATTAAATACCAAATATAATTCTTTAATAAAATATACAGCTGTCATGGATTATGTCCTAGCATGAACAACTGTCTGTACCGTCTCGTAATATTTGAAACTTCTCCCGATAAATATTTGTTTTCTTTAAGTATTGATAAAACTTCGTCTTTGCCACAGATTCTATCAGCACATAAAAGCACGATGTTTTTGGGCAAAATTTCTTGAAATTAAGCAAAAAACCTATCCACACTGAAGGAGTATTATTAGTATTATTTTTTTAAAAACAATTCTGAGTTGAATATTAATAATCACTTCAGAAATACAGTGAAATAACGTTATCGGTCTTAAGATGGCCGACAGAAATGTGAATAGTACCTGCGTGTCTCGCGCGTTATTTAAAATATTCCCAACAATATTCCCAGACACTTTTTAAAGCGTAGGCTTGTGGGGTTAGCAAATACTACAATAAGAGATTACAGAATTAGGTAATATTCCATTTATTACTTCAAATTACCAAGTTGTACTTATCGCAAACGCGTCTGGCCTCCAGCACGCTCAAGATACAACGTCAGAAATCGAAGAAGAAGAAGAAGTGAGAACCAAAAAAATCCTCAAAGTGTTTGGTATAAGAATGACAATGATTATAGATATTAGTTTCCCATACTACGGCTCTTTGTAGGTCATGGCACATTTAATAATATTTCTCGTAATGCTTTTGTAAAGAAAGTTCGTCATTATCAGTTTCTGACACTTTATAACTCGTAACGAAGTTTTTCGTGGTAAATAAAGTTCTCTTTCACGAAAGTTTATCGCCCAAGTGTCTGCTCCAGGAGGCAAACAGTACATTGTTCTCTGGAAGCAGTGTACATTATTACTGTCCGGTACTGCTTGTCACTTGTCACTTAATCGTTCGCGCGCCAGTTTATGAGCTTCAGTTCGTAACATCACTTATATAGTTCACCGAGAGTGACTTCACTGTTTGTACATCATTGACATAGTAAAACCGTTAAAATTCGTCTAATATGTGAGTGAAAGAGTCTTTACATTTCATGTAATGTTGAAAGTTAATGCGGCTTTGTATTTATGTCTCATTTACGTTAAAAACCTTTAAAGTTCATGAACAAATACAAATTTAAGGTGGCATTAAGTGCCGGTCACATTTCTTCAATCTGGTATTCCTGCGCCCAGGACATTTACACATTTACAATGATGGCTCCCCCATTCGGGTTACAGGTGCCCGAAAACCTTGGAAAACTCCGCTTGGAGCCTCCAGACTGGATTTTCGTAAGCCTTACCACGTCTCAGCTAAGTAAAATTATCAAAGTTAGATCGACAGTTCACAACATATATAAAATCAGAAAATCGGTTAATGTTCGCAGCTAACATGAAAAAAAAAACAAGTAAATATTCAAATATTGAAAATAAGTTGATGTACTGGAAGGTCAGGCCAAATGTGAATGTCAAAAACAATATTTACATTGATTACATGATTGTGTGTTTAAAATTTTAAAGAAATTGAGATGTTTCTTGCGGTTTAATTTGCGACTGTACTCATATAATGCAATGAGTGCGTAATTTTGAAACGTCGTCCCTTTGGCGATGCGATGTCTGGAATAGGCAATGATGTGCGGTGTGCAGAAGCGGTGCTCTTTTGACGTCAGGCGGTGAGAAAGGCCGCAGCCGCTGCGGTGGCGTTGGCGGTGGTGGGGACGCATCTCGTTGGGATGAGCTGTTGCAGCTCGCTGTGTTCTTCTGTCCGCACTGGCTGGCCACGTTTCGCTTGTAGCAATCACAAACACGCAAAAATAGAAAAGCAACGTATCGGGCATTAAAAATCTTACCAGCTAAGTTGTTGTTGCTGGAAAGAAGCTCGTCATTTGTTCATTCATGCATTTTATTTATACTTCATGGTGTGTGTCGTGCATGCTACGGAGAATCGTTGTCGTATCACAGTCCAGTTTCCGTACATTTCCGGGTTTCTTGCAAGCACTCACAGTTTAGTACTCACAAATGTAACACATCCCTTTCAAATTTTGCACACATTTATCTCCATAAACGTCGCATGCACTGTGGGGTGTGTCTATGCACAAGGAAAATAAATCGTTGCTATACTTCTTTCCTGTTGGCAACACTACTTGCTTCAGTGTAAATCCGTAGTTTTATCATAGCTGTGTTTTCGTCTGAGGAAATTTTCTGTCTCACTCGATGATCGCAGTTTCATTATTCCACACTACCGTCACTTTGATACTTGTGAAATCCACCTAACGCATAAATTTATGTTTCACTTTAGCACCTTATGTGTAACCCACACAAAGTTCTTTCACTGTTCACTTTTACAAAACATTTCTTGGTATCACTTCACAGTCACGGGTCTGCGTCCTTGTGAAAATGATAAATGATGCTTTTACTTGAGTAAAAGCATATGTATAAATAAAGTTACAATCAGTTAATTGCTTACATTTTAGTTACATCAGTCTTTAACTGATGGTAACTAATCCCACATGCCAAAACAGACCAATGGCCATTCTGGACTGTATATGCAATGTGTTCCCATCCTAATCAGAGGACACGGATGTGTGCATCTAAAATCCATAGCTAATCACTAACAGCCAACCAACGAAATGAAGCCAAAAAATGCATCGAAATGCATAGGCTGTTCAAATCGAACTTCTCTGACCGGTAGACGATTGTAAAACCACACCTCCCAGAATACTCTGATTCTATAACGGGTAAAAGGAACAATTAATGGCCTCAGGGGCACGCTTATCGCCTTACTGAGGGCTCAACATAATTCTTTACACAGCAATTAAAATAAATTATCATTTGAAAATTCCTCTGACAGCAGCGTTTGTCATTAGTGCCTTAATGTTTTGAAATCTGTCACGAAAACGTTTTTAACGTGGCAACAACCTACAACTAAACACAAATACGAAGGAAAACAACGAAAAACATAAACTTACTACTAAGGTAGAGAACATAAATACATGACTCTAATCTAGGTAGGAACCATTGAAATTGAAAACTGTGTAGAAAATTCAGCAGAAAACTTAAACCTACGTAAAAAATGAAACTTTGCTACAAACTACATACAAAATTGAGCACAAGATTGAAATAAGTGTGAGTACAAATCTTACAACTAACTAATGCTACTACTTACAATTTGAGAGAATCATTTTCTCAGTAATTTTCATGACGCAACTGACATCTATTCCATCGTTATAAATGGTTGTATCTTGTGAGGATAAAGTATTTTCACTTTTGTGGTCCAAGGATGTGCCAGGATATAACATCCGTCATGTGGAATGTTTATTACTACATATGGACCGTTACACAATAATTGCCACTTCCTGTTAACATTTTTACAACTAGAGGCTCTAGGGTGGGCCCTCACTAAGACCTGTTCACCTGCTTGGTACACATGAACAGTCTTACTCGAGCGCGCATGCCTTACCCTCTTGACTTTGGCATTTCCCCCAAAGTCCTCAGTGCTTTGGCCAGTTTTCCGTACTAGGTTATCTTCCTTTTAATCTTTGGGAGTGGTCTAATCCACTCATTGAGCGAGCTTCTCCTTATTCGTCATCAGTTCCCCTGGTGTGAATTCGGTAGACTGGTGAGGAAAATTATTGTATATACTTTAAAACATTGACACGTACTGAGTCCACTTCGTATGTTGTTCATGAGCGTACGCATGTGCGAACCTGTTAAATTCTCTAAAAATTCTTTCTGCCGGATAAGCCTGAGTGTTAAAGGCCGAAATCAATATATGCTTTGTTCCATGATTCTCTACGAATTATCTCCACTTACGGCTTTTGAAATGTGGCGCGTTATACGTCAGCATTGTGGCAGGATTTCCCACTTGAGAACGCACGCCTCCAATGTCTGTCTGACAGCCTGTATGAGAGGAAAGAAGCATTCTGTGAGTAATACTTGTTTTAACTTGTATCTCCAGCCTGACAAACATTGTAGAGTGTTATCCACCGACATGAGGAAATTATGGTCATACGACTCGAGATGTGTTTTTTATGCTTGATCAGAATGAATCAGACGAGAATGTGGTTCAAATGGCTCTGAGCACTATGGGACTTAACATCTGAGGTCATCAGTCCCCTATAACTTAGAACTTCTTAAACCTAACTAACCTAAGGACATCACACACATCCATGCCCAAGGCAGGATTCGAACCTGCGACCGTAGCGGTGGCGCGGTTCCAGACTGAAGCGCCTAGAACCGCTCGGCCACACTGGCCGGCACGAGAATGTGCATCCACAACAGTTGCTGACGTCTTTGGAATTGATGGCGCTGTGATATCGGAACCTCTTTTCCAGTCGTAGCCTGACACAAGTTAGGCAGGTGCCTGTCGTGAACCACGTGTCGTTTGCGAACTAAAATCGAAACTAACTGTACGCCCTAAAGCGTAATAAAGAGAGAACGGTACGACGGCAAGCAACGCGAGTGAAATCAGTATCTACGAGAAAGGCCACAGTCGTCTTAAACAACAACATACGCAATCAGAGTTCCAGAGCAACGTCCAATTCCACAAAGCGACGTAACAGTTGAGTTTGAAAACCGACCAACGGCCAATCCCATACCACTTATTTGTCGTGACGCCTGCAACCGCGGCCGCCGAAAGCGGAGCTACGTGTCATGCAGATACTGTCACCGTCAGTCTCTGAGCCGTCCTCCACGTTGCTGGATGACTCACTCACAATGAAACTCATTGTAAAAGCATCTATGGCAAGTGGCAACTGTGCCAGCTTGTTTCCGGACCCTGCTGCGCCGTTTATATCACAAGATCCGTTGTTTACATCAGCAGTTACCAGAAGGAAACATTCCCATTGCGGAAAAAGTTCCATACCATAAGACAGTACTGATTTAAGTTTTAGAAGGTTTTCCAAATTACTCCAGGAGAAGGCTGGAGGCGTTCTCTAACAAATGCCACCCTTATGCTTTTGACTTACTTGGGCCTCTGTTGATTGCGACGTTGGCATAGTGCCTAATTTAGCTACTGTGCGCGCGGCAGACTTTCACAAGGCAGAATGCCGGAAGCTGGAGTTCTTAGTGTGTTGTGTCCACAACACAGGGATGGCTACATAGGGAAGCTCCGTAAAAAAACTCTTAGGTTGCACCCATCTGGTGCGCTGCCTCCATGAGATGACGAACTATCCAGTGCTGTGTAACTGTAGCCTTTCAAACGTTTGTAATATTTCAGGACCATCTGTAGATTTATTGCGCTTTCACTTTGGATTATTTACTTGATCTGAAAGAATTCCTGAAGGAGATGTGACCAACCTATGGTGGATGTCGTTTTTGGACCCAAAAGGTAATGGTGCTGTGGTGAGTGGCGTCACGTCTTCAAACAGAATACTGACAGTATCTTTCAAATTATTTTTTTTTTTTTTTGCTAGTAGGTTGTGGTAACAGACGTGTAGCGTAGTCCCACGTCTTGTTCTGATTATAAAACGATGGTTTTTTTTGTGGATTGGTGATACCAACGAATGTTAAGTACAATATTTTATTTATGGTGCCATACGACCTGTAGTGTACCCCGAAGTCTGCGATGGATTTGAAGGAGAAATTGTGATTAAAATTTGGCGAAAGCACAGACCGTAAAGCCTTGAGAATAATTGCAGTTCTTCCTATTACGTAATTTACATATACTGTCCTGGCGATGAGCGGTTTCTATCCAACATTTTGGTATCATGGGTCATAGCAGACGCGTCGTGTCGGTTAGTTCTATACTTTTCATATAGTGACTGTTGCGTATCTATGAAGTCTGATGCAACTCATTCTTGTCTCACTTTCTGAACTATTCTACAAGAAATAGCCCACCGTAGTTGAACTATGTAACGCTCCTACTCTCATGTTTTTCGACTCCCACTCGTTTTAACCGTAATTGCAATTTACTCCAAAAACGAGTTTCATACTTATTGAAGACCAGAAAAGATCACTACGGGAGTATTACTGTTTCAGCACCACAGTTTCGTGATATTGCGATAGGTGGCGTCTACTGTAACGTAGGTGTGTTCTTTTGGCGGAAAACCACAACATCTTAGATTGCATGATGTGTACGGAGACCTGCCATTGAACAAAAGCACGGTGAGTAGTTGGGCGAGGCTTCTGTCATCATCGCAACAAGGTCCCGCGAACTTGTCCGACCTTCGGCGTGACGGCTGTGACTCCGGCGATGTTGGTACGTGCGGACACTCTCATTCGAGGTGATCGACAAATCACAATGTAACACCTCGCTACACAACTCGACGTCTCTCTCTGTACTGCTAACACACTCGTCCACAGTTGGGGTACTCAAAGGTGTGCGCCCTCTGGCTCCGACGCCGTCTAACAAAAAGACCATGAAAGGCAACGAAAGGTCACGTGTGCGGATTAACTTGCGCGCTTCGAGACTGATCGTGACAATTTTGTGTCGAACATCTTCACAGGCGATGAAACGTGGGTTCGCCACTTCGAACCGGAAACAAAACGGCAATCCATACAAGTATGCACAGCCGAGAAAAGCTCACAAACCTTCACTGGTCTGGTCTTCCTCATTCATTGTACAGCACAGGTCTCGCGTACTTCAGCTTCCATCTGTCTGGGCCAATGAAACATGGTTGAAATGGCTCTGAGCACTGTGGAACTTAAGATCTTACGTCATCAGTCCCCTAAACTTAGAACTACTAAAACGTAACTAACCTAAAGACATCACACACATCCATCGCCCGAGGCAGAATTAGAAACTGCGACCGTAGCAGCAGCGCGATTCCGGACTGAAGCGCCTAGAACCTATCGGCCATTCCCAATGAAGGATGCACACCGCGTGAAACAGTCATGGGACCATTGCTTTTCACAATATATATAAATGACCTAGTAGATAGTGTCGGAAGTTCCATGCGGCTTTTCGCGGATGATGCTGTAGCATACAGAGAAGTTGCAGCATTAGAAAATTGCAGCGAAATGCATGAAGATCTGCAGCGGATAGGCACTCGGTGCAGGGAGTGGCAACTGACCCTTAACATAGACAAATGTAATGTATTGCGAATACACAGAAGGAAGGGTCCTTTATTGTATGATTATATGACAGCGGAACAAACACTTGTAGCAGTTACTTCTGTAAAATATCTGAGAGTATGCGTGTGGAACGATTTGAAGTGGAATTATCATATAAAATTAATTGTTGGTAAGGCGGGTGTCAGGTTGAGATTCATTGGGAGAGTCCTCAGAAAATGTAGTCCATCAACAAATGAGGTGGCTTACAAAACACTCGTTCGAACTATACTTGAGTATTGCTCATCAGTGTGGGATCCGGAAGCAGGTCGGGTTGACAGAGGAGATAGAGAAGATCCAAAGAAGAGCGGCGCGTTTCGTCACAGGGTTATCTGGTGATCGTGATAGCGTTATGGAGATGTTTAGCAAACTCAAGTGGCAGACCCTGCAAGACAGGCGCTCTGCATTAAAAAAAATGGTTCAAATGGCTCTGAGCACTATGGGACTTAACTACTGTGGTCATCAGTCCCCTAGAACTTAGAACTACTTAAACCTAACTAACCTAAGGACATCACACACATCCATGCCCGAGGCAGTATTCGAACCTGCGACCGTAGCGGTCACGCGGTTCCAGACTGTAGCGCCTATTACCGCACGGCCACTCCGGCCGGCGCGCTCTGCATCGCGGTGTAGCTTGCTGTCTAGATTTCGAGAGGGTGCGTTTCTGGATGAGGTATCGAATATATTGCTTCCCCCTACTTATACCTCCCGAGGAGATCACGAATGTAAAATCAGAAAGATTCGAGCGCGCACAGAGGCTTTCCGGAAGTCGTTCTTCCCGCGAACCATACGCGACTGCGAAGTATAAATGTAGATGTAGAATGCAGATGTACATGGACGATGGGAAGGTGATCGATGCAGCAGGACGCTTTCTCCGACGCCGACGAGTAGAGTGATACCATGCGGTCATACAGACCTTCCCGTAAGTTGGCAGAAGGCCGTCACATTGAAGGAATTTTATGATGACAAATATGGTCTTGTAGGCAAAAGAGTGATGAGTAATGTGATGTATTGGAATCTGAATAAAACGGACCTGCTGTCAGAAAGAAGAATGTTTTGCATTATTTATTGAAGGCACGTCGTATCTGGTTTTGGATGTGGCAGATGAATTGAACTTGTGGATACTGCACCGTGACACCAAATGAAAAGACTGATACTGACTGAATGGAACTCCCGGAGATATTCGACCTTTGACGTGGCACCGAGTGGACGCGCCTGAGTTCGCGGAGTGCTACTCGGGCAGAGCGTCCGCCGTGGCGCATGGCGGGTAACAGCCCTCGCCCGGCGGTGGTTCGCTGCGGTGTTTAGCCAGCTAAGGCTACTAGGCGTGCTTGCGAAGACGGGCCATTTCCATATCAAAGCGGCCGCTATTAGGATCCTGCGTGCGACACGCGCCTCCGCCGCTTTCCTTACGTTTCCCTCGAGTTTTCCTCGTTTGAATACGGCGGCCGGAATGCGCGGCGCGGTAATGGCGCGTGAGCCCGGCCCGTGGCTGCTACATATTCATGTCGGCCTGTGACGAGCCGCCGCTGCCGCCGCTGTCTCGCCTGCTTACACATCAGCAGCCGTCTTAAAACCAGAGTTCTGCGTCTCATTCCACAAGGGAAGCACAAAATCGAAACATAAACCGTTTGTAGGAGAAAGGGAAATAGCGCGCTGTTATACTTTTACTACGCTGCTCAGAAGAATTAGGCGTCTACCACACTTCATCGTGCAATAAATGATGACTCGGTATGTTACCAAATTATACCCTTATCTTTCACAGATTAATTACACAGTAAAACTTCATTACGCCCT
This sequence comes from Schistocerca americana, assembly GCF_021461395.2. Taxonomy (NCBI): domain Eukaryota; kingdom Metazoa; phylum Arthropoda; class Insecta; order Orthoptera; family Acrididae; genus Schistocerca; species Schistocerca americana. The sequence continues at coordinate 207,540,648 of NC_060122.1, read as the reverse complement.
CAGTCGTTTACGTAAAAAGAACTGAAATATTGGACAGGGGTTGAAAACAAAATGGAAACAATTACTCATTCATTCATCCTGGGTGCTTTCCATTCGACTTTTAGAGCTTCAAAAACGTATTTGTCCTCGTGAGCGTCTATCGTGCCTGGCGCCTACATGGCGTTCTCCGTGTAAGTCTACAAAGTTCACCCTGTGGTATCCGTTCCCATTCTACAGTGACATCCCATCAGAGTTCTTGGAGAGTCTGTGATGGTACGTGACGACCAGTAAAGCGTCTGTCAAACATGTCCCACGTAATGCACGATAGGGTTTAGTTCGGGACTCACCGACGGCCATTCCATTATTTCAATGCCAAAGCTTCACAACATATCGCTGCTGACGCCCGCCACATTGGTACTGGCGTTAGAAGGAACTCAGAGCCACCGCCTGATCCAGTAGCCAACACATTGCCAATATTATCTGTTCAATGTACTGCCTGGCGGTAAGGCGACCGTGACAACGACAAGATCAACACTGAAGTGTACCCATGATATCGTGCAAGTTTGAAAATCTGTTAACTTCGTGATCAAGATTTGGCATGTACCACTCACTATCGGTCTCTGTACATGAACACAACCATGACCTTACGTCACAGGATACGTGGACTCGTCTGTGAATAACACGTTTCGCCAGTGACAAAGTTTATAGCGGACATGGGAACGGCAGAACTGAAGGCGAGTTGCAGGATGTTGTGTAAAGCGGTGTACTTGGACAGTACGTCTGGTTGGTGCGATCTGCTCCCGTAACCTATTCATTACAGTCTGGTCGGAGACAGAGGATCACTGACTCTTTGACATCGTCTTTCAGTGCTCTGCAGGTAACCGTACAACATCACAGTGCTGAGATGGCCAGATATAGGTCTTAACGTGGGGTTGTAACGCGTCGGCGACCTTGTGCTACCCGCCCTATGTACTGACCTGTCTCCCCACAGCGTGTCGAAAACGTACGGGTAACACTTAATACATGAAGAGGCACTGGCACCTGCGGCACCACGACCGATAGTCCATCCTTTTCGGATGAAACAGACTGCCCTGCACTCCACTGCGTCGCACTGCAGATATTGCGTTGCATGTGGTTGGTTGAATACAACGTCCATAAATGACAACTGCCATCTACGTAACGCACTAGAAAATGCTGGGACACCGGTACTCGCTTTCTTCTGAGGGATCAGCTGGCACTGTAATGCATAACGCAGCCAAAAGACGGTGAATGATTTCAGTTGTTGCCTACACCTGAAAGCGAAGATCTCAATAGACGCAGTAAGATCAAAGGTGCCGCCTCTATCAATGTGGATTAACACACCGCACACTGATACACGTGTTCCGGTCTGTGTTTGGAGACTGCGGGCGCTCAAAAGTGAGTTTATCAGAGTCCTTTGCACGTGTTCCCCTACTTCTTTTGAACAGTTTATAAACCAGGTGGACGATAACAGAAAACTCTCGAGTTAGTGTCCTATAGTGAGCGTGTTAGAATAACAACTTGCGCTTAGACCGTTAGCAGCGGCAAACACTGTAACCGTGTGAGCATAGTGCACTCACCGAAAGCAGCTGGTAATGCTCTTCACTTATTACTTTGACAAAAATAATGTGATCATGTCACGACTACATAACCTTTCCGGTGTATTACGGCGTTCTGTTCTTCTCGGCTCTACAGCCAGATCGTCGAGTCATCTTGACCGATAATTTCAGCAGTCCATCTGGCCGTCATCCTCAGTTGATAACACTGTTTTACGCTAAATTCCGCAAGAAATGCTTCCTACCGTTTTCTTTCCTTTTTCTTTCCACTGCAAAAAGCAGAGAGCGTAATTTCATGTCCGGCTCATTATAAAGTCGCTATTCTTTTTAGCCGTCAACTTAAGGTGCCACACGCTACGGTCGTAGGTTCGAATCCTGCCACGGGCATGGATGTGTGTGATGTCCTTAGGTTAGTTAGGTTTAAGTAGCTCTATGTTCTAGGGGACTGATGACGTCAGATGTTAAGTACCATAGTGCTCAGAGCCATTAAGGTGCCACATAAAGTCGCGCAGGAGGCTCGCGACGTTGACGTAAACGGGACGAGACTTACGCCACTGCTGAATACGTCGCTAGAATAATTGGTCACTTGCTGATCAAATATATTTATTGACGTGTTTCGGTCACAGCCAATTGTCAGAAATCAAAATGTCGTCATAGGAAGTATGGACTCATATTTTGCAGTCTCAGACGCTCAACTCTTCTCAGCCAATTACGAGACGAGTTGTATTCTGTATTGAACTGGGGACCTACAAACGACGGAGAGGCTTCGTTCCCCCACGGGAACGTCTCATACCGGAAGAATATAGCCCCGTGATTGCGTGGTAGAGTAATAACGGTGCACGCATACGTGGAGACAGTTTTTGAGCAGCAATCGCTGACATAGTGTAACTGAGGCGGAAGTAGGGGAACCAGCCCGCATTCGACGAGGCAGATGGAAAACCGCTTTAAAAACCGTCCACACGCTGGCCGGCACACCGGACCTAGATCTTAATCCGCCTGGCGGATTCGCGCCGGGGACCAGGCGCTCCTTCCCGCTTGGGAAGCAGCGCGTTAGACCGAGCTGCTAGCCAGGCGGGCAACCAGATGAGTTGCTAGTAACTGTAATGGAGCAGGCGAGGTTGCCATCCGGAAATTTTTGGTAGAGACTATCAGTTCCGACATTAACCTACAATCAAGACCTGGATTGCAACTAGTTTAATTTGAATAATTGTGTATAAGTGTTTATGTATGTAGTGGATTGCAACTATTTTAATTTGAATGATTGTGTATAAGTTTTTATGTATGTAGTGTATCCGTGTAACCCTTGTATCCCAAGGATAAAACAGCAGCACCAGGGCGGGAAGTTGTCCTTGCTGCGACGTGACGCGAAAGTGAACATACAGCGCCGCAGTCGTAAACGAAGGCAGAAACGATAAGTCGCTACGCAGTATGTGCCTCCGCGGGCCGCGTCAAAGACTACTACTTTTTTTTCATAGTAAGTAGATGTAGATTTCATTTCTAATGGAAAGCCCTCGTCTGCAATTAAAATATTATCTGTGTCCCTCGGTTAAACAGCTCTCCGGTAATAGTATACGGCGATGACGCTCAACAGGTGTGTCCCGAACGATGCATATCGTCTGACCAACGAACGTTTTTCAACAGTGGAAAAGGATTCTGTAAACACCGGTCTTCCTTAGTTGCAGATCATCAGCCGGCCGGTGTGGTCGAGCGGTTCTAAGCGCTTCAGTCTGGAACCGCTCGACAGCTACGGTCGCAGGTTCGAATCCTGCCTCGGGCATGGATGTGTGTGATGTCCTTAGTTTAGTTAGGTTTAAGTAGTTCTTAGTTCTAGGGGACTGATGATCCCAGATGTTAAGCCCCATAGTGCTCAGAGCCATTTGAACCATTTTGCAGATCATCTGAGAAAAGGCGAAGGACAACAGATCTTATCTGGCTTCTAATGATCCAAAATCCATTCTATCGTTGAAGTAACGCTACCAATGTGTGGTGGGAAAGGAACCGATCTTAATTTGTCAAAAATGGTTCAAATGGCTCTGAGCACTATGGGACTTAACATCTATGGTCATCAGTCCCCTAGAACTTAGAACTACTTAAACCTAACTGACCTAAGGACATCACACAACACCCAGCCATCACGAGGCAGAGAAAATCCCTGACCCCGCCGGGAATCGAACCCGGGAACCCGGGCGTGGGAAGCGAGAACGCTACCGCACGACCACGAGATGCGGGCTCTTAATTTGTCACCTGTTCATTCCAGCGATGTTATAAACTTCAAAGACGGATTTCTTTCGCAGTGTAGCCATTTTGATTGAGCAGAAGGTTGAGGTATTCTATTTCGATTAAAAACAGTCTTGGTTGCAATTTACTCTTTTATTAACTATGCCTTTCGCCTTCGTGGGGCATCTGCATTTCATCTGTAGATATGGCAAAATATAAAAACGTTGGTGTATAGTGCTAGCAAGCTCTATTCTAAATTTAAATAAATAATTGTTGCTTACATTAAAATTTTTCTCTTACATTCTTTCAGACACCATGAAACGGCTCTGTGCCAGATTGAAGCAAGCGTGAAATCACGTAAATCCGCAGAGTGAAACACCACAGATATACTTCCGTGTAACGCGCGGGATACAATGTTAAATAAATAATCAAACTGAAGGAAACGCACCTAATAAATTAATACCAGCGGGCCATAATGGTGCAAAGAAGCATACACGTTTAAACAGAATACACAGAAATGCCGTCGCAACTTCACGCCAGGAGCGTCAAGAGGACACACAGGCAAACACTGGAATGAAGTTTGTACACAATTTTTTGATACCACCACACAGATATATAAGGCTTCCGTTTGTGGGGAACTAACGTATGAGTTAGCTAAGTTATTCAAAACTCTCGACGTCCGTGTAGCTTTTCTACCGCACAATAAAGTTCAGAACTCTTAAGTGCGTAATGAGCTATCGACTGAAGATTGGTATGCTTCCTTTAGGGTTTACAAATTAGAATGAAATGTCTGCCACAAATTTGATATAGGTCAAAGTGGAAAGATTTTTAGCACATGCTTAGAGAGCATTTGTTAACCAAAAAATGCCAATAAAGCAGCACTTTTCATTTGCTGAAGACCTTAAGACTACAAGGCACCAGGCACCCACGCTCGACAATCTTTGCATTTTAAATTACGCCCGTAAATGCAAACAGCGTGATTTATAGGAAGAGTTGGAAATCGTTAAACATATGTGTTCTGTTGGCGAAAAATTGCTGAGCGTTCAGCTCACTAGTAGGAATCAAAGCTGTTATAATTCAATGATGTCATTTTTTAAAACTTTTAGATAATTTTGGTTATGGCTTCTGATGGTTTTCCGTTTTGGTTTAGTAATGCCCTAATTGATTCGTGCCGGCCGCGGTGGTCTCGCGGTTCTAGGCGCGCAGTCCGGAACCGCGCGACTGCTACGGTCGCAGGTTCGAATCCTTCCTCGGGCATGGATGTGTGTGATGTCCTTAGGTTAGTTAGGTTTAAGTAGTTCTAAGTTCCAGGGGACTGATGACCACAGCTGTTAAGTCCCATAGTGCTCAGAGCCATTTGAACCAATTGATTCGTTCTTATACATTATACTTTTCAATCCGAGGGAGGACTTGCTGTTTTAATAATTTGTTTTATCCCCGGTTATCGGAATGACGCCCATATTTGGTGATTATGTTATGGTTTCATTTAGTTACGGATGGTGCTATTATTTTATCTATTTGGAGTAACTTGCATGTTACATTTAGTATGTGTGACTGTGGCTTGATTACTTGTAACCTCTTAATTTTATTCCAGTGATTCAACCATTTTGAATTAGGTATTTTTTTTGTAATCGGTAAGTATGCTGACTGTCATGTAACTGCTTTGAGTGCTACCGATGTTAGTCCTCTGCAGTCATTGTACACAAGCCTTATTCCATTGCTCCCCTGTGTGCCCGTTTGACGCCGCAAGCGTAGGGTTGTGGTGGCACCTCTGTGTATTATGTTTCAATGTGCATAGCTCTTTGTTAGTGTGGTCCTGTTATTTTATCATTTTGTCCTGCTGGTGCGACTTTATTTATGTATTTTTCGTTCAGTTTGATTATTTATGTTACAATTTTCCCCGCCGTTACAGGATATTATATTTGTTGCTCTTGATTAAGTCTCTGCCGATTCGTGTGATTTGACGCGTGCTTCGCTCTAGCACAGAGCCGTTTTATGGTTTCAGAAATGTTGAAAAAGGAAAACTCTAATGTTTGTAACAATCATTTAGTCATATTTAGAATCGTGCTTGCTAGTACCATATGCAAATTTTTGCTTATTTCTTTTACCGCTATAAATAATCTGAAGATGCTCCACGAAGACGAATAATAAGAGAGCAACTTATAACGAAGACTGTTTTCAATTCAAAAATTCCATATGTGGTTGCTATACCAGAAAACCCAATGGAATGGAAGATATGTTAAGGTATTCTAAGTTTTATGAGAAGGTTTCCGCGTCCAGATGCTGTAGACCCACCTTGACGGCGTCTTCAGGACCCCCTCCCCCCGTGCGTTAGTACGGTGGATAACAACTCGGCTGATCTTAATTATCATGAAACTGCAGTGACAGACTTATTATGTCAAGGTTAGAATTCTTACTAATAATCAAGAGTCGAAGGATATGAAAGGGAAGCAGTGATTGGGAAGGGAGTGACACAGGATTGTGGTGCTAGGAATGTGGTGCTATACGAGGACCCTGAGCATATGATGTTTGTCTCAAATTAGGGGAAAAAAGAATTTTATGCCAGAATTTGACTAAAAGAAGAGATCAGTAGATGGCATATATCCAGAGGTATCCAAAAATTTTAAACTCGATAATGGAGATAAGCTCGTGTTGGAAGGGGAGTGAGTGGAAATCGCAGAGGGAGGCCGAGGGATGAATACAGTACGCAGGCTTAAATAGATGTAAATTGCAATAGTTACGAAGAAGTGGATAGGCTTACACAAGATAGGTGAGTGTGGAAAACTGAATCAAAGCTGTCTATTGACGGAAGACATCGACAACAATAATATACTCGTAATTGAAATCAACACTGAGTTTTGGAAAATAATTTTGAGTAAATGCGATCAGCTACCGAGGTATAAGCTGAAGTTACTCTAATTTATTTTCATAAAACATTTTGGGACTACGGCTGTTGATCTTGGATTCCTTTACACAGCACAAATATAAAACACTGAGTTTCATTCCATGATTACTGTGAAATATGAGGAGAGTAGTATGCCCATTAAGGTAAGAAAGTAATTTGAAGGTCGTTAGTAGAGTTTTAAGTATTTGCTAATTTGAGAGCAATAGAATGATAGGCAGACTTTGACACAGTGATCATCCGCACTAGGCGGCAGTGGATAGCAGGGAGCTGATGTGCAACTTCTGGAGGCGGGCGGGCACTCGTCGCTATTATTCTCCGGCTGTGGCTGTTGAGTGCACAGCGTCTTCAGCCGGATGCGCATCGACTGTCGAGTTGGACTGGGACAGGCTGCTACTTGCTGACTAGTCGCAGACAGTCGCAGCGATCGGAAGCGGCCTCCGGGCTGTAGCAAAGTGTCTCTCATAAAGGCTCAAATTGAAGCCTCTTCTCTCAGTTCTAACTCTGAAACCTCCACAATACGATGATCCCTCATACACCGCTGGTCAAAGTTTCGATAGCCCTGTCCATACATCTAACTGGAAAACTCTGGTTCTTCTTCCGGTCGATCGAATTGTTTTGCAATTTTTACAGAGAATCCGTGGCTCTCTCTTTTCCCAAGCTAAAAAGACGATATGTATTCCTAAGTAAAGTCTTTCTTCTCTTCATACACATGTATTTTGTGTTGTGAACGTCTTCCTGTTCTCAGTTCCGTCCTCGTAAAGCTCCTGTATTTCTGCAATGTCCTATCGCAGCTCAGCAATATGTACTGGACAGACATCTTGTCGGTTCCTGTCACGTCATACAGTACAGTTTAGGGGCTTCCCGTGTCGTCTTCCTCAGCTTGCAGATCCCAGCTCTAGACAGGATCTGGCTGCTTAGGCGCTAAGCGGCTGATCGTCCGACTCTTCCTTGTGTCTTGGCAGCAGGCGTCTGTGTGACGCCTACTATGCCATGGATGGGTGTGGAAAGTTGCCTGGTCTATATATTACGGTATATTTAAACAGACTGTACCAGACACGAACTGGGGTTCCTGCCAGAATGGGAGCTCAGTCCTGTTTGCGTGTGAGGCAGACACAGACGAAGGTAGAAAATATGTATTACTTGTTTTACATACTGGGATTAGCAACGTGAGGAGCTGAGGCTCGTGAAGTGGGGGAATACTTGGCGCCTTCTTGTTCAGTAGAAAGAGGCGTTTCTACACTCAAGTGTGATTGGAGCAGTAAGCTCCACAGTGTAGTACACGTCTCACCTAATAAGTTGATTATACCATTCTCTAGTCAAAAGAGAAGGTTTGTAAACCTGCATCCAAAACCGTCCGAATTAATGGAGCCTCAGACTTAAGTACTGCATCTGGCTCCAAGCCAGAGAATTACAGTCCTGGAACCGATTCTACTGTAGCGATCTGGGGGTAAATGGGGCCCTACGGAGCAGAGGTGGTGGAGTGGAGGGTTGTGGAGGCAGAAGTTCCGGTCCTGGGTAGTTAGGAAAACTCCATCGCAAGATACATTTCATTCCTCTTGAATTACAACTTTGGAGTGCTGTGATGTCCATGGATACGACCTCTGCAGGCGCGAGGTCAACGAACGATGTGGATGACGTCGGAAAGCCGCGGCGGCGTGATGGCTGATTAACGTCTGCGTCCTGCTTTGCTGACACTGTTTACCCCATTCAGTAGCGCATTCCTGAGTTAGCACTATGCGGCCCCGAGTGAGCAGTGGCAGCGGCGGGTACGTTCACTGAATTCCCGTAGGGGGCCACGGCTAATGGGCTAGCAGCTTCCACTGGTCCGGAGGTACTGTGGCAATGCTGCTTTGGCTGCGACCGCTGTCCCCCAAGGCAGAAGTTCGGTGTTGCTGTGGTCCCTGAGGGTTGACTCACCGTTGTTGCCTACGTCTGGGGTGGTGGACATGGTGAACTGGTCTCGTGGAGCTGGCTGCTCAGCCTGTCTTTGGGTGTTGGCTGGCTCATAGCATATTGGAAACCGACGTGGATCCGACAGTGTCGAGCATGCAACCAGACCGCACATCACTATGTTAGAATCAGAGGGTAGCTATAACGATTAGTAGCACACACGTTGTGCCGTTACAGTGCTTCCAGGCAAGTACTGGACAACACCTCGGTGTCCCAGTGGTGTGCAAATGCACAACAGAACGATCCGTCCTTGCAAAAATGGCTCTGAGCACTATGGGACTCAACTGCTGAGGTCATTAGTCCCCTAGAACTGAGAACTAGTTAAACCAAACTAACCTAAGGACATCACAAACATCCATGCCCGAGGCAGGATTCGAACCTGCGACCGTAGCGGTCTTGCGGTTCCAGGCTGCAGAGCCTTTAACAGCACGGCCACTTCGGCCGGCCCGTCCTTGTAAAGTCTTTCAGTGATGTCATAATATTTGCGCGACTTAAACAGTCCGCTCCAAGGCGTACCATCAGGCTCACTTGCGAAATTAGATGCCATCATCTCTGTGCCCTCTATCTTGCTGCCATGGTGCTGCTTCATATTAGTAACGCCCAAAATTTAGTGACGGCATTACACTACAGATCACGAGCTCTGTCTCACTTTCATTAGCCACAGAAAGGAAATTATGCTCGGCTCTGATACCGACTGACGGGTAACATCGTTGATACATTAACTACGAATTCCAGCCGGCTGCACACAGTGCATTCCGTAACTATCGGTAGAGTCTCCTCGACATCTTGCACGAGAACTCCAGCAGTGATACCCAGCAAGCATCGAAGAACTCAACAAAAGTTCGTCACTAGCAGGGAGATCAGCCTCAGTCTCAACAGCTGATATAGCTCCTAGTGGCCCAATCGTAATTTCACCCATGTGCAAACCTTCACCTCTGCTTCGTTACAATACTTCTGGGCGTACTGACATGTCATCTGGCCCTGAGGTAAGCCACTGCAGCACGACCAAAACATCGATTTGTTTTCCATATTTAATGTACGTTGACTATTTCATAAGATGATATGGCAATACAGCGTGAAATGATTTCATTAAGACTGACACCGACCGCAAAGGCATATTTATTCGTAACTGTAGTGAAGGAACACGAGGGTCTCCGTGTGACCTGTATCCCACACATTTTCCCCACAGACATCTGCGAGCTCAACAGAAACCGCTATTCAGTCACAGATATACACGACGAAGAACTTCAGAAAGAGCAGCGGTCGGCGTTCACAGGATACGACAGTAGTAGGAGATGTACCACAGCTGACGCCCTAGCTATACACACATTTTCTTTATTTGCTGTCAGTTCCGAATTTCAAGGACAAGTACTCTGGTTAGTTAAAAAGAAGTACGCGGCCTGAAGCTCATAATGAACGTGGACTAATACACAAAGAAAAGCTCCTAGAAGAAAGAACAGAATATGCTACTTGGGTTGGTAGCGAGACGGCGGAAGTGCAGCGCGAGGCCACTTTGGTTATTCATAATTCGCATGCCGGACTTCCTGGAGACCGGGCGCGTGGCGCGTGCTGCGCCCCTTTGTTGGCGCACAGGTCGGGATTTGCATGCGATCGGCATCAACATCGGCATCAGGCGGCGCTATCGCCACATCTGGCGTGACGCAGGGCGGCGCCGCCGCACGCAGCCCTGACCACGACACGCACGGCGCGTTGCGTGCGGCCGCCCAGTAGCACGGCGGTCGCCCGGAGCCGACGCCGATGCTGGCTGCGCAAACAACACGTGTCGGAGATGGGGAGGGCACTAGGACTACCATCTTCTGGAGATTGCGAGGAAGACCTATATATTTCGTGCAACTACACTCTAAAACGAATAAAACGATGCACCTCGATGGAATCAACCGAACGGAACGGAAATCGGTAGATGTGACGTGCGTGTACAGACAGTTGATTACAAATTCAGAAAAATAGGATGATTTATTCAAGAGAAAAACTTCACTGGTTGAGCAAGTCAGTATCCCGTTGGTCACCTCTAGTTCTTGCAACCAATTATTCGGTTTGGCGTTGACAAATAGAATTGCTGGATGTCGTCTTGAGGGATATCGTGCAAACTTCTGTCCAAATCGTGCGGACTTCTGTCAAAATCCCGAGTTTATTGGACGGGCCTGCCCGTAATGCTCCAAACGTTCGCAATTGGGAGGGGTCCAGCAACCTTTCTGGCCAAGGTGATGTTTGCCAGGCACGAAAACAAGCAGTGGTAACACTTGGTGTTCGCAGGAGGGCATTATCTGGCTGAAACGTAAGCCTACGATGGCTTGCCATGAAGGGCAACAAAAACAGACAGAATATCGTGGACGTTCTGCTGTGCTGTAGGGCTCTCGCGATGACAATCATTGTGATATAATTGGGGATCCGTTTGAAGTAGGATTCATCGCAGGAGGCAGTTCTCCTCTAATCAGTGAGTTTCAGGCCCCGATGACCATGTTTAGAGGCAACCCAGACACAACGGGCGGGGGGGGGGGGGGGGGGGGGAGGAAACCAATATGACCGTCATCCGGCATACACCCCCTCAAGCAGAGGAGTGATGGTCTGGAGTGCAACATTTCATAGCAGGTTACCCACGGCCTACGCTGTACACTGCCTGACAAAAGGAGTGAAACAGTAGGAGGAAACCAAATGTGGCTTCACGATTGAGTGGGTATGTGATGTCATGCCAGTGATTTCTACGTCAGGTGAAATTTACAGAAAACTCGGCAGTATAAGTCCAGTTATCGGTATGATATTTCACTCCCTCTGGCCTAGATTCAAGCACTGAATTGATTGAAAATAATGTCGTTAAGCTGTTGAATTATATCCTGAGGCAAACTAGCCCACACCTTTGTAGGCCTAAATGGTCCTTGATATCGGGGATGCCGACGTTACGGCAGAGTTAACGCCCGAGATGGCCAACATGATCTATTGGCAAAATATCTGGGGATTCTACTGCCCACGAGAGTTACTGAACATCACGCGGACAGTTCATAGAGACACATGTCATGAGTGGACGAGCATTGTCCTGTTGAAATACAGCATCATAGTACTGTCACATAGCAAGAAACACATTAGGATGCAGGATGCTCGTGACGTACAGTTGTGCCTTCACGGTTCCCTCAGTCACTGCCAACCATGTCCTGAAATCATACCCGACGGCTCCTCAAACCTTGGTGACAGGAGTAACACCACTGTGTCCTCTCTAAAACACTGGAAGACTGGGACCACTCCGCAGCTCGTCGCTATAATCGCCGACGGTAGTCACCAGGGGTAGTGAAGCAACGGGATTCAGCACGGACCACAATGTTACACCATTCATCAGCAGTCCAGCCTTCGCAGTGATGACAACACTTCAAACGCAGCCGTTTGTGGTGTGGTCTTAATGGCACCCTAAGGGTGGGGTGATGACTCCTTAGCCTGGCTGGCGCTGGAATCCGACCAATGGCACGGGATGACACAGACGGCTGGAGGGAGTTCATTACTGGTTCTCGGATGGCAGTCGCATGTGTGATGGGGCTACGAATTGCGTGGTACACAATACGGTGACTGTCACATTTGGTAGACAGACGGCTACGATCTAAAACTTGAGGACGAATATGCCTGCCTGCCCTAACATTCTCATACAGCCGAACATATAGCCAGTGACACATCGGAATGCCCCAGATGTCTGGATTCTGCACGATTCGACCAACCGACGAAATGGAGTCCCCTTTCAGACTGTTTCATACGAATACGGGCTTCATCATACATTCTCAGTGGTCTTTCATCTGTCGCTATTCACGCCCCTTACATGTTCCACCAGGCTTGCTGACAACATGGACAACGCTAATGCACTCTGGTGGCCGTTGTACATCTCAAAGGCAGTTACAGCTCTAACTGCTTACATACTCGTTGATGATGTGTACCTGTACGATGTTACATCGACATCCGACCATATCTTCTCGGTGTTTCACTTTTTTGATAGGCAGTGTTAGTAGATGAAGCCCATATTAAAGTATAACAAAACTTCGTCAACTTAAAGGGAATTCTTCGAAGGAAGACGATATAGTTCTCGCTAAACATTGCTAGGTAAATTTAAACAACCTCTTTAGGACTACGAATGACTTTTCAAAAATGGTTCAAAAATGGCTCTGAGCACTATGGGACTTGAACATCTTAGGTCATCAGTCCCCTAGAACGTAGAACTACTTAAAATTAATCAATCTAAGGACACCACACCACACACATCCATGCCCGAGGCAGGATTCGAACCTGTGACCGTAGCAGCCGCGCGGTTCCAGACTGCAGCGCTCGGCCACTCCGGTATGACTTTTGTGGAGTCACTTCGTATATCCCACGTATCATGAGAAAAAACTAATACATTTATGACACACAGAAGGATACCGATAGATACTTATACCTCAGTCACTAGTCAGTATCAGAAGGGAATATAACAGATAAACGATAATACTGACTATTGATATGAAGTACCCTCCGCTATACATTCTACAGTGGCTAGTGGACTGCATATCTGAGGTGCCTACTTTGAGGACATTGGGAGAGGACACGATTAAAAATGTTCAAATGGGTGTGAAATCTTGTGGGACTTAACTACTAAGCTTACACACTACTTAACCTACATTATCCTAAGGACAAACACACACACCCATACCCAAGGGAGGACTCGAACCTCCGCCGGGACCAGCAGGACAAGATTAGTTTGCAAGACTGAGGAAATGGTAGTTGAAGCCACGCCCATAGAATTCACCAGACGTGATTTACGGCAACTGTGGTATACCTACCAAAACACGAACGTGGACTGAGAATGACAATTTCCTTACCTTTTCCGGATGAGAAAAAAAACATTAGGGTTCGTCGCTGTCGACTGCTTGATCATTATAGACAGAGCACTAAGTACGATAGGACCAGGCTGAGAGGGAAATCGGCCGTGTTCTTCTATACTGGCTTCTGATTTAGAGAAACCATTGCAAAGTTACATACAGGTGATCTGGACTGGTGTAACCTGCCCCTTCAGAATGTGAGCCCAGTTTCATCATCACTGAGACGTCTCACTTGGTTTATTTCGAGATCCGAGGAAGGAGTACTTTGCGAGATACGAAATGCGGGATGCTAGTTTCATTTTGCGAATATGTTGATGGATTCATCGGAAATGAAGACTAATGGTAAGGTACTTCATACGACACTCAGCGTTACCGAAAGCAAAATTCTCTTCGTCACAGATTTAAGCGAGGTCGACGCTTTACTGAAAAAGAGCAGCTCAGTGAAAAAAGAAGAAAAAATGAATGTAAGAAGAGCAGTACGGAATCTGGCAATGAAATGGAATTTAAATTTTGTCTACTGATCTGAAAGATTTCCTAATTAGTTATGGTCCTACGTTAAGACAACAAACTTATCAAAGGCATCTGTACAATTCTGAACTTATTCGTCCACAATACTTTAACTGTGGAAGATAACTGTGCGATTCCTCTTCGCAACCACACATGAATTTCTGAATAAGAGCCATTCATCTGGAATAGGAAAATCGACTAAAACTGTTCCACATGGAGAATGCAACTAGACCTGATTGAATATGTATGTTTCTGCACAGTTTAGGTAGAAGGAAAGAAGGCTATGGTTTGAAGACCCGTCAACAACGAAATCAATAGATACACGGCACGCGCTCGGAGTGGTGAGGCCGTTCGGCTGTGTTTACCTCATAGGAACCATCCCCACAATTAACTTAAGATAATGAAAATCATAAGCTATGTTATTGAAGCGGGATTTGAACCTCCCGAATACAAGCCATTATCGTCTACATCTAAAAACCATGTTACGGTTTGTAATACATTGTACTTCGTGTACCATTATCACTTCCTCTCTGTAGTATCGCAGTCGCGCATGATAGATGGAAGAACAATTCTTGGCAAACCTCTGAATGAGCCCTATTCTCTCTCATTTTACTTTCATGATCTTTTCGCGATATACATTTATGAGAAGATGCAGTACATTGTCCGACTCTTCTAGGAAAGTAAGTCCGAGGCAGCTGAACAGAAAAATCACTTTGTGATGCACAACAACTTTTTTACAGCATCGGCCAGTGAAATGTGTAGGGCATCACCACTCAGTCTTTCGTGCTTGCTAAACGAACTCGTTAGGAAAGACACTACTCTTGTTAGGAACTTCTCTAGTTCCTCCATCATTTATACCTGGTAAGCCTGTCATGCCGACGAACAACGAACAAATATCGGTAGAACGATAATTTTTTAACCTACTTCATTCTTGAATGGACTGTACTCTTGAGAGGTCTTTAAATGAATCTCGATCTGGCATTTGCCTTTTCCACGATAGGTATTATATGGTGAGTCCAGTTTAAATCGCCCCGCCAGCATATTTCAAGATATATGACTGATGTCGTGATTGTTAAAGAAAACCTAGTGATGCGGCTATCACTATTCAAATCCTAGCCTTTGCCACTTAGGTTCATTGCCTGCTCCACAAAAGGTTTCTGGTCTCATTCCCCATCCTACATTAGCACTCCTTACGACTGAGAGAGAATGTCTAGTTATATTTGCTGCTACTCAGATGTTGTAACTCTATATATAGTTGTATTCTGTAACATAATAGCTAAATGAATGTCCACTAAATGGCTTCGTCGATTGACTGAAATCCACTGCATCCTGGGAAATTCGTTTTTCAAGGTGTTCTTGTTCAGGTCTTTAATAGGAAGACCGGTGTGATGGAGCTCTCCACGCTATTATATCCCTTGCGAGGTTATTCATCTTTGCTTACTTACTGCTACGTGTATCCATTTGAACCTCCTTACTGGATTCGAACTATGGGGTCTTTCTACAAATTTAAGTCTCCATTCTTCCCACAGAGACTGGCATTCCAGGGTATGTGTTGTCAACTGATTCCTTAGTTTCGTCAGTTTGATTCAATAGCCCCTTATTAATAATTCGACCTACCAATTTAATCTCCAGCATTCTTCTGCAGCACCCCATTTCGGAAGCTTCTAGTCTCTTCCCGTTAAACTGTGTATCGTCCACGTTTCACTTCCGTTCGAGGCTACACTGCCGTGAAATACCTTCAGAAGACTTCCAAACACTTAAATTTATACTGGATGTTAAAAAGTGTTGCGTTACTTATTAAGCGCCCCTCGTAAATATCCTGTCTTCCATTCTCTGTCATGTGTCAGCAGATGACCCACATGAGGGCGTGTATTTTTTGCGGAATATGGTCTCAATGTTACTGCCAGAAAAATCTGTATCAGCTGAAACTTACTCAGGGGTCTTACGTACTGCAATGTCCATGCAGCTCAAATATTTGAGGCGAGAGATAATTTCCAATAAAATTTCTGAAGGTAGTCCTGAGAAAACTTCTTGCAAAAGCACTCGTATTTTCCGTACAGAATGGATAATCCAGTCCTATCGTGAAGAAATCCGTAACGGATTTCCGATGTGGAATGCAAAGGGAGAGCTTGAGCAGTTAGGAAAAGTATGTGAAGCATCTGTACTTGGAACACAATGGCCCTCATCATCTTAAACATTCGTTTACCAATTCCCCAGATGTGTCTGAACCTAGAGAAGACTCGTTCGAACTCTTGAATTGTTGTGTAAGAAACGGTCGCTACAGATAATCACCAACACTTCCCTCCACAGGAAACTTGCAAATGTTCTTAATGACGCGACCTAACGCAGATGCCAGATGAGTCCTCCATTATAATTATAGGAAACTGATATTCGCTCACTCAACTCTGCCCAGTTCCGTAGCGATAATTATATGCAAATTACGACGACACTCGGTAAGCGAACGTCGCTCATAACGAACAGTGCACGCTGAGCCAGCACATCCCGCCTCCGAGGGCTGCCCCGGTAATCCCCCGTATCCGAGACAGGACCACCGGCTGACGGGGGCTGTCCACTGCTGACGACAGATGGAAAGGTGAGAGGTCATTGCACCCGCCTCTAAGGTCAGGGCGGTCTGCTAAGCGCCGACAAGTCGTGCAACAGTGACCGCAAGAGAACTCCGTCGTACATGTTTACGACTTGCTTCTCAACAGTGATCTTAATGCGTTTTCTGTACGTATAAAATGAATAAGAAATTTCAGCTTATCCTCTAGTTATACAAATTAGCCAGCAGTATATCACACTTTTCAGGTAAGGGAAATATCTATTATTACAGTTTACTCCTCATTAACCTAGCGCTCAATCTAGCCCAGCAAATCAACCACAGCTCTGTAGTAATAGTCCACATACGTTAAAGATTTAGCAATTAGTGTATGTGGAGCAATTATATTTGCGACAATATACGACAGGCTGTTATAGTTTGGGGAATTCATACAACAGCATTAACTACTGATTTACAATGGACCAAGTATTATCACTTTTCTACATGTGTGAATTTTTGTTGAACTGTTCTCATTTACAGATGATGCCTAATCCTCCCCATTGTTTACCGACGTCCTTTTCTCCTCTAACACCCTGGTGCCGTTATGTCAGCCACATCTTATCTGAAACTGTAGTGTTGCAGCCAAAGTATGGTGACACAAGCAGATTTCCGATCAGATGCCTCTGCTCATGGTTCTGCTTCAGTAATGGTACTGCGAGCGATTAACGGCCTTCCTCGTCAATTGAGGTCTGGCAGACAGGCATATAATGCAACCACAAACAATAAATTAACACTAGATTTTAATTTGATAGAAATTATCACCTTTTTAATGTCAGATCTAGCCTCAGGCCGCTTTTCTTTCTGCGTCATTACATCGCAATGCAAAACCAGCAAGGAAATACGACTGCATCGTGGTGCATTATTCAGTGTTCGTATTTCTTACTGCTGCATCGAAAGAACGGTCAAATGCAAGGAGTGTATAACACAACACCACTGGAGAGATACCGTTTTGAAATCACGGCATGTCATCTTGAATTACGCTGCACACAGTATCCCTAATTCACTAGAGATGAACAAACAGCGAACAGAGCATCTCAGATGTAAGTGGAGTTCATATTCTTATACACAACTAGTTAAGAGCAATAGGATCTTTTTAAATTCAAGGGGTGTATTAGGAATGTATTAGTGACAAAGAACTTGTCATTTAATTAATGAACGCCATGGTTAAAAAATGGTTCAAATGGCTCTGAGCACTATGGGACTTAACATCTATGGTCATCAGTCCCCTATAACTTAGAACTACTTAAACCTAACTAACCTAAGGACATCACACACATCCATGCCCGAGGCAGGATTCGAACCTGCGACCGTAGCGATCATGCGGTTCCAGACTGAAGCGCCTAGAACCGCACGGCCACACCGGCCGGCTGAACGCCATGATTCCATTAAAAATTTACTAGTATAGTGGCTCTTCATCGATCGTGCCTGGAATTTTAAGTCTGCCGTATGCTACCGTAGACCATCACAAGTAAGCGTAGACGACGATAGACTTCTTGACTTGGTCAGTTAAGGTCGTAATAACGTTACCCGTACATTAGAAGTGTTCCGTATCCGTTAACATTCATTACTTCGATCGCTTTGATTGCGTATGCCCTCAGAGTCATACTAGTTTCTCGTCGAAACTTCGGAAGCGATGAATCGGCTAGAAACTGAGTGAGGATATATAAAGGAACGAGTACCCTACGGAACGTTTTCGTTCTACACAGCTGTCCTCTTCTCTGCTACTTACAAATAAACAGTATTTATAGCAAAACTGAAATTGTCAATATTTAATTCAAATTTCTTTCGGAGGTTGTTGATTTGTACCGTGAACGATATTGTAGCAAAGATAGAAAACAATACAGATTTATTACATAGGACAAGAAAACGCAATTCCTCAAAAAAAGTTAAATTAGAACAACACAAAACGAAAACATATCACACATAGCTTCGTACTTCGTCGAGCATATTTAAAATATGGTTCTGTTATTATCAAAGAAATTTCGCACTTATTAAAAATAACAAGAAACGCTTGCCTTTTATCGTGATGAAGAACCTTCTATTGAGTACAAAAAAGGAAATAATATTTTGTGTATTTCTATGTCTGTGCATGTGAACTAAACTTGCACCAAAATTAATTTTTTTGTTAGGTGAAAGTACGGAAGGTACGCAATCAACTAATTTTTCCCCTTGTCACTTGCACATGGCAACGGCCTTGCCTCAGTTGATACACTGGTTCCCGTGAGATGACCGAAGTAAGCGCTGTTGGGCGTGGCCGGCACTATGATGGGTGACCATCCAGCTGCCATACGCTGTTGCCATTTTTCGGGGTGCACTCAACCTTGTGATGCCAATTGAAGAGTTACTCGACCGAATAGTGGCGGCTTCGGTCAAGAATACCATCATAACGACGTGGAGAAAGGTGTGCTGACCCCACGCCCCTCCTATCCGCATCCTCCTCTGCGATCAGATGGTCCCGGTAGGCCACTCGTGGCCTGAAGACGGAATGCTTTTTATCACTTGCACATTATATTTCATAAGGATACAGAATATACAATAGATTAATACTGAGCCACGGGTGGCTCTAGTTATGTGCAAAACAAACAAACAAATAAACGAAAAAGAAAGACAAGTCGCCGGCTCGTAGGTTCTCTCTCACAGATTTATTTATGTTACTACCGGTAACCTTACCATTTACTACTTCATTTACTAAAACGACCGCCGGCCGGAGTAGCCGAGCGGTTCTAGGCGCTACAGTCTGGAACCGCGCCATCGCTACGGTCGAAACTTCGAATCCTGCCTCGGGCATGAGTGTGTGTGATGTCCTTAGGTTAGTTAGGTTTAAGTAGTTCTAAGTTATAGGGGACTGATGACCTCAGAAGTTAAGTCCCATAGTGCTCCATTTTGACTAAAACGACCTAGTCTTAGCAGAGCGCAACTCTGATCATATGTGATAGTATACTCATGGTTAGACCTTGTAAACTATTACGCTGTTATACAAATCAGGAAAGCTGTGCTATTACGTGAACCAACCGTTGGATCATCTTTGAAACTGAATTCATGCAGCGACAACGAAAATTTGCAAATCAGTGCACCATCGCATAGAAAATAACAAAATTCAGCATGTGCGTCCTTTTTCTGGCATAAGAGGTGATAATGAGCTGGCGGTTACACGTTAGTTGCGTGTAAAATCGATACGGAAGGACCTCAGCACGGAGAATTTAAACATAAGATGTTAGTTCGCTAAGTACTTTCTTCCTAAAGATAAAAGAAAATGCGATGTCTGGAAATGAATACACACTTACGGAACTCGTTACTGTTTATTCTCATAACGGAGGAAGTTAATTATTGGACGCTATCCATACGTGTGGCTACAGAAGAAACCCGTAGTACTGCAGGCAAAATGTGGAACAAAAACTACTTTGTCGTCCTCTTCAACCATTTGTCTGTCTACTTATACGGATATGGCGTCTGTTCTTTCGGACATGTCCGAATAAAACAGACACCATATCCATATAAGTATATAGTTCTGGCAGTACCGGCCATGACATTCTTCTTCTGTGCGGATGCACACATATTCCCCGAACTCTAACGGGACTTGGTTAGAATGTCTTCCACGAGTAATGAGTGTATTGGGGTGGGACACGACGAATGTAGTGTGTGGACATACAAGTTGAGAATGTGGGTCTCGCGGGAGGCGTGCGCGAGATAATCCATGCAGTCGCACTTTCCTCTGTGCCTCGGTGGTTCAGATGGATAGAGCGTCTGCCATGTAAGCAGGAGATCCCGGGTTCGAGTCCCGGTCGGGGCACACATTTTCACCTGTCCCCGTTGATATATATCAACACCCGTCAGGAGCTGAAGGTACTAATTCAATTCATATTTGTCTGTCTTGTTGGCTGCACTCACCGGCACCAGCTTCAGATAATTATAATTTTTTAATTATGTCGGTGCCTTTTCTGACTTCACAGTCGTGCATTAATCTAAAAGAGGAACATGCGTGTGATGTCTGAATGAAAACTGCCTAAACTTGGTTCTGTCACCAAGTGTTCGTACATTTACTCAGAGTGTGGGAGGGGGTCGAAAGGGAGGGGGGGGCGTTGTGTTTCTGAGACGGAGATGTGGTCAGGCTGACATGTCTCTAACCATGAGAGAAACCCCCTGACAAGACTGTCAGAAAGTCGATCCGGATGTAACTCACCTTCCCGTCTCGCATGGAATTTTACAGCTGTATGAGCATTAATGAAAAGTCAGTCTGAGACAAAACTGGTAATGGAAGTTTAATGTTTGATGTGACAGCACTAGCAAGTTGTGCTTCACAGACGTCTTTGTTCGTTGCAGGGACCCGATTAACCTGGCTGTTCTGACGCTGATCGAGAACGGCGAGCTGACCAAGCTGAAGAACCGCTGGTGGTACGACCGCACCGAGTGCAAGCACAGCGACAAGCAGGTGCGTGCTGCGTGCCTTCAGCAGATCAAACTGGCGAACCTCCTGCACTTTGCTGCCGCCACTACTCACAGTTTCAGTACAACCCAGATCACCGACATGTACACTCAGCGTGACTGTGGAATGTGTGGGTAGGATTTTAATTGCTGAAGCTGCCGTTACTACCCATAATTTCACTACAATAGAACATCCTCGTCATACTCAGGGTGATTCAGCTGCCCTACCGTTGTCGTTTTATTCAACCCGCAGTGTTATATCTGGCCTTCAAAAACCACGTGCGAGACTTTCATACGTCTCGTCCGCGACGCACAAACCGCAGAACAAAAAATGAACATGAGCATTTTGTTGAATAGTTAAAATTTGTACTGGGATACATTTCCTCTAGAGGCCGTAGTTTTCGAGTGATTCAAGAAAAACGTACAAAAGTGACTCTGACAAGCACACCCAAAATGAGCCCCCACCATCCAAGATTTCAAGTATCTTGTTCACAGCACACCCTCCTACCACTGTATGAATTATTACCCACACTCGGCCTTTTTTGGTCTTCACTGACGGGCATTATTACGGCAACAGCTTGGTAAGGCATTAAAAAATGGTACAATTAACGTTTGTGTAAATTTTACCTCACAATTTTGCGAATTTTAACAGCAAAAAATAAACAGTTGCATCGTTGTTTTCATCAGACATTCTGACTACGTAACTACTGTGCTTCTAAGGGTTAAGTTTTGATTGAACTGTCAACGTAATTACTTGTAGTTTAACGTTTACAAAAGTCGGTTTTCCTTCATTAAACTCATTAGCACTTTTGAATCGTTAAAGTAGCCAACTATGCTCGTGACGTAATAGCCCTATCAGTAAAGACAAGATCGAATATCTGGAATAGTTCTTGTGGTCGGAAATTTTTCCACAGTGGAAGCAGGGATTGCCACGAACAAGGTACCATACTAGAAATTCTGACTGGTGGGGGAAGTGTGTGGGTTGGAGGTGCGTTTGACAGTCGCTTTTGTATGTTTTTTTCTTGAATAACTCGAAAACCATGGCCTCCAACGTATCCCAGTAGAAAATTTAACTACATTATATTTCCTACAGAAGGGTCCTGCTTATTTTTCGTGTAGTACTAATCTCGCTCGTTGTTTTTAAAGGTCAGAATAACACTGTAGGTTGCATAAAACAACAACGGTAGCGGCAGCGGAATCATCATGTATATGCAGTGTGAATGTGAAATTTGTGGACAGAATTTTGAAAACTAATACATTCACCGAAATTTTGATATAAAGGATTCCTACTTTCCAATAACTCATTACAGATTAATTATGTCTGTGTCTTACCCCAATTCCTTTCCTGTCTTTATGTGACTGTGAATACTAGCACTTCATTTTGTGTAGTTCTAAGAATGACGTGTCTACATTCTAGTGTTTTTCGCTGTAGAGAGCAGACTTAAATGTCTTAATGTCCCTACACCCGATATATGAATTCTGATGGCGGTAGGTATCTGTTTTTTGAGGTAGTGCACGTAAACAGTTGCTCAACTAACACAGTTCCCATCAAGAACAACACATTCAGATAGCGAAATGTTCCTGTACAGAAAGTACCTAAAATGTCGACCATCATAATTTCCTTATGGACTCCACACGCATTCCGTTTCACAAATACTAGCTTTGGTATACAGATATTCTCAGAGAAATACAATCGCAAAGATTATCAGGGCAGAAAGACAACGTATTATGCTGTGAGGAGGTACTGGTGCTAAAGTGTTCTTGAATTTAAAACACAGGGAAAAAGAAACGACTGTCATCTGTGTTACTTTAATTTAGGATTTATTTACTTTATAATCATCCGTTGAAGTTTGTGTGTAGAGATAAGCATTTTGAATTATTTAATTAACGGATATTGGCATGAAGTCGTAGCAGGATCTACTTATGCTTATTACTCGTTGATGAGCATGCTACGAGAATATTCATCTGGTTAATAAAATTATCTTCCTATTATGGAGAGTTATGCAAATTATGTAAAGAGCCGTGCTAATGTTACTAAAGCACGCATTATTCAGGTGCACACGAGCCGCTTTTAAGTTGATTAAAAGCAAAACTTGTTTTTCATCTTTTTATTGAGTGAACTCTAGAGGTAACCGGAATAACGAGGCAAAGGTTGGAAAAGTATTACCCGTGGCAAGAGGATACATTTCAATCTATAGAAATACAGTGACGTTCTTGTAGATCATTGTAACACATGTACTGAGGATTCGTTTCGCGATACTTTCCTACTAGTCCGGATTCACAACTGGAAACTGACGTCATTTGTGTTTCGGTAACAGTTTTTCAACCCTGCCTTTTACAATCCATGTGGTGAGATTCGACGGTCATAGAAAGATTTTCCTGGGAATCCACAACACGCTACTGTATGTGTCCTCTAAGTAATTACCTCAATGAAGTGATTAACACCGAAGAAATAAACTTGTAGGCAAGGAAACAACGAGGACTTTCGACGACGACTCATTTGGTTATCTTCCATGAAACTGGGAAGTAAGGCCATTTGCTAATGACAAGTACATTTTCTTACTAAAAGCAAATATTTTCTCAGTTCCTCTCAAGACAATATTGTTTATCTTTGTACAGCCCCTTTAAACAGCTAAAAGTTTAATTTTTGCACTACTGAAAATGACAGTTTTACTTTTGTCGTGACTTCTAAATTCATTTTGTTCTATTAACCACTTTTTTATTTGGGTGATTGAAATAGCGTAAGAAAAAGGTTTTCTTCATCAGGGTAGTCTCTCATAAATTTTCTATAAATTATCCAGTGCAGGGAGATAATGTACACGTCACATTATTTCTCACTTTTTCAGAAAGATTCGTTTTCCCGTCACATTTGCATTGCCATCATACTCAAACTCCACAAAAAGACTTCACAGCCGTTTTTTTTGTGGATGCTTTAGGCGGAAGAGCGGTACCAATGAGTCGAACTCTATCAGTGGAACCAACTATCGTGGAACTGGGGTTTAGAGTTCAGTTGCCAGGTCAGACGACCATATTTTGATTTTCCATGTCTTCTATAAATCGATAGGAGTACGAGGCGTGTTTTTAAGTAAGTACCGTTTTGCAATTTAAAAACGACGTGCTAAGATATGTCAACAATTTTATTTTTACTCGAAAGGCTGTACCTTAATCTACTTTTTCTACATAATTTCCATCAGTATTGAGGCACTTGTCGTAACGTTGTACCAGTTTTTGAATACCATCCTCATAGAAGTCTGCCGCCTGACTTGTTAACCACTGCATCACCACTGTTTTGATATCGTCTTGAAGACGCTGACCGTCCAGGTGTTTCTTCAAGTGCAGGAACAGATGGTAGCCATGTGATGAAATCTTCGGTCTGATTCGCCACATGTGGACGGGCATTGTCTTGCAGCAAAACGATGCCCTTGCTCAATTTGCATGGACTGTTGCTTTGATTCTGGTGTGACGTAGGCCACCCATGTTCCATCGCCCGTAACGATTTGGCTTCAGAAATCATCACCGTCGTTGTGGTACCGCTGAAGGAAAGTCAATACACTGTCTAAACGTTTGGTTTTGTGCACATCCGTCAACATTTTCGGTACCCAACGTGCGCTCAGTTTTCGGTAATTCAAGTGCTCGGTCACAGTGCCATATAAAACACTACGAGAAACATTAGGAAAGTCATCCCGCCAGGAGGAAATCGTAAAGCGTCTGTTTTCTCTCACCCTATTGTCCACTTCCTGCACCAAACTTTCATTAACGACCGAAGGACGCCCAATCCGTTGTTCATCATGGACATTTGTACGGCCACCTTTCAATGCTCTCACCCACTTTCTTACCATTCCATCACTCATAATGTTTTCTCTGTAAACTGCACAGATCTCACGATGAATATTGTAGTGGCGTCAGTGCGTAGATTAAGGTACAGGCTTTCATGTAAAAATAAAATTATTGAGATATTTTAGCAGGTCTTTTTTTAAATTTCAAAACGGTACTTACTTAAAAAACATGCCTCGTACATACCGGGAATGTTTCCTTGGAAAGGATACATCCCGTTTCCTACGCAGCGTCTGTCCCAAGCGGCTTGTGGTCCGTCTCTAGTGAGCTGGTTGTCGACGGAACGATAAATCCTAATCTTACAATGCCCACTTTATGTCTAGCATTCGCGCCATTGCTGATTTATTTACGGGCAAGAGGCCGTGGTCTACAGCTGTTCGTCGCAGATTCCAGGGGCGTCGTGACCTTACAATCGGGGCGTCGTGGTTGATTCATTAACATAATAATTTCGTTTGTTTGCTGTCTGAGTGAAGGAACAACGGGTGCACTGTTAGTGATATCAAGCGGGCCGGCAATTAAATGTTGTAGTTGAGTCTTATCGTACTATGGAAGTCATTTGTGTTTATTCAGTGACGTTCAATTTGAAGATTAGTTTTGTCGAAAGCAATTCGTTTTCAGTGGTTGTTTGTCTACTGTGATACGTGTTTCGATTGTCACCGTGGGCGAATTTTTAAATGTCATAAGAAACGTGGTATTTCAAATTTATCATATAGTTCTACAACACGACTGGAGTAAAATACAGGGAGTGTGGCGACAGTAATTTCTGTTTTACGTGTAGCTGCTACTGTTGGAAGTGAAGCAAGACCACAGAATATTATTTGCTTCGTAGTCCTAGTTACTGGAAGTATCCTTCCTAATGAAATGAAAGGACATCTGCATTCAAATTACGAAGGAAATGTACAGGTACATAAGGAGGCCACTTAGATGTCGTGCGAATGCATCACGATTCAGTATTCGCAGAGCAAGAGCGGTGACTGCTATCAGTCACGCAGAAAGACCACCAAAACCGGATCATTTGTCTGCAGGACGCGACGCGGAACGAGCTGTCGCTGAGCAACGTGGCGGGCATCTTCTACATCCTGATCGGCGGCCTGCTGCTGGCCATCCTGGTGGCGCTCGCCGAGTTCTGCTACAAGTCGCACTCGGACGCGGCGCGCGCCAAGGTGAGCCAGGCGCAGCTCTGTCACATCCCAGTCTCCGTACTTCCCAAACACTGATACACATGTCACAATAAAACTGAATTAATTTGTAACTTTTCCTGCATTACACTGAGAGACCGCAGCTAATTCTGATCATATAAAATTTACATTTCACCTTGAAACGTCCCCTTTGAACAATTATATATGACTGTGCTTAAACTGACACACAATATTTTGTTAGCGCAACGCAATCTGACTTTTAAAATTCCCTACAAAAGAATGGCCCTGACTAACATTAAACTATACCTTTCACAAATCACTTACCTCACAAATATCTTCGCTGCTCAATCTACTGCAATACAGCGAGCGCCACTACTGCCAGCTAAATAAAAGATTCAAACTATGGAAGGCACTAACTACTGATAGGGATAGTTAGCAAATGAAAGATATTAATAGAGAACAAACAATGTATTTACCTTGATATCATCATATATAAATATAGCAGTTCATGACAAATTTCAAAACTCCGCCATCTCTCTCCCCACATCCACCACTGCTGGCGGCTCACCTCCATCTGCGCAACGCTATGCGCTGTTCACATCCAGCTGCCGCTGCCCAACACTACAATGGCAGACAACAATGCAAACTAGCCACAGACTGCACACAGCACAGCCAGTGATTTTCACACAGAGGTGGCGTTACCAATAAAAAAACCTAAACAGCCTACTTACAACCTTACCGTTGTGAGGTCATAATGTATTTCTTTTAGGTGTAGTAATGCTATATAAATGCTATATAAATCTTTCAAATTCTGAAGGTGGCTGGGGTAAAATACAGGGAGCGAAAGGCTATTTACAATCTGTACAGAAATCAGATGGCAGTTATAAGAGTCGAGGGGCATGAAAGGGAAGCAGTGGTTGGGAAAGGAGTGAGACAGGGTTGTAGCCTCTCCCCGATGTTATTCAATCTGTATATTGACCAAGCAGTAAAGGAAACAAAAGAAAAGTTCGGAGTAGGTATTGAAATCCGTGGAGAAGAAATAAAAACTTTAAGGTTCGCCGATGACATTGGAATCCAGACAGCAAAGGACTTGGAAGAGCAGTTGAACGGAATGGACAGTGTCTTGAAAGGAGGATATAAGATGAACATCAACAAAAGCAAAACGAGGATAATGGAATGTAGTCAAATTAAATCGGGTGATGCTGAGGGAATTAGATTAGGAAATGAGACGCTTAAAGTAGTAAAGGAGTTTTGCTATTTAGGGAGTAAAATAACTGATGATGGTCGAAGTAGAGTGGATATAAAATGTAGACTGGCAATGGCAAGGAAATCGTTTCTGAAGAAGAGAAATTTATTAACATCGAGTATAGATTTAAGTGTCAGGAAGTCGTTTCTGAAAGTATTTGTATGGAGTGTAGCCATGTATGGAAGTGAAACATGGACGATAACTAGTTTGGACAAGAAGAGAATAGAAGCTTTCGAAATGTGGTGCTACAGAAGAATGCTGAAGATAAGGTGGGTAGATCACGTAACTAAGGAGGAGGTATTGAATAGGATTGGGGAGAAGAGAAGTTTGTGGAACAACTTGACTAGAAGAAGGGATCGGTTGGTAGGACATGCTCTGAGGCATCAAGGGATCACCAATTTAGTATTGGAGGGCAGCGTGGAGGGTAAAAATCGTAGAGGGAGACCGAGAGATGAATACACTAAACAGATTCAGAAGGATGTAGGTTGCAGTAGGTACTGGGAGATGAAGAAGCTTGGAGAGCTGCATCAAACCAGTCTCAGGACTGAAGACCACAACAACAACAACAACAATGCTATATCAGTTTTTGCCAGTATGTGGCGTTGTTGTATGGGTGACAATAATATAACAATAAAAACTATATACACTCCTGGAAATTGAAATAAGAACACCGTGAATTCATTGTCCCAGGCAGGGGAAACTTTATTGACACATTCCTGGGGTCAGATACATCACATGATCACACTGACAGAACCACAGGCACATAGACACAGGCAACAGAGCATGCACAATGTCGGCACTAGTACAGTGTATATCCACCTTTCGCAGCAATGCAGGCTGCTATTCTCCCATGGAGACGATCGTAGAGATGCTGGATGTAGTCCTGTGGAACGGCTTGCATGCCATTTCCACCTGGCGCCTCAGTTGGACCAGCGTTCGTGCTGGACGTGCAGACCGCGTGAGACGACGCTTCATCTAGTCCCAAACATGCTCAATGGGGGACAGATCCGGAGATCTTGCTGGCCAGGGTAGTTAACTTACACCTTCTAGAGCACGTTGGGTGGCACGGGATACATGCGGACGTGCATTGTCCTGTTGGAACAGCAAGTTCCCTTGCCGGTCTAGGAATGGTAGAACGATGGGTTCGATGACGGTTTGGATGTACCGTGCACTATTCAGTGTCCCCTCGACGATCACCAGTGGTGTACGGCCAGTGTAGGAGATCGCTCCCCACACCATGATGCCGGGTGTTGGCCCTGTGTGCCTCGGTCGTATGCAGTCCTGATTGTGGTGCTCACCTGCACGGCGCCAAACACGCATACGACCATCATTGGCACCAAGGCAGAAGCGACTCTCATCGCTGAAGACGACACGTCTCCATTCGTCCCTCCATTCACGCCTGTCGCGACACCACTGGAGGCGGGCTGCACGATGTTGGGGCGTGAGCGGAAGACGGCCTAACGGTGTGCGGGACCGTAGCCCAGCTTCATGGAGACGGTTGCGAATGGTCCTCGCCGATACCCCAGGAGCAACAGTGTCCCTAATTTGCTGGGAAGTGGCGGTGCGGTCCCCTACGGCACTGCGTAGGATCCTACAGTCTTGGCGTGCATCCGTGCGTCGCTGCGTTCCGGTCCCAGGTCGACAGGCACGTGCACCTTCCGCCGACCACTGGCGACAACATCGATGTACTGTGGAGACCTCACGCCCCACGTGTTGAGCAATTCGGCGGTACGTCCACCCGGCCTCCCGCATGCCCACTATACGCCCTCGCTCAAAGTCCGTCTACTGCACATACGGTTCACGTCCACGCTGTCGCGGCATGCTACCAGTGTTAAAGACTGCGATTGAGCTCCGTATGCCACGGCAAACTGGCTGACACTGACGGCGGCGGTGCACAAATGCTGCGCAGCTAGCGCCATTCGACGGCCAACACCGCGGTTCCTGGTGTGTCCGCTGTGCCGTGCGTGTGATCATTGCTTGTACAGCCCTCTCGCAGTGTCCGGAACAAGTATGGTGGGTCTGACACACCTGTGTCAATGTGTTCTTTTTTCCATTTCCAGGAGTGTAGATAAGTCATAAATTACGCAAGGTTAATCTCAACTCCACCGATAAAATGTTGGAGGTTGTTCAAAGATACTTTCGGAGCATTTAGATACACACATCAAAAAAAGTTTTGCATCGCATCCGTTCCGAGAGTTCCGGCACCTGTACAGAAATTTTGAATAGATATCAACAGAAACATCATTTCCGCCCTTTTTATTGCTCATGAAAAGCATATATTGCATGTTGTACCACCATACAGCGAGACCTTCAGAGCTGGTGGTCGAGACTGCTGTACACACCGGTACCTCTAATACCCAGTAGCACGCCCTCTTGCATTGATGCTTGCCTGTATTCGTCGTGGCATAGTATCCACAAGTTCATCAAGGCACTGTTGGTCGAGATTGTCCCATTCCTCAACGGCGAATCAGCGTAGATCCCTCAGAGTAGTTCGTGGGTCACGTTGTCCATAAACAGCCCTTTTCAATCAATACCACGCATGTTCGATAGGATTCATGTCTGGAAAACATGCTGGCCGCTAATCGAGCGATGTCGTTATCCTGAAGAAAGTCATTCAAAAGATGTTTACGATGGGGGCGCGAATTATTGTCCATGAAGACGAATGCCTCTCAAATATGTTGGCGATGAGGTTGCACTATCGTTGGAGGCTGGCATTCACGTATCGTACAGCCGTTATGGCTCCTTCCATGACCCACATAATGCCACCCCAAAACAACAGGGAACCTCCACCTTGCTGAACTCGCTGGACAGTGTGTCTAAGGCGTTCAGCCTGACCGGGTTGCCTCCAAACAAATCTCCGATGGTTGTCTGCTTGAAGGCATATGCGACACTCATCGCTGAAGAGAACTTGATGCCAATTCAGAGTGGTCCATTCGGCATGTTGTTGGTCTGTGCTGCATGGTCCCTTGGTTGCAAAGATGGACTTCGCCGTGGACGTTGGGAGCGAAGTTGCGCATCATGCATCCTATTGTGCACAGTTTGACTCGTAACACGACGTCCTGTTGCTGCACGAAAAACATTATTCAACATGGTGGCGTTGCTGTCCGGGTTCCTCCGAGCTATAAATCCGTAGGTAGCGGTCATCCACTGCAGTAGTAGCCCTTGGGTGGCCTGAGCGAGACATGTCATCGACAGTTCCTGTCTCTCTGTATCTCCTCCACGTCCGAACAACATCACTTTCGTTCACTCCGAGACGCCTGGACACCTTCCTTGTTGAGAGCCCTTCCTGGCACAAAGTAACAATGCGGACGCGTTCGAACCGCGGTACTGACCGTCCAGGCACGGTTGAACTACAGACAACACGAGCCGTGTACCTCGTTCCTGGTGGAATGACTGGAACTGATGGGCTGTAGGACTTCTTCTGTCTAATAGGCGCTGCTCATGTATGATTGTTTACATCTTTTGCCGGGTTTAGTGACATCTCTGTACAGTCAAAGGGACTGTGTCTGCGATACAATATCCACAGTCAACGTTTATCTTCATGTGTTCTGGGAACCAGGGTGATCCAAAACATTGTTTTGATGTGTGTATAAGAGGCCTGTGGATTACTGTGGAATGTTTCAGAGTAATAATGTAACTGTGATTGTTTCGTTGAAATGCCACCGCATCAACATAAACGTCTGTGAAATGAAATCACCAAAACATGAAACACGTAACGCAGATTAATTTATTAGGTTAGTGCATAAGTTTGTAGCGTTTTCCCTTAACTTTTATAAACGTAACAGACATACGTAACAGAGTTTGGTCGTCACCAATATGTTCTCATTCATTATTTACGATAGTCTGCCAACGTTGGGCTAACTTTTCGAGTACGCGACTGTAAAAGACATGTGGTTTTGAGGCGAAGAACTCGTCGAGCTATGTTCGGAGGGCTTTTGCAAGCAGAAAGGAAGTTCCTTGGAGACTGCTCTGTAGAGAACGGAAAAGGTGAAAATCTCAGTTCACAAGATCAGATGAGTAAGGTGGTTGCGGAATGACTTCCCTACCCAACTCCTGTATAGTGTTTTTTGTAGAGTATTAGAATGCCGGCTGGCGTTTTCCTGGAGTGCATCTCTTCACGCGGTCTTCCTAGTCGTTGTACTTGGATTGCTTCTGCAAGACGCCTCAGTTGTTGACGATAAATGTTACCAGTGATGGTTATACCTCGGTGAAGCAATTACTACTACACCACACCGTCGTCGTTCCACCAGCTACGTAACACTATCTTTTGTGGAGGCGCGACGGTCTTTGTACGTGGAGTTGCTGCTTTTGCTGGGCTCAACCATCCCATTCTTTCCCTTCCTAGCATAAATATACCATTTCTTGTCACCAGTAACGATACAGGATAGGAAAGCTCGGAGTTGTTGACGAGACAATTGATGACGAGCAAGTAGAGATGCCTGTATGGCCACCTGCTGATATTTATGATTTTGGCTTACAGCAGGCGGTACCCATACAAGCGATGTCTGAACCTTCTCCGCTGAATTCA
Organism: Schistocerca americana; assembly: GCF_021461395.2. Lineage (NCBI taxonomy): Eukaryota > Metazoa > Arthropoda > Insecta > Orthoptera > Acrididae > Schistocerca > Schistocerca americana. The sequence continues at coordinate 207,508,901 of NC_060122.1, read as the reverse complement.
AATGTCGAACGATGGTCAAATGATCACAGTTTATCACATTTGACAGTTCTCGAGTACACTGACATGGATCATTGTGTATTAATACGATTAAACCATCTTCTTCAACCTCGAAGGTCTTTATGAATGTCACTGACGTCAAAACAATCTCCCTTATAACGAGAAAACCATTTTCTCGTCGTCTTCTGTCCGATGCTACTACTCCGTACACGGCGCAAATGTTTCTGGCTGCCTCCGCTGCCGGAGCCATCTATTGGACTCACGCAGAAGGATTTCTACATCTACATCTACATCTACATGGATACTCCGCAAATCACACTTAAGTGCCTGGCAGAGTGTTCATCGAGCCACCTTCACAATAACTCTCCATTATTCCACTCTCGAACAGCGCGTGGAAGAAACGAACACCTATAACTTTTCGTGGGAGCTCTGATTTCTTTTATTTTGCTATGATGATCGTTTTTTCCTATGTAGGACGACCTCAACAAAATATTTACGCATCGGGAGGAGAAATTTGCTGATTGAAATTTAGTGAGAAGATTCCGCCGCAACGAAAAACGTCTTTGTTTTAATGGTGTCCACCCCAAATCCTGTATCATGTGCATGACACTCTCTGCCCTATTTCTCGATAACACAAAATGTGCTGCTCTTCTTTGAAATTTCTCGATGTACTCCATTAATCCTATCTGGTAAGGATCCAAACCGCGCAGCAGTACTCCATAAGAGGACGGACAAGAGTAGTGTATGGCGGTCTCTTTAGCAGATCTGTTACATTTTCTAAGAGTTCTGTCAATAAAATACAGTCTTTGGTTTGTCTTGCCCACAACATTTTCTATATGCTCTTTCTAATTTAAATTGTTCGTAGTTGTAATTCCTAGGATTTAGTTGAAATTACGGCCTTTAAACTTGACTGACTTATCGTGTAACCGAAGTTCAACGAATTCCTTGTAGCACTCATGTGGATTACCTCACACTTTTAGTTATTTAGGGTCAACTGCCAACTTTCGCACCATTCAGATATCTTTTCTAAATCGTTTTGAAATTTGTTTTTATCTTCCGATGACTTCACAAGACGGTAAAGGACAGCATCATCTGCGAACAACCTAAGACTGCTGCTCAATTTGTCTCCTAAATCGTTTATATAGATGAGGAACAGCAAAGGGCCTATAACATTACCTTGTGGAATCCAGAAATCACTTCTGTTTTACTCGTTGACTTTCCGTCTGTTACTACGAACTGTGACCACCTGACAGGAAATCACGATTCCAGTCACATAGCTGAGACGATGTTCCATAAGCACGCAAGTTCACTCAAGCCACTTGTGTGGTACTGTGTCAAAAATCTTTTGGAAGTCTAGAAATGCGAAATCAATTTGAAATCATTTGTCAGTAGTACTCAACACTTTGTGTGTTAAAAAGCTAGTTATGTTCCAGAAGAACGATGTTTTCTAAATCCGTGTTGTCTGTATGTCAGTAGCCCGTTCCCTTCGAGGTAATTCGTAATGTTCGAACAGAATATATGTTCCAAAATTGTGCTGCATATTGACGTCAATGATATGGGCCTGTAATTCACTGGATTACTCCTGCTCGCTTCCTTCAATATTGGTGTGACCTATGCAACTTTCCAGTCTTAGGGGTATCGATCATTCGTCGAGCGAGCGGTTGTATATGATCGCTTGGTATGGAGCTACTGAATCAGCATAACTTCTCATCTCGTCAGCTCTTCTTGGTTCGAATTCTGGAGTATCTACTTCATCTTCTTTGCTGAAGAAATTTCGATTGGCTTTGTTTAGTAACTCTACTTTCGCAATACTGTTGTCGATAGTACCTCCATTACTATCACGGAGAGAAGGCATAGATTATGTCTTGCCACTAGCATACTTTACACACGACCAGAGTCTCTTTGGATTTTCTGCCAGGTTTCGAGATAAAGTTTCATTGTGTAAAATATTATAAAAATCTCGCATTGATGTCCGCGTTAAATTTCGAGCTTCTTTAAAAGATCGCTAATCCTGCAGATTTTGCTTTCTTTTAAATTTGGAATTTTTTGTTGTTGTTTCTGAAACAGTGTTCTGATCCGTTTTGTGTACCAAAGGGGATAAACTCAGTCGTTTGTTAATTTATTCGGCAGAAATCTCTCAATTGCTGTCGATACCATTTCTTCGAATTCAAGCCACCTTTGGTCTACACTTACATAGTTAATTTGGAAGGAGTGGAGATTGACTCTCAGAAAGGAGTGAAGTTAATTTTTATCTAAATTTTACAATAGGTATATTTTTCATTTATTGTTGGAGGATTTGGGGGTTCCAATATTCAATGTCGCTAAATATCTTTTTGTTCACTAAATATTTCGATTTCTCCACTTGGTACTCCATTTTCTAACATCTACAGCTTCACTCGCTATCTCCAAATGACAAAATGACACTATGTAAACCCAAAAAGCAACAGTGAACTACAAATAAAGAATGACAATCGATAAGGAAACCCATAGCAATTGGAATACAAGGATGCAAAACAAAAATGCTACGAACATATGCACCAACCTAATACGAATGATAAAGTAATGTAATGTGGTTTTCATCGCTGCTGGAACAGCTGAGAAAAGCATCTAAGTGCCGCTCTTCCATTCACTGAACCCACTCACGAGGTTCATATAGACAAGCCATTCATCAGTATCCCTATCCAAACAGCTGTGTGGCACTGTTAACGTACAACTAACAGTGCCGGAAAAACAAACCAGAGGCAGAAGCGAGCACTGCTGCAGGATTTATTGAGGTTGAAGCTAAAAGGGAGCGTTACTGCTGTCAACACCTCTAGTACTGTGAGGCAATGGAATTAGTTTATGTATTATATATTAATATATATTTATTTCACAGGAGGCATACATTCGACATGTATCCTGTTATGAAGATTCATTGGAACATAGATGCAACGGACAAAAAAACTAAAGTAAAATTTGTACATGTATAAGGGTCTTTCAAAAAGAAACGAAGCGGAGGCATAATTACAGAAATCAGTACCTGTATGTTCGAAGTATTGACCCAGGCTGTTCAGACACTTATCCCACTGTGAGACAAGGCGGTGAATGGCTGTCTCATAAAATTCCCGAGGCTGCGATGTTAACCAATTCCGCATGTGCAGCTGGACTTCGTAGCCCAAGATGACTCGTTGGCCCGTCATAGCCTTTTTAAGGGGATGAAAAATGGCGTAATCACCCGGAGGGAGATCCGGACTCTGTGGAGGGTGGCCGAGAACCTCCCATTTGAATGTCTGCATGAGTGCCGCGACTGTGTTGGCCGTATAAGGCTTTGAATTGTCGTGGAGTAGAATGACCCTATGGGTGAGATTGCCTGGTTATTTTGATTTGATAGCTTGGTGAAGGGTGGTCCCCTTGAAAAGGCTCTGAGGAGTAAACGATTCATCTTGGACGACGACGTCCAGCTGTGCGTATGGAACTGGTTAACACTGCAGCCCCAGGAATTTTATGACACAGCTATTCACCGCCTTGTGTCACAGTGAGACAAGTGTTTCAACAGCCAGGGTCAATACTTCTAACATACAGGTACTCGTTTCTGTAATTGTGCCTCCGGCTCGTTTCTTTTTGAACGCCTCTTGTATATATACATATTCCATCCTGGATTTTCCATTGTTTGAATGAAATTTGTACCAGGTTACTTAATGCTCCTATTCTGCAGTTGGATTGAAAGTAGGATAATCTACGTCGGTAAACATGTACAGATTGCACATTAGACTGTACTTTTCTTCCATCATTGAGATTTTTTGTGTGAGTGAAGTTTAAAAAATTATGACTGTATCAAATAATAACTGTGTGCAAATATACTGCGTTTTTCTATTCCAAGAGGTGGTTATACATATAATTATACCTCCCTGTGGATTTGTTCTGACCTGTATAATTTATATGACTTGATGTGCTAGATTTTGATTCTTTTATGAGTCGAGTAAGTCTGTAAAGATACTGAAGTAACTGAAACAAAAATGTTGGGGGGTATGAAAATTGAATACCATCTTGGTCTTTTAGTTCCTCTTTACACCTCATTATTTTGAATATCGATAAATTTTGAAAAATGATATACATTTTTCCCACATTTCATTCCTGTCTGAGGCGAACACATATTGTGCAAATGAGTCAGTTTCATGTTATTTTGAAACTTTTAACATCAAGTAACTACAAAAATCTTAAGAAAGCTCCTGCTCGCGTAATGTAGAAGAAACAAATATTTTGATAAAGTACTCTACTTCAGTTCAAGGACAAGATAAAGAAGCCTTTTTGAACACTGATATATATGGTTTCCAGACACTATGGCCTACATAAAATTCGTTGAATTTATATTCCTCTGAGACACGTTGTTAATGCTGTCAATTCCCTCGTGTATCAAGTAACAAGAATTGGCAACTGTTTTTCAACTAATTATTGGAAAAACGCACTACTGAAGATATTCTTTGGTCCTGGAGGTGTTCTTCTAAGTTTCTACATAGTACCTTTATATACTGTGATTGCAATTAATGATGTCATAGATTATATAGGAGATGTTTTTCCAAGCGATTAGGCTGCTCTGCTTAGACCATGCCTCATTTATAGTTAGTTCCAATGGGGCGATGACTTCAATCAACAAGGCCATGGTGTCGCAGTGGATTACCCACTGGAAACGGCGATTCCTAATTTTTGTGCAAAATTTCGAATAATCAGCCGTAGAAAAAGCAGACAAGAAACCATCCCGATGGCGTCGGCTTGTCGATGAGACATATGTGGTTTAGTAACGCGGTAAAAAGTTTGAGAAATATTCTTTTGTTAACTAAATTGAATGTAAAAAATTTTGCAACTGAAATGGGAAATGATATCAGAATATTAATCCTGAGAGTTTTGGTTATGAAAAAAGACCGATGGAAGTAGTTTTTCGGAAAGTCACGGCAGACAGATAGATACCTACGTAAAAGCTTCAACGACCATCCACAGCAAAAAAGGGGTGTCGAGCCAAATGAATTTTTGCACTGTTACACACCGAAATAAAACAGCTGAAGCAGGCTTTCTGGATAAATGAATACTCAAGAAAAGAAGTAAATACGGTTCTACGATCAGATAACAGTGGGTCGAAGACCAAGGAAGTGATGGACGCATAGAGTTTTCGTTCCTGATCAGATCGGTACCATTTTACAGAAACGTAACTTCATACTGGTTGTTAGACCAACAAAGAAAATATGTCAGGCCTACAGATCTGTAACCGACAAACGCCCTCCTGTTTCGGCAGGCAGGGAATACTATAATATTCCATTTATATGCGGATAGCTCTACACTGGAACTACAAAGTGAAGTGTGAATACGTCTCTGAAGCAGTAGTAAAGTCTGCGTCGATTAGGGACTTTAGGAAAGTCAGCTGTTGCAGAACAGGAAAAAATTATGTGACGTTTACCGAAACCAAAATTTTATTTGCAGTGACGAACTGTTATCTATGTGTATGCAGAAAAGCCATCGAAATTTATAAAAATGGGGACGGTTTCAACAGAAGTAGTTAATGATATTTGGACAGTAGCTCTACAGAATCGACAGATAAGTTTAATCTTTGAAAGACGACAGTTTGGTTGAGAAATTATCGCTACCGGTTCCGCGCCATTTTCACGGTATTTAAGTCGCCCTCCGACGTCCGACGCATCAATGGGCACACCTCAAGGTCCAACGCACATCTAGTTAAAGGCCTAGGGTAAAGAAGTTTCATGGACCACGAACAAATAAGCCGGAAGATTCTACACACCTTAAGACAAACGGTCGTGAAAACCTTCGTGGTATGATCAATGCAGGTGTTACTGCATCGCTTACCCTTGACCAATATACCATACACGTAACTGTCAGCAGGTACACGGTAAAGGTCTTTCTTATGCCCGGGCTCATAGCCGCAGTAAACCTCTTACAAAAATAATTTTGCTGTCGTAAGTAGAAAAATTGGTCTTTTAGAGAAAATATACAGCCATCTATCAAAACAGTTACATTCCAAGGTGAATATTTGAATTGATTGTTAGTTTCATTCACGACTGCTGTGGAAAACAAGTTCCGAAAGTTAATTAGACAATGGTTTTTTCTCCTACTGCATCGCATCTCGTTTTCAAATCTGTCATATTCTTGAGGATGAAAATTTCATTACATTCAGATTACATTGTGTTCATGTGTGAAGATTTTGGTTTAAGATTGATGAAATGAGGTTTAAATTAAGAGTTTTTAAAATTTTCTCTACTCAGTTACTGTCTGAAAGACGGAAGAGTACTTGATTTGTGGTCAAGAAAGAACCTATTTATTCTTGCATTTATTGGTTTAAATCATTATTGTATTATATTTGTTTAATCGACATGAATCAAGCTTCTCACCCACGTACACGTACACAGTAGGTAGCATACAAACAAACCTTCTCCGTCTTAAAAATTGAAAAACTACTTGCGATAGAGGATTACTGTGAATTGGATTCTGTGGAACGTTATATCAATTATTTGTTCTTTATTTCGTATGATTTACGTAAAATACAGTTTCTGTAAATTGTTTTCTCCCGTGATCAAAGAGGTTTATACTGATTTTATCGAGATTTTTTCTATGATACTGGTGGCCAATACTCATTGATAGAAATAGCTAAATTTCATAAAATATACCTTTACTTTTCTGACAGACCTTGTTTAGCAAATCTGCATCTGTCCTCACTACTACACTCCTGGAAATAGAAAAAAGAACACATTGACACCGGTGTGTCAGACCCACCATACTTGCTCCGGACACTGCGAGAGGGCTGTACAAGCAATGATCACACGCACGGCACAGCGGACACACCAGGAACCGCGGTGTTGGCCGTCGAATGGCGCTAGCTGCGCAGCATTTGTGCACCGCCGCCGTCAGTGTCAGCCAGTTTGCCGTGGCATACGGAGCTCAATCGCAGTCTTTAACACTGGTAGCATGCCGCGACAGCGTGGACGTGAACCGTATGTGCAGTAGACGGACTTTGAGCGAGGGCGTATAGTGGGCATGCGGGAGGCCGGGTGGACGTACCGCCGAATTGCTCAACACGTGGGGCGTGAGGTCTCCACAGTACATCGATGTTGTCGCCAGTGGTCGGCGGAAGGTGCACGTGCCTGTCGACCTGGGACCGGACCGCAGCGACGCACGGATGCACGCCAAGACCGTAGGATCCTACGCAGTGCCGTAGGGGACCGCACCGCCACTTCCCAGCAAATTAGGGACACTGTTGCTCCTGGGGTATCGGCGAGGACCATTCGCAACCGTCTCCATGAAGCTGGGCTACGGTCCCGCACACCGTTAGGCCGTCTTCCGCTCACGCCCCAACATCGTACAGCCCGCCTCCAGTGGTGTCGCGACAGGCGTGAATGGAGGGACGAATGGAGACGTGTCGTCTTCAGCGATGAGAGTCGCTTCTGCCTTGGTGCCAATGATGGTCGTATGCGTGTTTGGCGCCGTGCAGGTGAGCGCCACAATCAGGACTGCATACGACCGAGGCACACAGGGCATCATGGTGTGGGGAGCGATCTCCTACACTGGCCGTACACCACTGGTGATCGTCGAGGGGACACTGAATAGTGCACGGTACATCCAAACCGTCATCGAACCCATCGTTCTACCATTCCTAGACCGGCAAGGGAAGTTGCTGTTCCAACAGGACAATGCACGTCCGCATGTATTCCGTGCCACCCAACGTGCTCTAGAAGGTGTAAGTCAACTATCCTGGCCAGCAAGATCTCCGGATCTGTCCCCCATTGAGCATGTTTGGGACTGGATGAAGCGTCGTCTCACGCGGTCTGCACGTCCAGCACGAACGCTGGTCCAACTGAGGCGCCAGGTGGAAATGGCATGGCAAGCCGTTCCACAGGACTACATCCAGCATCTCTACGATCGTCTCCATGGGAGAATAGCAGCCTGCATTGCTGCGAAAGGTGGATATACACTGTAGTAGTGCCGACATTGTGCATGCTCTGTTGCCTGTGTCTATGTGCCTGTGGTTCTGTCAGTGTGATCATGTGATGTATCTGACCCCAGGAATGTGTCAATAAAGTTTCCCCTTCCTGGGACAATGAATTCACGGTGTTCTTATTTCAATTTCCAGGAGTGTATATCAGTGCCACCCCTATTAGCACAACAGTCTAAGCAGTTCATCTTCTACGCTGTCATAACGTAACTGACTACTTTGTATATTTTGCTTGTTACTGATAGCAAAGTAATATCAAAATAGTCTTTCAGTTCTTGATCTTCCCTGTCAGGAGTACATTGTCTACGTCGTATGGACCGATAAAATGCAAATACACATCAGGTAATTTTATTAGTGTCAAAAATAAATTTACTACGGCAGAAATCTCACATTTTAAGTTGTCGTTTCTTTGTCAGCGCGATTGATTAACCACGATAGTGACTGCATTCCCTCTTTGTCGTTTCTGAGGACCGCCAGTTTGCTAAATAAGCAACTCTGTTTCGATTGAAACTGTCACCGAAACTTGAGACTAAATTTCACATAGCTGTAAAACAAAATGTTAATAAATATGAAGTAATGATGGAATTGAGTAAAAGAAAAAGGACAGATGGTACGTCTCAGTAATGCTGTAATTATTACCTCATCTTTCATTGTGAGGAAACTATGTAACTCATTCTACAAAATAGGGGCTCATTATCATTGAAACTCAGGGACATGGTTTGAAATCCTGGTTGCTGTACCGTTATAGGTCGTCACGTATAACTGTGTAGCTGCTTATTTATGTTGGGACTTATCATCAGATCAAGTTTGTAAATTATGACCTGAAAATTTCTTAAAACCCTGATACTGCTGCTGGATCCGCAGACGTTTTATCGGAAAGTGAGAACAGCAACTTTTAAATTGTCTATATTGCATATCACATAGTTTTCGATGAGAACATTGATCTTTCGATTGATGTAATGGCTTTTGCTTGTTTCTACACTACTCGAATCAGTTTCTATCTGAAAGCCTGAACACCTCAATATTCCCCAATACTATCTACTGAATACGTCAGTTTTTGTTTCCACGTCTATTGTCGAATTAACTAGTCATGGAAACCTCTTCACAAATCATGGGTAACAATATTTATCGCATCAAGAAACTATATAACTTGGTGAAACTTCTTGGCAGATTAAAACTGTGTGCCGGACCGAGACTCGAACTCGGGACTTTCGCGCCTTCTGGATGTATAGCTTGGTGTTCACAAAGCTCCAGAATTTGGTGTACAGGCGTTAGGTGTAAGCCAATTTAGCTGGTAGAATATAAAGATGTGTGGAAGATTATTCTGCACAAAAGACAGTGCATGAAAATAAATTTTCCGCCAACTTCTGCTGAGTGAACAACGCTACTGAACTGCCCTGTGGTGCTGTTGACAGATTCCCTTGTCGGATGCCATGAAGGCGAAGGCGAGGCTGACCATCGGTGGAGGAGCCGACTTCGAGAATGGACGGGTGAGTCAGCGGCTTGACAGTGGGGCGCACAGACGACTTGTGTCGTAGCTGCTTAATATATGCTGGCACGTATTATTTCAATAAGCTGGGAGGCTAGACTGCCCTTTAAACTTTCTGTGCATAATTTAATTTTTCGAAGATTGTTGCCTGAGTTCAATGCGTTATCACGGCATTCCAGTCCACAATACTATGAACACGGAATGGTAGTTGCCAGTACCTTGGCAATTACCACATATCTGTGATTTCTGCAGAAATAAGTTGGTTCTTCATGCTAGTTATAAATTACCACAATTATTCCTGGCAATAGCACTAATTTTGCATGACCTTCATGTTAGTAAAATCTAAATTTTCTAATGCACTATGAGCAATCTAGTTTGTTGTCTTCTGATGACTCCTAAGCAGTTTAGGGTCGCAGGACTTCGTCGTAGAGAAACTAATGTACGGCTCATAGATTCCTCTACTGCCGCAGGATTGACTAAATCCTGAACTTGTGATAGTACCCTTCTGGGAGTTGTTCCGGAAAGAAACATGGAATAAGGGAATTCGTAAATGACAAATGTTTTTGGAGGTTAATTCGGGGGATGGAGGGGGGAGAGGGGGCGGGTGGTTTAAATCCAGTCATGTCCAAACATGCATAATACGGCCACAGTGTGTGAAGTACACTGAGGACTTCGAGACTTAATTCAAATTGATATAACTGATGAAGAGACTGTAGAGCAATATATAACAGTCCGACTCAGTCAAAAAAAAAAAAAAAAAAACACGTATCTATACTATCTAGAACTATCGTCTCAATATTAGGTATAAAATTCTCAGACCATCAAAGCCCTGTGGTAATTACACACTATGAGGTAAGCCTCTTGGCGCTGTATTGTACATTAAATTTTAATCTGCACCCTAGCAGTATGCACTACTGCCAGTCAAATACCCGGGGAAATCCCTAGAAATAAGAGAGGTAGTAAAGACAGTATCACTCAGCTGCCAGTTTCCCCTTTCTTATCGACAGGCTTCACCATCGAGTATTGAAATTTGTCTCGAATGAAACGGTGTACTCCTATAACGCAACTAACTCTGTTGCTAGTGCAGGATGCACACGTTTATATCGCCGTAACTAATGCTCATACAAACCCAAGTTCTCTACAGATTAGTGAGTAATATATATATATTTGGGGAACAACTCTCAGTTTTTTAATGATTCTCTTATCAACAAAACTTATATCACATACCTATAATTTAAAACTGGCAATATACATTAGTTTTAAAATTTTTATTTTGTATGAATCATAACTCTAAGTCAATTTTCTTTTTCTGTTTATTTCCTTACCTGACCTTCCCGCAGTTATTTACAAAATTTCGGCACTTGATTCAGGGACTTCGTTGCTTCATGTTATTCTTTTTTTTCAGTGCATCGATCACACTTTACGCGAGTCTTATTATAATTGATTTTCAGGCCTACTTTCAAAATTTCCTATACTATGTTCTTTAACACCTTTCTAGAGTTGACCAGGACCATAATCAAATGGCACTGTAGCATCACAAAAAGAAAATTTTTCTGTTATCTTTCATTAACACACATATCTTATTCAATTTAGCACGTGGAGGACTTGAAAGCATCATATAAGGCTGTTGAGACCATATGTAAAGCCGCTTTCAATTACGAATATCCGATTGTTCTGATAAATTAGCTGAATAACTGCCTTGTTCTGAATATTTGTCAGTACATATCTGGATGTTATCGTGGTAATACACGGTTTTATAATTCCGCTCACGATGCGAAAATTTTCAGTTGTGTTCTGTTTAGGAAAAAATACAAGACGCTTTTTTCTATAAAATTCTTCTTGATTTTTGATTGCGTCATCTGGTAAAGGGCCCCAATTTTTACCAATTTTTCGACACAATTGGAAAGGGCCTTCATCAAGATGTATAATGCTGGCCTATAACGCAGGAACATATTTTTGTAGATTAAATCCGGCCTCAAAAGCACGCCAACATCGGAGATATTTTTCCCATTTGTTGTTTTTTAATGTTGCCACCTTCCACATACAATACTTGTTGCCTACCTAAAACTAGCTTCTAGCCTACTCTCTGCATTCTGTTTTTGTTTTCAGTGTTTTTATTACTAAATGTTCACTGTAATATCTCAACTTCCTTGAATTTATTTCTGAGCAGTATTGTCTGATTCAAGGTATTCCCTCATACTCTTATTATTTACTCGGTACTCTCATTTTCTCTTTTCTCTTACCTTGGCTGTGCCTGCAAAAACCTTCACTATTTGCAAAAGTGCCTTTGGTAACTAATTGCGCCAGTTGTCTGTGTGTCCGTAGTGTTGAATTACTGACATATTGAACGTATTTGCTGATTTAATCCCGTCAGACTCAGTATTCATCTGCGTCTTTGAGTTCTTGAAAAGTGTGTTTGTTTCTAGTTTCGAATGTAAATTTTTCTGCATTTAGATAAGCTGATGATCATTTAAAATTTTAAAATGGGCTGGAACTTTCCCGTACTGAACAACCTTTTATTGCTGATAGTATTTTTAGTGATATATTTAGTTTCTTTAAGATTTTCCTCAGTGTATTTTGTTTGTCTTTCTCAGGAAAGAATATGGTGAAGGCAAACTTTGTATTTTGCAGGAAAGTCTATTAACCACATCATCTGTTACTTTAGATTCTACAGCATAAGTTTCCCAATGAATAAATAAATGTTCTTCAGCTTTGGCAATACGTATCAGTCCCGTAGCGACCACGTGGATAAGACTGCACTAATTAGATAGCGCAGGCGGGCTTTTAAGTAGTCACTCTTCACGCCTTAGTGTGACAAGTTAAAAAACTGTAGGATCATAAGGTAGTTCAGTTGAGTCACAACAACAAATAAATAACATGAAGCAGGGCACAGTAAGGCTACTAAGAGTGTGAAAAAAAGAGCAAAGCTGAAACAGAATTTGAATCATTACGTACATTTTACTACAGAGCAAAACAACAAAATTAAAAACAGTGGAATAGATATTACAATAATCGTGACAGAATAGCAGCTGTTCTTCTTTTTCATAAAATAAGAAAACAAAATATTCTGTAGAAATTCATTGAGTCTGTGCTGCAATGTGCTCACTTGATGATAAGTGGGTAGAAATGTTACTGACGCAGACTCATCTGCATAGAGAGAAATTCAAAATTGAATGAGGACTCACGTAAGGACATTCAATACCACCGAAACTATTCTCAGCGATTACAGGAGAAGGTTTCAGAACTTTAAACTGGGAAAGCTAGGCCAGTATGTGTAGTAATGGGCTAGATCTGCACTACTGGCTGAAAGCTTTTGATCACTCGTGACAAAACCTGTATACTTTTTCACTTAAAACATCCGGGCTGAGAGGCCGTGGCCGACGAATAAAATTGCTTTCTAACATTTCGTCTCCAACTGCGGGAGACATCTTCCGACGAAAATCGGCCTCTCAGCCCTGAAGTTTTATTGAAGAAGACGCCAGTCATGAAAGCCCACATTGTATGACGATATATTTTATTTTAACGTACAAACACATTTTAAAACTAAACAGACCAAAAAACAAGTGTTTTCTCTTTTTATCATTAAGTAAAGTGAATGTGATTTAGATTTAAGGCTCTTCAAAGTACCCATCCTTTGCCCTCTGAAGTGCTGCACAAAATTATGCCACTCTGGAGATAAAGATTTTATAGTGTTTTTGCAGATATTCGAGTCCAACAGGTGTGAACATTATTCCATACATCTTCAGCATTAGATGATCTCTCTGTCAAGTTCATCCCATAAGAATTTGATGGGGTTTGCATCAGGTGAGTAACTTGATCGAGTCGTATTCTTATGTTCCCCACTTTTCTGTTTACATAACCCCTGCACAATTAGAAGCATGTCTGGGATCATTTTCCTGTTGCAGAAGAAACCCACGACCAGTATGTCTCCTGCCAGGTGTATTTGCATTTTTGATCAGTGTCCTGTGATATCCTCCCTTCTTTGATGTTGTATTAATTCTCACTTGATCATCGAATCTATCACCAGCAAAACATCGCCACACCATGACAGAGTCTCCACCTAACTTCACTGATGGTGTCCCACATTCTCTCTCCATACGCTCTTCGAAGTCGACGATTAAACAATCGACGATGGCCTCGAAATACTTCAAACCTAGATTCTTTCGTGAATAGTACCTTGGACCATTGCTGCACGCTCTAGTTATAATCTTACTGTACCCATTGCAATCTTTGCACGTTATCTTGTTTGCGTAATAAAAGTTTTTGGCAGTTATGCAGACCTTTGAACTTTGTTCGGGAAGACGGCGTTGCAATGTTGAGACAGAAGTTGGAGCTTTTCGCATGGTGTTTACTTCCTCGCGAATTTCAGGAGCAGTGTGAGTCTTCTGATGTTTACTCTGTACATATATGAACTAATCGTCCCTGTATGACGTTACCCGGTGTCTTCCAGATCTGTAGATGAGGGTGCGCTCGAGCTTCTGTTGCTATTGCCCTACTAAAACAGTCTTCCTGATGCAGAGGTACGATTACAAAACGTTTTTCGATTTCAGTCTGCCACTTCCGTAAAATTAGGAGGTAATATTGTATGATCCTGGTCAGGTACACACACTCACTGCTAGATGAACTTACATCTACATCTACATCTACATTGATACTCCGCAAGCCACCCAACGGTGTGTGGCGGAGGGCCACTGTCATTACCTCCCTTTCCTGTTCCAGTCGCGTATGGTTCGCGGGAAGAACGACTGTCTGAAAGCCTCCGTGCGCGCTCTAATCTCTCTAATTTTACATTCGTGATCTCCTCGGGAGGTATAAGTAGGGGGAAGCAATATATTCGATACCTCATCCAGAAACGCCCCCTCTCGAAACCTGGCGAGCAAGCTACACCGCGATGCAGAGCGCCTCTCTTGCAGAGTCTGCCACTTGAGTTTATTAAACATCTCCGTAACGCTATCACGGTTACCAAATAACCCTGTGACGAAACGCGCCGCTCTTCTTTGGATCTTCTCTATCTCCTCCGTCAGACCGATCTGGTACGGATCCCACACTGATGAGCAATACTCAAGTATAGGTCGAACGAGTGTTTTGTAAGCCACCTCCTTTGTTGATGGACTACATTTTCTAAGCACTCTCCCAATGAATCTCAACCTGGTACCCGCCTTACCAACAATTAATTTTAAATGATCATTCCACTTCAAATCGTTCCGCACGCATACTCCCAGATATTTTACAGAAGTAACTGCTACCAGTGTTTGTTCCGCTATCATATAATCATACAATAAAGGATCCTTCTTTCTATGTATTCGCAATACATTACACTTGTCTATGTTAAGGGTCAGTTGCCACTCCCTGCACCAAGTGCCTATCCGCTGCAGATCTTCCTGCATTTCGCTACAATTTTCTAATGCTGCAACTTCTCTGTATACTACAGCATCATCCGCGAAAAGCCGCATGGAACTTCCGACACTATCTACTAAGTCATTTATATATATTGTGAAAAGCAATGGTCCCATAACACTCCCCTGTGGCTCGCCAGAGGTTACTTTAACGTCTGTAGACGTCTCTCCATTGATAACAACATGCTGTGTTCTGTTTGCTAAAAACTCTTCAATCCAGCCACACAGCTGGTCTGATATTCCGTAGGCTCTTACTTTGTTTATCAGGCGACAGTGCGGAACTGTATCGAACGCCTTCCGGAAGTCAAGAAAAATAGCATCTACCTGGGATCCTGTATCTAATATTTTCTGGGTCTCATGAACAAATAAGGCGAGTTGGGTCTCACATGATCGCTGTTTCCGGAATCCATGTTGATTCCTACATAGTAGATTCTGGGTTTCCAGAAATGACGTGATACGCGAGCAAAAAACATGTTCTAAAATTCTACAAGAGATCGACGTAAGAGATATAGGTCTATAGTTTTGCGCATCTGCTCGACGATCCTTCTTGAAGACTGGGACTATCTGTGCTCTTTTCCAATCATTTGGAACCCTCCGTTCCTCTAGAGACTTGCGGTACACGGCTGTTAGAAGGGGGGCAAGTTCTTTCGCGTACTCTGTGTAGAATCGAATTGGTATCCCGTCAGGTCCAGTGGACTTTCCTCTATTGAGTGATTCCAGTTGCCTTTCTATTCCTTGGACACTTATTTCGATGTCAGCCATTTTTTCGTCTGTGCGAGGATTTAGAGAAGGAACTGCAGTGCGGTCTTCCTCTGTGAAACAGCTTTGGAAAAAGGTGTTTAGTATTTCAGCTTTACGCGTGTCATCCTCTGTTTCAATGCCATCATCATCCCGTAGTGTCTGGATATGCTGTTTCGAGCCACTTACTGATTTAACGTAAGACCAGAACTTCCTAGGATTTTCTGTCAAGTCGGTACATAGAATTTCACTTTCGAATTCAATGAACGCTTCACGCATAGCCCTCCTTACGCTAACTTTGACATCGTTTAGCTTCTGTTTGTCTGAGAGGTTTTGGCTGCGTTTAAACTTGGAGTGGAGCTCTCTTTGCTTTCGCAGTAGTTTCCTAACTTTGTTGTTGTACCACGGTGGATTTTTCCCGTCCCTCACAGTTTTACTCGGCACGTACCTGTCTAAAACGCATTTTACGATTGCCTTGAACTTTTTCCATAAACACTCAACATTGTCAGTGTCGGAACAGAAATTTTCGTTTTGATCTGTTAGGTAGTCTGATATCTGCCTTCTATTACTCTTGCTAAACAGATAAACCTTCCTCCCTTTTTTTATATTCCTATTAACTTCCATATTCAGGGATGCTGCAACGGCCTTATGATCACTAATTCCCTGTTCTGTACATACAGAGTCGAAAAGTTCGGGTCTGTTTGTTATCAGTAGGTCCAACATGTTATCTCCACGAGTCGGTTCTCTGTTTAATTGCTCGAGGTAATTTTCGGATAGTGCACTCAGTATAATGTCACTCGATGCTCTGTCCCTATCTCCCGTCCTAAACATCTGAGTGTCCTAGTCTATATCTGGTAAATTGAAATCTCCACCTAAGACTATAACATGCTGAGAAAATTTATGTGAAATGTATTCCAAATTTTCTCTCAGTTGTTCTGCCACTAATGCTGCTGAGTCGGGAGGTCGGTAAAAGGAGCCAATTATTAACCTAGTTCGGTTGTTTAGTGTAACCTCCACCCATAATAATTCACAGGAACTATCCACTTCTACTTCACTACAGGATAAACTACTACTAACAGCGACGAACACTCCACCACCGGTTGCATGCAATCTATCCTTTCTAAACACCGTCTGTACCTTTGTAAAAATTTCGGCAGAATTTATCTCTGGCTTAAGCCAGCTTTCTGTACCTATAACGATTTCAGCTTCGGTGCTTTCTATCAGCGCTTAAAGTTCCGGTACTTTACCAACGCAGCTTCGACAGTTCACAATTACAATACCGATTGCTGCTTGGTCCCCGCATGTCCTGACTATGCCCCGCACCCGTTGAGGCTGTTGCCCTTTCTGTACTTGCCCAAGGCCATCTAACCTAAAAAACCGCCCAGCCCACGCCACACAACCCCTGCTACCCGTGTATCCGCATGATGCGTGTAGTGGACTCCTGACCTATCCAGCGGAACCCGAAACCCCACCACCCTATGGCACAAGTCGAGGAATCTGCAGCCTACACGGTCGCAGAACCGTCTCAGCCTCTGATTCAGACCCTCCACTCGGCTCTGTACCAAAGGTCCGCAGTCAGTCCTGTCGACGATGCTGCAGATGGTGAGCTCTGCTTTCATCCCGCTAGCGAGACTGGCAGTCTTCACCAAATCAGATAGCCGCCGGAAGCCAGAGAGGATTTCCTCCGATCCATAGCGACACACATAATTGGTGCCGACATGAGCGACCACCTGCAGATGGGTGCACCCTGTACCCTTCATGGCATCCGGAAGGACCCTTTCCACATCTGGAATGACTCCCCCCGGTATGCACACGGAGTGCACATTGGTTTTCTTCCCCTCTCTTGCTGCCATTTCCCTAAGGGGCCTCATTACGCGCCTGACGTTGGAGCTCCCAACTACCAGTAAGCCCACCCTCTGCAACTGCCCAGATCTTGCAGACTGAGGGGCAACCTCTGGAACAGGACAAGCAGCCATGTCAGGCCGAAGATCAGTATCAGCCTGAGACAGAGCCTGAAACCGGTTCGTCAGACAAACTGGAGAGGCTTTCCGTTCAGCCCTCCGGAATGTCTTTCGCCCCCTGCCACACCTTGAAACGACCTCCCACTCTACCACAGGTGAGGGATCAGCCTCAATGCGGGCAGTATCCCGGGCAACCACAGTCGTAGTCCGATCAGGGGATGCGTGCACGAGCTGGCCGTCCCCGACAAACCCCCATCCGGACCCCCACAGTGATGCCCATTGGCAACAGCCTCAAGCTGTGTGACCGAAGCCAACACTGCCTGAAGCTGGGAGCGAAGGGATGCCAACTCAGCCTGCATCCGAACACAGCAGTTGCAGTCCCTATCCATGCTAAAAACTGTTTTGCAAAGAACGTCTGAACTAATCTACAGAGAGCGCAAACAAATCGACAAAATTTAAACGGTTATTAAAATACAAGATTGCCTAGTAAATGCAGTAATGCTGCTACTTGCGCACTGCTGACACTGCTCGGCGGCGGAAGGAGACTAAGCGAAATTACACTATTCAGGTACTAAAACGCGATGCTACACTCTCAAATACTATAATACGCCCGAAATTTATGAATTAAACAATGCAAGTACCAAAAACACGCAAAGAAATTAAGAATTAAACTATGTAACAAATGAGTGAGCTAGGAGTATACGACTTGCTGCTCAGCTGCTTATCCAACGGCGGCAGGGAGTACACTGACTGTGACCAACCGACACTGGCCGTTCAAAACAAAAACAGTAGACAAACGACTACGCGAATTTACACTATTCAGGTACTAAAACGCGATGCTACAACTCTCAAATACTATAATACGCCCGAAATTTATGAATTAAACAATGCAAGTACCAAAAACACGCAAAAAAATTAAGAATTAAACTATGTAACAAATGAGTGAGCTAGGAGTATACGACTTGCTGCTCAGCTGCTTATCCAACGGCGGCAGGGAGCACACTTAGTGCACTGGAAACTAATCCTAACTGATTTCTCCACAGACAGCTGCAGGAATGAAGCGTATCCGAATGGAGTCGTCTTAGGTAAAGGAACGTCAGTGTCGTTATACTCATGAGCGAGCCTCTACGCGAACAGCAGTCAATAATATTTGCATATTTATACTTTTTTTATTTTCAAAACGTGTATATGACAGAATATTTGAAACGGTATCCCTCAATTAACCGCAAATCCATAGATGTGATAGGTGTCGACAACTTTTGAACGGCAGTGTAAAGTACCTTTGTTTTGCTGCCTTCATTCTATTGTTTGGCTCTAACGCAGACAATGGCCAATGAAAATAAAAATACAAATTGGTGGAGACAATTTAAAACCAGATCAGAAATTCAGTTATGGTTAGACTGAAACAGTGTACAATCAAAACGTCGAAAAGGAAATATTACAAATTAACAACTGATTAGTAGAACTACTCAAAGAGTTTTAGTACCTATTGCTGTTGGAGACAACGACTGGGTGCACTTCTCCATAGAAGAAAATGTGTTAGAGTGCTTTGCTAAATGGAATAGGGTTTTCAGAACCACGCCGGCAAAATGCTTTAAACGAAAATCGTAGGATTAATGTGTATTACCAATTTGCATTGTTGGCAGAGAAACATGGACGTTGAAGATAAAACCCATTCTCAGTGAGCGATGGATACAAGTGTTACTGGGAGCAGAAAAAACAACGAATGCTTGAAGCAACAAAATCGAGTACAAGGTTACAGTGAAAAATCTAAAAAAAAAAAAGAAATGTAGGCCGCTCCTTTCGGGATTCCAAGAGATGCGAAAGTGTATAGACGACGATGTAATGGAAAGTGAGGAGATGGCGTTAGAAAAATCTGTTAACTTTTACACGACTACCTGCCCACTCAACATTTGTCCTCGTGTTGTATGATGTTTCTTCCTCGCTCCCCTGTTCGTTGTAGTGCCTCTTCACTTTTTATCTGATATGTCCAGCTAATTTTCAGCATTTGCATGCAGGGTGTCTCTCCTAAGAGTCGTCTGGTTTTTCGGCAGATATCTGTAATTTCGTGTTTTCACTGCGTATCTTAAATCAGGCTAAAAAAACAACACTCATCACATCGTTCATGCGACGCACAGAGTCAACGAAAAGCGTCGGTTTGTTTCCCGTTCCCATAATGTTTGTAACTTGAAACAAACCGAAACTTTTCCGTCGGCACTGGGCGTCGCACGAACGATATGATGAGTGTTGTTAGTTTGGGCTGACTCCACCTACATGTATATCTCCCGAAATACCAGAAACAAAAGCGCTTGGAGAGACATCAGTTACATCCTCATACCTCAGATCTTATCACTTTTTTCTTGTTTTGTTTCCAAGTGGTACACGAATTACTTCCATTCAGAGCTGTACACAAGTGCATTTGGGAAGACTTCATCTTTAACTACATGACAACATTTAACCGTAGATACGTTTGGTAGAAAACGTTCTCTCCATCTGTGTTGATCTAATACTGTGTCGTCTTCACTTTGCCCATTGTGTGCATTCATGTGTTCTAGAAATCTGTCACCTCTTCTCTTGCTGTGTCGTCTGTGGATTTTATGTTGAACAAGCTAATTTTTATGAAGGAAGGTAGGAGGCCAGATAATTGGATCACCCTTACCAATCCAGCGAACTGGATGCACTTGGTTTAGAACATCTCTCACAGTTTGAGTCCAATGTGGTGGTGTGCCATCCACTTGTAAAACGATCGTGCTTTGGCGGTCAGCCAGTTTGGTAATGCAAAAAACTCCAACATGTCAAAGTAACTGTTAGAATTAACTGTTTCTTCTGAGGAAAAAAATGATCCCACAAGCAATCAACCATCAAACACCAACATACATTCACTTTCAGGATGTCACGCACCTCTTCCGTCACAGTATTCGCATTGGGATTGGTTGCGCCCCAGAAGCGAACACTGTGTTTTTTCTCTTACCACGGATGTGGAATGTTGCTTCGTCAGAAAATTCTAGGTTGTTTAGGGACATTCCATCGTCCTCTAGAGAGCTATGAACGCCCACAGCGAATTACGTGCACTGAGCCTTTTCTTGAATCTTTCTCATTATGCTTCACTCACGTCAATCTGGAACACACACAACCAAAACTTTGTGAGTTTTTCTGTCACACAAGCCAATCGTAATTAGTTTGTGTGCTATAGCACAGTGAAGTTATAGCGTACCTTTTGAGACACACTATATATTTCGTACGACAGCTTTATGCCCACCGCAAAGCAACACTCAGCCAGAAATATATCAGAACTTAAAGTTAATGGACAGGTATCATGCATACACTATAGAATCTTTGAATAAAAAAATATGTACTTGCATTTAGAGCGCACTTATGGCCACCTTAGAGAAACAGCAAATGTGTTTCAAACACATCACAACATGTGAAACGTTTAAGCAAAAGAAAATGTATATGCATCAGAAAGCACTGAGAAAAGCTCACTAAAGAGAATGCGATGAATTCAAATGCTCTAATTTACGAATGAATCAATATAAACACAATTCAGTACTGGTCTTTGAAGATTACCCATCTCAAAAAACCATGAAAGTAGCGTGCCAACATATAAATTGCTCACTAAAGTTCTGAAAACACTGTGAAAACCACTACGCCAAGGCATGCAGTACAAACCAGAAACTAGGCAGGCATTTACAGTACAGAGTTTGAAGATGATCAACAGATCCTGAGTTCGGTTGTGCTTAATCGTATTCAGCCGTATAAAGCAACTTAGCACACCTACCCCTGCCAGGCATTTGCAACCAACTGCACCAGTTTGATGATCCTCACTAAGTCACATGTTCCTGACTGGCCCGCTGAAACTGGCATTTCGAAATGTTCCCTCATATCAGTGTACTCAGAGGTCGAATACAGACACTCTTTCAGAAATGGACGGCCCAGTACGGAATGTATCTTTACCAGGTGCCTCTTACTTAAGAACATGCAAAGGAAAATGAATACTGAAAGTTATAAATGTGACAGACTGTTTTCATCACATTCGCCTTATATTTTAGAGCAGACTTGGAATATCTTTTCCAGAAAAGCCAGCAGCAAATTGTTCGCTTAACACTCTACAAAGAAAGCTTATTCATATAAGGACCAACAGTCTGCATAAAACCGAACTCATTGTCTGCTTAACACAAAAAACATAAAAAGTACCATTACATGACAATATTTATGGATTTCACGCAAACATAAAATATCATAAGCAAAATTAACAATGTTAGAACTAAGCACGCCACAGATTTTGCATACAAATACTGGATAAAAATATCGTAGAAATGTGCATGTACACGCAATAAAGAAACAAAATTAGTAAGCTTAACATTCTAACACATAGCATTATATTAAAAAGACATGGTATGTTGAAATGTAAAAGTCAAAATTCGCAACACCATAATGTTTGTGTATGATGAAATGATAACAAAGATGTAGAAATTTAAAAATTATATTGATTATGGTCATAACGTTGACACAGAGAAAATGTAACAACAAAGGCAGAAAAATGTTAAAAATTAGAACTGGTAAGGTCATGATATTGACACATAAAAATTCAATGACAAAGACATCAAGGAAAGATAACATCAAGGGAAGTCCTTGCATTATGAACTATCGTATTACTGCCTTTTATTGAGCCTGACTTAGTAAAAGTAGTGTACTTTAAATTACTGGTGTTGAAGACTGTCATTTTTTAGTAATCTCAATTTGGTGAGAGGAGGCAAACAGTTTTGTCAAAGAATTTGCTTAACTGTTTGACACAGGCACTGACTCACAAAAGAGACTGTGGAGGTTTTCTTGGAATGACATGGATCTCAGACCATAATGAATTATTTCACATAGCAGTATAGAGGAAATTCTTATAACTGTGTCACACTTGACTCACTTACCATGATAGTATCAAGGGAAGAAAGAATGGCTTTTGTCACAGTAAAACATGACATCTCCCGTGGAGATGTAATTACGCCTGCAGTGAAACCCCTTTGAGTCACTACTCATTGGCAATCCGCTCTACCTTCTAACAGCTAGCACCTCATCCAGCTGGAGGCTGCATCCATCATTAGCCCGAGATGAGTCCCATTCTATCAGCTAGAGGTATGTGATAAGTAAGCGACGAATTCACTATCGAGCTACAATAAATACAAGCTTAATGAAACTTCAGAAGACAATCCTCAACAAACAGTTTGGTAAAAACTGTATCTATCATAATGTAAATTCAGACCTTATAAAAATCTCCATGAACGGCATATCACCTGCTGCAAGAAAAGTGAAAATGAAGGCTTAGGTAATGTGGTTGAAACATGAAACTAAGCAACTATATGCTAAAAAAGAGTTCCTCAACACCAAGCTTTGCTAAACACATATAGAACGAGCCAATAAACACACACACACAAAACATACAAAACATTAGAGGATCTGATAATAAAATCTGAACACGTAATAAAGAAACAAAAAAGGCACAGGACACCATATTTTAATGCAAACTTAATTGAGAATTAGCAGCTGCAGAAATAACCCCAATAATCAGAACACACAAAACCACCATAATATTTAGTAACAGAACACATGTGGAAATCATGTTCAGTAAACTAAAATAAAAAATAAAACAACAAAATGCCACACTAACAAAAATCAATCGCAATGTAATGGTGACTGTGAAACCAAAGAAATACACAAATAAAAAACTATATTTGCTGAAGTGTAACAATATCACCAAATTTACCAGTAACCCAACAGCAAAGTACCAGAAAAACATTGAAAAACGTCAAAAATACATTCAAAATTGGCCACATAAAGAAAATGCCACAGAAAAGTCCAAAGGCTCCCTCATCTAAATTCCCAACTGAATGTGCAAAGATAAAATATTCCCTTCATACTGATCATTAAGTTCAGGAATACTCCATCGCATCACCTTGCACAACGTGCAAGCACATTACTAAAGATGTGTACTTTTGGAGACAATAGGAAGCTCAGAAACAGACAGACTCAGGAATGTAGACATACTAGACACTGCAAGCCGTATACATTTGATGTCACAAAAATGTACTCCTGCATTCCAGTACCTGAAACAATTAACATACTCACACAATGAATGTAACAAGGAGATACATGAGACACACATTGATGAAGTAGCAACTGTATCCAGGACAATAATAACTCAAAATTTTTTTGTGGTCAGCAAAGAATTTTACTCCCAACAGGAAGGACTGTCATTGGGATCGTCTACTAGTAGCTTCTCAGCCAACATATTCTTGAGCAGCTTAGAGACCAAATTTTTCAGACATATAATAATACCAAGAAGTCTAAGGTTATGCCAGTTCCACAAGGTCAATTAGATAATATGCCTGACTGTTGAACCATACAGGGTGTTACAAAAATGTACGGCCAAACTTTCAGGAAACATTCCTCACACACAAATAAAGGAAAGATGTTATTTGGACTTGTGTCCGGAAACATGTAATTTCCATGTTAGAGCTCATTTTAGTTTCGTCAGTACGTTCTTCCACCTTCGCTCAATGGAGCACGTTATGATTTCATACGGGATACTCTACCTGTGTTGCTAGAACATGTGCCTTTACAAGTACGACACAACATGTGGTTCATGCACGATGGAGCTCCTGCACATTTCAGTCGAAGTGTTCGTACGCTTATCAACAGCAGATGCGGTGACCGATGGATTGGTAGAGGCGGACCAATTCCATGGCCTCCACGCTCTCCTGACCTCAACCCTCTTGACTTTCATTTATGGGGGCATTTGAAAGCTCTTGTCTACGCAACCCCGGTACCAAATGTAGAGACTCTTCGTGCTCGTATTGTGGACGGCTGTGATACAATACGCCATTCTCCAGGGCTGCATCAGCGCATCAGGGATTCCATGCGACGGAGGGTGGATGCATGTATCCTCGCTAACGGAGGACATTTTGAACATTTCCTGCAACAAAGTGTTTGAAGTCACGCTGGTACGTTCTGATACTGAGTATTTCCATTCTATGATTAATGTGATTTGAAGAGAAGTAATAAAATGAGCTCTAACATGAAAAGTAAGCGTTTCCGGACACATGTCCACATAACATATTTTCTTTCTTTGTGTGTGAGGAATATTTCCTGAAAGTTTGGCCGTACCTTTTTGTAACACCCTGTATACATGAAACCGTTATACAATTAAATAAACGATTTACAACCCTAAATTCACATCACATTAGAAACGGAAACAAGTAACACATTAACTTCTGGATCTCACCAGAAAAAGAATAAACACCACTCATGCCTTCATAAAATTCAGGAAACCAATAACCACGAGCACCGTCATTCACAAGAAATCAAACCACCCACTGGCACCCAAGAATGCAAGCTTTGAATTCATGCTTCACAGTTTAAGCAAAACATCTATACGCAAAGTGAACTACATACAGGAGCTAAATACGATAAAGCAAATGACAGTGTAAAATGTTTATGATACCTATTTAATAGAGATACTAAACAAACAAATATGCAAACGGAAAGGTAGAAAACAGGTCGTATATGTACGAAACCTTTCACAACACAGGAGAGTACTACAGACAGACAATTCTCACATGCAAGAAAACAGAGCTGCAAATTACACACAAAACAAAATGGCACATAACCACCTATAATAATAAAATATGTCACAGAATAGGCAACTTTTCAAGAAGCAGGGGACTATGATGAGTTACAGGACACTTACTTTAAAAAAATGAAAATAAGCAAGTAGCAAATTTTACAAAACTTGTAACTTAAGCAATATTTCTTTCGTTGCATCTGTTCTCAGATCTCAAGGTCATGCGGTTATTAATATGGACATTAGTATTTTCAGTGGTTGATAATGTGCGACATCTGGGAGCTCATATCACATGTAGTATAAATGACAAGTAGATCATGTGGTTTTTACTACGCTATCGTCTGTAGCATCTCGAAATTT
Organism: Schistocerca americana; assembly: GCF_021461395.2. Lineage (NCBI taxonomy): Eukaryota > Metazoa > Arthropoda > Insecta > Orthoptera > Acrididae > Schistocerca > Schistocerca americana. The sequence continues at coordinate 207,483,376 of NC_060122.1, read as the reverse complement.
ATATTGCTTTTGTAGTTATCCCATCCTATGACAGTTCTTTTGTCTCAACTGTCTATTTTTCATTTGTCTAACCACGTATATGTTATGTTCAGCGTTACAAAATGTTGTAAATTTATGATGCGTGCGACCTAAGAAACGGTGTATATTACAGTATGAAATGTCAGAATGAAAGAAGCAAATAAAAAAATGAGCCTCAACTTCGGATCAAACCCTCGACCTCCTGCATGCTAACCCAAAACTCTACCCATTGCACCCACTGTACAGCATGTTTAATATGTACTGACAGAGGTAGTTATCATACACGTAGCTGCAGTGTTGCCAGATTGTCGCTCTTTAACGTCCTTTTTCTGCCAGGTACACTCCCCAGACGAAATATTGTCACAGAGTTTTTTTATCGCTGTCATGTGAGGAGAGTCGTGCTGTGAAGCACGAGTGCGCGAATTTCGACAGTTCAGAAAAGTTGGTACCTCTGCCATAAAACCACTAAGGCAAGCCCTGAAGTACAAACAAGACAGCAGGCACACTTTTACAGCACAGAGTCTGCAGATGAACAGCAGACCCTAAATTCAGTTGTACTTAGTCATATTCAGCTGTATCAGCATCTTACCCCACCTGCACCTGTCAGGCATCGCCATCCAGCTAGAACAATCTTTGTGCGCTAAAACAAGATGAGCCCCACTAGGTCAGGCATCGGTTTGGTTCTGACTGGCCCACCGAAACTAACATCTGAAAGCATTTCCTCGTGGCAGTGTACCAAGAAGTCAAACTTGCTTTCAGAGATTGAGGGCTCAGTGCAGAATATATCTTTGCAGAGTACCTTCTGTTTAAGAGCAGAAAATGAAAATAAATATTGGAAGTCGTGAATGTAACAGACAAGTCTCAAGCTATCCGCTATTCTTATTATGTTTTTTTTACATAGTTTGGCATAAGTTCTACGGCCAAAACTTGTCACCAATACCTAGAGGTATGGAATGAGTGCCATGGAAAACTTCGTTCACGATGGCGAGACGGTAAATTTAACTCATTCCTTCCAAACGAGGGTTCAAGAACTTCAGCATTATCTCGCTCAGATGTCAGGCGAAAATGACGGAAAAAGAAAAACTTCTTTATTGTAAAATCTATCGTTACTAAAGAACTTTATTAATCACACTGCAGTTTTAGTGGCTCTGCTTTGTTACTTTGAATGAGACGTAGGACCATTATTTTTATTACCAGATGTTCCATGTATTTTTAACGTCATCTCCATTGTATTTTCGAACATTTTTGTTTAATTCAACATATTATGTCACATTCCTTTTATTATTTACTTCGATTTTTCACTTTCTGTTCCTTTTGCCTTGTTTGTGCCTGCAGCATCTTTTACTGTTTCTGTATCACCTCCACTTCCTACAATACTGAAGTGCTTTACAAATTTAACCTCATATACCTTGTAAAGAAAATATATATTTCTGATTCCAAATCAGGTGAGTTTGTCTTCTTTGTGTTTGTTTTCTTTGTTTACTTAAAATTTTGAAATATTTTAAGATAATTGCTTCGCACATAAATACGGTACTTTCTACTTTTTGAGAAACATACTGAATTTCATACTTAGTTCGACGATGTCCTTTGAAAGGTGACAAACATTAGTCGTTCTGAGCAGAAAGATTCAAATGGACCTATCTCCTATTCCGAATAGTTTCCGAGATAGAACACACTTAATGTACACCGTTATTTATTTCCTGTGTTATTCAAACATTGTCATTGTCTACAACGTAACACAATAGTGTAGAGGAAACGGAGGCGAACAATTTGTGATGGGTCACTCGTGATCTATCAAGTCGGGAAGCTATCTCAAATTGGCCTACAAAAGCTACCTAAGCTACAGCGTATGATAGTCGCGCGAGATTTTCAGTATTCTCGCGCTCTCTGTGCCCTAACTGTTAATCCTAGAGAAAAAATGAATAGGACCTTTTTTAGTAGGAAATTTAATGTAGTTTAATGCTGGAGGTGCGGTTTCGAGTTATTCAATAAAAACGCACAAAAGTTATATTAATTGTGTTCTGCTTCGGAAACCACTCGGAATAGGGCATATTTCCATATGATGGGTTTTGTTTAGAATCCGTAATACCATCACCCGTTGATGCATGTACCTTTTCTTCTGACTCACACCTCATACGTACGAAAAAAGCGTATACCTCGTGAAGAGTACACTTCTTTCCAAGGGCCCTTTGCCAATGTGATAACTGAGATTTTTCAAGTACAGACTGTTGGAAAATTGACCGTTACCCTATTTATCGTGTGTGTTACCCATCTATTCCATCCATTTCTCGATTTACAGAACGTTGTGGGTAGAAAACCGTTTGCATCCAACTTTTTATGGAAGACGTATTTAGCTATTCGGCAAATCTTTTACAATCGCACTATAGTGATAAAAATACCGGTGGGCCTTAAGACAAGGTACATTCGTGTAGAAGGGACTGTTGTTATCGAAGTGCACGTCTGCGCAGTGAGATGTTATCGATCCCTGCCAGTCTGGGAACTTTTCACCTGACTGTCGTATATACTACATCCATATGTGCTTTGAATTAATGGAAACTCCACAATTTGGGTTCTACATAATATGTGCAGTCTATTAGCGAATACTAATTTTTGTTTTTTTCGTTTCTTCAACAATGAATTTTAGGTACTTCTAGATATACAAAACCCTGATGAAAACATTATATGCCTGGTAAGACACAGAAAGAATAGAAACAGAAATTCCATACCAGACATTATACGGTAACTGGTATCGATTTCAGTTCCAAAAATAAGTCAATAATGATGTAACAAAAATGGCAGTATCAAAAGGCAGTGATTGATAATGTATATTTAAACGTTTTTTAAACTCAAAAGGATCTCCATAATACATACAAAACACAGAAATAATGCTTTGTTTTCAAAAACCAGTTTGAGTATAAAATAAAATAGAAAATCCAGGAGCAAATGACCAATATTTTAATCGCAAACAAGATACAGGTGGTGAAATAAAATTTATGCTACCCACACGTGCCATGATCAGAGAGCATTCTTACCCACTGTTTTTCAAACAAAAGTATGCCTTCACAAAAACATTTTATTTAACCCTAGCAATAGTAACATGTTTTCCATAACGTGCACTATAAAGAGGTGGAGTACTTTATGCCAACCACAAAAACCAACTAAAAAAACAGTTCAATTAACTGACGTTAACTCTTATTAACACCATCTTTTTTAAATGGGTAGTGACGTGGAAGTAGGGTCCAGACCTTGAAAAAATCTTTTAGCACAATTTTAACAATACCATAAGATTTTCCGTAAAGGGCACACAGAGAGAAAGGGTACCTTATGATCAACAAAATTTTAAAAAATACATAATCGTTAATTGTCATTCAGTTTCATTCACAACATACTTTATAAGGTAATAAAGGTCGTGAACCTGGTAATATGAAGATGACATTTGTTGCGAAAAGTCACATTCACTACTAAGACTCAGGTTTTAGGGTTTCGTTTTACTGAAAAATTGAAAACAATTACGGAATCTGCTATAAGAAATCATTAAAAGGAATTTTTTTTCAAAATTTTGAAATATTGAGTACATGACCAGATTACAGTTTTTTCAAAAGGTAGTCCTCCCCTTCTCACACCTTGGTACTGCGACGGCTAAGATAAAAGCACTTATTTTTAATAAGAGGTTCAGTAAGGGAATTATTCCATGTTTACATAAACTCCAGTTTAAAATCAGTACTCGAATCACTTGTCCAAGGATGCATTTTGCCTCGTCAGTCTACCAGACTAACTGGTATTAAGCGATCCACATAGGTATACATTCCCAACGTCAGGGTAAGACTTAAACCCAATGTCCTCAATTATTTATTGGACATATTGCTACCTTGGTCTTCCCCCTCAGGTTTTTCCCGTTACGGCGCCCACTAATACCATGGATGTTATTTCTTGCTGTCTTAATTCTGGTCCTATAGTCATATATGGTTAATGGGTACGTACTTTGTCTTAGAGGTGTGTGTTGTCGAAAACTTGTATGTTTGCTGTAGACTGTGTATGGTATGTAATTTTTCCTATGGAACCTGTTTCTCTTGTGTACTACATAGATACTGCATACATTTTTATTTTCATTAAATTAAAGAAATAGTTTATTATTTGGTCCAACTCCATTCGATACCTCCAGTACTGATATTCTGATATTGCTGATGGTACTATCAAATTAAAGAATAAATGGTACAGGGAACCATATCTTAAGTGTCAAAGTAAAAGCAGTGGTACTTACTCTTATCACTAGCGTTATAAAATCACTAATGAGTAGTACAAGAAAGCAACAACCATCAAAGTGCATTCATCTTCACAGCTTTCCATTTTATGAAACCTTCATTAAGTAAAAATGCTTCTTAAAATTAATTTTGTAGTTAAAACTGAAATATTTCAAAGGCTGATAATCCGTGCTAGTCCTGATTAACTCCAGTTTAGTTCTGCTCCTTCCAGTACTACACGCCGGCCAACCAGATCAACAGCGCGGACGGCGACCAGCTGCACAGCAACACGCACACGCAGGTCTGAGTGTGGCTGTCTGTCCGTGTTTCTCTGCCCAGCCGCCAACGTCACTCCTGCGCATGCGCGGCCGCCGCCAGTGGCGCCACGTTCGATCAGCGGTCTCGCAATGAAACAGCCAGTCGTCGACTGGATCGCCAGCGCGCCGCATGCAGTCACGCCGTCCGCCGATGCAATCACCGTTGGAATTCGACAGTCCTACAGTCACGACATCGGATATGATACTCATCTGTCGCCTACTGGCTCATAAAACTTTCCAACCTATCAGATGACACATTTCTCACTCTGGAATAATTCAGTGCTCAAAATTACTGCTCATGTACATTCTACTTCATCTCCACCCTTTGTTTATACCTGGTCCAAGCAGTAACAAAATGAAGAGCTGTCGTATTAGTTATCGTTTCCTTCATTTCCACGTTGATTCAGAACGTACCAATGTCTCGAAGTGAAACCGCAATTTTGTACCTGATCGAAGTATATAGAATGTAACAAAGGTGTTGAAGGGCAATGTAAATAAGTCAAGTAAAATGATATAAGTTGCCTTGCTCTCAGCCATTCACCGTCTAAATGCGAATTATTTGTCCGAAAAGTGGCGTTTCGCCTCTGAACTCGGAGACTGAAGTTTATAGAAACAGTAGCACGCAGATTTTTTTGTAACTGCGTCACGTTTTGGATGAGAGGAGCTTAATAAAAAGTCTGAGAATACCTCCTGCATCATGTAAAGCCGTATCTTCGGTGATAATGTTGCACACGATATTCTAAAAATGGAAAAATGTTAAATTCTGAAGAATTTACAAATCTTGCTCTGCTGAAGAAAGAAGATCAGTTATTTTGGGGTACGTGCTTGGAGAAGCTGCCTGAATATTGCATCATTAAAAAAGGACGATATTTTGTTTAGGATATTTGTAATAGACACAAAACTGCCCTATACACGCCTGGGAATTTAGATTTGTTATACTTGGTTGTTTTCTTCACTTATCATAGCGAAAGCCATCTAAAGAGATCAAATATTTGTTTTATTGCAATCAGTTCTAAGTGTAGATTAATTTAAAATTATGATAGAAAAGTTTTCTATCGGCGTGGAAAATGTTTGTGAATTCTTCAGACATATACGAGCACAAGTGAAAACAATGTTTTTTCCTTGTGGTCTAATCAAAACTAACTGTTCATCTAGATTACACGAATACTTCAGTGCAGAATTTTGTGAATAGTTTTAACAAGACTTTGGCACTTTACACTGTGCAAAACTTCATCATTCTGCTGTGAGAGTTAACATGTACAACTCACGGTGCAAAACAGTAATTTTAGTTTAAGTGTGAATTCTTACTAACATATCGTGCTGCAATATCATGAGTTTCAAATTCCCTCGAAAACATCTTTTAAAAATTTGTGTTTTAGATATTTTTAAGGCTCTTTATAAAACTACGTTAATTATAAGATACTGTGTAGATGTCTTGTACCATTGTCGCTGTTATTCAACGCTTCCTGAAGACTTCATTGTACCACTGCGACGAAACAATCATCGTTCATCACCAGCGCATTGAGATGGATGAGGGAGGCTGTGATTTTGGCTCACATTACGGCATTACGTCTAAGCTAACGACTGTGTTCATTTCTGCTGCAGGAGTGCACATGCTAACAATATAAGAAACGGGGTGGGATACACCATTGGAATTCCAGGATAAACGTGGATGAACACGGAGTGACTTTAGAAACACTTTTGAGTGATACCCTTCTTAAGTGAGTTCTCCATTACATTTAACGTTCCACTTGTTCTACGTCCTTCTACCAGTACTACGTAGCATAACTTTTACTTTTGGTTCGAGGAGTACTCACGCAGCGAAATATTGACGTCCAACACGGCAGTATTTTCGAATCGTATTGTAAAGCTTTCCTTGTAAGTGTGACTGTAGAACATTACGATATTCATTTAGAAGAAGCTTGCCCCAGTGAGAAAGTTTCTTTTCTTCTTTAACCAAGGCTGTATTTGAGAGATTATTCCATTGCATACTGCTACACCGGTACGACGTTCAGAGACGTTTCACAATGGTACTCGTTCAAAAACATGCATCTGTTCATTTCTGTCAAATTCTTATTCTTGTACGAGCACACACAGACACACAGAAATTGCATTTTTATAGTCTTCATCCATGTTGGAGGCAGTATTCGAAGCAAAACATCAGATTATGGAGTTGAGACCAGTAAGTTGAGAATAATTCATCATAAGTACATCCATCCCGTAGGACGTTCTACACGATACTTCCTGACAGATTAAAACCGTGTACAGGAACGGGTCTCAAACTCAAAACCTTGCGTGTCGCGGGAGATGCTGTTATCGTCTGAGCTGTCCAGGCACAATCCCGAATCCGCCGTCATAGCTTTACATCTAGCCCTAATTCCATTCTACTTTCCAAACCGGTCAACAATTTGTTCACAGCTGTTACTATTTTTGTAGGCGTTTAAGTTAACACTGCACTGTCTGCCTAACTACAGTCCAATATTCAGCTCCCATGTTGTTACAAATATACTTCTAGAACCTTAAATAAACTGTTCCCACGCTTGTTAGGCAGTGTTAGGCTATCCGTAAATCGACATCCCTGAACCGGCAATCTTGAATTCATCTAGAAAATTTCTTTTACCCGATGCTTTTGGTGACTACACCGCTACAATTTTTGGAGATTTATTTATGGAAGGTTAGGCACAAAGTTTCTGTCTTATAATCAGAGCAATTCCTCAACAGCATGCGAATTTAGCTTCCATCTCCTCCTTCTCGGCTTGTAGTTCTTTAATTCGAAGACATACATCTTACATTTTAAAACATCAAATTGTCCTGACTAAAATCTGTTCAAAGCTAGATCCGTGCTTTTGGTGTTACCTGCTGTCTTTAAGGTGTGAAGCACAACTGGCGTCACGTCCCGTATGTCTGTTACTGAGGCAATATTATGTGAGATTATTAGATTACAAACGAGCTTTCACAACGACTTCCACCCTGCTGATTTACAAACAGAAGGAGATTCCATAAGTTAATTCGACGAATTCCCTTGAATAGAAGGTCCTGCATTTTGTTATTTTACCGCTTCATGGAGTGATCTCTTGATTGTCCACAAGGTGATACTACAACGTTATCAACGAAATTAGTTTACTACTCCATGTCTACAAGACATTTATAATACATAATTTATATATTGCATAAAAGTAATTTGTCTCGGTGGTGGGTTTTTTAATTGCTTGCTAATGGTAAATCAGATTTTTGTGGAATTTGGCAAGTCTATAATTTTTGCATGTAAATATGTATACTTCGTAGGATTTAATCAATGTAATGAAGAATGTGTTGTACTGGCCATCCTTGGAATGAGCCGGGAGTTTGGTCTCACATAGAGAAACACGCTAACAAACGACAGGACATTGCATGGCCTAATGACAGAAATGTAGTGGACTAGTGATTCTGTTCGTATAATATGATTTTTTTAAATGGATTATAATTTAATTTTCTCTGATTGCACTCTTTTAATATCGTATGTAATTTATATCCATGTATTGTGGCGAGAGAATAATATCAGTTCAGATGTAAATCATCGGTTTTGAACCTGCTATCTCAACAATATCAAGTAGGGTTCAGGTACACCTATTGTTGTAATCGCTGATATCATTTCTTTTACGTTTGAAGTACGAAATTACTCCTTGGTTCAGACACGGTCTGCTGCTTTGCATGTTTATTCAGGTCAGACAGTAATATGGTAAAATAACTGCCTGTAAATGCTCTGTGAACTGGGAACCAGAAACCGCAGTGATCTCGTTTGTTTCATTTTTTCAGCTCCGATTTTATCACTTCCATAAACAAATTTTTCTTGCTATCTTCCGCAATTCCATCACCATTTACTCATAACGCCACACACACATAAATACAAAATTCACATAAGTGTCAATTATGCTTGATTGTCTACTAGAGCTGCTGAAGTTAGTGAGTCGATTACTTGAATTCTGTTAATTTAATGAGCACCTAGGTAACTTCTACGCTCTTAAGGACAATGTGGACAGCTGGTCAAAACATGCACACTATTCCAGAAATTGTAACTTTATTTTTTGTTTACAAGAAAATCTTACTGTGGATGTTATTGGGGTTATAAGATACGGGTGGCTTTATTCGATGGCTTATGTACTACTCCAAAAGTTTGGTTTTGTGCTGAGGAGATTTTCGTCTTGTAATTTAGGAAGGCTCAGAAAATGTGTTAAGTATGGGCCCTTATTAAGTGTAATTAGGAGGCACGTAGTCTTGTGCAGTAACTGCAGTCAATTATGGAAGTATTTTGTTACATTTGGACAAATATGTTATTTAGAGTCAGTTTCCGTACCCACTGTACATTTATTGCGAATTTATTGCAGTTGCAGAAGTTCACAGAAATAAGGTGTGCTTAATTCACCAAAGGACTTTTCAAATCATAGGCCACAAACAACATGGCACAACATCTAACCGTAGGTGGAAATTCTTCTAGCGTTTTCAGTGGAATGCATTGCAGCATCCGGACGTTTCCGACCCTTTTTCACAGAAATTAAAAGATTTTCTTGAACAGTGTTATGTCATACTATTAGAATTTAATATATCCGATATTATGTAATCAAACTATAGCAGAAACTGATAGCAACTGCTCCAGCATTCGTAATACCCAAATGTTTACGCCAGCTATTAAGTAACGAAATCTCGGTCCATAACTAATACAATCCTTTCGAATTTAAAACTGCTGTACGGCAGTATACTACTTAAACTTCCAAGCTAAGCACCCAATACTATGCACGATTATTTTCCAGTTCTATATCAAATGAATTACTTCGAAGCTTGGTCTCCGTGTTCTTTCCCGTATATCCTGAATTTATGGTGAATGTCGCACCTAACTACTACAGACATTTTGAAACAATCAGTTTCGTGTTTTACATTCTTCAGTCTGGAGAACCATACCTTACGTGTGTTTTGCCCAATGTGTCACGCAACACCGGATTCTAATAATAAGACAATAATTTACCGTTTTTCAACATGATGTGTATTTCACTAAAGGACCTTCATATTACAGCTATTTCAGGCTATAAGAAAGAAATACCATTTGGAGTAACGCACAGAATGCAGCTGTGTCTACACCGGAAAGCCAATGATTGCACGAATTTTTGTCCAATGCTTTCCTGAAACTAGCAGGAAATATGATCTTTTCGTTCGAAACCACCGTTTCTTAGTTGTTCGTATGATCTCTGAAACGCTTTTCCCGGCCTCCCTCTTACTGTGTCACTCTGTTTACTGTCTGAATAAACGTAAATTTTTATTGTCGTTCGTGTTCTTTGAAATGGAAAGAGCACACCTCAAAATAAGAAATTACAAATACGATTTGTACAGAAACGAAAATGCAAATAAACATGTTAAATTCTATAAATTGTTACTGTCATTGTTTTCTTGTTCCCTTCATGTATACACCTGACACGAATCAATTCAGAGTTGAGCTGTCGTACCTGGAAAGGTCAATATCACATTTAACACGACTTTATCCTTAAAATCGTCTCTGCAAAACCGAACAGTTAAAAATCATACTCCTAGAGTTATTGATTGTGCCTACTGAATACAAACCACTATAGAATTATGATCTCTGTTTCGACTTTGTGTAATATCATATTAAAGAGATTGGTATAGGCTTCTTGTAAGTTTTATGTATCCTGTTATTTTTCTGGATCATAAAATCTATAATCATGCAGTTTTTGCAAGGAAGAAATCATAGTCTCTACAACTATCTACACTTTATGTATATTAACCCAGTTTTCTACTTCAGATGTCCAATTAATTTCTAGCTAATTTCTAAAGCTCAACAGTTAGTTATTTTCTAAATTTTAATTCTTAATCTCCTGCTGTTTGCGAATAAGATGAAATACGTGCACAAACATGCGTCAGAGCATTGCACGTAGAGAAAGTCTAGCCTAACGTTAAAAATGTTCTATAAGCTAGTATCATCATCATTAACAGACAAAGCAGCCACTATTTTACACCACTGCTTCAGACAACACAGATCTGAATTAAAATCACGTCTTGTATTTTGCTGCAGAGAATCACAGCATACTAAACAAATGGGAAGGCGAAAATCAATAATACAGGTACAGAGAGAACATTAGAAAAATAGGAAGGCTTGTTTTAATAATAAAAACATCGTATTCCATTTATATCATTGAAGCTAATGTACCAAGGAGTTCACAATCTGATGAAGTAGTAAAATATCTCTAACCTTCAGAAGCTGATAAATTGCAGTAAATCCCTCAAGATAATGATAACGACATTAATTCATAAGTAGGATTAAAACTACCGAAAGCGCCTGCAGAAGGAAACTTCAAATATATAGAAAGAAATGGAACAGATCACACTTCAGTAGAATTTACTAGCAGATAAAACATATTTGGTCTAAATACATGTATTCATATGAAGTCTTAGAAAATCGACTTGACAGGAATCGAACAGAACTAAAATAAGGTTGACCGTATTTTGAATAATAGTAAATAGATTTGTTTCCTCCTTACTAATGGAATACTTTTTCTCTCTATTTTTAATTTATTAGCAAATGTCATGCCCAAGTTCGATTCATAACTTAAACTCTTCATCTTTTTCTCCTTCTTCCTCAGCGTTTGTCCCACAATGCAACGAGGTCTGTTCTTTTCTCTCTCTCTCTCTCTCTCTCTCTCTCTCTCTCTCTCTCTCTCTCTCTTTCTCACCTTGACGTGGTCTTACGCTTCGTCAAAGTGGAAATTTATATGGCGGGTATCTAGAAAACATTGCATCGATCTCCCAATATGTCGTTTGTCATCGACTTTCAAAGAAGAACCGCGTTTTGATATTGTATCTTCGTCTGCTCGAAGAAAGTGTCCGTAGCACCACAGACGGCTTTCCCTGATCTTTTCAAGAATAGGTGCCAGTCCGTACCGCTTGCGGTCTTGAAGTGACAGGCCAGACATTCAACGAAGCATTTCGGATTCCATTACTATAAGTGGTTGCTCCGCTTCTTTTATTGTCGGCCGCCGTTCTGCACCGTGAAAAGCAACTAGGCGGAGTGTATTATATACCTGAATCAGTCCGGTACCTTACTACAAAGCACATCACTCATGGTCCGTCGTTTAAGCCGTGTACTGCAAAAGTGATATGTGATTGCAGAACGAATGGGCGAACGGCAGCGAGTTTTCAGCTAAATTATTTTAAGACGTTAGTCTTTTGAAAATTTATACGATCGAGCTTGATTGTGTCTGTACTATTTATATCCATGGATAAGTAATCAGTTTTTTTCTTATAGCGGCGTAGGCCGGAGGAGTTCAAGGCTGTTCTATTACGCCTGGTCGTATCGTTGAAGGTCGTTCTGGTCTTCAGTAGCCAGAAGAGCATTATCAGTTTGCAGCAGGATCCAAGACGACAACTACTGAAAGTCTGTGGTGACTTTATCCCATTATTATTATGAACAGAATGTGATGGTCACCTACAAGGACAAGAAACGCAAATGATGCTCCAACAGCAGAATGTACTCGACCTTTGCCATTGTTCCAGAGCGGCCAGACTCATTCATGTAGTTCTTTAGGTATTTCACACTTTCGGACGGCAAACCGCATGAGATTTCGTGGTAACCAAAGACCAGCTTCAGGAAAACAAGATGTTTTGACGACTCACGGTGTTTATTTCCGATAAGCCAGTCGTTCTGCAATTGTCGGAAGGACAGACTCAGCATACAGGAAAGTCAAAACAACCTTTGGTGACATTAAAAGCAACGGTGGTGACATTAAGAGTGCAACGGGAATTCCACTGTTAAATGCAGAGGAGAGAGCAGATAGGTGGAAAGAATACATTGAAAGCCTCTATGAGGGTGAAGATTTGTCTGATGTGATAGAAGAAGAAACAGGAGTCTATTTAGAAGAGATAGGGGATCCAGTATTAGAATCGGAATTTAAAAGAGCTTTGGAGGACTTACGGTCAAATAAGGCAGAAGGGATAGATAACATTCCATCAGAATTTCTAAAATCATTGGGGGAAGTGGCAACAAACCACTATTTACGTTGGTGTGTAGAATATATGAGTCTGGCGACATACCATCTGACTTTCGGAAAAGCATCATCCACACAATTCCGAAGACGGAAAGAGCTGACAAGTGCGAGTATTATCGCACAATCAGCTTAACAGCTCATGCATCGCAGCTGCTTACAGGAATAATATACAGAAGAATGGAAAAGAAAATTGAGAATACGCTAGGTGACGATCAGTTTGGCTTTAGGAAAAGTAAAGGGACGAGGGAGGCAATTCTGACGTTACGGCTAATAATGGAAGCAAGGCTAAAGAAAAATCAAGACACTTTCATAGGATTTGTCGACCTGGAAAAAGCGTTCGACAATATAAAATGGTGCAAGCTGTTGGAGATTCTGAAAAAAGTAGGGGTAAGCTATAGGGAGAGACGGGTCATATACAATATGTACAACAACCAAGAGGGAATAATAAGAGTGGACGATCAAGAACGAAGTGCTCGTATTAAGAAGGGTGTAAGACAAGGCTGTAGCCTTTCGCCCCTGCTCTTCAATCTGTACATCGAGGAAGCAATGATGGAAATAAAAGAAAGGTTCAGGAGTGGAATTAAAATACAAGGTGAAAGGATATCAATGATACGATTCGCGGATGACATTGCTATCCTGAGTGAAAGTGAAGAAGAATTAAATGATCTGCTGAACGGAATGAACGGTCTAATGAGTACACAGTATGGTTTGAGAGTAAATCGGAGAAAGACGAAGGTAATGAGAATAGTAGAAATGAGAACAGCGAGAAACTTAACATCAGGATTGATGGTCACGAAGTCAATGAAGTTAAGGAATTCTGCTACCTAGGCAGTAAAATAACCAATGACGGACGAAGCAAGGAGGACATCAAAAGCAGACTCTCTATGGCAAAAAAGGCATTTCTGGCCAAGAGAAGTCTACTAATATCAAATACCGGCCTTAATTTGAGGAAGAAATTTCTGAGGATGTACGTCTGGAGTACAGCATTGTATGGTAGCGAAACATGGACTGTGGGAAAACCGGAAGAGAAGAGAATCGAAGCAAAGGTAAGGAATGAGGAGGTTCTACGCAGAATCGGAGAGGAAAGGAATATGTGGAAAACACTGATAAGGAGAAGGGACAGGATGATAGGACATCTGGTAAGACATGAGGGAATGAGTTCCATGGTACTAGAGGGAGCTGTAGAGGTCAAAAACTGTAGAGGAAGACAGAGATTGGAATACGTCAAGCAAATAATTGAGGACGTAGGTTGCAAGTGCTACTCTGAGATGAAGAGGTTAGCACAGGAAAGGAATTCGTGGCGGGCCGCATCAAACCAGTCAGTAGACTGACGACCAAAAAAAAAAAAAAAGCCAAGCAAGTTGCGTGGACAGCAGAGGCGGTCGCCCCGCCTTTCCGAAGCCACACTGATTGTCCGTAATACTGACAAGCCAGGGTGCTCTGCCGTTTGTGATCCGCTCTAAGATCATCAGTGTATGTGACAGGAGGGGTACAGGTCAGTATTTTCAGTAGTTTCAACATTCAGCTTGACTCCCCTTCTGTTTCCAAATTGGCACTGCGTAATCAATATCCGTTCGGTTGGTACGTTCTTCTCTTCAGTGCTCTTGTAGAGGAAACATTGACATGCTTTCAGAGTTCTGCTAGCACATCATCGAGCCCAGTCGCTTCCCATGTTTAATCTCTCCTGTGGCTTTTAGAATTCCAGATTTGATGTGTGACATGATGAATCTTTGATCGGGAGTCAACTATTGTACTAGGGGATGTGCGACGTAGAAGACATTCGAAATACATTTGCCAGTGCTATTTTGGTCTCCGACGGCAGAGAATTCCTCTATGTCTGCTGTGCACTTACACCACTCCTTTGCTAGGCGGTAGATATCACGCTCGCCAGCCAGTTATGTCGAACCTTTCATAGGTCTCTTTGTAATGATCTGATTTGACTGCTGCAAATTTCTTTGTTGTTTTGGAAGCGAGGAAGTTATTATAGTATTCCTTTTTTGGTCTCACTTTGTTCTTAATACACAAATAAAAAAAAAGTGTTTCCATCACTTCAGTTCCGAGAGTTCCGGGACCTGTACAGAAAATTAAAATACAGATCAACATAAACATCATTTCCGCCCTTTTTATTGTTCATGAAAACCACACATTGCATGTTGTACCACCATACAGGTAATCCTTCAGAGATGGGGGTCCAGATTGCTGTACAAACCGGTACCTCTTAATCCCATAGCATGTCCTCTTGCATTGATGCATGCCTGTATTCGTCGTGGCATACTATCCACAAGTTCATCAAGGCGCTGTTGGTCCAGATTGTCCCACTCCTCAACTGTGATTCGGTCTAGATCCCTCAGAGTGTTTGGCGGGTCACGTCGTCCATAAACAGCCCATTTAAAGCTATCCCAGGCATGTTCGATAGGCTTCATGTCTGGAGAACATGCTGACCATTAGTCGAGCGCTATCGTTATCCTGAAGGAAGTCATTCACAAAATGTGCACGATGGGGGCGCGAATTGTTGTACATGATGACCAATGCATCGCCAATATGCTGCCGATATGGTTGCACTATCGGTCGGAAGATGGCATTCACATATTGTACAGTTGTTACGGCGCCTTCTTTGACCAACCCGCGGCGTACGTCGACTCCACATAGTGCTACCCCAAAACAGCAGGGAACCTTCACCTTGCTACACTCGCTGGGCAGAGTATCTAAGGCTTTCAATTTGACTGGGTTGGCTCCAAACACGTCTCCGACGATTGTTTGGTTGAAGGCATATGCGACACTCAACGGTGAAGAGAACGTGATGCCAATCTTGATCGGTTCATTCGGCACGTTGTTGGGCCCACCTGTACCGCGCTGCATCGTGTCGTGGTTGCAAAGATGGACCTCGCGATGGACGTCGGGAGTGAAGCTGCATATCATACAGCTTCTTCCACACAGTTTGAGTCGTAACACGACGTCCTTTGGCTGTACAAAAAGTATTATTCAACATGGTACCGTTGCTGTCAGGGTTCCTCTGAGCCATAGCCCGTAGGCAGCGGTCGTCCACTCCAGTAGTAGCCCTGTTCGGCCTGAGCGATGCAGGTGATTGACAGTTCCTGTCTCTCTGTATCTCCTCCATGTCCTAACAACATCGCTTTGGTGTACTTTGACACGCCTGGACACTTCCCTTGTTGAGAGTCCTTCCTGGCACAAAGTAACAAAGCGGACGCGATTGAAACGCGGTGTTGGCCGTCTAAGCATGTTTGAACTACAAACAACACGAGCCGTGTACCTCCTTCCTGGTGGAATGACTGGAACTGATCGACTGTCAGACCCCCTCTGCCTAATAGGGCTGTTTATGCATGGTTGTTTACATCTCTGGGCGGGTTTAGTGCCATCTCTGAGCAGTCAAAGGGACTGTGTCTGTGATACAATATCGACAGTCAACGTCTATCTTCAGGAGTTCTGGAAACAGGGGTGATGCAAAAATTTTTGTTGTTGTATGTATCTCTTTTCCACAACCACGCCCCACGAACTATTTTACAGCGCTCAGGTTTGGACATACCTATCTGTTCATGGGCAACTGCTTGAACGTTTCTAGTACAGACCATGGCAGTAATAGCTGGAAGAGCGGCGTTTGAGATGACGCCTTTGTCACTTACCTCGAACTACAGCCATTTTATCCATGCTGGACCATTTCGTTCTCCCTTTCTTCTCGTCGTTATTTTGGTGCCCATTCGGAGTGCAAGTGGGTGGTGTTGAGAAGCCCTTGTTTTATAAGGTATGGTATTCGCAGCTATGTCTATCTTACATTACTTAGACTGTGCGACTCAGATGTGACACATATCAGTGCATTAGTCATAGGTAATATAAGTTACCTTCAAAAACATAAATCATAACGAATTAATGAGTAATAAATGAAAATCCCTATTTATGTTTGTGTAGAACATAAGCAACGTAGTACTTTCATTTGTTGTAATGTTGTCCTACCACGAATCGGCGGAAGACTCAGTTAACATAAAGGTATGATTACAAAAATGGCTTGCACAAGATGGGTCTGACGAAAGCATTAAAACATATTCAAAAATTAGCTTGTCTGTGTAGCACGAAAGCGTATCTGGAAACTAGTTAGAGGAGAGACATATTTGTTTTCAATCACAAACACCTTCAGCGAAGACAGTACATGTATTTTATATGCCTTTCTACTTGAGAATGTTTGGGGTACCAAGCTTTTGTGGAAGAAGGGGAGATGGACTGTCCGATGTGCAATAGGGTAAGTGGCATAGAAACGTGAGTTATGTTTGAGAACGAATTAGAACAAGATTCCAATACAACTATAGTGTAATAAAGTTTGTACTGTGGTTGTAATGTATATTTCTGTATGTAGGCGTTGTTGTCGTTGTTATTTGTTGTTGTGGTCTTCAGAGTGAACACTAGCTTTACATAGTACCTGAGCGAGGTGGCGCAGTGGTTAGCACACTGGCCTCGCATTCTGGAGGACGACCGTTCAAATCTCCGTCCGCCCGTTAGGATTTAGGTTTCCCGTTACTTCCCTACTTCCATTGAAGACAAACACCAGGACAGTTCCTTTTAAAGCGGCAGGGTGGATCTCCTTTCCAATCCTTCGTTAATCGAAGCGAGTGCCCCGCCCCTTATGAACTCGCATTCAGTGATACATTAAACCATAATCATTCCTTCGGCACAGCTCTCCATTCTAATCGATTCTGTCTCAGCCTCTTTAACTTTGTGTAACTTCTGACCCTACATACCCTTCAACATGCTTCCTGTAGCCTTTGACTCGGTCTCCCTCACTAATTTTAAATCGACACTTCCTTCCGTCCCCTAAAGGATTACTTTTTGATGCTTCTTGATACATCCAACCACCGAGCCCGGCTTTTGTCAAGCTGTCCCATAAAATGCTTTTCTCTCCATTTGGTCCAGTAAGAGGCGCAGGCAGTGCCTAATCTCCTTTTGCTGTTCAGTGTTATCTTTCATCAGTTTCAGCGTTCGTCTATTCGTCTCGTCCTTGCTATTTTAGCATTTTGTGGTGATGGATTATAGTTGCGAGTTATACCTCCGCCACCATTAAGGTGTATTTACGGACTTTAAGCAATCCTATCTAGTGAGTCCGCACCATCCATGAGGTCGAAGAACAACACATTTTATTTTTGTACAGATTTCTGCTGCACTACTGCTTTATTTATTTGTAGTAATTACGTGGTTACACGAAGATCTTGTTTCGGCGTTTTGCCATTATCAGGCGTACCTGTGCAGATAGTGGAATGAGCGTAATATTGTTTCTTACGTCTGTGTTGGTTACTACGTCTACGTACGGCACATTATCCTTACGTATCAGCTGGAATGACGTGATCCACACTGCATCTTGGAGCGTCGGTATTCGCTGTCTTCCTGTTATATTATGATCGCGGTATTTTTATACACTTTAAGTGAGAGATTTTCAATACAGAAAACGCACTAAAACTTCTACACAAAGTACCTAAAGGACATAAAAAGAACATTTTAGAGGAAATGAAAACGTGCACTATATAGGGAAACGCCCAAAGGATATCGTTAATGAAGAAATAGATTTTAAATATAAAAAATACCCCTAAAATTTTACTGACATTATAATATAGAAAGTGTAAAAAAAACAGGTAAATCATCACGTCACCCACAAAACAATAAAACATTCATTATTTAAGTAAAACCGCAAAATACCCTTTCTGAAAATTAAACTTCACCATTGAGTTTCCACGAAGTATAATTTCCGAGATACAATTTCCGCTATGGTCAGAGCTGCCAGAGAGGACTTTACGGAAATAATACAATTAAAATACACAGAAATAACACGATCGTAACAGGAAGACAGCCGGTACCTATTCTCCAAGATGCAATATGAACCACGTCATACCAGCTAAGACGTAAGCATAATGGGGCCTACATAGGCGCAGTAAGTAACATAGACGTGAGAAACAATAGTGTAAGTATATACGCCACCTGCGCAGATACGATTAATGGCGAACCGCCGAAACGAATTAGTCGTGCAACCTTGCAATTACTACGAGTAAATAAAACAACAGCGCAGCTGACACGTGTACCAAAAATAAAATTATTATCGAATTGGGTGTTTGTTCTTAATGTTTGTTATTCATTTACTCTTCAGTATTTCAGTCGAGTTTAGTATCAAAGATGTTGAGTAATTTTTGAGACATCGTATTGCAGTTAATATCAGCTGTTGATGCTTTCACTTATTCTGTTGATAATGTCAGTAGCACTCCTTACTTCCTGGAAGAGAGTTCTGCGATACCACGTCTATTTTTTAGTTTCTTCTTTTGCCCACTTTTAGGACGAATAAAGTGGTACCTTACTCATATTTCTACACTTGTGTTTGTTTAAAAAACTGAGATCGGGGACACGTTTTATTTCTTGCCTTTTATTCTGCTTACTGAAGTATCATCGAGTTCTTTAACAGTTCAGAGTTACAAGACACCGCTCGTCTACAGTTTCTTCGTAACTATGATCTAGAATAGATGCTTTATCCCTTTTATGCAACCATTCCGAATGTCACGTATTTTGTAGTAAATTAGATGTGCAGGTTGCAACTGAGTTGCTATCAATTGCATATCGCGTTATACATCTTTCCGCATAATTATCTGCGTCCCAGGGCACAATCAAGGGAAGTGCTCTGCTGAGGTTTGCACTTTCACAGCATAACTTCCATCTAACTTTGTCGTCTGATGTCGCGTGGGAATCGTAAATTTTGCTGCCTACCTACTGCGAGCCACAAATGGTACTCTCGCTGACATTATGCCACACCAAGCGGATGGCTTAAAGGGATCCTGTCTGACTTTCCCTTCTTCTGTATTCACGCACTAACATCGCGACACCTTTAGCGTTCATCTTATCGCGGGCATATTTAACAACTACACATCAATCATTGATTTAGAAATCACTGGACAACTTAGCAAATAGGGAAGTCTTTTTCCCATTCTCCCCCCCCCCCCCCCAGCCCTAGCTACTTCTCTGCACACCAAATCTCCGTTTTGCACTGCTATTCAGTCTGTCAACTGCATTTTACACTATTGACTGAGATTATCATTGGCATCCCTTACTGGTGATGTGTCAATAACATGGATCTACTCTACACGCCAAAAGTTTAGTGACCACCACTTCAAAGAGGCGAATCACGTAACTACCAGTGAGTCTTTCTTTTACTATAAATACAATGTTTAATTTTCCGTGAATGATTGACAGAGTGTTCCGTTACATTAAAACAGGTAATTGTTCAGGTGGTGTCAGAATGTTTGGTGGGACAAAAGGAAGTCAGAATAGAAGTGAGGGAAATGTGTGTTCATAATACTGATGAGCATTGCTTTATGGCATAAGTTTTGTGTAGGAGATAAACGAGTAGCGCTAAAACGGAGTATAGCAATGTGTATTTTGTTCATCGTTTCATGGCACCAGCGCTTAGAAAGAATGAAATTAGAGGCACGTTGTTAATTGGAATGTACATCGTTAGGATGGAACACGAAGCCAGAATTCCATACGCGGCTCCAGAGCAAAATTTTACGGATTTCTTTTGGTCCATGTGTCATATCAAGGCACTAAAGACGAAGGTAATTTGCTTCGAAATCTATGGAGTTTGCAGCTAAAAGAGATAAATACAACTCAAGGAACAGAAAAAAGCAGTGTTTCAACTACATTCCGCAGCTGATGTCTCTGCTCCTTCGACAAACATGGAAGAAGGAGGAAAAGTTTCGATTCACTTGGGTTGTCAGGAAGGGTTTGGTGGTTAAAGAGTAGTGAGTAATGCAGGGATGGGTTGTCGTCTGTGAAGTAGTTCAAGGCCTCTCTTACATACCCGAGCTATTAGGTAGCATTGTCTTAAGTTTGGAGTACGCCTGCCGCTAGTCCCGGTGTGATTCACTCATTTATCGAATCGCTTATGTCACCATTATTGCCTGCATTTGTAGCGATCATAAGTACAAAACGAGGAGTGGCTCAGCTGGTGGTAATATTTTTCTCTGGAACGGGTAGTGATATCAAGTTGAAACTTATGTCAAACATTTAGGTGTATGATCACATGGCAGTGTAAGTAATTTAAGCTTCTAAGTGAATGCAATCAAAAGATACGGAAATATATGTCACATATTTTGATACTCGCAGTCTCACCCAGAGACGGTCCGCCCCTGGTAGCTGAGTGGTCAGCACGACGGAATGTCATACCTAACGGCCCGGGTTCGATTCCCGACTGGCTCGAAGATTTTCTCCGCTCAGGGACTGGATGTTGTGTTGTCCTTAACATCATCATTTCAATCCCATTCACACGCAAGTCGCCGAAGTGGCCGCATTTCGAAATACCTCACCAGGCGAACGGTCTACCCGACGGGAGACCCTAGCTACACGGAGTTTCCACTTACCCATAGATGGAGGTTGTATATACATACTTAAGTTTTTACGAAACGCTCAGAGCGCGAGCCCACTCGAATTTGTCCTTCTTTTATTTATTTATTGTCGTTTTGTGTTTGGGTGTGTGTGTGGGGTGGGGGGGGGGTGGGGAGGGGGTGAGAAGGTTGTAAGGTATTTGCAACTGAATGTGAAATTGTCTTGCTAAAACAGTTGATCTTGTTGAGGTGGTGATACGTGAACGCTATAACCAGCTGCTTTCGGATATTAATGGTGTTCTGCTGATTTACTGAAGGTCAAACTATCGTGGCCCAGTGACCAACTATGGGTAGAAAGACGTAATAGAAGGAAAAGCGAATGTGGAATATGTGTAAGCAGCTAACGCTGGTTTGTAGAGTGGAATGTATTGGTTTTCATGATGAGGGTTTGCACAAATAAATGTGGTCTTGCAGTTTTTATTGTGATGACTTACTGCTGTTTGGCCGGAGATGCTCCACATAGCGGGGTGGGAGTGAAATAAAAATGGCATATAGACGACAGAAATTGAATGGTACTGGCTTTCGGAGTATGCAACAATAACATTCAATTGAAGCAGGGAATGAGCAACTAGTGTGATCTGTTCTAAGACATACAGTCTCTTAAAGAGCGCGATTTTTTCGAAGGCAGCTGTAAATAAACAGACTATACATAGGTACTTCAGAAAGTGTGTTACACATGTCGTCCCATAGAAAGACCATTGAGCAAAAATTTGGTGGTTTCTTAGAAAGTACATGTCCCCGATTTTCTGCAGATACA
Organism: Schistocerca americana; assembly: GCF_021461395.2. Lineage (NCBI taxonomy): Eukaryota > Metazoa > Arthropoda > Insecta > Orthoptera > Acrididae > Schistocerca > Schistocerca americana. Next base: position 207,461,593 of record NC_060122.1, on the reverse strand, counting down.
GTTCTACAACGGTACAAAGAACAGCGAACGATTAAAATGGTGCGGAAACAGGAGACGTACGCCAAAGTTGAAGTACGTGATACATTACAAAATACTATGTCGCGTCCAGCCGTATTGAAATGGTGCCAACAATTTAACTAAGACCATACTCACGTGGTTGGTGATGATCGGAATGTCCACCACGCGGTTTCCATCTTTTCGGCAGCCTGAAACAACATCGGGGGGGGGGGGGGGGGGGGGGAGGAGAGAATTTTTTCCAGTGACGATAAGGTTCACAAAGGTCACAGAGCTGTTCTAGAATGGCTCCGTCAACAAAGGGCGAATTTCTGTTGTCGAGGAATGGAACGATTACTAGGACGTTCTGATTGTTGTTTGCAGAGATTTTGTAACTATTTTGAAAAAGAGTCTCATGCATCTGCGTCACTTTAAAGTGTAGTTCATCGTTTAATAAAACTGAGGGTACTTGGGGATAAAGCCCGGGTAGATAAACATAAGCACCGAGGTTTTTAATAGACTGCCATCTATCCACGAGGCAGGTGGCAGGTTTGTTTTATTGTAACCAATTTTTCCATTGAAGTTAGTGCAGGGAGGTCGATCCAGAGGTAAGAGAATGTGGAAAGTCCGTTTTTTACTACTTACTTGTAGCTCTTCAGATGTTTTACTTGAGAAAAGAATAATGTATTGTTTGAAGAGAAGAATCACCGAATTATTCGTTAACACTATTGCATTTAAGCTTCGCTTCGCATGGAAATAATTGTTCCAGTTGGTCCCTAAAACCACCAGTGATGCATTTGTCAGAAAATGGATACATGGGGCAAATACCCGTAGGTGCTGTGTGGCAAATCCCCAAGTTCAAACCAACAAAGAGACGACAATTCTTCAGTAAGAATCTCTGCGAAAGACGGCATTCAACACACAATGCTTGAGGTTTTCCCACATGAAGATGTAATTCCTTTGACTGAAAAAAAGAAAAAAAGCTTTACGAAAAACTTTCTGGCAAAGCATAGAAATCTCTGCTCCCAACGTCAACAGCAAGTAACGAACGAAAGGAACAAAATGCATGATGGAGAAAGAAAATCTCACTACTGAGTAGGAAAACCGTTCCAAAGAAAGAAAACAGCGTGCTGTACAAGCAAAACGACGTATGCTAGATTTCATTACGTCAGTGCCAAAGAAGGAACAACACATATCAAGCAGCCAGTTTACTATTATTTAGAATCCAAAACAGACTTCTTACAACACGACAGTAACTCAGATACAGATCCGGGCTTATTATTTGGCGAAGAAATATCCTAAGATGAAGAAGAAGAAGAACAAGAGTCTACGACTTCAAGGAAGAATCAGAGGTCCTAACACAGTACAATATTTACTAGATAGCTAGACAGCTTAATCTCAGTAATTCAACTATTTCGTCTACACAACAAATCCCTATGGTGAAAAAGCAACTTTTACTTTGTGCAAGAATTTTTAAGCGTTATGTTCAAATTTAAGAGAAATTTCATTTCAATATTGTGTTGGATTAATTAACTACATTGCAACTATGTCGCAAATGGATGGTTATGTCAAGTGGTTTTATTACACAGTCATCCAATTTTATTCGTGTTTATCACAAATGGGGCAAAAACCCACATTGCGGGCCTTTACCCCGTTTTTTTGTGGGGTAAAACACCGCAATTTTTGTTTTATATACATTGTAAATTTCTTTTAAATTAATAATCGGACACAGCTGGAATTTAGGTAGATTGTAACAAAAGAGCTGGATTTAAGTTGATATTGGCTAACAATCCAACCTATGACTTCAATTTGTAATCGCGGGAAAAACTACCCTTCATTGACCAGAGCATTAGAGAAATAGAAATTTGCGTTGCTTTACCCCCACTTTCTCTATTTTTTAACTTACTTTGTTACGTCTCATCATAAGTAAGCAGCACTTTCAGTTATCTCCCGTATGATGGCAGCACTTCTAGCCACGGAGGCGGCAGAGACAGCGTCATCGAAACTTACTGCTTTCATCACCCGAGCAGCCTGCCATAAGCGTAATAGAGTTCCATAAAATTACTGCCATACGGTATATCTATCTAAACATGTTATCAAGTTGGTTGACGAGTGTGGAATGTTGATCCCATTCGGGCGTACAACGCAAGTAGTAGCAGATGTACATTGTATACACTCACACAAGTTGATCTTGTAAAATTACTAGGATATGAATGAGTGCTTGAAAATGGCACATCACTGAAATAGCACAAACATCAGGCTGTCTCAAGGTAACAACAGCACAAAGCAATAAGATGTTCCCTCTTGTTAAAATAGCATAACTCAAATGCCAGAAGTATTATGTGACTACGCAGTATTATAAAAGTGTCGCGTATGAAAAGTAACTTGACATCTGAGGGAACAGCGAACATAATAGTAATAATGCAGCAATGCGACTAGACCTGAACATTAATTGTATCATAACAGAGAAACTGTCATTTGGTAAACTAATATACGACATCGCCTTAACGTGAATTTGAAGGGGGGCCGAACTCTAGGTATAATTATTTAGACAAAAAGAAGGTGTATAAACGATTCAATACTGAATAAGAGTCGCAATCATGTACTAAAAAGTCACATACTGGCATGTGCATGTAACAGGAAGCATCAGACATTAGCCAATACGTCTGTCAGAGGTAGTCCAATGTCTACGAAATTAGTTAATCTAAGTATTTATATAATAGTGAAAAATTAACTTATGGCTAACAAAAACAATAAAAGGACCATCTGTAAATGTCGTAGTAGCCGCTAATTTGCTGTATACAGAAAGTGTATGTAGTGTTGCACAATGTTTATATGAAAGTTTACCGAGGTCTTTGTACCTACAGCACACAGGGCTATACAATGATACAAATAATATAAGCCACTACCATCTAACTTACTACGATAGCATGAATCATATGCCTAAGGTAGTGTATGACTCTACACTGCTGTAAAACATTTTGTACATGAAGTAGCTCAATCTCGGCAGGAAAAGCATAATGGTAACAAGGTACCAGTACAACTAGTCACGATTATGAACTAAAACATAAAAAAAACAGACAAACTGCCACGTGGCTAACTGTTGGAGGAAACCCCCACAGATCATACGTAAAATATACAGTAGTCAGTACAAAGTATAAACGGACAGCTGGGTGTAATCTAAATGAGGTTGTAATATTGATGAAAGCTAATGAGCAGTGAACAGAAGTATATCTATAAGGTATAAAATACATGTGTACAAAAAGAGAATGTTTGAAGGACCGGTTTTGCAAAACTGAACACCTACAAATTTTTTAATAATGAGTTGTAGATGAATTCATATATTTTAGAATGAAAGAAATTGATTGCGCTTGCTAAACTGTAAGAAAACTTAACATATATCGCATAAAACACGTGTGAAATAATGTCAGTTTCTGCAAATCTAACATCTGCTGGAAGAGAAATTTTCCAAAATTTACTATCTGCACAACATTCGTTTGGCATCCGTTCTGAAAGTACGTTTACCCTGTCCTACCGTGTTTGTAACGATGTTTTCCATTGACAACGATGTTTCTGATCGTTGAACAACGGCAAAACATTTCTGTACACGGAATTACGTTTGTAACAATAACGCAGCCTTAGAATTTATTTTTTGGTCAATGACTGAACACGAAACACAAGTATGTTAATGCAGCAAACTTAAGTTACTTCCTTTATTAATGGTTGAAAAACATCAATGATTTTGATACTTGGAGGTGTGTGCATTTCAGTGCGTTAAAAAGCAGGTAGAACAATATATTACTTTTGTTTAGTGCTTATTTGAGATAGATTCAGAACCTACTAGTGAAGCATATTATTCATCTCCCGTTCAAGAGGTACCTTGCAGACGTTACAGAAAGAGGAGTGGTGACTCACCGAGACGAAGAAATAGGAGTATTCGATACACGCAACAAGGTACAGGTGAGCCTGACTTGTTCTGTACTAATGGTCTGACAGTCATCGATAAAAAGTTCCAAACGAAGTTGTTCTGGGGCAGCAATGTTATCGCAGAATGATACATTAGTATTTCAGCGCAGGGTCTTCCTTAATGATAAAATAAAGGGAGATATAGTTCTTTTGAAATGTGTTACAGTTGCCGAAACAAAAAATCGAAATGTTCCTAACGATCGAAAACATGTAATAATTTAAACTACGAGGGTAATCCCAAAGGTAAGGTCTCCTATTTTTTTATCAGTACATAGATATAGAATGAGATTTTCACTCTGCAGCGGAGTGTGCGCTGATATGAAACTTACTGGCAGATTAGAACTGTGTGCCCGACCGAGACTCGAACTCGGGACCTTTGCCTTTCGCGGGCAAGTGCTCTACCATCTGAGCTACCGAAGCACGACTCACGCCCGGTACTCAAAGCTTTACTTCTGCCAGTATCTCGTCTCCTACCATCCAAACTTTACAGAAGCTCTCCTGCGACCCTTGCAGAATGAACGGCCGGTCCCTTAGAACTACCGTTCGTTCTGGTGACCACCGCTGACACCAATCGTGTGAAGTGGCTACATTCCTGCCAAGTCTTTCTACAGTGTCGCAGAAGGAACAGCAAGCTTCTCGTAGCACGATTACACGACCTCGTTCAAACTCAGTGAGTTGTGGATAATGGTGTCTTTGTCGCATTAAACCTCCGGCAGGCGCGACTACCGCTGTCACACGAGCAGGCGTGCGTTGTAAAATTTACAACGTGGCCATTTGTCAGTAAAAACAAACTTTTCTTAAAGAAACTATTATATCTATCGAAGAAAGCAGTTCACATTCACGATCTTCAACATTTACAACAAAAGCTTTTGTTCTTTTAGTTCATTAAATAATAATTTAGCCAATTTTTCTGACATGTGTTCACTTTCACAACACCTTTCACAGACAATTTGTTTCCCAATTAATTCCAGGAAAGTTCAGAAAAATGAAAAAGTAGACAACGGCCATCTCCTCGAAATTCTTGAAACGGAGTATCAGGCACACATTTTATCTACACCGCAAACTCCACCTTTCGTCATGTTGTTGTCAATTACAATCCCAGATTTGTGTGTTTCTTCATCCACTGTCACCATGTCGTGCACGATGAACAAAAGTATGACAGCACGAGCCGGCCTGTGTGGCCGTGCGGTTCTAGGCGCTTCAGTCTGGAACCGCGTGACCACTGCGGTCGCAGGTTCGAATCCTGCCACGGACATGGATGTGTGTGATGTCCTTAGGATAGTTAGGTTTAAGGAGTTCTAAGTTCTACGGGACTGATGACCACAGATGTTAAGTCCCATAGTGCTCAGAGCCATTTGAAGCCGTGACAGCACCGTCTTTACAAGGAACATATGAAACTAAGGTTTTGTGCGGCTGGTCCCGGCGGAGGTTCGAATCCTCCCTCGGGCATGGGTGTGTGTGTTTGTCCTTAAGATAATTTAGGTTAAGTAGTGTGTAAGCTTAGGGACTGATGACCTTAGCAGTTCAGTCCCATAAGATTTCACACACATTTGAACATTTTTTGAAACCAAGGTCTTGTTGTTGTGGTCTTCAGTCCTGAGACTGGTTTGATGCAGCTCTCCATGCTACTCTATCCAGTGCAAGCTTCTTCATCTCCCAGTACCTACCGCAACCTACATCCTTCGGAATCTGCTTAGTGTATTCATCTCTTGGTCTCCCTCTACGATTTTTACGCTCCACGCTGCCCTCCAGTGCTAACTTTGTGATCCCTTGATGCCTCAGAACATGTACTACCAACCGGTCCCTTCTTCTTGTGAAGTTGTGCCACAAACTTCTCTTCTCCCCAATTCTATTCAATACCTCCTCATTAGTTATGTGATCTACCCATCTAATCTTCAGCATTCTTCGGTAGCGTCACATTTCTAAAGCTTCTATTCTCTTCTTGTCCAAACTATTTATCGTCCACGTTTCACTTCCATACATGGCTACACTCCATACAAATACTTTCAGAAACGACTTCCTGACACTTAAATCTATACTCGATGTTAACAAATTTCTCTTCTTCAAAAACCCTTTCCTTGCCATTGCTAGTAAACATTTTATATCCTCTCTACTTCGACCATCATTAGTTATTTTGCTCCCCAAATAACAAAACTCCTTTACTACTTTAAGTGTCTCATTTCCTAATCTAATTCCCTCAGCATCACCCGACTTAATTCGACTACATTCCATTATCTTTGTTTTGCTTTTATTGATGTTCATCTTATACCCTCCTTTCAAGACACCGTCCATTCCGTTCAACTGCTCTTCCAAGTCCTTTGCTGTCTCTGACAGAATTACAATGTCATCGGCGAACCTCAAAGTTTTTACTTCTTCTCCATGAATTTTAATATCTACTCCGAATTTTTCTTTTGTTTCCTTTACTGCTTGTTCAATATACAGATTGAATAACATCGGGGAGAGGCTACAACCCTGTCTCACTCCTTTCCCAAACACTGCTTCCCTTTCATGCCCTCGACTCTTATAACTGCCATCTGGTTTCTGTACAAATTGTAAAAATAGGCTTTCGCTCCCTGTATTTTACCCATGCCACTTTTAGAATTTGAAAGAGAGTATTGAAGACAACATTGTCAAAAGCTTTCTCTAAGTCTACAAATGCTAGAAATGTAGGTTTGCCTTTCCTTAATTTATTTTCTATGATAAGTCGTAGGGTCTGTATTGCCTCACGTGTTCCAACATTTCTGCGGAATCCAAACTGATCTTCGCCGAGGTCGGCTTCTACCAGTTTTTCCATTCGTATGTAAAGAATTCGGGTTAGTATTTTGCAGCTGTGACTTATTAAACTGATAGTTTGGTAATTTTCACATCTGTAAACACCTGCTTTCTTTGGGATTGGAAATATTATATTCTTCTTGAAGTCTGAGGGTATTTCGCCTGTCTCATCTTGCTCACCAGATGGTAGAGTTTTGTCAGGACTGGCTCTCCCAAGCCCGTCAATAGTTCCAATGGAATGTTGTCTACTCCCAGGGCCTTGTTTCGACTCAGGTCTTCACGCAGTATCATATCTCCCACTTCATCTTGATTTACATCCTCTTCCATTTCCATAATATTGTCGTCAAGTACATCGCCCCTGTATAGACCCTCTAAATACTCCTTCAACATTTCTGCTTTCCCTTCTTTGCTTAGAACTGGGTCTCCATCTGAGCTCTTGATATTCATACAAGTGGATCTCTTTTCTCCAAAGGTCTCTTTAATTTTCCCATAGGCAGTATCTATCTTACCCCTAGTGAGATAAGCCTCTACATCCTTACATTTGCCCTCTAGCCATCCCTGCTTAGCCATTTTGTACTTCCTGTCGATCTCATTTTTGAGACGTTTGTATTCCCTTTTGCCTGCTTCATTTACTGCGTTTTTATATTTACTCCTTGAAACAGGTATGTTGTGTGGCGGCGATGGCGAGGCATTGCAGAGTCTCTGACCAGCGAGCCATTTATCGTGGCTAGTCTGCGCTTGACCGCGCGAGAGTTGCGAGCAGCAGTCTGTCGGTAGCAGTAGGCCAGTGCAGTCTGTGGGTACTCTGTTAGCACTAGTAGTCGAGTACGGTCGCGAGCGGGACGGAGTCGCAGGCGTCGACATGGGTCTCTGGTCAAGATGCTGAATGAGGTATATTGTTAATTAAGGTAACCAAGCTGCATTGCGCACATCAGATAATGTAAAGTTTATTTATTGTAATTAATTTTCAACAAGTGCCCCAATAATAATTTTGATTTCAAAGCAAATTTTAATAAAAGAACCATTTAATTGAACGAACGATCTCGTTCCATTTCCTTTAAAGAAAAGTTTCAGTTAAATTTCAAAAAAAAAAAATAAAAAAAAATAATACTTGCAATGCATTTCCTCCAAGCTGCGGCCAACAATAAGAGCAGAACTTTGACATGCAGTTATACTAAGGTAAGAAATTAATTCTGATTTTTGCACAGGGCCAAAGACCGACATTTCGGTCTAATTGAGTTATCATTATCGCTGAAATTTCATTGTCATTGAATTATCTTTCATTATTTTTGTGGGAGCTTACACTTGGGTCAGATAGCTAGTATTCATTTAATTTTCATTGTCTTTAAATTTATTTGCTGGGAGGTTACATTAAGTTGTATTCTAGTTAACATCCAATTATCGTGTTTCAAAATTTCTCTGGGGAGCTTACACTTAGCTCAATGACTATTCACATTTAAAACAATATCATTTAATTTTTTGTGGGGAGGTTACATCCTTTCATCAATTAAATTCAATATTTCTTCTATTACCCAAGGATTTCTACTAGCCCTCGTCTTTTTACCTACTTGATCCTCTGCTGCCTTCACTACTTCATCCCTCAAAGCTTTCCATTCTTCTTCTACTGTATTTCTTTCCCCCACTCCTCTCAATTGTTCCCTTATGCTCTCCCTGAAACTCTGTACATCCTCTGGTTTAGTCAGTTTATCCAGGGCCCATCTCCTTAAATTCCCACCTTTTTGCAGTTTCTTCAGTTTTAATCTGCAGTTCATAACCAATAGATTGTGGTCAGAGTCCACATCTGCCCCTGGAAATGTCTTACAATTTAAAACTTGGTTCCTAAATCTCTGTCTTACCATTATATAATCTATCTGGTACCTTCTAGTATCTCCAGGATTCTTCCATTTATACAACCTCGTTTTATGATTCTTGAACCAAGTGTTAGGTATGATTAAGTTATGATCTGTGCAAAATTCTACCAGACGGCTTCCTCTTTCATTTCTCTCTCCCAATCCATATTGACCCACTATGTTTCCTTCTTTCCCTTATCCTACTCTCGAATTCCAGTCACCCATGATTATTAAATTTTCGTCTCCCTTCACTACCTGAATAATTTCTTTAATCTCATCATACATTTCATCAATTTCTTCATCATCTGCAGAGCTAGTTGGCATATAAACTTGTACTACTGTAGTAGGCGTGGGCTTCGTGTCTATCTTGGCAACAATAATGTGTTCACTATGCTGTTTGTAGTAGCTTACCCGTACTTCTATTTTTTTATTCATTATTAAACCTACTCCTGCATTACCCCTATTTGATTTTGTATTTATAACCCTGTACTCACCTGACCGAAAGTCTTGTTCCTCCTGCCACCGAACTTCACTAATTCCCACTATATCTAACTTCAACCTATTCATTTCCCTTTTTAAATTTTCTAGCCTACCTGCCCGATTAAGGGATCTGACATTTCACGCTCTGATCCGTAGAACGCCAGTTTTCTTTCTCCTGATAACGACGTCCTCCTGAGTAGTCCCTGCTCAGAGAGCCGAATGGGGGACTCTTTTACCTCCGGAATATTTTACCCAAGAGGACCCCATCATCATTTAACCATACAGTAAAGCTGCATGCCCTCGGGAAAAATTACGGCTGTAGTTTCCCCTTGCTTACAGCCGTTCGCAGTACCAGCACAGCAAGGCCGTTTTGGTTAGTGCTGCAAGGCCAGATCAGTCAATCATCCAGACTGTTGCCCCTGCAACTACTGTAAAGGCTGCTGCCCCTCTTCAGGAACCACTCGTTTGTCTGGCCTCTCAACAGATACCCCTCCGTTGTGGTTGCACCTACGGTACGGACATCTGTATCGCTGAGGCACGCAAGCCTCCCCACCAACGGCAAGGTCCATATTTCATGGCGGTAGAAGTATCAAACATAGCCCTTTAATTTGAGGAAGAAATTTCTGAGAATGTAAGTTTCGAGTATAGCATTGTATGGTAGTGAAACATGGACTGTGGGAAAACTCGGAAAGAAGAGAATAAAAGCATTTGAGACCTGTTGCTACAGAAGAATGTTCAAAATTAGTTGGACTTATAATGTGAGGAATGAGGAGGTTCTCCGGAGAATCAGTGAGAAAAGGAATATATCGAAAATATTTAGAGAAGAAGGGGTAGGATGGTAGGTCAACTGTTAAGAGGTCACGAATAACTTCCATGGTGCAAAGGGATCCGTAGAGGGTAAGAACTGTAGAGCAAAACAGAGACTGGAATACATCCAACAAATAATTTGGGATGTAGGGTGCAAGTTCTACTCTGAGATGACGAGTTTGGTACAGAAGAGGAACTCGTGGCGGCTGCATCAAATCAGTCAGATGATTAAAAAAAAAAAAAAAACGCATAGGTCTCACACCAAGGACGCACATATTTCAATGACTCTGATCTCATCATTTGAGATGAGATTTCAGCGTTTCCCAAATAAACGCTATGCACTGTCGATCGGCTCTCAGGAGACATCATGAACAATAATCCCCATTACAGTGGCAAAATATAATTCGGTTAGTGGAGACAAAGGGCGATCAGAAAGTTTCAGTTCTAACGCCATACAGTTCAGAATTGGTGTTCGAAAGAGACAAAATCGCCGTGAGCATTGAGGCAATCATTCCACCGATGCACCGGGTTGAATATAGCCTACTCGGTAACACTTCGAATCCCGCTACGTGAAGAAATCCTAACTGCTTGTTGCACATGAGCGTCTGACGGGAATAGTCGACCCTTTAGGGCTTCATTTAAGGGACCGAAGTATGGTAATCGCATGAGGAGAGATCAGAACCGTAGTGTGGGTGCTCGAGTATATTCTATTTGAGTTGGCGTACTGCGTGAGACTGGACTCCCAGACCGATCGGCTTCTTGGGTCGAATCGAGACCGGCACAGAACTTGGAGCACTTTCACAACTGTGGTTCTCAACAGATATGTTACTCCACTCACATTCTTCATTCACCGAGGGATTATCTTCGGCAGCCACGAAGAGAATAACGGCACGTTGGTCCTGTTTGGACGCATTTCACAATAACGTTGACACAGTTCATGTTTCCGTACTTACCGCACTCAGGTCGGAAAGACGTGAATGCCAGACTAATCCCTAGCCCACACGTCACTGCTTATATTCCCGCATCGGAGTCGCTCTACCTTGCATACACGTAGGAGCAACGTCTTCTCAAATGGAATCTTCTCGATAGCCCATTGCATATAGAATGCCATCAAAAGCGGAGCATCTGATGATGGCAACGAGTCTGTTGCAAAATATCGTCCGGAACTTACGTAATCAGGACAGACACACGAGAATTGTACAAGGTACAAATACTGGACGACAAATTACTCACTCCCTGAAGTCTCATGGCTATGCCGTGTAACATAGCCTCTAAAGTTACTAATGGTGGGAATTCGGCAAAGAGGAGTGTCCACAAGTTTCTTCAAGTATGTCTTATGCATCTGAAGCCACTCATTAATGATTTGAATCCTTGAAGCTACCAATTTCTGTGCATGTTGACTGCTACATGTCATCCGTGGATCCAGATGGTCGCGGACATTTTGTATGAAATTAAGATTGGACGATTGTTCGGGCCAGTCGAGGTGATGTAGCCTTTCTCAACAGAACAGTGCACACACATCCCCGTGAATCCTCTTCATAGCATTTGAGAGTCCCCACAATAGGCTCATCGTGAAGATGTCAAAGAAAGGCAAACCTGGTCACCGAGAATGTTGAACTAAACGTCTTGATTCAGGTTGACGGTAACCTGAATGAGTAAGTCTATGTCGTGGCACGAAAAACTAAAACACCACGAACAACCTCCATCCTGACTTACACCCTACTCACACTTTCGACTAAACGACTAAATGAGCTGTCGATTAACTAGATACGTTGCGTTTTAAAAGAGCCAAACTGGCAACTCTAGTCAGCTACTGTCTAGATACCGTGTCGTTTGGCCCTCGGAGAGAGTGCATCTTTGTGTGCCTCTGTGAGCAATGGTCCCATGCGATGTACCCGATTCCAGACGTCCATTGTGAACAGTTCCTTTCCCAGTGCTCGCTCGGGAAGTGGTTAAAATTGACCTGCTATTCACTGACAGAACAGTTCCTAGCCGGGTATGAAACCGATTGACACTGAAACTACATAATATTCGCCTTCTGTCCTGTCAGTTAGTGCCGTATTACGAATTTCGTATTCCCTTTTACGTACCTGTGAGTGGTGTACCATTTCTTATAGACGCTTCAAACTGTCCGTAGTGATAGATCTCTACTTGCGCAACTCCATTCACAGTGCAGTCGTAGGCTCATCAAAACACGAGAGCTGGCATCTGCCATTCTGTCATGTCCACCCAGCATACGTAGCATTAGAGCGTCAATGGCCGACTGATACTACTTGTATACCATCTTCACCGTTCCAAAAGCATCCAGCGTGCATATTTAAATGGTTGACTAACATTTCTTTTTTTAGAATTATATAAATACCTTCAGTCGTTGACGGGCGTTGATATATATTAACGGGGACAGCTGAAAACGTGTGCCCCAACCGGAAATCGAACCCGGGATCTGCTGCTTACATGACAGACGGTTATCCAGATGAACCACCGATGGTACAGAGGGTCCCACGACTGCAGGGACTATCTCGCGCACGCCTCCCGAGAGACCCACATTCTCACCTTACATGTCCAACCACTACATTCGTAGTCACCCACCCCAACACACTCATTACCCGTGGAAGACATTCTCACCAAGTCCCGTAAGAGTTCGGGGAATATGTGTGCATCCGCTCAGAAGAAGGAGGTCATGGCTGGTACTGCCAGAACACCATACCCATATAACATTTTTTTGTCATTCCAGCTACATTCATTAAAACCGAGAATTAAAATAATGGTTTATTATTGCCTAGCGTCAACACTTCGGATCACATGAAGAAATAAACTCAGTGAACTTTGGGCTTGTAAGAAGAAAAATGTACGGCTCAGTGAGAGATGTGGTCCTGTCCAATCACATTAATATGACTACCTGTCAAAAGCTTGAATAACCACCTTTTGCAGCGCGGACTACTGCGAGAAGTGCAGGAAGTGAGCCAGTGAGACTCCGGAAAATGTGGACAGGGATGTGGAGCTGTTCCGACCCCAGCACCGTGGCCATCTAGGTTTCTCGGATGAGAATCCATGGCGCGAACAGCTCGATCTAGGCGGTTCCACAGATTTTTGATCGGGTATAATACGGATTGTTTGGTGGCCAGGGGAGTACGGCAAACTCATCCTGGTGCTCTTCGAACCACTTAGATTTCATTGTCCTACTGGTATGTGCCGTGGTCCCGAGGAAAAACCAACTGCGTGTAGGGGTGGACATGGTTCCCAGGGACAGATGTATACTTGTGCTGATCCACTGGCGAGGTTACTCAGAGAACGCCACCAAAACTTTCAACAGTGGAAGACTCTGCAGGAGAGACGCTCAGTAGCTCGGTACGGGCTTTTGTCAAAGTTTCGAGAACATACCTTCACCGAAGAGTCAAGCAGTATATTGCTCCCTCCTACGTATATCTCCCGAAGAGACCATGAGGATAAAATCAGAGAGATTAGAGCCCACACAGAGGCATACCGACAATCCTTCTTTCCACGAACAATACGAAACAGGAATAGAAGGGAGAACCGATAGAGGTACTCAAGGTACCCTCCGCCACACACCGTCAGGTGGCTTGCGGAGTATGGGTGTAGATGTAGATGTAGATCAGGATGTTTGCTTCCAGATCTTTCACGCCATCCGATGGAGCATAAAACATGATTTATCTGAAAAGAAAGGCTGCCCCTCGGCCCCGACTTCCAGTTGGGGTATTGGCATGCAAATTCCAGCCTTAGTTCTCAGCATGTAGTAGGCGTCGTCTGCAACAGAGGCCTATAGGCAACAGCGTTCGCTGGACGGTTGTTGAGTAGACACTGTTCGTAACTCCTTGGTTCATCTGGGTGATCACTCGCTCAACAGTAGCACGTGTATTCGCCCGTACATCTCCGCAGCCGTTCATCCCTATCTTCTATGGCCCGTGGTATACCACAGTTGCTTCGGCGCCGGGTTTGTAAGGTGCCATTTTGGCATGTACGGTACTCTTTTGCTGCCGCGGCGGCAAGCAGACAGTCTACAAACGTAGCTGCTTCGTAAATAGCTCTGTCCTTGGACTGTAAGCCCATGATCAAGTCCTTTTGGAGTCAGACAAATCGTTTCGTTTCCGCATTACGACAACGACTGCACTGTTTTCCGCGTCCTCTCGACATGCTTTATAAACCGTCCACTGCTAATGCTGCCAACTGCCGTCTGCGAGTGATTATTGCACGTTGACATCGAACATAAGCGGTGGTCACATTGACGTGATTGGACCTAGCATTAGTGATGCCAAGAAACGCCTTTTTTGAACTACTTTTGAACATTAACTGCAATTAAATGTCAAGTCTGAGAAACATGTCCTGCCGGGCCATGCGGTCTAGGACGCCTTGCCACGGTTCGTGCGGCTGCCCCGTCGGAGGTTCGAGTCTTGCCTCGGGCATGGGTGCGTGTGTTGTCTATAGTATAAGTTAGATTAAGTAGTGTGTAAGCCTAGGGACCGATGACCCCAGCAGTTTGGTCCCATAGGAGCCTCGAGTTTCATCATATTAAAGTTCTGACGCATAACTAAGCGCTGTGATTTGCGGCCAGAGGGAGAGACTACGCTGTGGCAAATTCTCGTTTAGGCATTGGGAAGCTGGTTCACCATATCTCCTGACGAGTTTCTCAAAACTCAAGGGCCGATTCCGTTCATCTAGATTTTCACACTGATCTTTACCTTCCCTATACATATTTAGCCGGATTCGACCTTGATTCATTGAGGCCCCTTATGGGTATGGTCGAACCACGGGGTGCCAAATATTGTAACAATGTTTAATTAACAACTGCGAGAATTGGTAATAAGTAACTTGAATATGACTGGTTTATTGTTGATATTTTTCCTTCTGTGAAAGACGAATTTAAATTAATATTTCGTCGTAATCTTCAGTGAGTTCATTTAATTTGATACAGCAGGTTGATTCTTTCAACCCTCAGTGCCTGAGATTATGAAACAGACAAAGGCCCAAATTGTGGTAACAGTGCAAGAAATACAAGGCCATTTACTTTCATTTTGTCATCACACTGGCGAATGGGTGTTCCAGAGAATTAAACTGGAAGCCCTACAAGATTACTGATCTTGGTCGGTTCAGGTTTTCGTTCAACAGAAGGTTAATAATGTAGCGTTAATAAGGGGTAATCACCCATTCATTGTTTTTAACGCAGTTACATATGACAATCTGTTATGGATCCCATTGTTTCTATCATTTTTACTACAGATGAAACTTCTTAGTGAAACTACTAAGTAGAGGAAACTACTGTCTCTTTGCTTACTTTTATCATTTAAAACACTGACTTACAGAATTTCCCTGACAAAGACAACTCAAACTTAGCCTATTCATTTATTACCCACAATATACAAACCCATCGCAATCTTTCTGCTTCCACAGTGACAACATGACTTCAAATAATTAACACAAAAAAATGGCCCTGAATTGCAAGAAATCTTAACAATAACCCATACCTTTTCATCAGTCACTTACCTCACGGCAAATCTTCATAACACGAACTACAGCAACTACAGCAAGCAGCAAATACAGCCAGCTAAATAAAAAGATTCTAACTACTGTAGACTCTAACTACTAGGAGGAAAATGATTAGGAAAAGAAAGATTATGTTGAAGAGGAAACAACGTATTTAGAAGATTTTACCTTATTCATGTGACATCCGGTTACAAAAATTATGCAGTTGTCAATAATTCCACTACCCAAACATTACCAACAACATCCATCCTAATTTTACAATACACGTTCTACCAACACTGAGTCTCCACTAATAAAATCATATCCAAACATTTATCTATCCACTGCTAGTCCGTCTAACCACAGAATCTCTTGCCGAGGGCGGAGAGCACTGTCGGCAATATTAATACAGTCTACAGCGCTGCCAACATACAAACATACAAACAGGCACTTACCCACAGAAAGCGTCTTTCGCTTTCCTATATGCTCTTCTGTCATCTTGTATAGGTACATATTAAGGTGAAGTTCTGAGCTGGTTAAAACACAAGCAATTCTCTCACAACAAGGACCTCACTGTAATGGAGCTGTCCGTTCACTCTTACCAGATGTGGTAACAAAATAACTCCATTTCACGCAACCTTCGGAGACATGGTAGGTGTCCTCGGTTTCGCCTCATGCAAACAGCTGCGGTAGTGAAAGACAGATGTAATGAAGAAATTTCTTAATGCAGCGTTATTCAAAATCAGGCGTACCACGGTGTTCCTAAAACTCCTTGAACATCAGCAGCTGTCATACGAATGGCGCCCTCGTAGCAAAGGAATTATTTTACGGCAACTCTTCATACAGTACTGAAGGAATGTTAAATACACCTGAGCCTCTTTCGACAGGCCCTTTCTCTCTAAGCTCTAATGATGTGTCGCCTGACGCTGCCAAACGTACTTAGACACAAACCTTTTGTTTTCAGGATACCACGCTGTTTCGTCTCCAAGTCGCTCTGGTAAGTGTTTGAAGTGGGACACATCCTTCCTCCACTTTATTCAAGAAATGGTGGACACTTTCATGTGAGAAATCAACACATAATCATTATCACCGTACACTTCAAGTTTAACGGTCACTGTTAATGAGCCTCTTCCACTCTTTCTGTCCACATATACTGTATAACCTGTCACGGAGAACGTCTTTCCTCTGTAGCAAAGTATGGGTGGATATGAGCACCCAACTAGTTCTGGGTATTTCTATAGGACGTTTTCTTTTCACCCATCTTTCAAATTTATTCGGGCTGTTCTTGTAAGCTCCAACCTCATTACAGGCTTGTACCACTGCGTCCTCTATATCCTGATTCGGTGTAAAAGGGATATCTTGATACCGGCTTCCTTCCTCGCCTCCTCATTCTATAACTTATCTACCTTCGTCTTCTGGGTGGAGGATATAACGAATTTCATTTCTGGTGCCTAGAGTCTGGATGACTCTCTCTCTTTGTGATTTGGCATCCTTCGACACAACAGAGTTAATATTTGTACGATGTAACTGTTGAACATCACTGACTTTGCTTCTTCCATAAACACGTCAACCTATAAAAGGTTGTCACTTGTTGTTAAAATGTAGAAACTTTTTGTATTCTGCTGATGATGACTTGTCTAATCAGATTATCCCTGGAGATTATACTTCCGAGTTACGAAAAACTGCTGTTCACTCTAGCTGGTCGTCTCAAAGTGTCACACTCGTGGGAGACCCATCTTTGTTGACTGCTGTCACTGGTGTCGTGGTCTCAGTGATGTGTAGCTTGTATTCCCGGAACTGGGATCTCCATTCGTTGAGTCTGGTCTTCCGATCCACCAAAACCTTCCTTTGTGTTCTTTATTACATCATCCACAACGATGATGAACAGTGTTGTGGACAGTGCATTGCCTTACTGAACTCCAGTTTTGGTCCGAAACTATTAGGATCGTCCTTCTCCAAGAGAACTGTTTGAGTATCGTCTGGATTTTTCTTACCACTCCATAAGCTACAGTCCTTTTCCTCAGGCACTCCCAGACCTTCTGTCTTGCAATACTGTCATACAGTCCGACCAACGAACGCAGTTCACAGTTTCTTGCCTTTCTATCACCGGGGGAATCTACCATACGTCGCTCTCTGACGCAGTCGAAACTTTTATGAAAGAGTGGAAACAAAAAAACACCAATTTTGTCTTAGATGCCAAGAGTAAATAATATTCGAGAAGATGACAAGCAAATTTATAATACTACACCGTCAGTTTGCGAGTGCAGTAACGCGGTGGCTAAGAGCAGTTTCGAATTTTGTGCTCCGTGTTCAAATCAAATCGTATGTCGTTTTATTCTTTGCTGTCTCGGAAGTAGGTAACTTAAATTTTTTTTGCAACGTCGAGAAATACTAAGGGATCAATGATAAAGGAAGTAAGCATTTCAGATCTTATTAAAAAAGAATTTGTCAGCTCTAATCTTATATAACTATAGATAATTAACAAGATGCACCACCTCATTTCTGATGTGCGGTTCAGAGACCTTTCATCAGACGATATCGTGAAAGATGGACAGGCAGAGGTGGTTCAACCACGCGGCTGCCGCGATTGTCGGATTTAACTCCTGTGGACTACTTTTTGTGGGATCGTATGCGAAGTTTAATTTATGAGGCTACTGCAGAGACAGAGGAATATCTGCTGCAACGTGTTCTGGCCGTTGCACTAGAAACTGAAGAGGCACTAAGTAAGATGGAGAGTGTCTACGAAATCATGCTTCTTAGCTACAATATCTGTAACAACGTTGGTGGTCGCCACATCGAGCCGCTGTTGTAATGAATCAGTATTGTTCCGTACGTACAGAGTACTGGTTCCTTTTTTGTTTTGGAATAATGTAAACACGAAATGTTTAAGCGTTAATACAAACGAATGAGAATAATGATATGTGGATGTCCCGTTACGCTTCCTTTCGAACTGTTATCTAATAACTGCACTGCGTCATACCAAATTCACTTTCTCAAGCGGAAGTGCATGAGTTAAACATGTGAACTGCAAACTTCGTACAACGGAAACGGTACATATCTGGACATGGGTTCCTACTGAAAATGTTATTTACCTGTCGCCTCTATAAGCCACAGAAGTCTGTAACGGGAATTTCCGACATCCTTTATGTATGTATACAAAGGATGACTCCATGATGAAGTTACAAACTTTGAGCGACGATAGAGATGGATAAATGTAAAACAAAAAAACAAAGAAAATATAGTAAACATGGGCTCTAAAATGTGTATCTTGTGAGCTATGTGCACTTGTTCAATAGAGGAGTTATGCATTTTAGAGCCAATCTTTACTGGACAATATTTGCTTGTTTTGGTCAGTGCCACAACTTCTAAAAGTTGCTTACACTACATTCGTAGCAACAACAGTACCGATACATGTATTCTACTGTCAGAGGTAGCAGAAAGATTTCCGCTTTTAGATTTGGACTTCTTCTCTTCCGGACCAGGATCCTTTACCTCGAATTGATAAGGTTATCCGTCTCCATCATCCCTAAAAGTTTATAATATAATTACTCCTGCGTCGACAACTTCGACGCTCTGTATCGTCGTAGGATGTCATTTCCGGACACGGGTCCTATCCTCATGTTCTGCCTCAATAAACCTTCTACATCCGCACGACGTTTTTGGGTGTAATTTTGAAATGTATGCTGAGTCACAAAAGTAGGGGTAAAACACGTCTAGATCTGAGGACACTGGTATGCATGCGACAGCATCCTTACCAATACGTTCCAAAACGCCGCGCAAAACAAAAACGGGATTTTCGGATGGTAGCACATAGAGGTTCTGTTGGTGTTAAAAAGGTAAGTTCAACGATTTTGGGTAGCCCTTGGTCTACGGACCATTTGTATGTACAACAGAAGGACTGTCTTAGTGTCACTATCCTACAGCACGGTCATGAAGGTACCGACTGGCCCCCGTGTCATCCTCAGCACACAGGCGTCACTGGATGCGGATATGGAGGGGCATGTCGTCAGCACACCGCTCTCCTGGCCGTATGCCACTTACCGAGACCGGAGCCGCTACTTCTCAATCAAGGAGCTCCTCAGTTTGCCTCACTAGGGCTGTGTGCACCCCGTGTGCCAACAGCGTTCGGCAGACCGGGTGGTCACCCAGCCAATCTACAGCACAGCACCAAAGTATAAATATTGCACACTTCCTCCTGCGTAGGCAAACGGAGAAAATCGGTTCATTCTTGTTGCATTCGATGTGGCCTACGGCGGGCTTGATGGGAATTACGGAGTCACCATTAGTTCATGAGCGGTTCGTAGGAAAAGTCCCAAAAAGTCATCCTTTACCTTATTTTCGTCCTCACCACCTGACGAAATCCAGCCTAGGATTCCAAGATGACTACGCACAGCAAATGGTCGAAATTTTTGCAATGCATTCCTACGATCATGATATCGAACAACCTTGAATATTTTCTTGATATGTTTATCCCTTTCGCAGATATAAAGGTTCAAAGTAACCCTACCCGTACATATAAAATACACACGTAAAATTTAAATAGGTTGTTTGATAACGGCTATTGTTCTGGCGTAACCACAAGCGCCGGAACGAAGGCGAAGAAAGCAAGTCCAGAGAAGGCGGTGAAACGAGGTCGGCCACTGCTGCGCGGAATACGACCGCACCACGACAGAAGACTCAAGCCGAAGTGAATATAAACGCCGCTCCTGCCAGTCTTGGCCGCTCAGATCGGCTCAGTATACGGACATTAGTGGACAGTATCGACAAGTATTAGCACGGCCTAGCAGAGATTGCTACGAGAACCGACAGTAGTGATCCACAAACTGTGTGACGGACGTGTCTGAACTTTGTTTATAACCAAGACTCTGCTTTATGTTGCATGTGGCCCATCCCTTCCGACACCTTTGTTTATTAAAGTCAAGTATTGTCAATCTGCTTTATAGAAATAAAAATTCTAATGTTATTTGCTTGAATTGTACAATATTCCAAGAACGCTTCGACCCTTGGGCACCCTACACGAGACGAGTAGGTAAGACCCAACAGGTATACACGTGATAAACCTGACGGATGTATCCATGAATGAATTAACGATGCATTTGCGTAAATTTAGCGACGGTTCCTTAGGAAACCCCAAAAAAGGCGTTGTTCACCATTTTTCCGCCGTCAGCAGCGGACCAAAACCCAGTCGTGGATTCCAAGGCCGCTACGTACACCAAATGTCTGAAATTTTTACGGTGTATACCTAAGATCCCGATCTCGAACTACCTTAAAAATTTTCATGATACTCCAGAATGAATGAACGAATGAGTGAATGAATGACGCATTCGCCTAAATTTTGTGGATACAATTCGTCAAATTTGTACCTGTAGGAGTAAAACTTTCAAATCGGCAGGTATTCGCAAGATAAATTTGCGTAAACTTTACGTGTATAGTTAGTAACCAGAGTTATGTCTGTTGACGGAAAATATCGCAAATTGGCGGGATAAGCACGTAAAATCCTGTGAAAACGTAGTTTATAAATTGACTTAGCATGGAGAAATATCTGTGAAGTATCTTTGACATCATCAAAAGGGTTCTGGAACCCCATGTTGAGATACTAAAGCACATACAAAATTTTAGTGCACGTTAAAGTCCAGCCTGAGGTGTAGAACTAGTTTTACATTATTTGAATTTCACGTAATTAATCTATCGCCCGCCCGGTTAGCCGTGCAGTCTAACGCACTGCTTTCTGGGAGGGAAGGCGTGCCGGTACTCGGCACGAATCCGCCCGGCGGATTAGTGTCGAGGTCCGGTGTGCCGGCCAGCCTGTGGATGGTTTTTAAGGCGGTTTTCCATATGGCTCAGCGTGTGCGGGCTGGTTCCTCTTATTCCGCCTCAGTTACACTATGTCGGCGATTGCTGCGCAAACACTGTCTCCACGGGCGCATACACAATAATTACTCTGCCACGCAAACATTGGGGTTACCCTCGTCGGGTGTGAGACGTCCCCGGGGGGTGGGGACACTGGGGACCGAACCGCACAATAACCCTGGGTTCGGTGTGGGGCGGCGGTGGGGTGAGGGGACTGTTGTAGCCTGTTGTGGGATTGTGTACCACTGAGGTTACGGCGAGCACGAAGCCTCTCCGTCATTTCTAGGTCCCCAGTTCAATACAATACAGTACAAGTAATCTATCAAAATTTTCCTTACCCGTAAAGTTTTTTTTCATGTGAGGGACCTTACAGCTGTGGCAAGGAAAAGAAAGGAAGCAACGGAAAAATGCTCCTGCTATTTAAAAGACTGTGACCGAAAAGTGGGGTGAAGAGAGCGCGAATAGGTTCGCATGCCAAAATTTATGGGAAAACTTTTTATAGGTCCTGAGGAAGGTAGAATCAGTTGGTATCCCATTTTTCAGAGTCTTTTTAAACAGCAGCATATTCGCCTTTTTGTGATCCGATAGGAGCATTTTTCCGCTGGTCATTATATTATCGTAATCTCTGTCTCATCAGGAATGTATGTGAAATTAGTATTAAATGTTCTTATCTAATAAGTAACAGAGTTTTTCTATTAATTTTCTGTTGTGACCTCTTAATCTAATTACTTCCAAGCACTTATCGAATAATAGCAACTTATCGACGCCAACAGTAGTATCACAAGGCGTGCTATAAAATTAAGTAGAAGAGTACGACTGCGACTTTACGGCTTTCCGAAGCCAACTGTACGTTTGTGTTTGAGGGCGGCTTTGGCCCGTGCGACGTGGCGCTTGCCGCACCGCGAGGGCTGGGTCGCAGTGCAGTGGCGACATCAAAGTTTCAGCGGCCGCCGCAGCCAGCCTGGGGCGCCACTGGCTGGGGTCGGGTGCGGGTCCTGGGCTACGGCTGCGGCCGAACGCCGATTGGGGCGCAGCGCGACGCGCGGCGACGAGCGGCCTCCTGCGTGTTTATTTATACACTCCTCCTGTCACCGCCTCGACAGCCCAGTAACTGAATCCCGCTGCATAAAGTACGAAACGGCGTCTCGAGGCCTTTATGTCGCCCTACGACTTTCTCGTACTCTCTGCATAGTGCTTTTCTGTTGGTAGGTTTTTACGATCCCTCTTCATTAAAAATGGGGACTTTTACATGAGCTTTCCACAGCAACCGAGTGCATGAAATACGAAACAAAATGTGCGAATTTTTCACTACTAAAATATAGATGAACTGTTGTGTTTATACAGATGTGAGGAAGTGATGTGTTCGAGCTATGTTTGGTCTCCATCGATTACTCAAGAACAGCGGACTAGCAAACAATTATTTTTCTTCGAGTCGCTTTTCATCTAGTGTATTTACACATTTGTCTTCAGTTAACGGGAATATCACCGCTCGGTGGCGATAGCTTCTATCAACTACACATTCTTTGCTTTTTTTTGTTTTTTTTTGTTTTCTTTTTAAGTGCCCTGCATTCTTACGGAAGAAAAATCCTATAAACAAACGTCAGAAGATAAATATTTGCTAAGATGATTTTCTTTGAATCTGTTCCCGCAGTGGGCGTGTATTTGACTACTTCTTGCGTGTAGCTGCTACTTTCTAGTTTATTTTCGTAGTTTTGTACAATTCAGAATTAGGCCATTATCCAATAACCCTGTTGACAGTTTCTTACAAATCAATATTGGTCTTCAGTACAACCTCTTTCTGTTGAAGTTGACACCCGCGATTAAAGAGAGTGTAGCTTACGCTGGATGGAAATTTGAAAATTTGTGGTAAGGTGTTCTGGGACCAAACTGCTGTGGTAATCGACCCATAAGCTTACAAACTACTTAATCTAATTGAAACAAACTTACGCTAAGGACGACACACACATCAATGCCCGAGAGAGGACTCGAACCTCCGACGGGTGGAGCCGCGCGGACTGTTCAAATGTGTCTGAAATCTTATTGGACTTAGCTGCTAAGGTCATCAGTCCCTAAGCTTACACACTACTTAACCTAGGTTATCCTAAGGACAAACACACACACCCATGCCCGAGGGAGGACTCGAACCTCCGCCGGGACCAACCGCGCAGATCGTGAGAATACGCCTCAGACCGAGCGGCTACCCCGCTAGCCTTACGCTGGATGTAATAACTTACTAGCTGTTTAATCATCAAAATACTGCGTGCTAAGTGTGTAGGTACATATATTGTGATCAATAGTATCTTAATACATACTCACTTCAGTGTGTTAGTTGTTTATCCCCTGCAACTAGCAGCCTTCCTCCAAACACGTCACATGATTTATTACCTGAATTTATCTGCACCATCACCACTGCACCACGAAGTGGAGTGCACCTGTCAGTCTGCGCTACCCATTTTGTGTGCATGCATCCACATTTAAATACCTGACTTGCTGCCCAAGGGGAAATAGACATTAATGGCTTGCTTGTGCCAGCTTACTTGGAGGTACTAACCGACCCAAAAACATTTTACTTTAACATCTATAATAATTAACCTGCAAATGAAGTAAATACTGACATAATCTTGTTCGCTACGCTGTTCTAATTCATCAATAGAAATATCTACATTTATACCCCTAAACACAGTATATGCGGGCACTAATATTGTCTATTGCACGAAGGGGGTCCTTACAAACAACGTATGCCAACAGTAAATTTGATATTTACAAAGATGGCACAGACACGTTTCAGTGCTATTGTACTCTTTCAAGATAGTACTGACCAAAACTAGAACAAGAACTCCTACAAGTATATATCTGGAAACCTGTAACTGTTGAGATATGGACCACTTTGCTTGTGAAGAATAATTTGTTGTATTTTATACGGTATGCTGTCAGAAGAGATGGCATTGTAAATGTGGTGTACCTGAAGTACACAGCAAATATCACGATAGGCCGCATCCGCACAGGCTTCACTACTCACCTGGCACCTCTCAGTTTCTGTCCAGCAGCCTCCAGATTGCTCACACAAACCTGGACCTCTTCCTGATTCTGCACCACTTCCTTCACCCTATCATACATGACCACCGTTAGTGTGGGCAGCTGCCGTAGGGGACGTTCTCAACCGTGGACTACTTTGCTTTTGTCTTGTACTGGCGGAAAGTAAATCCTTCTTCCGACAGGCACGAAAACACTGGCAAACTCAAAACTGGAAACTCAGACAGTTGTGAGTCAAGAGTTAGACAGTGCAGCTCAGTGCCTCCAGACAGCTCAATACAGTACGCTGAAGTCTACTTTACTACTGAACAGTCACTGTGTATACAGTAATTGGACTATCAAGAGTGTCTGCAATCATTATTTACACTTATAGTGGCAATATTGTATACCACCAAGAGACAACAAATTTATTTAAACATCACTGAACTAGGTTTAGAAAATCAAGTGCCATCCATTGTATTGTGCTGTAGTATCACTTTATATGTAACTCTTAGTAAATGTTATTTCTTATTGTGCTATCACATTTCTGTTATAGCCACTCTGTCAAAAAAAATGTTTGAAATGTGTAATAGCTACCTTCAAGAAAGTATAGCAGGAAGATACTTTTCTACTACCACGGATGTTTGGGTTGAATTTACTGTAGCATTCAGATACTAAATTTGGAACAGTAAATTAAGACACTATGGAGGTGTGAGCAGATGCAAATGTTCGAGCAGTGATGGTGGTAAGGCATCAGGATCTATTCAGTCACAATTGAAACGTCCCCTAAGAAAAATTAATGAATTACTGCGCTGGTAAACCCCTTACGTTATTTGATTTTCAGACAGCTGAGCAAAACTGAACTTACTCACACATTTCTCTCTTTACGTATTCTGATCATCACTAAACTGACACACAATATTTTTAGCGCAACGCAATCTGACTTTCAATAATCCCTACAAAAGAATGGTCGTGACTAACAATAACCTATACCTTTCATGAATCACTTACCTCACAAAAATCTTCCTTACTCGAACTACTGCAATACAGCGAGCGCCAATACTGCCAGATAAATAAAAGATTCTAACTACTGAAGTCACTAACTACTGATAGGCACAGTTAGCAAATGAAAGATTTTGATAGAGAACAAACAATGTATTTACTTTAATAGTGTTCAAAAGTCATTATATATATATATATATATATATATATATATATATATATATATATATATATCAGTTCATGACATCCAGTCTTACAAATTTACTGTCTCTGATGGACACACGTCCAGATCACCCGCTCTCAAAACACCGCCATCTCTCTCCCCACATCCACCACTGCTGGCGGCTCACCTCCAACTGTGCAACGCTACGTGCTGTTCACATCCAACTGCCCAACACTACAATAGCGATTATTCCAACAATGCCAACCAGCCACAGACTGCATACAGCACAGCCAGCGATTTTCATACAGAGTGCTACGTGGCGTTACCAACATAAAAACTCAAACAGCCTACTTACATAAACCCCATTCTCCCCACAAAAAAATTTACAAATTGTTTTGGGCAGTGGCCAATAATGATTTGATAAAATTTTTCATAATTACAATAACAAAGATATCAAGTTCACACACTTATTGATGCACTGTTGGTCAAAACCAAAAATTGTTCTTATAAAGACAGTCCTGATCATTTATGACAATAGTGATTGCATTGCACAAAGTCTGATCATAAAAATAAAATGCACACCGAAGTAGTGGATTTCCATGCAGTCGTGAAGAAGTGGTGATTCCTTCCAACGGAAAGATAATGATGACTCTTGACATGCAGACAGGTAATGGGCCACAACAGAGCAAACCCACAGCAGAATCAGTCGAAGTTTTGAAGAATATTGGTAAGTAGGTCATCACAGAACAGACCCACTGCAGTCCTGGTAGAGAGTATGGTATTGGTGGGCCATCAAATGTTCAGACCCACTGCAGTCCTTGTAGAAACGGCCAGCAGCCATGTGTTGCGACTATGCAGTGCACAATCACCATTGAAGAGTCTTTCAGACAATATAGCAAGTCCATAAACCACCACTTGCGCACTCACAAAGTTTTTGGAATTGTCCTTAGCACCAGCAATGCTGTTAACTAGTCCCTTGCTGAATTATTAACACGCATGCAAACACTAACAGTCCCAACTTCTCACATATTGTGCATATAGTATGACCAACAGAAACGTGTGCAGTGAAATGAAACTTAATTTGAAGAACTGGTGTCTATACAATTATAAATTTACAACATAAGAATACAATTACAAAGGTACAAAATACATAATTAAAGAACATAGTAGTACAGATAACATTTGTAGTACTATGGCCTTTACAAAAGAATAGAAATAAACATGTACATCAGTGTTACAGGAATTATGACATAAGTAAATAAATAAAATAATGAGAATATTTTTCGAAACATTAATTTCACACATGAGCATTAAAACAGAACATCTTTACAATGTAAGTAACACATTATTAGAAAAATTCTACAACATATCTCTTATCAGATAAACACATAAAGACAGGAAGAACACAAATACACAAGAGTACACAAACATATAGCGGAAAAACACAAAAGGAAAGGACAGGATTTGTCTTACTGCACTATTTTGCAAACAAAACTTTCTTTACTTCTTGGAGATCTCCCTTCATTCATCATTATTCCCAAAAAGTCCTATATATACCTGCTTTCTGTAATTTATTCATATCCTCTTCCAAAATAATTATTCTTCATTGTACAGTACCCTTTTTTTAAAAAAAACTTTTTCGTATAACTTCTCAATGCATTTCTTCCAATTCATTGCAACTCATTCTCTTATATAGCCTACCCCCTCTTAAGCTAACTTAATTCTACTGAGCTCAGATGTATAAACTAAGGGACAAGCAATGCAGCAGCACAAAACGATTAACACAATCAGCCATGAGAAAAAAATGCAAATTGGCAAAGCTAGCAGCAATAAATATAAATTAGCAAAGCAAATGCAACATGACATCTAATATGAGCCAATGTGCAGCAACAAGAAAAATAAATTAGTAGTAAAACTGCCTTAACAGAGTAATACAAAGTGAAATTCAGTAGCACTATACATGGCAAACAGCAGCAGCATATGCAATAACTTATACCTAAATATGACATAGCTCAAGCAGAAAAAATAGTACACTAAAGACAACAATGCAGATAAGGGAAATTTCTATTCACATCTTAATGTCTATGTCATTACAGTGGTGCACCACAACAACTTATTCTACAAAAATATTACCAAGTACTTGAAAAGAAAATTATGTATGCTGTTACTGTTAAGAGTCCCTTCTTATTGTTCTTTCCTTTCCAAGTGCTCCTTTTTCGAAGAATGTGGATCATAAAATTCTTATTTAAAAGATCTGTTGACAGAAAGTGTTCACATTAACAAATGCATTTAATTTTATTTTATAAAACCAATGCTGCAACACAGCTGGAAACCAGATATCAAATGAAACAAGCAACTATGTAAAGCAAAGCATAAAAACATCATTCAATAGCCATGTGACATTTCATAAGTCAGTAGAAATTCTCTCATCTCTCATAGAAAGACACTTGTCATAATCAGGTGTGCAGATGTAAGAATATTTCCCATCAATTCATAAGCATTTCAGTAAGTATCACAAAGTACGAGCTCAAAACTCTAATCATATGTTTCAAGTATGAGCGTGTCTAATTTGAAATGCTTTCTGCAAAGAAATGTCAATAGCGAGGTTAATGCCCTCCTTTTTTTTCCCTCCAGGCGACTGGCACAGCTGGGTGCCCATGATGTATTACGTCCAGGTCAATTACCTTTCTTGCCGATCTATTTACGACAGGATTTTGCGCTACAGTGACAGTCTCATATAAAAAAATTTCACAGGTCGAGAATTTGCGTTACAAATGTGTAGAAACTAAATCCTATAAATATAGCAGTGTCCAAAAAATTTTCGCCGGGATTGTGATACATTCACGCATGTACACACATTTCATAACTCTTAAAGTACGATTCTTGGTTTACAACATCCTTTTCCCTCAAACCAGAGTCCCTAACCACTACTCATTATTCCTTACTGTATTACACATATGCAGGGCTATTACAAATGATTGAAGCGATTTCATAAATTCACTGTAGCTCCATCCATTGACATATGGTCACGACACACTACAGATACGTAGAAAAACTTATAAAGTTTTATTCGGCTGAAGCCGCACTTCAGGTTTCTGCCGCCAGAGCACTCGAGAGCGCAGTGAGACAAAATGGCGACAGGAGCCGAGAAAGCGTACATCGTGCTTGAAATGCACTCACATCAGTCAGTTATAACAGTGCAACGACACTTCAGGACGAAGTTCAACAAAGATCCACCAACTGCTAACTCCATTCGGCGATGGTATGCGCAGTTTAAAGCTTCTAGATGCCTCTGTAAGGGGAAATCAACGGGTTGGCCTGCAGTGAGCGAAGAAACGGTTGAACGCGTGCGGACAAGTTTCACGCGTAGCTCACGGAAGTCGACGAATAAAGCAAGCAGGGAGCTAAACGTACCACAGCCGACGGTTTGGAAAATCTTATGGAAAAGGCTAAAGCAGAAGTCTTGCCATTTACAATTGCTACAAGCCCTGACACCTGATGACAAAGTCAAACGCTTTGAATTTTCGGTGCGGTTGCAACAGCTCATGGAAGAGGATGCGTTCAGTTCGAAACTTGTTTTCAGTGATGAAGCAACATTTTTTGTTAATGGTGAAGTGAACAGACACAATGTGCGAATCTGGGCGGTAGAGAATCCTCACGCATTCGTGCAGCAAATTCGCAGTTCACCAAAAGTTAACGTGTTTTGTGCAATCTCACGGTTTAAAGTTTACGGCCCCTTTTACGTTACAGCACACGTGTATCTGGACATGCTGGACAATTGGCTCATGCCACAACTGGAGACCGACAGCGCCGACTTCATCTTTCAACAGGATGGTGCTCCACCGCACTTCCATCATGATGTTCGGCATTTCTTAAACAGGAGATTGGAAAACCGATGGATCGGTCGTGGTGGAGATCATGATCAGCAATTCATGTTATGGCCTCCACGCTCTCCGGACTTAATCCCATGCGATTTCTTTCTGTGGGGTTATGTGGAAGATTCAGTGTTTAAACCTCCTCTACCAAGAAACGTGCCAGAACTGCGAGCTCGCATCAACGATGCTTTCGAACTCATTGATGGGGACATGCTGCGCCGAGTGTGGGAGGAACTTGATTATCGGATTTATGTCTGCCGAATCACCAAAGGGACACATATTGAATATTTGTGAATGCCTAAAAATTTTTTTTTGAGTTTTTGTATGTGTGTGCAAAGCATTGTGAAAATATCTCAAATAATAAAAGTTATTGTAGAGCTGTGAAATCGCTTCAATCATTTGTAATAACCCTGTACATATTCGTCGACACTTCTTCAATATTTCATCATAATAAATACGTAGCACAATGAAATTCCTCATATAGCATCAGCTTATTGATCATAAACATACCTCATCAGCATAATACACATCGACGT
The DNA here is from genome assembly GCF_021461395.2 of Schistocerca americana. Lineage (NCBI taxonomy): Eukaryota > Metazoa > Arthropoda > Insecta > Orthoptera > Acrididae > Schistocerca > Schistocerca americana. The sequence continues at coordinate 207,431,808 of NC_060122.1, read as the reverse complement.
CGTAATAATAACATCATAACACCTCAGTCAAATCTCAAAAACGTCGTACCTTTCTGCAATAACTTCAAAACCTCAAAAAAATTCTCTGCTCAATTCAATAGTGTCATCTATCTCAAACGTACTTTAAAAATCACGATCCCATACCAAATACATCATTCGAAGCTCTCATAGTATCACAATGGTTCCAACAAAATATGAACAGTTCACAAAGTACAGACAAAATACAGTTTCATAAGTGTGAAGTTATCCAACTGTGTAATTACGTAAACATCTGTCACTGACATAGTAAAAAAAAAAAAAAAAATTTTTGTCTCTCTCAGTTAAATGATCAGATAGCTGTGTAATTTATGTGTTAGAGAAATATGGTACCGATGTGTAAAATTGTATAAGCAAATACCATATTAGCTAGGGCTCCTAGTGCTCGCTACACACTTAGAACACAAAGTAGGCGTGTACCCCCCTGAGGATTATTGTAATTATACCCTCAGGTATTACAGATTACATCAATCGAATGAAATGTATCACTTAAAAATTTCTTTGTATCTTTAAAAATAAATGTTTTAAGTACAAAAATTAATCACTCAAATGCGTGTCGTGTAGTGCTAAATGTGCGTCTTGCTGTAAGATAATTACGTGGAAGTGTCGTAGTTATCACCCTCTGGAAGCTTAATTCTGCAGAAGTCAATGTACTTACCTCATCATAAACAAAAGTGAAATGCTTTGCGTATAGATACCGTAGTTAATACGCCTATTGCCGTGATGAAGAAAGTACTGTACTGTAACGTATTGTTATGCTACGGAAAAGGCTGTCTCATTGTAGCTATACCACAAAGTTTCTACTAAAATATGTTTTGCTTTCCAGAAGAAAACTGTGCAGATATAAAACAGATACACCACAAAAGCAACAATGTAAATTGTGTCACTCATTAGTAGTGTCGTGATATACTCATGTAGCTGTCAAATAAACTAACCACTGTGTCATCTGTTATCTCTCAGAAAGAACTTTAAATCCATAATGTATCTTCAAGTAAACCAAAATGTTGCATTAAAATCTCATTAGCAGTACCGGAATATGTTCTAAGTATGTAAGCCTTATAGTCGTTACATAATCGTGCAACTAACAAGCAAGAATGTACACGCACAATAACACTGTGTCGTCTGTTCACTATAACAATGCATTCGTAATTACTGTCTAATTATGTTCCCTAGGTTCTAGACTGGATAGTTAACTTCGATACATTGTTGCATGTTAACAGTTTCTAAGTGTGACAAAGCGTACTAGTAAGGTGAAGTGAAAAATTTTATGGCAAAGACCAAGTTAAAAAGCAGATTACGTCTCAATAAACGGTTTTACATGTGAAATGTGGTGCAATCTTTTACCCTTTCTAGTGCGCAGACTTTCAACTTCAAAGCTATTATCATGTTGTATATGTCGGTAAGGAATGCTAAAATTTTTCTCAAGGTTAGCGTGTATGTTATTTTTCTCTTAGCCAGCGGGCGCACGTGGCTGCCTGCGGTGCGAGTCATTGTCTGTCTCTTTGTTGGCGCGCGTCGTTATTAGCATTAGAAAATCTAACTTGTACATATTCACCTTGTAGAGAGGCCCCTGCCCTCTTTGAACCACGCCAATTTTGGTTAAATTCTGGTCTGTCGTTAAGACTATATCGTCTGTCGTCATGTCGGTAGTTTCTGTAATTTTTTTCTTGTGGGTCACGTGGCGGAGAATTTCTCCATGAGTCGTGACTGCGTGGTCGACTGTTGAGTCTGAAGTTATTAAGTTATTCTGTCTCCCTTCATAATAATTAATTTGGTTCCCATAATGTCTGTTTCTCTGATTGTCTCTGTCATATTCATTACTATGGAAATGCGATCTTTCTCTGTAATTATTTTTACTCTGCCAGAGGTTGTCATACGTGTGGTGTCTGTTTTGGTCACGATTTGCGTTGTAAGAATAGACTTGTCGTGTCCAGTTATTATTTCTGTCGTCACGGAATCGTGACGGACGTGACCTGTAATGATTGTTTTCCTGTTTTCGCATCCCGCGACTGTGTGTCAATTTCTAATTCTTGTAAGAGTCCCTGAAAAGCTTCAATATCGTCTTTGCAACATCCTGCCAAAATAATATGTCTTAAATGTTCAGGCGATTTGATTAAGCACATGCGGATGAGTTCTGAGGGGCTGTGTGGGTTTGACAGGTACTGATTCTTGTGCAACATGTCTTCAAAATATTTCACAAGACTGGAACATTCAGATTGTTCAAAGTGTTTCATCATCATGAATCTATGTTTTACGCGATCTTTAGTAGCCTGAGACCAACATGCTTAGAGGAAGACATGATAAAATTCTCCTTCACTGTGACAATTGTGAATGACCGATCGCATTCTTACAGCTGGTTCATTCTCTAAATAGCCACACATAAATTCTAATCTGTGCTCTAATGACCAGTTGGGAGGAAAACAATGAGAGAATTGATGAAGCCACGTTTTTGGATGAATGTCGTTGCCGGAATTCTTAAATGTTTTGAATTTACGTGTAGTAATAAACAGCTTATAGTCAAAAGCATCATGTCGGCGAGTCGCATGTCGGTCATTGTTACGTCGTGTCGGCGGTTCCATCTCAAAATTCGGTGCACCTTGCCAATTTCTTTCATAATTTCCGATATGCCCTGTGTTATTATTTTGTGGCTTTTCCGTATTTCGTAAGTCCCTCTTCCCATGTTGGAGCGCGAGTCTACTCTGAAATATGTATTTCTTGTATTACTTGTGCCAACTGATCTTCTACTTCCCGGATTTCTCTTTTGTGTTGCGTATTAATTTGATTCTGATTTTGTTTGAATTTCTTAATTTGTTCATACTCTTCTGTGTCAGTGAAGGCTACGGTTCTTGTGTCATTCAGATCATCATCTACCTTTGTAGATAAGTTAGTGAATTGATCCGTAAGTTCGGCTACTTTCTCCGATAATGAACTGATTTCCTCAGTGTGTTTTTCTGAACCAAGTTTCAGAGTGTTCATTTGTGTTGAAAAGGTACCTACCGTGTCCTTTAAGTTTTCCTGAGTTTTTGCAAGTTGCGTACCCGAATCGGTAGATGCAACTGAGTCAATTTTAGCTTGCAAGGTGTCGTGATTTTCATTAAGAATAATTTGCAGTTCCTTTATGGCTGCTTCGTGATTCTGTAATTCATTTTCATGACGCGAAAAAATACGTTGAAATGCTCACAAATTTGTGTTTTTACTTTATTAGACTTTTTGACATTTCAATTCGATTCTAAGTAACTCAGCAGTTAAATCTTTACGTGTTTGTTAAAGCGTGGTGTCTAACATTTGAAGCTGTTGCTGTGTTTGTCTCTTGTTTAGTTCCATTGTTTCTAGCTTTCGAAGATATTGTTCCATTGTGTCAAACTTTTGAAGCTTTTGTCCCATTTGTTTCTGATTTTGTTCAAGCGTTGTGTCTATCTTTTGTAGCCTTTGTCCCATTTGTTGCATTAACTGAAACAACAATGCACTGGTGTCTGAAACATGTCCCTCAGTGCTATTCGGCAGTGCATTTGAACCGGAAATATTCGCATTTTGAAAAGCAGAAGATATGTCTTGACTTGATTGAGAAACGGGTAATGACGCAAAACCTGAAACTACTGTATTTGCAAAATTGTGTCCTGTCATTTCGGATTCTTGTGGCGAGAAGTTGCCGACCGACCGATAGACAATACTACCCTCTTCACTAGCTCTTTCACTGACTACACGTTTATCTATTGCCTGATCCATTCCCCTATGCACAATTACCAAATTGCTATGTTGAACATTAGTTAATTCATTACACGGTGGTGCTAACACACTGCTTTCATCTTCACTGTCATTTCTCAGTTTACTTTGGAGCCTAGTATTACGTTTTTCACAAGCCATTATTGTCACAATATTTCACACGATAACACAGAAAAGCACAATTTGAAGAGCAAAATAAGAAAACACATTAACATAGGATTGAAAATAATATCTAATTAATTGCAAGGACAGCTGCGAAATACTTGGTGCAAATCTACGTGCATGCCACATCTGTTTTACTGTACAACAATGAAAAACTACAACTACAAAGAATATTATCTCTATAATTACGCGCTAGCAATAAACAATAGCTACACTAATTACACAAAGTACAAGAAAAAATCAGAAGATTCTACTGTGGTATCCTCGGCTAAAGGTCGACATATGAAACGTCCCCTTACAAAAATTAATGAATTTCTGTGCTGGTAAACCCCTTACGTTATTTGATTTTCAAACAACTGAGCAAAACTGAAGTTACTCACACATTTCTCTCTTTACTCAGACATTTATCTCCTTACTTATTTTGATCATCACTAAACTGACACACAATATTTTTAGCGCGACGCAATCTGACTTTCAATAGTCCCTACAAAAGAATGGCAGTGACTAACAATAATCTATACCTTTCATGAATCACTTACCTCACAAAAATCTTTGTTACTCGAACTACTGCAATACAGCGAGCGCCAATACTGCCAGCTAAATAAAAGATTCTAACTACTGAAGTCACTAACTACTGATAGGAATAGTTAGCAAATGAAAGATTTTGATAGAGAATAAACAATGTATTTAGCTTAATAGTGTTCAAAAGTCAAAAAATATATATCAGTTCATGAGATACAGTCTTACAAATTTACTTTCTCTGATGGACTCACGTCCAGATCACTCGCTCTCGAATCTCCGCCATCTCTCTCCCCACATCCACCACTGCTGGCGGCTCACCTCCAACTGCTCAGCACTACGGGCTGTTCACATCCAACTGCCCAACACTAAAATAGCGAATATTCCAACAATGCCAACCAGCCACAGACTGCACACAGCACAGCCAGTGATTTTCATACAGAGAGCTACGTGGCGTCACAAACATAAAAACCTAAACAGCCTACTTACACAATGCAAGGGGTAGGTACGCTTGGTGAGGGACTCATATGGGCATACACCATAGCAAACAGTACTGTGTATCACCGATTTCTGCGTGACTATTAACGAATGCTATTGGAGAATTGTACGCCTGCAGAAAGGCAATGTCTGTTGTTTATCCACGATGGGGACCACTGCACTTGCTATGGACTGTGGAATAGTACTTCACCGGAATGTTTCATGAATGATATATTGATTGAGGAGGTATGGTACCATGACCTCCCTATTTATCGGAATTGAATCCTTTGTATTTCTGGCAGTGGAGTAATTTAAAGCCATCAGTGTATATTTGGAAATTTGTGGTAAGTTCTTAAGGGGCCAAACTGCTGACTCATCGGTCCCTAAGCTTACACACTACTTAATCAAACTTACACTAAGGACAACACGCACACCCATGCCCGAGGGAGGACTCGAATCTCCGACGGGGGAAGCCGAGCGAACCGTGACAAGACACCTAATCCGCGCGGCTATTACGCGCGTCCAATTAGTGTTTGCTCAACCTACAAACAATGTGCAGACATTAAAGGAGCATGTCAACAATGCAAGTCAGGCAATCCAAGTCGAGCCAGGTGTATTTGGAAGACAGCATTATTCACTGTGAAGAAAGGCTCAAGGATGTGTAAGAATACACGGCAGCAACATGCAGCAGTGGCTGTTGCCCTTGTTTCTGTGTTAAAGAATTATGGGAATGGGAGACCAGATTTACCTATTTCTCAACTGCTATGCACATATCATTACAGGTAATTTTGTCCTAATTTTGACCAATTTTACCTCCTCTTGGAAAGATACGAAACATTTTTTTCAAACGTCCTATGGATCTATCTTTTCATTCATATCGGGTTGGGAGCAATGGCTAATTTCAATGAAATTTATACAGCAGCAACGTATAATGTATCATTTACAATAAAATGATAAAATTGAATTTTTAAAAGAGTATCCCGCCATTATTGTATTATTGTATTAATTTTTTGTACTTTCAAGATTTCGGTTTCTATGCCAGTATCAAGTACAGAGCTAAAAGTTTTTAGACCATTATTAAGTCATTTACAAATTAACGTATTTGTTAAAAAATATGACTTAATAATAGTCTAAGACGTTAATAATTAACATATTCGTTAACAAATATGATTTAATAATGATCTAAGATGTTAATAATTAACATATTCGTTAATGAATATGACTTAATAATAGTCTAATATGTTAATAATTAACATATTTGTTAACAAATATGACTTAATAATGGTCTAATAACTGTTAGCGTTGTGCTTGATAATAGCACAAAACACGAAATCTGTGTAGTACAAAAGATAAACATTAGAATACGCAGTCAAATGGCGGTGTATTCTTCTAGGACGTATTGCATCACTATAGCTAAACACCATCGAAGATAAAAGTAATATTTTACATCTAATTATTGAAACTACAACATTTTGGGGTTAAGGTATTGTAAAACCACTGCAAAGTCCTTGGACACACAATTTGGCAAAATTAAGGAGTAGTAGTGCAGAGGCCGCCATAGAGCATTGCGTTAACAGCTGTGAATTGGTATCCGCCACTGTGGCGACAATACACAATAACAGACGTACCTGTTGACTGTGAAGCAATAAAGCCGAGCTCTGCAGCAAAAATCACCGCACAGGATAATCATGAAGCAAGTGGGGCACCAGTGTGAGTCCCTTCTTATGGCTACGTGACTAGGCACTACAGCCAGCCGGTGTGGACGAGTGGTTCCAGGCGCTACAGTCTGGAACCGCGCGACCGCTCTGATCGCAGGTTCGAATCCTGCCTCGGGCATGGATGTGTGTGACGTCCTTAGGTTAGTTAGGTTTAAGTAGTTCTAAGTTCTAGACGACTGGCCTCGGTAGCAGCAGCCATGGGTTTGAGACCGTGCTGTACATGCTGCCAGCACTGTTTCACAGGGCTTGACGCCGCTGTCCTGGCGACCTGCCGTCCTTGCCTGCCGCCACCGACGCTGAGTGCTTAGTGGGATTTGGCTCCCCAGCGCCAGCCATCATCTGACTTCTGTCTGAAGGAGTACAGGAGACTCCACACACTGCCAGTGTGGCCAGCGTCGAGCTGAAAGGCTCTTCTCCGAGTGGAATAGTGTTGCAGCACAACACTTAGAGCCGTTGACTTCAACTGCCGTGGCCACCAAAGGCCGCTAGCCTAGGCAATGCATAGTGCCAGCTCAGCAACTATGGACACTATCAACTCCACCCCACCCCCCCTCCACATTTATTGTTACCAGCCGGAAGCAATGAGGAGAGGCGTGGGTGCCTCAATAAAAGTCAACTGTTACCGTCTACAGCATTTCGCCTTGGTCCACCGGCCTGTCACTACCATTCACTCATCCTCCCCCCCCCCCCCCCCCCCCCAGTTTAGAATAGTCAGTGGTACCGAAGTCGCCGCAGTTAACAACATTGTTGTTGTTGCTTTAGAGCGTAAAGCGACTGAGGTCATAAGTGTCCAGCAGTATAATGTCTGAACCACAGCCCAAAGTTTCTTTGTTAAGGGTAAGTGATACTATTTTGTCTTTGGCTGGTTACTGTTATGGAGTCGAAGTTCAAGGGGCGTGATTGTACAAGGTTTACCTTTGTCACACTGGGGGAACCAATTGATTTGTAGCAATTTAGAGATAATGGCTGTGTTGTACCGAGTGTAATTTCATTGAGCGTCTTCCCCTTATGCTGAATCAGCTGTGGTGGTTTATTCTACTGCAGTCGTTTTGGGTGTACAACTAGGTAATGTCCGAAGTCCAGGTGGCTCATAATTAGGCAGAGGAAGTGGGGTAATAATATGAGTAGTTGTTATTCCCCCTTTTTTCTGAGTCATAAAAATGAGTAAAGGCGAGGGAATGGCAAAATCAGTGACACAGGGTGTCACCCGGGATGAGTTCATAGAATCATTAGTAAATCAAGTGGCTCACTTGAGGGCAGATGATTAAATTGATGAGGTGGTCATTGATACTCACCGAATCTGAATACAAGGAAATAAAGTTAGGCAAGCTGGGGATGATGATTAATGTCCAGGAAACTTCATGTCAACTTCATGTGAAAGAGTTGCGTCAGTTACTTAGGGTGAAAAATTAAGAATGAGTCCTCTCGTCCTCAGAATAACATAAGGATAGAACGAATTCATAGAACGATTGGAAAGGTGTTGGGTAATTAGGTGAATGCACACCACTAAGATTGTGACATATATACAAGCGTTGTAGTGAGTGCCTATATCTCTATGGTGTCACCATGTGAGGAGGTGTAAAGGGAAGAAGATATCATCACCATTCGACATGATTAGGCAAGAGGGAGGCGGGAACAGTGATTCAGGCCGAGAAGTCACAAGAAAAGTGAAGGAAGCGTGGAGAAGAGTCCTAGGGGCAAATACGAAGGCGTTTGAAAAACAAGAAGATGCAGTAAAGCGAGTGGGAACGTTGTCACAGTACTGACAAGAACAGTGGGTAATGTTAGCCAGTCCTTATACTCCAAAAGGGATAACGAAGAAGTGCGTAACGTGGTACAAGAACCCACATCAAGTAATCGAGAGTACTTCACCAGTAAATGTCAAGCTGTAATTGTCTACGAGGTCAACAGTTGTGCACGCTGGGAATTTTACGACCATTCAAGAGTTTGCCAGAAGCGATTCCACAGAAGCGGGAATGGAAATAAGGAAGCAGCCAGGAATGAAGAAACCAAGGAATGGACAATTAGAGGAAGAGGTCCAGATACCTTATACTCAATAAGCTTAAGGCCTAGGATGTAATCGTTATATACAATGTCTATAGCGCCACGTCTATAGCACCACATCTCAAATGCTTCGAGTCTCTTCTGTTCCGTTTTCCCACAGCACATGTTCCACTACCATACAATGCTGTGTTCCACACGTACATTCTCAGAATTTTTTTCCTCAAATTAAGGCCTACCTTTGATACTAGTAGACTTCTCTTGGCCAGGAATGCTCTGTTTGCCAGTGCTAGTCTGCTTTTGATGTTCTCCTTGCGCCGTCCATCATCAGTTATTTTGTTGCCTAGGTAGTAGAATTTCTTAATTTCATCTACTTCGGGACCACCAAACCCTATGTTAAATGTATTGCTGTTCTCATTTCTGCTACTCTCATTACTTTGGTCTTTCTTCGATTTACTCGCAATCCATATTCTGTGCTCATTAGACTGTTCATTCCATTCAGCAGATACTGTAATTCTCCTTCACTTTCACTCAGGATAGTAATGTCACTAGCGAATCGTATCATTAACACACCTTCACCTTGAATTTTAATTCCACACCGGAACCTTTATTTCCGTCAGTGCTTCTTCGATACACAGATTGAATAGTAGGGGCGGAAGTCTACATCTCAGTCTTAACCCTTTTTAATCTGAGCACTTCATTCTTGATTGTCCACTCTTATTATTCTCTCTTGGCTCTTGTACATATTGCATGTTACACGTCTCTCCCTGTAGCTTACACCTATTTTTCTCATAATTTCGAACATTTTGCACCATTTTATATTGTTGAACGCTTTCATTTTTTGTATATTATATACATATGTATTTGTATATTGTAATCTACTTGGATGCATGAACTGTGTGGATGGTATTTTTCCGAAAGTCACATTGTATGCCGCTGGACTCGTACATTCTACGTATTAACGTGAATAGTCGTGTTATTGCCACTTCCCCTAATGATTGTAGGAATTCTGATACAATGTTACCTACTCCTTCCGCAGTATTTGATATTAACGGGCTCCGGAAAGACTCAAAATCATGAATAGTTCAATTTTTACCTTTTTGCGTTTTTTGAATCTACAGACTATTACCTTTTAATACATATATATTTTATTCAATTCCGAAGACTAACTATTTTTAAATTTTTTTTTGAAATGTGTTCTACATGGGCGTGACCCATTGTGGCGCTGTTAAACTGCTGTCAAATGGTGTTATTATTAACGTCCGTGTTCATCAGGTACATTTTAGTCTGCCTCATGCAATAATGGAGGTGATAAAACCTATTTTCAGAGACTTTGCAGCACCTGAACTGTTGAAAAAGTGTATTCACGGAAAAACTCAAAACCCCAATGAAAGTGTAAATAGTGTTATATGGTCGAGAATCCCCAAGACTGTATTTGTTGGAATAGAAACACTTCACATTGGTGTGTATGATGCTGTTGCGACTTTCGATGATGGGAACATTGTAAGGTGCAAGGTATTTAGAAATATGGGAATGAAGATAGGTTCTAACATGGTACGAGCGATGCTTGCTTTAGACAAGGAACGCCTTCGGGCTGCAGACAGGGCTGTAAAGAGTCTAGAAATACAAGCAAGAGTAAACAGGAGGAGGAACAAGAGGAAGCTGGAGGAGGAGTCTGCAGAGGATGAAGATAATCCATCCTATGGACCTGGAATGCACTAAAAAGTTAATCCAATCTTTGTCGCTCGATTCCCAAAACTTTTATTTTCTCATACTAATTACATGTTTTCTAAGGATCTTCCAAACATATTTGTTTCAAACTTTCAGTAAATGTTACACAGTACCTTCTGCAAAATTTAACACAGCCTTTTTCCAAAAAACTGTATATTTTTGAATATATAAATAAAAAATTGCAAAAAAATATTGTGAATTTTCATTACAACTGAAAAAAAATCATCTTTAATAACTGAACTAAAATTTTGTAAAATCCCTGTGTTAAGTTGTAGCCCATATTCCAATAAATAATCTGTAAAAAGTTCAACTTCCTACCTCAAATACTTTGTGAGGAAAGATGTAATTTATAAGCGTTATTTTCACATTGCAAGTATAGGGCGTTCCGGAGCCCCTTAAGTCATCCAGAGCTCTTTCAAATTCTGATTCTAATACTGGATCCCCAATCTCTTCTATATCGACTCCTATTTCTTTTTCTATCACATCAGAGAAATCTTCCCCCTCGTTGAGGCTGTCAATGTACTCTTTCCACCTATCCGCTCTTTCCTCTGCATTTAACAGAGTAATTCCCATTACACTCTTAATGTTACCACCCCTGCTCTTAATTTCACCGAAGGTTGATTTGACTTTTTTATATTCCGAGTCAGTCCTTCCGAAAATCTTTCTTTTTCGATTTCTTCACAGCTTTCAGGCAGCCATTTCGCCTTAGATTCCCTGCACTTCCTATTTATTTCACTCCTCAGCGACTTGTATTTCTATATTCCTGAATTTCCCTGAACATATTGTACTTCGTTATTTCATCGATCATCTGAAGTATTTCTTCTGTTACCTATAGCTTCTTCGCAGTTACCGTCTTTGTACTTTTTTTTTCTTTCCAACGTCTGTGACGGCTCTTTTTAGAGATGCCCATTCGTCTTTTAATGTACTGCCTACTTATCAATTCCTTATTGCTGTATGTATAGCCCTAGAGAATTTCAAGCGTATCTCGTCATTCCTTGGTACTTCTTATACCACTTCTTTGCTTGTTGATTCCTTAAACTTCAGCCTACTCTTCATCACTACTAAATTGTGATCTGAGTCTATATCTGCTCTTGAGTACCCCTTACAATCAAGTATATGATTAAGGAATCTCTGTCTGACCATGGTGTAATCTAGCCGAAATCTTCCCGTATGACCCGGTCTTTTCCAGGTACACCACCTCCTCTTGTGATTCTTGAGCAGAGTATTCGTTATTAATATCTGACATTTATTGCAGAGTTCAATCAGCCTTTCTTCTCTTTCATTCCTTATCCCAAGCCCACATTTTCCTGTAACATTTTCTTCTACATCTTCCCCTGCAACTGTTTCCCAGTCCCCCCATGATTATTAGATTTTCATCACCCTTTACGTACTATAGTACCCTTTTAAATATCCTCAATACTACCTCTCTCTCTTCATCTTCAGCTTGCGACGTCGGCTTGTATACCTGAACTATCGTTGTCGGTGTTGTGTTGCTGTCGATTGTGATAAGATCAACCCTATCGCTTAATTGTTCACAGTAGCACACTCTCTGCCGTATCTTCCTATTCGTAAGGAATCCTACACCCGTTATACAATTTTCCTCCGCTATTGATATTACCCTGTACTCATCTGACCATAAATCCTTGTCTTCTTTCCATTTTACGTCACAGACCCACACGATATCTATATCTAGACTTTGCATTCCCCTTTTCAGATTTTCTAGTTTCCCTACCATGTTCGAGCTTCTGACATGCAATGCCCCCACTCGTAGATCGTTATCCTTCGGTTGGTTATTCATGCTTTTTTTCATAGTCACCTCCACCTTGGCAGTCCCCTCCCCAAGGAAAAGCGGGTGCACTGAACCTCTGTCCGCTCCTCCACCCCCTTTGACAAGGCCGTTGGCAGAATGAGGGGAACTTCTTATGCCGGAGTCTTCGGCCGCCAGTGCTGATTATTAATAAAAATTTAAGTGGTGGTGGGTTTAGAAACCTTAACCGATGACGTTTTGATTATTAATCAAAGAGCCCCCCCCCTCTCCCCCTAGACCACCGGTCCAGCGTCTAGAAAGAAAAATACAAGTGGTGGCAGTGATCAGTCTCTTTGCGGGAGGCTCAGTAGGTATTCTGCAGCATCTTCACAAGGGCAGAGGAGTGGTATTTTCCTGACAACAAGATGTAATATTGTACAGCCATAATTGTTCACTGAGCTTAGTGTTTAATATTTGTGAAATACGGAACAAGGTAAGACGGCCTGAAGCAGTGTCCTCAGGTAGCAAGTAGTAGTGGGGTGCTTAGGGAAGTCGCGAAGGAGCACAAGAAGTTGCTCAGAGCATATTCGTGTTTGAAAGAGCAGTTGCGGAAGGTATTCAGAGCAGTGTCAGCAGTTGGCGCATTGCGCGAGGTCACAAGGCTAAAAATGTTATGGATAGAAACAAGATGTACCAGCTATCATGACAAGAGTTACTCTGCTAAATGTAAGACAACCACAGCTGTCTTGGCCACAAGAACCCGTACAGATGCTGTCCAAGTAGAATCTAACCTTCCTTAACGTCTTCTGGGGACCCAGCCTGGACCATTCATTAAGACAGATGATAGCAGCGCAGGAGAGGCGAATCACCACAGAACGTTTGATGCAGGATGTAAATCATTACCTAGATGGCAGACGTTAGGTAACCATGATCTTAAGTGTTGCAGTTCCTAGCGTCATAGTGATTCTGATTTTGCTTGGCTTCGCCTCTGAGATGATGGGGCCTTCAGAGGTCGATAATTCGAGATACTATGAAATGGATCCTCCGAACAAGGGATGGAGATTGGGTTGTTAAGTTCAGGTTGAATGTGATAATAGTCTAGCAAATAGCAATAATTAGTCTGGTAATAAGTGCGTTCACCTTTAGAGCGATGGGTAGAGTTACCTTAGAGGTGGTGGTGGTGGTTAGTGTTTAACGTCCGGTCGACAACGAGGTCATTAAAGACGGAGCGCAAACTCGGGTTAGGGAAGGATTGGGAAGGAAATCGGCCGTGCCCTTTCAAAGGAACCATCCCGGCATTTGCCTGAAACGATTTAGGGAAGTCACGGAAAACCTAAATCAGGTTGGCCGGAGACGGGATTGAACCGTCGTCCTCCCGAATGCGAGTCCAGTGTGCTAACCACTGCGCCACCTCGCTCGGTACCTTAGAGGAATACTGATCAAAGTAAGAACCGAGTAGCTGTGTCTTCTCCATAGGGAAGGGCAGTGTGGTGCCGCTGGACACTTAAGTCTTCAGCAAAAGTAAAGAGGAGTAGTACGTAAGGCGCTGTAAAGCGTTGCGTTAAAAGCCGCAGATAAGTAGCTCCCAGAGTGCAAACATGTGGGTCACAATAAGAGACACGCCAGTGGATTGTCAAGTAAAGATAGCCGAGCATGGCAGTAAAGAGCATCACACAGCAGAACCTGTGTAGCAAGTAAGGCGATGTCACCAAACCAAGGTGAGTCTCTTGTCATGGCAGTACGACCTAGACGCCGGTTTCAGTGACACAAATGGGCACCATAGGAATACAGATAAGTCTGGCTTTCAAGGCACGGTTCACTTCCAGTCGCCAGAACACAGCAGCACCACCTTAACGCCAGAGCAAGGCTGGACAATAAGCCTACTGGCCTTTGCCTGCTGCAGCCATCAGTTTGCGGCTAGGCTGCCACTGCTTCCAGCAGTCTTCAAGGGACTTAGTGCCACAGCCCCACCGACCTGCCGTCCGTCCCTGCCACCACTGGCGCTGAGTTCCTAGTGGGACTTGGTGCCACAGTTCCAGCCACCGTCCGACTCTTATCCGAGGACAGTGGGTTGGAACCTACGCACGGCAGACTCCTCACACGGCCATTGGGGCCGTGTGCGGAGCCAAGGTGTCGTTCCCCAGGTGGAATACCATCGCACGTAGCGCCGCTGACATCAACAACGGCTGTGGCTTCCAAAGGCCACGGTCTCAGCAACACGGGGAGCTGGCTCAGCAGCTACGGGCGGAAGCCGCCGCCCTTACATCGGCACCAGCCAGAGGCAATGAGGAGAGGCTTGCGTGCCTCTCTACGTGATGCAATGAAGTCCATAAAACTCATTTGTAACCGTCTACAGCGTTTCACCTGGGTCCACCGGCCGATCAACACTACTCATTCACTGCCCAGTGCGCACAGAAATCTTCAGTATATCCGTAGGCATCTATGCAGCTTCGCCTTCTGCATTTGATTTGATCACCATGGAAACGTCTGCATCAATAAAGTGCTGCACGAAATAGTCCTAGAATTGGTACAAAGTTTTTGAGTAGTTTCTTATAACGTATCTTTTTGGGTTCCCTTAGTATCTAAGATAATAAATTTCCACTTCTTCCAATAATTTACCTTGTATTTTGTACATAATGTACCTATAGTCATTAATACTGAATTCTCAATGTTTTGATTGGTTTAAAGTTTTGCGAAGGTGGAAGGATTACTATCACGTATTGTTGTATGTTAAATGTTCTGTACATTTCACCTGAGTAAAATTTTACACTATTGTGAAAGTAAATTACTGAATAACTCATCTGATTGTGGTTCATCTTAACGGGGTGTACGTCGCAATAACAGTGGTAAGTTATTACTGGTTTTGAAATAGATCCTCAGTTTCGTGTTCTTAAAACAACGTGCTAAATATAGAAATACAGTGAACGTCTGTTATAGTTTATCCCTAACGAAGGTTATTTTTCTCGAAGATTTGTACGTCTTTCATAAATTTTGATTTTTAAATTAACCATTGTTTTTCACGGCATTTTTCAAATTGTTTAGTTCGTTCAGTTTCTTTCTTTTGCGGTTGTACTGATATGTGGATCATTCTTAAGATTTTCACCTTTCCGACGCATGCCCGCCAGGTCTGTCGACAACACAGCTTACTACGCATTCTTTCACGTCCTCCAGGCCTCGTTCTCAAAGAATCACATGGAGGGGACATATCATCCTAAAAGGTGCGCAGGTTGTCCATGCGTGTCCACCCGCTGGCAGAAATCTATGAGATTATCGGGAGAACTACTAGAACTCTCGCAACTTGTAATTAATTTAACATTCTTGTTAGAAACTGCAGTACGAAGCGACTAAAATGGAATATTACTTTGTTTATGATGCGTGAGGTTTGTGTGTTACAATCCGCCCACGGTGAAATCCGCCAGTCGTGAAAGGCGACTATAAGGGAGCCGAACAGCCACCGATGAGTGGCAGACAGCCTCCACTGAGTATGGATGAGTGGGCTGAGGTCTGGGGACACTTCTGTCTTCAGAGTGATAAATCACCCGTAAAGTTGGACGAATAAATGCATCTTGGTAGCGGCATAGACTGGGGAAACCACTCCATTAAAGATCTAACATATACTAAGTAGAAAGCAACCATGTAGAGTGGTTGCATCGACAAAGGATTACCCTTTGGAATATGTACGCACCAGCGGAAAAATGCTCCTATAGGGGCACAAAAAGGGCGAGCATGATCCCGTTGAAAAGGCTCTCAAAAGCAGGTTATCTTCCCCATGGTAATTTTAAAATTTTCGAAAAAATTCATTACTATCTCTATAACACAGCCTCGTCCTCAGTTCACGTCAACATTGAATATCAGCAAAACTTTCTTCAGCTGCGTCAGTTTGCTTGTAATATCTTCATTGTTTCGCCCATCGCGCATTATCAACGGTTCTAAATACGAGATTCTTCCATTTAAGGGGAGGTCCGACAAAAACATATTCTTTGAGAATTTTTTTCTCTGGATGTGTTATAGATATCAATGTCAAATTTGGTCATAATGTTTAGTAATATTTCCTCTACAAACTGGAATTTTTTCGACCGGAAATTTGGAAGAGCAAAGGCGGAAGTGCCGTCGGAACGAAACAAAATTGCGATGTAGACCTCCACGTGCGGTACGTCACAGGTCAGCCGGCTCGTCTGAAATCAAAATTGCGTTGACGTTAGCGAATTATATACGAGTCTTTGGAAGTTGTAACTCGCTTAAGATATTTGAACCATAGGAAACAAAATGGTGACCATTTAAAAAAAGAGTTTTTTTCATCGATTTTTCGACTTCGTCGGCCACGTAAAAATATTTATGGCTGATGGATCGGGATAAAAGTGGCACAACTCCTAGACAATTTAGTTAGCTTCGTCGGAAACACAGAATCATGCCGATCGGTTCAGTAGATTTGACGTTACCATACCGCGCGCAAAAAACTTCATTTCGAGAAAAACGCGTTTTAAGTTTTTACTACATATAAATGCAATATTATGCAACGTACGTTCAATCTGCTATTCCGGGTCCGTAAACTAGTTCTTCCACTTCCTCATAGAGGGTGTTCTGCTCGATATGGGCCACCCTGCGCTGCTCCAGAGCCGCATGTACGGCCGGTGAGAAGCGGTTTTCGACCGCTTGAATCCGGTGGTCGTCCGAATGCTTGGCGAACTGCGTCAAATAGAGTCCCAGGATGACGTCCATCGTTGTCATGGTCTTCAGAATTGCTGAATATCCTTCGTTGAAGCTGCTCACTGCCAGGAAAGTAATAATTCCACAGTCTTCGCACCAGAATGCAAATGCTTGGGGGCTAATTTCCAAACACACGCGTTCAAACTTTCATTTGATCTTTGTGTGTTTCCTCGCAAGAACGGGTACAATAACTCGTCCGCCGAAAGAAAAAAAACTGGTGCCTGAAAAAGGCCGACTTCAGGCAGGTGCATTTTTTTGGTCAACCGCGAATAACAAACATTTCCGTTCCGTATTCGGAAAAAGCGTTTCAGGGGTGGATTCTAAACATTTTTATTGTATCCAAAAGTGCAATTTAAAAAAAAATCGATTTTTTGAACCAAAAGATAGTAAACCTCCCCTTAATCTCATGCTCCACGTATTCACACCTGGTTATAAGCAAACCACCAGTTTCCTGCTCGACACGCGGCGTCACATTTGTTCTATATGCGTTACATTTTGACCAAAATTCTACACTGAATGGAATCTCTTTCACTTTCAGATATTCACACAATTTTTCCGCTATGTTCGCCCAATATGGCTGTGTCTCTTAAAAGTTTAGAAACTATGAAGATATTAGTGGTTCCCCTTACCCTTGTATTTCTATGATGATACTTTGTTTCAACTTTTTCATCCCTTCCGGGACACATAAATTAATCATTGAATTCTCATAGATCCACCTTAGTCACTAAATTGCCTTACATCAGAAAGAACGTTACACAGATCTCTCATCTTCTGATCGTTCACTGTGCCAAAAATACAGTCATGAAATAAAGTAGTCTTGAAGATTCCAGACAACATGCAGATAGGTTTTGTTCCGTACAAATACAGAACCTCTAGTTCTTTGGAGGAAGGATATCAGTTTGGGCAGTCAAATATTTCAGGTCTATCGGCAGCTGGTGGCAGTGCATATAATTCGTAGCCCGGGCGTTGACCGTTCGTAACGCACGTTGTTGCCTGCGGCCTGTTTACTTGATTTCGGATAGTAAGTTCCGGAAGATTGTGCTTATCTCTGCTACATCTTTTGGAGAGAACATCTTGTGGACGTTACTATCTTCGACAGCGAGCCGACAGGCCACATCTATTAGTTGGACCTACTTACTAACCGACGTCCTAACGGCATCATCGCCAGCATATTCGTTTATCGATAATATACAAAAAATTTCAAAGTTTGATGCGGCATGTACTTTAGTAAGTGGATCCTTGAAACAGAAATATCTAGTGAATTTAAGTCTTATTTGGTTTCACTCCCTACTTTGTTTTAATGATGGCTAAATGTCTCGTTACAAGAAAGATTTTCAGATGGCCGCCTTCATGCAGGATGCAGAACTTCGGAAGTCTAATCCTTCACACGTAAGTGGCATTTGTAGGGTGCGTTGGCAACCTTTTAAACCGTACCCTATTATATCCTCAAACACTCATGTGTCCTTAGTAACCGCTAGTATCTGCAACGGACACAGCAGCGACCGCTAGGAATCAGTGTAAAGACAATTGATAACAACTAATACATTAAGAAGAGTCCGTTAATGTGCTATTTAGTAACGTGGTGACCATTGCGTTCCGCCGGCCGGAGTGGCCGAGCGGTTCTAGGCGCTACAGTCTGGAACCGCACGACCGCTACGGTCGCAGGTTCGAATCCTGCCTCAGGCATGGACGTGTGTGATGTCCTTAGGCTAGTTAGGTTTAAGTAGTTCTAAGTTCTAGGGGACTGATGACCTCAGAAGTTAAGTCCCATAGTGCTCAGAGCCATTTGAACCATTTCGTTCCTTTGTTTTGTGAAGGCTGAGATTTACACGCCGTTTCATTTTGTATCGTTAAACTAGTTCCTATAGATTTAAGAATACGAACGTATCATTTAGTAAAATCATTCAAGCAATTGTAACGAACTAAGTGTTTTATCGTCATGTTGGTGGTGAAGGTGAGGTTAAAATAAAAATCCCGTAAACAGTGATACACACGTAAAAGACAACTGAAATTCGTTCAGTAGACTGAATGTCAGTCTTCCTGATGTTATTAACGAATAAACTGACGGAAATCCATTTTAGCGTGTCATATATAACGATCTTTTCTCTGTCTCGAGTTTAAAGCAGAATAAATTGTTATTGTTTTAAAATCATTTTTTTATTGGTTTATTGGACTTCATCGTTTCGACTTTCTGATCTTTGAAGGAAAATAAATTCATGTTGTAAGAGGTCCATGACTAAGGAATTTGTTGCTAGCGCACTCGAGCAAATGTAATTTCGATGGATTGCTCACACGCTGCTTGCGATATGTAAGCTGTAAGAGAATCTCAGACCAGAACTAATGTAACCTCCCAACAGAAAAAATATAATTATAGCATTAATTCACATTCAGCGTAACACAGTTAAAAATACCTCCCAACAGTAAAAAATGCATGTTAAATTTGTTTGGCTTTACTTTCAAACACACATACGTGCTATTCCTCACAAAATAAATCAGTTTAATTTGTTTGTAAAACTCCAAAACATAATGTAGAGTTTAAATAGTCCCTCTGTTACAGCCTATGCACCGTTCCGCAGTTCACAAAGCTCACTACACTTTTCTGGCCAATAAGACTACTCGTGGCTGTATTTGCGGCTCTACTTTTCTTTCCGTCTTTCCGCCCACACATCCCACATCTCCAATCAGTACAAACAATTGCTGATCATCTTCAAACTTGATTTGGTTGCTATCCACCGTTAACAATTCTCAATCTCTTCTGGCCTGTCTTCTCTCTTGGCGATTTTCTTCCACGACAAAGTTAATTCATTAGTCTAATGTACATTCCTGCCCTCTTCTCTACGGATAGTCCTCCATAACTGTCGACTTTAAATGTTTAATGTTCTGATGAAGTTATCACTGACTCATTCTAGCACGACGCCATGACATGTTGTAATCAAAGATAATTATCAAATTAATATCTATAATTTACAAGGATGAAATCTCCATACAGTTCTGCTTTCATACAGACATTGGCCGCTTTATAAAGTGGATTTTGTGCCACTTCCCTCTTTCGTTCCATATGAGTGAAACTGTAATAGAGAAAAGACTACGATATCGCATTAACATTCAATTTTCCAACGCCATTTCAGTGCTCATAGCTTATCTCTCGGTATTCATTCGTTGTGTCATGAAGTTTTATGTCCTGCCCATTGCGACTGCAGTGAGACAGAAGTGTGAGGCAATCACAGACGCATTTACCAAGGCGTCATTTGCAAGTTCACCATTAGTGTTCCATATATTCACATCTTTACCCTCATAAATCTTCATTTTCATTCCGTAAATCTTCCTGTCAGGCGGAGGATATACTTCTAGCATGGGACTCTACTTTCTGTTGGAGAAAGGTTAATAAATAAAACATACGATACGAAATTTACGAGAGGATGGCATTTGTTTCGCAAAAGTTACAGATATAAACTGAATTAAATCCCGAAAGTTACTTCTCACTACATCAAGCTGCACAGCTTTCTTACCTTTATTCCTAGTGATGGCAGTTTAACACGTAGAGAATTTCGGTATACAGAATACAGATTTTAGAACTGCAAGGTATCGAATAAAAGTTCACGTTTTGAATATTTAGACCATTTGCTATTAAGAACATAAACTAGGCTTTTTAGATATATAACATAGAAGTTACATAGCATATATTTTGAGTACTCGAATCCTGTGAAGGATTTTGGCCTTATTTGATCTGCACTATCACATAACGTTAAACTTAATCTTGTAAAGCAGGGGAGACTGAATTCACATACAATTACTTCGTTTTAATGAAAAATCCACGTCACATATCTTCGTTTACTACTAAACCCTGCGATCGTCATTGTCAGAAACACGCAGCTGATGTAGCAGCAACTTAACTCCTTAAATCTGAGTAAGAAAGTAAGAATGCAAACTTTTAAATGGAACAAAACAAATTTATTCTTGCAGATGAATTTCTGCAAACCGCACGCTGTTTTTGTCTTAGCGTGATAGAATTTATATCTGATGAAATGTTTTTAAATACGTGTATCCTGCCAACATCTACGTCTACATAGATACTCCGCAAGCCGCCACACGGTGCGTGGCGAAGGGTACCTGCGTCACAGCAGTAATTTCCTTTCCTGTTCTACTCACAAATACACCATGGAAAACGACTGTGCATATGCCACCAAGTTAGCCCTAATTTCTCGTGTCTTACCTTCTTGCCTTTACGCGCAATGTATGGTGGCTGCAGTAGAATCGTTTAGCAGATGACTGCAATGCCGGCTTTCTACATATTCTCCAAAGGTGCCATACTTCCTGAGACATTTCAAATCGAATGAGCGTCGAGGCATGGAAATACATAATCGTGAGACAGACCAAAGTAACATATATTTTTATGTATGTTGGATAGAGAAAATTGGGATACGGTTTTCATGACTTAGTTTCCGCATGTTCGCTAATTCCGGTGGTAATGAGGAAACTGCATACAAAAACTACTTTGGGAATCAAAATGACTGATACAGAATATGTTTCGCTTGTAGATTTTAAACATTCCGCTGGTTCACATAATATTTATAGTAAACTGTTCCTACAGTAAATTGTTCCTATGGCCAGAACTTATAGTTTCACGAAGAAACAACCTTCCTTCACAACTGACCACGCTTGCTGGAGAAAAGATTATATAATAATCTACAGTCTCGATTAGGAATTTTAATTGACTATTTCACTATGTAGTCGTAACTAATTTTGCGCCCCTATGTGAGTCAATGAATGTGTCGCTATAGAAAACGTAAAGAATACCACCACAAGTAATGTGTATGAGAATATGTTTCACAATACATCTCGACTGAAAAATGTATGATAAAATTAGAAAGAACATGACGTTAATCGCGTACGATTCCACGATCAGAGTCAGTTGTAAAATTTTTGTGGGTATAGTTCAGCGTCTTGTTATAAAATAGCTGTCACGGGATATGCAGTGATATTTATTTTACGATTTGAAGCGGTATCACAGCAATGAATGTTTTATGTTAACATGCCATTAAACTGTATGACTATAGGGAAAGGTAGATAACAACGCAAACATTGGTTGAAAAGTCATGTTTCGTAAACACGAGTCCAAATTTCATCTCTCGCTTAGCAAGTAACATAATCTGGAAGCGAACGAGCTTATACGGACAAGGTTTTTGTTAAAAATTAATGACAACCACCTCAGTTGTATTTTTAGACATTTATTGTGTTATTACCGGTTTCGTTTCTTTGAAGATCTTCAGTCAGATGCTATATCCACCCACATTTCTACTAAGACCATATATCCTCATGGTCCCATTCTAGCCCCACAATCCTATTGCTCCTCCGAGACTCCTGACATATTTACTGCCCCTTCTTGCCTACTTCGGACCAGAATACACTCACACGCCACTGGTAAATACAGAGACATATCGGGAATGTATTAAATACGAAAGAAACGTCTGAGTGGTGCCAGACATGCACCAAACTCCGCATTAACTCTTCCAAGTACTGGAAAGCATTCCATCAACTCACTGGCAATAAACCCATATCTTACTCCTGCTTCTCTATGATAATCATCCCTTACCAGAGAACCAGAGCGAAATTAACCATTTTGCATCCTATATGTCTGACACCTTCCTCATCCTTGGTGATCCACATTTTGATTACTCACTTCTCTCCACCATCAATGAATCTACAAATACCACTGTCCCAGCCATGGCTCCCAGCTTCCTGTACTTGGACAACATACCACAAACACAACTAAACTTACCAATTTCAGGAACTGACATAAAACAAGTATCGCACAAAAAGTGGAAAGCTTTCCACAGTCATGACTGCATAACTTACTGACACTTTAAAGAATCGCCTCTCTCCTTTCTCACCACCTTTACAACCCATTACACCACTATTATCTCCAAAGGTTACCATCCTCAACAACGAAAACATCCAGTATCCTGCTTTTCCTCAAACCCCATAAACCTCCTACTGACACCACTGCCTAAAGTCCAACGTGCATCACCTCAGTTTTTAGCAAGGTCTTCAAATCCATCCTCTCCCGATGCATCCATCAACACTTTAACTAACACCACCTTCTTCCTGTTAACTGCTGTGGCTTCCATCACAATTTCGTCTCTGATAACCAGCTCCTGCACCTCATCCATCTCCTATCCCACCAATGCAACTCCCATAAACCCAATATCTCTGTCTCCCTCGACCTAGGAAAAGTGTCTTACTATACGGGGTGATTCAAAAAGAATACCACAACTTTAGGAATTTAAAACTCTGCAACGACAAAAGGCAGAGCTAAGCACTATCTGTCGGCGAATTAAGGGAGCTATAAAGTTTCATTTAGTTGTACATTTGTTCGCTTGAGGCGCTGTTGACTAGGCGTCAGCGTCAGTTGGTGCTAAGATGGCGACCGCTCAACAGAAAGCTTTTTGTGTTATTGAGTATGGCAGAAGTGAATCGACGACAGTTGTTCAGCGTGCATTTCGAACGAAGTACGGTGTTAAACCTCCTGATAGGTGGTGTATTAAACGTTGGTATAAACAGTTTACAGAGAATGGGTGTTTGTGCAAAGGGAAAAGTTCTGGACGCCCGAGAACGAGTGATGAAAATGTAGCACGCATCCAGCAAGCATTTGTTCCCAGCCCAGGAAAATCGACTCGCAGAGCTAGCAGAGAGCTGCAAATTCCACAATCAACTGTATGGAGAGTCCTACGAAAAAGGTTAGTTATGAAACCTTATCGTCTGAAATTGGTTCAAGCTCTGTCTGCAGCTGATAAGATTAAAAGAATCGATTTCTGTGATTTTATCCTTGCTCAAATGTAAACAGATGAATCTTTCGTTTCAAAGATTGTGTTTAGTGATGAAACAACTTTCCACACTAACGGGAAAGTCAACCGTCACAATGTCTGTATATGGGGCACTGATAATCCGCGGGAAACAACTCAGTATGAACGTGACTCGCCTAAGGTGAACGTTTTCTGTGCCATTTCAGCCAATAAAGTTTTTGGTCCCTTTTTCTTCGAAGGTGCTACTGTAACTGGACTACAGTATCCGGAGATGTTAGAGAATTGGCTGTTCCCTCAGCTCGAACAAGAAGCACAACAATTCATATTTCAGCAGGATGGAGCGCCACCACATTGGCACTTATCTGTCCGTAACTACCTGAACGTCAACTACCCGAGGCGATGGATCGGCCGCCAGGCAGCCCGTGACAGAGCACTTCATCACTGGCCTCCAAGAAGCCCTGATCTTACCCCCTGCGATTTTTTCTTATGGGAGTATGTTAAGGATATGGTGTTTCGGCCACCTCTCCCAGCCACCATTGATGATTTGAAACGAGAAATAACAGCAGCTATCCAAACTGTTACGCCTGATATGCTACAGAGAATGTGGAACGAGTTGGAGTATCGGGTTGATATTGCTCGTGTGTCTGGAGGGGGCCATATTGAACATCTCTGAACTTGTTTTTGAGTGAAAAAAAAAACTTTTTAAATACTCTTTGTAATGATGTATAACAGAAGGTTATATTATGTTTCTTTCATTAAATACACATTTTTAAAGTTGTGGTATTCTTTTTGAATCACCCTGTATATGACATTCTGGTCTTCTTTTCAGACTCCAGACATACTCACTTCCAGTTAACTGTGTTCACCTTAATCTATCCTTCCTACGTAATCACCCATCCTTATTAACAATGCCATTCCCATACCTTCCACCCCACTACTGTTATGCTCCAAGGCTCGGTCCTCTCTACACTGCCAAAATTCGCAAACCTCCCATCTCCAGTCCACCTCCTTCCATAAGCTGACGACACCGCTTTCTTTGCCGTCTAGCTTACACTCCAGAAATCCCAATGATCCCTCCAAATCCACCTAAGTCAGTTTACCTACCGGTGTAACCAATGGCTCCTCAAGATGAACCTAGGCTATAATTATAGTACCGACCTCTGCACCTTCTGCCTCCTTGACTTTTACCTTATCATTTACAGCCATCCTATCTGGTTAACTACCACACTAAAATATCTTGGACTAACCTTTGACCAGCAGCTAATGTGGAAATCTCACCTACTAACCATAAAATAGAAAGCCTACAATTGACTAAAACAAGTCAAACTACTAACAGGCCAAACTTTGGGATTACAGCCCTCCACTATTCTCCACACTTACAAAAGCCTGATCTACTGCATCATCTGCTATGCAGATGTTGCGTGGATCTCCGACCTACCAGAGTTCTACAAATCCCTCCAAATTCTCAAATGCCATGCACTCCATCTCACTTACCACATCTGTTTATGTCCTCTACCATCTCATCAAAATCCAGCCTACTCAGTCACACTGACTACCTCTGCATCTCCTATACTGTCAATAAACTAGACTCCGATCATCCCATTGTCTTCCCTCTGATAATAAACCTTGTTATACTGCTGTGCCTTCACAATTACATTCCTACAGCTATGTACACTCCATATCCTAGCCCAGCGCAACTTCAACGAACTCTCTCTCCCAGACAATGAGATCGGTCCTGACATTTATCCCTCTCACCGGCTTTAACTCTTTCCATCTATCCCACTTCACATCAGGGCTTCTCTCTCCTTTCCCTTTCCACTCATCCCCATCCCTTTCCTTTTGCAACCACAACCCTACCCACATTAAACACTACTCCTCACTCTCTGTCTTTCCCACTGTCCACCTTAGCTCCTGCCTCTCATCTCCATAGTTTTTCCTGTCTAACAGACCCATTTCTACCTACACCCCCTCAATCCTTTGGAACATACTCTCTTCTCCGTCAGTACCTTTTACCCTATTGAAGGTCATTCAGTTTTTTAAGTAGAAGTGCAGTGCTTCAGTGTTTATCAGAAAAATTTCACATTCTTGCGATGTGTTTTTGAATTGTGTATTTTTTCGTTTTTTTAACTGCCCATCTTTTATTTTTAATTTAAAATAGAACACAACCCCAATTTGTACATGCATTTCTCTTGCCTGAAGAGTGGAGAACTGTATTACTGACATCCACCCCCTCACCCATATGGGGTGAGGGAGATGAAATAACATTAAAGGGGAAAAATAACAGCACTAGGACAGTGTGTCACTGTCGTAATATTGTTACCCATTCTTATATTCCTCACAGCAGCTATTCACTTATATGTAGATCGGCAGGAGGCAACTCCCCTGCGCTTCAGTGATAGTTTTCTGTCTTCCAGTGTTTCTCACATGGGCTATTGGCTAAACTTGGCTGTAGTAACTCTCTAGTGCTATACTAATAGTAAAAATACCCTCTCTACATGCAGCAGTTGTAGATGATACTGGATAAAGCTACTCTCTACTGTCGATCCGCTTCACAGCGGAGGAAAAAATCTGGACTTTATTGCCAATTTGTGGTTCAATTGGTTCAAATGGCTCTGAGCACTATGGGACATAACTTCTGAGGCCATCAGTCCAATAGAACTTAGAACTACTTAAACCTAACTAACCTAAGGACACAACCATGTCCGAGGCAGGATTCGAACCTGCGACCGCAGCGGTCGCAAGGGTCCAGACTGTAGCGCCTAGAACCGCTCGGTCACTCCGGCCGGCGCCAATTTGTGAATTTCCCGCCAGTAGGAAGAGGCGCGTTAGACTGCACCAGTATTCTAGGTCGGTCATCTGGAACTGTTACATCATAGTAAGATTGTGTCAAAATGCCAAAGGGAATGAAATAAATACAGTACCCCACATCCTTCGACACCAGCGATATACAAATTGCATTTTTATTCATATAGAATGTATTATTATTAATTCTTCTTTTACTTCTTCTTCTTCTTATTATTATTATTATTATTATTGTGTCCTCTGCAATTCAGTGTAATAAGCATTTGAATTTATTGCGAAAGTACGATTTTACTACGAAAGTTTGAATTTGTCACCAATTTCTGCGTAGGAAGTGCAGTGTTGGGGATTTCCCAGACGGGAAGAGGGAGTGGGAGACGGAGGGGTTTGGGAGTGGGGTTTCTCAGCAGGATGGATTATCCCAAGTGGGTCAAAATCAGTTAGCATAACAATAGGGTAAGGGATTAAACCATCAATTTAATTAATTAGCATATCAATTTGATATCAAAAATGGCACCAAACTTCCTTTTTCCTATTACTCACACTGAGTTTCACACGCAGTGTGAGCGAGCATTATCCTGTTAGAACAACACATAGCCATCCTGTTGCAAGAACGGCAAAAGTACGAGTCTAACAACATTCTGCACTTACCGAGTGCTGGTTAGCATCCACTCCAGAAACAACAAACGATAGTTGTAGCTTATCGCTCCCCAGGCCCTAAGGCCTGAGGTGGGGCCAGTGTGTCTTACGTCAAATCACTTTGCGAGACAGCACTCACCAGGTGTATGTCGCACGTGCTAACGAGCATCACATGCGTGCAGGCAAAAGCTGCTTCCATCGCGGAAGAACACGGCGCATCATTCCATCTTCCAAGTGATCCTCTCAAGGTGCCAGTCAGGCCGTGCACGTCCATGCTGTGACATTAGTGGATGTCGGCGAACAGGCGTGTGTGCCTGTAGTTTCACTGCTAATAACAGTTCCCAATAGTTCGTGTTGGCACGTCTGGGCTCACAAGCTCTCTTATCTGTGCTATGGTAGCTGTACGATCTGCCACTGTGCCCTTATAATATGATGATCCTAGTGGGCGTCAATGCTGCGTGGACGTTCACAATGTCGTCTAAGAGTGTGAGAATGTTCATGTGATCACTGATACCAACAGCGTTGCCCGATTGACGCTGCACGTCCAACTTGCGTGGCAGATCTCCAAAAGGCCGGCCGGTGTGGCCGAGCGGTTCTAGGCGCTTCAGTCTCGAACCGCGCGACTGCTACGGTCGCAGGTTCGAATCCTGCCTCGGGCATGGATGTGTGTGATGTCCTTAGGTTAGTTAGGTTTAAGTAGTTCTAAGTTCTAGGGGACTGAAGACCTTAGATGTTAAGTCTCGTAGTGCTCAGAGCCATTTGAACCATTTCTCCAAAAGGATCATCCAGTCCCCCTTAAGTTCCTATTTGAACTTGTTCAAACTCCTGCAGGTGTCTGTAGGAAACACAAATGTGTGGGCGTCAATGCTGCGTGGACGTTCACAATGTCGTCTAAGAGTGTGAGAATGTTCATGTGATCACTGATACCATCAGCGTTGCCCGATTGACGCTGCACGTCCAACTTGCGTGGCAGATCTCCAAAAGGCCGGCCGGTGTGGCCGAGCGGTTCTAGGCGCTTCAGTCTCGAACCGCGCGACTGCTACGGTCGCAGGTTCGAATCCTGCCTCGGGCATGGATGTGTGTGATGTCCTTAGGTTAGTTAGGTTTAAGTAGTTCTAAGTTCTAGGGGACTGAAGACCTTAGATGTTAAGTCTCGTAGTGCTCAGAGCCATTTGAACCAGTTCTCCAAAAGGATCATCCAGTCTCCCTTATGTCCCAGTTTGAACTTGTTCAAACTCCTGCATGTGTCTGTAGGAAACACAAATGCGTCTGTGTCGCATGTTTGCCTGCTTGCTTAATACGTTTGCACCACACTGAGACTTCTGGGTGTGAGGATTCCCTATTAAAGGGCAGAGACAGATGGCTGTCTGGTAGCTATGGCGCTACGCTATTTATTGGCGGACGACGTTGAAACCATTATCAGAACATCTACGGTCCCACAAGTGGTATACGCCGTGATAGGATCAAAATCGACGTCGTCTTTCCCGGTGTACTAATTTTCTTTTTCCGGCAGTGTAAATGACAACATGGCCTCTGCGGCCCATCCACCACTAGGGGAGCAATGGAAAGCTGGTTATGCTACAGCACGTAAAATTAAGATAAAAAGACACTAACCTTATGGTTTTCAGTAAACCCAGTTTAATGGAAAGATCGGATAGGCAGTTTCCTAGGAAAAGTGTCCTTCCGGCCGATCTGTATCGCCCTGTATAACAATGATGGATGATGGATTCTTGAAAGTTTTCTATTTTTACGAGTAGAAGACTGGGAGATGAGAGAGCAATCTGGCTGACAGGCGGAGCAGTACACAGACAGGGGCAGGACATCCCTTCCGTGGCGGCCGTGTAAAATCCAGTCGACCGCGATACGCTCACCGCCTCCCACTTTTTGCACGCGCGGAAGCAGCAGCGGCAACTGACCGCCCGCCGTGACCCCTGACCTTCGGCAGAGCTGAATTAGCCAGGGGCGGCGGTGGGTGGCAGGCGGCGGCGCGGACAATGCCGACCGCTGTTTGCCGGCACGCAGCCCGCGGCAGCGCACCCGACGCCGCCCCACTCTGCCCCACGCAGCTCTACGCCGCCCGGCGCCGCCTCACGCTGCCCCACGCCACCTCGCTCCTAACAAGCGCCGCGCCTCTTTAATAATGCCCGCCCCTTTATGTGCTGCCGCCTCCTGCAGTCTGACGCTGTTTTCATTGTCTCTCTGTCTCAATCCGGCATATCATTAATTCTCTGCTATTATACCGACACTTTAATTTCATATACTAATTCCAGATACGAGCACAAATGCAGAGCACTTTGTCTTCGATCATACCTCGAATTATGTATCTGTTTCCACGTCACAGGGTAGGAGGGGAGGGGGGGTGTTATGCTATACTTACTCATGATCTCGAAACGGGCTTAACTCCACTCTCGCCACAACTTTCACCACCGGTAGTGCTAGTAACAATACTGGCAGTACGCAAAGTCAGTTTCCACGACAGTCTGATACATTAAAAGCCGTTTACGTTCCTCTTGTCAAGCAGTTTACCTCATTGTGACAGTACCTGAGATGCTTGTCTGGTGTGCGTGGCGTGGATATAAATTGCAAAAAAAATAATTACTATTTCATGGTTAGTAGAAAATTGTGCCTGTTATTCTGAGTTTATGTAAATAATGATTATGGTTTTACGATATTTCTGCTCGAGCAGTTACAAGTAAATTTTAATTGTGCAAACGGTCATTATGATATTACTGTTTCTTGTTTTCAAGTAAATTGATATTTTAAAAGGAAGTAGTTGTATTTAGCTGCTAGTTTCCGTGAATTATCTAACTAAAAGTTTGCTAAATATCTACTGAGACGAATGATATACAGAAGGTGTACTCAAAAAACAAAATTGTGACTGATGATGTAATAATTTGTGATCACTGGTGCATGTTTAGTCTTAATAAAAATTTAGAAGTGTCAGTCCGCCTTTCTAACACCCATTTCTCAGTCGATGTTACCTTCTCGTAAAATGTTTACTGGTATTTGTCCTTCGGCTACTAAGAAAATAGCAACGGGACGTTGGTCCTCCATCGTTCACGTTTCCGCATGTACCGCATGCACGTCGGGAAGACACCCATTCCTAAATGTCGCCGCATATACAGGGTTGTCCATTGATAGTGACCGGGAAAATATCTCACGAAATAAGCATCAAACGAAAAAACTACAAAGAACGAAACTCGTCTAGCTTGAAGGGGGTAACCAGATGCCGCTATGGTTGGCCCGCTGGATGGCGCTGCCATAGGTCAAACGGATATCAACTGCGTTTTTTGAATAGGAACCCCCATTTTTATTACATATTCTTTTAGTACGCAAAGAAATATGAAGGTTTAAGTTGGACCACTTTTTTCGCTTTATGATAGTCACAAACGTGTAAGTACGTGATATCACGTAACATTTCGCCAGTGCGGACGGTATTTGCGTTAAAATGGACCGTTTACCAATTGCGGAAAAGTTCGATATCGTGTTGATGTATGGCTATTGTGATCAGAATGCCCAACGTCCGTCTGCTATGTATGCTGCTCGGTATCTTGGACGACATCATCCAAGTGTCCGGACCGTTCGCTGGATAGTTACGTTATTTAAGGAGACAGGAAGTGTTCAGCCACATGCGAAATGTCAACCACGACCTGCAACAAATGATGATGCCCAAGTAGGTGTTTTAGCTGCTGTCGAGGCTAATCCGCACATCAGTAACAGACAAACTGCTCGAGAATCGGGAATCTCATAAGCGTCGGTGTTGAGAATGCTACATCAACATCGATCGCACCGGTACCATATTTCTACGCACCAGGAATTGCATGGCGACGACTTTGAACGTTGTGTACAGTTCTGCCACTGCGCACAAGAGAAATTACGGGACGCTGACAGACTTTTGCACGCTTTCTATTTAGCGATGAAGCGTCATTCACCAACAGCGCTAACGGAAACCGGCATAATATGCACTATTGGGCAACGGAAAATCCACGATGGTTGCGACAAGTGGAACATCAGCGACCTTGGCGGGTTAATATATGGTGCGGCATTATGGGAGGAAGGATAATTGACCCCCATTTTATCGATGGCAATCTAAATGGTGCAATGTATGCTGATTTCCTATGTAATGTTCTACCGATGTTACTACAAGATGTGTCAATGCACGACAGAATGGCGATGTACTTCCAACATGATGGATGTCCGGCACATAGCTCGCGTCCGGTTGAAGCGGTACTGAATAGCATATTTCATGACATGTGGATTGGTCGTCGAAGCACCATACCACGTGCCCGCACGTTCACCGGATCTGACGTCCCAAGATTTCTTTCTGTGGGGAAAGTTGAAGGATATTTGCCATCGTGATCCACCGACAACGCCTGACAACATGCGTCAGCGCATTGTCAATGGATGTGCGAACATTACGGAAGGCGAACTATTCGCTGTTGAGAAGAATGTCGTTACACGTATTGCCAAATGCATTGAGGTTGACGGACAACATTTTGAGCAATTATTGCTTTAATGTGGTATTTACATGTAATCAAGCTGTAACAGGATGCGTTCTCAGAAATGATAAGTCCACAAATGTACATGTATCACATTGGAACAACAGAAATAAAATGTTCAAACGTACCTGCCTTCTGTATTTTCATTTAAAAAACCTACCTGTTACCAACTGTTCGTCTAAAATTGTGAGCCAAATGTTTGTGACTATTACAGCGCCATGCGAAAAAAGTGGTCCAACTAAAACATTCATATTTCTTTACGTACTACACGAATATGTAATAAAAATGGGGGTTCCCATTTTAAAAAACGCAGTTGATATCCATTTGACCTGTGGCAGCGGCATCTAGCCGCTCAACCATATCGCCATCTGGTTTCCCCCTTGAAGCTACACGAGTTCCGTTCTTAGTAGTTTTTTCGTTTGATCCTTATTTTGTGAGATATTAGGCCCAGTCATTATCAATGGACCACTCATATATATATATATATATATATATATATATATATATATAAAACAGCCTGCGTCCATCTGAATACTTATTATAGCGTTTTGAAAACATTTGAAATAAATTTGTCAAGAATTTTCCGAGATTTTTGGTATCAGTGTTTACTCTTTTACATTTTACGTAAATATTTATCTAGCATATATGCTTAATAATATGTAGGCTACATCCATCCCAAAGCACACTAGAGTATAGCGTAAAAATCGGAAAAAATTGCTCGAGGACTTTTCGAGGTATTTACGAACAACATTTCCCCTTACTGTGTTACATATATATTTATGTACCACACATACATTAAAAATATGTAGCCTATGACTGTCTGAATGTATATTAGAGGATTGTGTAAACACTCCAAGCAAATCGGTCAGGAATTTTTGAGAATTTGTTTCCCCTTTTTGTGTTATATATATATTTATGTACCACATATATCAAGAAAATATGTAGCCTAGGCCAATCCAAAAGTGTATTAGAATATTACGCAAAATTTGAAGTAAATCAGTCAAGAATATTCGATATTTGGTAACAATGTTTGTCTATCTGAGCGTTTATTAGGGTATTGTGTTTTTTTTTTGGTCATCAGTCTACTGCCTGGTTTGATGCGGCCCGCCACGAATTCCTTTCCTGTGCTAATCTCTTCATCTCAGAGTCGCACTTGCAACCTACGTCCTCAATTATTTGCTTGACGTATTCCAATCTCTGTCTTCCTCTACAGTTTTTGCCCTCTACAGCTCCCTCTAGTACCATGGAAGTCATTCCCTCATGTCTTAGCAGATGTCCTATCATCCTGTCCCTTCTCCTTATCAGTGTTTTCCACATATTCCTTTCCTCTCCGATTCTGCGTAGAACCTCCTCATTCCTTACCTTATCAGTCCACCTAATTTTCAACATTCGTCTATAGCGCCACATCTCAAATGTTTCGATTCTCTTCTGTTCCAGTTTTCCCACAGTCCATGTTTCACTACCATACAATGCTGTACTCCAGACATACATCCTCAGAAATTTCTTCCTCAAATTAAGGCCGGTATTTGATATTAGTAGACTTCTCTTGGCCAGAAATGCCTTTTTCGCCATAGCGAGTCTGCTTTTGATGTCCTCCTTGCTCCGTCCGTCATTGGCTATTTTACTGCCTAGGCAGCAGAATTCCTTAACTTCATTGACTTCGTGACCATCAATCCTGATGTTAAGTTTCTCGCTGTTCTCATTTCTACTACTTCTCATTACCTTCGTCTTTGTCCGATTTACTCTCAAACCATACTGTGTACTCATTAGACTGTTCATTCTGTTCAGCAGATCATTTAATTCTTCTCCACTTTCACTCAGGATAGCAATGTCATCAGCGAATCGTATCATTGATATCCTTTCACTTTGTATTTCAATTCCACTCCTGAACCTTTCTTTTATTTCCATCATTGCTTCCTCGATGAACAGATTGAAGAGTAGGGGCGGAAGGCTACAGCCTTGTCTTACACCCTTCTTAATAAGAGCACTTCGTTCTTGATCGTCCACTCTTATTTTTCCCTCTTGGTTGTTGTACATATTGTATATGACCCGTCTCTCCCTATAGCTTACCCCTACTTTTTTCAGAATCTCGCACAGCTTGCACCATTTTACATTGTCGAACGCTTTTTCCAGGTCGACAAATCCTATGAAAGTGTCTTGATTTTTCTTTAGCCTTGCTTCCATTATTAGGCCTAACGTCAGAATTGCCTCTCTCGTCCCTTTACTTTTCCTAAAGCCAAACTGATCGTCACCTACCGCATTCTCACTTTTCTTTTCCATTCTTCTGTATATTATTCCTGTAAGCAGCTTCGATGCATGAGCTGTTAAGCTGATTGTGCGATAATTCTCGCACTTGTCAGCTCTTGCCGTCTTCGGAATTGTGTGGATGATGCTTTTCCGAAAGTCAGATGGTATATCGCCAGACGCATATATTGTACACACCAACGTGAATAGTCGTTTTGTTGCCACTTACGCCAATGATTTTAGATATACCATCTGACTTTCGGAAAAGCATCATCCACACAATTCCGAAGACGGCAAGAGCTGACAAGTGCGAGAATTATCGCACAATCAGCTTAACAGCTCATGCATCGAAGCTGCTTACAAGAATAATATACAGAAGAATGGAAAAGAAAAGTGAGAATGCGCTAGGTGACGATCAGTTTGGCTTTAGGAAAAGTAAAGGGACGAGAGGGGCAATTCTGACGTTACGCCTAATAATGGAAGCAAGGCTAAAGAAAAATCAAGACACTTTCATAGGATTTGTCGACCTGGAAAAAGCGTTCAACAATATAAAATGGTGCAAGCTGTTCGACATTCTGAAAAAATTAGGGGTAAGTTATAGGGAGAGACGGGTCATATACAATATGTACAACAACCAAGAGGGAAAAATAAGAGTGGACGATCAAGAACGAAGTGCTCGTATTATGAAGGGTGTAAGACAAGGCTGTAGCCTTTCGCCCCTACTCTTCAATCTGTACATCAAGGAAGCAATGATGGAAATAAAAGAAAGGTTCAGGAGTGGAATTAAAATACAAGGTGAAAGGATATCAGTGATATGATTCGCTGATGACATTGCTATCCTGAGTGAAAGTGAAGAAGAATTAAATGATCTGCTGAACGGAATGAACAGTCTAATGAGTACACGGTATGGTTTGAGAGTAAATCGGACAAAGACGAAGGTAATGTGAAGTAGTAGAAACGAGGACAGCGAGAAACTTAACATCAAGATTGATGGTCACGAAGTCAATGAAGTTAAGGAATTCTGCTACCTAGGCAGTAAAATAACCAATGACGGACGGAGCAAGGTGGACATCAAAAGCAGACTCGCTATGGCGAAAAAGGCATTTCTGGCCAAGAGAAGTCTACTAATATCAAATATCGGCCTTAATTTGAGGAAGAAATTTCTGAGGATGTACGTCTGGAGTACAGCATTGTATGGTAGTGAAACATGGACTGTGGGAAAACTGGAACAGAAGGGAATCGAAACATTTGAGATGTGGTGCTATAGACGAATGTTGAAAATTAGGTGGACTGATAAGGTAAGGAATGAGGAGGTTCTACGCAGAATCGGAGAGGAAAGGAATATGTGGAAAACACTGATAAGGAGAAGGGACAGGATGATAGGACATCTGCTAAGACATGAGGGAATGACTTCCATGGTACTAGAGGGAGCTGTAGAGGGCAAAAACTGTAGAGGAAGACAGAGATTGGAATACGTCAAGCAAATAATTGAGGACGTAGGTTGCAAGTGCTACTCTGAGATGAAGAGATTAGCACAGGAAAGGAATTCGTGGCGGGCCGCATCAAACCAGTCAGTAGACTGATGACCAAAAGAAAAAAAAAAAAAAAAAAAAACAGTGTGACCGGAGCTCACGTATCATGCAGACGTAGAACAGATAGCGGTTCTAAACAGCACAATACTTGGACAGTGTTTCTTGCCTGCAAACCTACCATTCGTCTGGAGAAGTGGACGATAAATGTTGCAACAACAGAAGAAAAAATTGAAATGATCCTGATTTACAGATTATGCAGCCTCAGCACGAACCTGTCAGTGGTCTTTTTGATTCTGGTAGCTCAGTATTTTTACTGAGCTACAACCGGAACTTCAGACATCAGGCTATATGTAAGTTCGTGGGCAACAGCCCGCCACCCTTGGCTCGTTGCGCGTTTATTGTGCACTGGAAGACTTTTACTGGCCCCTTCAAGTCATGGTCATTAAAGGTTTGAGTTTTGATTTCCTGCTGGGCTTTAATTTTGTTAGTAAGATCTGACTCATCTTCAGGTATGGTCAAGGGTATTTTCACTTAAAGTTCACACCCTCTGCAAGATTTGCTTTTTGCCGACGTGCTCAAAAGTCATGGGTTAAATCGGTGGTGGCCGGCTATGGGAAGTTCGATTTGGACCAACATTCGGTTGAGGAGGCTCGACAAATGTGGGTGGTGGAGCGGCAGTTACCCCAGGTACTTAATGATAAATTAGGTATGACGGATAGAAATGAATACCGGATCCAAATGATGGACAAGGTTCCCGTTAGGCTATCTCTCTACCGCCCGGCACCATCAAAAATGGAGGCATTGCCCCAGGAAACAAAGAAAATATTGGCTGGCGGTGTTAGCCGACAGTCAATTTCACTTTAGGCTTCCCCTATTTTTCTGGTGAAAAAGCCTAATGGAGAAGAAGTTAGACTCGTTTTTGGGTATCGTCTTTTGAATAGGCCGGTGGCACTTGAATCAGTACCTCAGCCTGGTCTGCATCATTGTTTCACATGGTTTGCCAGCGCAGGGTATTTCACCGTCCACGACCTCATCCACACCAATTAATCAGAGCTGGAGCAGCTGTCCATTCACGCTTGCTCGATTCTGTTTTTCCTGATACCGAATCCCAGTTTGTTTACAACTACTTGGATGATGTCGTCATTTGTAGCAAGATTTTTCTCGAACATATGGAGCACCTCCTGCAGTTGTTGGCAAGGTTGGTGGAAGCGAGCCTAACAGTGAAACCTCGAAAGTTAATTCAGTGCGATCCGAGAGCCCTTTCTTGAATCATTTAGTTTCGGTTGATGAGATTCGTGTGGACCATTTGCGGTCTTAGGTTATTCGCAGTTTTGTCCTCCTAGAACCAAAAAGTATATCTGGATGATAAACTTTCTTCCCAAGTTCTTTTCTATGTCACCGAGTTGACGCCTCCATTGAACTTGTCGCGTGGGAAAAGGCAAGAGCCGGCCGCTGTGGGCGAGCGGTTCTAGGCGCTTCAGATGTTAAGTCCCATAGTGCTCAGAGCCATTTGAACCATTTTGAAAGGGCAAGAATTCAAGTGGACCGAAAGGGAGGAAATTGCCTTTGACGCCCTGAAGAGCGTCTTTGTAACGAACCGTTATTGGCCACCCCGAATTTTTATTTACCCCTTATTTCACAAACTGATGCTACAATACGGGAACAGCAGCGGAGTTGTTGCAGCAACAGGTTAGGGAGCGCCGCCCTATCGCTTATGCGTCACGCGCTTTAACAACCGCAAAGGCCAAGTATTCGACCCATGAACTTCGGGTCCTCGCTGTCCTAGCTGAAAAAGTTAAATGCCATGTAGAACGCCGTCAGTTTAGTTTAGAAGCTGACAACCACGTTCTTTCGTGGCTGGTGGCGCGTACTCGGAAGACAGGGTGTATTGCGGGTTGCGCGGGACGGAATTTGCAGCTTAGTTCTCCGTAAAGCATACAAGGGGCAGTGACAAAACGCTTCGCCGTACGTTTGAATCTGGCTATGAGGAAACGTCGGTTCCTCGAGTATCCGACCAGGGAGCCTGAGTTGTTTCGTTACCTTGCGCAAGAACATTAGTTTAACTCGGAGTTGTTACTTATTAGACAGAGTCTTGGATCTGGGGAGGAAGTGTCCGGATGCAACTTAAAAACGGAATTTTGTTTTACAATCCAGAGCGATGGTAAGTGGAAAATTTGTTTGCCTCGCCGGCCGAAGTGGCAGTGCGGTTAAAGGCGCTGCAGTCTGGAACCGCAAGACCGCTACGGTCGCAGGTTCAAATCCTGCCTCGGGCATAGATGTTTGTGATGTCCTTAGGTTAGTTAGGGGACTAATGACGTCAGCAGTTGAGTCCCATAGTGCTCAGAGCCATTTGAACCATTTTTTTTTTTTTTGCCTCGGAAGCTCAAATTCTTATCATCTTTAAGTGTTACCATCGGTCTAGGTTAGGCTGACACTTAGGCACTTACAAAACCATACAAATGAGTAAACAACATATGACGTGGCCCTCGCTTTATAAAGATATAAGGGGGATGGTTAGACAGTGCTGAGAATGTAAGCTGGCAAAACCAAGTTCGGGCTACAAAAGCAGATCGCTGGATTCCACCCATGCCAAGCGTCCTACGGGACTTATTTACATTGATACTGTCGGTCCTCTCCCCCGACTCAGGCGGGCTACCGCTATATTTTCGTAGCGGTGGAAGCCTTCTCGCGTTTCGTGTGGTTGATACCAAGCAGGAGGTATCTGCAGGGGCAGCGCTGAAGATCTTAGTAAAATTATTTATCTCTTTGGTCCTCCTTTGAGCGTCGCGAATTCCGTACTTTTGTTTATGGAATGTCATTCATAAGGCAACTGTCACCCCTCTCCCACCCTCCCCCTAGTCAGCAGTCGAAGCCACTGTCCAAATGGGACTGTTCCCTCTCATGACTGAATTTTGCCTTTAATACGTCAAAGCATGAAGCTCATCAAGCTGTAGCTGCCTTCTTAATGCTCATCCATCCTCTAAATTCGCCACTGTCCAACTTGTGGGAAATAGCAGACTTGCTTCCTGATGAGGCCACTCCCGAGGTTCTTAGGTGTAACTGACGGAAGGCGAGAGCAAACATTGCCATGGTCTATCAGAGGGAAGCGACGTGCTACAACCATGGATGCCAGCCTGCCAATTTTAAGGTAGGTGACATTTTCTATGTTGGCAACCTTGGAGACGGTGACGTAGGAGGCAAGCTATCCAGCAAAAAATGGTTCTGAGCACTATGGGACTGAACTGCTGAGGTCATTAGTCCCCTAGACCTTAGAACTAGTTAAACCTAACTAACCTAAGGACATCACAAACATCCATGCCCGGGGCAGGATTCGAACCTGCGACCGCAGCGGTCTTGCGGTTCCAGACTGCAGCGCCTTTAACCGCACGCTATCCAGCAATCCATGCCACGTTTTGTAGGTCCGTGGCGCGTCCTGCGAGTCCCCCCTCCAGTCACGCTTTGAGTGAAGGACGACGCATCCGAACGCGGCCAAATTTTACACTTAGGTTAAACATGCTAATATTGAGTGATTTGTTGTGGTTTCTCTTACTGCCCTCCCTCCCTCGGAGTTCTGTTTATAGGGGAGAGGGGGGGGGGGCGGCCGCGGTGGTCTAGCGGTTCTAGGCGCTCAGTCCGGAACCGCGGGACTGCTACGGTCGCAGGTTCGAATCCTGCCTCGGGCATGGATGTGTGTGATGTCCTTAGGTTAGTTAGGTTTAAGTAGTTCTAAGTTCTAGGGGACTGATGACCACAGATGTTAAGTCCCATAGTGCTCAGAGCCATTTGAATCATTTTTTTTTGGGGGGGGGGGGGGGCTGAGCCATGTGCCGAGATGGATAGCTGAACCACGCAGGTTAAGCATTTCCTTTGCCGGTTATAGGGGCTTTGGTTTTCTCTCTGGTGGAAGAGAAGAAGTGGGTTGTGCGGAAAGACAGGGGCAGTGGGGTCTGGTCGGTTATGGTGGATGGTGTCTCCAATGGAACGGAGGGGCTTCCAGAATAGCAGCATTACAGGCGCACGGTTTTTCTGGTGTGAGTGTTGGTGGTCGGCGTTGACCGTGCAGGGCGGTGCAGCTGTTGATGCGCCGAGATGAGTTAGCCTAGTCCTGTCGTGGTTGTGCTTGTTCGTGCAGGGTCCGGGTCCCTCCTGGAGAAATGGTGCGATTCGTTGAATCCCGCCAGTCGTGTCCCCTCCTGCACTAATCAACTGGAACGCCTTCATCACAGGATTTCGCCAAATCAACGGGTTTTCCAGGTTCCTTGGTCGAGGAAAGAGCCCAGTTCTCCTTTCTTATATTCATGGTGAGCGTCATTTGTGTGTTCTCCAGAGACTTGTTTCCATCACCTGATATTGATTGTGTTTTTCAATTCTTTTAGTTGTGCTGCGCTTCCCCATTTTCTATTTAATGTGATTTTGAAATGGATTGTGACACATGCTCAACTCCATTCCGTAGGGAAATTGGCTTGTGTCTAGACTAAATGTATTTTTTTTAATGTGGGTGTCCAATTTAAAGTAGAGTGCAGTCTGTTATTTTCGTGATTTAATTTTAAGGCCCAGAGGTCTGTGTCCAATTCTGGTCAAATTTTTTCACTACGTTGGTCTTATGCAAAGAGATTAATTTTAATTAGTGGCACCGGATTGTTTCTTGCTGCCAGAGAGTTCCACCCCTCACCCCCCACCCTCGCCACCACCCCTTTAGATACCACAACAATCTGTGGGAGAAAAAAGGGGAATATTTCATATCATGCTTTAATTATGCCTGCCTCTGTCAAACTAAGTGTAAAATTGTGATAATAACATTTCCATGAGGATAACAGAAGTTCCTGAGAAACTCTGATATGATCATAAAACTAATAAAAGACCATTTCTATACTTTGTGTTTTGGATACTAGTTTAAAGGTTGCTTCTACAGTTATTACGATTATGGTGACATTTGTTCTACACTTCAGATAATAATAATTTTATAGTCTTGGCTAGTGCAATTGTGGCTTTAAGGGTGTATTTGGCACGGAACTGTTAGCTTTAACCAGCATCGCGACACGATTCATTCTTAACTTAATATTGGTTATTGGACTTCTTTTAAAGCCGGAGAAAAGGCTATGGTTTTATTTAACCTGTGCACTATTTAAGAGAGCGTTGCCGTATACGGTATATTCCAGTGGACTACCTATTCTCCCTCGCCTTGTTGTGGCAGGGTGCTGGATCCAAAGGTCTATGTCTGAGATCTGTTCTGTTGTCTGCCGGTTGGTGACCTGGCCTGAAGTGGACTGTTCTATTACTCTATTGTAACTTATCGATTATGGTGTGTCTCGGCGTGACTTTCAATGTACATTATTACACAAAGTGATCAAAAGTATCCGGACACCTGGCTGAAAATGACTTACAAGTTCATGGCGCCCTTCATCGGTAATGCTGAAATTCAGTATGGTGTTGGCCCAACCTTAGCCTTGATGACAGCTCCCACTCTCGCAGGCATACGTTCAATCAGGTGCTGGAAGGTTTTTCGGGGAATGGCAGCCCATTCTTTACGGAGTGCTGCACTGAGGAGAGGTATGGATGGCGTTCACTGAAGCCTGGCACAAAGCCGGCGTTCCAAAACATTCCAAAGGTGTTATATGGGACTCCAGTCAGGACTCTGTGCAGTCCAGAATATTACAGGGATGTTATTGTCGTGTAACCACTCCACCCTAGGCCATGCA
Source organism: Schistocerca americana (assembly GCF_021461395.2). NCBI lineage: Eukaryota > Metazoa > Arthropoda > Insecta > Orthoptera > Acrididae > Schistocerca > Schistocerca americana. The sequence continues at coordinate 207,390,772 of NC_060122.1, read as the reverse complement.
TTATGAACAGGTGCCCGATTGTGTTGAAAGATGCAATCGCCATGCCCGAATAGCTTTTCAACCTTGGGAAGCAAGAAGGTGCTTAAAACATCAATGTAGACCTATGATGTGGCAGTGTCACGCAAAAGAAATGGTTCAAATGGCTCTGAGCACTATGGGACTTAAATTCGCAGGTCATCAGTCCCCTAGAACTTACAACTACTTAAACCTAACTAACCTAGGGACGTCACACACAATCATGCCCGAGGCAGGATTCTAACCTGCGATCGTAGAGGTCGCGCGGTTCCAGACTGTAGCGGCTAGAACCACTCGGCCACTCCGACCGGCCACGCAAAAGAATAAGGGGTGTAAGCCTCCTCTATAAAAAACACGACCACACCACAACACCACAGCCTCCGAATTTTACTATTGGCACTACACACGCTGGCAAATGACATTCTCCGGGCATTCGCCATACCCACACCCTGCTATCAGATCACCACATTATGTACTATGATTCATCACACAACGTTTTTCCACTGTTCAGTCGTCCAACGTTTACGCTCCTGACACCAAGCGAGGGGACATTTGGCATTTGCCAGCGTAATGTGTGACTTTTGAGCAGCCGCTCGACCACGAAATCAAAGTTTTTTCACCTCCCTCCTAAGTTTTGGGACTTTCAGTGGATCCTGATGCAGTTCGGAATTCCTGTGTGCTTTTATGGATAGATAGATCTCTTCCCATTACACGTTACGATTGTCGGCGGTCTCTGTTAGTCAACAGACGAGGTCGGCCTGTACGCTTTTGTGCTGTACTTGTCCCTTCACTTTTCCACTTCAGTATCACATCGGAAACACTGGATATATGGATGTTTAGGAGGGTGTAAATCTCACGTACAGACGTATGACTCAAGTGACACCCAATCACCTGCCCACGGCCAGCCGCTGTGCTCGAGCGGTTCTAGACGCATCAGTCTGGAACCGCGCTGCTGCTACGGTCGCCGGTTCGAATCCTGCCTCGGGCATGGATGTGTGCGATCTCCTTAGGTTAGTTATTTTTAAGTAGTTCCAAGTCTAGGGGACTGATGACCTCAGATGTTAAGTCCCATAGTGCTTAGAGCCATTTTCACCTGACCACGTTCGAAGTCGCTGAGCTTCGCGGAGAGCCCCATTCTGCTCTCTCATGATGTCTAATGACTAATGAGGTAGGTGATATGGAGTACCTAGCAGCAGGTGGCAGGACAATGCACCTAATATGAAAAACGCATGTTTTTGTGAGTGTCCGGATACTTTTGATCACGTAGTGTGGTATTTAATGTTTTGGTGATTATAATTTAAAAAAAAAGAAAACTGTCTCACTTCCGGGATTCTCGCTCATTGCCTTTTCTTAAGAGTGGAGGCTCGATTTATATGTACAACGTGTTTCTTTTAGTTCAGCCTTGTACCTCACTGAAGAAAAGAAATTTTTGTTGGTTAATAAACTGTTTTATAGAGTGCCAGTAGTTTTCCTCTGTTCTTCCTCTATGACCTATTGCTTGATGTCCTGCTCAGATACAAGCACTTGTTGACTGTATGACACTGGTCTCTCTTTTACGAGAAGACAGGCAACCTTGACCCTACTAAATAGGTCTTCATCCGTTTTTATGGTAATTCTGTGCACCAGCGTCTTGAAGTAACCCCATAGGAAAAGTCCGGAAATGTAAGATCTGGTGATCTCGCTGGTCATGTAACTAGACCTCCCCTTCGAATCCAACGATGAGGATACCTGATATTCAGGTTCCCATGAGCATTAGCATTGAATTGGCCCCAGGCAACGCTGTGTTGAAACCACATCCTTTCGCGGAGAACAATGGATACACTCTCCAAGAACTTTGGCAGCACATATCTCGGTAAAATCAGGTAACGTGGACCAGTGAAACTGGGAGGCGGAAAATAAGGTCATGTTAGGTGATCTTGGCCAATGCCTTCCCATTCGTTAACAAAGAATCGTTGATGGTGGCCACCAATGTGGGTGGTGTTGGGATTGTCCTCACTCCAGACATGGCAACTGCGGCTATTGAAAACACCATCGTGGCTGGATGAGGCCTCATCCGTGAACAAGTTTACTACTACAGCACTGTGACGGATAATCCATTGACAGAAGTGAAAATAGGGCTCAGAGTCCGCTGGTCCCAGTGCTTGCATACATTCCTCATGACAACGGTGTAAACTTGTTCCACAAACACTCTGCACACTCAATCCTTCGAAGCGTGGGTTTCACGAACAACTTGACGGGTGCTTATTCTGTGTGGTCGGCCACACGATCGAACGCCATCACCTCAGTGTCTTTGCTGGGGACCTTGGCTCTCGTAATTTGGTGTCCACAGAGATAAATTTCTTCCAATTAGGACGTTGCGCGTTGCAAAACGTTATCTGTACGTTCGTGCTGCTTTACAGGCACTACATTCTACCGTCCCGTATATTAAATGCATGTCTATCAACTCTCGTGACGAGGGGAGTTCCATCTTTGACTAAGCGTCGTGCACTGCACACATCAGAAACTGTCCGATGCAATGGACAACAGACTCGAGCGTTAGTGACGTGTGGCACACGTTAGTGCGCCGTTGCGATGCATTCGGTCGTCACATGACACACGTGCTATGAGCTAAGTTGTGTATATTATGTCTAATTGATTGTCAGGAGTGTAACCTCTTTATCACCCGCTTCCTGTTCCAGTGTACCACAAAAACAAGAGATCTTTGCGGGAGTACAACAGAACTGAATGCTCCTTGGAACATGTGCATTGAGAATTTGAACAACTATTATGAGTTACGCTTTTGTTATGTGGTCTTTAAATTTCATTCGAAAGGTTTGAGACACACCGTACATCACGATCCCACTAGTTTCTGTATAAGGCTTATTTCAGTTTCGCGTTTCCTTCATACTGTTACACTTTACATAATGTTAGTGTGAAACTAAATTACGCATGAGTAATAAAATACACTACTGTCCATTAAAACTGCTACAGGACTCGAGACGTGGCTGCACGATCCGTTACAGCCATGCGAATAAGATGCCTGTCATCTCGACTGTTAGTGATACGAGACCGCTGGGATCCAGCACGCCGTTCCGTATTACCCTCCTGAACCCACCGATTCCATATTCTGCTAACAGTCATTGGATCTCAACCAACGCGAGCAGCAATGTCGCGATACGATAAACCACAATCGCGATAGGCTACAATCCGACCTTTATCAAAGTCGGAAACGTAATGGTACGCATTTCTCCTCCTTACACGAGGCATCACAACAACATTTCACCAGGCAACGCCGGTCAACTGCTGTTTCGTGTATGAGAAATCGGTTGGAAACTTTCCTCATGTCAGTACGTTGTAGGTGTCGCCACCGGCGCCAACCTTGTGTGAATGCTCTGAAAAGCCAATCATTTGCATATCTCAGCATCTTCTTCCTGTCGGCTAAATTTCGCGCCTGTAGCACGTCATCTTCGTGGTGTAGCAATTTTAATGGCCAGTAGTGTAATATCTACGAGTTACGCTAGGTGAGTTACAGCTTTTACGGTAATCCTCTTGCTGTGCTTCACACTACAGCACAGTGCCTCCAGTGCTGTGGCAGGAAGGCGAGCGGCGGCGGGAACGCTGTCAGCGAGTGCCCTCGCCTGCGAGCCAGCGGAAGTAATGACGACCGGCGGCCGACCCTCGCTTCCAGCCGCTGACGGATGCCCGCGCTTTAATTGAGGCGTTCTTCACCGGTGCTGTTTGTGTGCGTCCTGCCAGGTAATGGTCCCGATTACAGGGAGGCCGCGCCGCCAGGGAACATCCCTAAGGCTCTGTGCGGAGCCTTACCTTCGCTGAACATCAAACATAGTCTTTTGTTGTTTATTTTTAGAGTTCGTATGTTCATTTCCAAGAACTTTAGACACATACATGGGTTGAAATCCCGCAGTAAGGTATATGCACTCTGCCGAGGCTGCTCTTTGCTTGTGTCTCATACCAAGCTAAACATTCCTGCCCTCTTTCGTGCCCCGCATCGCTGCTGGTCTCACAGCCCTAGTGCTGTGCTGTCTGCCTGCCACTTGTCGTAGTGTCTCACGTCTGCCACCTACTTGCTGCCGCCGTTTGAGTCCATGTCGTCCCTCCTCGACTATGAGTCGGCGCCATCTCTTCGTCCGACGTAACTGCACTACTAGCCATTAAAATTGCTACACAAAGAAGAAATGCAGATGATAAACGGATTTTCATTGGACAAATATATTATACTGGAACTGACATGTGATTACATTTTCACGCAGTTGGGGTGCATAGATCCTGAAAAATCAGTACCCAGAACAACCACCTCTGGCCGTAATAACGGCCTTGATACGCCTGGGCATTCAGTCAAACAGACCTTGGATGACGTGTACCGGTACAGCTGCCCATGCAGCTTCAACACGATACCATAGTTCATCAAGAGTAGCGACTGGCGGGCCAGTTCCTCGGCCACCATTGACCAGACGTTTTCAATTGATGCTAGATCTGGAGAATGTGTCGGCCAGGGCAGCAGTCGAATATTTTCTGTATCCAGAAAGGCCCGTACAGGACCGGCAACATACGGTCGTGCATTATCCTGTTGAAATGTAGGGTTTCGCAGGGATCGAATGAAGGGTAGAGCCACCGGTCGTAACACATTTGAAATGTAACGTCCATTGCTCAAAACGCCGTCAATGCGAACAAGAGGTGACCCAGACGTGTAACCAATGGCACCCCATACCATCACGCCGGGTGATACGCCAGTATGGCGATGACGAATACACGCTTCCAATGTGCGTTCACCGCGATGTCGCCAAACATGGATGCGACCATCATGATGCTGTAAACAGAACCTGGATTCATCCGAAAAAATGACGTTTTGCCATTCGTGCACCCAGGTTCGTCGTTGAGTACACCATCGGAGGCGCTCCTGTCTGTGATGCAGTGTCAAGGGTAACCGCAGCCATGGTCTCCGAGCTGATAGTACATGCTGCTGCAAACGTCGTCGAACTGTTCGTGCAGATGGTTGTTGTCTTGTAAACGTCCTTATCTCTTGACTCAGGGATCGAGACGTGACTGCACGATCCGTTACAAAAAAATGTGTGTGAAAACTTATGGGACTTAACTGCTTAGGTCATCACTCCCTAAGCTTACACACTACTTAATGAAATTATCCTAAGGACAAACACACACAACCATGCCCGAGGGAGGACTCGAAGCTCCGCCGGGACCAGCCGGATCCGTTATAGCCATAGGGATAACATGCGTGTCATCTCGACTGTTAGTGATACGAGGCCGTTGGGATCCAGCACGGCGTTCCGTATTACCCTCCTGAACCTAATGATTCCATATTCTGCTAACAGGCATTGGATCTCGACCAACGCGAGCAGCAATGTCGCGATACGATAAACCGCAATCGTGATAGGCTACAATCCGACCCTTTTCAATGTCGGAAACGTGACGGTACGCATTTCTCCTCCTTACACGAGGCATCACAACAACGTTTCACCAGGCAACGCCGGTCAACTGCTGTTTGTGTATGAGGAATCGGTTGGAAACTTTCCTCATGTCAGCACTTTGTAGGTGTCGCCACCGGCGCCAACCTTGTGTCAATGCTCTGAAAAGCTAATCATTTGCATATGACGAATCTTCTTCCTGTCGGTTAAATTTCGCGTCTGTAGCACGTCATCTTCGTGGTGTAGCAATTTTAATGGCCACTAGTGTACTGCTACTACTACTACTACTACTACTAGTAGTATTTGTAGTAGTTTTATTCATCCGTAGAAAACAAGGTTATTGACATACTGGTATTGGAGCTGAGGAGTAAAAAATGATGTCTATCGCTTTCCATCAGAAGAGATTCTCTCTGGCTTCGGTCAGCTAGGTGAAATGGTAATGACTGGCAGTCTTCTTTGTAGCATCGTCCGACTTGGACTTTTAGTACAGAGGCTCAGACTGTTGAGCTGCCTGTAGGCTGCAGATTCCTCTACTTGCGACGTAAGGTGGTGGATTTTGTGGCTCATCGTAATAGATTACACATAGGAATCGGCTACACGGTAAGCAGGCGCTGTCCGAAAGAGACAGGGAGGTTTCTTTGGGCAGGGGTTCTCAGGAAACTGCAGAAAGTGCATCTTTCTAAAAGGGTGCAGGGCAAACACAGGAGAAGGGGACATAGCAACCATCGGTATAGCAGTTGCACACTGTCGAAGCTCCATTGAGAAAAAGCCAGACCTCCAAGCGATCATAAAAGGCACTGAAGATCAAATCGTTATATCTCTGAAAGCTGGCAAAACCAGCAGAAATTTTTAAGAAAAACGTAATGGTGTTCAGAAAGGATAGATTGAATACAATTGGTGTTGGAGTGCTTACTGCTGTCAGAAGTAGTTTACATTGTAGTGAAATTGATTTAGATAGTTCCTATGAATTGGTACGGATAGACCTCGACTTGACAGCCGGAAAAAATAAATAATTGGTTCCTTTTACCGACCCGCCGACTCAAATGGTACAACTGCTGAACACTTCAAAGAAAACTGGAGTCTCTTTTCAAATAAGATACCCACTCATATAATTAGTGGTGACTTCAATCTACCCTCAATATGTAGAAAAAACTACATGTCTACAGTCGATGGCAGGAATAAAACGTCGTCCAATATCGTACTGAATTCTTTTTCCGAAAATTGTTTGCAACAGTAAGTTCAGGACCCCACTCGAAGCGTAAATGGTTGCGAAAGCATGCTTGAATTCTTAGCAACAAATAATCCTGAACTAACAGGGAGCATCATGATGGAAACAGGGATTATAGACCACAAGGTCGTTGTAGCAAGACAGAAAACCGTTACACTCAAAGTTACAAAAAATTAACGTAAAATACATCTATTTAACAAAGTACAAAAAATTCTTTCTAAGAGACAGTCTCCAATCCATGTAATCTGATTATGTGAGCGTGAAACAGATGTGGTTTAAATGCAAGGAAATAGTGTCGACGGCAATTCGTAGATACACTATGTGATCAAAAGTATCCGACTCCTAAGCAGCATATTAGGTGCATTGTGCAACCACCTACTGCCAGTTACTTCATATCAGCGACCTTAGTACACATCGTGAGAGGGCAGAACGGGGAGCTACGTAGAACTCACAGACTTCGAACGTGGTCAGGTGATTAGCTGTTACGTGTGTCATACGTCTGTACGCGAGATTTCCACACTCCTAAACATCCCTAGCTCCACTGTTTCCGATGTGATACTGAAGTGGAGACATGAAGGGACACGTACAGCACAAAAGAGTATAGGCCGACCTCGTCTGTTGATTGACAGAAACTGTCGACAGTTGAAGAGGGTCGTAATGTGTAATAGGCAGACATCTGTCCAGAGCATCACACAGGAATTCCAAACTGCATCAGGGAGCAGTGCAAGTTCTACGACAGGCGGGAGGCGAGAAAACTTTGATTTCATGGTCGAGAGGCTGCTCATAAGCCACACACATCACGCCAGTAAATGCCAAACGACGCCTCGCTTGAAGTAAGGAGCGTGAAAATCGGGCGACTGAACAGTGAAGAAACGTGTGGAGTGACGAATCACGGTACACAATGTGGCGATCCGATGGGAGGGTGTACGTATAGCGAATGGCCGGTGAACGTCATCTGCCAGAGTGTGTAGTGGAAACAATGAAATTCTGAGGCGCTGGTGTTATGGTGTGGTCGTGTTTTTCATGGAGGGGGCTTGCACCCCTTGTTGTTTAGCGTGGCACTGACATAGCAGAGGCCTACATTGATGTTTTAAGTACCTCCTTGTTTCCCACCGTTGAAGAGCAATTCGGGGATGGCGATTGCATCTTTCAACACGATCCAGCACCTGTTCATAATGTATGGCCTGTGGCGAAATGGTTACACGACAATAATATCCATGTAATGGACTGGCCTACACAGAGTGCTAACCTGAATCCCATCTGGGATGCTTTGGAACGCTGGCTTCGTGCCAGGCCTCACTGACCGACATCGATACCTCTCTTCAATGAAGCACTCCGTGAAGAATGGGCTGCCGTTCCCCAAGAAACCTTCCAGCAACTGATTGAACGTATGCCTGCGAGAGCTGTCATCAAGTCTAAAGGTAGGCCAACACCAGATTGAACTCCAGCGTTACCGATTGAGGGCGCCACGAACTTGTAAGTCATTTTCAGCCAGGTGTCCGGATATTTTCGAACACATAGTGTATATATCAAATAGATTGATAAGAGATGGTACTCATTCCTCATGTTACACAAGAGCGCTCGGAACACGGCTGCAGCAGCAACGAAAAAAGTGTTCAAAATTTTAAAGAACACAATGTCTCCAAGGCTGGCGATGTTATACTGAAGCTAGAGACTTAGTGCGGATTTCAATTGCTTTTAATAGTTTCCTCAGCGAAACTGTGTCTCAAAATCTGGAAGGAAATTCAAGGAGTTTCTGGTCTTATATAAAGTACACAAGCGGCAAGACACAATCAATAACTTCACTGCACGATAGCAATGGTATCCTCACTGACGAGAGTGCCACTGAAGCAGAGTTGCTAGACAGGTTTTCCGAAACTCCTTCTCCAAAGAAGACGAAGTGATTATTCCAGAAATCTTACCAAGAAATGCTGCCAAAATGAGTAATTCAGAAGTAGATTTCCTTAGTGTAGCGAAGCAGCAATCCAGCTCCTATCTCCAGATAGGAGACCAGTTAATTTCCTTTCAGAGTACGCTGACACAGTAGCTCCATACATAGCAGTCATATGCAACCGCTCGCTCGATGAAATATCCGGATCAAAAGAATAGAAAATTGCATAGATCACACCAATACTCAAGAAAGAAATAGGAGTAATCGGTTGAAAAACAGACATATGTTACTAAAGTCGAATGTCATTCCCATAGATGATGTATAATGAGTTAGTTTATCATAATATCTTCCTTGATGTTACCTTGAATTTGGCTGTTCATCTTGACTGACATGGTTGTTCTGAAAGCTTGTCTCCATGATATCATATTCCATTTCCTGTGACTAACTAAAACATTCTAAATCATCCTTCAAACGAACAGAAAGAACAATCTGGTGTAAATATCGAGGTAATTTCATTATTTCCTAATTTCTGTAAGAATGAGTTACATCACACAGTACATACTCTGCTACAGGAGATACAGAGACGTTCCTGTGGCACTGTTTACAAGGCTATCGACGATGTGGAGATTACTACAGCTAATGCAGTTGGTGCCCAAGTTATATTGCAGGGTCCGTATTTTGTGGACGTGTAGTGAATTTTACCTTTACCAAAAATGATGTTGCGCTGTGAGGTAATGATTGGTTAACTGTTGCAGTTGTACGTCATAATGATGATAAGGTAAAAGACGTTCCCAGGCTTGAGACATTTAATAGTTGGGATTTAATTGTTTATCAAACCTCTCACATTCATAAGACAGATGCAAATAAACTCAGTAGGGCTAAAAGGATTATATACAATCTGACTCTTCTGTATTGAATGTTCAAAGAATTGAGCAGGACTGCTAAATCGAGAAATTTTAAAAATTTTCGTCATCACCGTGTTATGTTTAACTCTGACCTGCGCTGTTCCAGACCAATATTCAGATAAATATATTTGTCTGTACTCTTCATATGATTCACAACTTGTAATTAATGTACAGATTCATACTGCAGGTAACCAAACACACAAATTTAACCTTATGGCTACCCAGACAGGTGGGTGGAAGGGAATAACCAAATTGTTATAATATCAGGATGAATGCTGCTGGGCGAATTTCTACAGACATGAAACATTTTTGCTGTTAAAAGTGATCATAATCAAAACTACATATTTTCTCAGCATGTACCTTCTCTCTATGAGGATTTCTGTTACTTTGCTGTAGTCTATTTCTTTACAGCGAGAATTAGGCAGACATTCATGTCTCTATTCGTACGTTCATCAGGTATTTGGCCTCTACTATTTTGTAGCCCTTCACTAACGCTTTTATCAGTTTCTTTTTCAATACTTGAGTCCCCTATTTAATTCTTTCACTGACGCTCATCTCTTCTCATTGATTTACATTTGCCCATTTTTGAATCTCAATAAAGATTTTATTTCCTCTCGCTGACCACCATTCCTTACCACGATTACACAAAGCTGAATCTAATTTGAATTATTCATTAATTGAGGAATAAAACGAACATCTATCTTTTCCACTCTGGTTTTCGGTAATAACCTTTAATTCCTTAAATTTACTCTTATAACACTGTTAAGATCCAACATTTTTTGTTTCATTTGCATAACCGTTTCATCTCTATTCTTTGTGATAATTCTAACATTGTTTTCTCACATTCTTTTCTTGCATCTTACAAACTGCTTTGCAGATGAAACTTCCTGGCAGATTAAAAATGTGTGCCCGACCGAGACTCGAACTCGGGCCCTTTGCCTTTCACGGGCAAGGGCTCTGTCAACTGAGCTACCGAAGCACGACTCATGCCCGGTACTCACAGCTTTACTTCTGCCAGTACCTCGTCTCCTACCTTCCAAACTTTACAGAAGCTCTCCTGCGAACCTTGCAGAACTAGCACTCTTGAAAGAAAGGATATGCGGAGACTTGGCTTAGCCACAGCCTGGGGGATGTATATGAATATCAGCGCACACTCCGCTGCAGAGTGAAAATCTCATTCTGCTTCGCAAATGTTTAAGCTACTAATTAATTTATAACTGGAATGATTATAGAGGTTCTTCAATAGTGGCAAACTTATGATCAACACTAGAAATTCTGCCGTCAAACTGCCTTTGCAACTGTTCCCCTACGAATGCATTCGTTTTAGTAAATGTTCGCATTACATTTTCTTTCATGGACTCATACTTTTGTCCTTGACTATTTATCTGTCCTTGTATAGAGCACCAATATTACCCCTTAGCTTCTCAGTCAAGTCCCTTTTAAAGGCCTTGATCTTCTCTCCTAATTTCTCATCAAACCTGTTCACACTACTTTGTAATTTTTCTGACATCCTTCTTACAAGTCTGTCTTGAACTCTTTAACCCTGTCTCTACTACTACATTTGCTAACAGATTCCATTCCAGTTAATTGTTTCCTACGATATTCCCCTATTTTTTCAAATTTATTGTCATAACTCTCCATTTATAATCCTTCCTCAAGCCTAATAGTAGAATACAGAATGATCGTAACGCTTTTTTGTAGCTATGCTACCACTCCATTGTTCAACCTGTGGAGAAGAAACCGTTGACGCTTAGAAATTAATTCCCTTCACATCTTCCTATTGGTAATTTCCAAAGTTTCAACCACATCCACTACTTAGGATATCAGCTTTTTAAAATCTGGGTACCTTTAAGGCGGATGCCTAATACAAAACACTACTTTTTTTATTCTCCCAGGTACATTCCGACGCCGATGTGGCGTCTTCTGTGCATTTCAAATGAGAATGCATTTTTCATATCGATGCTTTATGCCCTTTTTTGTTGTTTTGACAGCACGTCATACTTTTCGTTCTGTTGTGTATCTCCGGTGGATATTTCTTCCTACTGCTAATGTGTACACTAATTTCACACCGTTTTTTGATGCAGATTGATCAGAAACAGGCTGGAAAGCTTGTAACGGCGCTGAAGTGTAGGTTATGCTGTGAAATAATTGTTAACAAAAAATTGATACGTTGCACAGTTTCCGAAATAATTAGCCTTCAAATTAGCATTTCGTGCCCAGATTCAAGTGATCCGCTAGATACAATGAGTGTCAATTGTTCTCATACTGTAGATGGTAGTGGACGAGACTGCTTAGCCTTTGTCTAGGATTCAATCCTTGCTACCGAGCCACGTGAAATTTCTATATCGTTCCGTTGTTGGTTTCAGGAAACCAAACGAATAACACGTTTGGCGACACCCTCTGTAGCGGGCCGCTCGAATTTGCACGCACAAAAGCCTAATTGTCTAATTTCAGTGCTAATTAGCTTGGAAATTGTGCAGTGTACCGAATTTTTTTTAACATTCTCAGCACAACCTACTGCAACACCCTTACAAGTTTTTCTCAGTGTTTCTGACAACCCTGTACAACTTTATTCTCAGATTTACTTCACATATATTTTCCACAAAACTTATTAATTAAAGGTGAGATTGAACTCATATTTTAACAAAGGTGTGAAAACAGTGTACAACTTGGCATAGGAACAGTTATTCTCCAGAGACATGGAACAGGATGGAAAATATGACATGGTGTCAAAAGAACAAAAAAGATCACAAAAGAAACCAAATCTGTAAAAATTCATTTTGAGAAACAAATTTGATCCACAGGAGATGATGCTTAGATCTCGAAACGTGTCTGGGTGTGTGAAAAGAAATAGTGTTTCTCTTTACCCAGATTAGAAGAAAAAGCAGATTTTAAATCGTCAACACCGATAAGTATCAAGAGGAGCATCCAACATGAATACCACCTTTTCCTATGTTACTGATAACCTAATTGTCAGTACCGTGACTACGAGCTGTAGTGCCTCCTGGGTGATTGCTAGTACCTCTAATTGAATCCACTGGAAAACTTTCCTAACTTAACGGCAAGTTCTATCAGCCAACAACATTTTACGTAAATAAACATACCGAAACCAATTTTCAACACTGCATACAAGCGCTAACCCTCGCAATATCAAGGGGCAGGGGTTACTTTATTCCCATCTTCTGAAAATATTGTAGCCTACTCTTGTACTGTGCACGTTAAAATTTTGAAAAAAAATATTGTTTTAAGAATTTCTTATACCAGATTCCGTAATTGTTATACATTTTCCAGTAAAATTAAACCCAAATATTTAAGACATAGTATTGAATGTAACTTTTTCCAACACAATGTCACATTGATCTTTTCAGGTTCATCTACGTTGTGACTAAATGTTAACGACAATAAACGAAAACGTATTTTTAAAAATTTTTTCCTACGCCACCCCAATGCCCCTCAGTAGCCCACACTATGGAAAAAGCGTTGATATTGCAGGGGTTAATACGCCATGTGGAGAAAATTGCATCAGACCCCTGCGCAAAGCTTCAACAAGACTCACACTATCTCTGCTCACTTCAATCCTTGCAGAGGAGATCGCCAGATGTACTGCGTCTGTCAACAGTAAAGCATTCTCACCTAGTAATCGTATCAATATGCATCTGACTTTTTGGTAGCATATTTAGACAGACACCGGTACATACATTGAGTGACGCTACTGTCTATCATCACTTTGATGACAATCTGGTGTGATAAAGAGCATCTGGATGACACAGTTTCTGTCATTATATATGGGATAAAGAAACCACATCACAGATACGTTTGCTGAAACAGCGATTGGCAATGCCACAACAGCTGAAAAGAATAACATAAGAGCTCGACAGGCGCAGTTTCGTCGCTCTGCAGCATACATTAACAAGGCTGACGGTATTATAAAACAGTGATGTCTCATAGACATCTACTTAAGCACAAGTAAGTTAAAATCCGGAGTACCATCAATTATAAAATGTTTATTTATTGTTACCTCAGAAAAGCATGAGATGTCAACATTACTCTAAGATAATGAGAATAGATATTTCAAATAAGCTTCTGATTTATTAGAATAATTAGTATGATAAACTCTCACATAGATTAATACAACTCGAACCATCTGCTGTATTTAATCCTTTCAGAGCCTCTTGCTACAGTTGTATACATAACTTATACTTTATCTTAGCTGTAAGAGAAGCATTTTTTCGCAATTGAAACCTGAGATACACAATTGTAAATTTTCAGTCTTTTCATAATGTGCAAGTTCTGCCAACTGTTGGGATCACTATGGAAATAACAGAAAGTCAATGTAGAAGTGCGCAGCAGCTCGTGACCACCAGAATAGAAGGATGTGATTGGTTCGCTATCTTCCAGTGCATAATTGAGAACTGTTATTGTTATTTTGAATGTTAATTATTGAATGATCATTTTACTACTTATTAAATTAGAGAATATTTCGTAATTAAATATTTTAGTCCATAAAATGAAGCCAAGTGTACAAAGTATATTTTGAAAACGGATAGATATTTTGTATAAATCGTGTATCTAAAATCATTGTAAAATCACCCAAGAGCATTGCCACGCCTGTGCGGCTGATCCCGGCGGAGGTTCGAGTCCTCCCTCGGGAATGGGTGTGTGTGTTTGTCCTTAGGATAATTTAGGTTAAATACTGTGTAAGCTTAGGCACTGATGACCTCAGCAGTTAAGTCCCATACGATTTCACACACATCTGAACATTTTGAACATTACCACATAAAGAAGAATTTTCCATCCTCCAGAAAAAACTCAGGTCAGAAAGGATTAATAGAGTCACATTCTGCTTTAATCCTGAGCGGCAACATTAAAAAAGCTCAGAAATATTGCCAATCAGTTTAGTGAATGAAACAACAACTTACTTACTTCCGATCGCGGTTCAACATGGGACGTGAACGTAATGAAAATGCTGTGTATTGATCTCAGTTTAATTGCCATTCTGCTACACGGTTCTTAGAAAAGCCTAACCAATCACGCTACCTCTGCATACCACAACAGACCGCAAGGAAAACATTAGGACCTTACCTAGTTCGCTGAGCAGAATAAAAAGAGAGGAGCAGCAAAATGTGCTCGTTGCAATCAGTTCAAAAAACGTAGCACTCTCTCTCTCTCTCTCAAGATACAGTAGTGTAGCCATTCTCATCCAATTCCAATATTACGCTCTCCTTCTCTTCAACTGAGTGGCAGCAGAAATTACAATTCCACAGCTTGTCTGATACAAACAACTTTCAAACGGTCCTTTTCGGCTCCGCACTGCCTGCAGGCAAAAACTCACATTGCCATGTTCTTTATCACATGCCGAGGTCTCTTAGGACTGACCACGTCTGATCACAGCTGACTGACTGGCTCCATACAACTGCCTCTCCTTCTTCCTTCCGACTTCTACGAGGGCAATCCCAAAAGTAAGGTTTCCTATTTTTCTATAATTACAGAACTCTGTTTGTGTGGCAGTTGGTGACACTGTTTCGAAGAGTGCATCTCGCGCGATGTGTAAATATGAGCACGCCGCGCTGAGGCGCTGTCTTGGCTTGGCAGCCGTTGGGAATGGAGCTCCCGTTGGATGTTACCGCCAAGTGCGAATTGTGCGCAGTTATTCGGTTTTAGGACGCAAAGGACACTGCGCCGATTGAAATCGATCACCTATTGACGGAAGTGTATGGTGAGTCGTGCATGGATGTCAAAAATGTTCGTAAGTGGTGTAGAGAGTTTGCAGCTGGTCGGACCGAAATTCACGACGAACAAAGGAGCGGGACACCGTCAGTTTCTGAGGAGACAGTGCTGAAGGTTGAGCAAAGCTTGCGTGAAGATCAGCGGATTACCCTGGATGATGTCTGCACTTTGGTTCCTGAGGTTTCCCGAAGCACCGCTCACACAATTTTAACGGAAACATTGAACTACTGGAATGTGTGCGCAAGATGGGTGCCACGCATGCTGACTGAGGACCACATGCGGCAACGAGTTGATGCTTCCCGCGCATATCTTCACTGCCTTGCAGCCGAACATGACAACTTTCTGGACTCAATTGTCACGGTTGACGAAACCTTGGGATACCACTTTACACCTGAGGCCAAACAACAATCACGCCATTTCATAACTTTCTGAACAGCATGGCGGCGAGCTGGTATGACACGGGCATACAAAAACTGCCACAGCGACTACAAAAATGCATCGACAGAAATGTTGATTATGTCGAAAAATAGCTGTAAACTGATGTAAACCATTATAGAAATAAACAGGTGTGTGTACTTATAAAAAACTAGCAGACCTTACTTTTGGGGAGTACCCTCGAAACTGCTCGCGTGGCACCACCACTAAAGAGGCGTTCACTAACTGAGCTACACTCCAAAGACCACAAGTAAATCTTAAATACTTCCCATGTATCAGAGATAAATATCGAAATCTTCTTTGTTCAAAACAAGGATGGCTCAATCAACAGACACCTTTCACACCGTACTGTAGCCCCATACAACTTATCACAACTCTTATTACAGTGATACGTATCTAGTACACGCTACTGGGGCGTGGATCCCAGTTCTTAACACAGGCCGCTCGCGTCCACATAAGAGTCCCTTTAGCCCTTATATGTAGTGTCCAAGATAGTTTCACATCCAAGCTTACCCCCAGGTACTTCACTGCCTCCTCTACTGGTACAGTTTATCGAAGAACTTGTGATTCCAGGACGTGAACAGTAGTACAACATAAAATTTCGGGCGTGCAGCAGCATAAATTTGACTTCTTCTTCTAAATCACTTTCACTTCATGCTTACTGAGGATCCACCCTATTTTTGACGATAGGCTTCCCACGTGTGGCAGAAAAACCATCGATTTAAGACTTTCCTTGTCTTCTTCTGATTTTCTTATACCCACAGTTGGTTACATTTATAGCGCCTTATGTATTATGCTGCTGTGAGTACCTGTTTGCTTCAAAAACTCTTCTCATGTGTAAAAGCTCATCCTCCAGACTCCTCTCGTCAGCAATGACATGTGCTCTGTGTACTAGAGTTCTGAGTAAACTCATCGTCTGTGAAGGATGGTGGCTGTGGTGTCACCGCCAGACACCACACTTGCTAGGTGGTAGCCTTTAAATCGGCCGCGGTCCGTTAGTATACGTCGGACCCGCGTGTCGCCACTATCAGTGATTGCAGACCGAGCGCCGCCACACGGCAGGTCTAGAGAGACTTTCTAGCACTAGCCCCAGTTGTACAACCGACTTTGCTAGCGATGGTTCACTGACAAAATACGCTCTCATTTGCAGAGACGATAGTTAGCATAGCCTTCAGCTACGTCATTTGCTACGACCTAGCAAGGCGCCATTATCAGTTGCTATTGATCTTGTGATGCATGCACCGTCAGACCGACGTTCAACCTTAATGGATTAAAGTTAAGTATTCCACCAGCTACATCCATTTTTTCTAGTCTAATTTCCTTGTCCTGTTCCAGACCTCACGCCAGCCTGCGTGAGCTAAAACGCGTGCCTTTCGGCTTCCTCTAACATTAGTGGGTTGGCCCTCTTGCCAATCCACAACAGTGGCAGCTATTTTTTCGCCCTCCACCAAAGATAGCAGCACTCCTGGGTTCCGTTAAAGATGATTTGGTGCTTCGGAAGCCTGGGGTTTAAAAGATCCTCTGCGACTGCGGCCGTTCATACGTCGGGCAGACGACACGTACTATCCAAGAGAGATGCACAGAGCACCGCAGGTACACCCGGCTCGTACAAACTAATAAACCTGCGGTGGCCGAGCACTGTATTGACACTGAGCAGTCTATGGTGTACGATAACGTCGAAATTTAGCCTCCACTTCATCCTACTGGGAGTCAGTAGTGAAGGAAGCAACTGAAATTCACTTGGCTACGAATTTAATTAATAGAGACAGCGGCTTCAGCTTGGACAAATCTTGGAATCCGGCAATTTCTGTAATAAAATCACAAGGACGTCGCGACGGCGTAGCTCGCAGTGATACATAGAACGGCTCAAATGACTGTGAGCACTATGGGACTTAACATCTGAGGTCATCACTCCCCTAGAACTCAGAACTACTTAAACCTAGCTAACCTAAGGACATCCAACACATCCATGCCCGAAGCAGGATTCGAACCTGGGACCGTAGCGGTCGCACGGCTCCAGACTGTAGCGCCTAGAACCGCTCGGCCACTTCGGCCGGCAGTGAGACATAGGTATCACCGTGTATTTCGGCTGCAAAGCCGTATATATATTTCCATGCATATGCCATACGTATTTGCCGCCGATTAACGTCTCTGGCGGTTTGTATATCTGTGGCCGCATGCGCAGTGGTTCGGTCCGCGGCTTCAAAAGGACAGAGCAATTGCTGGAGCGTCAGTCACCTCGGCTCACTCTGAAGATGCCTGGACGGTATTCAGCCGAAATATTAGAAGAAGAAGAAGAAGTCAAGTTTATGTGGCTGCACGCCCGAAATTTTATGGATCAGTATTTGCGCCGCGAAAATATAAAGATGCGGTAGTAGAACAATTTTCCTGAAACTGACCCTTAGTTCCTGTTCCCTACACTAGTTCTGCGCAGTGGTCGATGCGAATTTTGCCATTGGCCTAAGGGTACTGGCAACTTCGCCAAGTGTTACGAGGGAGTCATTCCACGGGGAGCACTGTTTTGGATGATGCAGAGGTTATTGATGCAGCGAGGTACTGACTCCGTTGTAGAGCAGTAGAATGATACCGTGCAGGCATACAGGACCTATCAGTACAACGGCATAAGGCCGTCGCATTGAACAGAGATTCTTGCGACAAATAGGCTTTTGTAGGCAAAACAATAGACAATGCTGCTTTCAGAAACAAAATGCGTTTTATTCTTTATTGGAAGTCCCTCGTAAAATAACCACATCGTCTACGTATCTTTGACAAAAGCAACCTCTAGAATTTAACTCTTCGGTGAGTTTCAAAAAAATGGTTCAAATGGCTCTGAGCACTATGGGACTTAACATCTGTGGTCATCAGTCCCCTAGAACTTAGAACTACTTAAACCTAACTAACCTAAGGACATCACACACATCCATGCCCGAGGCAGGATTCGAACCTGCGACCGTAGTAGTCGCGCGGTTCCGGATTGAGCGCCTGAACCGCTAGACCACCGCGGCCGGCTTCGGTGAGTTTGTTCACCACTAGATCCAACAGTACCAGGACAGAATTCCTCCTTGCGAACAGCCACTGGTGGTGCTGATCACCATGTTCTCCTTCGACATGGTGGCTTCTACCTTTCGTTTACTCAGCGTGGTCTTAATCCACCCACATACGGTGTTTTTAGCACCATTCCTCTTCTTCAGCTCTTAACGATGGATGCGAAGGTCGTATTGGTGAAAGCCCCTGCAATACCAACACATGCAGAGAGGAATTTTCTGTAAGTGTAATGCTTTTTCCACCTTCTCAGTAGGCTGCTGAAATTCTGTTTCACATTATTTGCCTTGTAGCGTGTTGGTTCACATGTATATTAACCACAGTTAACCTCCATTGCATAACATGCACACTAACCAGTTTTTCTAAGCTCTGTAGGAGAAAAGAGGACTGACTGATCTGTCTCATATCCTTGATTTTGTATGTTCGTTTCTCCATGGCTTCGGAATAAAAGCAACCTTGAAGACATTGTTGCTTTTGAATTCCTTGTTTAAGTTCTGACTTCAGACTGGCATGAGTTTAGACCTTTCCTCTATGAGTGCCAGGCCGTGGTCTGTTTAGCACCCGTTTCAACTTAAAACTTGATACACATATTCTCAGATAAGAATGGCTCTAACGCCACGTGCCATTGTTTGATGTAATTACCCATTAAGATGAACCCAAAAGTTATGCCAGTTACTTCTGCCCTCCTTATGTTGTTTAACGCTGTTCCCCCCCCCCACCCCCCCCACCCCCCCCCCACCCCACCCCACCTATTCAGGATCTCCTGGTTACTCTCAAGTAAAAAATCGGGAAGGGGCAGGATGAATAAAACTGAAGTACAAGCTTGGAAGATAGAGGTAGAGATCAGAACATTTACTTGCAAGCGAAGTAATTAAGAGGCGGACTGCTATGTTTCTTACTGGTAGGTTCAATTAACACTCGAGTGTTATTGAAAGGCTTGTTGAACGCCAGTGGGAATTCCTGTAGGGAAGACAATGTTGTTTTCGCGAGACACTGTCGAGTAAATTTGGAGAACCGGCATTTGTAGTTGGCTCCAGAATATTTCTGCTGGTGCCACCGAACATTCGCATAAGAACAACGTAGCGTAAAAAATTATTACGAGTTGTCATCTTGCATTGAAAGCGTAACTTGCCATGGAGCCGGAAGGAGAGCAGATTTTGGTTGTAACGCTGGCATAGCTAACACTGGCTGTTGGACCGAGCGAGCCTTGTACTTGCCTAACGCTGCGTGCAGTGCGTTACACATGATCTCTATGAATCTGAAGAAGCATTTTTCGTACTTAGTATATCAGATTCAATGGCTATCGCAATCATACTGTTAAAATTTCAGATCGATAACTTTGGAGATATAACATTTTACCTTAAACAGGTAATAACCGAACTGGTATTGTAAACTGAGTTAGGTACTGCAATGTATGGATCTATAGTATCAATCGAAACTACAACCAAGATAATAGGTTCATATAATCTAATTTTCTGAAATTTTCTTTAGTTTCATTTCCACAGAGATCTGGCATAATTTAAAGTACATTGCAAAATTATTATTTCAGCGTGTTTTGGTCGTGTGTGTGTGTGTTTTCGAAAGACAGAGAGTGAATGGATGACATGTAAAGTTAGAATGTCGTACTTTATTAAAACTATGTAAATATACAGGGTGGTCCAATGATCGCGACTGGGCCAAATATCTCACGAAATAAGCGTCAAACGAAAAAACTACAAAGCACGAAACTTGTCTAGCGTGAAGGGGGAAACCAGATGGCGCTATGGTTGGCCCGCTAGATGCCGCTGCCATAGGTCAAACGGATATCAACTACGTTCTCTTAAATAGGAACCTCCATTTTTTATTACATATTCGTGTAGTACGTAAAGAAATATGACTGTTTTAGTTGGACCACTTTTTTCGCTTTGTGATAGATAGCGTTGTAAATAGTTACAAACATATGGCTCACAATTTTAGACGAACAGTTTGTAAGAGGTAGGTTTATTAAATTAAAATACAGAACATAGTTAAGTATGAACATTTTATTTCGATGGTACCAATGTGATACATGTACCTTTGTGAACTTATCATTTCTGAGAACGCATGCTGTTACAGCGTGAGTACCTGTAAATACCACAGTAGTGCAATAAATGCTCAAAATGATGTCCGTCAACCTCAATGCATTTGGCAATACGTGTAACGACATTCCTCTCAACAGCGAGTAGTTCGCCTTCCGTAATGTTCGCACATGCATTGACAATGCGCTGACGCATGTTGTCAGCCGTTGTCTGTAGATCACGATAGCAAATATCCTTCAACTTTCCTCACAGAAACAAATCCGGGAATGTCAGATCCGGTGAACGTGCGGGTCATGGGATGGTGCTTCGACGACCAATCCACCTGTCATGAAATACGCTATTCAATACCGCTTTAACCGCACGCGAGCTATGTGGTGGACATCCATCATGTTGGAAGTACATCGCCATTCTGTCATGCAGTGAAACACCTTGTAGTAACATCGGTAGAACATTACGGAGGAAATCAGCATACATTGCACCATTTAGATTGCCATCGATAAAATGGGGGCCAGTTATCGTGCCTCCCATATTGCTGCACCATACATTAACCTGCCAAGGTCGCTGATGTTCCACTTGTCGCAGCCATCGTGGATTTTCCGTTGCCACATAGTGCATATTATGCCGGTTTACGTTACCGCTGTTGGTGAATGACGCTTCGTCGCTAAATAGAACGCGTGCAAAAAATGTGTCATCGTCTCGTAATTTCTCTTGTGCCCAGTTGCAGAACTGTGCACGACGTTCAAAGTCGTCGCCATGCAATTCCTGGTGCATAGAAATATGGCACGGGTGCGATCAATGTTGATGTAGCATTCTCAAAACCGACGTTTTTGAGATTCCCGATTCCCGCGCAGCTTCTGTGCTACTGATGTGCGGATTAGCCGCGACAGCAGCTAAAACACCTACATGGGCATCATCATTTGTTGCAGGTCGTGGTTGACGTTTCACATGTGGCTGAACACTTTCTGTTTCCTTAAATAACGTAACTATCTGGCGAACGGTCCGGACACTTGGATGATGTCGTCCAGGATACCGAGCAGCATACATAGCACACGCCCGTTGGGAATTTTGATCACAATTGCCATACATCAATATGATATCGACCTTTTCCGCAATTGGTAAACGGTCCATTTTAACACGGGTAATGCATCACGATGCAAATACCATTCGCACTGGCGGAATGTTACGTGACACCACGTACTTATACATTTGTGACTATTACAGCGCCATCTATCACAAAGCGAAAAAAATGGTCCACCTAAAACATTTATATTTCTTTACCTACTACACGAATATGTAATAAAAATGGGGGTTCCTATTTAAAAACGCAGTTGATATCCGTTTGACCTATGGCAGCGCCATCTAACGGGCCAACCATAGCGCCATCTGGTTTCCCCCTTCGAGCTAGACGAGTTTCGTTCTTTATAGTTTTTCGTTTAATGCTTATATCGTGAGTTATTTGGCCCGGTCACTATCAGTGGACCACCCTCCGTTCGTCAGAAAGTTGTGGTGCAATAGTGGAATTTGTGACGTATGTCCGAGTGAGCTTGATTTTGTAAAAGGCTACCAGAAGGGGCGTTGTGTATTAATTTTATTAGTAATTTATTTTTGGAATGGGATCGTATTTTGTTTTCGTTAAATTTTACTTAGTTTAGAAATTACGAAATTTCTAGTGTAAATTACTTGTGGTAATCTGTTTGGTTGACTTAGAAATACCGCGAGTGTAGAAGTGCTCGAGATGGTCTGATTACCTGCTTAACATGCTAGCCAATAGGAATTCATCATTTCCCACGCGTTTGAGAAGGGCTTTGTCCCTCAGCCCTATGAGTCGCGGATAGTCGCTCGGCAGCCGTCTTCTGGTAAACACTAATATTAAAGCGCGGTGATTAAATTTGTACGAAAAAGAAGAAATTCACATGTTTGATCGGTTCTCGTGTCGTTGAGGAAAAGCGTAGACGCATAATTGTCGACATATGGAAGTATAGGTGTGGCCGTGAGTCGTGCACGGATAGCCAAATGGTAAGGCCTCCAGTCGCGATAAGCGTGAAATCCGGATTCGTGTCCCGGTTCGTGTCCCGGCCCGGCACAAATTTTCATTTTCCGCATTCCATTCTGCAGCTGATGGTAGTCCTTATTGGCAATTGCGAATTCGTTTGACAGTATTGAGTATTTTG
The DNA here is from genome assembly GCF_021461395.2 of Schistocerca americana. Lineage (NCBI taxonomy): Eukaryota > Metazoa > Arthropoda > Insecta > Orthoptera > Acrididae > Schistocerca > Schistocerca americana. Next base: position 207,367,878 of record NC_060122.1, on the reverse strand, counting down.
AGCTTTATGAGGGATTTATTGTAGGAGATATTCGTATGTGAACATGTCATGTCATACATAAACTCCACGGGCGTGTTTCGTGCAGATTACGATAAATCATGGCGAGTATTTCTTTACAAGAAACACAGTGAACGACTGAATGCGTTACCTCACAATAAGCCGTGGATAGTGGATCAATGGCTGTTTAGGGCGTTCAAAATATCACGTCGGACTAGATACCATCTGGCTGTTCTCGGGTGTGAACTGGTAACAGAGACAATCAGTAACATTGTATAATTGATGTAGCGACATTAAATACGGACTTGACAGCCATTTTCCGTATTTTAAAGATAATAAACCAACTTACAGGATATTTTCAACTTTTTTTTCAAACGAGTCATGCAAGAATCCCGAAGTCTCGATAGTTTAACTTTCAGCTACTGTCCATAGACTTGAGTTATGTGGCCTTTACGTGGTAGGTATTCAGTCAATTTTCGTCAACCTATGTACTATTGCAGAGCGAAGGAGCAGACAACTGAAACCTATCCAGATACGTGGACTTATTCTTCAAAGGATAGTGAGAGACAAACCCTCCTCGAGGCAATAAGACAGGAGAAATAAGTGTTCATACGGAAACGTATAGAGAATAGTTTTTTGCTCGCTCTATCTGCAAGTGAAACAGGAAAGGAAATGACTAGTAGTAATGGAAGGCACCCTCCACACATGTACCGTACGATGTCTTGCGAAGTATGTATGTAGATGCAAATGAAGAAGCACATGGTAAACTCTTCGCATCTGCGCCTGCTATCTGAGAACAAATAACATATTCCCTGCAACACTCTGTATCATCGAGAACCAATGATGTGAGACTAGCAGCAGATGGACCAGGGCACTAATGTCCCTTGCGCAGGCTATCGTTGATACCACAGCGGAACCGCCTGCGACTGAAGTGGTCCGTGACTGGGAAGTGTGAACTACCGATGAATGGCGTCGCATTGTGTTCTGCGATGAATCGCTGTTCTGCACTACCCCCGATGACTATCGTCGGTGAGCGTTCCGGCGACCTGGAGAGAGACCGCATTCATTCAATGTCTTCCAAGGGCACAATTGTGTAACCCTAGTCATGGTGTGGAAAACCATCTGGTATTTATTCCGTCACGGCTGGTAGTAATTGAGACAATCTCGGACACCAAGTCTGACCCAACACCGGTATTCAGGATACCAAGAACAGTTAGAACAGTTGTGGGCCAGTTCCCTTTAGCAGATCATGCAACGGCTTTATACCACCCTTCCCAACCGAATCAGAGCTTGCATCCAGGCCAGATGGGCTGTAAAGTTATACTGAGAAGTGGACTCATGTTGCCAAGTTCTTTGACTTGATTCTCTAATCACTACAATGTCATCACACATCCTGTCAACTTGTAAAGTTCCATTTCATTTTCTTCTTCTTTTTCTGGTTGTTTCACTTTTTCTTCAAGAAGTGTATGACTCAAATTTATAGAAGCTATTTGCTTGAAGACAGATATAGTAATATTGTTTCTTTGCCCCATAATTTTTAATCGAAGTTCTACAAACGATCGACACTGTTAAATACCATTTAACGTGAGCCCACGTGTTTGCACAGTGCTCATAGTTAAACATTGTTCCAACTAATCCGTACGCCGTCCATGTAAGCTGTTACTTCAGCAACGTTTAGTAAGAAAAAAAGAAAAAAAAAAAAAAAACAACAGGCATTTGTTCCACGATCATGTCTTCTTTGTTTTTAAGAAGTACGTGGCTGATACAAAGAGTTCCAGCCCACAGTCACAACTTATGTCATGGTGTGTTGAACGTCAATTGCGCTGCAAGAACAGCAGAAGCAGTACGTTTGTACATCAGCTCTGCTGAAACTACTGACTAAATACTACATCCCCCTTGCTTTTAGTCTTTACTGCACAAAAATATTTGACTGGATGTAAGTAGTGCCAGTTATCAATCAAACTGTAAACTTTAAGGCCGGCCGGAGTGGCCGTGCGGTTCTAGGCGCTACAGTCTGGAACCGCGTGACCGCTGCGGTCGCAGGTTCGAATCCTGCCTTGGGCATGGATGTGTGTGATGTCCTTAGATTAATTAGGTTTAAGTAGTTCTAAGTTCTAGGGGACTGATGACCACAGCAGTTAAGTCCCATAGTGCTCAGAGCCATTTGAACCATTTTTGTAAACTTTAAGACCACGATTTATCCAGTTTAATGCCAAAAGCTATCCGCACCACAACAGTCACAAACATTCAACAGAGCCACTACATCGCGAGACTGCGACCGATGTTGTTATATTGAACTCAACATCTCGGACAGCTGAGTAGTGCAGCATCAATTTAACAGACGACTCATGGGATCTGTTCAGTTTATCTTTATCTCAGTTATATTATTTTCGGGGTTTTCCTCTTTTTCTATTTTCTTTTCAACTTCATAACTAGCTTTACGCAATTTCAGAAATGGTTACAGTCTTTCCACTACTGAACTGCGAAGGAAAGTTTGGACCATTGCTTTGAAAAGGAAGAATTTTAATCCAGACAACTGTACAAAGCAAATACATTTCTAAATTCAGAGATATTTCCTTGAGTAGAGAATTAGAATATGTGCTGGTCTTCGGATCTAAAATGCAATGAATGACAAGATTTGAGGCGACAGAAAATATCCAACTGAATACCAGGTTCTTCTTCTGTAACGTTTTGTAATATGTTATGCTTCTTATCTTGCTGTTGTTTCTGTTTCTGTAATAGATTAAGCAGATTAAGCAAAGCTTAGGCCTATATAATATAAACGCTTATCTTGTGTAAAAACCGAGCATTATGAATAAAAATTAATGTCATTTCTTATAGAATCGTACCGGTACTAAATATTTCACACCTGTTGCTAAGGAATCGTTGTAAAACTAAATGATTCCTGCCGAAACGGTATTTCGCGGAAGCGGTGAAGTACGTTACTCACCGTCCAGACAAAACAAATGTCACTGATGATCTGAAATTATATGGTCTGTAAATCGAAAGAAATGTCTACTTAGTATTTCGAACTGTTCCTTACTCTTTCGCCTGACGAAATTTGACAACGATAACCACCGAACCTGCTTTGGAAATTTTGGAAAAAGTCGGTAAATTCTACCACTCATGTGTACTGCCGATATAACTAGTCAAATTGTTAAAACCAATGCTTGGTTTCTGTTATGAAAGATAAAAACTGCAACTGTTAGCGTCGTTACACATATTCATTATGAAAGAAACTCAGCTACTTGACCTCCGTCATGTGACTTACATTCTGTACCTCACTCAATTTAATAGTATCTATGGTCCAAGATAGGAACACCCAGCCAAGGCGAGTGAGGAACTAGGGAAGAGCAATAATATTTAGCGTTCCCCCTCTACTTTAGGATGTTTTCAGTATATACCAACTGTCGCTTCGGTAACTCAGTGGTCAGCGCCAAGGATTGGAATGCAGTCAGGGACTGGATATTGTGTTATCCTTATCATCATCGACAAGCAAGTTACTCGAATGGTACCAAATAAAAAGATTGCAATAGAATGCCGAACGACCCCACATGGTGATCTCCTGGCCAATAATTCCATACTATCATTCCGTTTCATTTACCCAATGACGGAAATGCATTACCAGTGTGGAGACTTTTGCCAGTAACTCCATTTCTCGGGAAAAGCGATGGAAAATAGACTTTTATAAGCTGACGAGGTGTTGCCTTTGACAATGCTTATGCATCTACAGGTACCAGTGGAATCCTGAAGAAGACCCGAGCAGAGGAATCGAATCGTTGATCAGTGTGGACGTTTGAAGAGTAATTTCGTGCGACGAAAGCTTATAAACTTATGTTGTTGTTGTCGTCTTCAGTCCGAAGGCCGGTTTGATGCAGCTCTCGATACTACTGTATTCTGTGCAAACCTCTTCGTGTCCGAATAATTAATGCAGCGTAAATCCTTCTGAATCTGCTTACTGTATTCACATCTTGATCTTCCTCTATGATTCCCCACTTCCCTCAAGTACTAAGTTGGTGACTCAGAATGTTCCATCTCAACCGACCTCTTCTTCTAGCCAGTTTGTGGCACAAACTTCTTTTCACTCCGATTCTGTTCAGTATTTTCCTATTACTTACGTGATCAATCCGCCTAACTTTCAATATTCTTCTGTAGCACCACTGTTCAGAAGCTTCTATTCTCTTCTTGTCTGAACCGTTCATCGATCTCAAGCTTCACTTCCCTACATCGCTACACTTCATGCAAATACTTTCAGAAAAGACTTCCTGACACTTAAATCTATATTCGATGTTAACAAACTTCTCACCATGAGAAACGTTCTTTTTGCCTTTGCAAGTGCACATTTTATATCCTTACTATTTCGGCCATCATCAGTTACCTTGGCGGCCGCTGTCACCGAGCGGTTCTAGGCGCTTCAGTTCGGAACCGCGTTGCTGGTTTTGCGGTCGCAAGTTCGAATCCTGCCTCGGGCATGGATGTGTGTGATGTCCTTAGATTAGTTAGGTTTAAGTAGTTCCAAGTCTCATAGTGCTTAGAGCCACTTGAACCACTTTTTTCAGTTACTTTGCCACCGAGAGAGCAAAACTCATCTACTATTTAAGTGTTCGTTTGTTAGCCTAATTCCCTCAGCGTCACCTGATTTAATCGACTACACCTCACTATCCTTGCCTTATATCCTCCTTTCAACAAACTGTCCATTCCGTTCAAATGCTCTTCCATTCTCTTTGCTGTCTCTGACAGAATTACAATGTCGCCAGCAAACCTCAAAGTTCTTAATTCTTCTCCCTAGACTTCAAATTTTTCTCTTGTTTCCTTTATTTCTTGCTCTTTGAATAACATTGGAGATAGGCCACAATCCTGTCTCACTCCCTTCTCAAACACTGCTTCGGTTTCGTGCCCTTCAGAGCTTGTAACTACGGTCTGGTTACTGTAAGAGATCTAAATAGTCTTTCGCTCCCTGTGTTTTAACTCCACTGCCTTCATAATTTCAAAGAGAGCATTGCAGTCAACATTGTCGAAATATTTCTCTGATTCTACAAACACTTTAAACGTAGGTTTGCCTTTCCTTGAGCTATCTTCTAAGATAAATGATAGGGTCAGTACTGAAACTTTCTGGCAGATTAAGACTATGTGCCGGACCGAGACTCGAACTTGGGACCTTTGCCTTTCGCGGGCAAGTACTCTACCGGGCAAAGGTCCCGAGTTCGAGTCTCGGTTCGGCACACGGATTTATTCTGCCAGAAAGTTTCATATCAGCGCACACTCCGCTGCAGAGTGAAAATCTCATTCATGGTCAGTATTGCCACACATGTTCCTATATTTCTCCAGAATGCAAACTGATCTTCCCCGACGTCGGCTTGGTTGGTTCAAATGGCTCTGAGCACTATGGGACTTAACAGCTATGGTCATCAGTCCCCTAGAACTTAGAACTACTTAAACCTAACTAACCTAAGGACATCACACAACACCCAGTCATCACGAGGCAGAGAAAATCCCTGACCCCGCCGGGAATCGAACCCGGGAACCCGGGCGCGGGAAGCGAGAACGCTACCGCACGACCACGAGCTGCGGACACGTCGGCTTGTATCAGTTTTTCCACTCTCCTACACACTTAATGACAATCTGGTTCCTTTCGTCGTGGCAGTGACGTATGCTGTCACATGACTCCGGCGTCAGCAAATGCCGCGAATCCGCTCGTGAGCTGGTGCCGCTGGACAAGCCGACGCGGCGCTGCAGATACCGCCCCTCGCTTTCCCGCCCCTACTGGAGGCCGGGCCACGCCGCGTCCGCGCGCGACAGACACGGCGTCGCGTTTGACGTCAGCGCAGCGCGACACCGGGCCGGAATTGTTTGGCAACACGCTGGGCGCGCCGCGGCCCAGCTGGCGGTATTGATCGCGGCCAGGTGTGTGCGGCTTCATCAGCCGGCGGCGGTGCGCGCCGCGACGAGCCGGCCGCTCTCTGCTCGCACTGGTACCGCCGCCGCGGCCTGACAGCGAACCACTCTGCCGCCAGCCGCAGATGAGCGCCTGCGGAACTCAGGGGGGACGGCGCGCTCCCGCCGCCGTGCGGTTGCGGTTGCCCTCATGTCGCACACGGCTCTGAGACGGTCCGATTTCTCTGTGTGTTAAACGTAACGTGATTAAACCTGTAAGTGTGCATGACGGTTTTGCCATAGCCAGGTTATTCTCAGTGTGTTCCAGGGATATTATACAGGGTGAAAAGTATTTAAACCGACAAACTCTGGGGGGGGCGGGGGGGGGGGGGGTTGTAGGGGACATCAAAACAAATATTTTTCCCTAATATCATTTTTTCCTATGAGGATTATTTAAACCAGTGGAAGCTGTATTACGCTCTTCAGTTTTTAGAGGCCGTATTATGATCTTCAGTTGTAGGTAACTGCTGTCCACCAGTGTAGTAGTATATTGTCTCTGTTTACCAATGGAGCGATACACCTGGAATGAGTGATATCGTTCAAAAATGGCTCTGAGCTCTATGGGACTCAACTTCTGAGGTCATCAGTCCCCTAGAACTTAGAACTACTTAAACCTAACTAACCTAGGGACATCACACACATCCATGCCCGAGGCAGGATTAGAACCTGCGACCGTAGCGGTCTCGCGGCTCCAGAGTGTAGCGCCTAGAACCACACGGCCACTCCGGCCGGCCACTGATATGGTTGGTGCGTACTACGTAGCGCACCACAACGGACGAGCTGCACAGCGGGTTTATCAACAACAATATCCTAATCGCCGTATCCCGCATCATACGACATTTGGTGCTGTGTACCAACGTCTGCGTGAGACCGGGTCATTTCGCAGGTTACCTGGACAGGGACGCCGTCGCACGGTAAGAACGCTGCAATTTGAGGAAGCTGTCTTGCAGCATGTGGAGCAGGATCCTTTAATCAGCACTCGTGCAATTGCACGTAACTTGGGGACGAATCAGACGAATGTAAGAACAGTCCTTCGAGAGCATTTGTTACAACCAATTCACTTACAGGGTGTCCACAACCTGGAACCAGTTGATTATCCACCCAGAGCACAGTTTTCGCAGTGGTACCTGCAACAGTGTGAAATGCATCCTACATTTCCATACTCTGAGTTGTTTACCGATGAAGCAACGTTCGGGCGTGATGGAGTCTTCAACATTCACAATTCGCATGTTTGGGGTGAGGGTAACCCACATGTCACAGTTACTAGCGCTCATCAAGTACGATTCTTCGTTATTGTGTGGGTCAGTGTTGTTGGGGACTGTTTAATTGGGCCGTATCTGCTACCTAGACCATTAAATGCCAGGCACTATTACAATTTTCTCACCAGAGCATTGCCAGAACTGCTGGAAGACGTCCCGCTCCCTACAAGGCATCGCATGTGGTTGTAACATAACGGGGCACCGGCACATTTCAGTCGTCATGTGTGTCGATTCCTGGACCGACGGTTCCCAGAAACGTGGCTTGGCAGAGGTGGTCCTGTACCATGGCCTGCTCGATCCCCAGATATATCCCCTCTGGAATTTTTTGTTTGGGGAGAGATGCGCAACCTTGTTTACGCAACCCCTGTTGCATCAGAAGAGGATCTGGTTGCCCGGATAGTAGCAGCAGCAGGAACAATTCAGGATACTCCTGGGGTTTTTGCCCGTGTCAGACAGAACATGATCCGACGGTGTAACCTTTGTTTACGTGTCAATGGAAGCATTTTTGAAAATCTACTTTAATTGAAATTGGATTGTGTTAATATGTTGTCTCTTGATCATAAAAAATGGAAAAGTGTTGGTTGGTTTAATTAATTTGCATCCAGACAAGTCTTCCTCTACCGGTTTAAAAACTCCTCATAGCAAAAAGTGACATTAGGGAAAAATATTTGTTTTGTGGTCCCTTCCAGAGTTTGTCCGTTTAAATACTTTTCACCAAGTATAAATTGAAGGTAGAGGGTAGAAAGGAAAGGGACCGAACTCATAATAGCAGCTGCATCGGGACTTCATATGGAATCAGCGGCGACGAGTGGAAATGTCTGTTGGATTGAGACTCGAGTCTGGGATCTCCTGCTTTCTAAGCAGTTGCGTAATACTCTCCGCATGCACCATGACTGACTTACATTCCCACTTAGTGCTGCCTGTCCACAGTCCCTGTCGGTGTCCATGCTGCACAATGTCCTGATGCAACTGGTATAATTAATTCTTTCCATTTCCTTTCCTTTCTCTCCCCTCTCACTTCAGCCTACATGATATGCATCACAGTTGCAGATCCCAAATGATATCTGTTCTCTCGAACATGCCAAAAAGAACAGATTCCACACATTCATGTAACTGATACACCTCAGTGGGCTATAAATCAGCAACCACTAGTGCAGATGCACATTTACGTTCGATCTTCCAGCAAGAATCTAAAACCAGTGAGCACAAAAGTCTTGGATGAGGCCTTCAGGTAAGTGGTGGCGATAGGTGGGAGTATGATCGTCCAAAAAGTGTGCCCAGATAGATCTGCACATTTGACATTAACACTCTATCCGAGTGGCGTAGTGGGTAAGACAACTGCTTAGTAAGCAGGAGATCCCAGATTTGAGTACCACTCCAGAACACCTGTTCACTTGTCATCACTGATTCCAATAAAGTTCCAATGCAACTGATATCATCATTTCTTCCCCTTTCCTTTTCTCTCCCTCCACCTTCAATTTATATAATACGAGGTGTGACAATAAATCAGTGAGAGAGATTTTCTGTGCAAGATGTGGCAACCCTCCAGGCTTGCGTAGGCACAATATCTTTGACCTTGGTCTATAAGCTGCTTCTAGTTCGAGCGGCACTTCGATGCAACTGCTCAGTCGTGAGTTGTGCTGTAATAGGTTAACACGTGTTTGTGTCTCTCATCACGGAAATGGAACCGCATAATACTGCGCAACAGTATGCCACTTCTTTTTGCGTTAAATTGGGTGAAAACGTGACGACAACTTACGGTATGCTCCAGAAGGCTTTTGGAGAGAAGTTTATGTCAAGAGCTCGAGATTTTCGTTGGCATAAAATGCTTAGTGAAGGCAGAACGAATGTTTAAGATGAAGACAACTGTGGACGACCATCAACCTCACGGACGGATGTCAACTTGGCCAGGGTGCGTGAACTCGCACAGTCTGATCGAAGATTATCCGTGAAAATGATTGCAGAAGAACTGAACATCAATCGAGAAACGGTTCGTCTAATAATAACTGAAGATCTTGGTATGAGAAAGATATGTGCAAAAATGGTCCCCAGAAATCTCACACCACAACAGTGAGGAGCACGGAAAAATGTGGCAGCCGATTTGTTAGAGCAAACGGAAATCAATCCAGAATTGTTAAGCCGTGTTATCACTGGTGAAGAAAGTTGGTTTTTTCAGTACGATCCAGAGACAAAACGCCAAATTTCGCAATGGTGCTCAAAGGGATCACCCAGATCAAAAAAAGCTTGCATGTCAAAGTCAAAAGTGAAATGCATGCTTGTGTGCGTCTTTGATTCCAAGGGAATTGTTCATAAAGAGTGGGTGCCTCCTGAACAACAGTTAAAGAATATTAGTACAAAGGAATTTCAGAAAGACTTCGAAAAAGAGTTCTTCGTGTCGGTGCCATCATTGCTGATAACTGGATTCTGCATCACGATAATGCGCCATCTCATACTGCTGTCAGTACAGCAATTTTTAACTTCAAAACAAATTTCAGTGCTACCACAGCCACTTTATTCACCAAATATCGCTCCGTGCGACTTGTTTCTATTTCCAAGAGTCAAAACGGCTGTCAAGGGACACCATTTTCAACAACACAAGATGTCCAAAAAGCTGTGATGAGGGTTTTGGAGGATATTACAGAAGACGAGTTCCAGAAATGTTACCATCAATGGTAGAAGCCCTGAAAAAAGTGTGTTACATCAGAAGGGAACTACTTTGAAAGAGACAACACTAAGCTTGACTAAAACGGTAAGCAACATTTTATTTCACATCAGTCTCATTACTTCATTGTCGCACCTCGTATGTACCACAGCTGCGGATTCCACATGGTATTCGTTCTTTCAGACATATCCAGAAGAATAGACATCACGCGTTCATATAGTTCGACAGATATGTCCGTCAGCAGCATTCTGTTGCTTCTGTTAACAAATGGCTCTGAGCACTATGGGACTTAACATCTGAGGTCATCAGTCCCCTAGACTCAGAACTACTTAAACCTAACTAATCTAAGGACATCACACACATCCATGCCCGAGGCAGGATTCGAACCTGCGACCGTAGCAGCAGCGCGGCTCCGGACTGAAGTGCCTAGAGCCGCTCTGCCACAACGGCCGGTGCTTCTGTTAACAGGGTTGGCGAGTTTCACACTGATGGTTCTTATAACTAGCTAATGCATTCTCCATTAGAAGGCACATCTCGTCAATCATAATAATGCATTTTATGAATTGTGTGCAAGCTGTTCTCTGTATATACTTCGTGTTTCAAATCATTGGAACAGGTGATAGTGGGTCCACAACAAAGTATAGTGAGGCAGGGAACCAATGACTGGAAGCGCATATTTATCATATTTTGGACTTACACAGCACTTGCTGCACCGCGTAGCAATAACATAGTTCACGGACGAACACCAGTCGCAATTCATGTACTGAAACAACGTGTGCATTTCTGCTGCACTCTCACAAAGATTTCAGGAGTCTGTTCTACTCTTGAACAGGCAGCAAACGGCAAACAGCGTACACTTGACCTCAAGCCGACATACTGTACACATCGTAGCTCATAGCATGTGTGTCACGTGATGATCGCATGCATTTCACCAGTGCATTGACCTGTGCCACGAGCACACCACTATACCTGGGGCATTAGTCCCTTGCCATTAGACAGCATGTCATCTGATCGTGGTGAAGTATGTTACTGTGTGCTGGAATGATGTGTTGTCAAAGACAGAACATTACACGTCATGAAAGTTGACAGAAATTTATTCAGTGTATGGTACAACAGAATGTACTTCCTGTAAAGGGGCAAAAATGTACAGAAAAGGCTTTTCCAACAGGCTCATTCAACTGAAAGAAATTTGTCTCCTTGGATACCAACTTACAAGAGACTGTATCGTTCACACCAAAGGGAGCTGGTCAAGGTTCCCACCAAAGACATGTCCAAACACCAGACTTCGAGGAGCTTTTGTTGGATTATGTGGCTGATTACTCAGGAATAAGCTTCCTCAATTCGCCTGTGAACCCCATGCTTGTAAGGATATAGTGTCCAGAATACTGCTGGGACAGGTATTACATCCCTGTTATCAATAACGTGTGCAAGCAGTGGAACCAGCTGATTTTGAGCCCCACATTTATCACTTCTATCAATGAATTATCCACCACAGTGATGTAGTGCCGAACTTCGAACGTCTTATATTGTTTAAAAGTGACACCTCTTTCACCTGTGACGGTGTTTTCAACACCCACGTAACAACCATGTCTGTAGTGACGACAATTCTCACGCCACCCGTACTGGACGCCACCAGCAACTATTTTCTGTCAAGTATGCGCGGGCATTGTTCAAGCTCACCTTTTTTTTTTTTGGTCATCAGTCTACTGACTGGTTTGATGCGGCCCGCCACGAATTCCTTTCCTGTGCTAACCTCTTCATCTCAGAGTAGCACTTGCAACCTACGTCCTCAATTATTTGCTTGACGTATTCCAATCTCTGTCTTCCTCTACAGTTTTTGCCCTCTACAGCTCCCTCTAGTACCATGGAAGTCATTCCCTCATGTCTTAGCAGATGTCCTATCATCCTGTCCCTTCTCCTTATCAGTGTTTTCCACATATTCCTTTCCTCTCCGATTCTGCGTAGAACCTCCTCATTCCTTTCCTTATCAGTCCACCTAATTTTCAACATTCGTCTATAGCACCACATCTCAAATGCTTCGATTCTCTTCTGTTCCGGTTTTCCCACAGTCCATGTTTCACTACCATACAATGCTGTACTCCAGACGTACATCCTCAGAAATTTCTTCCGCAAGCTCACCTAAGAAGACCTTATTTGCTGCCTTCTCATTTCACTGGTCCAGGTTACCTGGTGCTCCTGCGAGATTGCTACCACAGTTCTTGGAGACTGTAACTGATGTTGCCTGCAGAAGGTTGCGGATTCAACACGACAGTGGACCGGCCCACTTCGACGTTAATGACCATGAGCACCTGAACAACATGTACCTTTATCATTGGATTGGAGGGTGAGGTCCTGTACCACAGCCAGTGCGATCGCCGCATATCCCATCTCTGGACCTCTTCCTCTTTGGTTAAGTTAAGACGTTGGTCTATGAAACCCCCTTATACGACTTAAGACCTGGTTGCTAGGGCCCAAGTGCCTGTCTCCTGGTGCAAACGATCCTAGGGATCTTTGAGGGAGTACGTACGCTAGAACTTCATGCATTATTGCCACGCATTGAAACTGGCGGTCGTCACTTTTGAGCAATTGCTTTGAGCTACACATTATGAGCTACACACTACGTAGACTGTGCAATTCCTTAACACAATAAATATGCATTTTAGACCATTGCTTCTTTATTTCAATATAATCAGTTACGGACTAATCATCACTTGCTTCAACTTTATCCAAAACATTTGAGACACGTTGTACACAGAGAGTTGCTATCAAACACCTATGGGGTGGTATATCAAGTCACGCTGAACCACGTTTGATACAGACAAAATATTCGCCGGCCGTGGTGGCCGAGCGGTTCCAGGCGCTTCAGTCTGGAACCGCGCGACCGCTACGGTCGCAGCTTCGAATCCTGCCGCGGGCATGGATGTGTGTGATGTTCTTAGGTTAGTTAGGTTTAAGTAGTTCAAACTTTTAGGGGACTGATGACCTCAGCTATTAAGTCCCATAGTGCTCAGGCCCATTTGAACCATTTGAACCAAACTTCCCGGCGAGACAAGGTATACTTTTGATTTCTTATGCCACGGAGAGGCAGCAGACTGTAGGCACACTGTGGCGTGGGTATGTCTTGTGTACTCCATACAATCAAGTCAAATGCTCTCTATGAAAATGGGTAGGTCCAGCAAAAGCTCATTCACTTCGAAAACATTTTTTTCTGGTTATAAACACTCATTCTTGAGAGTTTCTTACTTAACATCAGTCTGTCAATTTATTGTGATACCAGCTTACCTGCTTGGTAGACAGTCTTAACTCAGTAAAATGTCGTCGCTCTGGGACTGATGTGTACTGAAAGAGATCTAATTTTGCCGAGAAGTATCATCAGATATTTTGTTTCTGGAGAAGGTTGTTGCCCGTGAAGTGATCTTTCACTCCTAGACGTTTGATGCAAAGACCTAACTAACCTACAGTATAGTTGCTGGAGCTAGAAATATTTCAAACAACTTCCTGGGTAACGCCACATGCAGAATAGAATGGGTCAATTGCCACGTAAAATTTCAGTGTATGATATCCACCGATGGAGCAACAACAAATACAAAAACTGTTGCTTCGCCCTGAACGAGCTGTGTACGTGAACCACCAGCGTAACGCAATGACGTGGCGCTGGAGGGATATCGTAACAATGGCGACTGTCCGAAGAGTGACTACTGGACGGAAGAGTGACTATTCAGAATACTGACATGGCAGAAACAGCATCTGGAAGCTGATGTGATTTCATGAAGCAACCAAGAGCGCTGACTAAGCACGAAAGTAGGGGGGGATGATTTTACAGCTACTTCACTGTAGCAGAGCCTTTAGGACTGTCCCGCATAAATGCTACTTCTGTCCTGGTGGGGTTCTACTCAGTTGGCCGTCTTACTATCAACAGGGAAGACCTACACCACCGACCATGTGCTCGTACAGTCAGGGGAGCAGCAAGTCTTGTGTGGAGGGATGAAGTCACGGCAATGCCAACTACCGAGACAAGACCGATGGGTAAATAATTATTTTGTGTCGTTGCAAAATTTTGGTACTTCAGCCTGTGTTACATCACATGCAGACTGAAAGTACGAGGATTCTGTAATTCCTCTTTTTTGTGGTTTTGCATATTATTTGGGTGGATTCTGTATTATTTCTGTTGAACTAAATTGTTTTGTGGATTCACATCTGAATGGGTCAACACATCTGCTTTCATGAAATGAGGTTTGAGTGACTAAAATTTTCTTATTGATGTCCTGTGCTTTGAATTTCAAGTGATAGTCTCTTCTTGTCCAATTTGGTTTTTTGAACGCTTTAGATGAGTTAGAATATACATGTCTTGCTGCTTTTGCTTACATGTTTGCTTTGCTGTTGAATTAGTGGACTCATAATAGCAAAAGTATTGTACTTTTGAAAGGTAGCGTGGAGACTGTACACGGTTCCTTGCAAATTACTTTTTGTGAGGTCTTGCCCACTCGTAATAGGGTGCCTACGGGGTGCAGCGTTCTCGGAATACTATACAACAATTCAAACAGATAACAGTAGTAATTTTAATTCTAGAAAACAATTGATAGGCGGCCGGTGTGGCCGAGCGGTTCTAGGCGCAGGTTCTAATCCTGCCTCGGGCATGGATGCGTCTGATGTCCTTAGCTTAGTTAGATTTAAGTAGTTCTTGGTCTAGGGGACTGATGACATCAGACGTTAAGTCCGATAGTGCTTAGAGCCATTTTTTGTAAACAATTGACAATACTGAACTTTATAACAGCAAATATTGCTAGCAAGAGGCAACATGAAAACAGTACAGTTCTTGCTATACACAGAGTCCAAGGAAACATTTGATACGAATCACGACAGTGTGGCAGCGCAGCACTAATCACGTTGCAGACTCGGGCTGATCTGAGCGGCCTAGGCCAACAGGAGCGTCGCTTTTCCACCTTTGCAGGGGGCGAGGCTGTCGCGGCGCGGTCCAATTCCGCGTACCATTGGCCGCCGTTTCCTCGCCGCCTTCTCTGGTCTTGCGTTCCGCATCTTCGTTCCGGCGTTCGTGGTCACACCAAAACGCTTTTGTATCTTTTCTGAATGATATGATGCTCCACAGGAATAATATTTAATCTGTAAACTCATTCATTTGAATTTAGATTTCATATTCAACATACTGTGGTCAGAACACAGTTAGGGTGCAGTTGAGGAAAGTCGTCAGTGATGACGTCATTCTTAAACTTAAAAATGTGGTAGGCGAAATCAGAAAGATAGAAGAACTTCCAGTAGACAGTCATCATATATCTTCTCTACAAGAAAGACCCAAATACTTCTAGAGGCATATTACTTTTGTCAATAGCATAGAAAATTTTATCTAAAGTAATCCTCTGTGCAAGAAAGACCTAAATAATAATAAAAGCGTATCGCTTTTTCCAGTGACATACGAAGTTTCATCTAAAGAACTGCTCAATCTTGCATAACACCAACTAAACAACAAGGGATATTTCAAGGTGGATTTCGGAAAAACGTATAATTCAGCGAACAGATATGGAATTTCAAAAAGACATTCTGCAAATCGGACAACTGGGAAACAAACATATTCGAGTTACATCTGTAGATTTCAAGAAAGTTTATCATTTCATTGACAGCATATCATTAATATTCCAAAATAAATCGGTATAGGTCCAAAAACTACAAAACATAATGCAAGACACGTAGTTTTTGTAGTGCGCAACTACTGTAGAATCCCTACTTGTTGTTGCCAAAATATAACTTCCCTTTTCCTTTCTTCAATACTTTAATACCTCTATTGGTCCATGGTTTTCACATGGCTGTTTAGTGTCCTTTCTGATCTGCTTCAACAGGAAGCTATTTTCAGATAGTCTTATGAATTTGTCTTGGACTAGACTACATTTTATGTTAACATTTGGTTCATTACATCTCATGTCATATCCTGTAAACTATTCTCAATAAAAAATGGTTCAAATGGCTCTGAGCACTATGGGACTCAACTGCTGTGGTCATCAGTCCCCTAGAACTTAGAACTACTTAAACCTAACTAACCTAAGGACAGCACACACATCCATGCCCGAGGCAGGATTCGAACCTGCGACCGTAGCGTTCCCACGGTTCCGGACTGGGCGCCTAGAACCGCGAGACCACCGCGGCCGGCTATTCTCAATAACATTTGTCCTCAAATCATTAATTATTCTAACTGACTTACACCAAGCACTATCCATACTGAAATGCGTTATTTTATTTATGCTAACTGTGCGTCATGATCAGAGAGAGCATTTGTAACTGGGTGAACAGTTATTTTTCTTACTTAGGAGTTCATCAGAGAAAACATTATTGATTAGAGTCCTACTGTCTTTATCCACCTGTGTTGGGAAAATAATTACTGAGAGCAAATTGTAAGGTCCAAATAAGGCTTCAACATCATTTTTCCTGCGAGAATCCCTTAGAAAATGTACACTAAAGTCATGATATGCTGTATGACAACACAGTAAGGAATCCAGAGTCCTCATAAATAGTTCAAAATTTCCCAGTGGAGATCTATATACAGTCGTAAATCTCAGTGAGCTGTTTTTCAGTAACTTGTATGTGCTGATCACTAAAAAATCCACTTGTCTCATTGTTTTGAACTTGTTGTCTTAATGTACGTAACAACTCCATCTTTTCTTATGTTATTTCTTCACGAATGAGCTGCAATAGTATAATCTTTTATATGTAACTTGTAACAGCATAGCTCTAATGTTGTACTGATTTATTTAGTTTTTGTTTCATTTAATGTTACATCGCTGAGCTTCTGTAAATGTGTGTGATTGAATCGATAACATAAAACTGTATATTTCTTTCTTTGCACGAACTTTGATGTCATGGTTTGGTTCTATGCAATTTAGGATATCTGTCGTTTAAATGCTTTGTCCCATTTGGAGGGAACAAAACTTACTGTATATAATTGCAATTTTGTGTGAATAATTTTTTGTAGAAATGTCTATATGTGCAAATGTTCTGTTTTGTTTAAAATGATTATTTGCTGTTATGTAAATTGCTGATCCTCACTTAGGGTTCTTAGTTAGTTTGTATGTAAACGGTGTAGTGTTTCCCCTCAGGAACGGAACTGTGTAGCGCGCGCAAATTGTGGTTGGCCTATGTAGAAAAGGTGGAACTGATAGTGAGTCGGGGACGAGCTAAGAGTCGTGGACAAGCTACGAGTCGGGGACGAGCTACCAAACTGTGCACTGCCAAGTAAAAGATGCATATTGTGCTGGTTCCGAGAGAGGCTTTTCCTGCTACTTTCCAATGCCTCGGATGGATGGATAAATAGCTGGAACTATTCTGGAATTTGTATCTATCATCGCCACCAAGAAATGACAGAGTCCAGCAACTCTGTCTGCGAATCCACCTACCAACATGTAGTTGCCACCACGTTGCGCAATCACTGTAACGTAATACTATAATGATGTACAGTGAAGGATCAGCTTAATGGATGTGCTAATGTGCTCAAATATAAGGTAATTTATTTCTGAATTTATGTACCTACCTTGATTTTTCTCCTCATCATAACACCTCTCAGGTTCCTCTCCGTTTGAACTAAAGCGATTACCAAGTGTCCATACTGAAAGTACATTAAAACCCAGTTTTCTAATTAATGCCTCTTGAACGTAGTAAAGAGAAAGTTAAAGTTAATGTGGCAAGAGAGTGAGTTAAAGTTAATGATGCTTCCTGAAAATAATTTTCCTAGTAAAACTGCTTATTAATGTGTTGTTGTCAACTTCAAATTAAAAGTTCTTAAGACTGAGGCTTATTAAGTTTTGCTTCGTAAATGATCACATTACTGCCTGTTGTAAATCGCAGAAAGTGAGTCAGTTTCTTGCAAGTTTGCCTACATTGTGTTTCACTGTAGTAAAAAGTGGAAAACTGCAGTTGTGAAACTTTATATACTCATGTTTGTTAAGTGTATGTCTCTCTTGTATATAGGAAGTGCATATTAATAATATAACAGGATCCACAGTTTGTCTATTGTATTAATGCTGGGTAACAAGTAATGGGAAGACCACTAAGTATGAAAACCATAATTTTTTTATTCAAATGATAATGAGAAGCAACCTGTTTGTGGATTCCAATTAATTTTCATTTTAAATAGTAAAGTATTTAACTGAGAGAGACTTAACTTATATCCAATTAATGATTCTGCAGTGAATAGTAATAATAACGTTATAAAGACCATTCAGTTTGTATAAGCCCTGAAAGTAATATTGTGTTTCGGTATCTGTTATAATTTTGCAAATAGTTTCTGCTGCTCTAACTGTTAGTTTCAATCTTACCATAAACATATGTGTGTGTCAGAGTTCATTGCACTCGCGTGTGACCAAGAATAGGTTGTGTTTATCCATTAGAGTTACTAATAACTATTTTCTTGAACGAGAATGTTAACCATTCTCTTGCCTAGTTAGGCTGGCGACCGTTTTCTTTATCAGTTGAACAGTGCAGATAGGCAAAATTTTGTTCGTACTGTTCAAATATTTACGTAATTCTGACTTTAACTTCCGATAAGCCACCTCCGTTAGGTACAATACGGTCAACATAATAAAATTCCTCTCAGAGGGTAACACTGCTCTGTTGCGTTATACCATAATTACTCTAACAAAATAATTCTGTTTTGCAAACTGCCTCCAGCTTCGAGGTTATGGTATAGCAGTAGCGGACAGGAGTGTTATAAACTTACCTAACCCTTTAGTTACGTGGTCCTCATAGAGGCACAGGCTGTCTACCTTTTCAGAGCTCTCTATATTCTCCAGAGAAACAAGACGCTCTTTTACCTTATCACTCAATCCTCTAATATACTGATGAAATAAACTAACCTTACCTTTCTGTGCATTATTAAGCATTTTGTGGCCCTCTTCTGTTATTTTCGCTTCTTTCAAAACAGAGTGTCTGAATACAGATTGTAACCTAAAAAATGTACCCCTCTGACTCCAGTAACCACAGGGATCTTGCTGTGTGTGACGGTGGCCCCTGTATATTATTTGCAAGAAGCTCAGACAACCTGTCATTCCCTCTTTGTTCACGTGTAGGTCATGTTTAGTATGTTACCATCTCCCAGTTCTAGCTAATGGCACTGCAAACATTTGAGACTTAGTTTCACTCAGCAACAGTCTGCTCAACTCAGTGTTCACGTGCTCACAGCAGTGTTTACCCAGGGCTGGTGATGGCTCTGCAGGAATTCCACAAAAATCAGACTTGTGTGTGTAGTTGCTACTCCTATTTCATCCAGGTCACCCTAAAGCAGTAATACTGTTCTTAGACAGGCTGTTCCCAGCTCCGCCAACTATAATTACCTCATCCTCTTTGCCAAAATCTTTGCACAAATTCCCTATGTCCTCTGTCACCTGGCTTCACAATACTTGTGACCTGGTACCCCGTCGTAATTTGTCCTTTACCATCACACCTGCACCTCGCCCACGACTACTACCTAGCAGCAAGACTCTTTTCTTCCTATTCTCTTTCGGTGCTGAACAACACTGAGTTTCTTTGCTAGAAGTCTGTTGTACCATATTGTGACCTACACATGGATGACGCTTTTCCCCTCCGACTTCAGGTGACAAGTCAAAGTTATTCGATAAAATTCAATAACGTAAAATTTCAAGCAAAGAAATAAGGGAAGGATAGAAATTAATTCTTTGGATGAAAAATTGTAAACTATAGAAATGATTGGAGAAAGCATGTTGATAGAATTCCGAAGGAGAAGACCCCTAAAAGAGTGTTGTACTAAACGTCTAAGAGAACAAGATACCCTGGAATACCAAGGAAACAATTGCCACGTTTGTTTTGAAAACGGATAGTGCAAAATTGCCTTGTCCATGTAGAGCAGGAGAAGAAGAAGGAGAACAAGAAGAAGAAGAAGAAGAATAACTGCTGTTCAAAACAAACTTGTGGAATGGAAGAGGATAAAATTAAGGAAGAAGTACAAAACAAAGGCGCAGAGGTTGACGAACTTGCAGATTCAGTAGCACAGCTGTTTGTTAATGTTGACCAGGAACAGTGTCATTCGCAACTGATATTTTAGATCAGATCATTTTTATGGCTTATAGAGGACAGATCCAAATAAATAGCAAGAGACAGGAATTAGACAGTGAGTAACTACACGTGGTTTCTAAGACTCAAGAGAGATGGCTGAAGAAGTCTCAAGGAATAGTTGTTACACCCGAAGTCAGGTGCCTGTTGTAGGGTTCCATTCAGGACATGAGAATGAAAGTAAGTATTAGAAGAAATGGGCACAGTGAAATAGGAGACAGTTTAAGTAGAGAGCTGTTAATTGAGATAATAGACCAGGATTTGATTACAACCATTTCCTATTTGTACACAGATTTCAAGTTTTTCATAATACACCAAATAACTCGCCTGGTTAAAACAATTCGATTTTTCCCATCGTAACACATGACCATCTGGTCACATGATTCAGTTATTTTGTGAATATTTAGAGGGTGATCTGTAGTGTGTATACTTGTGATATTACGGGCATATAGCTAACAAAAGTTCTGGTGGCACTGAGTATTTTTTAGATTAACTGACTGCGATGGGATGGCAAAGCCTGTCTGCCATGGGATGGCAAAACAGGCCCAGAGTTGTCAGGTGGTAAAGTGAAGGCCACAGCATGGAGCTAGCGCAACCAGGAAACGAGTGGGCAGTAGGAAAATTTCGGTTACTAAAATAAGGTGGTATGCTTCTTGAGTGCGGAAACATGATGGCCCCAGTGACTCAGAATACGGACATGTAATGTAATTTTTATGGAAATTACATTGAAAATCTACAGCCATGTTACAAGAAAGCTAAATACAGTATATGAATTTTGTTGATAAGATGAGCTCATTGCAAATTTGACCTTATTTGTAAACAAACTGTTTATACATCATCCAGGTATATAATTGTTGTTCTACAATGTATTTTACACTCATGATATATCATATAAAAGCTTATGATGCCTCCAATTATACTTTTTCCTATAAAACAAAGTCACAAATAATTAATTAGTTACATGCTTATAGTGCCATAACTACAAATTGTTCCACATGACAATATATTGAAAGATCAGCATGAGTAACCTAGTTCATGATCTAAATAATTCCTATGTTCAGTTAATCATAACTCGATGTTGTAATGTAATGGTAGTTCATATCCCGACTGGTAATATGTTTCAGCGCCAGATGTTGCAAGATAATCGTATGGTTAATTTAAGCTAGTTTAAACATTGTTCTGTTCGTTTATTGACTTTTGAGGTTGCCATTCGCAATAGGTTGTTTGCCTATTTGAAATACTAACTTGGTTTAATTTTGTAGGAAACCGATTTTAGGTGCCAACATATCCGCTTTTTACTCGTATTATTTCATCTTTATTAAAATTACGTACTTTCTACATATTTTGCTCTATTTTCGATAATCTGTCTATACTAATAAAACATATTCGGAATCTTGACTGCGTTAAGATTTGGGCATAAAAGCAACAGTGCATCACACGCTCTACAGACATCAGTGAGCCAAAATAAAGTTTTAGGGTGTGCATTGCCCACACTAGTTTCCTGTTTCATACGCTGCATTGGAGTTTGCTCATATGGGACAGTGATTCCAAGTAGTTTCTTACATCGACTTGAATTTTCGAGCAGTATGAGAAATGTTGTTACTTATTCTGGTCTGTGTATATGCCCGAAGCAGCTCAAATTGATAAAACATGGAATACCTTGGATGCAAAATTTTAATCAATTGAATTTTACGAATCCCGTATTATTTTTCGGAATTGCGCTCACGAAAAATCAATTTCTGTCTAAATCATATAGCCCACTAAACTGCTTAATGAAGTTAAATTGACGTTTATGACAAGTTATTCTTTCCAGGTGTCGCGAAGATGATCAAAAGATTTCAAACTTTACTACAGGAGCTCGAGTATAATAGAGGGGAGGAATCCCATCATGGTAGAGATGCAAATCAGTTTCAGTATCCAGAGTTCAGACCTCAAGATATCGTGGGAGCCTTGATTCTCACAGAGATAGATATTGTAATGGCAGATGTAGGAACTGTGAGAAATTCCCAAACCAAGATCAATGTGATAGCCTTAGAACAGGAAGAGGCATCGGGGGTTTGGTCACAGTTATGATAGTCGTAGGATGATGATGATGGTTGGTGGCAAGAAGAGACTCAAGTGCATGAATTGTTGAGGCGTGATCAGCTGACCGAAGGAATAATTCACATCCATATAGTGCACTCTCACGTGTTCGACATGTGCTGCTTGTAGCTGACACAACAGCTGCAGAAAGGACAAACGAGAGAACTGAACAGTTAAATATGCTAATTTATGAGAACATAGAGAAATATTGTCAAGTGAAAATCAATAAAATGCAAATCAACAGCGAATCTAGTTCTTGCGTTTGATGTGTTTGGAGTTGTTTTGTTGTGTTTTCTTGACACAGGGTGTTAGGTTCTTTATATTTAGTGTCTCTGAATTTGAGTGGTTTGGTATAGGTAGGTTGTTGGTCAGTTGTACGTTTACAATGGATAACGATCAACGGGAAAATCACTAGAAAGGTGCGTAGATGGAGAGAGAAGTGAATCTTCCAGGGTACAGGTTGTCTGCTATGCACTTGCCGCGTGTCTATCTCTCGCCTTTGGGCTCGAGTTGGCTGGAGGTTTAGTTTGAAAGGCCCGCTGGTTCAATATGTCACGCGTAGGGTTAGCAGGCAATGTCCTCTAGTGTGGAGCAGAGGACGTGTGGAGCTCTGGTGGCGGCACGTACGTATATGGTTGTAGGCGAGTGTGCTTCCTTGGGTTGTGCTGTGAGCCGCCCCGAGGTTGCTGTGCTGACTATTACGTTCCTTGAAAGGAGTCCTTTGGCGGTTGTTTTGGGGTTCTTTAAGTGTTGCAGGGATGAACTGGGCAGTTATGGATCTCGCTTGTGTTGTTGGAGCTGTAGTTAAGTTTTCATTTGTTTTGAACTGCTGTACAGATCAGCTGGGCAGCCGTTGTGCTCGTTAGCTTTGTAGCAGTTTGTTGTTTACATGTATCGCTAGTTTTAGGTGATGCTCAGATCAGTCGGGCAGCCGTTGAGTTCATTTCAGTTGTAGTTGTTGACTTAATTTTCGTGGTTTTTAAGTGCTGTACAGATTATCCTAGCAGTTATTGGCACAGTTGATGTTGCTGCAGATTTAGCTTGTTATATATTCATGTTTAATTACGGTATGTTTCCAAGGTTTTGTTCATGGATTTTTTTGCACACTGAAGTCTTACGAGTGATGGCGAGCAGGCCCAAAGGCTCAACCCCCAATCTGGATGAGCAGGCAAGTTTTAATCAGGCTTACTTCCTCTATACCGATCGTTATACTGGACTTGAAGGCTCTGTCCATCCTGTGTTTTAATAAGAATTCCGAAGGCTCCACTGTATCGACGTCCATCCTCTTCACTGTCACCACAGTGGGAGACATTATAAAAAAATGAAAGACACCCTTGGGCCTCGAAACCTAATACCGTTAGGGTCGTAAAAAAACAAGAGTTGGCCAAGCGAAGTCGATAGAAAAGAAATCGGAAGAAGGCCAGTGAGAAGTAAGCGGAAGTAATGTCAGGCTTAGTTAAGGACCCAGGTGTTCAAAATGGCTCTGAGCACTATGGGACTTAACTTCTGTGGTCGTCAGTCCCCTACAACTTAGAACTACGTAAACCTAACTAACCTAAGGACAGCACACACATCCATGCCCGAGGTAGGATTCGAACCTGCGACCGTAGCAGTCCAGCGGTTCCGGACTGCGCGCCTAGAACCACTAGACCACCGCGGCCGGCCGACCCAGGTGTTGGCCACGCACATGTTCCCAATAAGGGAGCCCCCTGTGGTGATTACACTATGTCTGGAACCTCAACTGAGCAGTCTGGCATGGGTGACCCTACTAGCATTGGTCCCGCCAGTAGAGCTCAGTGGATGACTGAGACACACAAACGTCCCCACTAAAGTTAAGGTGGTAGTCTACGGGGAGGTCCATGACATTGTACCATTTCTAGGAATCAGAAACCAATCAAAAACAAGAACATTCATATTACGTGAAGCCGTTAGAAAGCTGTAGTCAGATAATAACTGTCACGTTGAAGTTGCTAAGTTACTATCACAGAAAATAAAACTTAGCAATTGAGTGAGACAATAATGCTGTTTAGCACCTACCCACTTTACGATATTTTTGAATGAAGCACTGAAAAATTTTATGGGGAAGGGATATTGTTGTGGATGATGGATCTATAGTATAGTATAGCCGTTCATATAAATACTTAGGGGTACTCATTTCGGATAAAGATAGAATCAACAAGGAAATAAAACACAGAACAGGAGAGGGAAAGGTGGCAATGATATGTTATGCTAACCGGGAACCTAGAAACGACGGGGAGGCTCCGTCCCGGCCGCAGCCGCAAGTGGTCCGCAACCACACTTCACCCCTCCGCCGCCCCACACCGAACCCAGGGTTATTGTGCGGTTCGGCCTCCGGTGGACCCCCCCAGGGAACGTCTCACACCAGACGAGTGTAACCCTTATGTTTGGGTGGTAGAGTAATGGTGGTGTACGTGTACGTGGAGAACTTGTTTGCGCAGCAATTACCGACATAGTGTAGCTGAGGCGGAATAAAGGGAACCAGCCCGCATTTGCCGAGGCAGATGGAAAACTGCCTAAAAACCATCCACAGACTGGCCGGCTCACCGGACCTCGACACAAATCCACCGGCCGGCGTTAGACCGCACGGCCAACCGGCCCGCCAAGGTGGCAATTAAACAGTTACAGTCCATTACGTGGAATAAAAGGACGTGGAATAAAAGTTTGAAAAGGAGGATGTACGAAAGTATGGTTGAGAGCATTTCTCTGTATGGTGCTGAACTGTGGGAAGTCTCCAGGGTCAATTAGATGAAATTAAAGGCAATGGAAATGGAGTTTTTGAGACGAAGTTATGAAGTAACAAGAAGGGTCAAAATGATAAATGAAGTGCTACGAGAACAGATGGGAATTAGAAAAAGATATTGGAGACAAAATTGAAAATAAAAGGCTAACATGCTATGGGCGTGTTAGAAGAATGCCAGAGGAAAGATGGGCTTCTAAAATGTGGCACTGGAATCTCCACGACACAGAAAAAGAGGAGGACGAAGGCTACATTGGACCGCTATAGCGCGGCCTGCGATGCAGGACAGAGCCGGGCAAGAAGAGGAGTTACAGAATAGGACACGGAAACTTGGCCGCATGTTTTAGAAAACCCGCAGAAGGAAGAAGAACATATATTAATGTGGATTTAATTGCTTCTGAACTCAGGCTAGCAGCTTTTGAGTTGATGAGTTAGGCTGTAGGTCGACGTTGGTAATCCTCATGGTAGTTGTGAACTGAAGGGAGCTATTGCCAATATGAACCATTGCTATTAGGGTCACAATAGTACGCGCTGGACTCCACGGAGGTTGTACTTCAGCTACTTCGTAATTTACCATGATGAATGAGATCGCTTGAGCCGTATGACAAATTTTTATTTCTGATTCAACTAGTTTCGCGGCATTAGAGCCATATCATCAGGGTTACAGTAACATACAAACAAGGGCAAAAAAATAAAGATCTTATTTCAGTTAAATGTGGTTGAACTATACAAGAAGCCATATAGGAAAAATTTTATACTTGCATTTATTCCATATTTTTTTCCAAACGATAACCAGTAAATGGCCCAACATTCTTTGTCCAGTTGTGATAAAAATGTTTAACCGTCAAGAAGTCGGCAGTTCAATTTAAAATAGAGTAGAGTGCAGGGAATACCATCCTGATACAGGAGAACTAGAATAAGAAAATGGTTCAAATTGCTCTGAGCACTATGGGACTTCTAAAAAAAATGTTCAGTTGGCTCCAAGCACTATGGGACTTAACATCTGACTTCATCAGTCCCCTAGAACTTAGAACTACTTAAACCTAACTAACCTAAAGACATCACACACATCCATGCCCGAGGCAGGTTTCGAACCTGAAGCGCCTAGAACAGCTCGGCCACAGCGGCCGGCTAACTAGAATAAGGATGAAGCTGTAAACCAGATAGATGTCAAAGACAAGACAAATGATATATGTATGTGGTGAAAATTACGTTCACACTGGCAAAGTAAAGCAAATCTCATAATGCAGAACTTGTATGATTGTACGACAGATCAAGTTTAGATAAAATGCTGCTTAGAAAATAGACCATCTATGTCTAAAAAAAAGACAGAGAAAGGTAGAATAAAAGGAACATCATCCTGATACAGTAAATAAGAAACGGGGATTAAACGTTAAGATAGACTGTAAAAGTAAAAAACGAATGCTGTGTAGTTGATAAAACATACGTTCATCTAGAGAGCTAAAATAAATTTCTTAAATCAGAGCCTATATCACTGTACGACAAGTAACAAAGGCCCTTTCTAGATCAAATGCAGCTTAAAAAATAGACCGTCATCTAAATGAAAGGACTGGAGAAAGGAAAGTATAAAATATTACATGGACATACCTAACTAACGCTCAACGTCGTCATGACAACATGGGGTCCGCAGTGGCCGCCCAGGTGAGCTGAGCTGAACTGTCGCCGAGCATGCATGCCGTGCAAGGCGACATAGGAATAGAATCGTAAACAGTGGCTAACGAAGCTGGTTAGCTCTTTATAAGTGATTTTACATTTCTGTGGAAGAGGAACTTAAAATATAATTATTATTATCAAATACTTATCTGGTTTTCAGCCGCACACAATAAACCAGCGATCCACCTGGCCACCATCATCAGGTGACAACAGCTAAGCCACCGCTCCGATAACTGCTTTTACTTTTCTCTATTGATGGCAACGGCTATGTGGACCGCGGAAAAATTGTGTGCAGATGCCAGTTTGACCCGGGTGAAGAGCCGACAAATATTTGATCTGTTATTACGCCGGGAAAATCTACATAGTCACAACTGTCATTTTATTTTTAAAACAATGGGGACAACAGTCCATAGAGCAATATGACTATAAGATAAAAGGAAGTATTGAATAGGATTGGGGAGAAGAGAAGTTTGTGGCACAACTTGACCAGAAGAAGGGATCGGTTGGTAGGACATGTTCTGAGGCATCAAGGGATCACCAATTTAGTATTGGAGGGCAGCGTGGAGGGTAAAAATCGTAGAGGGAGACCAAGAGATGAATACACTAAACAGATTCAGAAGGATGTAGGTTGCAGTAGGTACTGGGAGATGAAAAAGCTTGCACAGGATAGAGTAGCATGGAGAGCTGCATCAAACCAGTCTCAGGACTGAAGACCACAACAACAACAAGAGGGTGTTACAAAAAGGTACGGCCAAACTTTCAGGAAACATTCCTCACACACAAAGAAAGAAAATATGTTATGTGGACATGTGTCCGGAAACGCTTACTTTCCATGTTAGAGCTCATTTTGTTACTTCTCTTCAAATCACATTAATCATGGAATGGAAACACACAGCAACAGAACGTACCAGCGTGACTTCAAACACTTTGTTACACGAAATGTTCAAAAAGTCCTCCGTTAGCGAGGATACATGCATCCACCCTCCGTCGCATGGAATCCCTGATGCGGTGGTGAAGCCCTGGAGAATGGCGTATTGTATCACAGCTGTCCACAATACGAGCACGAAGAGTCTCTACATTTGGTACCGGGGATGCGTAGACAAGAGCTTTAAATGAAAGTCAACAGGGTAGGGATCAGGAGAGCGTGGAGGCCATGGAATTGGTCCGCCTCTACCAATCCATCGGTCACCGAATCTGTTATTGAGAAGCGTACGAACACTTCGACTGAAATGTGCAGGGGCTCCATCGTGCATGAACCAGATGTTGCGTCGTACTTGTAAAGGCACATGTTCTAGCAGCACAGGTAGAGTATCCCGAATGAAATCATGGTAACGTGCTCCATTGAGCGTAGGTGGAAGAACATGGGGCCCAATCAAGACATCACCAACAATGCCTGCCCAAACGTTCACAGAAAATCTGTGTTGATGACGCGATTGCACAGTTGCGTGCGGATTCTCGTCAGCCCACACATGTTGATTGTGAAAATTTACAATTTGATCACGTTAGAATGAAGCCTCATCCGTAAAGAGAATATTTGCACTGAAATGAGGATTGACACCTTGTTGGATGAACCATTCGCAGAAGTGTACCCGTGGAGGCCAATCAGCTGCTGATAGTGCCTGCACACGCTGTACATGGCACGGAAACAACTGGTTCTCCCGTAGCACTCTCCATACAGTGACGTGGTCAACGTTACCTTGTACAGCAGCAACTTCTCTGACGCTGACATTAGGGTTATCGTCAACTGCATGAAGAATTGCCTCGTCCATTGCAGGTGTCCTCGTCGTTCTAGGTCTTCCCCCGTCGCGAGTCATAGGCTGGAATGTTCCGTGCTCCCAAAGACGCCGATCAATTGCTTCGAACGTCTTCCTGTCGGGACACCTTCGCTCTGGAAATCTGTCTCGATACAAAAGTACCGCGCCACGGCTGTTGCCCCGTGCTAATCCATACATCAAATGGGCATCTGCCAACTCCGCATTTGTAAACATTGCACTGACCGCAAAACCACTTTCGTGATGAACACTAACCTGTTGATGCTACGTACTGATGTGCTTGATGCTAGTAATGCTAGTACTGTAGAGCAATGAGTCGCATGTCAACACAAGCACCGAAGTCAACACTAACTTCCTTCAATTGGGCCAACTGGCGGTGAATCGAGGAAGTGCAGCACATACTGACGAAACCAAAATGAGCTCTAACATGGAAATTAAGCGTTTGCGGACACATGTCCACATAACATCTTTTCTTTATTTCTGTGTGACGAATGTTTCCTGAAAGTTTGGCCGTACCTTTTCGTAACACCCTGTATAGAGCCTTATTAATAAACTTCTTCTTGAAGCCGGCCGAAGTGGCCGCGCGGTTCTGGCGCTGCCGTCTGGAACCGCGAGACCGCTACGGTCGCAGGTTCGAATCCTGCCTCGGGCATGGATGTGTGTGATGTCCTTAGGTTAGTTAGGTTTAACTAGTTCTAAGTTCTAGGGGACTAATGACCTCAGCAGTTGAGTCCCATAGTGCTCAGAGCCATTTGAACCTTCTTCTTGAATCTCAAATACATAATTAGAGATACATGAATTTAACAGTGTTAAATGATTGCCGGCCGGTGTGGCCGAGCGGTTCTAGGCGCTACTGTGTGGAACCGAGCGACCGCTACGGTCGCTGGTTCGAATCCCGTCTCGGGCATGGATGTGTGTGATGTCCTTAGGTTTCCTAGGTTTAAGTAGTTTTAAATTCTAGGGGACTGATGACCTCAGAAGTTAAGTCCCATAGTGCTTAGAGCCATTTGAACCATTTTGTTAAATGATTCTAGAGGTTGAACATGGAGAGACAGAGTAGAGAAATGTGATTTGAACGAAAAATGTCACCTACTGAGCGTAGAAATAGTTAAGTTAACATTCTATCTTAACTTGACTTACCGTGCTTTGCATTATGAGAATTAATTTTACTTTGTCAGTATCAACATACCTTTTATTACGAACACATATCCTTTTTTTTTTCTTCGACATCCATCTGATTTACCACTTTATACTTATTCTAGTTTTCCTGTATCAGAATGATGTTCCCTGCTTTTGCTCTCCGCTACCGATCTCCTGACGATTAAACATTTTTATGGCAATTGGACATAGAATGTTCCGTTATCTAATGCTTGTCGTTTGGAAACAATTATGACATAAATGTGAGTACATAACTTTTCCTATCGAGCTTTATATATAATTTATATACATTTTACACTTGTTTATATACAGATGGATCGTAAATAAAGATTTATCATGCAGCTGAAGTGGTCTCATTCCCCATGATACAATTCTGCATCTTTGGAATGCGACAAACAAAATTTTTTGTTGCGAAATTGTCCATTAATATCGGATTGGAATCCGTTTGTGTCAGAAAGTGTGAATGATAATAGGTTTAGAATGCCGTGCAGCAGATATATCCTTCAGCCTTCCATATCTGCACTAAGCGTGTGCTAGTGATCCAAATGGATTGTCGGTTCTGGCCGCTGATTTGATTGTTGAAAAAAAATGTTGTTTAAACAGTGTGACTGGGATAATTTCCCAGCCCCCCACTCAAGAACAGCTCCTGTGCTGGAGCTCAGGCTACACTGCTAACTTTGTTGTTGCGCTGAGGTTGGTGACTGAAGTAATTTGAGGGGTGGATCTCTGTATCCCAGAGCATTATCGCTTGGAAATTCGGCTGTCCACAACACATTCAGCCTTCCGGCGACTTTCTCGCCACAATTCGACCACCACCAGTAATGATCACCAGATACTTCACATCCACTGTCGTTAAACGAAATCACATTTACCAACAGATTTATGGCTAGCTCCACCCAGTATAATGGCATCAGTATCACCCCAGATTGTGCCACAATCATGGAACTGTTTTCCTACACCGGTCACGTGCCGTTTGGAAACTCATCTTGTGTTCTGTCGGGTGTGAGTGTAACCTGCTGCTCGATGTCTCACTGACACAGTTCACGCCCAGATCTTGCCGTGCTACCATCCTGGACATCAGCTGGAAGAGTAGCCAAGCAGCCATCAGGGCCAACCACAGCCTCGAAGAACTCTGCCTGCATCACACTTCCGATTCCCCATGCCACCACCGTGTGTTGTCCTCGCCTGCTATCGATCATAGCCCTGTGGGCCCAGCTCCGTACACTCAATAAACCGCTACACTGTTACTACGTAGCTACCACTTACTCTTCGTCCACGACCTCCCCGTATGCCACCGTCTTACATACTTCGCTCTTCTGAGCCGTTACTAGGTGCAGGTATTGGCTACCACTGACCACTGGCTCGTGGGACTTGGCATTTGTGGACTCTGTGAGAAGGTTCCTCTTTCAGTGATCATACACTCTTGGAGAACTTGCTATTGATGGATGCAAAGCTAACCTTATTTCTCGTCGTTAAGTAGTAACTCTCATTTTCTTGTCATCAAGCTGCGATTCTTATTTTCTTGTTATTCATGTACCAAATTCAGTGGTACAGTACAGCATTGTTCATCACTACTGGTGATGTATCATTGTGTTGTGCCGCTTGTGGTCACTGACATAAGGGTTGGGTTGTCGTGAAGTAAGTTTGATGAATAGTGGATCTACAATTAAGTCTTAATTTGGTGTTTGTGGAGAGAGGAAGAACAGTTCAGACCTTTATCTCAAGTTGCTTACAATATCTGAGTTGTCACTCGATCCAATTTGTATTGAAAGTGAGAACAGGGCTCAAGCAACTTTATTGTTGGGTTACCAAAGAGGTGCGAGAAATAAAGAGCTACATCTTTGAGGAGTTAGTTAAGGTGTTGCAACGTCATTCACCACTATATCAAGAACATCCAGTTACTCATAAAGGTTTTTTCTTATCAGTTTGAAGTCAAGGAGCTTAGATTTAATGTGAACTAGGCTGTTTTTATTAGCTGCTTTATCAGCATTTTGCCTGATGATCCAAAAAAAAAGAGAATAACGACGTTTGTTGACGATGTCTTTATGGCTGAGAATAGTTATAAAAGTCATAACATGAAGCTTCACACATCGTTGAATATGTTTGAAGATATTGGGGTGACTGCTAATTATGAGAAATTAGTATTTGGGAGACAACAAGCTAATTTTTTGGGGGCATGCTGTGACTGTGTTAGATAGACTGTTCCAGAAACAACTGAAGCCATTTGCGATTTTCCTATCCCTTCAACTAAGAAGCAACTTCGTCCATTTCTACGTCTGTGAAACCACCATAAACGTTTCATGAATCTAAACTTGTTTTCCTTATCATGTCTGTAGGCATATATGGGTAAGAATTTTCCACGGATTTGGGACACCCAAGCACAAAATGAACTGAATCTGTGAAATAGCTTTCTCCTAATACTGCTATCCTGTCACAGTCTGATCTAAGTAAAGACTTATGTATAGGCTTGGGCAGTTCTAAGACTATTCTTGGAGCAAAAGTCTTTCAAGAATTCGAAGAAGATGGTGTTCACTTTTAGAGCAGTATTGCTTTCCTGACGTAGGTGGTCATGAAATTAAGCATAACTGTTCTGCCACTAAATTGGGAGCTATGTTGACTGAATACGGATTTAACGCATTTGGACAGGTGGCTGAGATCTACAGTGACCACAGACTTTCGTAATTTCTTATGAATGCTTAGCTAACTCATGGACATTTATCCAGATGGACATAATATTTAAAAGAATTTGATTTCATTTTTCACAATCCTGTGAAGAACAAACTGTTTTTCACACTCTCGCGAGATCACCTCCCAGGGTTGAACAATGGGACCGAAGAAAATCTTAACGATAATAATTTTCGAATTTTGTCTTTGGTGTAATTAAAACGTTTCAGCTGTGTTTAGTGCTTTACTTTTAGATCACTACACGTTTCATGGCACTAGAAGCCACATCCTCTGTTGAAGATATAACTACAACATTAGAGTTAAAAAGTTCGAATCCTGGTACACAACATTCGTTGACCAACCGCTCAAAACTGCTAAAAGGCGGTTTATAGTTGAATAAAAGACCCGGGTTAATGGATTCCAGTCCAGTAAGGTGGATGAGACCGCTTCTTTGGTCTATACGCAGAACAGGGACATTACCTCGTGCTGTCTAGTGGATCAGCGGGAGACAGCACGCCGTCACGTCCCCTGTTCCGCAAGTGTGAATAGAGTGGAGAAGTGGCCCCATCCACCGTATTGGATTGGAACCCATGTATCCGGCTGTTTTATTCTGTGACCTACCGCCTTCTAGTATAGTTTTATTTTGACGGACAACGAATGTTGCGCACCATGTTCCTAGCTTTTGAACTGCAAAGTTTCAGTTATATGTTCCTTTCTTTCTTTTCAGTCATCATACTTGTGACTGGTTTGATGCTGCCCGCCAAGAATTACTCTCCTTTGCCAGCCTTTTCATCTCAGAATAACACTTGCAACCTACGTCGTCACTTATATGCTGGATGTATTCCAATCTCTGTCTTCCTCTACAATTTTTACCCTCTATAGTTTCCTCTAGAACTATATAAGTCATTCCCTGATGTCTTAACAGACGTCCTAATCATCCTGTCGCTTTTTCTTGTCAGTGTTTCCACATATTTCTCTCCTCTCCGACTCTGCACTGAAAAACTCCTCATTACTTACCTCATCTGTCCCACTAATTTTCAACATTCCTCTATAGCACCACATCTTAAACGCTTCGATTCTCTTCTGTTCCGGTTTCAACCGTGTCCATGTTTCAATGCCATACAATGTTGTACTCCAAACGCACATTCTCAGAAATCTGTTCCTCAAACGAAGGCCTACGTTTAGACTAGCAGACTTCTCGTGGCCAGGAATGCCCTTTTTACCTGTGCTAGTCTGCTTTTGATGTCGTTGCTCCGTCCGTCATTGGTTATTTTGCTGCCTACATAGCAGAATTCCTTAACTTCATCTACTTCGTGACCATCAAACCTAATGTTCAGATTCTCGCTGTTCTCATTTCTGCTAGTTCTCATTACCTTCGTCTTTCTTCGATTTACTCTAAACCCATATTCTGTACTCATTAGACTGTCCATTCCATTTAGCAGATATGTAATTCTTCTTCACCTTCACTCAGGATGGCAATGCCATCAGCGAATCGAATCATTGATATTCTTTCACCCTGAATTTCAATTGCACCCTTGAACCTCTCCTTTATTTTCATCATTGCTTCTTCCACGTACAGACTGAACAGAGTGGAGAAACACTACATCCCTATCTTACACCCTTTCTAATCTGAGCACTTCGTTCTTGCTCGTCCACTCTTACCAACCGGTCGTCATCTAACATAACCTCAATTTTCGTGTTTCTGGAAACATCCCCCAGGCTGTGGCTAAGCCATGTCTCCGCAATATCCTTTCTTTCAGGAGTGCTAGTTCTGCATGGTTCGCAGGAGAGCTTCTGTAAGGTTTGGAAGGTTGGAGACGAGATACTGGAAGAAGTAAAGGTATTAGGACGGGGCGTGAGTCGTGCTTGGGTAGCTCAGATGTTAGAGCACTTGCCCGCGAAAGGCAAAGGTCCCGAGTTCGAGTGTCGGTCCGGCACACAGTTTTAATCTGCCAGGAAGTTTCATAACAGCGCACACTGCGGTGCAGAGTGAAAATCTCACTCTGGAAACATCCACTAGGCTGTGGCTAAGCCATGTCTCCGCAATATCCTTTCTTTCAGAGGTGCTAGTTCTGCATGGTTCGCAGGAGAACTTCTGTAAAGTTTGGAAGGTAGGAGACGAGATACTGGCAGAAGTAAAGCTGTGAGGACGTGGCGTGAGTCGCGCTTCGGTAGCTGAGATGTTAGAGCACTTGCCCGAGAAAGGCAAAGGTCCCGAATGCGAGTCTCGGTCCGGCACTCAGTTTTAATCTGCCAGGAAGTTTCAAGCAACAATATTACTGAAACGCTAACTGGAGAAATAGGACACAAACATTTAACTGTTACTGGACTGTGTGTCGTGAACTATTATAGCATTTGTACTTCTTACGTTAGTGATGCTCTTTATGTGCTTCCTCGTTTTTTCGGAAATACTTTGTATTCTTTTAGCTTGCGTGATAATGTTTTTACCTGTGGTAGCGAGATAATGAAGATATACTGCAGACGCTAACGATGACGTTATGAAATCTGGGTCAGTTTGGCTATCTCCACTATTTCTTTGCTAATTGCCGTGTCTTTTACTGTCAGGTGTTTTGGAGGTGTTGTTCTTGAAGAATATATGGGTTTCAAATGATACTCAACAACTAACAATATTTCTCTCTCTTTCTGGTGTAGTCGTCTATTGCATATTCGTATATTTTCTTTGCTGCATCAGGATAACGTTGCAACATAGTTTGCCTTATTAAAATGAAAATGTTTATGGATTGCTGGTTTGATCTAAATGTCTTGGAAAATGGTGATTCTATTTGTGTAAAATGAGGTGATGTTATTCTCATTAGATAAATGAATTATTTGTGTTTTCCAGCCACTATCAGGTGACTCAGCCTTTTTAATTAGGTCAAAGGTATGGTCAACAGGAGGTGGTACTTGAGGTGTTAATGCCGTAACAGTGATGCTCACAGGTTGCAGAATCGTGCACTTTAGTCAGTTTTGTGTAATTAGAGAATTTGTAAGTAGATTACCTAACTAGGCTGTTCTTTGGTGTTCCATACATCTTACCAAGATAATGTTGTAGATGTGTCACCACACATGTAGGGTGTGGCCACGAAAGTAAAGAAATCAGGCAAGCCCTAAGAAGCCCAAGACTATTATTATTATGGTAACATGTCGACTGTTTTGAGAACTCATGTATTTTCTAAGGATGTTTACATCCAAATGTAATATTACACTATTTACATAATATTATGGTCTTATGTAATGATTATAACTTGTGCTATATTGTGTTATACGATTTGCATTGTATGTTCAAATTGTTATATAATGCATACTAAGAAACTAATTTTCTATTCATTATTTGTTCAAAGTCTTTTGTTACTCTAACTGCTGTGAATATGTACTGCACTTTTGCTGTGTTGGTGTTATTCCGATTATTGAATTTATTGATACTAGGATTACTGAATTTGTTCAGCTCTGTATTACTTGTCTCTTTATGTATCCCATGTAACATAGCTGAGAGAAATACGCTTGTTGATCAAGATTTGTTCAAGAATATGTTCAAAGCTGTATACAGTCTTTGTTCCTTTTTAATGATGAGACTCTTCAACCGGTAGTGGAATAAAGATTGTGTTCTGGGACTCTTTAGATGCCAAATTAATATGTCAATTAATTAAATTTTTCAATTAAACCACTTCTCTCAATGTCCTATCCTTAACTTGTTGTTATGCTAACTGATTTAAATTCCCTTATCGTTGATTTATGACCCCTTTGGGATAATCCGCCCTTCTGATGAATCACCATCCCTCCCCCTCCCACTAATCCTCCACCACTCCAGGAAAAGGGATAGTTTTGTGTCAGCCCCACCAGTTCTGAGCCACTTTTACTCAAGGAAATACTCCAGTCCTCCCCTATCTTACCCTCCCCCACTGCCCCTCCTCACCACCATCTTGAAATTGGTGGGAAAAAGACTCAGCCTGTGTTGATGTGGAAGTATATCATGACTTGGAATTCAAATCAGCGTCAATAATGTATTGTTCAGTTCAATCTGCATGTTCTTTATTTAATCAGTTTGTGGGAAACAGGGCTCCACCACATGGGTAAAGCTCATCTCAGTATCCCCTACCTCAATAACGTAATAACTGTAAGCACCAAGGAACACAACGAAGTGCAGTATATTAGTCACTGTTTCGGACCATCAGCACTTGTGTATGTTGGCTGGGCATCACCAGGCACTGGACAGAG
The DNA here is from genome assembly GCF_021461395.2 of Schistocerca americana. Classification (NCBI taxonomy): domain Eukaryota; kingdom Metazoa; phylum Arthropoda; class Insecta; order Orthoptera; family Acrididae; genus Schistocerca; species Schistocerca americana. Next base: position 207,331,635 of record NC_060122.1, on the reverse strand, counting down.
CACTAAGTGTGTGAATCTCCATGCTGTAGAGATCAGGCTGTGTCTGCTGGGCAGGCGCCACTGGGCACCAGGCAGAGTACCGAGCGCTGACATCTCCATTCTCTGGAAGCATGCAGGCCAATGGCATATCGTGCTAGCATGTGCCACTAGCGTCGCCACATGGCAGCCTGCAGCACGACCAACAGGCTGTGCAGGTGCAAGGCACCCCTCTGTATGGAGAAGCCCCGATCAGGGGCTTCAGATAAACTGTTGTTGGAGGCCACACAGCCAGCCGAGGCATGTGCCGATACAGGTCCAAGCAGACACGCATACTCACTGACCGGAGGGGCCTCCCACTGTTATCACACCCTTAACAAAGCATAAATTTTATTTTTATTTATTTGCACGTCAAGTTCCGTAGGACCAAACTGAGGAGCAAATCTCCAAGATTATGGAACGTGTCAGTACATGAAATTACAACATAAAAGTAATAACAGATAAAAATAAATGTTTATGAACCCAAAAAAAGTTAGTCCATAAGTTTAAGTAAACGCAGTTAACAATACAACAAGAATCAGCTTAATTTTTCAAGGAACTACTCGACAGAATAGAAAGAGTGACCCATGACGAAACTCTACGGTTTCGATTTGAAAGTGTGTGGATTACTGCTAAGATTTTTGAATTCGAGTGGCAGCTTATTGAAAATGGATGCAGCAGTACACTGCACTCCTTTCTGCACAAGAGTTAAGGAAGTCCGATCCAGATGCAGGTTTGATTTCTTTCGAGTATTAACCGAGTGAAAGCTTGGGAATAAAATAACATTAAGGAATATATATATATATATATATATATATATATATATATATATATATATATATATATTGAGAGGCCAATATCAAAATACCAAGACTCGTGAACAGGAGTCGACAAGAGGTTCATGAACTTACACCACTTATTGCCCGAACCTCCCGTTTCTGAGCCAAAAATATCCTTTTAGATTGGTGAGAGTTACCGCAAAAATACAATACCATACGACATAAGCGAATGAAAATAAGCAAATTAGACTAATTTTCGTGTGAAATGATCACTCATTTCAGATACTGTTCGAATAGTGAAAATGACAACATTAAACCTTTGGACAAGATTCTGAATGTAGGCTTTCCACTACAGCTTACAATCTATCTGAACAGCTAGAAATTTGAACTGCTCAGTTTCACTAATCATATGTCCATTCTGTGAGATTAAAACGTCAGGTTTTGTTGAGTTGTGTGTTAGAAACTGTAAAAACTGAGTCTTACTGTGATTTAGCGTTGGTTTATTTTCTACAAACCATGAACTTAAGTGATGAACTGCACTATTTGAAGCCAAGCCAATGTTGCACATAACATCCCTTGCTGCCAAGCTAGTGTCATCAGCAAACAGAAATATTTTAGAGTTACCTGTAATACTACAGGACATATCGTTTATATAAATAAGGAACAGGAGTGACCCCAACACTGATCCCTGGGGCACCCACAAAAGTGATGGCATTTCTTTGACTGGGAAATTCCAGACCCACTTCCTGTCTCTCCCTTTCGCAAATGGCTACTTTCTGTTTGTGTGAACACATGCACAAACCCACATGTCCAACCGTTCTCAGAATAATGTGTTCCTGTTGGCATCTGGTGAATCAATGAAGATATATTAAACCTACCCCCAGCCCCAGTCGTCCTGATTTTGCTCTAGTCTCTACGTTCGGTTGTCGTCATTAGTGTGTCGAGTTTTCTGTAGTGCATCTACAATGAAGTGGTTAGCAACAGCAAATAGCAGATGCGCCAGTGGCAAACGTCCTAGGCCAGGAGAGTTACTGTGTATTCAAATCGATAACTGTAACTTTTTCTTTTTCTACCACTCATTGACGAAGAATTTTGTAGTTTGAATACGTGTCGTCATGTTATTGTTTCAGCGTGCATCGCATGTATCCACCAAATCGTTGATCATCTGGAAGATGAGAGGCAGTAATGGCTATAACAGTAGCACCATCATAAGTACATATATTTTTCTTCTTCGTAGTATTGAGTATACATAATATATTGATGTTATTTAATGGTCAACGAAATTGAGACATATTCTTTCCATTAAAAAAATTTCCCTCTAAATTTCTTCATCGTGTTATGTATATGTAATATGATGCTGTTATTTTGTAGCCAGTGAGTCTGAGGCATTTCTTTGTTGTAGATGATTTCAAGGATTAGGAGCAGGGAGGATACACTCATAGCTTGTGATGCCATTCTCATCACAGCTCTCGTGTAGGTGTACATTCTAGGCAAGGTTATGGCGAGAATGATGACGTGCTGGAACAGTTGGAAGAGATAGAAAGGGACCTTTGTCCCTATGAGGAGATCCCATGACTCCCAATGACCTGAGGGATACGACATGGAGCCAGAGCAATACAGGTAATTAATATGCGTATTCAGACCGTTTGCATACAATCAGTATTTATTATGATGTACTTGCAGCAGCAGCAAGCAATGTCTAGAACACTGTAATTAATTTTTTTCGTTATTCTTCTTCTTTCAGCTGCATTATTCTTCTTTTTCCAGAAGGTGTGTCATCTCAATACACCGTGGTCTGGGTACAGAGGGTAGCAGAGAAACAACCATCTAGATGAGGTCCTGTGAAGCATGTAAATCCGTTCGGATGTAGCTGCAGCCGCCCCCATCACCACCAACCCCACACAAGCTACAGTCTGGTGGCAATGAGCCAGCCTTTCTTTAGCATCTGGCTCATGGTTGTGGCAACAGTCATCTTCACAGCAGCAGCTGCAGGCAGGCTACTCACACGCACCATATTCTCCTCCCCCACATTCACTCTTGAACCACAATGTACATGCACCTCCCTGCTCCTTGTCAGAGCCAGCATCAACATCGTCATCAACTAATTGTAGTTCAAGTAATAGTAGCAATCTTGGAGCTAGCAGCATTCCCCCTTGTGTTCTTTTAGTGAAGGGAATTAGATTAGTAAAACCATACTGCAATTAGAATACTTGGTGATTCCGGACGCCTTTGAGGAGCGAACCTCGTTCACTAGGATCCAGAACCCAGCGGATGGGTACTGTGTTCCTTTAGGATGTCTAAACGTGTGCCTTCCTATTCTGGAAATGGATCACCTCATGTTTGGTAATGATATTTGGTGTCCTGCCATCAAACTCAGCACTATACTGCGCCTCGAACTATCACAACCCCCAAACACGGCGATGATGGTGTCGGCGAGACAAGCCTTCACTATCTTTGGGGGGAAAATGAAGTGATATCGCGGAGTACATCGATCACTGAGTGGGTTTGTGTGTCCACTTGAGTGCTATGCTGGATCGGTTTTCCGAGATAGGAGTTAGGGGGACAGCTAAAGCACTCAGCGAAATACTAAACCTTGACATCCATTCATGTGTCTATGATTCAGTAAATGGAAGGTCCAGATACGTGAAGCTTCCTAAGGTTAAAGTTGCTAAGAAGGCATGTATTAACGTCAAAAGTAAAATCGACCAGGCTTGTTTTGCATGGCTAATCCTGACCCATGAGAGAAATATTAAACATACTCCAGGGCGTCTAGGTAGACAGGTAGATACCACATGCATAAAGATATCATTCCTGATTCATGAGGGGTGTAACTTAGATGGTATCATGGTCCCTGTCAAGATCCATGTCACTCCTAAATTTGAGGCACAGAATACCGGAACATCAGATCATATTTATGGCCTGGAGAAAAGCAAGTCAGAAGAGCAGAACAAGCAGGATAAACATAAAGTCATAGCCAGTGGGTGGAGCATGCATGTGGATATGCTGCTATTCTCCAATGAGGAAAATAGGAAGAAAGGCAATTATCATTCCTGCTGGATTCCTGCACATTGTAAGGTGCAACCCAGAGATGAGCTAAGGCTATGCATCATGCAGAAACGAGAGCCCTGTCTATCGAGGCCCATTTGGAGTTCCCGTACAGTGATGTTCACGTTACTCGGTGACACAGCAAATAGTGCAGCAAACTGGTATTCAACCAAGAGGAGACAAGGTGTACACTATGCTCCAATCTAAATACAACCTTTCGCCTCATGACGATGAAAGGATCATTTGTGATTATGGGATTGTAACTCTTCCGCACACACGTTGTTCACTTGTTGAGAGAGAGAGAGATAGAGGGTGGGGGGGGGGGACTCTGAGTGGGAGGGAGAGAATGAGACTGGGGGTAAATTTTGCAAAATAGTATGACTATTTTATCATAATGTAAGTAAATGTGTGTGTGTGTGTAGGGGGGGGGGTGTTGTATGAATATTTATTTATTTATGCACACCATGCGTTTAAGGATGTATACTATCTACACTTATATCATGTAGAAAAAATATATGCGCACTAGTTTTTAGAATAGTAAATATTTCAATCAGTGATTTTTTTGTTATTGTGTAAAAATAATTACCTCTACATTTAGGGTTACAACCAAATTGTGCCTAAAAATATCTCAAGACTCAAACTGTAAATATTGGCATTGAATAAACCCAAAAAATTCGTTACCATACATCTTTGTTGTCGTTATTTACAAAAAACCTATCCCAACTGTGCATGTATAAAATATGTGCAAGATACAACTGAGATTACTTCTGAACATGAAAGTTAAGTTTAACATGGAAGATAACAAAATATGTAGAATGGTTGCATGGGACTACGCCTATCATGCAGCAGGAATTGGCTTATTGAAGCAGCAGTCATATGACCATGTCCACTTCCAAAGAAATATAGCAAAAACGTGGAAAATTACATCAGCTGTGCTTGCAGAAAACCGCAGACGTAGTATCTGGGCAAATATGTATATTATCAATGCAGGGGCAGGGATGAAAAGAAATCATACACAGATTTTGAGGTAAGAATTAGTTTACTTTTCATCCAAATTAAGTAATTTTACATTTTTGTAAGCAGACACAGCACTATTATTACAAATCTTACTCTTCTTGAATCGACGTAGAGCAGGAGACCCATAGCATTCCAGGTCCCAAACAGCAGCAAACTAGAAGATTCGATGCATCCACATATTCTTCTCCTCACCTTTGACATACACGATGGCATACGTTTGGTCGAGTAATTGAAGCGAAGTCACCATATCTTTATAGAGTACACAAGGATCGTCCCAGTGAAATCCTTGGTAGAAAGATGTTAATCACTTTGCACAACTCCATGTTTTAGCACACGTCACATCCTTGAAAGACTTCAGCGGTATATTGTTTGCGGAGTAAGTCTCTGTTATACCAGCATCTCCTGTGTGTGTTATGAATGCAACATGCATGAACTGTCTAAGTTATTATTTCATATACTGATGTCCAAAATTAAAGCAACCAACGGAAATTTTGCTAGGTTGCGTTTATTTGGTCTCAAAACAATGTAACAGGCGAAAGTATAGTAGAAACGATGTAGCGAATGCAGAATGTAGACAACTGCAACACGTATAACGGTAAACGAAAATGTTTTTCGTTTTAACTGGTTAATGTGCTCAGTATGGGGTGTGACAACGTCGGGATATGCTGTGAATGATGTCATAAGTCTCACGTTGAGGCGACAACGACCATTCTTTCTGCAGAGCTACTTTCAAGTCCTGGAGAATGATTGGTGGATGCTGAAGTGATGAGGCCCGCCTCCCTAGTGCATCCCAGACATGCTCTATGAGATTAAAATCGGGAGAGCGAGCAGGCCACACTCTGCATGCAATATCTTTCGTTTCCGAGAAAACATCAACAACCCATGCTCTGTGAGGTCGAGCATTAGCACCCGTCAGTACTAAGCCCGGGCCCGTAGTGTCTCGCAACAACCGCCATGAGGTCCGAAGATCTCGTCACGGTACCTGACACCAGGTAACGTTGCCGATTCACCCACACAGTTTCATGAAGAGCTGTTCGAGTTGTCATCGTAACCCTTGCCCACACCATCAGGAATCATCCTGGATATTGGTCTTTTTTCACAATGTTTGGGTCCCGAAATCGTGTTCCACGTTCCGTACAGATGCGAGTTCGTCAAGAATCACTCTCCAGACAAAATCGAGACTCATCTGCGAAAAGAACATTGGCTCACTGTACAGCTGTCCAGGAAGCATGTTGTCTCTGTGAAAAGAAAATTGGCTCACTGTATGGCTGTCCAGGAGGCATGTTGACAACTCCATCCTAGACGTTCCCTTCTATGAAGACACTTCAGAGGTACACATACATCAGGTGTCTGACAGTAAAGAGTACTCTGTTGAAGCTTGCTGGAGACGTCCAGTGGGTATTGCGAGGTCAGATCCCAGCTGCCGTGCAGCACTAAGGCAGTACCGTCGTACCCTTACAGCCAAATAACGGTCCTCTCCCTCTGATGTTGCATTTTGCCCTGGCCAAGTTCAATTGGTTATGAGCACTATGGGACTGAATATCCGAGGTCGTCACTCCCCTAGAACTTAGAACTACATAAACCTAATCTAAGGACATCACACACATCCATGCCCGAGACGGGATTCGAAACTGCGACCGTAGCAGCAGCGCGGTTCCTGACTGAAGCGCCTAGAACCGCTCGGCCACACCGGCCGGCCTGCCCAAGTCTTCGGGATTACAGTCTGGATCTCTATAAACTGTCGGCACATCCGAGAAACAACAGAACGATTCACATTAAGCCATCAGGCCACATCAGCTTGTGACTGTCCTCCTTCCTATGGTCCTCCACCGCAGAGGGTCTGGTAGGTGTCTTCTCTGTGCCATACTGCACTGCCTGTGACTGTGTAGACAGCAAATGTGGATGTGGGACTTTGTGGCAAATGCTACCCCATTTAGTAGGTGCCCTAACGTCATCGTTGGCGTGGTTGTCCGTTGACCGTAATACCATCTTCCATGCTCAACACCATCATACGCACATCTGTTGACAGTTTGTATGATTATATTGTGAATTAGACACATGACTGAGAAACAGTGGTTTGTTGCTTTAATTTTGGACACCACTGTAGTAACCCTGAGTGTCTGCAATGATGTACACTCCTTGTTATGCCATTGGGAAATGCTCTGATTGTGATTCAGCCCCTGTTCATTTATTTAGCAAGTTGCACTCACAGCAAGCAATAGTTAATCACACTGTCATGTAGAACTAGAGCATATGCTGCAGAGTGTTCTGTGAAAATTTGCTGAAGATTCAAATTTAATTCGTACATCTATACGTCCAGATTTAATTATTTCATTCTGTTTTGAGCAGTATATTACTATGATTGTCGCCAACTCCTTGAATTTACAGGAGCTGAGTAGGCATTCTTCCTCTTCATAGAATGATGTGTGGAACCTTGTATACATGTCATATGCTAGACTGTATACGTTTTCATTCCAATGCAGGTATAAGTAATCACACGGGGAGAATTTGGAGTTCATGTAGACTCTGGCATTAATTTACCAGCAATTGTCAAATTTTTGGAATCATTTTCTTTCTTCTGTTACTCTGAATCTGGGCGTCTCCAGTTGAGCAGAGGTTTAAATAGCCCACGTTTGCCTGGTTGTCGCCGGTAGCTCTGGGAACTCAAAAACATTCCGTGAACAGATAACGGTAGAAAAACACCAGCATTCAGAACTTTCAAAAGCTTTAAATGCTTCTCATCTGTTATATCTAAATGTGGCTTTTTCCATGTTATTTTACTGATGGTGATCTTTTCTCCTCTTGAGCTCCTTGCATGTATGAGTTGTTATCCGTTGCACTCTGTACCAGAATAAGCTCTTGTTTAGCGATTCAGAACAATTCGCTGTATATCTTCAAAGTATCCAATAAGCAGTTTTAGAGGTATACATGCAGTAAATCTCTTGTATTCTTCCACTATTCTATCCACTGGATCGTCTGTGAACCATCCAGCATTTTCTAAATCACTCAAATCCGAGGGAGAAGCAGAGACTCATGTTTTAAGAGTTGATGCTATGCCTACATTATGTGTACGGTCAATCTCGACCCTGTTAAGTTCATATTGTATCTCATGAAACAAGAACACTAAAGCATTACCTGTAGAGTTCGATGCCACTGTAGCAGCACCTTTTCGTAGATGATCCACCAAGATATACGAAACCCTTCAATGGGAGGGTGACAATCCTAATATCAACGTTCTTGTTAAATGTAGTTTACGCAAAAGGTTTCTGCGAGAAATGCTCCTGACGTATAATAAGCTCATCATATTCCTCTGGGCTAGTTATAGTGGTGGTTCTGCTTTAGATGTAGCCGTACAGTGATTTCCTCAAAACGGAAGTCGATGAGTTGGTTATCCTGGTTGACGATATGCATCTCCAGATAGATCAATGTCAGCACTGTTACTGGAAGGTAAATAGCGTTGGTAGGGGTCACAGAGATCTTATACCCTGTCCCAGCTGATGCGAAGATTCCGTAAATTGAATGAATGAATGAATCTACTGTTGATCTAGGAGTTTGTTGCAGTATTATACTCGTCACGGATTGCGCTGCCAGGGAGTATATCCACTGACTGGTAGGCTCATACATACATACAACATTAATACTTGTTACATAGATCAGGAATACGACATTACGTAATGATGTGGAACGTGCACTTTAACGGAAGTTTTCTTTACACAAAATAATTATTTTTTTTAGTACAGTTTCCACTTCTTATCTAAAAATTCATCTATTGAGTAGGAGTTGTCATTGAGAATTATTTTTTAATTCGTCGTTAAATGATAGTTGGCTGTCTGTCGGACATTTAATGCTACTTGGGAAATGACTGAAGAAGATATTTATGGCAGCAGAATTCACCCGTTTCTGTGCCAAAGTCGGAATTAACCTAGAGTGATGAAGATGACCCTTTCTTTTAGTGTTGTAGTTAAGCACTTCGCTGTTATTTTTGAAATAGGATGGGTTATTAATAACAAATTTCATAAGTGAATATTTGTATTGCGAAGGTACTGTGAATATCCCAACTTCGTTAAATAAATATCTGCAAATTGACCTTGGGTGGGCTCCAGCTATTATTCTGATTACCGCTTTTGTGCAATGAATACTTTTTCTCTTAATGGTGAATTACTCCAAAATATGATGCCAAGTGAAAGCAGTGAATGAAAATAGGCATAGTAGGCTAATTTACTGATACGTTTATCAGCAAAATTTGCAGTAACCCTAATAGCATAAGTAGCTGTACCTAACAGTTTCAGCAGATCATCGATTTGTATCTTCCATTTCAATTTCTCGTCAATGCACACACACAGAAATTTTCAATATTCCGCCTTAGCAACAGACTTCTGTTCTTAGTCTATATTTGTCAATGGTGTTACGCCGTTTACTGTACAGAGTTATATATACTGTGTTTTCTCAAAATTTAAAATTTGGTTTTTCATGTCTGGGGAGTGTGGTGGCCAGCAGAAGTGTTTAAAATCAGAAGAGTGTTAATGGAGACACTCTGTGGCAATTCTGGACGTCTGGAGTGTCTTATTGTCCTGCTGGAATTTCCGAAGTCCGTCGGAATGAGCAACGGACAGGAATGGATGCAGGTGATCAGACAAGATTATTACGTACGTGTCACTTGTCACAGTCGTATTTAGATGTATCAGGGGTCTCATATCATTTCAACTGCACACGCTCTACCCCATTATTGAGCCTCCAACAACTCGAACAATCCCCAGCTGACATGCAGAGTCCTTGGTTTCATGAGGTTGTCTCCATACCTGTACACGTCCTTTCGATCAATACAATCTGAAACGAGACTGGTTCGACCATGCAACATGTTTCATCAACAGTCCAGTGTCGGTGCTGACCAGCCGAGGTGAGGCGTAAAGCTTTGTGTCATGTAGTCATCAAGGGCACACGAGTGTGCCTTCGGGTCCGAAAGCCCATACCGATGATGTTTCGTTGAATTGTTCGCACGCTGACACATGTTAATGGCCTAGCATTGAAACCTGCAGCAATTTGTGGAAGGCTTGCACTTCTATCACGATGAACGGTTCTCTTCAGTCGTCATTGGTCCCGCTCTTGTAGGATCTTTTCCGGCCATAACGATGTCGGAGATTTGCTGTTTTACCGGATTCTGATACTCACGGTACTCTCGTGAAATTGTCGTACAGGAAAATTCCCACTTCATCGTTACCTCGGAGATGCTGTGTCCCATCGCTAGTGCGCCGACTGTAACACCACGTTCAAACTCACTTAATTTTTGATAACCTGCCATTGTAGCAGCAATAACCAATCTAACAGCTACGCCAGGCACTTGTTGTATTATATAGGCGTTCTCGACTGAGGCCTTATTCTACCTGTTTATATATCTCTGTATTTGAACACACATGCCTATACCAGTTTCTTTGGCGCTTCAGTGTATAACAAATCGTCAGCGTCAATCCAGCTATTTTGTGTTGCAACAAAGCCAACGTATAACTAGTGCTCCATTCCTTTAACGGCTATGTGAAACAAATGTGGTTTTTAGCTCTTCTGCATTTCCTCAGTGTAAAAGCATCCTCAGAATTTCAGTGCCACTGCTGTCCTTTAAGATGTAAGATCTGGGATTTGTTTTTAGCACTTTCGAAACTGTGAATATCTCAGTCGATCAGTTTTGGAAGCATGACTACTCAAACGCTGTCTTGTGTTTTTAGATATGTACCAAATCACCAACATTACATTTTTGTTTACTTGGATCCATCATTTTAATACGATATTACACCCTAGGTCCATGATCACGAACACCACTGCTCTTATTTTTATTGTGCTGTGTTTGGTTCGATTATACTGTGCAATTATTTATGATAGGATGTTTGTCCATTTGTATGAGCAATGAAGATTAAAATGCATCCACATTTGACCTTTTACTGGTCAGATGTTCTACGATACTCGCCTTCAGTTGGGTTAAAGTTGAGCAGTGATGTATCCATATCGCCGCATCACGCTCTTGAAATACCTGTTGTAAAACTCTCCACCGTGATTGGTTTGCAGGTTGCCTGGTCGTCAATTCGTTCAGTCCCTGCCTACAACAAACTGACTTTCCTCGGTTTCACTGACAGTAAATTCTGTTTAACAAAAAACGGTGGTGGATGTTACTAACACTAGGCCACCGCTGTGAAAGAAAGCATAAGTACATAAAATAAATCGTTTTAATTAAAACATATTTACAACAACATTTTTAATTGTCTAATACATATATTTCTGTGATTTGTTGAGACAGAACACGACTCGGTGCGGTGTGCCAGCCAGCCTGTAATTGATTTTTGGTGGTTTCCCACATTTAGCTAGATAAATACCAGGCTGTCATCCAAGTTCCGCCTCAGATACATTATGTACGAACACTTAGAAGACGATCTCTACATGAAAATGTGCTTTACTCCGACAGTTTGGGTACATGAATTCTCTCTCTGGGGGGGGGGGGGGGGGGAGGGAGGATGGGAGTATGGGAGGATAGGAGGGGTGGCGTCAGGAAGCGAATCCTGTCATCTATTGTCAGTAACATTGTTTCAACCCATGTAATAATGCTGATCCCATTCGCCAGAAATGAAGAAGCTTTACCTGATCTTAATATAACACATTTATGAGAAATACATTGCTGTGTGGTCCCACGAAATTTTGTGGCATCCCTTTATTATTTAAAGTGACATTGAATTAATGTGTATTTTGCAGTTTGTTGCAGGTATAACATGATAAATTGCATGAGATCTTGACGAGGAAGCGTCCTCACACTTCTGTTATTAGCGTCATGCTGTCAGCAGTCAGTTGACATGATCAACTCGTTTCTGTTTCCACCCTGCTGCTGTTGTCAGTCTGATGCGGTTATAAAGATGTCCTTCATGTACAGGACGTGAATCGAGATGCACACGCCACCCTTTCGTCGGTTCTACTAGTGGACATTCTCTTTCCTATAATCTCAGGACAAATGAAAGGGGAAATAAATATACAAGTTCGTCCCATTACCACCAAGTAAGAGACATGTTGAATGACAAGCAGTTTCTGGAAACACATATATCCCTATTAACAGTAACAAGAAATCTGTCTTTGTCAGTACCTTTATATAATTAACAGAAGCAAACAGAGACTTCTACAATGATGTTGTTCATTACTTTCCATGTAATTCTGTGTTATATGTCTGTGCCACTCCAGTGACGTAATAATGATTAAGAAATATTTAATATGATTTAATGAACATGCGTCGAAAGAAATGCTATTAGATATTGCGTTCTTAACGAAATCTAAAGTGGTGCACCGGACTGTGATATTTTACCTAAATGACTATGCTTCACTTCTTTCAATGTCTGTGTAACAAATATTTTAGAGGAGACATTTAGCACTGAAGGAAGATCAATTTGTTGTGTACAATGTACTTGTAATTTATAGGTATTTACGACCTTTCCCCACGTTGTTTTTCCTTTCCCTACTCATATTTCACAGTATTTTTGTTTTGTGTATTTTTGTCAAAGTGTCTAATGACTTATGCTATTCCTTGCGGAAAAGAATTTTGTACTAGCCAAAGAAAAAAATACTCAAAATGAAAAGAATTTATTAAAAGAATTAATTAATCTGTGAGTGTTAATGTGAATAGTCAAACATTTTGAAAAGCTCTTTAAGGACAGAGATTTTAGTTAACATCTATCTATGTTTATAATTTTAAATATTTCTACAGACAACGCTTTCGATCTTAGCATACAACTTTTATCAGTTCAATTTTCTCTGCCCAAATAGTGAAAGATTTTTTAATGAAAAATACGAAAATAAGAATTAGGGAACAATGATTGAAGAGCGAATAATTCTTCCCCATGTTGGAGACGACGTACCTCTCGCATGCGTTGGACCTTCTATCGTGAGGAGGAACTGCGTCATAAATTGTTCAATAAAACATAAAATAGTAATTCAACGAGTGACGTCGTCATGAGATAGCGTAAACTCACGCATTAAGATGAAATTTACATATGTGCCTCCCTTCTTATGTCTTTTATCCTATTGTAGAGGAAATCGCTGTTTACTCATTTTTGAGAAGTTAGTCGATTCCTCCATTAGAGAGAAACGCACACAGCTTGTCTCTTGTCTGTATTCGCCATGGTATTGAATAGAGAAACAGTCTCAGATAATTTGTACTAAAGAAGACTGAGTAAATTCTGAAATATGGAAATGTGACAGTCAAATTATTTTTTGTAAAATATGCCCCACATTTAATTGCTTTTTCTGGAGCAATCGGATTACAAATTCTGCTTATAGAAAACAGAGGTGGATCATACAGTGTGTGGGCATTTGGTGGGAGTTCTGTAAGGATTTTTTCCGTGCTAACGAACGAAAGTATTCTGTAATATATACTATAATTATACACTGAAGCGTCAATGAAACTGGTTGAGGCATGTGTATCCAAATACAGAGATAGGTAAACTGGCAGAATACGGCCCCGCGGTCGGCCAACGCCTATATAAAACAACAAGTGTCTGGCGCAGTTGTTCGATCGGTTACTGGTGCTAAAATGGCAAGTTATCAGGATTTAAGTGAGTTTTAACGTAGTGCTACAATCGGCGCACGAGCGAAGGGGCACAGCATCTCCGAAGTGACGATGAAGTGGTGATTTTGCCGTACGACCATTTCACGAGTGTATCTTTAATATCAGGAATCCGGTTAAACATCAAATCTCCGACATCGCTACGGCCGGAAAAAGATCCCACAAGAACGGGACCAACGACGGGTGAAGAGAATCGTTCAACATGACGAAAGTGCATCCCTTCCTCAAATTGCTGCAGATTTCAATGCTACGCCATCAACAAGCGTCAGTGTGCGAAGCATTCAACGAAATATTATCGATATGGGCTTTCGGACCCGGAGGTCCACTCGTGTACCCTTGATGACTGCAAAACGCAAAGTTTTACGCCTCGCCTGGGCTCGTCAGCACCGACAATAGACTGTTGATGACTGGAAACACGTTGCCTGGTCGGACGAGTCTCGTTTCAGATTGTACCCCGCGAAAGTAAGTGTTTGGGTATGGAGACAACCTCATGCATCCATGGGGCCGGCCGGTGGGGCCGTGCGGTTCTAGGCGCTTCAGTCTGGAACCGCGTGACCGCTACGGTCGCAGGTTCGAATCCTGCCTCGGGCATGGATGTGTGTGATGTCCTTAGGTTAGTTAGGTTTAAGTAGTTCTAAGTTCTAGGGGACTGATGATCGCAGATGTTAAGTCCCATAGTGCTCAAAACCATTTTGAGCATCCATGGACGCAGGATGTTAGCAGGGGACTGTTCTAGCTGGTGGAGGCTCTGTAATGGTGTGGGGTGTGTCCAGTTGAAGGGATATGGGACCCCTGATACGTCTAGATACGATTCAGACAGATGACACGTACTGAAGCATCCTGTCTGATCACCTGCATCCATTCATGTCCATTGAGCATTCCGACGGACTTGAACAATCCCAGAAGGACAATGCGACACCCCACACGTCCAGAATCGCTACAGAGTGGTTCCAGGAACACTCTTCTGAGCTTAAACACTTCCGATGGCCACCAAACTCCTCAGATATGAACGTTATTGAGCGTGTCGCGGATGCCTTGGAACGTGCTGTTCAGAAGAGATCTCCATCTCCTCGTGCTCTTAGGGATGTATGGACAGCCCTGCAGGATTCATGATGTCAGTTTCCTTCGCACTACTTCAGACATTAGTCGAGTCCATGCCACGTCGTGTGCGGCACTTCTGCATGTCCGCCGGGGCCCTACGTGATATTAAGCAGGTTTACCAGTTTCTTTGGCTCTGCAGTGCTTGTGGGAACGAGTAGACTTAATTTGTGTCGAGCTTTTGGGATGGGACTAGAGTGATGCGCTGGCTAATGTGAGTTGTTGAAAGCAGCTGTTAGTTGTTTGTGTCAGTTAGGTGTTTTCTCCGTCGTGGTGGTGCTGAGTACCCCTCTGTCCTTCGCAAACAGTATAATAGTCAGAAAAGAGAACTGCTAAAGCGTGAAGTCAATGAGAAATTAAAGAACGGTAGATGTGAGTACAATTTTAGAATTTTTTTAACGCTAAGATACTAGTCTCAATCGCGCTAGTTTACATGTTATTTGTGATAGAAATAAGTCAACGGATATGTTAAGCTCCATTCTATGGCATGGACTCACAAGTTTGGGGCATTCTGGTTCTGCCACTCGGTCTTTGTGTCTGGAGTGAAAAAGCGTCGGTGCTCGTAGTGTACATTGCGCCACAAAATTAATGAGCCACTCTTTTGATACACGTCATTTTCCAACACTGTGACACGTAAGGTCAAAATTTAGCTCGGACAGTCATCCTCTATTATTCTTCAAAAGTAAGGCGTCCTGCAACGTCACTCTCATTCAGGGCAACGCTTCAGCTACGAAGATAACTTCATGTGATGTATAAATTAACTTACTGATATCGCATTGGCACAAAATTGAACCACACTTTTGCCAAATGTCACCGTGGAAGTGCTATAACACGAAAATTTGTAGCACTCTACTGACACACATATCAGTCCTTCTGTTGGCGCCTCTGCGAGAGGGGTCAGAACCACAACGCCCAGCACACGCGTTTTTCTTACGGGTGACCAAGAAAAATATTTCAGACCAGCCGCTGCTCAGAATCGACTCGGAGAGGCCTTCTTGACAACCCTTGACACTGCTGAAAGGCACCGGACGATTCAACCATTTTCTAAGGATAGTATTGGATTGTACCCGATTGAACTCGGTATCACTTCTTTGTCTCCTTTGGAATTGATCATGACTGCCATTTTTTGTTTAGTGAACAGGGTGGAGCCGTTAGAGGCCGTTCAAAACCACTGGACGAAATTTGAACGTGATCTCAATTAGAAAAGAGTTTTTATGCTTGTTCGTCCACCCTTTTTCGTGCCCTTCAAAAGTAGACGGACGCGGGGGCGATGTTAGCGACATTGCTACACATTGGAATAAAACGACAAATGCTCCCCGTAAGATCCAGTTTCGCAACACACTCCTTGCATCTGCACACTTTCGTTGCGCGCTTTAAATATGTCTTTTTCCAGAGACACCCACCTACCAGTGTGTCAGGCAGAGCTCTCGACACTAGCGTCTGCTAGCCACATCAAAACTATGTGGCTTGTCGAAAAGGTTCCTTTCCTCCCAGTGGTAGTGACCTTGAAAGGGAGTCTCTGCACAGTACCCTTATGAAAGACCGAACCAAGGTGCGCATTTGGCACCGAGAGAACTGCCGAACTTACAGATCTTAGAGGGACCCTTTGACGTTTTATTTACGTGCGAGTCAATGTCGCATCTCCCTGTACTCCCCCCGCAGGAGGACGTGATGAAGGAGGGATGAAAAAAGTGTAAACACACTTCGCTGCTTCGGACGGCTTTTTACGGTCTCTAGTGGTTCCATAATGTATATCAGAAAACGAAAATTACGGTAGTGCTACACTGCAAAGGAGCGAGACACATGCATTTGGTTTGCAGCCCTATGATATCCTTAGTGAAGGATTAAACCGTCCCGTGGCTCTCAGCAGCGTCAGTGGTTGTCAAAAACATAGTCCTGTTAGCCATCACGTTGCGAACTGCAGTTTTAGACCACGAAATGTGCACAAATGATTCCCCAAACGTAAGGGCTACTTTCATTGACGCTTTTTCTGACACCCCACGATGCTCTTCCATGTCGGTTCTAGTTAGTGGTTTCTTCTAAATGTTTTCTTCACCCACAAGAAAACTGAGTGGTTTCCATGTTGAGCGTCGCGGCTGAGCCCTATTGCAGAGGCGCCAGAGGAAGCGTTGAAGTGTCGGTACGAGCTCCCCATGGTGGGACACGTCCACGGAGCCAATGAGCAGAGTTGTGGTGAAGTTTGGTATCAACATGGCTTCAGTGCCCACGCCCAAGGGTGGCGTTGCAGGGCGCCACGTGTTTGCACGATTACAGAGGAAAGTTGTAGGCAAGTCCAACCCGAATTTCGAATTTCTGTGGCGCAGTGGGAAGAAATGATGGAGTTTTGAAAGACTGAGCCCTTCCATTTTGTTGCGCATTACAGAACTGTGCTGCTAATGCTTTTGATTGCATAGTGGCTAAAGGAACACTACGAGACGACTGAAACTCTTGCAGTTTCCCCTAATTTTGTGTTTCTCTTACAAATGTAGTTGGGTTAGTGAAATTTAGATAAACTTTCTTTATTTGCTTTATACATCTGTATGTGCTTGTATTATGGTATATTCCAATACTGACCGATTATTACAATGTTAAGAGCTAGACTGCATCTCAGCGATTTGTTTATCGTCAGCACCAGGCATTGTGACAGCAATGACAACCGTGCCCCCCCCCCCCCAAGTGAGCATCATTTTTGACTTTTGCATAAATTGGTACATTTTGAGTGAGAGGAAAAGTTCATGAAAGATTGTTTTTTGGTCGATAAATAGAATGAAGGATGTTCTCTACTATCGACAAATGGAACAAATTTTGTTTGGTGTAAGGTAATATGGAGCGGATCAGGGCAAGAAGACGAATGGCAGAAGAGCAACTCTTTTGCTCGAACATGACTGCAAAACAACGGATATAGTCGAGTGCGATTCGCTCAAATGGAGGTAGCACACAAAATAATATGGAACGTCAATAAAAGGCAGAAATGGCCAGACCTGAAAGGGAAAGGAGGAGATGGACAGAGAACATGGAAGGAAATGGATATGAACAAGGAGAAAGAGGATATGGACAGAGAGATGAGGGAGGAGGAGGTACATAGAGAGTGTGTAGGATGAGAGATGGGGAAGGTGATGGACAGATATAAAGAGAAGGAGGAGGAGACAAAGGGAGGGGAAGGAGGAGAGAGATTGAGGGAGGGACGAGGAGGAGATTAGGACATATATAGAATTCCCATACACGTTTAGCAGTTGCGAAGTACTGCCAGTTTCGCTAGTTTTATTTTCAAAAATTTAATCTCTCTGCAGTCATATCTTATTCTGGTAGTTGAACGGCTTTAGAAAGCATCGCTCCTGCCAAACGCAACTTCCCCTTTTTTCACATGATATCTTGAGAACCATGGATGAAGGGTATCAGACAGATGCCATATTCCTTGACTTCCGGAAAGCGTTTGACTCGGTGTCCCACTGCGGACTCCTAACTAAAGTACGAGCATATGGGATTGGTTCCCAAGTATGAGAGTGGCTCGAAGACTTCTTAAGTAATAGAACCCAGTATGTTGTCCGCGATGGTGAGTGTTCATCGGAGGTGAGGGTATCATCTGGAGTGCCCCAGGGAAGTGTGGTAGGTCCGCTGTTGTTTTCTATTTACATAAATGATCTTTTGGATAGGGTGGATAGCAATGTGCAGCTGTTTGCTGATGATGCTGTGGAGTACGGGAAGCTGTCGTCGCTGAGTGACTGTAGGAGGATACAAGATGACTTGGACAGGATTTGTGATTGGTGTAAAGAATGGCAGCTAACTCTAAATATAGATAAATGTAAATTAATGCAGATGAATAGGAAAAATAATCCTGTCATGTTTGAATACTCCATTAGTAGTGTAGCGCTTGACACAGTCACGTCGATTAAATATTTGGGCCTAACATTGCAGAGCGGTATGAAGTGGGACAAGCATATAATGGCAGTTAGGGGAAGGCGGATAGTCGTCTTCAGTTCGTTGGTAGAATTTTGGGAAGATGTGGTTCATCTGTAAAAGAGACCGCTTATAAAACACTAATACGACCTATTCTTGAGTACAGCTCGAGCGTTTGGGATTCCCATCAGGTTGGATTGAGGGAGGACATAGAAGCAATTCAGAGGCGGGCTGCTAGATTTGTTACTGGTAGGTTTGATCATCACGCGAGTGTTACGGAAACGCTTGAGGAACTCGGGTGGAAGTCTCTAGAGGAAAGGAGGCGTTCTTTTCGTGAATCGCTACTGTGGAAATTTAGAGAACCAGCATTTGAGGCTGACTGCAGTACAATTTTACTGCCGCCAACTTACATTTCGCAGAAAGACCACAAAGATAAGATAAGAGAGATTAGGGCTCGTACAGAGGCATATAGGCAGTCATTTTTCCCTCGTTCTGTTTGGGAGTGGAACAGGGAGGGAAGATGCTAGTTGTGGTACTCCGCCACGCACCGTATTGTGAATTGCGGAGTATGTATGTAGATGTAGATGTAGAAATACTTCCAACACCTCACGAATAGTGTTCAAACACTGTACGTAATAAAAAACTTTTGCTGACCTGTTTCAGTCAACATTATCATCTATTTGGAAAGGAACTTTTTTTCATTAACTTCAACAACACGGAGGAGAGAAGGTAAGTTCATTAAAATGTGACAGAGCAGCGTTTTATTGATGTTCGTAAGGTGTGGAACTTTCGGCGCCACAACGAGGTAATGAAGGTATAATTGTGCTCGTTAAGCTGCTGTAGAACGGAACTCCGACTCGTAAGTGCTGTTCCATTGTACAGCTTCTCGTTTGCCTTTGCTACTTCGCCAACGCCTTGCAAGTCAGGGCGTAGTGTGTGTCGTAGGGCGTCTGCATTTGGAAGAACGATGAGATGTCGGCCATTCTTCTTGCTACTTGCTCCTCCACTCTTCACATTCTGTGTGCCGACAAGCGCTGGTTAATTATTCTTGCTATGAAAGGGGCCGAGCGGCGTCTCTTTTGCGGTGGTGTGCCGGCGTCGCAAGCGGGCCCGCTTTGGCGCCGCGGCCCCCAGTGAACGAACCGCGTGCGGCCCGCGGTAAACACGGCGGATTGCGAACGCCGGAGCAGCCACCTCAGCCATTAAATTTTCGCACATCGCTGGTTGGCCACGTCACCGCTGACGTCACAGCCACTGTGCAATCAATGCCGCGCGGCGGCCCACGTGACCTTGCCTGGCCGGAAGCGGAGCCGCCACACCCCCTACCCCACACCCCCTACCCCACACCCACTACCCCACACCCTTCCTCATACCCCTTACATAACCGTGATTAAACGATGTCCAGCGACCTGTTTTTCGAAATTAATCCTACATTCCTAGCAAAGAGAAAACCTACTTCGTTGCTCGGGGCTGACGTACATCAAAGGGACATATTACTGTTCATCATCGTCGAAAATGAACTGCACATAGTTTTTTCTTGCTGTACTTTTATCTGTTACTCACTGACGGCTCTAATGACATACCACTACAGCGAAAAATCAACAGAGAAATTGTTTCTTTTTGCCATACACCTTACAGAACGCAGGTGAACTCTTCTGTGGTTTGCTATAACACTCTTCGTTTATGGTCAGGTCTGACATGAAACTGTTTTCAGTGTTACAGAAAGCACTGTTCACAGTTTTTGAGAAAATATCCGGTTATTACCTCATTATTAACTGAAGCTACAACAATCAGCAAAGAGTTATTTTCAGGTAAAAAAATGCACCGACAAACAGAATCTCAATGCTGTGCAATGGAAAATATTTGTTTTAATAAAGCACTAAAATTTTTAGCCGGCCGGGGTGGCCGAGCGGTTCTACGCGCTTCAGTCCCGAACCGCGCGACTGCTACGGTCGCAGGTTCAAATCCTGCCTCGGGCATGGATGTGTTAGTTCTACGGGACTGATGACCTCAGCTGTTAAGTCCCATAGTGCTCAGGGCCATTTGAACCATTTGAACTAAAGTTTTTAGGATGATAATGAACCTATTGTTCGTTTTCAGCTGTAGCGGTAGCATAAAGTAAACAAAATACTGAATATCAAAATTTACTTTGTAGTTCATCTCATTCAGGCTATAATAAAATTGTATGGAACAATGTTTTTGAGGTTAAGTGTACAGAAAAGGAGCAAAACGACCTATTGCCGTGCTGCATTTTTAAACGGTGACAGGAGAGTACTTTGTAGTTCGTAAAAATCTATTAAAGCGAGATGAAATCGTCATGCCATTCATAATGCCTATACAGTCAAAAGATTACTTCTGCGTTGTAATACATTTTACAGCAAACAACTTACATACATGATTGTGGTTTGAGCTAACACATATTACACAGGTATGTATCGTACATCGTAAGGCATGTGGATCAAATAATGGCAAAACTCTTTCGGTTTTTGGGTCATTAGTACTCTCACAATTTTTATGCTGCCCGCCACGAATTCCTGTCATGTGCCATTTTATTCATCTAAAATGAGCAGCTATACTCCGCTTCATCTATTATTTGTTGGATTCCTATCTCTGCCCTCCCCTAGAGATTCTGCCCCCTACAGCTCCCAATAGGACCGTGAAATTTATTCCCTGACATCTTAAGACAGTCCTATGATCATGCTCCTTCTGCTTCACAGTGTTTTCTACGTACACTATGTGATCAAAAAGTATCCGGACACCTGGCTGAAAGTGACTTACAAGTTCATGGCGCCCTCCATTGGTAATGGTGGAACCGAATATGATGTTGGCCCAACCTTAGCCCTGATGGCAGCTTCCACTCTCGCAGCTCTGTCAGATGTTGGAAGGTTTCTTGGGGAATGGCACCCTATTCTTCACGGAGTGCTGCACTGAGGAGAGGCATCGATGTCTGTCCGTGAGGCCTGGCACGAAGTCGGCATTCCAAAACATCCCAAAGGTATTCTATAGGATTCACGACAGGACTATGTGCAGTCCTGTCCATTACAGGGATGTTATTGTCGTGTAACCACTCCGCCACAAGCCATGCATTATGAACAGGTGCTCGATCGTGTTGAAAGATGCAATCGCCAACACCGAATTGCTCTTCAACAGTGGAAAGCAACAAGGTGCTTAAAACATCAATGTAGGTCTGTGCTGTTATAGTGCCACGCAAAACAACAAGGGGTGCAAACCTCCTCCGTGAAAAACACGACCACATCATAACATCACCGCCTCCGAATTTTACTGTTGGCAATACACACGCTGGCAGATGACGTTCACCTGGCATTCAGCGAACCCATACCCTGACATCGGATGGCCACATTCTGTACCGTGATTCGCCACGCCACAAACATTTTTCCACTGTTAAGTCGTCCAATGCCTACGCTCCTTACACCAAGCGAGGCATCGTTTGGCATTTATCGGCGTGATGTGTGGCTTATGAGCAGCTATTCTACCATAAAATCCAAGTTTTCTCATCTCCCGCCTAACTGTCATAGCACTTGCGGTGGATCCTGATGCAGTTTGGAATTCCTGTGTGATGGTCTGGATAGATGTCTGTCTATTACACATTACGACCCTCTTAACTGTCGGCGATCTCTGTCAGTCAACAGACGAGGTCGGCCTGTACGCTTTCGTAATGTACGTGTCCCTTGACGAGTCCACTTTATTATCACATCGGAAACAGTGGACATACGGATGTTTAGGCGTGTGGAAATCTCGCGTATAGGCATAAGACACAAGTAACACCAAAGCACCTGGCCACGTTCGAAGTCCGAGAGTTCCGCGGAGCGCCCCATTCTGCTCTCTCACGATGTCTAATGACTACTTAGGTTGCTAATATTGGCTACCTGGCAGAAGGTGGCAGCACAATGCACGTAATATGAAAAACGTATGATTTTGCGGGGGTCCGGATACCTTTGATCACATAACGTATTTCTATCCTCGCCGGTTCTGAGGATAACCTTCTTATTTCTTACCTTGAGTGTCCACTTAATTTTCGACATCCTTATGTAGCACCACGTTCCCGACGCTTCAGTTCTCTTTATTTAAGGTTTCTCCACCGTCCGTAAGCACAGTGAAACAATGCTGTGCTTTAGATATACTATCATGCTCAAAGTATCTGAACGTTAAGAATTGCGATCGGTTTGAGTTCCATGCAGCCCACGTGAAGTAAGTTCTTGCAGGCCCTCTAAATGCCTTTCGGTTCAGTAGTTTGACTGTAGTACAAGCTGTGTACCGCAAGTGACAACTAAAGGACCCTGCTCTTTATGGCAATAAGTCCAGATATAGAAATGTACCACGATTATAAAAGCATCAGGAAACACCTCATTACACATCAGATAAGCCTTAACGTCTGTAAACTCAAATTTATTACAATGAGTGAAATTTCTATGAGTTACCTCTTCCTGTAATTCCAGCACATACGAGTACATTATTCGGTATTTGTTTCCTGAAACTAAATTATTATGGAATGAGAGATTTTCCAACAATATTTGGAGTCCAAAAGTTTCATGACAATTTTAGGTATTCTTGCTCTCTAGAAGGTTTCCCAGACACCTATCATCCATTGTTTGCATAGTCTGGTTAATGAACTAACCAGTTAGAAAATCACGATTATCAGCATCTAGTGCGACATGTAAACCTCACCATTAACAACTTATCACTAATAATTTCATTGTATTCATGACGGCAAGTAGCTGTGCGTGCAGTTCGAATGTTACTTTCTGCCCTCGTTACGTAACACAAATTTACATTAATCCTTTCAAGTACCATTTTTATCTTGCATTATAAAATATTAAAACACTATTTTTACACTAAATACTTATAATAACACTGTAAATATAGTTGATAAATGACGCAACCAGCCACAAATACATTTTAAATGTCTTATTTTAGAACCATAACCGGTTTAGTGGTCCCAGCATGAGTCGCTAAATATCTCAGACCTTTCCACTTCGAGTTTTAGCTAGCTTTCGGTCCCAAGAATAATGAACTTTCCTGGAAGGTAGTAAATTTGGAAACTTTATTACGAATACTTCGACAGTTTACTGCCAAAATTATGATGGTCGAAGTGTCTTTATTCTGAAAGCCGTTTGACTTCCCTTGCTGCTTACCGACTGGTGAATGTTCATGAGAGCACCTCAAACTGCTGCCCAGCCTAAAAGACCGTCACATGCTCTCCACAAGTAGTCTACTACCTGAGTAACCTCTCTCTTTGCGTAGTGCACCCCTAAACTATCAAGGCGAGTCCTACAAATCCCCAAACGATAACGCAGGTCTAGAAATCTGCAGTCAAGGCCGTCACAGAGTCGCTGAAGCCGTTGCTTGAGACCCTCCAATGGGTTCCAAACCACGGGACCCCGATCAACTCTGGGAACGATGCTGCAAGTTGTGAACTCTGCTTGCACTCCGCGTACGAGGCGAGCAGTTTTCATGACCCCCGCCAGCCGCCTGTACGAACTGAGGATGGCCTCAGAACCCATGCGACAGGTGTTGTTGGTGCCGGCGTGAGCCACAAGCTGCAGACAACTGCACCCTCCACGTTCGATAGCCACCGGCAAGGGCGTCTCCACATCTCGGAAGAGGCCTCCCGACAGACATACCGAAAGCACGATGGTTTCACTTCTAGCCCTGAACGCTATCTGCCTAAGGGGCTCCATAACGTGTCTAAAGTTGGAGCTCCCAATGGCTTGTGGACCCTTCCCCCTCTTGTGCCTGCTCGGACCCTGCTGGAGGAGCGGCCACCTGACCACTCACAGGTTGAATGGGCGAGGCCAGGCGATCAGTCCCCACATTGGCCCTCCGCTTCGAGCGAGGCGAACGCGTTACCACCCGTCACTGACTCTGCTGTGAGGGCAGATGCACAGCGTCGGTTGCACTAGGCTGTGCCTCGGTAGCAGAGCCAATGGGCAAAACAAGCGACACCTGAGATGTTGCATGGGACATATCAGTGAAATTAATGTTTCGAAAACTATTCTCATAATTTTATTTATTTACTTATGTCATAATTCATGTAACACTGCTGTATATGTTTATTTATATTCTTATGTAAAGCCCATATTACTACAAATGTTATCTGTATCGTTACGTTCTTTAATGATGTATTTTGTACCTTTGTAATTGAATTCTCATGTCGTAAGTTTGTAATTGTATAGTGAAAGGTGGCTACACTGAGCCACTGCGCCAGAGATTGCGCCAAAGAGTATTATTCAGCCGCCTCCACAGTGCTTGGGGAGAGCTCGTAGTAGTCAGTGCCGGTCAAGGTCTCGTGGTAGTCAGTACTTGTTAAGAACTCGTAGCAGAGAGTGTTTGTTGTGCTAGTAGGCAGTGCTTGCTGAGATGTGATACTGTTTTTCTTGCGCAATTATAGTATTCTAATTTTCTTTTATCACGTCAGTATAATTGGTATTTAAAAATTCTTGTCTTGTTGGAGAAGAACCGTGCCAGATGTGTACGTTGAGTCATACTTCCACACACAGAACAGTTACTCTTGTGCTTGTTGTTGCGTTGGTTTTATAGTTGCTGGGGACTTAATTAATTAATTGTGTTAACAAAATTTTTTTTTCATTGTTTGTTGTTATTCTATGCAGTCAGATTGTGTACAAAAACTAGTCAGGGCCAACCGATTACGAAACAGCGTAATCGGACATAACAACTACCAAAAGTATTTTCAATCATATTTAATTAAGCCCCCATGCACGTGGCGACCCTGCCAGGATCGTCCCTTGGAATTCTTCTGATTGTAAAAATAGTAGCCTGTAGTATTGTTGTAGTAATTTGAGTTTAGTAATTGTAGTCTGTATTGCATGTGTAGATTTGGTAATTGTCATTCTTCTAATGGTATTTTTCAAAATTTAAATTGTTGTCTTGTCTATGGGTTTGACAATTTAGTGCAATTATTTCAATTGTTCGATTAATCGTGTTTGAGGGAAACTTTTCATGTAAATGGTATTGTTGGAGATAAGGGGTCATTGTGCGTAATTTTCGTACAGTGACGAGTTTTGTATATTTTGTAAATGATTACGCGATCAATGAAAAAGGCAAAAATGATGGATAGTGAGAATGACGAAATTGTTAACATGGCGAACTCGCCAACAGAGGAAAACAGTATGATGGATAATGAAGTGGAAAACAATG
Source organism: Schistocerca americana (assembly GCF_021461395.2). Taxonomy (NCBI): domain Eukaryota; kingdom Metazoa; phylum Arthropoda; class Insecta; order Orthoptera; family Acrididae; genus Schistocerca; species Schistocerca americana. The sequence continues at coordinate 207,306,021 of NC_060122.1, read as the reverse complement.
TAATAAGTCGGGAAAATAGTCCGGAACCATTTCAAAATTTTTCTCAATGAGAAAATTCACGGAATGCGAGATTAACGATAGAAGATTCTGGAATGGTATCGAACACGGATAGCTTTACTGCTATGACGAAGGAAACCGGTTTTGCGGGAGGTGTCAGGGGCGATAGGAATTTCGAACAAGTTAATATGGAGCAGCTGATGAGTACGATATTGAATTTGGGATCTCGGTTGGACTCACAAATGGGAACAATGGAGCATTTACGATCTGAATTAAAAACAGATAGGGGAACAATGGAAACACGGTTAGACTCACTGGGAACACAAATAGGAACAATTAAAACAGAGATGGGAACTTTGGGATCTGAATTAAAAACCAAGATGAAAGCAATGACAACACGGTTAGACTCACGAATAGGGACATGTTTCAAAAACATGAAAGATGAATCAAAGAAGGAAATTAGAGAAGAAGTGCAGGACAGAGAACAGGAAAAGAAAGATCGCGTGATGGTACAAAAATTTTCAGAGTTAAATTTACAATGTGCACGCGATAAGGAAGAAATACTTGAGAGAATCGAGGAATCCGTACCAAGTGACAGATTAAATAACCTAACACAACAATATGAACAGTTAACTACCAAATGTGTCAATACTGAAACCCGAGTCGCGACGCTTGCGGAAGACGTAAATAAACAGAAGGAACAATTAGGTGACTCATCGGAAAGAGTTGAGGAGATCTCAGATAAATTGACAAGTGTTCGTTTAGCAGAAGGGTTTGAAGAAAATAATTTGTTCCATTTACGGGATTCAATAAGAGAGCGCCCTGCGCGTGAACTTGACAATAATCGATATTCGGACTGGAACAGTCTCGGTAGGTCTTTGTCGCCACGAGGCGAAAACTTTGCCTATAAACACTTTTTGACTGTTCGGAAATTTAAGGTCTTCCGCAATTCTAAGAATGACATACATCCATGTTCATGGTTAGATCAATTTATGTACGCACTTCCACCAAATTGGCCACTAAGTCACAAACTGGAATTTACGTGCGGCTATTAAAGTCCTCAGGGGATTCATTACACTAAGTGAATATGTGCCGTAGCGTGCATAGGGCCCCGAGCTGTAGTGGTGCTATTTCCCTTTTAGTTTTCTGCACCGCTGCCTACTCTTTTACTATTCTTTGCATCTGTCAAAACAACTCTTCGACTATCATTCTATCTAGTGAGTAAGTAAACAATAACCTGATATGACTAATTTACCCAAAAGTGACTTTGGAAATTACCGTTTGGACTTACTGTACCTTCAGCAGCATTCATTCCTAGCTTAAATGAAATCTTACCTGTTTATCTTCGTGACAATATTACTTCATGTGTTGACGATATTCTTATTGCTAAACGTTCTTGGAGTGAGCACTACAAAATTTTGGATTCATTATTATGTATTTGCAAGAGTTGGCATTACAGTGAACTTGGAAAAATCTGAATTTGGTCGTTCTCAGGTGAAATTTCTCGGTCACATTATTTCTACAGAAGATATTCTCCCTGATCCAGAGAAACTAACAGCTACATGTAAACATGCAGAGAATACAAGGATACCACGCTGTGTTTTGGCGGCGGCACATACTCAAAGCAACAGTCAAGTCTGCGCGCCGCACAAGGCAGTCGTTGACCGCGAACAATTGCTTCCTACGTCCCGCGCCTACAGCTGATCGAGCGCTCAGTGCGAATGCACTGACAGCCGTAAACAAATACACAGTTTAATTTCTTCGATTAAATTCAGTATAAAGCTATAGTGACTTGATGAATTATGTTATTAACATTCAGTATTTTTCAGGATACGGTTCTATAAAATATTTAAGAACTTCAGGTAAATTCTGTGCGTGTCCGACGTTAAGACGACTTGCTATTGATAAATTTTCAGGAAGAATGTAATTTCGAAGAAGAAACTAATAAACTAAAAAGGTAACTATTAATTGAGTTTATTTTTCAGGTAACATATTTCCACTTAGGTACGTACTTTAGACGTAATGTGCTGCTCGCAATCACGTGATTCATACTTTGTGCTAAATTTTATGTTCTATGAAATTACTTGTGAAGCGACGTGCTTGCGTACGTTAACTGATTTTGACAATAATTATTAATGAACTGGGTTGTAACTTGTGTATATTATGCATCGCTTGGCTGCACTGCTTTTTCACTGATGTCATATTTTTTAATGATGAGCCTGCTGTGCTTATTTATTTAAATTATAATTGTCACCTGATTAATTGTGCTGATGTGGTTAGGTATGTAAGTTATACTTTGTGATTTATCTGCTTGCGCCTTCATGTTTACTTATTAAGATTACATATGAACACTTATTTGCTTATGCTGATATGATGCTAATGACCTGTTTGCTGCTATGCGTATGGATTGCATATTTACACATTTCTGTTTTGTTGTCATAACTACTCCTTAATTTGGTATATAGAAATGCTGATGTAAGGTGTGCGAACATGGAGTTTAGGCCACAGTATGGTGTTAATTATAGATTGTTCGCTTGGCAGAGCCTCGTTGTAAGGATTGTGCTGCATCCACTTGTTGACATTCTGTTCTCTACTGGTATATTTACTCGCTAGTGCTTGTTTTGCTTACGCTCAGTGCCTTATATTTTTAAGATAAGAAAATGAACTGCTATAATTCGACGAACGACATTGGTACAATGAACTTCGTTGGAGTCACATGAGCTGAGATTTTATGGAAGCTGTATAACTTTATGCTAATAGGAAGGAAGCTAACGACATGACATACCATTACTAGGTTTAGACCATTAACAATTATTACACTGCATTTTTCGTGAGCAATTGAAATAGGAAGTGACACTTGACACAAGAAATACTCCACATGTTTGCTTCTGCCATAATTCTTGAAGTGGTGTACACACTGTGAAATATTATGATCATTCACACTACGTAATCGTACTTAATTACTGAGAGTTATTCGAACTAAGTCTGTTAGAGGTCATGTATGCATTTCTTTTGTTTATAATTCATAATGAGTAGAAGATTTGGGTCAGATGGATTACACAGAGGTTGTGTGTTGACAGTGTGTCTTCGGATGGTATAGGATGATGAGGTTTGCATTAGGATTTTATCTGTACTTGTTCGAGGAGACTGACTAGAGGAAAGAGTTGTTATGGAAGTGAAATGATATTGGTAATAAGGTTTATATGTATCGACGTATTGAAGAGGTATTATTGAGGTATTATTGAGATTATATGAAGTTGATGATTATTGGAGTTTTTGTGGACAAGAGGTAAGGTAAATGATATTGATGATAAGATTTATATGTATCGACGTAAGAGGTATTATTGAAGTATTGAGATTATGTGATGCTGATGATTATTGGAGTTTTGGTGGATAAGAGGTAAAGTAAGTGAGGTGCATATTTTTTTTTGTTGGTCTATATGGAACAAGGAGGATGAAGATAGCAGACTAGAACACTAAAGTAGAAGGAAGAATGTCTACACACACTTTGTTAAATCACTAAGCAGTATATAACTTTTTTTTTGGAGAGAGGAAGTAATTGCATATCTTGGCTCACTGACAGTGGTTCAGCAACCGTACATTTTGACCTGGCTTGGCAAACATTGGTCTTGACATGATGACTATGACGTTGACTTAACTATTATTGACTGTTATACATTGCTACCACTACTACTTGATACACATGATGAACATCAAATTTTGACAGAGTTGCATTTACACAGTTAACACTATTCAATTACACAGTAGTACTTAATGTGGATGAAAGATGAGTGAGTGTGTTTTGTGTGTTTTCCTTTCCTAATCCTACCCACCTATCTCCTAAATATTATTTTATTTGTTTGTAGTGGCTTGCACTGACACCCATAAATATTATAGGTTCACTGATATTTGAGTATTTGTAATAGTTAATTATCTGATATCATTTGTGTGTTTATTAGAATTTATATGTCTAGTATGTAAAAGCATTTGTATGTGTATTCAAACTATTGTTCATGCCTGAACTGTCTGATTAGTGATGGTGAATATTATGAACTGTTACCTGCACCTCTTCAACATAATGGGTGCCACTTAGTAACGTTTAATTTCTGCTGATGAACTGTGTGATCAGTGATAGTGAATATTATGGACTGTTACTTGTACTTTTTCTACATGATTGGTGTCACTAGGACATGTTTAATTTCTGCTTATAAACTCTGATGAACAGTGTGATCAGTGATAGTGAATATTATGGACTGCTCTCTGGACCTATTCAACATTGCTGAGTGCCACTAATGGAACTGCTTCTACTGAAATAATGTCACTTGTTGCTGTCTGCACCTTCAACATTGCTGGGTGCCACAGATGGAACTGCTTCTACTGAAATAATGTCACTTGTTGCTGTGTGTACCTGCTCAACACTACTGGGTGCCACTGATGAACTGCTTCTACTGAAATAATGTCACTTGTTGCTGTGTGTACCTGCTCAACATTGCTGGGTGCCACTTATGGACTGCTTCTACTGAAATGTTGTCACTTGTTGGTGTCTGCACCTGCTCAACATTACTGGGTGCCACTGATGGACTGTTTCTACTGAAATGATGTTACTTCTTGCTGTCTGCACCTACTCAACATTGCTGGGTGCCACTGATGGACTGCTTCTACTGAAATGTTGTCATTTGTTGGTGTCTGCACCTGCTCAACATTACTGGGTGCCACTGATGGACTGTTTCTACTGAAATGATGTTACTTCTTGCTGTCTGCACCTACTCAACATTGCTGGGTGCCACTGATGGATTTCTTCTACTGAAATGATGTCACTTGTTGGTGTCTACACCTGTTGACCATCGTTGGGTGCTACTACTGGAACTAATCATTGAAAGCATTTTATGTGAACATTTGTATAAACTGATTTTTTTGTGTATTGTGTAAACTATTATGTAAAGCCACATGTATGAAAGAATTTGTATTGCCTACTGTATTTTATATATTAGGTTATTGAAAGCCAAACTTTTAACTAATTATGTGATATTTAGGTATTAATATTATCTTTTATTTTTGTCTGTATTTTTGTGGACGAATTTGGTGGTATTTTCACCACCAACGCTGACAAAAATACCATCAAATTCTGGCCTGTGGAGGAGGGGCATATGAAAGGTGGCTACACTGAGCCACTGCGCCAGAGATTGCGCCAAAGAGTATTATTCAGCCGCCTCCACAGTGCTTGGGGAGAGCTCGTAGTAGTCAGTGCTGGTCGAGGTCTCGTGGTAGTCAGTACTTGCTAAGAACTCGTAGCAGAGAGTGTTTGTTGTGCTAGTAGGCAGTGCTTGCTGAGATGTGATACTGAAGAGTCTTGTTGAGATGTGGTAGTAGAGAGTCGGTGTGGAGATATACTGTAAGGATTAGAGTGATTTTCATCAATATAAATGAGGTAACAAACTCCATTTCTTTTTCTCTCATTATTTCAGTGTCCTAAATAATGCGTCATTACAGGTTCAGTCAACAAAGCATCGGGCGTGTGTTCTTGTATTAGAGTGTAATTCTGGTTTTCTTACGCAATTATAGTATTCTAATTTTCTTTTATCACGTCAGTATAATTGGTATTTAAAAATTCTTGTCTTGTTGGAGAAGAACCGTGCCAGATGTGTACGTTGAGTCATACTTCCACACACAGAACAGTTACTCTTGTGCTTGTTGTTGCGTTGGTTTTATAGTTGCTGGGGACTTAATTAATTAATTGTGTTAACGAAAATTTTCTTTCATTGTTTGTTGTTATTCTATGCAGTCAGATTGCGTACAAAAACTAGTCAGGGCCAACCGATTACGAAACAGCGTAATCGGACATAACAGCTACCAAAAGTATTTTCAATCATATTTAATTAAGCCCCCATGCAATAGACACCAGTTCTTCAAATTAAGTTTCATTTCACTACACACGTTTTTGTTGGTCATATTATATGCACAACATGTGAGAAAAAAAGGACTGTTAGTGCTTGCACGTGTGTTAATAATTCAGCAAGGGTCTTGTTAACAGCATAGCTGGTTCTAAGGACATTAAAAAAAAAATTTTTGTGAGTGCACAATTGGTGGTTCATGAACTTGCTGTATTATCCACAAGACACTTCGATGGTGATTGTGCAGCTGCACAGTCGTAACAGATGGCCGCTGGCCATCTCTACAGGGACTACCGTGGATCTGCACCTCTGGTGGCCCACCAATACCAAAATCTCTACCAGGACTACAGTGGGTTTACTCTGTGATGACCTACCTACCAATATTCTCCAAAACGTCAACTGACTCTCCTGTGGGTTTGCTCTTTTTGTGACCCATTACCTGTCTGCAAGTCAAGAGTCAGCACTGTCTTTTTGTTGGAAGGACAACACTACTTCTTCAACATTGCGTGGAAATCCACTACTTCCATGTGCATTTTCTTTTACTGCTCAGACTTTGAGAGAAAAAAACTGCAATTACTACTGTGATGAATGAATGATCAGGACTGTCTTTATGGACTGTGAGAAAATCTTTGCTTTTGACCAACAGTGTATCAATAAGTGTGTGCATTTGATATCTTTGTTATTGTAATTATGAAAATTTTTTTCAAATCTGTATTGGCCACTGCCCAAAACAATTTGTAAAATTTTTGTGGGGAGCATGGGGGCTATGTAAGTAGGGTGTTTAGGTTTTTATGTTGGTAACGCAACATAGCGCTCTGTATGAAAATCACTTACTGTGCTGTGTGCAGTCTGTGGTTGGTTGGCATTGTTGCAATATTCGCTATTGTAGTGTTGGGCAGTTTGATGTGAACAGCGCATAACGTTGCGCAGTTGGAGGTGAGCCGCCAGCAGTGGTGGATGTGGGAAGAAAGATGCCAGAGTTTTGAGAGCGGACGATCTGGACGTGTGTCCATATATATATATATATATATATATATATATATATATATATATATATATATATAATGACTTTTGAACACTATTAAGGTAAATACACTCCTGGAAATGGAAAAAAGAACACATTGACACCGGTGTGTCAGACTCACCATACTTGCTCCGGACACTGCGAGAGGGCTGTACAAGCAATGATCACACGCACGGCACAGCGGACACACCAGGAACCGCGGTGTTGGCCGTCGAATGGCGCTAGCTGCGCAGCATTTGTGCACCGCCGCCGTCAGTGTCAGCCAGTTTGCCGTGGCATACGGAGCTCCATCGCAGTCTTTAACACTGGTAGCATGCCGCGGCAGTGTGGACGTGAACCGTATGTGCAGTTGACGGACTTTGAGCGAGGGCGTATAGTGGGCATGCGGGAGGCCGGGTGGACGTACCGCCGAATTGCTCAACACGTGGGGCGTGAGGTCTCCACAGTACATCGATGTTGTCGCCAGTGGTCGGCGGAAGGTGCACGTGTCCGTCGACATGGGACCGGACCGCAGCGACGCACGGATGCACGCCAAGACCGTAGGATCCTACGCAGTGCCGTAGGGGACCTCACGCCACTTCCCAGCAAATTAGGGACACTGTTGCTCCTGGGGTATCGGCGAGGACCATTCGCAACCGTCTCCATGAAGCTGGGCTACGGTCCCGCACACCGTTAGGCCGTCTTCCGCTCACGCCCCAACATTGTGCAGCCCACCTCCAGTGGTGTCGCGACAGGCGTGAATGGAGGGACGAATGGAGACGTGTCGTCTTCAGCGATGAGAGTCGCTTCTGCCTTGGTGCCAATGATGGTCGTATGCGTGTTTGGCGCCGTGCAGGTGAGCGCCACAATCAGGACTGCATACGACCGAGGCACACAGGGCCAACACCCGGCATCATGGTGTGGGGAGCGATCTCCTACACTGGCCGTACACCACTGGTGATCGTCGAGGGAACACTGAATAGTGCACGGTACATCCAAACCGTCATCGAACCCATCGTTCTACCATTCCTAGACCGGCAAGGGAACTTGCTGTTCCAACAGGACAATGCACGTCCGCATGTATCCCGTGCCACCCAACGTGCTCTACAATGTGTAAGTCAACTACCCTGGCCAGCAAGATCTCCGGATCTGTCCCCCATTGAGCATGTTTGGGACTGGATGAAGCGTCGTCTCACGCGGTCTGCACGTCCAGCACGAACGCTGGTCCAACTGGGGCGCCAGGTGGAAATGGCATGGCAAGCCGTTCCACAGGACTACATCCAGCATCTCTACGATCGTCTCCATGGGAGAATAGCAGGCTGCATTGCTGCGAAAGGTGGATATACACTGTACTAGTGCCGACATTGTGCATGCTCTGTTGCCTGTGTCTATGTGCCTGTGGTTCTGTCAGTGTGATCATGTGATGTATCTGACCCCAGGAATGTGTCAATAAAGTTTCCCCTTCCTGGGACAATGAATTCACGGTGTTCTTATTTCAATTTCCAGGAGTGTACACTGTTTGTTCTCTATCAAAATCTTTCATTTGCTAACTATGCCTATCAGAAGTTAGTGCCTTCAGGAGTCAGAATCTTTTATTTAGCTGGCAGTATTGGCGCTCGCTGTATTGCAGTAGTTCGAGTAACTAAGATTTTTGTGACGTAAGGGATTCATGAAAGGTATAGGTTATTGTTAGTCATGGCCCTTCTTTTCTAGGGATTATTGAAAGTCAGATTGCGTTGCGCTAAAAATATTGTGTGTCAGTTTCGTGGTGATCAGAATAAGTAAAGAGAGAAATTCTGAGCCGTTACAAGAACATTTAGTCCTTCGAAAACAGACTCTAGAATTCTCGGTCCAAACTCTCCATTAGTGTCTTTTACAACCACGAAAAATTAGAAGGGGTGGTCACTGTGAAAAAATAGTTTTGGGGTTCAGACATGAGAACAATGAAGCTCTTCAGCTGATGATCTCCAATGGCTACCGGACCAGGTACAGCCGTCGGTCACATGTCGTTATCGATGTTGGAAGAACTTTGTGAGTGTATCTTATGAAGCACCATACAATGCACTGCAGTCATTAGCACATTAGCACATCATCAGTTGTCCTCGCCAAGACTAGTACGACATGCCTGGTACAAATCAGCCTCTTTAGCGGGTTGCAAACCACAATTTGAAATCCTATTGAATTTTGTTTTATATTTTGTTGTTTTAAATTTTACGTGAGTAAATTTAGTTCCTTTTACGCGCTTGGTGTAAGGAGAACGTCATTTTTAAGCAGTTCTTTGCAAGTAATTTGTATTGTAATCATTTTGTATGATAATAATGAGTAAATTTCGCAGCACCAAGAAGGAGTTGTGTGGCGTGAACGAAAGTTGATAGATTTGTTTCAACATGTGAAAGATTATGTCTATTCAGATTTCGCTTCAGTCACCTAGGGAAGGCACTAGAAGCGCCAATACGAGGATGCAAATCAGGTTTGATTTCAGTACACACTGCAACGGTCGTGAGCGTTAGTTACCTTTAAGATTAGACGTAGTCAGTTGATGTCAATCAAGAATGCCTTTAAGGCGATAAAGACACCATTGTCAACATCTCACTGAGTTTGAACGAGGTCGTGTAACAGGGCTACGAGAAGCTGCGATACTGCAGAAAAACTTGGCACAAATGTATCCACTGTATATGATCGCTGGCAGCGGTGGTCACGGGGAGGTACAGTCGTACCAAGACCCGTCTCCGGATGGGCATGTGATACTGCCGAGAGGGAGTACCACCTGTTCGGCATACGGCTCTGACCCATCGTACTGCATCTGCAGCAGCAATTTGAGCAACAGTTGACACCACATTGACACAAAGAACTGTTTCAAGTCGGTTACTTCAAGAACAGCTCCGAGGAAGACGTCCTGTCCAAACCACCGCCGTTTGCGACTTCGGTGGTGCCAAGCGAGAGCTCATTGGGGATTGGGTGGAGGCCTGTAGCATTTTCTGATAAAATCTGATTCTGCCTCGGTGCCAGTGATGGCCTTGTGTTAACTAGAAGGAGTGCAGTTGACGGCTGTAACTAAGGTGTCTGCATGAAAGACACACTGGACCTACACCTGGAGGTATGGTCTGGGGTGCGATTTCGAATGACAGCAGGAGCAGTCTCGTCGTTATCCCACGCACCCCGACTACGAATTTGTACATCAATATGGATATTTGATCTGTTGAGCTGCCATTGATGAACAGTATCCTAGGGGGCATTTCCCGACAGTATAATCCTCACCTATATACCGCTGTTGTAATCCAACATTCTCTACAGTGTGTCAACAGGATGCCTCGGCCCGTTCGATGACCAGATCCGTCTCCAATCGAGCAAATATGGGACCCGTGGTCTAGGGGTATCATCTTTGACTCATAATCAAAAACGTCTTCGGTCCCGGGTTCGATCCACGCCACTGTCTAAATTTTGATAAATAATCAGCATTGGCGGCTGAAGACTTCCGGCATAAGAAGTCAGCCCCATTCTGCCAACGGCCTTGTCAAAGAGGGCGGAGGAGCGGATAGAGGTTCAGGGCACTATCTTGTCCTAGGGGTGGGAAATTGCCCCTAAAGGTGGAAGAATCAGCAATGATCAACGACATGAGGATGCAGAAAGCAATGGAAACCACTGCATTAAAGACACGTAACGTGTATCCACAGGACATGTGGCCTGTAATTGAAGAAGTGTCATGATGATCTCTCCATTGGCAAAAGATTCCGGAATAGTCCCCCATTCGGGAGGGGACTGCCAAGGGGGAGGATATCATGAGAAAAAGATTGAATAATCAACGAAAGGATAACGTTCTACGAATCGGGGCGTGGAATGTCAGACGCTTGAACGTGGTAGGGAAACTAGAAAATCTGAAAATGGAAATGCAAAGGCTCAATCTAGATATGGTAGGGGTCAGTGAAGTGAAGTGGAAGAAAGACAAGGATTTCTGGTCAGATGAGCATCGGTTAATATCAACAGCAGCAGAAAATGGTATAACAGGTGTAGGATTCGTTATGAATAGGAAGGTAGGGCAGAGGGTGTGTTACTCTGAACAATTCAGTGACCGGGTTGTTCTAATCAGAATCGACAGCAGACCAACACCGACAACGATAGTTCAGGTATACATGCCGACGTCGCAAGCTGAAGATGAACAGATAGAGAAAGTGTATGAGGATATTGAAAGGGTAATGCAGTACGTGAAGGGAGACGAAAATCTAATAGTCATGGGCGACTGGAATGCAGTTGTAGGGGAAGGAGTAGAAGAAAAGGTTACAGGAGAATATGGGCTTGGGACAAAGAATGAAAGAGGAGAAAGACTAATTGAGCTCTGTAACAAGTTTCAGCTAGGAATAGCGAATACCCTGTTCAAGAATCACAAGAGGAGGAGGTATACTTGGAAAAGGCCGGGAGATACGGGAAGATTTCAATTAGATTACATCATGGTCAGACAGAGATTCCGAAATCAGATACTGGACTGTAAGGCGTACCCAGGAGCAGCTATAGACTCAGGTCACCTTTATAGTAGTGATGAAGAGTAGGCTGAAGTTCAAAACATTAGTCAGGAAGAATCAACACGCAAGGAAGTGGGATACGGAAGTACTAAGGAATGACGAGATACGTTTGAAGTTCTCTAACGCTATAGATACAGCAATAAGGAATAGCGCAGTAGGCAGTACAGTTGAAGAGGAATGGACATCTCTAAAAAGGGCCATCACAGAAGTTGGGAAGGAAAACATAGGTACAAAGAAGGTAACTGCGGAGAAACTATGGGTAACAGAAGAAATACTTCAGTTAATTGATGAAAGGAGGAAGTACAAACATGTCCGGGAAAATCAGGAATACAGAAATACAAGTCGCTGAGGAATGAAATAAACAGGAAGTGCAGGGAAGCTAAGACGAAATGGCTACAGGAAAAATGTGAAGACATCGAAAAAGATATGATTGTCGGAAGGGCAGACTCAGCATACAGAAACTCAAAACAACCTTTGGTGACATTAAAAGCAACGGTGGTAACATTAAGAGTGCAACGGGAATTCCACTGTTAAATGCAGAGGAGAGAGCAGATAGGTGGTAAGAATACATTGAAAGCCTCTATGAGGGTGAATATTAGTCTGATGTGATAGAAGAAGAAACAGGAGTCGATTTAGAAGAGATAGGGGATCCAGTATTAGAATCGAAATTTAAAAGAGCTTTGGAGGACTTACGGTCAAATAAGGCAGAAGGGATAGATAACATTCCATCAGAATTTCTAAAATCATTGGGGGAAGTGGCAACAAAACCACTATTCACGTTGGTGTGTAGAATATATGAGTCTGGCGACATACCATCTGACTTTCGGAAAAGCATCATCCACACAATTCCGAAGACGGCAAGAGCTGACAAGTGCGAGAATCATCGCACAATCAGATTAACAGCTCATGCATCGAAGCTGCTTACAAGAATAATATACAGAAGAATGGAAAAGAAAATTGAGAATACGCTAGGTGACGATCAGTTTGGCTTTAGGAAAAGTAAAGGGACGAGAGAGGCAATTCTGACGAATGTTGAAAATTAGGTGGACTGATAATGTAAGGAATGAGGAGGTTCTACGCAGAATCGGAGAGGAAAGGAATATGTGGAAAACACTGATAAGGAGAAGGAACAGGATTATAGGACATCTGCTAAGACATGAGGGAATGACCTCCATGGTACTAGAGGGAGCTGTAGAGAGCAAAAACTTTAGAGGAAGACAGAGATTGGAATACGTCAAGCAAATAATTGAGGGCGTAGGTTGCAAATGTTACTCTGAGACGAAGAGGTTAGCACAGGAAAGGAATTCGTGGTTGGCCGCATCAAACCAGTCAGTAGACTGACGACCAAAAAAATAAGGACGACGACTCCAGCGTCATCCACAACGAGTAACGAGCATCAGTCGTCCCTGTACTGACCGACCAAGTGGAACAGGCATGCCGGCCGCTGTGGCCGAGCGGTTCTAGGCTCTTCAGTCCGGAACCGCGCTGCTGCTACGGTCGCAACTTCGACTCCTGCCTCGGGCATGGATGTGTGTGATGTCCTTAGATTAGTTAGGTTTAAGTAGTTCTAAGTTCTAGGGGACTGATAACCTCCGAAGTTAAGTACCATTGTGCTCAGAGCCGTTTGAGAATTTCACATTTGCAATGGCTTATCCCGCGCTTAACAAAATGCGTGTACCGGTATGTGAAACGGTAAACTAAAAAACAAAAAACGAAACATGCTCTTAAAATGTAAAACAACAATTTAAAATAAAAACAAAAATTAGTAAAACAAATAGTTAGTATAATAATGAACGTTTAGATTTTTTAAGTAGGCATGTTGCAAGTACTCTGACAGCACATTGTGTACAGAAATTCGATACCAGAGGTCAGCTTTATTGCACATGGATGGGGGTGGTCTGAAACCTCTTTCAATTTAAGTTGTAGCATTAGTCCTCATTCCTCAAAATTAATTAGTGGTGGTGAGGTACTTTGCATCTTTTCAGATTATTACAGAATGTGATTATACACTTTTCAGGGTAGTTAATTGCATTTAAACGTTTATATGAAACACATTTTTTATATTTCACGGTTTCGAAGATATTCCCTCTAAACCTAATAGTTTTCGGTGTGTGTTTTATCCCTCAAAAGTGAAAGTGGGCAAAAACTAAAAAATGCTTATTGCTTTATTTTGATCCCTCTACATACGCGCCCAGTTTCATAGCTATAGTTCATTTACACCTGGTAAGATTTCCTTGTCGGATGTCCGAACTTGATTCCTCGCAGTCGAGGGACAATGGTTTGTTCTTTTTTTCTGCAGCTACCACACTCTGACCTTTGACAACGTTCGGCCGGCGGTTTTACTAGATCTTTGCTGCATCTCGTTAAGACTCGACCATATGATTCAGATGCTAACGTCACAATGAAGTTCAGCATAAAGGAGAAATTCTTAAATCGTGTGTATGACATGCCTCACAACAGGGAATCTAGCGTCGTCATTCAGAAGATAGAAGTCATTGGATAGCGGTATACACTGACACATGGCAGTAGTATCGCGTACACAAAGTGCAGTTTATTGATGGATCTGTCATTTGACTCAGGTGTTTGATATGACTATAGCCGCATGACTGGAATTAACAGACATAGAACACGGAATGACAGTTGGAACTGGACGCATGGGAAATTCAGTTTCAGAAATGGATAGGGATTTGAATATTCCGAGATGCGCAGTGTCATGAGATTACCAAGAACATCAAATTTCAGGCATTACCTCTCACCACGGATAACGCACTAGCCGACGGCCTCCAGTTAACAACCGTGGCAGCGCTGTTTGCGTAGATTTGTCAGTGTCAACAGACGAGCAACGAGGCGTGGGATGACCATATAAATCAATGTGGCACATACGATGGACATATCTGTTAAGACAGTGCGGCGAACTTTGGCGTTAATGGACTATGGCAGCAGACGACTGACGCGAGTGCCTTTGCTAACAGCACGACATCGCCTGCAGCACATCCCCTGGGCTCGTGACCACATGGTTGGAGCCTAGACGCCTGGAAAGCCGTGCCTGGTCAGATGAGTCCCGTTTTCAGTTGGTAAAAGCTGGTGGTAGGGTTCGAGCGTAGCGCAGACCCCACGGAGACCTGGGCCCAGGTTGTCAACAAGGCTCTATGGAAGCTGTTAGTGGCTCCTTAATGATGTGGACTGTGCTTACGAGAGGGGGACCAGGTCCTATCGTTGTTCTGGCGCAAAATGACTTCGCACGTTTTGGTTATGTAAAACTTTTAGGGTTCGTTTCACTCTATTGAAACAGCACGGGAAAAATGAAATATGGGAAAAGAACTGTGCAAAAGTTTGTAACATTTTCTATTTAATGTACGTCTTGTGTATTTGTGCAGATAATCGAGTACCTTGAACAGCATGTTCGGGACGTAGAAGTAGAGATCATCCGTCAGCCCTGATACAACCGCAGAGCGCTAGAGCCTGAGACCATGGTGGTCCAGTTGGCTGCTAGAAGAGCGAAAAAAAATGGTTCAAATGGTTCTGAGCACTATGGCACTAGAACTTAGAACTAATTAAACCTAACTAACCTAAGGACATCCACACACATCCATGCCCGAGGCAGGATTCGAACCTGCGACCGTAGCAGTCGCGCAGTTCCGGACTGGGCGCCTAGAACCACGAGACCACCGCGGCCTGCGCTAGAAGAGCGACCGACTGCTATATATTGCCCATCGATAATTGTTGAAGAATAATAGTGACCCCGTACATTTGTCAACGATATGGCGCTAGAAGAGCGACCGACTGCTATATATTGCCCATCGATAATTGTTGAAGAATAATAGTGACGCCGTACATTTGTCAACGATATGGTTCAGCTGTCGTTTTATACCAGAGAAATGGCAGTTATTATCGAGGAGCAGAGAGGGAGACATAAGCGCGACCAAGTTTGTGTGTAGAGGGTCGGAAGCACTGGATATGTACTTGCTGTTCGTTCACTAACTTGAGTTGATGCGGTTAGCTATCGTTATTAATTAATCGGACGGTTGTATCGATTTACGGTCCAGGTGGGGAGTTCCCGCAGTTTTAGATGTATGACTGAAAGAGTGAAAGAATGCAGCAATGGATATAGGGATGGATATTAAAGATTGGACATAATTTAATTTTGTTGCGCCCTTGAATTAAATTGAAAAATTATCGCAATGACGCACTCCTCAATTACTGAGTGGGGGTTTAAGTTTGTACTTGTGACGTGGTTACGAGTTTTCTGAGGATGGTTAATCGTGAATCGAGGAAGTGTTGTTTGATTTCAGCGATCGGACTGAAGCTATTTGAGTCGGGGTTCTGGTTGTCTGGTATTCGTAGAACGTCTGTAAAGCGGGTGCTGCGATTAGTTGTAAAAGTTGTCAAAGGCGTTCTCTGAGGCGTAGAGTAACGGCCGAAAATGTATGGACTTCGTATTTGAGGTGATATGTGAGTAGGATTTTGTGGATGCTGAATTATTTTAATGCCGAGAGGAAGTCTAAATTTTTGAAGAGATTTAAAGATTGTTACTGTTTTTTTTATTTTTTATTTTTTTATAGAGCTTACCTCTCTCAGAGTTACGATAGTAACGTTTCGTGTTGATCCAGACCCTTGACGAACCATATAAAGTGGAACTGCACTGCAACCATTATTCCTGTAGTTAACGGTGACGATCGCGAACACCTAAAAGGCTGAGAATTTTGCAATTTGTGTTTTGAACTGAGATGACAAGTGGTGTTAACACCTAGGATTTTTTGTTTTTTGTTTTTTTTTAAATTGCTTCACTTCGATTAGAGTGGGGATTTAGTTTGTTTGCCACTCGATCACACGTTAACGTTTGTCACTGTACGTATTTGGTAAAGAGAAAGGAACAAACTGTTATTTTGTTTAAAAGTCAAAACCTAGTCCCCGCGTCCTCATTTAGCCCGCAATTACTAGACAATAGCTAGTTGAGAGACATCATACCTTACGACATAAACATGCGAGAACTTAAACTGTGGAATATTAACAAGTAGAGAAGAACTGTCAAAGTTAGAGATTCTAGAGTGACAAATGAA
The DNA here is from genome assembly GCF_021461395.2 of Schistocerca americana. Classification (NCBI taxonomy): domain Eukaryota; kingdom Metazoa; phylum Arthropoda; class Insecta; order Orthoptera; family Acrididae; genus Schistocerca; species Schistocerca americana. Next base: position 207,289,553 of record NC_060122.1, on the reverse strand, counting down.
TGCAAGATGGGTAATCCAAAGTATTTACGACTTAAAGAATTTTATTGGAAGCTCAATAGGGAAGTGACTGCACTTAAGGCCTGTGACTTATGTTAACGAGCTGTCTGACATGTTTACTGCTACTGGTAATTCTTGGCTACTCTTGAAGGTGACAAGTAAGAAATTTAAAGTATTTATGTTATAGGAACAGTTGTGGAGGCTACCCCTTGCTTATGTGTTTGAGACAAAACAATTTCAGATTGAGTTTGATCAATTTATGGTATTTAATATGTGGTATTACTCGAGAGTGTACGATACGCAGTTGCGTTTTTTCGTTAGTGTGTTGACGTCAGTGTAGATGGAAATACTTTTAAAAGTCATTGCTGTTGACCTTAAAATAATAATAGCACATAATGGAAACGTACTTAAAAATTGTATCGATAAAAATCTATGCAAATCGCCGCAGTTTGTTGGCTCTATTGCAGTTCCCCAGAACCTGGACTTCTGTGTAGCAAGAGTGTTACCGCCGGCCGAAGTGGCCGAGCGGTTCTAGGCCCTACAGTCTGGAGCTGCGCGACCACTACGGTCGCAGGTTCGAATCCTGCCTCGGGCATGGATGTGTGTGATGTCCTTAGGTTAGTTAGGTTTAAGTAGTTCTAAGTTCTAGGGGATTTATGACCTCAGCAGTTGAGTCCCATAGTGCTCAGAGCCATTTGAACCAAGAGTGTTACCACCGCGTTCCTTCACCTTATAAAACATTATTCTTAAGACTAAAAAAAACTTTTTTCTCGATTTCTTCTCTTATTGGGGCGGGGCTGTTACGAAAAGTAGGAGGCAATTCCGGCACAGTGGACGGTCCAACTGAACCGATCATTTTCTCTAAATGATTACATTCGGCTACTTGGGAGACGATGTGAAGCCATTCACGTACTTCATGTTTCCAAACAACGAAGGAATCTTTATGGATGACAAAGCACCGTGTCACTGGGCCAGAATTGTTCGTAGTTGGTCTAAAGAACATGCTGGACACTGAAGCGAATGATTTGGCTACCCAGATTGCCTGACATGAATCCCATCGAACAGCTATGGGACCTAATCGAGAGGTCACTTAGAGCACAAAATCCTGCACCAGCAATACTTTCGCAACTATGTACGGCTATAGAGGCAGCATGGCTCAGTATTTCTGCAGGGGACTTCCAACTCGTTAAGTACGTGTCAGATCGAGTTGCTGCAGTACATCGGGTAAAAAGAGGTCCGACACTATATTAGGAGACGTCCCATGACTTTCGTCATCTCAGTGTGTGTCAATCGAAGATAGCACATACCAAGTGAAGGAGGACCAGCTTCGTTTACTTTATTACTGTGGTGTCATCATATTTTTTTTCGTATTTCAGAAACGCTACTTGCCCCTGAGGAGTCTTTGCTGGTGGCTGACGTTAGGGCGCATGGGTCACCAGAGCATCTGTCACGAAACGCGGTCCCTGCCCAAGAGTGCTCCTGCTGCCGCTAGCACTGCATCCGTAGCCGATCATAGAGACGTCAGTCAAGGACATCGAGCCAGCATCAGCCTCGTATTCTTCGGTGACATCAGCAGCATGTATGCTATAGCCATCCCTGTGCCGCTGGATGGTTGTCCTATCTTCGGATATTTGAAAATTATCATTGTGTTTCGCAGGGCGAGTCTCAGAATGTGCTTTGGTTTTTGCCATCTGCCATCGTGCTGCATGGGATATCTCCTAATACACTGTCGAACCTCTTTTTGCCCAGCGTACTGCAACAGTTCGACCTGGCATGGACTTACAAGTAGTTGGAAGCCTCTGCGGAAATAATGAGCCATGCTGTCTCTGTAGCCGTCCATAATCGCGAAAGTGTTGCACGACTCTGTGCACAAACTGATCTCTCGATTATGTCCCATAAATTTTCGGTCGAATTCATATCGGGCAATCTGGGTGGCCAAATCATTCGCTCCTATTGTCTAGGATGTGCTTCAAACCAGTCACGAAGGACCGTCGTCGGTGACATGGCGCACAGTCATCCAGAAAAATTCCAGCGTTGTTTGGCAACATGAAATCCGTGAATGACTTGAAATTATATGAAAGTGCCGAACGTAACCATTGTCAATGATCGGCTAAGTTGGACCAGAGGATCCAGTCCATTCCATGTAAATATAGCCGATAAGGTCATGGAGCCACCACCAACTTGCACAGTCCTCGTTCACAACCTGGGTCCATGGCTTCGCGGGGTCTGCGACACATTCGAACCCTCCCGTCAGCTCTTACCAAATGAAAAGGGGACTCATCTCCCCAGTTCACGGTTTTACAGTCATCTAATGTACAACCGATATGGTCACGAGCCAAGGAGAGGGGCTGCAGGCGATGTCAAGCTGTTAGCAAAGGCATTGTCCTAACTTACACGTTGTCGTACGTTGAACGTTGATTTCTGCGGTTATTCCATGAAGTGTTGCTTGTCTGTTAGCACTGACAACTCTACGCAAACGCCTCCGCTCTTGGTCGTTGAACGAAAGCCGTCGATCACTGCGTTGCCCTTCGTGCGAGGAATGCCTGAAATGTATTTTCAGCACACTATTGACAATGTGGATGTCGGAATATTGAATTCCCTAACGATTTCCCAACATACGCTAGCTTCAGCTACCATTCTGCGTTTTAAGTCTGTTAAATCTCGTCGTGCGGTCATACTCTCCTGCGTACAAATGGCAATTCCATCAACGCACTGCCCTCTTATCCTTCGTGTACACGAGACTATCACCATCTGTACGAGAGGCAACCAAAAAGAAACTCGAAATTCGTCAGAACGTCTTCATTTCTTAATATTTTTACACCAAATTTTGATCACCTTCAAAGTATTCTCCACTGATCACAATGCACTTCTTCAAATCACCCTTACATTCCCAGAATGAGATTTTCACTCTGCAGCGGAGTGTGCGCTGATATGAAACTTCCTGGCAGATTAAAACTGTGTGCCCGACCGAGACTCGAACTCGGGACCTTTGCCTTTCGCGGAAGGTAGGAGACGAGATACTGGCAGAAGTAAAGCTGTGAGTACCGGGCGTGAGTCGTGCTTCGGTAGCTCGGATGGAAAAGCACTTGCCCGCGAAAGGCAAAGGTCCTGAGTTCGAGTCTCGGTCGGGCACACAGTTTTAATCTGCCAGGAAGTTTCACCCTTACATTGTTCAAAATAGTTTTTAAATTCACTTATCGGGATGTTCTTTATGGCTTCCAGCGATTTTTGTTTTACCTCCTCCACAGTGGCAAAGAGTCTTCAAAATGAAATCACAGGGGGCTAGATGGCTCAAATGGTTCAAATGGCTCTGAGCGCTATGGGACTTACTTTCTGAAGTCATCAGTCCCCTAGAACGTAGAACTACTTAAACCTAACTAACCTAAGGAAATCACACACATCCATGCCCGAGGCAGGATTCGACCCTGCGACCGTTGCGGTCGCGCGGTTCCAGACTGTAGCGCCTAGAACCGCTCGGCCACCCCGGCCGGCCAGGGGACTACATCCGGTGAGGAGGTTGGGGGGGGGGTGATGGGTGGACAATCGGTATCATGCCGTTTTTAGTCAAAAACTGGTTTACGGAGAGAGCGATGCAGGCTGGCGCGTTGTCATGATCGAACAACCAGTCGCTTGTGCGACAAAGATCTGCCCTTTTCTTCCGGATACTCTTCCTCCCTCTTTCCAAAACCGCCAAGTAGAACTCTTGGTTGACTGATTGACCCGGGGTAACGAACTCCGCATTCACAACACCTCTGCAATGGAAGAAACAAATCAGCATTTTCTTGATGTTTGACTTCACTTGGAAACTTTATTTAGGACGACAAGAGCCACTTGTCTTCCACTGGCTTGATTTCTGTTTCGTTTCGGGATCGTATCCATAGCACCACGATTCATCACTAGTAATCATATTGGAAAAAATTCAGGGTCCTCTTTGAGGTGATTTTGAAGCTCAAAACATTCCTGAAGTCGACGCTCTCTTTGCTAGTCTGTGAGAAGTCGAGTGACAAATTTAGCTGCAAGCCTTCTAATGTGCAAATTTTCGGATGAAATCCTGTGATGTGAACTCCATGATATTCCAGACATCTCACAAAGTTGATCAACTGTTCGGCGACGGTCTTCAAGAACGAGGGCATTGATTTTGTCGACGTTTTCGTCTCTTCTTGACGTCGAGGGGCATCCTGAACGGGGTTGTTCTTCAGTTGACATATCTCCATTTTTAAAACATGAAGGCCACTCATAGACTCTGGTTTTACTGATAGCAGCATTCCCATAAGCCATATAAAGCATTACAATATTTTTCGTGGTCGATTTCCTCAACAGGATGCGGCTGATCCCGGCGGAGGTTCGAGTCCTCCCTCAGGTATGGGTGTGTGTTTGTCCTCAGGATAATTTAGATTAAGTAGTGTGTAAGCTTACGGACTGATGACCTAAGCAGTTAAGTCCCATAAGATCTCACACACATTTGAACAGTTTTTTCCTCAACAGGAAAGAAAATTTCACAGCCACAAGTTGCTGTCGACAATCTGCCATCGAGTTTCGCCGAAATGGAAAACGTTGTTTTACTAAAAAGATTCTCATCGGCGAATCGACGCACTTACAGCGAGACAACTTCGGGCCGTAACGGACACCTGGTCGAACAATTGATTCCCCCACTCTCCCTCCCTACCGGAGCTCAAGTCCCATTACTTCTGAGTGTCCCCTCGTAAATGTGCATATTGCTATCAGTGACTTTTATCACCTCGTGTTTAGCGGAAATAAATACGTCCCATGTTTATCGATGTACTGAATGTCTGTAGTTTCTTCGCCACCTCTTACAGCTACAGAGACAACGGGAACTGTACTGCAGGAACAGTTATACAGTATTCTGCACACCAGTAATTCCTAGTATTTATATATTTTTGTAAAACACAAGTTATTCCATCAGTTATTTCCATGGGAGCACGAAAATGTCAAATTCCGTATCATTTATCCATGGTCAGATAGATTGAGACTCAATTGGAAGTATATTCATCGATAAAGAGATTAGCAGCTCGGCTGGTCCCGGTGGAGGTTCGAGTCCTCCCTCGGGCATGGATATGTGTGTTTGTCCTTAGGATAATTTAGGTTAAGTAGTGTGTAAGACATCGAAAAAGATATTATTGTCGGAAGGACAGACTCAGCATACAGGAAAGTCAAAACAACCTTTGGTGACTTTAAAAGCAACGGTGGTAACATTAAGAGTGCAACGGGAATTCCACGGTTAAATGCAGGGGAGAGAGTAGGTAGGTGGAAAGAACATATTGAAAGCCTCTATGAGGGTGAAGATTTGTCTGATGTGATAGAAGAAGAAACAGGAGTCGATTTAGAAGAGATAGGGGATCCAGTATTAGAATCGGAATTTAAAAGAGCTTTGGAGGACATACGGTCAAATAAGGCAGAAGGGATAGATAACATTCCATCAGAATTTCTAAAATCATTGGGGGAAGTGGCAACAAAACGACTATTCACGTTGGTGTGTAGAATATATGAGTCTGGCGATATACCATCTGACTTTCGGAAAAGCATCATCCACACAATTCCGAAGACGGCAAGAGCTGACAAGTGCGACAATTATCGCACAATCAGCTTAACAGCTCACGCATCGAAGCTGCTTACAAGAATAATATACAGAAGAATGGAAAAGAAAATGGAGAATACGCTAGGTGACGATCAGTTTGGCTTTAGGAAAAGTAAAGGGACGAGAGAGGCAATTCTGAAATTACGGCTAATAATGGAAGCAAGGCTAAAGAAAAATCAAGACACTTTCATAGGATTTGTCGACCTGGAAAAAGTGTTCGACGATATAAAATGGTGCAAGCTGTTCGAGATTCTCAAAAAAGTAGGGGTAAGCTATAGGGAGAGACGGGTCATATACAATATGTAGAACAACCAAGAGGGAATAATAAGAGTGGACGATCAAGAACGAAGTGCTCATATTATGAAGGGTGTAAGACAAGGCTGTAGCCTTTCGCCCCTACTCTTTAATCTGTACATCGAGGAAGCAATGGTGGAAATAAAAGAAAGGTTCAGGAGTGGAATTAAAATACAAGATGAAAGGATATGAATGATACGATTCGCTGATGACGTTGCTGTCCTGAGTGAAAGTGAAGAAGAATTAAATGATCTGCTGAACGGAATGAACAGTCTAATGAATACACAGTATGGTTTGAGAGTAAATCGGAGAAAGACGAAGGTAATGAGAAGTAGTAGAAATGAGAACAGCGAGAAACTTAACATCAGGATTGATGGTCACGAAGTCAATGAAGTTAAGGAATACTGCTACCTAGGCAGTAAAATAACCAATGACGGACGGAGCAAGGAGGACATCAAAAGCAGACTGCCTATGGCAAAAAAGGCATTTCTGGCCAAGAGAAGTCTACTAATATCAAATACTGGCCTTAATTTGAGGAAGAAATTTCTGAGGATGTACGTCTGGAGTACAGCATTGTATGGTAGTGAAACATGGACTGTGGGAAAACCGGAACAGAAGAGAGTCGAAGCATTTGAGATGTGGTGCTATAGACGAATGTTGAAAATTAGGTGGACTGATAAGGTAAGGAATGAGGAGGTTCTACGCAGAATGGGAGAGGAAGGGAATATGTGGAAAACACTGATAAGGAGAAGGGACAGGATGATAGGACATCTGCTAAGACATGAGGGAATGACTTCCATGGTACTAGAGGGAGCTGTAGAGGGCAAAAACTGTAGAGGAAGACAGAGATTGGAATACGTCAAGCAAATAATTGAGGACGTAGGTTGCAAGTGCTACTCTGAGATGAAGAGGTTAGCACAGGAAAGGAATTCCGTGGCGGGCCGCATCAAACCAGACAGTAGACTGATGACCAAAAAAAAAGCTTAGGGACTAATGACCTTAGCAGTTATGTTCCATAAGATTTCACACACACACACATTAGCAGCTACTGGAAGCAGCTATTTGTCAGCATTTGCTTGACAGTACGAACATCAGATGGTCAACGTATTTGTTATTCGTGGGAAGACAGGTCGAGACCAAATTAGAAGTAGTACACACACTGACAAACACATGACGTCAATCGGATACCTCGTTAACTGGGCATACTTAATAACTAGTTATTCATGACAGTTCAAATATTTTTTCCCACCTGTGGAATACGGGATAGTTAGAAATCAATGTCCGCAAACATTAGTAATCAGAAGAGCTCCCCATAAACTTTACATGTTAAGAAGGATATTAAACGAGATACATTCCGAGAAATACCTAGCTATAATTTACTAAAAACATAATAATCGTTAGCTGCAGTGGAATCCAGTAAGAGAGCAGACTTCTGGAGATGCTTTACTTAGCCGCCGGTCGTTGACCTCTGCTGAGCTGCGAGGCGGCGGCGGCGCCAGTGGGCCGCAACATCTCGCAGCAACTTTAATTACTCGACGCAACTTTGATACCGGCTACCTGGCGGCTACGGCCGCGCCTCCCGGCGTTCCTCCTGCTCAGCCGTCCGGAAGCCTTAAAGAGCTGCACAAGTCTCCCCGGTAGAGTGACGAGTTGCTCCGCTGCCACCCGTACTGGCGCCTGTAGCGAAGGTCTTATCCTCATCGACTTCACGACTTTAGGTACACTTTTCCACTTCCGTATTTGAAAATACACGAAGTTATTCGGCTACGTCCGCCCCTAGTAGCTCAGTGGTCAGCGCGACGGAATGTCATACCTAAAGGCCCGGGTTCGATTTCCGGCTGGGTCGGAGATTTTCTACGCTCAGAGACTGGGTGTTGTGTTGTCCTTATATCATCATTTCATCCCCATTGACACGCAAGTCGCTGAAGTGGCGTCAACTCGAAAGACCAGGCGAACGGTCTACCCGACGGGAGGCCCTAGCCACACGGAATTTCCATTTCCATTCGGCTACGAGCGGCTACGTTAAATGTAGTAAATTTGCAACCCCCAAACAATTTGTAGGTAATTTTATTCAGCAGTTAGTAGGTGCGATTATTATAACAGTTTTGTTCCAACTTTCAAACAGAACCAAAGTGATGTTGGTCAACATTAACCCTATACGATCGGTTTGTCACGTTCTGTAGAAACAGGAACACGATTTAACTTAGTAGGCTTCCACGACCAGTGTGATTTCGGATAAAACAGTTTTGGATACTGGACCACGTCACTGAAAACTACATACTGACCATTAAAATTTCTATTCCAAGAAGAAATGCAGATGATAAACGGGTATTCATTGGACAAATATATTACACTAGAATTGACATGTGATTACATTTTCACGCAATATGGGTGCTTAGATCCTGAGAAATCAGTACCCAGAACAACCACCTCTGGCCGTAATAACGGCCTTGATACGCCTGGGCATTGCGTCAAACAGCGCTTGGATGGCGTGTACAGGTACAGCTGCCCATACAGCTTCAACACGATACCACAGTTCATCAGGAGTAGTGACTGGCGCATTGTGACGAGCCAGTTGCTCGGCCACCATTGACCAGACGTTTTCAGTCGGTGAGATATCTGGAGAATGTGCCGGCCAGGGCAGCTGTCGAACATTTTCTGTATCCAGAAAGGCCCGTACAGGACATGCAACATGCGGTCGTGCATTATCCTTCTGAAATGTAGGGTTTCGCAGGGATCGAATGAAGGGTAGAGCCTCGGGTCGTAACACGTCTGAAATGTAACAATCACTGTTCAAAGTGCCGTCAATGCGAACAAGAGGTGACCGAGACTTGTAACCAATGGCACCCCATACCAACACGCCGGGTGATACGCCAGTATGGCGATGACGAATACACGCTTCCAATGTGCGTTCACCGCGATGTCGCTAAACACGGATGCGACCATCGTGATGCTGTAAACAGAACCTGGATTCATCCGAAAAAATGACGTTTTGCCATTCGTGCACCCAGGTTCGTCGTTGAGTACACCATCGCAGGCGCTCCTGTCTGTGATGCAGCGTCAAGGGTAACCGCAGCCATGGTCTCCGAGCTGATAGTCCATGCTGCTGCAAACGTCGTCGAACTGTTCGTGCAGGTGGTTGTTGTCTTGCAAACGTCCCCATCTGTTGACTCAGGGATCGAGACGTGGCTGCACGATCCGTTACAGCCATGCGGATAAGATGCTTGTCGTCTCGACTGCTAGTGATACGAGGCCGTTGGGATCCAGCACAGCATTCCGTATTACCCTCCTGAACCCACCGAATCCATATTCTGCTAACAGTCATTGGATCTCGACCAACGCGAGCAGCAATGTCGCGATACGGCGATACGATAAATCGCAATCGCGATAGGCTACAATCCGACCTTTATCAAAGTCGGAAACGTGATGGTACGCATTTCTCCTCCTTAAACGAGGCATCACAACAACCGTTTCACCAGGCAACGCCGGTGAACTGCTGTTTGTGTATGAGAAATCGGTTGGAGACTTTCCTCATGTCAGCACGTTGTGGGTGTCGCCACCGGCGCCAACCTTGTGTGAATCCTCTGAAAAGCTAATCCCTTGCATATCACAGCATCTTCTTCCTGTCGATTAAATTTCGCGTCTCTAGCACGTCATCTTCGTGGTGTAGCAATTTTAATGGCCAGTAGTGTAGTAAAACAGCTTAACTGCCGACACTTCGATTGCCGAATCATTTGTAATCTACTAAAACAGCTAAATATCCAACGCTTCGAATCGCTGCGGTTGTCTTCAGGATACCGCCCTGAAGAGGATCGCAGCTAATTGGTCGAAACGTCGGTAATTTAGCTGATGCAGTAGCTCCATACTTAACGATCATATACAACCGTTCACTCGACTAAAGATCCGTACCCAGAGACTGGAAAGATGCACAGGTCACACCAATATTCAAGAAAGGTAGTAGGAGTAATCCACTAAATTACAGGCCCACATCATTAACGCCGATATGCAGCAGGATTTTGGAACATATATCGTGTTCGAACATGATGAGTTACCTAGAAGAAAACGATCTATTGACACACTGTCAACACAGGTTTAGAAAACGTCGTTCTTGTGAAACACAGCTAGCTCTTTACTCGCAGAAAGTGATGAATGCTATCGACAAGGGATTTCAAATTGATTCCGTATGTCTGGAATTCCGGAAGGCTTTTGACACTGTAACACACAAGCGGTTTGTAGTGAAATTGGATGCCTATGGAATATCGTCTCAGTTATGTCACTGGATTCGTGTTTCCTGTCAGAGAGGTCACAGTTCGTAGTAACTGACGGAAAGTCATCGAGTAAAACAGAAGTGATTTCTGACGTTCCCCAAGATAGTGTTGTAGGCCCTTTGCTGTTCCTTATCTATATAAACGATATGGTAGACAAACTGAGCAGCTGTCAGGTTGTTTGCAGTTGACGATGTTTATCGACTAGAAAAGTCATCAAAAGACCAAAACAAATTTGCAAAACGATTTAGAAAAGATTTGCGTATCGTGCAAAACCTGGCAATTGACCCTAAATAACGAAAAGTGTAAAGTCATCCACATGAGTGTTAAAAGGAATCCGTTAAACTTCGATTACACGATAAATCAGTCAAATCTATAGGTAGTAAATTCAATTTAATACCAAGGAATACAATTACGAACAACTTAAATTTGAAGGAACACATAGAAAATGTTGTGTGGAAGGGTAATCAAAGACTGCGTTTTATTGGCAGGACACTTAGCTAATGTAACAGGTATGCTAAGGAGACCGCCTACAGTATGCTTGTCCGTCCTCTTTATAATACTGCTGCACGGTGCGGGATCCTTACCAGATAGGATTGATGGAGTAGATCGAAAAAGTTCAATGAAGGGCAGCACGTTTTGTATTATCGCGAAATAGGGGAGACAGTGTCACTGAAATGATACAGGATTTGTGATGGCCATCATTAAAACAAAGGCGTTTTTCATTGTGGAGGAATCTTCTCACGAAATTACAATCAACAACTTTCTCCTCCAAATGCGAAAATATTTTGTTCACGCAAACCTACATTGGGAGCAAAGATCACCAGGATACAATAAGGGAAACAGAGTGCGTACGGTAAGATATAGGCGTTCTTTCTTTCCGCGCGCTATACGAATTGGAATAATAGAGAATTGTGAAGGACCCTCTACCAGGCACTTAAATGGGATTTCCCGAGTTTCCATGTAGATGTAGACGTTTTAGTAATTTACACTGACGTGGTCCAATATCCAAAATTATTTTATCTGGAAAGAAATACGATTATCATGCACTGATGAAATGTATGTATTTAAGGATGTCGGCTGTCCCAATATTAAACAGAGCTGAGAGCTGGTTATGGAAACTCTCCACTTCCACTCTCGTTTCATCGTGATAATCAAATCATCATCATTCAAATGTTCAAATGTGTGTGAAATCTTCTGCTAAGATCATCAGTCCCTAAGCTTATACACTACTTAACCTAAATTATCCTAAGGACGAAGACACACAGTCATGCCCGAGGGAGGACTCGAACCTCCGCCGGAACCAGCCGCACAGCCTATGACTGCAGCGCCTTAGACCGTCATCATCACTGTTATCATCCTTAACATCATTGTTATCCCATATACATTGACTGATAAAGGAATCCTATAACGTTCCGCGTGTATTACTGCTTCCGACCACAGACATCCATAATTGGCTGGCATGTTTTCAAATGTCATCTTCCTGTAGGCTATCTTTTCGGTTACTTCGTATACTCTGGAAAATGAAGTTTGTTGGTTAATGTGGAAAGGAAATATGATAGGACCACTTTTACTGTCTGTATGCATAAACGATCTGACAGACAGGATGAGCAGCAATTTACGGATGACTCTGTGGTGTACGTGGAAGTTGTCCTCATTGAGTGACTGTAGGAATATACAAGATGACGTAGACAAACTTTCTAGTTGGTGTGATGAATGGCAGCTTGCTCTAAATGTAATGTGAGTTGATGTGGACGAGGTCGAGAAACAGCCCTATAACGCTCAAATAAAGCATTAGTAGGTGGCCGGCCGAAGTGGCCGTGCGGTTAAAGGCGCTGCAGTCTGGAACCACAAGACCGCTACGGTCGCAGGTTCGAATCTTGCCTCGGGCATGGCTGTTTGTGATGTCCTTAGGTTAGTTAGATTTAACTAGTTCTAAGTTCTAGGGGACTAATAACCTCAGCAGTTGAGTCCCATAGTGCTCAGAGCCATTTGAACCAACCATTAGTAGGTTGTTGCTTGAAGCAGTAAAATCGATTAAATATATAGGCCTAACGGTCCAAAGCGATATGAGATGGAATGAGCACATCATGTTGGTAGTAGGGAAGGCGAATGCTCGACCTCGTTAGACTTCTAGAATTTTGGGCAAGTGTATCTCATCCATCTAGGATACGGCGTGTAGATCGATAGTGTGACATATTTTTGAGTACTGTTCGAGTATTTGGGGCCCCCACCAGGTTACATACAAAGCAAGTCAGAGGAGTACTGCTAGATTTGTTACGGGTAGACCCTGTCAGCAGCCAAGTATGCCAGAGAAGCTTCGTAAACTCAAACAGAAACCCCTGTAGGGAAGACGACATTCTTTTCGCAAGGCAGAACCAGAATCTGTGGCCAAGTGAAGAAAGTTTCTACTACCGCCAAAATGTATTTCGTGTAAGGAGAACGAAGATAAGATGCGAGAAATTTGGGCTCCTATGGCTATTCACCTCATGTGAGTGTACAATGAAGTACGATGGAAATTTCCTTGAGGTGACGCATTTCCGAATTATCTTTCTAATAGCTAAACCAGAGTACTGAGGACTTATAGCATCATTACATGACCGTAGAATAAAACTATAGTGATGATGATGTTTGGTTTGTGGGGTACTTAAACGCGCGGTCTTCAGCGCCCGTACCAAGTCCCAGTTTTTTCTTAGTCCATTCTAGCGACTGTCAAGAATGATGAGGATGTTGATGAGACGATGTGGACAACACAACTATCTAGTCCCCGGAAAGAGAAAAATCCCGAACCTGGCCGGGAGTCGAACCCGGGACCCCGTGATCCAGAGGCAGCACCCACGAGCTGTGGACGAAAAACTACAGTGAAACGAGTGGGTCGGCTAAGGTAAGGACAATAATCCATTCAATTCCGGGTACATAACAGTGCAAATCCCAGCTCTTACACATATTTCTGTCGTGTACCTTCTGACCGTCTTCAGATTTAGCCCAGAGACTAGTCTCTCCAAGGTTGGAAGATACGTCGCCGAAATCTTTACAACCGCACTTACAAGATACTAATCATTTCCTCGCGCGATGAATGGCTGGGAGATACGTCCCCGAAATATTGGCAGACGAGATGGATAATGATTTAAGGAGGGTCCGCTTTTTTGCAAATACACAATTTACTGTTTTTCTTTAACATCCAACCAAGTTTTACCAGAGTTGTGATATCCTCAGTGGGTTTTTTATTTTATTTTCCTGAAACACATACATACAGATTATGTTTAGCTTAGGAAATATGTTACATCGGATTCTGTTGTTATTTAAATTTTATATTCGTTTTACCTTGTACTTGACATTGTGTGTTCTGTTGCTGCCAACCGAAATTACTCATACGTATAGATTTTTATACAATGCGATCTTCAATCAAGCAAAATTTTAGGATATCATCTGTATTGAATTTTTGTTTATAATCGAAACTTTAAAATATAAGTTCCGGTAAAGATCACACCATTGCAGTATTTGAGTAGCCCTGAGCTTTGGCTAATGTTTATTTGAGTGCCTAACGTGTTATTGCAGTTTTTGGAAGAGATGGACTTTGCTTCACAACATGCGAGAAAATCATGGATTATTTATTACGCTAAAGCGCGTTGGGGGTGTAACTGATCGCCACTGGTTAGTGGGAGACGTCTTGGTGTGTGTCAGGATGGGCTCGTCTCCCACCTAAGGCGTCCTGGACTCATTTTCTCGCCTGAAAGATGGGTGTGACATTGTGGAAAGCTGCAGAAAAACAACTGATGAACATAATCCGTTCTTTATTCAACATGGCACTGTTTGGCATAGGCTCGTAATATTTGCATTCGGCGTGGCGGACGAGGAAAGCGAAGCAAGGAGCTTGTGGTTAGTGTGGGAAAACCGACTGGTTTTAACATCCGGCTGGTCAGTCGATCGTTTTTTCCTCAAGCTGATTTTATCAGTAGAACAAAACAACCCAATTAAGTTGATATTGTGACGCATCCTCTTGGTTTGAGTGGTTTAACTTGATGTGCGGCAAATGACTGACACAAGCCACTGTCAATTACGGCAACTTTGACCATTTGACCACTGTACATCATAAGCAAGATTTACAGTGGAGGTGGAGGTGAAGGAGGACGGGAAGCTACCTTTCGTAGATGTATTGATCGAACGAAAATCAGGTGGACGACGCAGCCATTCTGTGTACGGAAAACCGACGCATGCAGACCTGTATCGCAACGACCGTAGCATTCATCAGCCAGCTGGGAAGAGAGCTCTGCTGAACAACTTAGCGCACGGATCCCGAACTATTTTGGACAAGGAGCACGTCGGCTCGAAAATTAGAAATCTGACGGAGGTATTCAGAAGGGGCAGGTGTTCTATCCGCGATATTAGATCAAAGCTTTCGAGGAAATCGAGAAACGACGCCAGTCATACAAGCCAGGAAGAACAACACCTAGCGCGGCTAGCATTCCGCGCTGCAACTAGTAACATACTCGTAGATAGAGTCCTAAACAGGCAAGAAATCAGACCAGCCTTCCGTCCTCCCAGGAACGTTAATGAAATTTTGCGACCCGATAAAGACATCCATGACCTGCGACTGCCGGGAATGTATAATATTCCTTGCAAATGTGCCAAACGTTATGTGGACCAGTCTATACGGACTGTGACAGATCGCTGCGCCTAGGACCAGCGTCGCCTTAAACACCTGTATTTGGGAAAATCAGCGGTGACCGAGCCCAGCTTATTAAATAAACGCAATATTTTGTTTGAACAAACGAGAATTCTTGCTTACGCTTCGAGCTATTAGGGCTCTGCATTTAGGGAAGCAGCTGGAATTGGATTATGTGTAAACAGTTTCATCAGAGGCACTGGCTGTGCACTTAGCATTGCAGAGAGCGTGCACTTGAAAAAGAAAGAGGACAGAGGGAACAATTCGGAGTTTAGCGCCTGACGCGTGGAAATGCGTTGCAAGTAATGCTGGACAGAGAAAGCAAACAAAATCTATAGATGTACAGTGCGCCACCTCAGTAGGTGCCATTTCCGTTTTGTTATCAACAGGCAGTCTAGCCAATCAGTTGTCATCCTCTGGGTGCATCCTCACCAGTTTCACGACAGTAAAACGTAACCTCGTACGACGACGATATAGGCAATCACGGAAGTCCTAGAACTACACACATCGAAAAAAGTTTTGCATCACCCCGGTTCCCAGAACTCCTGAAGATAAACGTTGGCTGTGGATATTGTATCACAGACGTAGTCCCTTTGACCGTTCACAGATGTCACTAAACCAGCCTAAAGATGTAAACAACTATGCATGAGTAGCGCCTATTTGACGGACGGGGTCCGACAGCCGATCAATTCCAGTCATTCCACCAGGAAGGACGTACACGGCTCGTGTTATCTGTAGTTCAACCATGCCTAGAAGGTCAATATCGCGGTTCGATCGCGTCCGCATTCTTACTTTGTACCAGGAAGGGCTCTGAGCAAGGGAAGAGTCCAGCCGTCTCGGAGTGAACCAAAGCGATGTTGTTCGGACATGGAGGAGATACAGAGAGAGAGAGGCTGTCGATGACATGCCTCGCTCAGGCCCCCCAAGGGCTACTACTGCAGTGGATGACCGCTACCTACGGAATATTGCTCGGCGGAATTCTGACAGCAACGCCACCATGTTAAATAATGCTTTTCCTGCAGCCACAGGACATCGTGTTACGACTCAGACTGTGCGCAATAGGCTGCATGATTCGCAACTTCACTCCCGACGTTCATGGCGAAGTCCATCTTTGCAACCAGGAAACCACGCAGCGCGGTACAGATGGACCCAACAACATGCGGAATCGACCGCTCAGGACTGGCATTACGTTCTGTTCACCGATGGTCGCATATGCCTTTAACCAGATAATCGTTGAGGAGTGTGACAATCTGGACCAACAGCGCCTTGATGATCCTGTGGATAGTATGCCACGGCTAATATAGGCATGGACCAATGCAAGAGGACGTCATATCAGTGTGTACAGTGATCTGGACGACCTCCTCTGAAGGCCTCGCTGTATGGTGGTACAACATGCAATGTGTGGTTTTAATGAGAAATAAAAAGGGAGGAAACGATTTTTATGTTGATCTAAACTCCAATTTTCTGTACACGATCCGAACTCTCGGAATCGAGATGATGGAAAACTTTTTTTATGTGTGTATATACGAATTTGACGGGGCAAGCAAATCAAGAACTTTTATGCCACGTCAACCATGAACAGGGTTCCCATATTTCTTAGAGAAAACTAACGAACGTATTTCAGGGCGACATCACATAAAGTTTATTTCCAAAATTGAAGTATTCTGGAAACCTGTGTATCTATTTACTTCAATGAAAATTTTTCGTTTAAATATGGATTTACGGTTGGTTTTAAATGGTTAATTACTGGTGCTACATTACGTAATTATGTTTAAATAAACCAACAATTAATTTTTATTAAGATTTATTGGATTTCTGTCATTCTCTTCTCCCTGGATCGTACTCATCATCGATATCTCTGTTTTTATAAATGCTGAAATGAAGTGAACAGAAAGCGTACGACATCTTTGTGACTTAATCACTTGCTTTTTAAGGGTGTACAGTGGCGGATTTACGAACACATCCGCTAGGCACGGGCCTATGGGCGGCACCTTAAGGTTAGCGGCATTTTTTTCTCTGTACTAATACATTTTACGTTTTAAAACAACTGCGCTTACAAACGACAAAAAATTTTACTATTGTTAAAACAACTTGCTAGTTTAAATAAGCGTTAAGAACGAAATTCGACAATACAAGCTTCGAAATATACGTAGTTTACTTGGTGATTGAATGGAAATTTAACATTGGGTTTCTGTCTGGTATCATCTTCATGATTGTTCAAAATAGTTTGAAGTAAGCTGTCAGGAGGGCAATCTACAATACAATGTTTGAAACGTTATTATTCCAAGAATGTTGTCGGCTTCTACTTAACTCTACCATATTTTCCCCCGTGAAAATACCGGGACCCCTGAAAAGCTGTGATAAACTAATCAGCAGTTCCTTAAATACTGTAACGTGTGTGAGCCTCAGTATGTAAAACCCAACTCTACTTAATTTCTTGTAGAAATTACGGGTAAGTGTCAAGTCAACCCTCGATTACTGTGATTAATGTGAAAGATCTGTGGTCTTCAATATATGAGCTTTGATTTAATGACACCCGTTGAACAAAACATGTTGGTACTGGGAATGTTTTACATTTTTAAACACATGTTTATACGAAAAGAACATAAGCAAAATATCTAATAATGTCTGAAATACACTTCACAACAGTTTAAAAATTTTGTTTATTTATTTATTTAATTAATTTTTTGGCGAAAAAGAAGTAGAAACTAACTTTCGTTTGTCTCATTTATTGTGCTGCAGCCTGCACGATATCAAAGTTCCCACTCTGTGCACTCGAATACCACGCGGCATTGCTAATTTTATATTGAATTTCTTAACTAAGGCCGGCCGGTGTGGCCGAGCGGTTCTAGGCGCTTCAGTCTGGAACCGTGCGACCGCTACGGTCGCAGGTTCGAATCCTGCCTTGGGCGTGGATATGTGTGATGTCCTTAGGTTAGTTAGGGTTAAGTAGTTCTAAGTTCTAGGCGACTGATGACCTCAGCAGTTAAGTTCAATAGTGCTCAGAGCCATTTGAACCGTTTTTTCTTAACTAAGCTTTATTTCATCGAGGAAAGATTATTTTTAATTTATGTTGGAACACAAGTTGCATTTGCGTGTAGACATAACAGCAATGTTCACACAAATGACAACACACCAGAACAACTACCAACAAGACTACTTAAACTTTGTAATCTGTCTTCTCTGACCACAGGAAGTGCTAAAATGTTATAAGAATAAGTGGGATAAGAGGTGATCCAGCACACCTCACTGCAAGAAACTACAAAAATTGTTTTCTTTTTAAATTAGAAAGAGAGTGTCAAGAATATTCAAGAACATATTTGCGTCACAGCTAAAATTCCGGCGACGCGGGAGACAGAAGCCAAAAAAGGGACTGTCCTGTTTTCTTTACGAGACGAATTTCAGCCAGCAGGTGTGCTTCTACTGGTCACTGACAACATATAAACTGACGACAACGAAATTAAATTATTCTGCATTGTTGTTCTTTCATCGCAGAGTTATGTCGATTAATCCGAGTTGGTCAGTTCATCGCTCCGTGTTTAAAGGAAAAATCTTTGTGCTCGTATGCCTTGTTTAAAGTGAAACGCTTTGTGCTCGTGTGCGCTGTAGTACGACTGAAACTCGATACAATCTTTCTTTCTTTCCTTTTACAATTTTATTTCTTTTGTTTTAACTGTTGGTTGACAATTTTGTAAGTGTCTTAACATGAACAACGGTGAAAAAATCAAACGTGCAAAATTTAGTGGGGCAACATTTCAGAAATTATCGAAATAAAGGCGAGAACGAGAAGCCAATGTTCTAAAAACTCTTGCAGAGTAGATAAATTTTTCGGAAAAAATGTTGCTGGTTCGACTTCGAGTTCAAATACTACGGATGATATTTCTGGCACTGCAGCTGTTGTAAAGGAAGTAAACACAGACGAAACAAAAGTTAAAAATGAAGAAAAACAAACTGTTCCTAATTTCGAGTTTCACAAAAAACTAAATGTCGAGTCAGACATTACAAAAAGAAATAACCTTGTTAGTGATGATCCTGCAGAATGGTGTGTCAGTGAATCATCAATCGACATTCTCTTACAACGTGGCATTAATCAAAATTGTAACGGTGATTTTTCTAATTCAAGATCAATAGGCGATAAAACCAGATATTTGAACGAAAATGTATTTTACCGTATACTTTTAAATGGTGAATCAATTCTGCGTGATTTACTAGTATACTCCTGTAGCACGGGTGCTGTTTTTTGTGCACCATGTAAACTGTTCGGAGATATGGACGCGATTGCTACTAATAGTATTGTAGATTGGAAAAGTATTTCTAATATTTTATTTCATCATGAGAAATCTCTTGAACATAAAAATTCTGGCCGGCCGATGTGGCCGAGCGGTTCTAGGCCCTTCAGTCTGGAACCACGCGACCGCTACGGTCGCAGGTTCTATTCCTGCCTCGGGCATGGATGTGTGTGCTATCCTTAGGTTAGTTAGGTTTCAGTAGTTCTAAGTTCTATGGGACTGATGACTTCAGAAGTTAAGTTCCATAGTGCTCAGAGCCATTTGAACCATTTGAACAAATATTCTGAGTTATCACTCTTAACAAGAAAAAAGTCACTTGGAACAATAGATAACCATTTCGAATCATATGTTGAGACAGAAAAAAATGTACTGGCGTAGTGTGTTGAATAGGGTGTGTAAGTAGGCTGTTTAGGTTTTTTTATTGGTAACGCCACCTCTGTATGAAAATCACTGGCTGTGCTGTGTGCAGTCTGTGGCTGCTTTGCATTGTTGTAATACTCGCCATTGTAGTGTTAGGCAGCTGGATGTGAACAGCGCGTAGCGTTGCGCAGTTGGAGGTGAGCCGCCAGCAGTGGTGGATGTGGGGAGAGAGATGGCGGAGTTTTGAAATTTGTCATGAACTGCTATATTTATATATGATGATATCAAGGTAAATACATTGTTTGTTCTCTATTAATATCTTTCATTTGCTAACTATCCCTATCAGTAGTTAGTGCCTTCCATAGTTTGAATCTTTCATTTAGCTGGCAGTAGTGGCGCTCGCTCTATTGCAGTAGCTTGAGCAGCGAAGATTTTTGTGAGGTAAGTGATTTGTGAAAGGTATAGTTTAATGTTAGTCAGGGCCATTCTTTTGTAGGGAATTTTGAAAGTCAGATTGCGTTGCGCTAACAAAATATTGTGTGTCAGTTTAAGCACAGTCATGTATAATTCTTCAAAGGGGACGTTTCATATGTCGACCCTTGGCCTAGGATACCTCACGGGAATCTTCTGATTTTTTTTTTTCTTGTAGTTTGTGTAATTAGTGTAGCTATTGTTTATTGCTAGCGCGCAATTATAGAGAGAATCTCCTTTGTAGTTGTAGTTCTTCATTGTTGTACAGTAAAACAGTTGTGGCATGCATGTAGATTTGCACCAAGTATTTCGCAGCTGCAATTAACTAGATATTATTTTCAGTGTTATGTTAATGTGTTCTCTTATTTTTGCTCTTCAAATTGTGCTTTTCTGTGTTATCGTGAAATATTGTGACAACAATGGCGTGTGAAAAACGTAATACTAGGCTCCAAAGTAAATTGAGAAATGACAGTGAAGACGAAAGCAGTGTGTTAGCGCCGCAGAG
The DNA here is from genome assembly GCF_021461395.2 of Schistocerca americana. Classification (NCBI taxonomy): domain Eukaryota; kingdom Metazoa; phylum Arthropoda; class Insecta; order Orthoptera; family Acrididae; genus Schistocerca; species Schistocerca americana. Next base: position 207,269,110 of record NC_060122.1, on the reverse strand, counting down.
TAATGAATTAACTAATGTTCAAAGTAGTAATTTGGTAATTGTGCATAGGGAAATGGAGCGGGCGGCAAACAATGGTGTAGACAGTGAAACAATTAGAGAACAGGGAAGCATTATCGATCGATCGGTCGGCAACAGCTCGCCTCAGGAATCCGAAATGACAGGAAACAATCTCGCAAATACTGTAGATTCAGGTTTTGGATCCTCACCGTTTTCTCAAATAAGTCAAGACACATTTTCTGCTTGTCAAAATGTGAATGTTTCCGGTGCAAATTCACTGCCAGAAAGCACTGAGGAACATGTTCCAGACACCAGCACATTGTTATTACAATTAATACAGCAAATGGGACAAACACAGCAAAAGCTTCAAAAGTTAGACACAATGGAACAAAATCTTCGAAAGTTAGATACAGTGGAACAAAACCTTAAAAAGTTAGACACAGTGGAACAAAATCTTAAGAAGTTAGACACAATGGAACAAAATCTTCAAAAGTTAGACACCACACTTGAACAAACACGTGAAGATTTAACTACTGAGTTACATAACATCGAATCGAAATGTCAAAAAGTCTGTAATGACGTAAAAACACAAATTTGTGAGCATTTCCAACCTATTTTTTCGCGTCATGAAAATGCATTACAGAATCATGAAGGAGCCATAAAAGAACTGCAAACTATTGTTCATGAAAATCACAACACCTTGCAAGCTAAAATTGACTCAGTTGCATCCACCGATTCGGTTACGCAACTGGCAAAAACTCAAGAAAACTTAAAGGACGCAGTAGATACGATTTCAACACAAATGGACACTCTGAAACTTGGTTCAGAAAAACACACTGAGGAAATAAGTACACTATCGGAGAAAGTAGCCGAACTTTCGGATCAGGTCACTAATCTATCTACGAAGGTAGATGATAATCTGAATGACACAGAAGAGTGCAAACAAATTAGGAAATTCAAACAAAATCAGAATCAGATTAATACGCAACACCAAAGAGAAATCCGGGAAGTACAAGATCAGCTGACACAGTTAATACAAGAATTACGTATTTCAGAGGATACTCGCGCCCCAATACGGGAAGAGGGACACAGAAATACGGAGCAGCCACAAAATAATAACACAGGACATTTCGGAAGTTGTGAAAGAAATTGGCAATGTGCACTGAATTTTGAGATGGAACGGCCGACACGACCTAACAATCACCGATATGCGACTCGCCGACATGATGATTTTGACTATAAGCTGTTCATTACTACACGTAAATTCAAAACATTTAAGAATTCTGGCAACGACATTCATCCACAAGCATGGCTCCATCAATTCTCGCATTGTTTTCCTCCCAACTGGTCGTTAGAACACAGATTAGAATTTATGTGTGGCTACTTGGAGAATGAACCAGCTGTAAGAATGCGATCGGTAATTCACGATTGCCACAGTGAAGGAGAGTTTCACCATGCCTTCCTCTCAGCATATTGGTCTCAAGCTACACAAGACCGAGTAAAACATAGCATCATAATGACGAAACATTTCGCACAATCTGAATTCTCCAGTCTTGTGAAATATTTTGATGACATGTTGCACAAGAATCAGTACCTGTCAAACCCATACAGCCCCTCAGAACTCATCCGCATTTGCTTAATCAAATTACCTGAACATTTACGACATATTATTTTAGCAGGACGTTGCAAAGACGACATTGAAGCTTTTCAGGGACTGTTACAAGAACTGGAAAGTGACACTGACAATTGCGGAACGCAGGAGCACAACAATTACAGATCACATCAGTCGCAATTCCGCGATGAAAGAAATAATAACTGGTCGCAACAAGGCTATTCTCACAACACAAATCGTGACCGAAAAAGACACCACCCGTATTACAACCGTTAGCAGAGTAGTAATAATTACAGGGAAAGATCTCCTCTCCGTGGTAATGACTATCACAGAGACAATCAGAGAAACAGACAATATGGGAACCAAAACAATTATTATCAAGGGAGACAGAATAACTTTAGACGCAACGGTCCAGCGCGCAGTTACGACTCAGGGAGAAATTCTCCACCACGTGACCGACAAGAAAGAAACTACAGGAACTACCGACATGACGACAGATGATATAATCATAACGATAGACGTGAATTTCATCAGAACTGGCGGGAATCTAACAGAGCTGGGCCCTCTCGGCAAGGCGAATTTGTAGAAGTTAGGTCTCCTAATCCCAATAACAACGCGCGCCAACAAAGAGACAGACAATGACTCGCACAGCAGGCAGCCGCGTTCGCCCGCTGGCTCCGAGAAAAATAACATAAGACGCTAGCCTTGAGAAAAATTTTTGCATTCTTTACCGATGTATACAACATGATAATTGCTTTGAAGTTGAAACTCTGTGTACTAGGAAGAGTAAAGGTTTACACCACATTTCACATGTAAAACCGTTTATTGAAAGATAATCTGCTTTTTAGCTTTGTCTTTGCCATAAAACGTTTCACTTCACGTTACTAGTATGCTTCAGAAACTGTTACCATGCAACAATGTTTGAAGTTAAATATCCAGTCAAGAACCAAGAGAACTTATTTAAACAGAAATTACGAATGCATTGTTATTGCGAACAGACGACACAGTGTAATTGTGTGTGTACATTCTTGCTTGTTAGTTGCACGATTAGAACATTTACCAGTACTGCTAATGAGATTTTAATGCAACATTTTGGTTTACTTGAAAATACATTTGGGATTTAAAATACTTTCAGTGAGATACCAGATGGCACAGTGGTTAGTTTATGTGACAGCTACACGATTTTATCATGACGCTACTAATGAGTGACAGTTTACAATGTTGCTTTTGCAGTGTTTCTGTTTTGTATCTGCACAGTTTTCTGTCTTGTTCTGGAAAGTGAAACAGGTCTTGGTGGTGACTTTTGTGGTGTGGCTACGGTGAGACTGCCTTTTCAGTAGTGCAACGGTGCGTTGCAGCACAGTGCTTTCCTCATCACGGCAATAAGCGTAATAACTAAGATATCTATACGCAAAGCATTTCACTTTTGTTTATTATGAGGTGGGTACATTGGCTTCTGCAGAGCTTGGCTTTTGGAGGACGACGGCTACGACACTTCCACAGAGATTGTCTTACAACAAGACGCACAGTTTAGCGCTACAGTACATGTATTTGAGTGATTAATTTTATACTTAAAACATTTATTTTTAAAGATTTTTGAATTACAAAGAAAGTTTTCCGTGATACATTTCATTCCATTGCTGTAATCTGTAACACCTGAGGGTATAATTACATTAATCCTCAGGGGGTACACGCCTACTTTGTGTACCATGTGTGTGGCAACCACAAGGAACCCTAGCTAATATGGTATTTGCTTATACAACTTTACACATCGGTACCATATTTCTCTGACACACAAATTACACAGCTATTTGATCATGTAACTGAGAGATAAACTCTTTTTATTACATCAGTGACACATGTTTACGCAATACACAGTTGGGTAACTTCACACTTATGAAACTGTATTTTGTCTGTACTTTGTAAACTGTTCATATTTTTTCGGACCCATTGTGATATTATGAGAGCTTTGAATGATGTATTTGGTAAGGGAGCATGATTTTAAAGTACGTTTGAGGCAGATGACACTTTTGACATGAGCAGAGAATTTTTTTAATTATTGGAGGAAGCTACGGCGATTTTTAGATTTGACTGAGGTGTTATGATGTTATTATTACGACGACGATGTGTACTATGCTGTTGAGATATGTTTATGATCAATAAGATGATGCTACCGTATATGAGGAATAAGAAGTATGTTGGAAACCAAGAAGCGTACTTTAAGAGTTATGAAATGTGCGTAAATGCGTGACTGTATCACAATGCTGACGAATATTTTATTTGGACACTTATATTTATAGGGTTTTGTTTCTACACATTTGCAACGCAAATTCTTGACCCGTGAAATTTTGTATATGAGACTGTCACAGTAGCGGAAACCGCCGTCGTAAATATTTCCGTAAGAAAGTTAAGTGACCACCTGCACGTAATGCGTCGCGGGCACCCACCTGGGCGACAGCCGCCCGAAAAAAAGCCATTAGCCTTTCAGCGGCACAGGTAGAAAAAAAAAAGGGGAGGCCATTATCCTCAGAAATATTCTTACATCTGCAAACCTGATAATGACAAGTGTCTTTCTACGAGAGTTGAGAGCTACTGACTTACGAAATGCCACATAGCTATTGAATGATGTTTTTATGCTTTGGTTTGCGTAATTGCTTATTTCATTTGGCATCTGTTTTCCAGCTGTGTGGCAGCATTGGTTTCATAAAATAAAATTAAATGCATTTGCTAATGTGAGCACTTTCTGTCAACAGATCTATTAAATAATAATTTTGTGATCCACATTCTTCAAAAAAGGAGCACTTGGAAAGGAAAGAACAATAAGAAGGGACTAGTAACAGTAACTGCATACATAATATTTTTTTCAAGTACATGGTAATATTTCTTTTACAATAAGTTGTTGTGGTGCACCACTTTAATTACATAGACATTAAGATGTGAATATACATTTCCCTTATCTGCATTGTTGTTTTTACTGTAATATTTTTTCTGCTTGAGCTGTGTCATGTTTAGGTATAGGTTACTGCTGTTTGCCAGGCGTAGTGTTACTGAATTTGACTTTGTGTTACTCTGCTAGGCCGGTTTTACTACTCATTTATTTTTCTTGTTGCTGCGCATTGGCTCATATTAGTCGTAATGTTGCATTGCTTGGTAATTTAGATTTACTGTAGCTTGCTTTGCGATTTTCCATTTTTTTTATTGCTGTTTATATTAATTGTTTTATGTGCTGCTGCATTGCCTCGTCCCTTAGTTTAGCATCTGAGCTCAGTAGATTTAAGTTAGCTTAAGAGGGGGTAGACTATATAAGAAACTGACTATGGAGAATAGGTAAAGAGTGCATTGCGAAGTTGTATGAAAAAGATTTGGGCCCAAATGAGTATTGTACAATCAGAAATAATTATTTTGAAAGAAATATGAACAGAATACAGAAAGCAGGCTTAGCTAGGACTTTTTGGGAATAATGATGAACAAAGGGAGATCTCCATGCAAAATACTGCAGTAAAACAAACCCTGTCCTTTCCCTTTTGTGTTATCCCGCTATGTGTTTGTGTACCCTTGTGTATTTGTTTTCTTCCTGTCTCTGTGTAGTTTCATAGAATTTTTTCTTCTTTTAATATTAAGCTACATTCACTATGATGAGGAATACTGTTATCCTCAAATACAATTGGCATTAATAATGTGTTATTTACTTTGTAGAGATGTTTAGACATTATTTATTCTGTTTTGTGTTAATGCTCATGAGTGAAGTTGATGTTTCGAAAGTTATTCTGATCTTTTATGTATGTACTCATGTCATAATTCCTGTAACACTGACGTATATGTCTATTTTTATTCTTTTGTAACGCCTGTTTTACTACTAATGTTATCTGTATTGTTATGTTCTTTAATGATGTATTTTGTACCTTTGTTATTGTATTCTTATGTTATAAAATTGTAATTGACACCAGTTCATCTTATTATTAACTTGTAAGTTACATTTCACTGCACATGTTTCTGTTGGTCATAGTATATGGACAATATGTGAGAAGTAGGGACTGATAGTGTTTGCACGTGTGTTAATGATTCAGCAAGGGACTGGATAACAGCATTGCCGGTTCTAAGGACAATTCCAAAAACTTTGTGAGTGCACAAGTGGTGGTTTATGGACTTGCTATATTATCCGCAAGACTCTTCAATGGTGATTGTGCACCTGCACAGTCACAACAGATGGCTGCTGGCTATCTCTACAACGACTACAGTGGGTCTACATCTATGATGACCCACCAACGCCATTATTTCTACAAGGACTACAGTGGGTCTGCATCTATGATGACCCACCGATACCATTATTTCTACAAGGACTGCTGTGGGTCTGCACCTCTGGTGGCCCACCAATACCACAATCTCTACCAGGACTACAGTGGGTCTGCTCTGTGATGACCTACCTACCAATACTCTTCAAAATTTCGACTGACTCTGCTGTGGGTTTGCTCTGTTGTGGCCCATTACTTGTCTGAATGTCGAGAGTCAGCACTGTCTTTCCGTTGGAAGGACAACACTACTTCTTCAAGACAGCATGGAAATCCACTACTTCTGTGTGCATTTTCTTTTACTGTTCAGACTTTAAAAAAAAAGAAAAACACTGTAATTTTACTGTGATGAATCAGGACTGTCTTTATGGACTGTGAGAAAATTTTAGCTTTTGACCAACATTGTATCAATAAGTGTGTGCATTTGATATCTTTGTTATTGTAATTATGAAAAATTTTTTTCAAATCTGTATTGGCCACTGCCCAATCCAATTTGTAAAATTTTTTGTGGGGAGCATGGGGGCTATGTAAGTAGGCTGTTTAGGTTTTTTTATTGGTAACGCCACCTCTGTATGAAAATCACTGGCTGTGCTGTGTGCAGTCTGTGGCTGCTTTGCATTGTTGTAATACTCGCCATTGTAGTGTTAGGCAGCTGGATGTGAACAGCGCGTAGCGTTGCGCAGTTGGAGGTGAGCCGCCAGCAGTGGTGGATGTGGGGAGAGAGATGGCGGAGTTTTGAAATTTGTCATGAACTGCTATATTTATATATGATGATATCAAGGTAAATACATTGTTTGTTCTCTATTAATATCTTTCATTTGCTAACTATCCCTATCAGTAGTTAGTGCCTTCCATAGTTTGAATCTTTCATTTAGCTGGCAGTAGTGGCGCTCGCTGTATTGCAGTAGCTTGAGCAGCGAAGATTTTTGTGAGGTAAGTGATTTGTGAAAGGTATAGTTTAATGTTAGTCAGGGCCATTCTTTTGTAGGGAATTTTGAAAGTCAGATTGCGTTGCGCTAACAAAATATTGTGTGTGAGTTTAAGGACAGTCATGTATAATTGTTCAAAGGGGACGTTTCAGGTGTTTGCAGTAGTGAAGAAAAGTTAACAAGTCGTGGACTTCCACTACGTGGACACGTTGAAAGATTCCATTCATTACATAATGGTCAGTTTATGATGTCTCTTGAACTTACAGCTGAGTTAGATCCTTTTCTCGCAGAACCCATGAACGATATGGAAATCCAAAGCTGGGACATACAAGTTATCTTTTCTTCAATAATCTGTGCTGAAATAATAGAGCTTCTTTCTGAACGAATAAAAAGAATTATCATAAGTAGAAAATAAAACCGGCTAAATATTTCTCTACAATGGTAGATTCTACTGCGGACATTTCACGTATTGATCATTTATCTTTCATATTAAGATATGTGAACGAGAATGGTGAACCTGTTGAACGTTCCTTCTGTTCTACCAGACCCAGGACACAAGTCCGAAAACTCAGCTGAGGCCGTACTAAATGTACTATCTACAAATCCTTTGATATTACTGACTCTAGAGGCCAGTCATTCGACAACGCAAGCAATATGTCAGGAACCTACACTACTGTGCAGGCAGGCATTAAAGAACGAAATCCAAAAGCGTATTATGTGCCTTGTGCAGCACAATCTTTGAATTTAGTCGGCACTAGTGCTGCAAGCTGTTGTCGGGAAGCATGTATAATTTGTTCTCTGCTTGTACACAGCGCTTTCATGAAACCAGGAAGCAAAACGGCAAAAACTTTATCAAAAACACTTTGGTCAGTAAGAGAGGAAGCGTGTGTAAGTCTATATGAAAACTGGGCGGGTGTTATCAATGCCCTGACACGTATTGCCGATAATACGTTTGAAAAACCACCTGTGCGAAACGATGCGTCAGCTTTTTTGAATCAACTCAGCAGACTAGAAACAGTATTCATAACGGAAGTTTGAAAGGACATACTCCAGAGATTTAATAGTGTAAATCTGAAATTTCACAGTGTAAATACAGATACTAAAATAGAGCATGAATTATATGAATCACTTGTAGGATTTATTGCATCTATTCGTGGCATATTCGACTATTATGAAGATAAATCCATGGAGATTGTGGCTGATATAGACTATGAATGCACCTATAAAAGATCACGAAAACTCAAACTTCATGATGATGAAGAAGCGGACTCTGAAGAATTTTTTTTTTTTAACTGGAAGGGAAAAATTTAGAGTCGAAACATTTCTCCCAGTACTCGATAACTTGTAGACCGGTTTAGTGAGGAGGAAAGAAAGTTGTAAAACACTGTTAGACTCCTTCACAGTTTTCAGTAACCTTAAGAACAGTTCATCTAACGATACTGTTGAACGTGCAGCAAAACTCCTAGCGTCATCAGACACAGTTTTACAGCCTTCCTTCGCTGGTAAATGTGTACATTTCGCGGAAAATTTGAAGTCTTCTGAGATTAATGTTACACCATTCGAAATGAGTACATTTTTACGAAAAGAGAGGTTACAGCCTGTGTTTCCGAATGTTGACACTGCTCTTAGGATATTTCTATGTATGGCACCTATAAATTGTTCATCATAACGCTCGTTTTCGGCTCTTAAAGGACTGAAATCGTACCTACGTTCTACTTTGTCTGAGGAGAGACTGAACGCCTTGTCCATTCTTCACATCGAAGCCGACATCCTAACTGATAACCGTCTGGACTACGAAGATAAGATCAACGAGTGCCCTGCCGTCAAAGCCAGACGCAAACTTTGCTGACTGGGGGGGTTTGTTTACATATTAATATTAGTTTTAAAAATTTGAGATTATAATGTAATTTTAATTGTAACTTAGAGCACATTCATTGTATTTACAAATTACATATTACCTGTTTATTTTAAAATCGCCGACGGCAGAACGCGGAACTAATCCTCGTTTACGTGCAGACGTGACCGAAGGCGCCAGACAGTACTAAACAATACCCGAATGACCCAGGCCGCTCTGCGCTGTACAGTCAAGTCATATTGCTATTGTAGTATATCACAACTGATGAGTTTTCTTGGAGTCTGCTGAAATGTATAGTTATCGCGGAGATATGCGTTATCGGAGACTACGCTCAGATGAAAAAGTGTTAATAAATAACACAGTTCAGTTCTGCCGATAGATACGTAAAAGCTTTGCTAATACCGTTAGAAAGAGGTACGGTGAGAGCAGTAGCTGCAGTACAAAACTGTTCAGCCCTTACATGGATTAAAGGTATTTTGTACACTTATTATGTAGCATCTAGCTACACAGACCTTGATTCTTTACACGTTAACTCTTAGATTATAAAACAAATTTGATTTTTCCACATTAGTCTGTAAAATTATGTAATAGGAAATCCAATTCTGTGTTTGTTCGTCTGTATTTAGTCATACGTTTGTGCAACGAAATCTCCATTTCATTTTCATTCCTTACGCTCTCCTATAGATTCACGTATTAATACCGAACGTATTTTTTTTATCTGCTACACATTCAAGTTATTGGATCGTAAAACGACACTTTAATTTTGAACGCATCTCTGTAAAAGTACATACTAGTTCCTAATGTACGACACGTTCGCTTCATTTTCTAGACCGTAACACTATTTTTTTAATTTCATTTTCGACGGTTTGGTGTAAAAGAACATATTAAAAGTGAATGTATAAGAAAAATCCGTTGCCTCCTATACCCTCTGCTGAATCTTTAGGCCAAAAAAGAAAAGTTATTTTCCTTGTGATCGTCTGAGTTGTCTTTCGACAGAAGACTGTGTTAACACAATGCAGTTTTAAGTTTGTCTTACTCGCTGCCGTACACCAGGTACATTTCAGGAACTGTGGTATATTTTCATTCAGCGCGACTAAACCGCTGACGCGTCTTTCAGAACAACGAATAGGAGAGTACGGAAACAGCTCACAGCGCTCCCACCCAAAACGGCAATTGTGAAGTACTTAGGTAATAGTTATTATTTAACACATTTTTTTGGGTGGGGGAGGGGTTCGCATATAATATGGTGTGCCTATGGGCGCAAATTTTTTAATTCCACCGTTGAGCGTGTGTTGTATTGTAAACTATTTTTTCTGAGAAATATTTCTCGTCTTTAAGTCACATAGTTTCATATCATTCATCCTTGCAGATACTCTACATCAGATTGAATTTCTCTTGAAGATCACTTTTTATCCAGTCATACGATTTCTTCCGTTTTCACGCCACTGATCACTTCGGCATTCTGATGCAGACACAAAGTTCACTATTAAAAATGCCTATTCATAAAGTGAATGAAAAACTGAACTAATAGCTGCAGTAATTGGAGAGGCAATAACGGTAACGAAAGGTGATGACAGATTGCAGTCAACAACAATGGAAAAACGATCTAATTCTCTCCCTCAGATCGGAATGTGCTAAACTGCTCCCATTCTGGTTTCACTCAATTAAATGAACGAATGAACAACTTTAACTGATATGCAGAACTGCAACCGAATGAGTCGATTGTGTTCTAACAACCGACTGAATCGATAGTTTTCCTTCGGTTGTTCCCATCACTATTTTCAGTATACACTAAGGCGACGGCCGGCCGGGGTGGCCGTGCGGTTCTAGGCGCTTCAGTCTGGAACAGCGTGACCGCTACGGTCGCAGGTTCGAATCCTGCCTCGGGCATGGATGTGTGTGATGTCATTAGGTTACTTAGGTTGAAGTAGTTCTAAGTTCTAGGGGACTGATGATCTCAGATGTTGAGTCCCATAGTGCTCAGAGCCATTTGAACTAAGGCGACGAAAGCCATGGAACACCTCCTACTATCGTGCGGGACCTCCTTCTGCCCAATGTGGTGCAGCAACTCGACATCGTATGAACAAGTCATTAGAAGTCCCTGCAGAAATATTGAGCCACGCTGCTTCTATGGTCCTCCATAATGGGGACAGTATTGCTGGTGCAGGATTTGGTGCACAACCTGACCTCTCGTTTATGTCCCACAAAATTTTCGATGGTACTCATGTCGTGCGATCTGGGTGGCCAAATCATTCGCTCGAATTGTCCAGAATGTTCTTTAATAGTGAACAATTGTGGCCCCATGACATGGCGCATTGTCACCCATAAAAATTCCATCGTTGTTTGGGAGCAAATGGTCTTCAAGCAGCCGAACATAACCGTTGTCAGTCAATGATCAGTTCAATTGGGTCACAGTATCCAGTCCATTCCACGTTAACACAGCCCACACCACTCAGGAGCCACCACAAGCATTCGCGGTGCCTTGAGGACAACTTCGTCGAGTCTGCGCCACACTCGACCCTACCATCAGCTTTCAACATGTAAAATCAGAACACGTCTGACCAGGCCACAGTTTTCCAGTCATCTAGAGTATCAATCGGTGTAGTCAGGAGAGGCGCTGCAGTCGATGTCGTTACGTTAGCAAAGACACTGAAGCCATTTGCCTGCTGCCATAACCCATCATCGCTAAATTTCACCGCACTGTCCTAACGAATCCGTTCGTCTTACGTCCCATCTTGACTTCTGTGGTTACTTCACGCAGTGTTGCTTGTCTGTTAGCACAGAAACCTCTACGCAAACGCCGCTGCTCCTGGTCGTTATGCGAATGGCGTCGGTCACAGCTCTGTTCGTGATGAGGTGCAATGCCTGAATTTTTGTGTTCTCGGCCACTCTTGACACTGTAGATCTGGGAATACTGAATTCGCTAACTATTTCCAAATGGAATGTCCCATGTGTCTAGCACGAGCTACCATTCCGCGTTCAAACTCTGTTAATACGCGTCGTGCGGCCATATTGAAACACCCGAGTACAAATGACAGCTCCGCCAATGCACTGCTCTTTTATACCTTGTGAACGCGATACTATCACCATCTGTATGCGTGAATATCGCTATCCAATGACTTTGTCACCTCAGTGAGAGCGCACTGATCAGGAGGTTGCGCGCTGCCATGGCAACGCAGGCACGCTGGTGGTGACGAGGAGAACGCGGCAAGTGCCATCACCAGGTTTCAGAGAAGCTTCGCTCTGTGGAAGACGAGTCAAAATACGCGAATACTTATCTCGGTTTATCCGTAGACACTCGACCCTTTTTTATTGTTATTTTAATACCTTTACAATAAAGGTAGGCCGGCAGCGGCAACCCTTTCTGACAAAACGACAGTCAATGTTTTCGATGAAATTTAGGTACCTTTTAATGAGTAAACAATCCAACCGAGGTAGTGGTACAGTTGCTACCGTCACAGTTTTACACTTTTGCGCCCCGTATTCGAAACCCGATCATTATTTTTATTTTTGCTTTTCATTTACCTCCACGAATGTCTTCCAATGCTTACTGAAATAGCGTTGTCCTCGTTACTCGTGAACTAATTGCATGTCTGGTTAATTAATTTTAAAAAAAGAAAAAATAGGGAAAACATTAAATGAATGGAAAAATTGTTGGAAATTGTTTTCGGTGAAATTGCTGTAGTGTACAGGATGACAATTATTAAACTATATGAAAAAGATGTAAATTAGTTACAAATTACCTGGTGCACACACTTTATTCAACATGTAAACGTCACTAAAGATATTCGGATTTAGCTTACCACATGCTAGATATGCCTGCCATCATTGGCGATGATGTGGCGCAGACGAATAGCGAAATTCTGCATGGCCCGCTGAAGTGTCGCAACATCGATGCTCTCAGTGACCTCCTGAATTGCTGTTTTCAGTTCAGCAATGGTTTTGGGGTCATTGGTGTACACCTTGTCTTTAATATAGCTCCTCAAAAACGAGTCGCATCTGTTCAGATCCGGAGAATATGGCAACCAATCAAGGCCCATGCCAGTGGCCTCTGGGTACCCCAGAACCAGAGTGCAGCTCCCCGATGTACTCCTCAAACATTCTTCTTCTTCGATGGGGTCGAGCTCCGTCTTCCAAGAACCACATTTTGTCGAAATCACGGTCATCGGCAGTCAGCGTGCCATTGAGTAATATGGCACCGATTGTTCCGTGACTGGACGCTGCACACCACACAGTCACTTGAAGGGTGAACAGACTTCTCGACCGCTAAATGCGGATCTCAGTCCCCCATGCGCGCCACTTCTACTTATAGAAGAAGCCGTGAAATGAAAGTGGGCTTCGTCGCTAAACCAAACCATGCATGTGCGTACTAATTCCTTTCATGCCCCACGGCCAACCGTGCAGTTTAAACGTCCTAACACAAACGGTTCAGAAGTTATGACGATTTTATTTCATATAGTTCAATAATTGTCACCCTGATTGCTGATCAGCTGCCACCGCAAGGTTTTGGAAAAGTTATTCTTTGTGGCTGGTTCGTTGCGAAATTATTGCCAATGCGTGAAAACTTTAGCAATGTTAACGACGTTTCTTTACCGAGTGATATTCATACGAACAAATGTTGCTATGGCAAACTTGTCTTCGCACGGTGCTCGTGGTCTTCGCAATTTCTGTGTTTCGAATATTTCTGTAATTGGCACCATCCAAGGGAAAGCACCTAATCTACCTGAAGAATAAATGTCAGAATAAAATATAAGAATGAAGCGGTGATGCAAGAATAAAATACAAGACTACGAGAATTTAAGAAGATTGTATCCCCAGAAAACTCCATGCACATATAAATAATAAACGTCTGACACTTATTGTGAAAGCCATTTGTAATTCAGAGTTATTCTAAGTGATGGATCCCTTTTCAAAACTTCGAATTTATTCAAGTACAAATTCAAAATGAACAACTTTATTATACCAATGAAAAGTGGAAGTTTCAAATGTTTGATATCAACTTAATAAGTTTTCATTAATTAGTTTTAATAATTATTTAATAATTAGAAATGTGATGAATGTTATAAATGTTCAATGTGGTCACCGTTGGCTGCACGGAAAACTTCGACGTGGTAGCCAAACTCGTCCCACACGCGCGAAAGCGTATCAGCTGTTACTGAGTGCACGGGACAAGTGATCCGGTTGCACAGATCGTTCAGAGTGGTTGGTAGAGGCGGGACGTAAATAGCTTCCTTAAAAAAAAACATAAGGAATAGTCGCAGGGTATGAGATCAGGAGATCTCGGTGGTCAGAAGTGCAGAGCCCGGTTCTCAAGTGCCCTGTGACGATTCCAGCGGTGAGTAAGGGAGTCATTGAAAAAGCCTCGTACATCACGGTGCCAAGGGGGCGGAACTCCATCCTGTTATAAAACGAAGTCCTGGTAATCTTCCATAGCTTGAGGGAACGGCCAGTGCTCCAACATGTCCAGGTACATGATTCCCGTTACAGTTCTTTACACAAAGAAAGGTGGTCCATAAACCTTAATACGGGACACGGTGCAGAACACGTTGATCTTCGGTGAGTCTCTTCCGTGTTGCAATGGTGAATGTGGATTTTCCCATCATGTCCCGCCTGCTGCCACCCGCCAAAAACTTTCAAACTTCCTCTTTTCATTGGTATAAAGCTTCTTCAATTTGGATTTGTACTTGAATACTGTTGAGTGGTACTTAAGTAAATAAATTAGTGAAATAAAAGTGAAGTAGAAATTGGAATATAAATGAAAAAGTTGGTTTAGTTTAGAGAGTTACATACTGGCAAACAGCGGGCAGAACAGCAGAACAGAAGAGACAATGACCGTGAAGTCAGCAAGTTCCACACAAGCGGGCGCTGTCGATTCAGCCGTCAGGGCATCGCCCGACCGGCTCATGTGTTTCTCAGTTGTTGCATGTGAGCAAAGGCCCTCGCCTACATTCCAAGAGCCAATGACCGACGTTAAGAAGATTCTTCGAGAAGCTTTTCAACGTGACAGAAGAGGCAATGACCGGCTCACGTGTTTCTCAGTCGTCACATGTGATCAAAGACCCTCGCCTACATTCCAAGAGCCAATGACCGACGTTAAGAAGATTCTTCGAGAAGCTTCTCAACGTGACAGAAGAGGCAATGACCGTGAAGTCGTTCACCTCCAATAAACTGAAGTGAATAAATACGCTAGACGCAGTGGGCCCGACAGACGGAGACAAGAGACGAAGGAAGACGAAGGAAGAAGAGAAGAGTAGCAGTAGTTTTCAGTCATTTTCGGTGCTGAAGGCCGTCATGCAAGAAGAGACTACATCATGCACAGACGCACCAAGTCCGCCGCTGTAATGGAATAGCAAGCAGCAGCCTCGGCGGCAGAAGACGGAAGTTAAAAGGTATTTGAAGTCTGATTTTTACGTACCCGGGTGACTCGTGAGGACGGGAAGGAGACGCCCTCACATCAGCAGTCACCTGTGAGCTGGGATTTAGCTCACTGTTATTGAGTTGTTGAAGTGGCAGGGAATCGTCGAATGACAGTAAATGGCCAGATACCAGTAACTTTGTCTGCAGCTATGGCTGTGTCTATTCCCACAACACCATGAAAAACAGGAAGAGCACATAGCAGTGCACTAAAAGAGCGAAAAACGTTTTACATTGGGAAAAATAAGCGCTGTTATAGAGCCTCACAGAATTTTGTAACGGCTACATACCTTGACAAGCCAAGAAGACAGAGGAATCCCTATTTTACAACACGAGACAAAATGTTTCATTAGCCCTCAAAGTGATTGAGATTGAAGACAGGACATTGGTTGGAACAGGCGATAGTGTCGGAGCCGAACTGGCCACCACAATAGCGACATTGAGCTATAAATGCTATTATCCTTTTCCTCTTCAGAAAACTGTGTGTGTGAAAGCATAGTGATGAAGCGTGCTGTCGTAGAACATGACATTTGGGGGGGCTGTTGATGACCAAGTGTGGAGCGAGAGGTGAAGCTTGCTAGTGACTAGAAAGCTGCTTCTCACGAAACTGTGGACGCAAGTTAGCTTATTAAATATAACATACACACTGTGTGAGTTATGCGAGAGGTACGAAATAAGAAATATATTTTTGATATATTTTTCTAGAAAGAGTGCAGTTGACTTTGGGATTAGGATGAGAACTTTCTGGATTAGATTTGACCTTTGATCATCAGGTTCCTTACATGTTGGGGAAGAGGGCAAACACATAATGTCATCACACCTGTCCCCTCTCATAAGCCACACGCTAAGCAGCACGTCTTGTCAGTAGTAGGCAAAAGACAGCATGGCCGCACTCTGCATTGTTGCCAAATTCATTGAAAATGAAGGATCCAATATGGCAGCCACAGACGTGGCAGCATCACAGTGATGTCATGGCTGGGAGTTCAAATTTTGGCGAGAAAATAGTTAAATTAGGCTACCTCCACTAACCTAAGACCCGTGTCCTTCATCCTCCCTTCCTCCTTCACCTCCCTCTCCCCTCACCACCCTGCCCCATTTGGAAATTGGCAGGAAACTGCCTGAGCTGCCAGAGAGGGTGGACATAAGTCTGTATTCAGTTTGCATCGTTGATTTAAACAGTTTGAGTTGTCATAGACAGTAGTGTTCAGCATGAGGTCCGGAGTTCAGCTGACCTAGTTCACAACATCGTTGCCAGAGGACGCTGTTGGCCCTTCCTTCTCCCTTCCCGTGACATAATCCAATATAGCGGTCAGGGAAAAAAAAGGTGGGAAAAGGACTGAGTATGTGTCTGGCTGCTGGACTGGAAGGACACACATAATAGTTTACTCTCTTCAATGGATGAGATGTCTCTGCTGGAGAAGGAGGAATTTATTTGCTGTAACCATGCATGTGATGACTGTATCGATAGCAACAATATTTGGTGAAGATGAGTACGCTTCATGAAATAACGAAGATGCAGCAGGATGGGGCTAAGTTATGCTTTGCAACTCATAATGATAAATGTGTGTGCTGTAGCTGTAGATCATTCGATAAAAGTCCAGTCATTGAGTCTTCCAAAGTGCAAGAGGCAAGATGTTCACCCAATCTAGTGCATGGTCTCTTCCGAGGAGCGTGGAGACTCAGCCAGGTAGCGTGCCAGCTCACAGCATGGCCCTGTGGTAGCTGCGGAGCTGCGCTAAGGACTTCCTGCCATGTTGAAAATACTCACCATCTTCCTCCATGTTTCCAACCCTGAGGCACAGATACCCTTTGTCATTGAACACGAACTGCTTCAGGAGTTATTCCATCTGGTGTTGTGGAATATTGTCACATACATAACTTAGTGACGTCACAGGAACTAAATGTACCACTGCGCAAATAGAGAGAGAGACAGCTTCGCAGATGATGCGGGAATATTTAAACAATTAAACGTTTTTTCTGAGGAATACGACCACTGCTGCACTTGATCACGGACTCTAAAAAGATCGCAACGCACTTCTGAAACCATCTCAGAGATACTTCGCGCGCTTTATTGGGAAATACGATTGTTCTTGAGCATGAGCTGCTTCAGCAGTTACTAAATCTAACTGAATATATGTCTGAATACACTTTCAATAAAGATCACTGCACAGTAGTTTGCCTCAATTTTGCGATGTATACCACTACACTCGAACACTGACTCTAAAAACAGATCGCTGCACGCTTGTGAAACTTCCCTGAGACGCTTCACACGCAGATCCCGAAACCGATATCAACTGCAATATCTGATTTTACACGCCAAAATGACGATATTTGGAAATCGAAAGACGTATCTCTGTAACTGTAAACAGGACGCTCAACGCTTTTCGAGATTTAGCTGCTTGTGTGAAGGCACTGCCAGTGAAAGAGAAAAATTTTTGAGTCCTACAGTTGCTGTGGTGTTCGTCACTTTTCTGAAACGGTGAGTGGGTTGGTTTTATATCTGCTGCCGCTGGAGTCAGGCACGTTATTTTCCTCATTTCTCGAAGCACACACTGGTGTTGAAGCACCAGACAAAGACGAGAAAATCAGAACAATTACACAAACAGAATTCGAAGCACTTTCCTACAGAGAGAAAAATTGATTGAATTTCCGGTGAATTTTCAGTGTCTGGAGATGCTCTAAAGCCACAATGGCAGGTGAGGAACGGCATCCAGCCAGAGATGGATGGTCTGGTTGGACGAGTCTCTGAACACTCAACCACGAAAGACATCTTGTGACTCTCAGAACGTTCTGTGTATATCTTTTCCCCATCTTGTTGGAACCAGTCTGGAGAGGCTTCTATGCCCCACACAATGGATGTCTTGTGAATGGAGCTCTCTGATTGGTTTTTACTGAATTTATCCGCCAAACTGCTTATACTGTCAGTGTGAGTGCACTGTCCGCCATTTTCTGCAGAGTGACAAATTACACGACTTTCAGCAGCAAAGCTGTTTTGTACAAATCGAAAAAAAACATGCATTCATATTGCGTTGACAGTTAAATCCTGCCGAAGTGGTCTCAAAAGACACTTCCTCAATTACAATGCTCTGCTACTATCGAGATAAGACTGATCTTCAACCGGACAATATCACCTCATGCCATATCGATGTGGTAAACACAATTCGTATCCTGCACCATAAAAAATCATCACTTCTGCATCCTGCAGACCACCAGACAGTTGTACATGTACCAGGAAGACAGATACATCGCAAAAACATAAATACATACACTGTACATATAGTCACATCAATATACAACTATAGAATGGGTCGCTGTTTCACCCTGTGCAGGACAGATTAGGTGTTTTAAACGCTGACGAACAGTATTTACAACGTGCTTCTCTGTACTCTCCGCCAATCACAACCCTGCAGTGTCAACTAGCAGAAAGTTGCTGTACGGCGACATTCTACCGTATGTCTATTGAGATAACAGTTAGACATGCGAGTTGGTTGCTGACTTTGATGCTTTCCTGGGAAAAAGTGAACCATCTGGTTCTAAATTGAATTATTTCTGCGTTAAAGGATGATAGAAAGTGGATGGAGTGATCGGTTGAGATGCGCTTGTAACGAGGTATGATTTAATGGTAGACTGGTGATGCATTCTAGAGAGAGTTAGATGTTTCTGCAAGTCATTTAACCACTTTTTCCCGTTGTTCTGTCGGGGTGAATCAGTTGTGTGGCGTAGCCTGCGTTCGACTTGTATACGACCGTGTGTTCTGTGTGTGATTTAGAGTATTATCTACCTGTGACCGTTAACAGCAACATCTGTCATCAGAGGACTTCCAACTTTTGTGTGATGATGATGAAAATGTCCATCCTGTTTCAGCACCCTCCTCTAGATGAACGAAGATTTATGTGACGTACACCATTCCCTAGTTGCATCCTGGGCATAAAATCGATTCTTCAGTTTTATTACGGTGATTCTAAGTTTGCAATAGGTATTTGTGAGTACTGCAATCCCCATGTATACATCTGCTTGCCAGACGTACTGTTTATGGAGTTAGAGGAAGCATGACTGCTGCTATGCATTTGTCTGTTTCCTTGTCAGAGGCATTCTCTGTTACTAATGATGGGAGCCTAGTATCATTTCTGAATCGTGATCGGATGCGAACACTGAGCGCTGTACACCTCTGGAAAGCTATACTGCGCATGTATCACAAAGAATCGACGTTTTCTTTGGTCTTTCATTTTACAGTTGGTCACCATAGTTTATCGTAGCGAAACCTGCAAGAAGAATTTATGTCATGAGCTATAAATATGTTTCTTACACTGGAATATTAACAGCTGTTTTAGGTGCAGAACCGTGTAGCCTTAGGAGTGCATGTGTTTGTGTTCTCTCTTATCAATATCTTCTTGGTACTGATCCCAGGCACTAGAACAATACTTTAGAATTGATAGGGCACTTGATTTACGTAAACTGCTTCAAACTCCATACATCTTGTGCTCCATCATGCTTAAAAACTGTTGGTTACTTCTTCTTAGCCGCCTGTTATATCATCACAACACTCATATCTACTATACTCCGATAAGGGGTGTTAACCTCTTTGACATGCACGCGCTCTGGAGAAATCTTGTGCGCTTGGATGGGTGCTATGAGTAAGATTGACGCTGCACTGCAGTTACAGACTCAGCTCGCTCTGCTCCTTCACATGACGTGGACTATAGCAGTCTACGTCTGCTCAGCTGCAAATTTAATCAGTGACAATTTTGCAGGATGCGATGGTCATAGACGGTGCGAGGAGATCTTTCAATCTCTAACTTTATCCTAAGAATGTAAGAATGCTCTGTGACTCCCATCTGTATAGGGAAATACGGGCAATTGTAATCTTAAATTATGCACTTTGACCAAAGTGCTACAAATATGTAGACTGCTGACTGGTATACTTCGGTATGCATATGTTCGTGGGTTAACAATGAGTGGATGTACTGCACTGTCATCTATCAACATTCACAATGGTATTCAGAAAGTAGAGGATGGTTTGTTTTATTGATGATACAGAAATTGGGAAGCATGCTGCTGTGTCACTGGTAGGCATTGGAAAACTGGTAAAATTGCTAAAATTGATCACACTGTCACTGTGATGCTTATTACACTATTGGCCATTAAATTTGCTACACCAAGAAGAAATGCAGATGATAAACGGGTATTCATTGGACAAATATTTCATACTAGAACTGACATGTGATTACATTTTCACGCAATTTGGATGAACAGATCCTGAGAAATCGGTACCCAGAACAACTACCTCTGGCTGTAATAACGGCCTTGATACGCCTGGGTATTGAGTCAAACAGAGCGTACAGGTACAGCTTCCCATGCCGCTTCAACACGATACCACAATTCATCAAGAGTAGTGACTGGCGTATTGTGACGAGCCAGTTGCTCGGCCACCATTGATCAGACGCTTTCAATTGGTGAGAGACCTGGAGAATGTGCTGGCCAGGGCAGCAGTCGAACATTTTCTGTATCCAGAAAGGCTCGTAGAGGACCAGCAACATGCGGTCGTACATTATCCTGCTGAAATGTAGGGTTTCGCAGGGATCGAATGAAGGGTAGAGCCACGGGTCGTAACATATCTGAAATGCAACGTCCACTGTTCAGAGTGCCGCCAATGAGAAAAAGAGGTGACCGAGACGTGTAACCAATAACACCCCATACCATCACGCCGGCGAAGGCGAATACGCGCTTCCAATGTGCGTTCACCGCGATGTCGCCAAACACGGATGCGACCATCATGATGCTGTAAACAGAACCTGGAGTCATCTAAAAAAATTACGTTTTGCCATTCGCGCACCCAGGTTCATCGTTGAGTCCACCATCGCAGGCGCTCCTGTCTGTGCTGCAGCGTCAAGGGTAACCGCAGCCATGTTCTCCGAGCTGATAGTCCATGCTGCTGTAAAAGTCGTCGAACTGTTCGTGCTGGTGGTTGTTGTCTTGCAAACGTCCCCATCTGTTGACTCAGGGATCGAAACGTGGTTGCACGATCCGTTACAGCCATTCGGGTAAGATGCCTGTCATCTCGACTGCTACCGATACGAGGCCGTTGGGGTCATTGGATCTCGACCAACGCCAGCAGCAATGTCGCGATACGATAAACCGCAATCGCGATAGGCTACAATCCGACCTTTATCAAAGTCGGAAACGTGATTGTACGCATTTCCCCTCCTTACACGAGGCATCACAAAAACGTTTCACCAGGCAACGCCGGTCAGCTGCTGTTTGTGCATGAGAAATCGGTTGGAAACTTTCCTCATGTCAGCACGTTGTAGGTGTCACCACTGGCGCCAACCTTGTGTGAATGCTCTGAAAACCTAATCATTTGCATATCACAGCATCTTATTCCTGTCGGTTAAATTTCGCTTCTGTAGCACGTCATCTTCATGGTGTAGCAATTTTAATTGCCAGTAGTTTATTATAGTACATTGACGGTGTTTTTTCCATTCCTTCCATCCACTGGTATCCTGTTAATTACCACATAATGATTAACTGACATCACTTGTTTGAGATGAAGGAAGAGTCTTGGTGTAGGGGCAACACGTTCTGGGGATGGCTAACATCAAAAAAGTGATTGCATGTATGACCGCAATATGACGAATTAGTTGAAATGGAACGTCAAGCTATCTGCTATCCTGTCACTGTGAAAGATGAGTTTAAATGTAGAGGTCATCAGTCACCTTCAGGCAACTGTTTGGAAATGCTCCACAACCCCACAAAACTCTTACAGTCTCCATATGATGTGACTGTCTTTTGCTTGGAATCATCCTTTATATATATATATATATATATATATATATATATATATATATATATATATATATATATATATATGTGTGTGTGTGTGTGTGTGTGTGTGTGTGTGTGTGTGTTGTGGGAGCAGCAGCATAATTTAAAATGTGTGATGTCCTACTTTCACTCAGAGCCAGTGGATCGAAACATTTTAATGTCAGTTTAGAACCTAACAGACCTCAAAGTTATCGTGGAGAAAACAAAATGTATTGCAGTCTACAAAGCTGTGTCATATACTGCTTGGTTGTGTTAGAGTAATAAAAAGCAAACTATCAAAGAGCAACAGAGGGACCCTCCCTTGCGAATGATAGTCGGTGGGATATGGTCCTCCTACAGTACAAGTGAAGGCACTTCACACTGGTCTGTGCAGGCGAGTTCAATCACGGAGTGAATCAATATTTGTATATTTAATGGGGGTCAGGACATATGCTCGATGCCAGCATGCAGACGAAAAAAAAGGCTCTGAGCACTGTGGGACTTAACATCTGTGGTCATCAGTCCCCTAGAACTTAGAACTAGTTAAACCTAACAGCATCCATATATATGTATGGATGCTGTAAAAATCTTCTCGAGCTTTCTACTACATAATATTAATGGATTTATTATAGTTCATAGTCTTTTATTCTCTGTTGGATGGTACATGACAGAGAGAATGTTTGGGTGACAGATGTGAATGCACCCTGATGGATGCAGAACTCCTTCGGACTGCAGTACCTGTATGTGGTTTGGAAACGCACTGCACTGCACTGGAGCAGCAAAATCTTCTTCCTTCTCCCTGTTACCATACTGCCTTTTTCTACTCCTACCTCGTGTTGCAGGAGAAAGCTTCGTTTGGCGCTGACCTTGCGCATCGTACACAGTTGGCAGAGCTACGACAAGGTGTTCTCATTTCTACCGAGTGGTCAAAAAAAGACTGTCCTGCCGCATTAACTCAGCTCAATCTGTTTCTACACGGGTTGCAGAAGGTAGTAGATATAGCACTCTCCGACTACGGCTCAATCCCGACGATCACATGTACAAAGCAGCAGGGATGGCGGAGAAAAGTCTGAGGAACAGTTGCAAGATGAATGGGAACTGTCTAAAACCACTTTGGACTTTTACTGTAGCAGATAGGTTCGGAAAAGGTGACTAGTTTCGAGATATGTGAGCGCCACAAGTATGATTCACTAGTGGCCTTAATCATTAAAAGCTATATCCTTAGGTTCCAACACAGGTATGTGGTTGAATGGAAAGACTTGATTGCAAATTGCAGATATCACTTCGACCAGAAAGCCTAACACTATAGATTTGAAAAGCTGGTATACATTTCTTACAACCTCAATCTCTTAAGTGATACTGTACATGACCATTCTCAATTAACCATCACCTATGCTTCACAGATACTGGAGAAACATCTAGTGGTGCCACGAGAGAAATACGGGCTTTTTACCACGTTCCTTAGCCGAATCACTTTCTAAATTTGGTGATTTTACTGTGAACTTACATCGCCAGCGACGAACAACCGCATTTTCGGTCATCATCTGTATTCAATGTCGTGGTATTTGCGTGGAAAATCATTCAGAAGCAACACCATATGGCCATTTATAAAGCTTGTATAGTTTTTAACTAGATATCGATAGCGATACTTGTCTACGCCGGTAGAAACAAGACCGCTTGCGGCAGTAACATACCCGTTGCGATCGTGTTTCTGAATAGCTGGACGCTTGTAAGACGATTACTTCTCTGTTCCCAAGACACACTGGTACCATTCGAAAGAAAAACAAATGAGACATGTCCACCCATCGCGGATTTTCATTCAGTCATTGGAGAAGTATTATACTTAGTAGGGGATGTGTGATATATTCGCTGTGATCAATAGGCTTATAATGTACGTGTGTTCCGACATGTGCAAAGAAAATCACAATGTCCTGTCGTAAGGAACGTATGGATTTTGGGTGAAAAACTGCAGTAGCTGTAAGGGCAATGATAGATTTGTTTTGCGTGAAAAACTATGTCCATCATAACAATGACAGAAGTGCTCGGATTAAAAAAGGGGTAACACAGGGATACAGTCTCTCACCCCTACTGTTCAATCTATACATCGAAGAAACAATGATGAAAATATATGAAAGATTAAGGAGTGGGATTAAATTCAGGGTGAAAGGATGTCAGTGATAAGATTCACTAGTATTAAAAAATGAAGAAGAGATAACGGACGTGTTGAATGGAGTGTACTGTCCAATGAGTACAAAACACGGTTTTAGAGAAAATCGAACAAAGACGAAGGTAAAGAGAAGTAGCAGAATTGAGATTAGCGATAACGTAAGATCTAAATTGTGGAGGACGGAGAAGTATGTTAAGTGAAGGAATCCTGCTACCTTGAAAGGAAACTAACACACGGCGGATGAAGCAAGGAGGACATAAAAATGAGGTTAGCAGTGGGAACAGGGCATTTCCTACCAAGAGAAGTCCCCTGGTATAAAACATCGGACTTAGTCTCAGGCGGATGCATCTGAGACTATACGTTTGGAGGACAGCATTGTGTGGTTGTGGGTTATGGACCGTGGGGCAACTAGAAAGGGAGAAAACTGAAGCGTTTCAGAAGTGGTGCTACAGAAGGGTGTTGAAAATTAGGTGGACTGATTAGATGCGGAATGAGAAGCTTCTCGACAGAATAAGCGAAGAAAAGAACAAATGGAAAACAGTGCAAAGCGAAGGAATAGGGTGACAGGACATGTTTTACAGCAAAGGATAAATTTCATGCTATTCGATTCAGCTATAGGGCGTAATAACTGTAGGGGAAGACAGAGATTGTAATACTTCCAAGAAATAATTTAATACATATGGTTCGAGTGTTATCCTGATATGAAGAGGTTGGCACAAGACAGGAGTTCGTGGAGGGTCTCATGAAACCAATCAGAAAATTAGAAAACTGTCGACGCCTCCCCCTCCCACAACAAGGACATAATGTCATGTAACTCTCAGATTGTTGCCACGGCGGCGGGTTGGGTATCGAATTTACTGCTTATGACTATCTGATCTCTTAGACGACCTGCCGGACGGAGTGGCCGAGCGGTTCTAGGCGCTTCAGTCTGGAACCGCGCAACCGCTACGGTCGCAGTTTCGAATCATGCCTCGGGCGTGGATGTGTGTGAC
Organism: Schistocerca americana; assembly: GCF_021461395.2. Lineage (NCBI taxonomy): Eukaryota > Metazoa > Arthropoda > Insecta > Orthoptera > Acrididae > Schistocerca > Schistocerca americana. Next base: position 207,244,054 of record NC_060122.1, on the reverse strand, counting down.
GTCCTTAGGTTAGTTAGGTTTTAGTAGTTCTAAGTTCTAGGTGACTGATGCCCTCAGCTGTTAAGTCCCATGGTGCTCAGAGCCATTTGAACCATTTTTTTCTTAGACGACCGTGACTATCGTTTACGTCTTAGTGGGACGCATAAAGAGACACTATGGTAGGCTGTTTGAATTTGTAATAATTTTTCCATCGCCAAATAATTTCCAGAAATTGGCCAAACCTCGACAGCTTGAAAATCCAAATACGCAGAACTTACACAGGCAGTTACTTATGGGTTTCATTGGACAAGTCTGAAGTAAGTTGAGAAAATCACAGGAAATCTAAACCAGAATGGCCGGATATAGATTGCCCCATCCCGTACCAGAAATACAAGGGCAGTTTGTTTAAAATAGTGCTACCTCATTCGGTTTATCCCTAGGGTACTATGCTGGTTTAAATAGAAGTTGCTCGTCAGTCCTCCTTTGTGGGGCTCGACAGCGGCCCCCTTCCCCCCCTCCCCCCCCCCCCCCCCCAAAAAGATTGTCGGTATGCCTCTGTGTGGGCTCCAATCTCTCTGATTTTATCCTCATGGTCTCTTCGCCAGTTATACGCAGGAGGGAGCAATATAATGCTTGACTTCTTGGTGAAGGTATGTTCTCGAAACTTCAACAAAATCCCGTACCGAGCTACTGACCATCTCTCTTGCAGTCTTCCACTGGAGTTTATCTATCATCTCCGTAACGCTTTCGCGATTACTAAATGATCCTGTAACGAAGCGTGCTGCTCTCCGTCGGATCTTCTCTATCTCTTCTATCAACCCTATCTGGTACGGATCCCATACCGGTGAGCAGTATTCAAGCAGGACAGGTGTACTGTAATCTACTCCCTTTGTTTTCGGACTGCATTACCTTAGGATTCTTCCAATGAATCTCAGTCTGGAATCTGCTTTACCGACGATTAACTTTATATGGTCATTCCATTTTAAATCACTCCTAATGCCTACTCCCAGATAATTTATGGAATTAACTGCTTCCAGTTGCTGACCTGCTATATTGTAGCTAAATGATAAGGGAGCTTTCTTTCTATGTATTCGCAGCACATTACACTTGTCTACATTGAGATTCAATTGCCATTCCCTGCACCACGCGTCAATTCGTTGCACATCCTCCTGGATTTCAGTATAATTTTCCATTGTTACGATTCTCGATATACTACGGCATCATCCGAAAAAAGCCTCCATGAACTTCTGATGTTATCCCTAAGGTCATTTATATATATTGTGAATAGCAACGGTCCTACGACACTCCCCTGTGGCACACGAAATCACTCTTACTTCGGAAGACTTCACTCCATTGATAATTACATGCTGCATTCTGTTATCTATGAACTCTTCAATCCAATCACACAATTGGTCTGATAGTCCATATGCTCTTACTTTGTTCATTCAACGACTGTATCAAATGCCTTGCGGAATTCAAGAAACACGGCATCTACCTGGGAACCCGCGTCTATGGCCCTCTAAGTCTCGTAGACGAATAGCGCGAGCTGGGTTTCACACGATCGTCTTTTTCTAAACCCATGCTGATTCCTATAGAGTAGATTTCTAGTCTCCAGAAAAATCATTAGACTCTAACATAATACGTGTTCCAAAATTCTACAACTGATCGACGTTAGAGGTATAGGTCTACAGTTCTGCACATCTATTCGACGTCCCTTCTTGAAAACGGGGATGACCTGGGCCCTATTCCAATATTTTGGAACGCTACGCCCTTCTAGAGACCTACGGCACATGTGTTGTTTAAAAAATGAAAGTTATACTAGTAAGAGGAACATAGAAAAGAACAACAGCTTATAACTATGGTAATACGAAGATGAATGAAATTATATTCCTTTAAGTTATAATAAATTCACAATAGCCTCAGATAAATTTATTACAAAGTGAATTTAGACTCAGAAGCAGACATCTAGCAAATAATACAGACATTTTAATAAGTGGAACTATAAGATTCTCGTGTGGTTTAAGGTTTTCGGTTGCTGGGACACCTACTGTGAAGGTTTGTTTTCGCCTTTGTCTGTCGGTTTCAGCTCCTATTCTTTGTCGGACGTGGCTTTGCCATCGCTCTGCTTCGTAGCCTCTTCCTTGGAGGGCGCCTTTGCCCTCGGCTTATCCCTGGTCTCTGCTGCGACCTCTTGAGGGGTTTGTGGCGGTAGACGTCCCTCCCGGCAGAGGTAAAGCCTCTTCCTGAACTCGTTCTTGGACATCGTGTTTGGCATGCCGCCCCAGACGCTGTGTTTGCCTTTCTGTAGCTCTGCTGCCTTCAGGAGGTGAGCCACACGCCGACTGAACTCTTCCTTGCTCATGGACTTGGGCTTCTCGCCCCACACAGAGCTCCCGCGGCCAGGGTCTCCCTCTTGCGCTTGCTGAGGCTCCTGTTTCCCGTCTCCACTTTCTGCAGAATCTCCGGAGCTCCTGAAAACGAGTCCCGTATGGTAGCAACCCGCAGGGTACTGCCACGTGCCCGTTGGTGTCGGCATTCGCCAGACGATGTCACCACAAGCGCGGGCTTTCCGTCCACGCAAGGCTCTCGCAAGGGCCATGGTTGTCTTATCACCACTAAGAAGTCTGCTTGTTGCCAGGATACGAACTATCTCCTGTTTAACGCTTCTGTTTTGTCACTTAAGCTCTTGCTGCTCCACCAACGCATGGAGTACGTGAAGCACGCTCTGTGGTACTTTCGTGTGGCTGCTATCATCAGTTATTCGTGATCTGCAGCGGACCGACACTTAGAAGATTGGAAACAATTCGTAGCTGAAAGTTTTTTGGGTATGGTGCCACGTCATACAATTAGGTAAATGCCTCTGAATTAAACCGATGTTTCGGGTTAGGGTTGGAGTGGCCTCCCTTCAGGTCTACCATCATGTTAACTGACACGGGCCGCAAAGCTTGTGTAATTACATTATCGTTCCTATAGGCGATTCTTGACAAAAAATCATGGAACCGCGGTACGCACATATGCAGATGACGGTACTACCACCTACATACGGTATAAAGGGGCAGTGCATTGGCGGATCCGTCATTTGTACTCAGGTGACTCACGTCAAAATGTTTCCGACATGATTATGGCCGCAAGCGGGGAATTAACACATTTTGAACTCTGAGTTGTAGTTGGAGCTAGACGCGTTGAACATACCGTTTTGGAAATCGTTAGAGAATTCAATATTCCGAGATCCACAGGGTCAAGACTGTGCCGAAAATACCAAATTTCAGGCGTTACTCTCACCACGGACAGTGCAGTAGCCTATGGTCTTCACTTAACGACCGAGAGTCACGGTTTTTGCCACTGTGAAAAATAACAGTAGAAATCAATGTGGTACACACGACGAGCGTATCCTACGGGACAGTGTGGCGTTGTATGTCCTTAATGGGCTATGGCAGCGGACAACCGACGCGAGTGCCTTTGCTAACAGCACGACTTCGCCTGGAGCACCTCACTTGGGTCTTTTTCCGTATAGGTGTCCGCCCTCGGTAGCAGAGTGGTCAGCGCGTCAGAATGTCAGTCCTGAGGGCCTGGGTCCGATTCCCGGCTGGGTCGAAGATTTTCTCCATTCAGGGACTGGGTGTTGTGTTGTCGTAATCATCATCATTTCATCCCCATCGACGCGCAAGTCGCCGAAGTGGCGTGAAATCGAAAGACTTCCACCCGGCGAAAGGTCTACTGGAAGGGAGGCCCTAGTCACACGACATTTATGTACCGTATAGGTTGGAACGTAGCGGTCTGGTTATATGAGTCCTCATATCAGATGGTAATAGCAGCGTGACAGGGTTAGAGTATGGCATAGATCCCACGAAGCCATGACCCGAGTTGTCAACAAGGCACTGTGCAGGTTGGTGGTGGCTCCTTAATAGTGTGGTTTGTATTTACATGGAATGCACTGTGTCCTCTGGTCCAACTGAACCCATCATTGACTTGAAGCGGTTATGTTCGGCTACCTCGAGACCATTTGCAGCCATTCTTGGGCTTCGTGTTCCCAAGCAAGGATAGAAGTTTCACGGATGACAGTGCGCCATGTCACTGGTCACAGCTGTTCGAGATTGATTCAAATGGCTCTAAGCACTGTGGGGCTTAACATCTGAGTTCATCAGTCCCCTAGACTTAGAACTACTTAAATCTAACTAACCTAAGGACATCACACACACATCCATGCCCGAGACAGGATTCGAACCTGCGACTGTAGCAGCAGCACGGTTTTGGACTGAAGCGCCTAGAACCGCTCGGCCACAGCGGACGGCTTGTTCGAGATTGGCTTGAAGAACATTCTGGACAGTTCGAGCGAGTGATTTGCCCACCCAGAATGCTAGAAGTGAAGCCCACCAAACATTTATGTGACATAATCGAGAGGTCAGTTCGTGCACGAAATCCTGCACCGGCTGTAGAGGCAGCATGGCTCGGTAGTTCTGCAGGGGAATTCCGACGAGTTGTTGAATCCATGCCACGTCGAGTTGCTGCACTACGTCGGGAAAAAACAGGTCAGACACAATATTAGGAGATATCCCATGACTTTTGTCACCTCAGTGTGCGACGTCGTCGCAGTTGGAACGTCGAGTACTTTGTAAGTCATCTTCTCCATTTGTTCTCTTCACTTCGTAGGTTTACGCATTGTTACTCCTTAAGTTCCGCCCCTGGTAACTGAGTGGTCAGCGCGACGGTACGTTATACCTAACGGCCCAAGTTCGATTCCCGGCTGGGTTGAAGATTTTCTCCGCACAGGGACGGGGTCTTGTCCTTGCTATCATCATTTCATCCACATCGACACGCAAGTCTCCGAAGTGGCGTCAACTCGAAAGACTCGCACCAGGCGAACATTCTACCCTACGGGAGGTCCTAGCCACACGGCATTTCTTAACTCTAATTTTAACTAATTGCACAGTCAAACACCGTTTATTTTTGTGCTACGTAGAGTGGATAACTTTACACTTACCAGGTACTTGACGTATTTTCCACAGACATATCTATAGCGTGGTATTACTACAGTGTTCGTGGAATAAAACTTTGTCTTTGCCGCAACACCTGTGAAAATGTTCCGATTAAAATTAAAAATCAACCGCTATGTCAGTACTATACATCCAATCATTGGATTATGGTTCTCTATAGGTCAGACCAGAGAATGAAACTAGGAGCTATAGATGTGACCAAGCTAGTGAAATTTCAAACCAGACTGATGAGTAAACTAGGTGATATACTAAGAATAATGATGTAAGCTGACGATATATACGCTATCCTTCGTTGTCACCAACAAAGGCTTCGAAAACGTGTATTAACCCGAAAACAGTCACCGACTGAATAAACATCTATTTGATTTGCAACCCTGGCTGTCTTTTTGCATACAAATTCAATAAGAGGTGCTCTCCCACTAACATCAAGCACGCTGAAGCTATAATAATTCTAAAGGTAGAAGAACGTGCGGAATATCGAATGTAAAAGTACTCGAAGGAGTTTAATTCTGACAGAGTGCATCACAGTGAATGCATGTAGTACAGTAGCTAATAACTATGTAAGATAATAGTTGGTGTCGTAATATAACAGTGCAAATAATGATTCATAATACAAAAGGAATAATACAAAGGATAACACAAAAGATATCCAACGTTTGAATAAATCATTTGCCTACAAAATTACCTCTAGAAACCACCAACGTGATCGAGCGCAGCACCCCAACTCCTCCAGGTAACAAAGAAATGAAATTTTTTTGCGTGAGATCAAGATTGTTCTCAAAAAAATATTAAAATCTATGTGAAATCTTATAGGACTTAACTGCTAAGGTCATCAATCCCTAAGCTTACACACTACTTAACCTTACTCATCCTAAGGACAAACACACACATCCACGCCCGAGGGAGGGCTCGAACGTCCGCCGGGACCAGCCCCAGACTGTTCTCCGGAAGAAGAATACGACTTTGGGAAGTCAGAGGTTTGCTTGTCGCAAAAGCTTTAAATGAGTTCCCTTGCAGTCAGATTCAATTATTAACAATCGCCAGATTCAGTAACAGATACAAACAGTGATACAGTCTGTTGTGCACAAACATTAAAATTTTGACTCAGATAACGGTAATGAGCGGTAATAATATTATCTCGTCGATTTGTGTTGTTGTAACATAATATGTACTTATACTTAACTTACCATCCTAAAATGAACAGAGTTATAACAAAAAAGGGAATATACATGACTTTCCATAGGAGGATAAATAGTGATATAGTGACAGGTGTTGCGTTTAAAAGAGCCTTCTAGAAAATAGCAGCATTTATATTATAATGGCTATGGATTTTAGCCTGTTTTGTAATAAAGACTCGTTCGTAATTTAACAAATGTTATCATTGCATTTGTGGGAACTGAAGAAAAGAAAAAGCAAAAATTTTCTATTCAAAGAGTAATTACAAGCACTTGCGTCCTCGAGTCACTCGGTGCTATCGTAACCAGTTTGATTTCTGAGCAAGTTACCAACAGAATCGCAAAAGTTTCGAGGTATTCAGTTGTATCCAAACTGCATCCTGTATGTGCACAGTAAGAGGTATCAAGATGTTCATGTGTAGGTGGTAGGAATCGAAAATTATCTGTACATAATACTTGCAGATTAATAGAAGATTTTACTTCTAAAAAGGAAAGATACATAACCTCTCGTTATGAGGCGACTTGTTGTGTTTCCTATGCCTCCTACATGCAGTTACTTTTTCACACTCATACTGCTTAGTCCGCAGCTCCTGGTCGTGCGATAGCGTCCTCGCTTCCCACGCCCGGGTTCCCGGGTTCGATTCGCGGCGTGGTCATGGATTTTCTCTGCCTCGTGATGACTGAGTGTTGTGTGCTGTCCTTAGGTTAGTTAGGTTTAAGTAGTTCTAAGTTCTAGGGGACTGATGACCATAGATGTTAAGTCCCATAGTGCTCAGAGCCATTTTTTTCTTACCGCTCGCAGAACACGGGCTAAATACTCCGTACTTATGCTTTCGAAGCCTGCGAGCGAACTGAGCCCGACTGGCGACGGGCGGCTGGTTAAGGGTGGGGGGGAGGGGGGGTTTACTATCTTTGGCCCGAAAAAAGCATGTTCTTTGACAATTTTCTTTCTTGGGGTGTGTTACAGATATCAATTTCAAATTTGGTCAAAATGTTTATTGATATTTCCTCTACAAACTGGAATTTTTTCGACCGGAAATGTCGAAGAGCAAAGGCGGAAGTGTCGTCGGAACGAAAAAAAATTTCGTTGTAGAGCTCCATGCGCGGTATGTCACAGGTCAGCCGGCTCGTCTGAAATCGAAATGGAGTTGAATTTAGAAAAGTATATAAGCTTATGTAGTAGTTATACCTCGCTTAAGTTATTTGGACCATATGAAAAAAATGGCGGCCATTTGAAGAAAATAGCGGGTTTTCATCGATTTTTCGACTTCGTCGGCCAAGTAAAAATATCTGTAGTTGATGGTTCGGAATAAAAGTGGTGCAACTCATAGACAAATTAGTTAGCTTCGTCGGAAACAAAGAATCATGTCAATCGGTTCAGTAGATTTCAAGTTACCATACAGCGCGATAAAAAAAGTCATTTCGAGAAAAACGCGTTTGAAGTTTGACTACATATAAATGCAATGTTATGCAACTTACGTTCAATCTGCTATTCCGGGTCCATAAACTACTCCTTCCTCTCCCACATAGAGGGCGTTCTGCTCGATATGGGCCATCCTGCGCTGCTCCAGAGCCGCTCGTACGGCCGGTGACAAGCGGTTTTCGGCCGCTTGAATCCGATAGTCGTCCGGAAGGTTTGCGAACTGCGTCGAATGGAGTCCTAGGTTGTCATGGTCTTCAGAGTTGCTCAATGCCCTTATTTGAAGCTGCTCACTGCTAGGAAAGTCGCAATCTCCACAGACTTCGCACCAGAACGCAAATGCTTGGAAGCTAACTTCCAAACACACGCGTTCAAACTTTCATTTCAATTTTCTGTGTTTTTGCTCCCAAGCAGCGGTACAATAACTCGTCCTCCGAAAGGACCTCGTGGATCGGATGAATCACTTTTTAACTTGTTTGGAGAGCGGCTGGTCATGTTGATATTCGTCCAGATGTCCGGTAGCCTCTGCAATGCGCCACTTGCACCAACTAGTTTCCCCAGCCGGACAATTTTGGTGTTGTGGGTGGTAATCCGTCGAACAGTTGTGGAAATACGTTGCACAAATTGCCTTCTTCATCTGTTCCTACGAATTGGAATGCTGTATTGCCAAGCCGTAGTACATCGTAAGCTCCTTGATCACTTTACCAGTTTTAGTCATGGGCAAGCACATAGGACAATTTTTCGCAGCTACAAAGTCGAAACTCCCGAAAAAAACTGGTGCGTGAAAAAGGCCGATTTCAGGCAGGTACATTTTTTTGTTCAACCGCGAATAACAAACATTTCCGTTCCGTATTCGGAAAAAACGTTTCGCGGGTGGTTTTTAAACACTGTTATGGATCCAAAATTGCAATTTTTAAAAATCGATTTTTTGAACCAAAAAATAGTAAACCTCCCCTTAAGTCAAGCAGCTACAAAGTCGAAACTCCCAAAAAAAACTGGTGCGTGAAAAAGGCCGATTTCAGGCAGGTACATTTTTTTGTTCAACCGCGAATAACAAACATTTCCGTTCCGTATTCGGAAAAAACGTTTCGCGGGTGGTTTTTAAACACTGTTATGGATCCAAAATTGCAATTTTTAAAAATCGATTTTTTGAACCAAAAAATAGTAAACCTCCCCTTAAGTCAACGTTGGCAGGTGACGCTGAATTCTATCTTCCTGGAAGAGTGATGCTGCATGTTCTTTCCATTGGTACGTGGGAGAGCGCCCTCTTGACGCCGTTTAGCGGCCCTGCGCTAGTCGGTGTGCAGTCGATGCCTTAGGATTGCACGTTCCTACCCCTCCCCCTTAACATTCCACACTGTTGTCATGTAGAGAGCCATTTTATGAAAACGAGAGAGGGGAGGGGGGAGGAGGGAGGAAGCTGAGTGGCGTGAGGAGCCGAGAGCCGCAACTGGGACCGATACCGAGACCGCAGCCGCGACCCGACATCCATCCTGCGCTCCGACAGAAACGTCGCTCGAATAACCACCGAAAACGCGCCCACCCTCTTCCGAAGCCGGTCCAACGAAAAGGAAGATGTGGCGGCGAGGACGACTACTGCGCCGGATCCACAGCGGGCGCCGGGCCGAGCGTCGGGAAGGTGAGCTGCAGAAAATATGTAGAAATATCTCGCCATCGACATGCACGAATCTGATTCTGATGGTGGCACAGTAAGCCATAGGGACCTTGAATTAAATACAAGCAATGTTCCAAATTTCGAAGTGTTGTAACGGCGTCCGGAACGGTCGCAGGGTTGAAGTGACGGAAAGCGCGCCGGGACCCGCGGAGCGGCCCGCGAACAATAACACAACGGGAGAGGACGGACACGACCAACGTAGGACAGAACGAACAACAAGATCGAAACAACAGAGTCACAAGAAAACCTAACAATCATGTCCACTCGTTCACAGAACAAGAAAGTATATAAGCTGTCTAAGGCGAGGCGACGTGTCCAAAGACGTACGCAAGATTAGACACTCGCTAGCTGAGGTTTTTTTTTCCCTTTATTGTATTTCGATTCCCTCCGAAGGGGGCGGGCTTATTACGCTACTCTGCAGCCTACAGACTTTTTAAAACGTAAGAAGAAGTTAAGAAACAATAAAAGCAGGCGATAAAACGGGGACTTAAATTGTAAAACGGTGGAAAATCGTGGAAAGTTAAAACATAAAGCAAAGGGTTGGCAACGCGAATACAATACGCAGGATGCAGACAGGTAACATGGTAGACACACAATTAAAAAAAATGGGGACAGTCTGATTTCTGTTCGCAAGAGATAAAAAATCACACCCAGCGACAGTATGATGGCCGTTCGCAACACTTCCCAAAAGACACACAACACGGACCACTAACTGTAAAACACTCACTGTAAAGCACTGCACAAAAATGTCGGCACAAAGATGACACTCCCTAGCCAAGGGCAGATGTGGGGAGGGGGGGAACCTGGATGAGGGGGAAAACAAGGAGGGAGGAGAGGAAAAAACGAAAGGGGTGGAGGAACCAAAGGAGGGAGAGGACTCATAACGGGGGAGAGGGGCAGGGAAGACGGGAGAGGGAATATGAAAAGGCAGAGGAGGGAAATGCAAAAGGACTCGGGGGTGAGAAGGGGGGCAGAGAGAGGGCAGGTGGGGAAAAAAGAGGATGGAAGGGGGGGGGAGGGAGCCCGGGAAAAGGACAGAGGAAAGGAGGGGGAGTGAGGATCAGAGTTGATAGGAGGGATAAATGGAGAGAGAGAGAGGGCATCATCCGGGAGGGGGAGTTGATGGAAGCCACCTTGGGAAAGGAGATGAAGGGTGTAGAGATGGAGGGTAGGGGGGACACAACAGAAGACATGGCACGGGGTGGGGATGGGAGAGGAGAGGAGCAACCAGGGGGTGAGGAGGAGCAAGGCGGCGGGAGGTGTAGAGTATGCGGACATGTTCGAGGAATAGGAGCAGGTGGGGGAAAGGAATGAGATCATAAAGGATCCGCGTGGGGGACGGGAGGCGTATACGGAAGGCGAGGCGGAGTGCATGACGCTCAAGGATCTGGAGGGACTTATAGAATTTGGGGGGTGGGGGGGGGCAGATATCCAGGTGGGACTGGCATAACAGAGGACTGGCTGAGCGAGAGGCAGGCGCTTAAATACTCTATCGGGGAGCGCCGCTATTGGCCGCTGGAACCACGTGTTCCACTGTGGCGCTCTCACTCTAAATGCGGGCCAGGAGGCGCGCGCCGCCACAGCTTACGGCGCGATGGCGCAGAGACCTACAGGTATCTTCGAGGCCCATGACGTCTGCTGGGGATTCAAATTCCGCAGTGCGCGGTACCAGACGAAGAATCTTTCCCCTCTCCCATCGCTTGATGCGACCAAAAACTCTGAAAAGATTCATTAGGCGCAAAGAGATGCTTGCGGCGCGTGAGAGGCGCCATGCGCTGCGGTGAGTGCAGAAACTGGAGCAGCTGTGCGATGGCGCCGACCATGTAGAAGTTCCCCGTCGCAGGGCTGGGAGCGGTACGTTGCGAGGAAGAGAAGCAGCGCTTGCTCCCGTGTGTGCGACGCACGTAGCTTGTTCATCTGTTTCTTGAATGCACGCACAGATCGTTCAGCCTCTCCGTGACTGAGGATGAAACGGAGCACTTAAGGCGAGTGATACGATTGGCTGTACAAAACTGTTCAATGTCGTGAGCCGTAAACTGTGGTCCGTTGCCTGTAACCAACATTTGCCTGAATGGTACTACGCGACGTAGTCGAGTTCATGGGTACTGCAAACGGATGTTTGCTAAAAGAGTCTACAAAAATAATATTGCACGGCGATTGAGACTTTGGCCAAGCTGAAGACGTTTGCGGCGGGGCCGATTTTCAGCACAAGCGTGACACTGTGACGTGATCTCTTCAATGCGGGCGACCATGCCCGGCCAAGTACAGTGCCGACGTGATTACTGTTTTTGTCCGTACTATTTCCCAATTCCTTCCTGGAGTATCGCAATACGTCTTTTGCAACACTTTAGGAACAAGCACACGCGATTGTCCAGAGTCATTTTGCAATAAAATCACACCGTACTGTACGGAGAGGCTGTAATGACGAGCAAAATATCGGCACACAAAGGAATTCTGAATGTTTTTCACTGAACGAGGCCAGGCAGTACGGATGTAAGGCAACAAAAGGTTCAAGTCGGTGTCCGCTTCCGTGGCCTGTGCAGTTTTATTACAGCGTAGAGGAAAAGTCTGTAGAAGTTCAGCGTCCTGCGCCTCGATCAGAGAACAAGATGCGGCAGCATTTTCATGAGTCATCGTGCCCCGGTACAATATTTCGTACTGACACTGTGACAGTAATAAAGCCCAAAGTTGCAGCTCCTGAGCGGTGCTGGCGTAACAGGTTTGGACGGATGAAACAAAGACTGAACTGTCTTATGGTCTATCTCTAGGTAAAACTTCCAACCAAACGGAATGTGTTGAAACTTCGTAACGCCATAGATAAAGCGAGCGCTTCGTTCTTGATTTGGGAACAGATACATTGAATCTTGGTCCTGAGAACGAAAGGCATTGTCGACAGGTAATGTGATTTACCCATATCTCTATTGTAGACCTCTGCAATGTGTAATGTCCGATAAATGATGCCGTCCCGGCTGTTAAAACTTTCAAGCGCTGGAACTTTATCGAATTTAGGTCCACCGACGAGGGCTACGGTTAACCGTCCGTTACCATGCTCCAGGGTATCACTGTTGTTAATAGTAAAGTCAAAACTCCACCACAGAGCACTGATGGACCATGCAGGACGACTTGTGCACCTACATAGCTCTCGGGAGTAATAGCTATATTGTCTATTGCTTTATAAACTGTAAGGCAGATACACGTTATTCACCTATAATATCGTGGCATCTTCTGTGTGAGCGGTCCAATGCTGTTGCTCGAGCGGCTACACGAAGACTGATAGATAAAGCGAGCGCTTCCTTCTCGATTTGGGAATAGATACTTTGGACCTTGGTCAATAACTTGCAAACGAAGCAATCTGCCTATCCTGTGAACCAAATCTTTGTGAGAGAACGACTTTGATCCCGCACAAAGAAGCGTCCACTGCCAAAACCACAGGCTTAGGGGAATCGAAATGAACAAGGCATTTGTCACTCAACAAGACATTTTTAAGTTTCTAGAAGATATCCTGACACTCTTTGGCAAAAAAGGTACATTCTTCTGGAGCAAACGATGCAATGGAGCAGCGACCTCGGCTGCGCTGGGTATGAACCGGATATAATATGTCATCTTCGCGAGAACTGACCGCAATTCCGTCACTTTCCGCCGGGCTGGTAGGTCCCGGATGGTTAACAGATGTGATTGAAGGGGATAAATACATTCGCTATTAATAATATGGCCTAAGTACTGAATTTTAGTCTGAAAAAAGGTGCATTTGTCCAAGCGTCACTTCAAAACTGCAGCTGAAAGCGAAGATTACAATGGAGCTTACCGCCTCGCCGACTAGTAGACCAGAGTTGCTAGGTTTTGGAGATTTAGTTTCTACCCTCACTAAGTGTTGCGAGGGTTAGGTACAGGTTGCTTCAGTTCGTTACAAGTTCCTTCGATTGCGGAAGAAGCCAGAACGGACATAATGTTAATGGATCACTGAACTACGGGTCGGACACAACAGTGTCGTTTTACACGTGGCGGTGAACAGTGCTACAGTGGTGCAATGATTCGTGAGCAATTATGTAGAATGTGCCAGGCAGTAGGATTCATGAACTAATTCTCAAACATTCTGATCCTACTTTGGAACAGGTGTTACAAATCACTGAAAATCAGGAGTTGTGTGACATTCCCGTGGAAACTTTGAGGTAGCTCCTTTGCAGTGTAATGTAAAGTGATATAAGATATGGCCTTGCGACCGACTGCGCAGGCAAACACGCCACCATACTGTGGACAGAGTGAACAAGTGTCAACGCATATATCTGCTGTGAAATCATCTCCAACCTGCTTTTCCACGTACTGAAGACAAAATTGCCCTTCACAGACCGCCTCTTGCTTCGCTTGTGGAAAGCCAGCTGATGTGCAGACTGTGTGCTTCCAAAAGAAAAGCACTCTACCGAAGTTCGCTCTCATAAGTGCGAAGCTCTTTCTCACTCTGTGAATGTAGATTTTTTCTAAACCAGCTACCAACATTAGTAATGACAAAATTCAAGATGTGCCTAGACCCCGTCCAAGTGCTGTGCAATGACAGTGAATCAAACTGTTTGTGAACTTAATCATTGGCAGACACGGTGTGCGACTTCACTTACTTACGGGCGCTTGCGTTACATTGGTTAATCGTGACACTTATGAACTGGATTGCAGGAGGAACAAGACTTTTGGTCAGGTGATTACAGGGTTATAAATACAAAATCAAATAGGGTAATGCAGGAGTAGGTTTAATAATGAATAAAAAAATAGGAGTGCGGGTAAGCTACTACAAACAGCATAGTGAACGAATTATTGTGGCCAAGATAGACACAAAGCCCATGCCTACTACAGTAGTACAAGTTTATATGCCAACTAGCTCGGCAGATGATGAAGAAATTGATGAAATGTATGACGAGATAAAAGAAATTATTCAGATTGTGAAGGGAGACGAAAATTTAATAGTCATGGGTGACTGGAATTCGTCAGTAGGAAAAGGGAGAGAAGGAAACATAGTAGGTGAATATGGATTGGGGGGAAGAAATGAAAGAGGAAGCCGCCTTGTAGAATTTTGCACAGAGCATAACTTAATCATAGCTAACACTTGGTTCAAGAATCATAAAAGAAGGTTGTATACCTGGAAGAATCCTGGAGATACTAAAAGGTATCAGATATATTATATAATGGTAAGACAGATATTTAGGAACCAGGTTTTAAATTGTAAGACATTTCCAGGGGCAGATGTGGATTCTGACCACAATCTATTGGTTATGAACTGCAGATTGAAACTGAAGAAACTGCAAAAAGGTGGGAATTTAAGGAGATGGGACCTGGATAAACTCAAAGAACCAGAGGTTGTAGAGAGTTTCAGGGAGAGCATAAGGGAACAATTGACAGTAATGGGGGAAAGAAATACAGTAGAAGAAGAATGGGTAGCTCTGGGGGATGAAGTAGTGAAGGCAGCAGAGGATCAAGTAGGTAAAAAGACGAGGGCTAATAGAAATCCTTGGGTAACAGAAGATATATTGAATTTAATTGATGAAAGGAGAAAATATAAAAATGCAGTAAATGAAGCAGGCAAAAAGGAATACAAACGTCTCAAAAATGAGATCGACAGGAAGTGCAAAATGGCTAAACAGGGATGGCTGGAGGACAAATGTAAGGATGTAGAGGCTTGTCTCACTAGGGGTAAGATAGATACTGCCTACAGGAAAATTAAAGAGATCTTTGGAGAGAAGAGAACCACTTGTATGAATATCAAGAGCTCAGATGGCAACCCAGTTCTAAGCAAAGAAGGGAAGGCAGAAAGGTGGAAGGACTATATAGAGGGTTTATACAAGGGCGATGTACTTGAGGACAATATTATGGAAATGGAAGAGGATGTAGATGAAGATGAAATGGGAGGTACGATACTGCGTGAAGAGTTTGACAGAGCACTGAAAGACCTAAGTCGAAACAAGGCCCCGGGAGTAGACAACATTCCATTAGAACTACTGATGGCCTTGGGAGAGCCAGTCATGACAAAACTCTACCATCTGGTGAGCAAGATGTATGAGACAGGCGAAATACCCACAGACTTCAAGAAGAATATAATAATTCCAATCCCAAAGAAGGCAGGTGTTGACAGATGTGAAAATTACTGAATTATCAGTTTAATAAGTCACAGCTCCAAAATACTAACGCGAATTCTTTACAGACGAATGGAAAAACTGGTAGAAGCGGACCTCGCGGAAGATCAGTTTGGATTCCGTAGAAATGTTGGAACACGTGAGGCAATACTAACCTTACGACTTATCTTAGAAGAAAGATTAAGAAAAGGCAAACCTACGTTTCTAGCATTTGTAGACTTAGAGAAAGCTTTTGACAACGTTAACTGGAATACTCTCTTTCAAATTCTGAAGGTGGCAGGGGTAAAATACAGGGAGCGAAAGGCTATTTACAATTTGTACAGAAACCAGATGGCAATTATAAGAGTCGAGGGGCATGAAAGGGAAGCAGTGGTTGGGAAAGGAGTGAGACAGGGTTTTAGCCTCTCCCCGATGTTATTCAATCTGTATATTGAGCAACCAGTAAAGGAAACAAAAGAAAAATTCGGAGTAGGTATTAAAATTCATGGAGAAGAAGTAAAAACTTTGAGGTTCGCCGATGACATTGTAATTCTGTCAGAGACAGCAAAGGACTTAGAAGAGCAGTTGAACGGAATGGGCAGTGTCTTGAAAGGAGGATATAAGATGAACATCAACAAAAGCAAAACGAGGATAATGGAATGTAGTCAAATTAAATCGGGTGATGCTGAGGGGATTAGATTAGGAAATGAGACACTTAAAGTAGTAAAGGAGGTTTGCTATTTAGGGAGCAAAATAACTGATGATGGTCGAAGTAGAGAGGATATAAAATGGCAAAGAAATCGTTTCTGAAGAAGAGAAATTTGTTAACATCGAGTATAGATTTAAGTGTCAGGAAGTCGTTTCTGAAAGTATTTGTATGGAGTGTAGCCATGTATGGAAGTGAAACATGGACGATAACCAGTTTGGACAAAAAGAGAATAGAAGCTTTCGAAATGTGGTGCCACAGAAGAATGCTGAAGATAAGGTGGGTAGATCACGTAACTAATGAGGAGGTATTGAATAGGATTGGAGAGAAGAGAAGTTTGTGGCACAACTTGACTAGAAGAAGGGATCGGTTGTTAGGACATGTTTTGAGGCATCAAGGAATCACAAATTTAGCATTGGATGGCAGCGTGGAGGGTAAAAATCGTAGAAGGAGACCAAGAGATGAATACACTAAGCAGATTCAGAAGGATGTAGGTTGCAATGGGTACTGGGAGATGAAGAAGCTTGCACAGGATAGAGTAGCATGGAGAGCTGCATCAAACCAGTCTCAGGACTGAAGACCACAACAACAACAACAACAACAACAACAACATGAATTGGATTAGCCACAGTTGACGAAATCTTGCACAAAACTTAGTGTGCATAAGAGTCAGGACATTTCAGTGATTGGTACATGTAGTTTGACTGCCACAGTCAAGTCTTACACCAGAACAGAAACATTTACAATTTTGTGTTCGTGAGACTACGAAAATATTTTTGGGTCAGATTCATTTGATTTGTTTGGTCTTCGTATTCAGGATAATGAACTTTCCGTTCCTGCTTTCAATATAAAAGAGAATGTTTCTCAATTGATTGAGACGTTTTCTGGTTTATTTTCTGACGGATTTGCGAGAGCAAATAATTTTGTGGTGGACTTTACAATGAAGGACAATGCACAACCTAAGTAATTTTAAAAAATGGGAAGACAATGATGTTATCCTTTCCACGTTAGTCAATGGACTTCTCCCTTAGCAATCTTACCAAAACTTCTGGAAGACTACGTCTTCGTATTGACATTAAATCCACTGTGAATCCACAAACAAAAGTTGATACTTAGCCGTTGCCTCGCCCTGTGTAATTAATGGACAGTATCGGTGCAGGCCGGTATTTTTAAAAAACTGACTTACGCGGTGCATATTTTCAAATTCTGGTAGATGAGGAGTCTCAGAAAGTGTATGTGGTCAATAACCATTTAGGAGTGTTCAAATTTTTGCGCCTACCCGAATGTTGGAGGAAGGATTTTCACCAAAGGCGTCTAGCGTATCCTCGTCAAGACAGGATATGCCCGGATAAACTCATGAGCACTCCGGCAATGGAAGTATGTAAGCAGAGCGGAGATGAATGGGGAATCATCCTAGCGACGGTGCAGGCCGCAAATGGAAAAATTTACTGACATAGGCGTTATGGACAAACTATCGTATTGGCCTGGTGCCTGAGAACGAATATCTCGGAGAAGGCGAAGCTGGTCAGTTTTCGCGTGTTATTGTCGTCAGCAGCTGTGGAAAGCGGGTGGTGGACTGTGAAACCACGAGCAGGTGATAAAGCGTTGCACGTGCCCGCCTCTTCTCAGAACATGGGGGCAGGATACAGGTAGCTCTGTACAGCAGGACAGGAAGCGATCTGTAGCGGATCTGATGACAGAGTACAGTGGTCGTGCACTCACGAGTGTTTTAGAACACACCGTACATTCTTGAAAATGGGGCTCTGCAAAAGACCATGTTGACCCAACGACACCGTCATTTACCATTGCAATAAGCACTGAATCATCGAGACGGAATTATGGATCAATGGAAATGTGACGCCTGATCGGATGAATCGCGTTTGTTGTTTTACCAGGTCGATGGCCATTTCCGTCATAGAGACAATCTGATGCATGACATCGCCCCCGATAGCGATGGAGCTTCCAGCAGTATAGCTCTTTGTCTCGAAAGGCCAAATTCGTGGTGCTGCGATTCGAGAAACATAATACTGATCTCAGGCTTATGTCTTGGTCACCAGGCTCGCCTGACTTGAACCCGCGTCAGATCCGCTCCCACAAGCTATCGTCCCATAATTTATAGAAAGTGAGTGATCCGTGAGTAGCCAAGTACACAGCACTGGAAACCTACCAACGACTTGTTGAATCTCTCCCACGTATAATCGCCACTATTATGTTCCAAAGGCGGACCAACACGTAGTAAGACAGCTGTCATCAGTGTCCTGAAACCTATACGGAAGATATCAGGTTACCGTAGGTAACTGTACAGGTACCTAAAAATATAGTGATGAGGTTTTTTGACGCAGGAACCACTCTTTCTATCGTCGTAAGCGTTCTCCCATTGCATCACACTTCGCCACACGCGAGATTCACATCTACCAGTTCTTTTTTACGGAAATTCATCAACACTCTATCACTGGGTACAGAACACTAAACTTTTCTGGAAGTACAATCCTAGTCAAGACGGAAGAGCACGCAGCTTACCGTCCAGAGCGAAGCGGCAAGAATTACTGTATGGTCCGCAGCACGAACTTTGAGCAACCGGAAACGTTTTGTTTCCATAGAAGAATTATTTCGCGTTATCTGCGTGAACAGTGGCAAGCAAATATTCCTTTTACAACAAAATCGCAAAGGTTTCTGCGAACAAATCACTCTGTAACAAGTTAGAGCCGATCATTGAGTCCCTCAATAACAGTATTCAACGACCATAACAGCACAAAATTGTGAAGGTCTGGCGGTGAAGTCGAAAAGAATACTGTAGAGAGAATTCAGGGCTGAGGACAGCAGCCTTACGGAATTGTAGAAGAGTAAAATGAGGTTGGAATTTAATAGCCAGTTCAAAAATATTCAAGATTTCACAGAAGCTTTTGAATGTGAGAACTATCACATAATATATCCGAACTCTCTCGTATTGAATCGAATAATATGGAATACATTAGACAGAGAAGTTGAATGAGTTTTAATTTTTTGAAAAGTGTATAGGACACTAATAAGGACGACCACCAAAGAATCGTTACCTCTAGCATGTTGTTGTTGCGGTTTTCAGTCAAAAAATGTTTAAATGTGTGTGAAATCTTATGGGACTTAACTGCATCAGTCCCTAAGCTTACACACTACTTAACCTAAATTATCCTAAGGACAAACACACACACCCATACCCGAGGGAGGACTCGAACCTCCGCCGGGGTTTTCAGTCACAAGACACGTTAGATCCAGCTCCAGGTCAAGTCTTGGAGTCTAGTTCGAACGGTTTTTGTTTATATTAAAACGGACGAGGAAATACACTAAGATTTTTGTCACTCCAGCCCTTGCAAGGCCATAGGAGAAGTTCCCTGCAAGTATAAATTGCTGGTATCGAATCAGGAAAGAAGTATTGTGTGGAAGAGAATGTTGTGTCTCGCGAAATACCTATAACGATACGTTCGCTGCATGAAGTGTTACACAAGGATGTCAGAAACTACTTGGGCAAAAAATATGCTTAATGAATGTGAGATCAGCATTAGATGCGAAAGAGATGCAGCAGCAACAAAAGATTGAAATTATATAATACTTATTATCCAGTTACTGTGGTGAGCGAGGCTTAAAAATGAGATGAAGCGAGAGATGTGTAAATATCGTATTATATGGTTTAATTACAGTAGGCATGGTCTGAACAGTTCGTAAAAGGGTTATTTCGTTGCATGAATTACTACAGCCTGGAAGAATGTCGTGTTGCTGTTTAGCGAAACACGGCTAGACAGGGAAACCGTCGTTATGGAGGCAGAACATTCGATCCAACGACAGGCCTTTTTTCCATTGAGCAGACATGTAAATCTTCGGATGTGACTATGCCCATCGTAAGTAGCAAGCCTTCTGCAGAAATGGGACCTCAAGGCAGTGTATGAAACCGGTATGAAACATGCTGGAAGAACAGAAAACAAATTTAAATACAGCTCTGAACTCTTTCATATTATGTAACGGTATCATGTCTGCGTCAGCATCTTAAGACTATCAGGTACGTCCGCAGTCTATTAAACACATGGTTCTCCCACAACCTACGACAAAAAACAGACAGTTGCAAATAAGTTCAGAAGTGTGTAGCTGAGGCTGTGTCTTGTAAAGCAACAAGTACGTCACGGTCTGCAGAGGCATCGAGGCGGACTGATTTACCGTTGCCCACAACGTCATCTGCCATTCCATCTATAACGGTTGTAAGTGGGCTGCATCTGTGTTGGCAGTGCTGTGTAGCGCTTTGCGTTGGATCTCTGACTGCGCATTCTTTGTAAGAGACTCTGTGGGTGGTCGAATTCGTTGTTGGAAGTTAATCGCCGGTACTTTCGGGCAGTTGGAAGTTAATCGCCAGTACTATCGGGCAGTTGGAAGTTAGTCGCAAGCAGTGATGGAAGTACTGTTGGGCAGTTGGAGGTGAACAGCCAGCAGTGATGGATGTTAGGTGTGAGAAGTTAGTATTGATGGAGGGCAGAGGTCTGAAGTGTTAGCGTGGGCTAACGATCTGTACATGTTCGACTTCAAGATTGAATATTATTCGTGATTATATACCTTTGTACTAGATGTCAATGATGATTTATTTTTTGTGTTTGAACTGGATGTCACATTATTAAGGTAAAAAATACATTTGGTTTGCAACAAAATCTTTCCTTTGCTAGCCACATGCCTATTAGTAGTTAGTGGCTTTAGTAGTTAGAATCTTTTATTTAGCTGGCAGTACTGACGCTCGCTGTATTGCAGTAGTTCACGTAATGAAGATTTTTGTGAGGTAAGTGCTTAATGAAATGTATAGGTTATTGTTAAGATTTCTTTTTAGTCAGGGCCATTCTATTGAATTAATTATTTTAGGTCAGGTCATAATTTTTTTGAGCAGTCAGATTGCGTTGCACTAGAATATTGTGGGTCAGTGTTAACATGATAAGAAAAAGTAAAGAGAAAGTAGACTCAGTACGTTCAGTTTTACTCAGCTGTTTCAGAATCAAATAACGTAGAAGTTTCATCTTCTCAGTCATTCAGCAATGTAAGTACAGACACACACATTTACATAAAGAAGTTTCACAGTCACATCCGAAAAAGTTGGCGAAAGTATTACTTAAGTACCATATAAATAGGTGTAACATTTTCACTGTCAGAACTCAGCAAGATGCAACCTAATTAAGAGCCATCTACAAGTTCAATTCAGTATTTTACAAGAAAATTTCATCTGGAGGGCACATGGAGGAGGAGGAGATTAGTGTTTAACCTCCCATCGACAACGAGGTCACTAGAAGTGGAGCACATGCTCTGACTAAGGTAGGATGGAGAAGGAAATCGGGCATGCAATTTCGAAGGAAACATCCCATCATTTGCGTTAAGTGATTTAGGGAAACCATGGAAAATCTAAATCAGGATGGTCGGACAAGGTGGTTTGGACCGTCGTCCTCCAGAATGCGAGTCCAGTGTATTAACCACTGCGCTAACCTGCTCGGTCTGGACAGCACAAGAAGGATACCCAATATTGTGTGGATACTGTCTTTGGTGTGAAACGTTCGTAAAATGTTGCTTCCGGCCAGCATATTTCGAGAATTTTAATAACAGAGAATTCTCGAAATATGCTGGCCGGAGGCAACACTTTACATTTATCGATACCCTTATATAGTCCAATATAGGCTGCGCAACACACGGCACCAAACTGCTAATAACAGATGTTAACGCTCTAGAAGTACTTCGTGCATTTAACGATGTAGGTTGAAAAGTAATTAACTCTGTGAAATACAGCCATGTTCCCTTTGCAGGCTAAGAGGAAGGGGAAATATGGTACAGCATCTGTCAAAGGCAAACACGACAGAAACTGGAAGAGACCTTGCGGTTACTAAAACCTATGCAGTTCTCTATAAAGATACTAGAAGACTACAACACCTTTTCTTTTTTACGTACTATCGTGCTGAAAAGTACCCGAACGACCGCAACTGGGTTCTGCCAGATTTTTATGCAGCCCAGATAACTAACTGTTTGCGAGTCCTCTGTTCTCTTTTCGGTGCAGATTTTTTACTATATAAAATGATTACTACAAGAGATCGCCAGAACACTCTCTATAGCTATCAATCTAAATGTAAATTAATAGCGCGATAATGCAAATACCAAAAAGCACGTTATAGACGTGACACAGTTTTTAACGCTTGTAAACTTGTATAAAGACATTTCAAAAAGGAAGTTTCAACTTGAAATTACGTCACGAAAGTTTTTGTACTGAACATGGATCCGTGTCTCCGATCCAGCACATGCTTTTCCTGTTAACTACCCAGGAAAGATCTTCAATATGGTGTCGGTCGTAAATAACAAAGTGTCCACATGTTTAAACTTGATATGACGTGACATAAAGTTTTGTGTTGGACGGGGACTTGAAACCAACACCAAATCGTATTATCAACTAAGAACAATCAAAAATACGTACCGAAAATGTTCGCTAGCAGCTGAAATTGAAATAATGATACGAAGAAGTTTTTCCAGCGCCTGTATTGTTTTCTACTCACGAAAAGACGTTGACTATCTGCTTATTTCACCAATAGCGAAATGTACTCATCTGGATGGAAATAACGTGACAAGAAGTTTTGCGCTGACTGGAAGTCAAAACCAGTACCAGTCATTATTGACGAGAATGCCGGAGGGATGTTTAAAGTCACGATTATTTTTCGCCTGGGGTTTGGCGTGCACATGCTACTGCTTGAAATGACACGATGAAAGCATTTGTGTCAGACCAGGATTAGAACCAAGACACGCGACTTTCGTGAAGACCTTGAGGAGTTTGGAATCTTAGGGAAACATGGAAACGATGGAAATATGTCGTTTTAGTGGGGTTAAGCCCAGTGAAAAGAGAGATCTGATTTGGAATCTAGGTCCAGTATCAATATTTTCAACATTCCAAGTTCAAGTACATTATTACACGTTACCAACATATTGAGTATTTTATATACCTACTTGGAAATCCAGTGTGACGAATGTTTACCAGGGGATGGCCTGAAGATCGTAGTGTGTACCGAAACCGGCAGCCAGTCGACAGAATAAATAAATTGCGACTATAGACTAAAACATGTACTTCTTCAAATACAGTATGGTGTGAAACCGTAGTTGTTGGTAAACCCGTAGTTTACGTGTGAATAAGTCAATGTTACTAAGCCAGATGTGTAACGACTAGGAATGACCTGCCTTGAATGCAAGAAACTCTTGGAGTTTCTCTCGCTCCACTGTACGAAGATAAAAGGCATATACCTCGTTGCTGAATATCCATATTGACCGGTTCCCTCTAAAAGGATAATACCAATATTAGAAACTGAAATTCTCCCTGTGAAAGTGAGTAATTGCACCATAACTAAAATTTATAATCTGTCAAACTCTAATTGAAGATCCAACATATTTCAGAACCAACCAGCCGAGTGCGCAACAGCGACGTATGTATGGTGACGCAAACGGTTCAGCTGCTGTGTATTATGTGGATTCAGTTTTCCCTACGCTGCTGGATTATAACAAGCTTCAATTAGCTTTTAAAACTGCTCGGTGGAAACGAGGCTACGATACTGATCCTTCGAGTACATGAGAGAGCACACTGCCAATAGTCAACGAAATTAGTTGGGAAGTTTCATTCCTTTTACCCAGCACAGCGCAGTTAAATAGCAAGCAAATCCAGGTATGTATATACACTTGAAGCCACGTCCTCCGATTGGCCATGGGATTGTCCTGTTGCCGTTAGTCGGTAGACGGGCAGCGCTATGTTTGTCGGTTGCCGCGTGGTACCAAGTTCTCGTAGTTTACAAATTGTGCCTTGTCGACCTACACAACGTTAGTAATTTTGGTTCCTACTGGCATCAGATAACCAGTGTTAAAATTTCGTGACACAAGTTTTCTCCACTATATATATACGGGCAGAGATTCAAAAAATCCATGGTAGGTTTCCAGAAGTACGGGCCACGAGTTGGCTACGCACTTACCATTCACGTTCCATAAATTACGGGCCGATGGCTTGTGGAAGCGAATCTGACGTGGGTTCAAGTTAGGCGAGCTTGGTACCACGACATCAGCGAGAGATCAGTATTATGCTTCTCAAATCACTGCATCACGAATTTGGCCTTATAAGACAAACAGCTATACTGCTGGAAGCTCCATCGCCATCGGGAAAGTTGTCACACATCAGTTTGTCTGTATGACGGAAGTGGCCTTCGACCTGGTAAAACAAAAAACGCGATTCATTCGATCAGGCGACACATTTTCATTGATCCATAATTCCATCTCGATGATTCAGTGCCCATTCCAATGGTAAATGACGGTGTTGTTGGGTCAACATGGGAACACATAGTTGTCGTCTGCTGCAGAGGGCCGTATTCAAGGCTATTCCCTGAACGGTGAGTTCCAAAACACTTTTGTCTGCACCAGCACTGTACTCTGTAATCAGATGCACTACACGTCGCCTCCTGTCTCTCTGTACAGAGCTGCCTGCCTCCGACCTCCACATTCTGTCACATTCTGTGAAGAGGTGGGGACGAGCAACACTCTGTCACCTTTTCGTGGTATCACAGTCCACCACCCGCTTTCCACAGCTGCTGACGTCACCAGTGTATGTTGTTCCGTTTAGCTGGCTTACAAATAAGTGACGACATATTCAACAGCAGGAATAGCAACCATGCACTGGCGTATCAAAAGAAACTGACATTGAATTTGTGGGCTAGTATTTTCAAAGCCCTTCCCCACTTTACGACAGACTGAACAGAGTCGACAGCATAACACTTCTAGAACATTTGTTCCATCATTAGCTAGAAAATATGCCCCCGAGTATTCTAAAGCTTACGTGATTTAAATTCCACAGGGCGCCGACAAACTTGGCTCGATGTGAGCAACTGCAGGGTGATTATAATTGAAGTCGAACTTTGAAATCGCCGCAGAAACAACACCACTGGTCAGAATAACGTCAAACTACAGTGGAATACTATCGGAGAAAGGGGAAAACGTTAGGCAGAAGAAAAATAAATAGTTACAAATTGTAGCAATAGATGGCGCTGTAGGCATCATAATTTAATAGTGGTCGATTACAAATGACAAATGAACCATGCAACAATGCCTAAGGTGTACGTTTGACATTAAACACACTGCACACTGTGCATGGGTGCAGAGGTGTGATTCTGTTAGTTACGCAAGTCCATCCATAGCGGGAACGTCATATCACATCGAATGGGAAAAATCGGTTTTTAATTGTCCTGAGGCCAAAACCCTATAAAAAGCATCAATCACATCGCTTTTTAACAGTCCTGAGGCCAAAAACCGCATAACATGCATCAATCAAAAGCACACCGGTTTATTAATTTCCGTGTGACTCGTGCTAAACATGTTCAATATACTGTCTACCGTTTTCTGCAACAAGTTTAAATGGAGAAACAGCATGTTCCACAACTGATCGAAGTGTTTCCGGGGTCAGGTTCAGAATGTGTTGCGCAATGCGTGCCTTCACTGCAGCTAAGTTTGCAAGCGGAACACTGAACACAACATCTTTCAGATAGACCCACAGCCAGAGGTCACACGGATTAATATCAAGTGATTCGGACGGCCAGGCTGTAGGGAAATGGCGGCTGTTAATTCTAGCATTCCCGAAACGGCACATCAGCAGCTGCTTAACTGAATTTGCAATGTGCGGAGGTGCGCCATCTTGCATAAAAATAGTCCCATCCACACATCCACGCTGTCGGAGAGCTGGAATGACGTGGTTGCGCAAAACACACTCATAGCGCTTAAGTGACGGTGCACCTGTCTCTTAGAAAAAATAAGGCCCTATGACAAATGATGCCGTAAACACGCACCCCACAGTGACCTTTTCAGGATGAAGTGGTACTGATTGATTTGAGTGTGGATTATTTGGAAATTTGTGGTAAGGACTATGAAACCAAACTGCTGAGGTTATCGGTCCCTGGGCTTACACACTACTTAAACTAACTTCAGTTAACTTATGTTAAGGAAAGACCTGAGTCGAAACAGGGCCCCGGGAGTAGACAACATTCCATTAGAACTACTGATGGCCTTGGGAGAGCCAGTCATGACAAAACTCTACCATCTGGTGAGCAAGATGTATGAGACAGGCGAAATACCCACAGACTTCAAGAAGAATATAATAATTCCAATCCCAAAGAAAGCAGGTGTTGACAGATGTGAAAATTACCGAACTATCAGTTTAATAAGTCACAGCTGCAAAATACTAACGCGAATTCTTTACAGACGAATGGAAAAACTAGTAGAAGCGGACCTCGGGGAAGATCAGTTTGGATTCCGTAGAAATGTTGGAACACGTGAGGCAATACTAACCTTACGACTAATCTTAGAAGAAAGATTAAGAAAAGGCAAACCTACGTTTCTAGCATTTGTAGACTTAGAGAAAGCTTTTGACAACGTTTACTGGAATACTCTCTTTCAAATTCTGAAGGTGGCAGGGGTAAAATACAGGGAGCGAAAGGCTATTCACAATTTGTACAGAAACCAGATGGCAGTTATAAGAGTCGAGGGGCATGAAAGGGAAGCAGTGGTTGGGAAAGGAGTGAGACAGGGTTGTAGCCTCTCCCCGATGTTATTCAATCTGTATATTGAGCAAGCAGTAAAGGAAACAAAAGAAAAATTCGGAGTAGGTATTAAAATTCGTGGAGAAGAAGTAAAAACTTTGAGGTTTGCCGATGACATTGTAATTCTGTCAGAGACAGCAAAGGACTTGGAAGAGCAGTTGAACGGAATGGACAGTGTCTTGAAAGGAGGATATAAGATGAACATCAACAAAAGCAAAACGAGGATAATGGAATGTAGTCAAATTAAATCGGGTGATGCTGAGGGGATTAGATTAGGTAATGCGACACTTAAAGTAGTAAAGGAGTTTTGCTATTTAGGGAGTACAATAACGGATGATGGTCGATGTAGAGAGGATATAAAATGTAGACTGGCAATGGCAAGGAAATCGTTTCTGAAGAAGAGAAATTTGCTAACATCGAGTATAGATTTAATTGTCAGGAAGTCGTTTCTGAAAGTATTTGTATGGAGTGTAGCCATGTATGGAAGTGAAATATGGACGATAACCAGTTTGGACAAGAAGAGAATAGAAGCTTTCGAAATGTGGTGCTACAGAAGAATGCTGAAGATAAGGTGGGTAGATCACGTAACTAATGAGGGGGTATTGAATAGGATTGGGGAGAAGAGAAGTTTGTGGCACAACTTGACTAGAAGAAGGGATCGGTTGGTAGGACATGTTTTGAGGCATCAAGGGATCACAAATTTAGCATTGGAGGGCAGCGTGGAGGGTAAAAATAGTAGAGGGAGACCAAGAGATCAATACACTAAGCAGATTCAGAAGGATGTAGGTTGCAATAGGTACTGGGAGATGAAGAAGCTTGCACAGGATAGAGTAGCATGGAGAGCTGCATCAAACCAGTCTCAGGACTGAAGACCACAACAACAACAACAAGGAAAACACAAACACACCCATGCCCGACGGAGGACTCGAACCTCCGACGGGTGTGTGTGGATTTTCCGTTGCCCATATTCGACAATTCTGTGTATTGACATATCAAGTCAAATGAAAGTGGGGTTCGTCTGTCTACAATATCTTCCATGCGAGCAAGAAATTCTAAAGGAAAGGTCTCTCTTACTGGCAGGTCAACAGGAAGCAACTCGCGCACCTGGGTAATTTTGAATAGATAGCGAAGAAGGATGTTACATAGGATTTTACGCACTGTGCTCTCGGTAATGTCCAATGTTCGGGAAATTCTCGGTGCATTACACGTTTCCACCACTCGTCTCCTCCTGCATTGCTGTAGTTACTGCTTCCACTGACTTCGAATCAATTCGTTTCCTCCCTCTACCAGGTTGCACACCAAAAGAACACGTCTTTTCGAATTTCCGAATCATTTTCTCCAGACCCACGGGAGTCATCGGACCAACGTCTTTTTTCAAACCCTTCAGTGTCCGGAAGTTCTACAGACCGACATGTGCACAGCCATTATTCTTGTCATGCAGTTTTACAAGCAGAGCGCGATGTTGCATTGAGAAAGTCATGGGGTACGTCGCAGACGCGAAACGAGGAAAAGCCGTGTACCAAAAATGGTTCAAATGACTCTGAGCACTATAGGACTCAACTGCTGTGGTCATAAGTCCCCTAGAACTTAGAACTACTTAAACCTAACTAGCCTAAGGACATCACACACATCCATGCCCGAGGCAGGACTCGAAACTGCGACCGTAGCGGTCGTGCGGTTCCAGACTGTAGCGCCTTAAGCCGCTCGGCCACTCAAAGCCATGTACCCGGCGTGTTTATACCAAGGGTCGTGCGCATACAGGTGTTTTCATTTTCGTATTCTGACACATACAGTGCCATCTATTGATCAATTTTCACACTATTTTTTTTCTTCTGCCATTCGTTTTCCCCCTTCTCCGATAATATTCCGTTGCAATTTGACGTCACTCTGACCAGTGGTGTTATTTCTATAGCGTTTTGAAAGTTTAACTTTGATTATACTGACCCTGTACATTGACAAACCGTTTGACCAACAGTGAGCTGCTTTCAAATCCGTGGAGAAGGAAATGGAGGATTATTGGCACAAATTCGGTCGTAACGAAGGAGTGCAGCACGTCTGAAGTTGTACCAGAAACGTTAATGCCATGGAAGATACTGGGGTATGCGAAGGACATACGACTGTTCAGGAAATATACGACGCTGTTACTACGAAAGCACAGAGAGCTGCACGTGAGACTCAGACGAAGCTGAACGCTTCTAATAGTTAAAAGCTAAAACAAGTCAAAACAAGACTAAGAACATCGTAAGAGAACCTACGTTTTATTGTGTTCTGGTTGCGTAATCTTTGATGCTTACGTGCTCTTCGTCTGCGTTTGTTTTCTAGCTCAAAGGTTTCTAAAATTTTCTGTTGTTTGGTAACCTTGACGTTTATCTGCACTGCTTAATATTTTTTACTGCCATTTTTCATTAAATAGGTCCATGTCTGTGTAAAATTTAAACAGTGGAAAACGCAGATAAGAAAGTAAACAAAACTATTAAAAGGACAGACCACTACTCACTGTAAGGATGACACATTAATTTGCAGACAGCCATGCAGAAAAGACTTTTACACATTAGTGCTTTAGGCCGAAAACTTATTCAGAAAGAAAAACTTAATCAGTATCAAATGTACGCTAAGTGGTGACATAACGATTATTAAAACTCTCAAGGCCGCTGATACTTTCAATACCTCCACTGTGAACCATAGTCACTATAAGCGATCCATAACTTTGACTAACTCCAGCCACTATGCCTAGAATACAACTGTGTGACATTGAATGGAAGCAGCAATTGGGAGAGGGGGGAAAGGGGGAGGGAAGGAGGGTACAGGTGTGAACAGAGAAGTCAGCACAGCCTCGCGAAGCATGCACAGACTAGATTATGGCAGTACAAGTCTGCCTGGTACAGTATCAGGGCGCTGTGGGCGGTGGTGGGAGAGGAAAGGGGGAATGGGAAGCACCAAATAGATGGAGTAGAGAAGGGGAAAGACTGGTCTGTGCATTGGCAATGTATTGTAATTTATGACATTAAGTAATTTCTCCTCTGTTAACCACAAGTAGTTGTGGGTCAAATGCACTCGGGGGAACCTCTCTTCTTATGTCATATTTGGGGGCCTAAGCTATTTGCCACGTATGTAATGTAAACTGAATTAATATTTCTGTGTGTATGTTTTAGAATCTGTACTGAATCGAGCAACCGTCTGGGGCATCGGCTGAAATAGAACTGGTTGCTGTGTTTCGGCTAAATCACATAGTTCAATCTCAAACTTTGTTTCTTTCAGTCTTAATTACAGCAGTCAACTTCAATACAGGACACATAAGAGAAACATCCGTTGTTGATATGTACCATATTGCATTGCTAAAAGGGTGCAAAGTTGTTATCATCCCGGAGGACGTGGGGCATTTGTCAACATCGAGGTTTCAGTTTTCAGTTTCAGTTTATTGCTACAAATTTTTTACCTGTTATCTGGAAACTTTAAACAGGTTGTATGTATTCAATAATCATGGTGACACACAATGATTTGTGTTTTATATATTACGGTAAATTACGTTAACAGCAACCATTGGTAACATCAATATAGAAATAAAACAGAAAATTGAGAATAAGGATCAGTTAAAATAAAAAAAAAAGAATTTACTCAAGTTACAGGTGAATAACTTTCAGCTGCTATTACTAGATATGTTACTGGCAGCCTTGGAATAACTTGAGGTTTCCCAACTAACTACAACTGTATCTCCTTCTAAATCTATTTTAGCTTCACTATTCTACATCGCCCACACTGATATACGTGTGGCTCGGCATTCCGCGAGTGTCTGGATGTGTGAGTGGCCACAACATTGCTCCTTTCTTTTTTTTCTTTTTTTAAATTTTTTGAAAGTGTGCCTTTAGTTTTTCTCAACTACGTTTATATGAACCTATCATTGACTACAGTGGAGGAAATGGTCTTGTGATCTGTTGACGTTTTTTTGATGTGCAGAGAGTTCGTTTGATCTTTTATACTAGAAGTTAAGAAGTAGTAGTTAGAAGTTAAGAAGTTGCCTTTTAGATATTTACGTGCAATCATATATAACTGTAGTCCACAGGTTTTGGTCACTTACAATTGTTTGCAGATAGCTACTGCATTGTCTGCAGTCTCTGTCTACCCGAAAAAGGGGGACTCTCAAAACGACGTGATCACTGGAATTTTCCTCTCCACATTCACAAATTTGTCTGTTACCATATCCCACTCGATGCAAATCTTTCGGATATGAAAAGTGTCTTGTTGATCGGTGGACCGTAATTCGAATAGGGGCAATTTCGCGCAGTTGTAGCCTCTTGCTGATGCTTGAGAATATATTGTAAACCCCCCTTGCAGTGTGTCCAATGTCCTAGTCGGACAGCCATTCATCTAATTTCCAGGGTCAAAATGTCGTTTATCATTAGTATGAGTTCCTGTGAACTCTTACACACAATCATATTGTACACGCTCCAGCCAATACAGTGTTACTCCGTAAACACCTCAATATCCATCGGTAATATCCCGAGAATCACCACTAATCCCTCGACAGGTTAGTTTGAAAGGCACCGGTGAGCGTCAGAAGTGCGCTCCGCTGAAATCTCGCAGTATTGTTCTGTAGCTGCCTAGATGAAGGTGATGCGCCTAGAAGCTGGTAGCTCCGAGGTATGTATGTGGTTTTATGAACAGCTACAGTAAGTTCGTTGCCCTTCCACCCCGTCTAACAGATGTAATAGAAGTTCAACACCAAGATCCCAGAACGAAGAACCACTTACGGAGTCTTGAGGACAGCCCTTGACAACAATTTTGATTACCTTGCTCTGTCCCGCAAGTAAATGAAAGCTACGTCCACTACAATAATCTATAAAGCTCTTGATGACACCGAGATCTCGGAGGCGTGCAAACATCGCAAGCCACCAAAGATTATCGAATGCGCCTGTGGTGTCAATCATGGGCGCAGTTGCATACTTTGCTGACGAATTTTCTACAGTATGACCTGTTCCTGCATCATCTACACACCTTCCTTTTTCTGAATTCCATATTGACATTGGTTCAGACCCAAGAGCTTCATGTGCTCCTGCAACCGGTCACAGAGCAGACGCTCCTGAACTTCTTCGAAGGCGTTTAATAAGCAGATAGGTCTATAGCTCTTCGGTGGAGACTTTATCTTTTACCTCTTCAATCACTACTGCTCTAGTTGTTTCCATATCACCGGGATCCTCTCTGTTCGCCACGCCTCGTTTAGTAATTCTATCATATACGGCACTATCAGTGGACCTACCATCCGCGCGACCTCAGAGTGAACGCCATCCGTATCAGGTGCTTTCCCAGTTTTGAGTTTGGAAATTTCTACAGCAACTTCTTCTTGAGTGAAAGGTATCACCAACATCTGGCCGGCCAGTGTGGCCGAGCGGTTCTAGGCGCTTCAGTCTGGAACCGCGCGACCGCTACGGCCGCAGGTTCGAATCCTGCCACGGGCATGGATGTGTGTGATGTCCTTAGGTTAGTTAGGTTTAAGTAGTTCTAAGTTCTAGGGGACTGATGACCTCAGCTGTTAAGTCCCATAGTTCTCAGAGCCATTTGAACCATTTTTGAACCAACATTTGATTGTCGTATTCTTTATCTAGTTCACTTCTAAATCGTGCGTGTATTTCAGCATGTACGTTAGAGTTATCATCAGAAAGTACGGCAGTTAGCAGATGTTCTGCTGACTATCCCCATCCAGCCGTCTCTGAGACATTCTATTTACGAATTTTGGACATGACAATAGGTTGAAGCAAAAATATTCTGTGTTATTAGGCAGAGACATATTTCTTCAATTGACGTTTTGACCGCTCTGCTGCGAACTTCAGGATCCTGTGTTGTCCATTGTAGACTGAACGCTCAATCTACAGTTGACACCACAAGATCCTGAAGAAGATCCCAGCAAAAGGGTTGTAGAGTCAATATAGCCTCGCGTGTTCCTACATTTCTGCAGAACCCAAACTGATATTCCTCGAGATCGGTTTATACCAGTTTTTCCATTCTTTTGTAAGGAATTCGTGGTATTATTTTGAAAACATGAGTTATTAAACTGATAGTTCGGTAACATTCACACCTGTCAGCATCTGATTTCTTTGGAATCGGAATTATTACATTCTTCTTGAAATCTGAGAGTATATCACCTGTCTCATACAAATCACACACCAAATGAAAGAGTTTTGTCGTGGCTGTCTCTCCCAAGACTATCAGTAGTTCTGATGGAATGTCGTCTACTCCTGAGGCCTTGTTTCGACTTATGTCTTTCATTGCTCTGTCAAATCCTTCTCGCAGTATCATATCTCCCATTTCAACTTCATCTACGTCCTCTCCAATTTCTGTAACATTTCCTTCAAGTACTCACCCTTGTAGAGAACCATTATATACTCCTTCCACGTTTCAGCTTTCCCTTCTTTTCTTAGGACTGCTTTACCATCAGAACTCTTGATATTCATACAGTTACGTCTCTTGTCTCCAAAGACCTGTTTAACTTTCCTGTATCCGGAGTACATCTTCCCCCTAGTGATATATGCTTGTAGAAGCATATATGTCTTACAATTTAAAATCTGGTTCTAAAATCCCTGTCTTTTCACTATATAATCAATCTGAAATCTTCCGGTGTCTCCAGATCTCTTTCACGTGTACAGCCCTCTTTCATAATTCTTAAAAAACGTGTTCGCAATGATTAAATTACACTCTGTCCTGAATTCTACCAGTCGGCTTCCTACTTCAATACTTTCCCCCACTCCATACTCACCTACTAGTTTTCCTTCTCTTCCTTTTTCTACTATCGAATTCCAGTCCCCCTTCTCTGCTAAATTTTCATATCTCTTAACTATCTAAATAATTTCTTTTATCTCATCATACACTTCTTCAATCTCTTCATTATCAGTGGAGCTAGTTAGCATGTAAACTCGTACGACTGTGCTCGGTGTGGACTTAGTGTCTATCTTGGCTACGATAATGCGTTCACTATTCTGTTCATAGTACGTTACCTACTTTCCTGTTTTCTTATTCATTATTAAACATACTGCTGCATTACCCCTATTTGTTTCCGTATTTATACCCTGTATTCCCCTCACAAGGAGTCCTGTTCCTCCTGCCACATAACTTCACTAATTCCCATTTCTAACTTCAATGTATCCTTTTCCCTTTTTTTTTCTATTCTACCTGCCTGACTAAGGGTTCTAACATACTAAGTTCCGATCCGTAGAACGCCAGTTTTTGTTTCTTCTGATGACGGCGTCTTTCTGAGTAGTTCCCGTCCGGGAATCCGGAAGGGGGACTATTTTACTTCTGAAATATTTTACTCAAGCGAAAACCACATCACTCAACCATGCAGTAGAGCTGCATTACGGCTGTTGTTTCCCCTTGCCTTCAGCCGTTCACAGTACCAGCACAACAAGGTCGTTGTAGTTGGTGTTACAAGGGGAGATCAATCAGCCAGACGGTCATACCTGCAACTACTGAAAAGGCTACTAACCCTCTTCAGGAACCTCATGTTCGTCTGGGTCTCAATAGATACTCCTCCTTTGTTGTTGCATCTGCGGTACGGCTATCTGTGTGGCTGAGGCACGCAAGACTCCCCACCAACGGCAAGGTCCGTGTTATTTATCTATTCCGAGATGACTGGAAGCTGTTTTAACTGCCAACAGGTTTTTTGTACCGGATTAGGCACGGTAATAGGTTGTGTCTTTCGCATTTCCATATTTTTGCCCACCCCCTACATCAATCGGTGATAAGATTTCCTTTTTTAAACAATTTACAAATACTGTAGCACGCCGGGAATTGCAGTGCAATACAGTCCAAGAGGTAAGTGACGTAACGAAGTGGTCGAATCTGAGGCCTTCTGTTATCAAAACACTCTGCAAATACTCGTTAACAAAAATTCTCTGAGATTGTTGGCAGCACTTGGGCTTCAGACACGTTCTACATTTCACTTCCCTAGATAAATCTCGTTTTAGCTCATTTGAATGTCAACACTTGGCATACTTTATCAGGGGGGGCCAAATACTTGCAGAGTATGTTCCCAGTGAGGAGCAGACTTGAGCAGTTGCCACCACAGTGTGTGTGTGTTTTGCCGGCAGTGAGCATGGACGTGGCAGCGGCGGGACGAATCAGCGGCGCAGGGTGCGCGGGGACGGGACGCGCGATGTTTCTGTCTTGATTCGGTGCTGAATTATGCAGGGAGCGCGCCTGGCAGCGACATCAGAGTTTCATTATGGCGCGCCTAGGGACACGGGCGGGCGACGACAGCGCCGCGCTGCGGTGGGGCGCGCAGGTAACAGGTAGCAGGTGGCGAGCGGCTACCAGCTGGCGCCACGGGCACATCGCGGCGCTGCACCCGGCCACAGCCGATGTGCAAGCGTCAGTAGGCACAGCAAAACCGAGATCAGCTAAACTTTCCGCCCTACATCTGCTACTACATAATAATAAGTAACGTAAAGAAATTATAGGTAGAAATTACAGGCGATCCGAGGCTTGGGCTCCCTCATCGGATAACATTTGCGTGGGTTGCAGTTTGGGTTATTGTCTGCTGTCGTCTGTATCATTGTCTTCGCACGTCCTGTTTTTAGCTTCTGATCCCACGTCGTTGTTTGCATCGTTTGGCTCACAGTTTCGTCGCCCCCACTCCTCACTGTCAGCTGTAGCTACAATTAGCGATAGATGAGTCCACCATCAAATCAGAATCCACGCATCTGCTCTTCTACTCCACTACTCCTTCTTTACCTTTGCTACATATTCCCTACCTCTCTTTACCATTCCTACCTCTCTCACTCCTATGGTGTCTCCTCTTGACGTCGTTCTTCATTTTCACAGCTACCAGCATTCTGAGTCTTCTCCTACGTAGTGACTGTAACTCCACTGCACTGTTCACTGTAGCTTTACAAAGAGCACTGACACCAATACGATTACAAATAACTACAACGATAAGTCCGCCCCCTTCATCTACCATATCTCCAAATGTTCAAATGTATGTGTATCCCTAAGGGACCAAACTGTTGAGGTCATCGGTCCCTAGATTTACACACTATTTATACTAACTTATGGTAAGAACAACACCCACACCCGAGGGAGGACTCGAACCTCCGGCGGGAGGGGCGGTGGAAACCGTGACATGGCGCCTCAAACCACGTGGTAACTCCACGCGGCACCATATCTTGACCAACGGCGTCTGTAGGGGCATCATTCTCCCCAGTCACATCCTCATCACTAGCAACCTCCTGAGCACCAGCCAACAATCAAACAACTGAACAACCTGTGCGGGAGATATCCTACTATCAGTACTATAGTACTGAACTGCACCAGTGGTCTAGAGGTGCAGGCACGGTAGCTCAACATGTTCGGCCTGAGGGCTGGATACCCTCTGTTAACCAATAACAAAAAAAGACCCTGTGTGAAATAATCAACGACCAGCTTGAAAACCAGACGAGGAGAACAATAACGAAGAAACTCGACCAACGATTAAAAAAAAAAAAAAATACCTTCTGATTACTCACCGAAACGTTCTCGGTCAAGCTTAAGTTTTCAATAAAAATCTTCAGTAGTGGCGGCTGAAGACTTCCTGCATACGAAGACATTCTCATTCTGCCAACAGTCTTATTAGAGAGGGCAGATGAGAGGACAGAGGTTCAGGGCATACTCTTGCCTATGCGGAGGGAAACTACCCCTAAAGGTGGAAGAACGAGCAGTGATCAATGGCATGGGGATGCAGAAGGCTATGGAATCCATTGCATTAAAGTCACATAATGCGTATCGACAGGACGTGAGGTCTGTAATTGAAAAAATTGTCATGATGACCTATCCAGTGGCAAAACATTCCGGAATAGAACCCTATTCGGATCTCCGGGAGGGTACTGCCAAGGCGGGAGGTGACCATGAGAAAAAGATTGAACAACCAAGGAAAGTATAAAGTCTACGTCTCGGTGCATGGAATGTCAGAAGATTGAACGTGGTAGGGAAGCTAAAAAATCTGAAAATGGAAATGCAGAGATTCAATATGGATATAGTAGGCGTCAGTGAAGTGAAAAAAAGACAATGTTCCTCGGTCAGATGACTATAGGGTAATATCAACAGCAGCAGAAAATTGTGTAATGGGACTAGGATTCGTTATGAATAGCAAAGTAGGGCAAAGAATGTGTTCCTACGAACAGTTCAATACCATCTCAGTGTTGTTCGTATCGGAATCGACAGAAAACGATATTCCAATTATACATACCGACGTTGCAAGCCGGTGTTGAGGAGGTACGGTGAATATACGAGGATATTGAATGGGTAATTCGGTAAATAAAGGAAGATGAAAATCTGTCGTGAGTGATTGGAATGCATTATAGGAGAAGGAGCAGAAGACAGTGTTACGGGAAATATGGGCTTGGTACTTGAATGAGAGAAGAGAAAAACTAATTGTGTTCCGCAGTAAATTTCAGCTAGTAACAGCGAATACTCTGTTCGAGAATCACAAGAGGGAGTGGTATAATTGGGAAAGGCCAGGAGATACTGAAAGATTTCAATTAGATTTCATCATGGTCAGGCAGAGATTCCGAAATCAGATACTGGATTTTAAGCCGTACCCAGGAGCAGATATAGACCCAGATCACAATTTGGTAGTGATGAAGAGTACACTGAAGTTTAAGAGACCGGTCAGGAAGAATCAATATGCGAAGAAGTGGGATACGAAAGTACTAAAGAATTAAGGGATACGCTTGAAGTTCTCTAAGGATATAGATATTGCGATAAGGAATAGATCAGTAGTCAGTTCAGTTGAAGAGGAAAAGAAATTTCTAAAAAGGGCAGTCACTGAAGCTGAAAAGAAAACAACTGTTGCAAAGAAGGTAACTGCGAAGAAATGAAGAGTAACAGAAGAAATACTTCAATTGATCGCTGAAAGAAGGGAATACAAAAATGTTCAGGGAATTTAAGGAATACTGAAATACAAGTCCCTGAGGAATGAAATAAGTACGAACTGCAGGGAAGCTAAGACGAAGAATTATGTGATGTGGTAGAAGAAGAAACAGGAGTCTGTGTAGAGGAGACAGAAAATTCAGTATTAGAATCAGTCTTTGGAATACTTAAGATCAAATAAGGCAGAAAGAATACATTACATTCCATCAGAATTTCTAAAATCGTTGTGTGAAGTGGCAACGAAACAACTGTACGCGTTGGTGTGTGGAATGTATTAGACTGGTGACGTACCATCTGACT
Organism: Schistocerca americana; assembly: GCF_021461395.2. Taxonomy (NCBI): domain Eukaryota; kingdom Metazoa; phylum Arthropoda; class Insecta; order Orthoptera; family Acrididae; genus Schistocerca; species Schistocerca americana. Next base: position 207,206,222 of record NC_060122.1, on the reverse strand, counting down.
TTAGGTAAATACCACCCACACAATTCCGAAGGCTTCAAGTGTGAGAATTATCGCATCATCAAGGTAACAGCTCATCCATCCAACTTGCTGCAAGTTTAAAACACAGAAGAACGGAAAAGTAAACTTTAACCCTAGGAAAGGCAGTTCTGACATTTTAGTTGATAATGGACCGACGAAAACGACACGTTCATAAGATTTGTCGACCTGGAAAAAGCGTTCGATAATGTGAAATAGTGCAAGATGTTCGAAATTGTGAGGAAAATAGGGTAAGGTACAGGGAGAGCTGTGGAATATCTACGACAGACAAGAGTGAATAATAAGAGTGGAAGATCAAGAACTAAATGCTTGTCCCTACTGCTCAATCTATACATCGAAGAAGCGTTGATGAAACTAAAGAAAGGTTCAAGAGTGGAATAAAGATTCAAGCTGAAGGATATGAATGATAAAATTCGCCGATGCCACTTCTATTCTCAATGAAAATTGATAAGAATTACAAGATCTGTTGAATGGAATAATCGCTGTAATGAGGCACAGTATATGGACTGAGAGTAAATCGAGGAAAGACGAAAGTAATGAAAAATAGCAGAAATGAGAACAGCGAGAAACTTAACATCAGAACTGATGATCAGGAAGTAAACGAAGCTAAGGAAATCAGCCACCTAATCTGTAAAATAACCCATGATGTACAGAACAAAGAGGACATCAAAAGCAGACATTTTTTTGAGTCATCAGTCTTCTGACTGGTTTGATGCGGCCCGCCACGAGTTCGTCTCCTGTGCTAAACTCTTCATCTCAGAGTAGCACTTGCAACCTACGTCATCAATTATTCGCTGGACATATTCCAATCTCTGTCTTCCCCTACAGTTTTTGGACTCAACAGCTCCCTCTATTACCATGGAAGTTATTCGTTGATGTCTTAACAGACGTCCTGTCATCCTGCCCCTTCCCCTTGGCAACATTCGTCTGCAGCAACATATCTCAAATGCTTCGATTCCATTCTGTTCTGGTTTTCCAGCTGTCCATGTTTCACATTCTTAGAAATTTCTTCTTCAAATTAAAGCTTATGTGTGATACTAGTAGGCTTCTCTTGACCAGGAATGCTCTTTTTGCCACTGCTAGTCTGCGTTTGATGTCCTCCTTTCTGCGTCCGCCATTGGTTATTTTGCTGCCTAGGCAGCAGAATTCCTTAACTTCATCCGCTTCGTGACCATCAATCCTGATGTTAAGTTTCTCGCTGTTCTCATTTGTGCTACTTCACGTACTTTCGTCTTTCTTCGATTTACTCTCAATCCATATTCTGTACTCATTAGACTATTCACTCCATTCAGTACATCCTGCAGTTCTTCTTCAGTTTCACTCAGGACAGCAAGGTCATCAGCGAATCGTATCACTGCTATCCTCTCACCTTGCACTCTGCTTCCACTCCTGAACCATTCTCTTATTTCCATCATTGCTTCTTCGATGTAAAGGTTGAACAATAGGGGCGATAGACTACATCCCCCTCTTACACTCTTTTCAATCCGTTCTTGGTCGTCCACTGTTTTTATTCCGTCTTAGTTCCTTTACAAATTGAATATTACCTGTCTCTCCCTATAGTTTACCTCTTTATTTCTAAAAATTCCGAACATCTTGCACCATTTTATATTGCCGAACGCTTTTTCCTGGTCTAAAAATCCTACGAACGTCTGTTGATTATTGTTTAGTCGTGCTTCCATTATCATCAGCAACGCCAGAATTGACTCCCTCGTGCCTTTGCCTTTCCTAAAACCAAACTAATCGCCATCCAACACACTGTCAGTTTTCTTTTCCATTCTTCTGTAAGCCTATATTACTTCTGTAAGCAACTTGGATGCATGAGCTGTTAACTTGATTGTGCGATAATTCTCGCACTTGTCTGCTGTTGCAGTCTTCGGAGTTATCTGTATGATATTTTTCCGAAAGGCAGATTGTATGTCGCCAGGCTCATACATTCTAAACAACAACGTGAATAGTTGTTCTGTTGCCACTTCCCCCAAAGATTTTTAGGAATTCTGTTGGAATGTTTATGTATCCCTTCTGCCTCATTTGATCTTAAGTCCTCCAAAGATCTCTTAAATTCTGATTCTAATACTGTATCCCCTATCACTTTTAAATCGACTCCTGTTACTTCTTCTATCACATTACACAAATGTTCTTCCTAATAGAGGTATTCTGTATGCTCTTTCCACCTATCCGTTCTCACCTGTGGATTTAACAGTGGAATTGCCATTGCACTCTTAATGTTAGTACCCTTGCTTTTAATTTCACCCAAGTTTGTTTTTACTTTCCTGTATGCTGAGTGAGTTCTTCCGACAATCATTCCTGCTTCGTTTTCTTCACATTTTCCATGCAGCCATTACGTCTTAGCTTTCCTGCACTTCCAATTTATTTCATTCCCCGTTGACTTGTATTTTTGTATTCCTGAATTTCCCAGAACATTTTTCTTCTTCCTTCTTTCATGGATCAACTTAAGTATTTCTTGTGTTACCCATACATAGTGAAACAATTCCCTGACAATTACAAAAGAAATCTATGACAAAAATCAATACTTGATCTATTCGCCTAACAATGGTTTCCCAAGAATTCAGGTCCTATCATTATCAAAACTACCGTCTGCTGCTACGCACATACGCAAACCCTTTTCTTTAAATTAATAAGCGCGCTGCAAATTACAAAAAATATCAACTCAATACCAAATCCTGTGTCGCTGCTGGCGGACACGGCAGTACGGCAGCTTGGCGACGTCCCCTCGCCCAAGACACGTGCGCACCACAGCAGGCGGGCTCCTACACAGGCTTGACAACTGCCACTAGTTAATCCGTGCGCTGTGAAGCGCGACAACAATATCTTGAGCTTGTGTATGCACGCTGTAGCCAACCTTTAAATCCTAAGAGAGTATTGCCAACTCTCATAACCCCCAACGTCATTTTTGAAAATTTTGTGGGGTGATTTCATGCCTAACATATTGGCAAGAAACAAACAGTAAAAATTTTTTACAAAACGATGAAAAAATTAGGAAAAGAGAAAAAAATGTTACAATTTATATCCAATGACTAGAAGCTTTTCTTGCTTAGCATCTAAGTAAATTTTTTTTTAATAAAACGACGAAAATTTTCTTGCATGGCATATAGGCAAGAGAAAAATGTTAAAATTTTATACAAAATGGTAGAAATGTTGCTTGCCTAATTGATTGGAAAGGAGAAAACATGACTCCTTTTACAAAAACAGTATGAAAATGTTGCTAGCTGAGTATGTATGTAATAAGAAAACATCAAAGGAAGTATAACGAGTTTCTTATATAAGTAGATAAAAAGATCATATAAGTTTTACCAGATGTGTAACAGTAACTACTTAAGCATTGAATAGTCTTCAATAAGCTAACATAACCTAATAACCAGTAAAAAATAATATTTTATTTTCTGCATTTGGGCACTTACGTTTCCATGACAATAATCAGTAGTGGTCTGGCTACATGATATTTTATGTTTTTATGCTCGCAGTTCCCTCTGGTCAAAAGAAACCAGGTCTACATGTTTTAAGTGCAGCAGACTCAGGGACTTCATATCCACTGACAACCACACTAATATTCCAACATCAGTTAATATGCGGTGTAGGCAGACTCAGGGACTTCATATCCACTGACAACCACACATGAAGTCAAAGTTTCCTCTGGTGAGAAAGTTTGACAACGTAGGCAGACTCAGGAACCTTGTGTCCACTGACAACCATACGTAACGTCCATTCTCCCAGGATGACACAGTCTGACAGGGTTGGCAGACTCAGGGACCTCGTGTCTACTGACAACCACATGTCACTGCGTTATTGCATAAATACCTCCTCAAACGTATGTTGTACAAGTCTCGGTCGAGTATTTCTGTATACTGGCAAATTCATATTTTATAGAAAATAGATTCTCCCTTTAAAATACGATATCTCTAACCTAATTACAGAAATTAAGCAAGGAATAATATTATATCATATAAACAGGCATGTGAGCTCTGAGCTCATTTAAATGTTTTCTTTAAATCTATTGCCACAGCAATTACAGATTTGTGGCATATATCTCAACAATAATGTGAGGCTCACCACACGGCGGCAAAGACAATTTTCTTTAAATTTCTCGCCACAGCAATCACAGATTTGTGGCACGTATTTTTCAATTCAGTCATAATATGAGGCTCACCACACGATGGCAAGTTAATTTTCTTACGATTAGTTTGGCCAATAACAGTGGCAAAGTTTTGATTGTCACCACGAATCATTACAAATGTGGCACTACACAAAAAATATCATTTTAATTTCAAGGCATAAATCCTGTGCCGTCGAACTTTAATTCCCTACTATTTTTACATTACTAGTGATGCTGAAAAAGAATGTTACAATATTTGTTACAATAATTGTTATGTACATTTTGGTTATAAAATATTTCTATTTTCACATTCATAAAATATGGTAGATACTCTCGCCTCTTGGCGTAAGAGTCATTTCACTCTGGAAAGAGAAAAGAAATCGTTTAATACACTACATAATTATCTAGGTCATAGCTCAGTGCGTTTTTTTTTTTTCTTTATGGCTAACTCTTTCTGAAACGTCTTTTTCCTCGCGACCCTTAACGGTAAGTGTGCTACGCTCCGATCTGAAAATATCGTCTACTACACAAAATTACGTCACTTTAAGTGCTTTCGTTTCTGCAATGGAGAAAACTTTCGTTGCGATCATGTTTCCTGTAAGAAATGCAATAAAGTCAACCTTAACAACAATAAGAAGAGAAACAACACTATCATTCTAACCATTCCACAATTCCACAGAGCAAAAAATAATCTGGGCACTCATTCATCACATAAATCAACACTTTGCTGTGTATTTGTATCAGAACTCCTTTTGTGACTCATAGCTATGTCTTAACATTACTGTGACTTAGATTTTAAGTAAGTGTGTACTCTACCTTAACGTTACTGTGACTTAAATTTTATGCAAATGTGTATAAGCTATATCTTCCTTCATAGAATACCGTTGTGGGTTTCTTCGTTTAGAAGTGTATCTTTCTTACCTTCACTTGTTCTAAAAATGTCTGCAAAGTGCTTCCTCATTGTGTCACACTATTCATGAGTGGTCCATAAATCCTAATACGCCTTACCTGGAAACTAATAAACATGAAAAATCCACATAAATCATCACTCTTCAAACTAGCTCTTAAATCATAACAAGTGTCAGTTCGAAGGTTTCCTAATTATATTATTGCCCATCAAATATACCTTCTGAATTCAGAACCACTTATACACTATATTTTACCTGAACATAATGTCAACAGTTTCTGTTATTTCATGTTATTTGTTGACACGTAGTTGTAGCAGTCTGAAGAATAAAGGCTGTGTGCTGAATGACTAGATGGTGGTCTCTGGTGGGAATAGGCTGGAGACACATTCAACCGATCTCTCCATGAGCGTCTTGAATCTCATGTCATCTGTCACACAACGGAAGTGAAATTCACCCAGACTACTAGTGAGTACTATCTATCGCTGGCTCGTACAGGCAATTTTCCAAATATGACAAACTAAGAGAAACCTTGAATAGGTGATTCATTGTGTGTGTCGTCATGCACAGAAGTTTGTATCTTGATACACTTGAACATATACATTATTTTCTTTGTGATTGTAATACATGGTTCAACTGGCAGTCTGGTGACATCTCTGCCAACACTGTCAGTGGAGTGATCCTACAGTTATTATTTTATCCTTGTGTAAGTCATTTAATAATTGTAAAGTGTGTATCTTGGTTGCACACTGATGAAATGTTTAGTCTTTCTGCGCAGAGTACAGAATTTATGTTTCGTAACTTTAAAATGTCTTGGGTTAATACTTACTTCTTTTGTTCGCCATTTGTAGTTTGACTGTTTCCGTGCACATCAAACACGTAACTACCTTTACTTCAGGAATATTGTTTGGCAGTCCATTAAGATTTCTTAATTTCTGGTGATTTTCTATTATAGTTGGTGATGTATTTTATGATTTAATATTTTGTAATTGTCACCTGTTTTAAGGAGCAAATGCAGCTCAAAAAGTATTTCTAGGATACTGAAAATAAATTGTGCAACGATTATTCTTGGTTTCAATTGAATTTGAGCTTTGTGTTTAAATGAAAGTATATGTCATTAGTATTGCTATGTGCAGCAGGAATGTGTGTGAATGCCGGTAAAGAGAGTAATATTCTTTAATTAAGAGGTGGATTTGATAATAACTTTTTAAGAGAGAATGAATGTGGATAGCGAAGTAAGGCATCATTAGGGTGAGAGTGACAATGAGTTAGTCAAGATATGTAAATTTGTAAGATTATCTAGGTCCGAACGCGGAAAATCTCGAAAGAATAACGATTGTAAAGTTTTATAAAGAGAATGAATAAGATTTGTAAACTCGTGCATCCCATATTATGCTGTATTGCCCAGTAAAATTTTCAAACCGTTTATGTTCGCTTTCGAATGAGCGGAAGTGTCGGTTTTCACGATATATGAATGGCGTATTAAGATGTTTCCGCAGCAAAGAACCTTATTACACAATCACAAGTCTCAGTGCAACTAACTGTGGATAAAATTTTTCCCAGAGGTAGAAGCCTACTGCTGGAGTGGCATGTATAATGTTGTTGTTGTTGTTGTGGTCTTCAGTACAGAGACTGGTTTGATGCCACTCTCCATGCTACTCTATCCTTTGCAAGTCTCTCCATTTCCGAATAACTACTACAACCTATATCCTTCTGAATCTGCTTATTGTATTCATCTCTTTCGTCTCCCTCTACAGGTTTTTACCCTCCACGCTTCCTTCCAATACTAAATTGGTGATCCCTTGATATTCAAACAGCTCTTCCTCTTTTCTCCAAAGGTCTCTTTAATTTTCCTGTAGGCAGTATTTATCTTACTCCTAATGATACGTGCCTCTACATCCTTAAATTTGTCCCCTAGACATCCATGGGTAGATATTTTGCACTACCTGTCGATCTAATTTTTCAGACGTTTGTGTTCCTTTTCACCTGCTTGTTTTACTGCATTTTTATATTTTCTCTTTCCATCACATAAATTCAGTATCTCTTCTGCTACCCAAGGATTTCTACTAGCCCTCATCTTTTTACCTACTTGATCCTCTGCTGCCTTCACTATTTCATCTCTCACAGCTACCAATTCTTCTTCTACTGTATTTCTTTCCCCGTTCTTGTCAATCGTTCTTAATGCTCCCTCCGAAACTCTTTACAATCTATGGTTCTTTCAGTTTATCCAGATCCCATCGCCTTGAATTCCCACCTTTTTGCAGTTTCTTCAGTTTTAATCTACAGTTCATAACCAATATATTGTGGTTAGAGCTCACATCTGCCCCTGGAAATGTCTTACAATTTATAACCTGGTTCCTAAATCTCTGTCTTACAATTATACGAGGGTAAACCCAAAAGTAAAGTCTCACATTTTTTATATGTACATAGACCTGTTTATTTCAAAATGGTTTACATCAGTTTACATCTTGAACATTTTGCTATTTTTCGATATACTCACCATTACTGTCGATGCATTTTTATAGACGCTTTGGCGGTTTTTGTATGCCCATGTCATACCAGCTCGCCGCCGTACTGTTCAGAAAATTATGAACCTCTTCTTTCACCTCGTCGTCTGAGCTGAATCGCTTTACGGCCAAATGTTCTTTTAACCTAGGGTGCCAAGTCAGAACTATAGGGTGGGTGGGTGATTATGTTCCACTGAAACTGTTGCAGGAGAGCAACGGTTTGTCGAGCGATGTGTGGGCGAGTGTTGTCATGGAGGATGTGTCGCTATTGCTCGACATTCCTCTTCTCCGGTTCTGAATCGCCCGTTTGAGTTTTTTCAGTCTCACAGTACTTGTCAGCGCTAATTGTGGTCCCAGTGGGCATAAAGTTGACCAACAATACCCCTTTCCGATCCCAAAAAAAGGTTGTCATGACTTTACCGGCAGACTGTGTTTGTTTGAATTTCCACGGCTTTGGCGGAGAAGGATTTCTGACATCTATGCACGACTCACCATACACTTCCGTCAATTGGCGATGGATTTCAATCGGCGCTGTGCCCTTTGCGTTCAAAAATCGAATAACTGCGCACAATTCGCACTTGGCGGCAACATCCAACGGGAGCTCCGTTCTCAACGGCTGCCAAGCCAAAAACACTGAGCGCCTCAGCGCGGCGTGTGCATGTTTACATACAGCGTGTGAAGCACTCTTCATAACAGTGTGACCAACTGCCACACGAACAGACTTCTGTACTTATAAGAAAATAGGAGACCTTACTTTTGTCATTACCCTAGTATAATCTACCATATAGGTCATTTTAACATCCCCATTAGACTCTCAAAGGTACAGCCATAAGTTCACTTGAAGAATTATCGACTCTTGGCCACTCTTGAATTATGTTAAGTTTTGAGACGAGTTAAGACATTTTCTGGCATGGCCTTACCATTGTACATCATTGATGGAAATAAACCATTTCCATGTACTGAATGAAGAGTAACTAATATTGTTTGAAAGATAATAACTACATCAAGATTGTTCAAATTGTGGCTTTGTGGCTATTATAGAATTTTAATTATTTGATTAGACGTATTTTTAGAAGTTTTGAAAGACAGATAAGAAGTGGTCAGATTACTTGTGAAATAATCCTGTGGTACACTACCGATGAAAATTATTACTTCGAAGTGCCCTGAGCATTTAAATTAATATGCCCATTTAATATTATGATATATCGTACTGTTTGGAAGCAAATCCGTTAATAATGGGCATAGTCTATTCATAAATAACTCAATGTCACCAGATTGTATTACTGTGAACTTCAAATGAATTCTATCTATTTCTACAGTGACAATCACCGCAAAAAGTAGTTGCGTCAGTCCTTCATATGAGATACTTGTAATACTTCCCAATACAAATGTGCAAGTCGGGCGCCGGCTTCACTCCTCTGAGTAGTTTGTACTCCCTTAATAACTATACATTCTACCTTAATAACTACAAATTCTAACGTAAGGTAGGTAAAGCGAAGCGAATCAAAACAACACAACTGCGCCTGAATGCTAGACAAACGTGCCACAGGTAGGCCCTCACCCCCCCCTCCCCCCCCAACCCCCCCCTCCCCCCCCCCCCCCCCCCCCCGCATGTGACTCGTCAGCTTGCTTGAGCATCCCGAAAGATCAGTGATTTGTCGCTGCGATCTACAATTTGCCCACACTCGTGCAGTATACGGGCAGATTGGACAAGCTGCGAGGTACAGCTGCGACCCGCCACTCGTGTGTGGGGCCACTTATAGCTGGTGCCCGGCAGCGAGCCGTGAGGCGGTCAGCGGCCGCCGCCGAGCCCTGGGCGGGCGCCATCCGGCCAGCCGCACCGGCAAGTGCTGGAGCCCCGCCCTCCGGCGTGCAGAGTCCACAGTCAAGCGGCGAGGCGGCCTCCTTTGCCGCAGGAGCGGCGGCCCGCTATTTGCGATATCGATTGGCCGCGAGCCGCGGCGCCGGCCACGCACTCCCAGTGGCTCTGCCCTGCCCCCCTCTGTCCTCCGCACCACCCTCTCTCTCTCCAACGCTCTCAGCAACACTTTCCCGCCGGCCGTGATTGATGAAGGCGCAGCCAGCCACGGCAGCACCCCTCCTCCACCCCCTCCCCTCCTCCGGCATTCTTTTTTCCACCTGCTGCTTCTGCGGATTTCCGGAAGCATTGCCCGCCTGTTATTAACCAAGATCCTACTGCTCCAGCATCCTGATTTACCAGTTGCTTTCCCAATTCGCCTCGGTTTCCCTGCACAACAAAGGGAATTGTCATCAGTACCGCCTGATGTTTTTTCTACGAGCAGAAGTCTAAAACAAGTGGCTCAACATTTTTTTTCTTATTTTGTCTGTTTTCAACATAATCACGCTGCTTTCTAACGCAATTAGACAATTCCTCCAATACTCCCAGAAAAAGTTTTCCGGTTCTGCAGCAAACAACGTAAACACTACTTCCTTTGTCTCTTCTTCGGAAGCGAATCGGCTGCCTGATAAACGTTCATTATGGGAACCATGAAATTGGATATCCGACGGGGTTAGGTCTGGACAGTACGCAGGATGCATCAGTATCTCAAAATGCATGTTTACAAGCCTACTTGTGTCATCCATAGAGCATACACAAACTCCTTCTGTTGACGCTGTCCTCAAAATGTATCTCTAGAACCTTACCTCTGTCTATCCGTACATAAAACAAAAACGTTCCCAAACTCCTTCTCTGTAGGTGCTGACTGCCTCTTTCAGGGTTAGTAAAAGGTGATCTTGGTTTTGAGAATGCCTGGTACCTATAACATTCCCCGTAGCTGCAAGACATCATGCATTGGACAAATTTGTCATATCGTGGAGGACAGATGCGTGGAACATCAGCGACACACAAATGTTCGCAGCTCGACTAATCTGCTAAACATTGACACAGCATGTAAGTTAGCGAAGCATGGGATACAGTACTCACAATGTTCAAATAACAGATCCAAAACACGAACTGTTGGTCGTGCAAGGGATGACCATGCGGTGGGCGCACAAATATTTGGATGACAGCGGTGACGACGGGCACACGCCAGAGCTGACATATCTCCAGGCGGCTCACGATAGAGGGCATTGGGGCGGCCGACAGCAACGTAGAGTACGTTTGACAACGTTCGCGCGAGCGTCAAAGCTAGGTTCGTCGTCCGATAGGTGGCTTAGCTGTCTCTCTCGCTACCGATCAGGATATCTACGCTGCAGATCCCCGTATTTGGCGCTTTCCCGCCTGCCCGGTTCCTTATTAGACCGGCGTAAATCGGAGGCTACAGTCACAGCCTCAGTGGTCCGTTCCCCACACCTGAAGATATTGGTCAGATGCGCCGACGAAATATTGTGAAAATTTGACAACAAAATCCGACGTGTCGCCCGAGACCACATCCTCAACTATTAATGTGGTGGGGCTGATCTGTCAAATTACAATCGCGACCTTGCTACCAGCGAGCGATGAACGAAATTGACGAACTGTGAAGTTTCTTGGACGGTGTTGACGCATGGCTTGAGTAGTAGCGTGTATGTAGAGTTGCCGACCACGGCTGGACAGGCAAAACGCACGCATGCCATAGTCCCGCCCCCGTTTTCAGGCAGCTGCTGCAGTCTCCCCTGCACTGGCCGCCGATAGTTGCGAAGTATAGTGTTTCCAGGCGGGGCGCCCTTCGTGCTTTCCTCACATTTGCGCGCGTACCTGTTACCTACAGTGTTCTAGTACGCCCTAGTGAGCAGCAGAATAAACCATACACAAATAAGCTGGTGTGAGACGTAATGATGTTCTACATTAGTGTGCAGAACGTAACGACGAAAGTAGCTTTCGCATGACGTGGCACTTCCAGGAGAAACATTATAGTAGAGAAGGTAACTGAAAAGAGTACGCACTGAGTCGAACAGAGACGTCATGTTTATTCAGCTATACCGCGATTCATGATGGTCCCCTGGACAAATAGGTGTGTTCGCGCGGCTCCTCCCGTCGGAGGTTCGAATCCTCCCTCGGGCATGGGTGTATGTGTTGTCCTTAGCGTAAGTTAGTTTAAGTTAGATTAAGTAGTGAGTAAGCCGGGGGACCGATGACATCAGCAATTTGGTCCCATAGTCCTTGCCACAAGGTTTCAAATGGATGTCATGTTATTAATACTGTGTGTGACCACTACGGATGTAAATACGTACTCTGTAACGTGCTCTCTGCCATGGGTGCGTGGGCGTACCGATCTCCAAATCTTCGAACACAGAACGCTCACCAGTCATTGTCATTGCTAGACGGTACTCCTTCCACGAGTGCGTCTTATCAAGGGGTGTGTTCTAGTCACTCTCCAGTTTCACGAATGACAATCGCACCGAAAAGCCGCAGGTGGAGGAGCTCCCGGAACGAGAGGACATTCGGTGAATGGACTAGCCTGCCTATTCGCATGACTTAAATCCCACAGAGCGTGTGTGGAAAGCGTTTGGAAGACGTAATGCAGCACTTCCCCATGCAACAATGACCATCTAATGACTGTCTGTCAAGAGCGCTGGGGAAGGGACTAAACGCCCTGCCACAAGAAATGGCTGGTTCAAATGGCTCTGAGCACTGTGCGACTTAACTTCTGAGGTCATCAGTCGCGTATAACTTAGAACTCATTAAACCTGACTAACCTAAGGACATCACACACATCCATGCCCGAGGCGGGATTCGAACCTGCGACCGTAGCGGTCGCTCGGCTCCAGACTGTAGCGCCCAGAACCGCACGGCCACTCCGGCCGGCCTGCCACAGGAACTCCTACCAACCTTGTAACCAGCATGGGAGCACGTTGTAAAGTGTGCACTGCCGTTCGTTGTGACTATACACCCTATTAAGAATCATGTTCCGCCTATTGTAATGTCCTGGAAACCATCCTAAATCGCGGTGGCTTCAATGTAATTATTCTTTTTGAGTAATAGATTTCACTTCTCTGTTCGTCTCATTGCGTATTTCTTTCACTTGTCTTCTGTGCTATACTTCAGCGCTTATTTCTATGAATGGTCGAAATTTTAAGCTGTCTTACTTGGCAATGATACATCATGTGCAAATTACTTTCGTCTTAAGTTTTGCACGTCAGTGTATATACGGGACTCATATGTTTCGATGAGATTGTCGTCTATCTATTTGTCACCTGTCCTCCTCGGTGCTGTAATATTTGTTCCATCAGTGCAAATTATTTACCTAAGATTACCTTTACGCAGTTTCGTCAGACTGTATCATGTGGTAATGATAATGGAAGTAAATCTTAAGGAAACCCAAGACGGTTCCATAGGATTCGCCTATCTGTAATGAGCTTTCGACAGTATAAAATGCTGCACGATGTTTGTAATCCTCAAAACAAACAGTATAAGCTGTAGGGAAACCATGAAATATACCTTATGTACAGGAACCACGAGTGAACAATAAGGATAGAAGACCAAGAGAGGAGGCCTCGGACTGAAATTGCCATAAATCAGAACAGCAATTTTCACTGTACGTCGATATTTGGTTCTGACATCCTTGTCCTTGAATGGATAAACAGCCTACTAAACACAGATCCAAGGAAAGACGAAAGCATTAATCTTCGCGAGAAAGGAAATTGGCCGCAAATTTTTCCAAATTGGGTTCACGTAGTAAAGAAAAATGGTTCAAATGGCTCTGAGCACTATGGGACTCAACTTCTGAGGTCATTAGTCCCCTAGAACTTAGAACTAGGTAAACCTAAGTAACCTAAGGACATCACAAACATCCATGCCCGAGGCAGGATTCGAACTTGCGACCGTAGCGGTCTTGCGACCACGTAGTAGACGAAATGGATAAATTCTGCTACCTTGTAAGAAAATAACGCCTGACTGACGGAGAAATGAGAATATAAGAAGCAGGGAAACAGGCAGTACCTCGCCAAATGGAATCTAATAACGCCAAACACTGCCTTGAATAGCGAAAATATTTCTGAGAATCTGCACCTGTACAGCAGTGGGCAGTATCGCCAATGAAAGGAATTTTTAGAAAACGCTAAAAAAAGAAGCTATAAGATGAAGGGGCATGTGTTCAGACACCGGAGTATAAGTTATACGGTCTTAGAAGATAGAATTTTGGGGTGAAGGCAGATATTGTAACGCAAACGTCGTGCAAACGTCGTGCATTTGTGTTTCTAGGAGACGGACAGTATACCTGGCTAAAGACAGGTATTAACATATATACAAAATACATCCAAATGTTTTTAGCATTATCCTACTTTATCTTAAAAATCATCATTTATGTTTACCCTTAATGACCGTTGTGACCCAAATACGTCGGACACTCCTCCCCACTCATTCCTTTTGGTCCCTCACCACCTGACCCCCCCCCCCCCCCCCTTCCCATTCTCCATCATCATCACATGAGTCACGGCATTCGTGCTCTATAATTGGGTCGATTACCAGTGGCACCACTACTGGGGTAAGAATAGCAGAGCTATTAATTTTATTTAAACACAAGCAACGAATAGCTTTAGTACTCCACACAGCGTACTCCTACCACACCGAAGATCGTAATGTTTACTGTGTCACGCGCCAGGGGACGTGCAGCTAGAGGCTCCTCGTATGACTTGCTGAGACTTGTCGCCGTCAGTGACATACCAGATGCTGTAGTGATGAATGGCGTTAAAAACAGAGGGCATACATAATAGAAATTATTCGAGAATATTCTCCCATTTTAGCAATGTGCAGTCTGATCAAAATTATCCAGCGGCCTGTTAGCGGACATTAATATGGGATCTGTCTACCGAGTGAAGCAAATGCTGTATTTATAAAGAAAAATTGTGACTGACAAGTTTGAGACATGAATGTAGGATTTTCGATGCGCTGTTTATCTTTTCGGAGATATCGTTGCGTAATACCCTCAGGAACCAACAGTAACATTTCAGTACTAGTTAACATGGTTCATCTTCTACATACAAGGAAATGGAGGTGAAATACTGTGATTACAGCAGCATTTGCACCATGTGAAAGGGTGAGGCGAAGACTGTGTTTTACCCCCCACAACATTTTGAAGGTACAGCAAAACTGTACAAAAAAAGGAAAAGATAAAGATTGCCATATACCACACTTGTGAATGCTTCCTCTCTACTATTGCTGTACGGTACAGGATCACAACCAGGTAGCACTGATGGATAACATTGACAAAGAAATAGTTCAAAGAAGGGTTAATGACATTTGCATTACTGCGAAATGGATAAGAGAGTGCCAGGGGTGAAGCATCCTAAGAATTTTTATGTAACTTATAGACTAATCGTTGAAGATATTTCAAAAAATATGACATTATTAATATTCTATCACCATGACACATGTGCTCCATACCAAGACGTGTATGGTAACCTTTTTTTCATCTGTACTTTATTTATACACATAATACTGACTCTGCAGTAGTGCACTGCACACAGCCAGGGATATGTGACTGTGACAGATTATCTGGACATATCTGGGCACTTGGACGTCACAGCATGTGCACAGAAGACAGGCCAATATTGCTACTTTCCAAGCATTCATCAACAGCTACAGCAGGTTGTAGGGGCCTGTATGATACGTCAGAAAACCAAAGTTATACATAGTAGCTGTCATACTGAATCACATTCCATACTACTCACAAAACTCCTCCAAACGATGTCTATTGATGTGACAGGCTCACTACGTCTACCTAGAGATGGAGTGAGGTATTTACTTGCATTACTTGATTATTTTTTAAAATATATCAGGTTCTCTGCAACCAAAACATTTACTTCCACACATATCATAAAGAGAACAGCCAGTAATTGTATATACCTCATATGGGGAAACCTAATGACGACCTTTCAGGTAACGCTTGCAACTTTACCTGCACTAAGTGGAAATCGTTCCTTAAAGAACTACGGGTCAAACACCATTTTAACATCATGCTTTCACTTGGAATCGAACCCAGTTGAAAGAATACTCACGGAATTTCATAGGTTTGTTTGTATACATGCCGTGAATCATCAGACTAAGTGATAATAATAAAGAACCTTAACACTCTTCTAATGCATACACTCATGGTAAACAGCTGCTTATAGCTGAAGAGCCTAGTGAACGCATAAAGCCACTTCCTAGTATTCTAGGAACTTGGGACTCCTGACAAGAAAAAAATAAGGCAAAAGACAGTATCACTGACAAAAAGTGTTCATCTGAGGGAAATCCATTACGAAAAAATCTAGCAAAACCACAAGAATTTCAGGTAGGTGAAAAGATTTTCTCAAGGACGCATCCAAAGTCATCTCTGTTGAAAAGAAAAAAACTGTAAAGGGCAATGGCTGTGCCGTTGACAGAGTTAAGACACCACCCCCAGAAGTTATCTTCTAGCTTATCTAGCATCGAATAAAGTCAAAGGGCTTCATGCACAGAGAGGTTTGAAAAAATGTGTACATTGAGAATGACAGTTTTTTCATACATTTGCTCAACTACCATTTAGATATGTAAGTTTTTATCTTGTACTAGATTTATTTGTGTTTAAAATACTTAGACGAAATTTCTACTGCGCAAGTTCCAGAAAGGAATGCCACTATGTAAATAATGTAAAGTAATAAGTTAGTGTTAGTATATATTATATAAATTGTCATTTTTTATAATCACAGTTGAGATTCTAGCATATGAGGAAATCACGGTAAATGTTTCTCTTACCAGCTATGGAGTGTAAGTTGCAGTGGTAATACAATAAAGAAATGATAAATAAAATTAATTAATGTGTTTGGTGTGCACATAAAAGTGCAATTAACAGCTCTGAATTGTAGTCTTAAATGACGTCCTTGGGTATTACTAGGCGATGGTTCTGTACCACATAGTAGTAAGCCCAGAGATCTGGAGGAGAGTAGTGTTTAACGTCCCATCGACAACGAGGTCATTAGAGACGGAGCGCAAGCTCGGGTGAGGGAAGGATGGGGAAGGAAATCGGCCGTGCCCTTTCAAAGGAACAATCCCGGCATTTGCCTGAAGCGATTTAGCGAAATCACGGAAAACCTAAATCAGGGTGGCCGGAGACGGGATTGAACCGTCGTCCTCCCGAATGCGAGTCCAGTGTGCTAACCACTGCGCAACCTCGCTCGGTCCAGAGATCTGAATCATCCACTATGCTATTGCCGTTCGCATATATGACAAAGGTTTAGTTAGATCAAGCATCTTCTATATCTCTGGATGTCCACTTTTTGACATTTATTTTCCTCATTGTTTCAGTAGAATAATATACGCAAGGATTCGTTGTTTCGAGGCGGGAACAACGATTTCCTTACTCTTCAATTTATATGTAAATGATATGGGAAATTGTGTGCATGGTTGTACAGTACAAGCCGAAGACTCACTCAAACGATCACATATATCACTAGACGGGAGATCATTTCTTCATTATGTACCGTGACAATACTGTAAACAATCAAGTTGTTATCTATACAATATATGTGGTACATGTGGGGCCAAATTGAACAGTGCTTGTGTTCAAACCCGAGGTAAACGCAAGACAAATACTATCATAGACGCCACGCAGAGCTGACAGTGCTTGTGTTTACTAAGGTGAACGCTCAAAACATTACTGAAATCCATGGTAGCAAACCAATACGAGGGCGAAACTTGTATTCAGTCATTGAACTGTAATTTTCCACTTAATTCATATAGACCTGTTGTACGATATATCTGTGTAAAGACACCAGTGAAAGGCTCAAAACTGAGAAGAGCTGGAAGAGCTGCTAACACAAATATGCACACGTTAGTTTTCTGTAGAGTGCAGAAACGACTGCAGCCACTATGATTGACGCACGCATAGTGCTGGCGGTTCTGCGCGTAATTTTAGAGATGGTATGCTACGCGTGAACACCAGTTGTGGCCTACAAGAATACTAATGCATTACTTGCAGTGGACGCACCCCAGTACTCATCTGTGATACATATTCC
This sequence comes from Schistocerca americana, assembly GCF_021461395.2. Taxonomy (NCBI): domain Eukaryota; kingdom Metazoa; phylum Arthropoda; class Insecta; order Orthoptera; family Acrididae; genus Schistocerca; species Schistocerca americana. The sequence goes on along the minus strand of NC_060122.1, from coordinate 207,188,748 downwards.
TGAGTACAAACAGTGCAATTAGTTCAGACTGACAAACGGAGTAAGTAGGTCAATGAAATGTAAACAGGCCTACTAAAGAACAAAGTTAAAATATAGCCCCATGATGAAAACGAATCTGTCTGTGCAGATACAACATATATACCGTTAACGAATTTATTTGTAATTTATATTATATAGTTATCTATGTATTAACGAAATTCTATTCAAGGAACAGGTAAAGTGAGCTCTGTATCATACACCACTAATAGAACTGTGCAGCTGTTTTATGTACCCTTATCTGATGAACTGCACGGCATCTTCTTGGAAGATCTGTACTAACACTTCAGATTGTCTACCAAACCACCAGTCTACTCATCCGATCTCTTCCATGCCTTCAAAGAGTCCAGGCATCCATAAAATCTACATCTACATCCATACTTCGCAAGCCACCTGACGGTGTGTGGCGGAGGGTACTTTGAGTACCTCTATCGGTCCTCTCTTCTATTCCAGTCTCGTATTGTTCGTGGAAAGAAGGATTTTCGGTATGCCTCTGTGTGGGCTCTAATCTCTCTGATTTTATTCTCATGGTCTCTTCGCGAGATATACGTAGGAGGGAGCAATATACTGCTTGACTCTTCGGTGAAGGTATGTTCTCGAAACTTCATCAAAAGCCCGTACCGAGCTACTGAGCGTCTCTCCTGCAGAGTCTTCCACTGGAGTTTATCTATCATCTCCGTAACGCTTTTGCGTTTACTAAATGATCCTGTAACGAAGCGCGCTGCTCTCTGTTGGATCTTCTCTATCTCTTCTATCAACCCTATCTGGTACGGATCCCACACTGTTGAGCAGTATTCAAGTAGTGGGCGAACAAGTGTACTGTAACCTACTTCCTTTGTTTTCGGATTGCATTTCCTTAGGATTCTTCCAATGAATCTCAGTATGGCATCTGTTTTACCGACGATCAACTTTATATGATCATTCCATTTTAAATCACTCCTAATGCGTACTCCCAGATAATTTATGGAATTAACTGCTTCCAGTTGCTGACCTGCTATATTGTAGCTAAATGATAAGGGATCTTTCTTTCTATGTATTCGCAGCACATTACACTGGTCTGCATTACGATTCAATTGCTTTTCCCAGCACCATGAGTCTATTCGCTGCAGATTCTCCTGCATTTCAGTACAATTTTCCATTGTTACAACCTCTCGATATACCACAGCATCATCCGCAAAAAGCCTCAGTGAACTTCCGATGTCATCCACAAGGTCATTTATGTATATTGTCCTTCGGAAGACTTCTCTCCATTGAGAATGAGATGCCGCGTTCTGTTATCTAGGAACTCTTCAATCCAATCACACAATTGGTCTGATAGTCCATATGCTCTTACTTCGTTCATCAAACGACTGTGGGGAACTGTATCGAACGCCTTGCGGCGAGCTGGGTTTCACACGATCGTCTTTTTCGAAACGCATGCTGATTCCTACGGGGTAGATTTCTAGTCTCCAGAAAAGTCATTATACTCGAACATAATACGTGTTCCAAAATTCTACAATACCATCTTCCTGACGGGTTCCAGAGCACTTCGCCAAACTAACAAAACCACGTCTGTAGCCATCAAACACCATATCTTGATAATCCACCTAATTTATCATCATCAGTAACCAACAAGACTCGTATTATACAAGAAATATTAACAATTTTCAATACATGTGTAACAACCTCTTCTCTGTTCAAGTGTAAAGACGACATCACAACAACAGAAAAAATTGGTATTCTATTAAAAACAACAATTGTTCTCTTACGAAGATTTTTAAATTCTGTTAAATATATAATCATGAACAGTGTTATGAAATTATAGTCATGTGGTGATACTAAAGCAAAATCAAAGAGAATCCGTAATCACAGTGAAATTTGTACCTTGGTAATTAACTACAAGTTAAGGACTGTGTAAAACATGAAAAGAACTCTACCACAATAAAAATTATATAACTGGCATATATCAACAAATCTCAGATTTCACGTGAATTGTATTAAAGGTGTGATCTTATACACACTGACAACATTGGACAAAACATGAAGTCTGATGGATATGCCCAGGTTATGAGCTCAGGTTTCCCTTGAACTGTGCATAAATTGGAAGGAAAATGTTAAATTCATTCCTGAACGTTGCAATAAGTATCCAGATTTACTCAAGCTGTACAAGTGTTAGTTGTCTTATGTAAAAAATGACCAAGTTTATCATAAGATTTTAAAGTAAAAATGTGCAGTCAAGCTTATATAATGCTAAAGTACCTCGATGAAACTATGTTTAAGTAACATTCAATGAATAACAGCAATGCATTTAAATCCTTACTAGCATTCATGTCAAGCTAAATATTTATGATATACTGTTTATCCCAACAACTACTGACAAAAAGTTATATGTGAAAGTAAATACAACGTTGTAAGCGAGATAACTGTGTATACAACACCAAAAAGGGCAAGTTGACGTTATTTTATGTGTAATCCCACTTAGGGAGAACAAAAGTTTCAATATGTCAACAGTGTTGGAACATACTAGTATTGCTCTGTTTTATGTAAACCGACGTTACCTGTACAAGCAGTTGTACTGAACACGCCAGGTGCCGCGAGTAGACCGCGTGGCAACGTAGAGGTGCGATGTTTACATTTCTGTTCACTTGTATTTCCGTTTGCATAAAGGCATAACACGCTGCGAAAGGAATTGAAAATGGCCCCAAAGTGCCAGATTCCTTATGAATCACGGGTAATGATAATCAGTTTGCACCAAGAAGGCATCAGTGTCTGACAAATAGGAAAAAAAACTAATTATTTCCATCAGCGGAGTTGTCGAAACCATACACTGGCATCGAGAAACAGGCTCCTACGGATCGTCCTCGTTCAGGAGCACCCAGGAAAATATCAGAACTCCAGGAAAAGTATTTGGTACCGACCAGTAAACGTAACAGATTAAAAACTGTCCGTGAATTGACTGTTGAACTAAACGCAACGACGGATACACCGCTGAGTGAGTCAACAGTGAGACGACGCCTGGCAGAAAACAACTTCGGAGGTTACTTAGCAACAAGGAAACCACTGTTGCGCCCTGTTAACAAGAAGAAAAAGGCTTCAGTGGGCTAATACACACCAACAATGGACAGCGGGGGATTGGGAAAGAGTCTTATTGACTGATTAACCAAAGTTCTAAATATTTGGAAGTAAACGACGTCAATTTGTACGCTGTTTACTTCATGAACGCTTGAATCCTCAGTGCGTAATTCCAACTGTAAAGCATGGAGGGAGGTATGTGATGCTATGGGGATCCTTTCGTGGGAATAAAGTCGGAGATTTGGTGAAAATAGATGGGAAAATGAACCAAAAGAATTATCATGCCATTCTCCAGCGACATGCTAAGAGATCTGGTTTGCGTCTGATTGGAAAAGGGTTTGCCTTGCATGAAGAAACGACCCGAAAATACGTCTCGCTTGTGTCGGAACTATGTGAAGTCTCTAGAGGTTCGTAAAATATTGGAAAACATGGAATGGCCGCCCCAATCCCCTGATTGTAACCCAATCGAGCTGCTATGGGTTGAAATGGACAGGAAGATCATAAAAAGGGACATAATGAGTGCAGCAAGAATGGAGATTGATTCCTACTGACGCGGCGCATGCCGAGAGTGTGCAAGGAAGTGATGAAAGGAAAGGGTGGCTATTTTTAGGAATCGAACATTTAAATGTTGCATTTTCCTGTGTATTATTTGAGCTTAATTAACATTTGGAAACAACATAATGCATTTTCATACTGTATTTCCTTTCCATTGTCTATAATTACTAGGTGTTTCCAAACTTATGGAGGGTAGTATATAGGGGGTGTGTGTGCGTATGCCTCGTGATGACTGGGTGTTGTGTGATATCCTTAGGTTAGTTAGGTTAAAGTAGTTCTAAGTTCTGGGGGACTGGTGACCATAGATGTTAAGTCCCATAGTGCTCAGAGCCGTTTTTTTTGTGTGTGTATGTGTGTGTGCGCGCGTGCGTTACTAGGTGTTTCCAAATTTATGGAGGGATGTGTGTGTGTGTGTGTGTGTGTGTGTGTGTGTGTGTGTGTGTGTGTGTGCGCGCGCGCGCGCGCGCGCGCGACTACAAATTCAGTCCTCTGGCTTAGTCTCAACAATATTGCCACATGGCTATAGGGTTTGATGTGGAAAGAAGAAGCGTGACAATGTTTTAAATTGTAAAATGTAAACTTTTATGGCCGGAAATGTCACAATTAATAATTAACAAGGTTAATAATTAACAGCATCACCAAAATCGGCGAAGGATGCTCACCAACCCCGCGAAAAGGCAGGCATTTGTAGGATTCCGGGTAGTTATGTGGAGGTGTATGTGAGTATTATAAAGAGAACGATCAAAAAACGACTACAAGAGTACAAGGGCAATTGCAGAAGAGAGGCGGGTGACAAATCAGCTGTAGCGGAACATGCTTTGCAGCCAGGAAACCACCACATCTATTTTCATAGAACTGAAGTGCTAGCATCCACAAGCGGATACCATGAAAGGCTACACAGATAGGCCACGAAGCTCATAAAATACCCCAGGAATTTCATAGGAAGGAGGAAGGCGTAAGACTGAATGATGTCTGGAATCCGACGCTGAAATCCGACGCTGAAATCCGACGCTGAAATCCATTCGACCACAGCATAACAGACAGGAACATTTTATTAACTGTGAATTTTTAAAGGTTTCAATATGTCGATAATGGTGCCATTATATATATATATATATATATATATATATATATATATATATATAGTATTCATAACTACTGGCGTATTTATGCTATGTTCTATTGAATGACCCATAGGTGCACTTATACAGTTTTCTCACTCGAATGAGCCTCACTTTCGTATCTTGCTGCAGAATTCCTACTTCAGCTACAACACTTCGAACTCAATGTCGCATGCTATTCAGACATTAACACGTTAGACTCATTGGTGATCAAATGATATGTATTGGAGAACCACAACATCTATTCGACAGCTGGAAACGTGGATGGAACGGTTGGTTTATATATCAGTCCACCAGTTGCTGCCTACCAATCGTGAGATTTCATTGAAGGGTCTCTGCATGAGCCTCTTCATGATTTATCCATAGCATACAGCTTCATTTGTTTGCCTCTGACACCTCAGTTGTTGGTGCAAACGGTCTATTACCCTAGATGTAAAGAAGATAAGCGAAAAGACTGGGGAGCTGACTGTGTTTGTGGTGGCCACAGTATATTATCCATATTTTGTTTTAAAATTTCATTAGGTTATTGGTACTTGTCGGAGCTCCACACGCATGTTTAATACATTTAAGTGACATATTTCAATGTATCTATTCTTTCCTCTTCTTGTCTGATCATTTGAATGTATGTGTGAGAGTATACAAAGGTTTCAGTGTGTAGATCGGTGGGAGTGTAGTAGTCTGCCACTGTGTCAGAACAACCAACTGCAGGAAACACGTACCAGGTAGCAAAGAGGTTTCTGTATGTCTTGGACGAACTTTTTGTATAGGTTGGCACCACAATAAAGGTTCTACTGACCACTTCCGTAGGACTGGAGGGAGTTGGGATGGAGAGGGAATGCTCGTGAAGTGTTCCATGAAACGCGAGACGGGTGAGGCCTACTGGCGGTAGGTATGACTTTTCGAAGAGAAGTTAATGTTGTGTCTATGTAAGTTTTTCAAAGCTAGTCAAAGTTCATAGTTTATTATCGTGCGTGACAAACTTTACTTGCTAATTCGCGAGTGTTAAATGCGTTAAAATCCAGGGACGGTGTAGGCTATTGTTCAGTTGAAGTGTTAATCAAACACGTGGAGCCGTGTTGAGTTTATTGTGATTCAGTTCATTTTGCTTAGTATCCCTTTCGCCGGAGCATATACATTGCGTATGGTTTCCGTGATTTTATGACGGACTTTTGTGCAATTCGTCTCACTTGATAAGTTCTTTGCGAACATTTTTGTTTTTGAGGACCACGTGGTCGTGATCTAATGAGAAAGTTTTCGGTGTCAAGGCCATAGTGATCTTCATCTGTAGAATCTCTGAATTAATTGTGATTCTTAATTAGGTTTCATTTTTAAACTAATTAACTTCAAATAGAAATTTTATTCATTTATCCCGCATGTTGAAATCAAGGGAACAGCCCCTCTTGCTGCCCACGTGTGGTGTGGTGAAGGTTTACAGTTCTTTTCCTTCCTGTTAGTCTTTCAAGTGTGTGTGAATGTAAGTGTTCGTAATTAAACCATCCTTTGAACATTCCTGTTCCACAGATCATAGACCCTGCAGGGGACTTAGAAGTAAAGTTCTAGGATAAATTAACATGCGGCGCAATAGATTTCAGGGAACAGCAATCATTATCATTATATTACTCACTATACTCATTCATGTGTGCAATTTGCCAATCTAATAAATGTTCCTTTGCCAGAATTTTTGTTTACGCTTTCACTGCTGAAATTCCACACCATGGTTCATCCAGGTCTGATGAACGGCACATCCTACTCCATCCCGTTTGCGCGACAGTTGTATTGAGGACACACTTTACCCCCCCCCCCCCCCCCATATTCAGATTAATTGTAAAGATACCCCATTATTGTAAATACGCTTTTCACCATGTCTGTTTGGGGTGCTTGGAGGACGGCTAAAAAATTTGGAAATTGAATGTAGTGGTGGGGAGGGGTACTATTCTGAATTTCCTGGCTGTAGATAATGTCGTCGGAAAAAAGCACATCGTAGGGTAGGTACATTGGAGCAGAAGCGGACGCTGAACAGAGCTGTAATTCAACCACGTAGCAGGTGGTTTACTAAACACTACTGCTAATAAAATCATAATTATTATTCGATTGGGTATGGGTGATCTACTCAGTGATAGGATCGTGTAGATCGGTATAGTCCATTCGTAGAGGTAACAGAAAGAAAGCTGAGGGAAGAGACGACGTATTTCTTCCGAAACATTAGACAGTTAAGGCATGTACAGAGATATATAGATAATCATTTTTTATTGAATTAGTGTCAGAGGAATCGAAGGGAAACCGATATTATTGGTATGATGTACCCTTCACCATGCACTGTGCAACGGATTGTGGAGATGTTGTTTATATCTTCTGTGATGAAGTTGTCGATAAAAAAGTACTAGCAAATTGCAGGAAGACCTGTGGGTAATCGGTGATGAATGATGCATGTACTGGCAGTTGATCTGAAAGTAAATAAATCTAGCTATTGCACGTAAATAGGATTATAAATTCTCTACACAATCGTTGGAAACGTTAACTGCCTTAAAAGATCCAGGAAAAGTATCTGTAGGAGCTAAATTACGATGCATACGTCAGACTCAGATTCATCTGCAGGAATTTTATAGGAATTTAATCTACTCACATAAGAAGTGGTTTACAGAACACTACTACTGAAGGAACAGTGTTACATGATTATCGAACTTTTTTTTTCAGCAACTTTTAACATCATTAAACTAGGAAACTCTTCATAGTGCCGTATATAGGAAAGAAACAAAAAGAAAGTCTTCAACATGGAAATAAATACAATTCAAAAGCGAGAATATCTATCGAAAACTCAGATACTCATGAAAATTTTTACAGTGGCAGCATCATATGATGTTAATCCCCTCAGATAAGAATGAACAACATTATCGATTCAAAAACGCAATAAAGAGTAAACAAGGCTATTCACTATTATGGCATGGCTCCACTGAAAACAAGATACGGCAGTCGACCATACAACTGCAGTCCAAGATGTCGCAAGGCAAAGCGAAAGATTGTAGAGCCAAAGACAATACAAGTACAAAGTAAGTTACAAAGTATCATAACTTCAAAAGTATGCAACAGTGAAAACTAAGCTGTGATGAACACAAGGATAAATATAAACAATTCTTAGTTTTTAGTGGACAGAACCAAACTTCCATATCGAACCCTAAAATAATTACATATAGACACCTGCATTGGAGAAAGACGCATAAGTTTTTTACATTCTGAATAGTGAATTACAAGTCGAAAGCAAGTCTGTATGTAAGGCCTCATTGGTGAATGTATGACGTACACTATGTCTATTTCAAGTGTAATACACAAAATTATACACGAGATCTAATCAGTTACCAGATAACAGAATCCACAGAACAGGAAAAAAATCTCAATGTATCTAGTCCACATACAGATTAAAAACTATAGATAAAATCTGCCAAAAGAATCAGGATTCATATGACATCACACTGTGATTGTCTAAACCTCTAAACAATCTAAAAAAAAATAAGTGCCTATTCCAAAATAGTCTTACAGTCTTCTGTGCTGCAATGTGAGATGAAACTCCATCAGAGTCAACGTTGGAGTACATTTCAACAGTACGTACCACACAAGTGTCATACCACGCAAGTGTCATACGATACATTGTGGCTGAATGAACAAATATCTTATTAAAGTGAAAATAATACATAAGGATACAGGGTACAAAGTTGGAGGGAAGGAGGGTCTGCTATAATTCATTTCTGTATGTCCAGTAAAAGATACTGACCACCCAACAATGAACTGTTGTCTTGATTATGACTTCATGAACTGAATGTCCAATAAGTAAAATATATAAGGTTTCACCAGCTACTTGTGTCTATTTAAATTCATTCACCAAAAATATAATGGATCCAGCCATAACTATATTTATTCAATTGATTGTAGACGTTATGAGGTAAAAATAAGATTCAAGTACAAAGGTCTCAAAGTTAGGGGGCTTGAGTTACCATAACAGTGCAGTAATAAATATTAACCACAGCTATACCATAGCAGGTATCATTTATATCTTTCAGACCATCTATGCAAACAGTTACACTACACACATCTACATTAACATTTACAACAGACATATGTCAACATACAACTGCTACAGCTTACAAGACTGGGAAAAATCGGATATTAAGTGCCTTCACATAAAATACAAAAAATGCCAAAGTAGTTGAATAGGCTTCTGTACATAAATGTGAGAAAAAGTCCATCAGTACCATTGTAGAATAAATCATTAGTATGTGCCACCTGAATGTCAAACCATACATAGTGCAGGTACAAGAAATATCTTATTACATTGAGAATAATGTGTAACTATAAAGGTTACAACAATGGAATGGGCCAAAGGGAGCAGGGTTGGGGGAGGGGGGGAGGATATAACATAACTGTGAAAAATAAAATTTACAACGTAACACATCGCAAAAAACTGCACCACATGTAACAGCATTTCAAGAAATAAGAAAAATAGCAAGACATATACAGTAAAATAATTCACTTCTGTATTTTCAATAAAAGACGCTTACTGTCTAATAATAAACTATAGCCTTCATTATGACTTGGTCAAATGAATGTCTAGTGAGTACCAGTACACAAGGTTTCATCAGTTGTTTGTGTCTATAAGGAATCTAGCCATAATTAGTTAATTCACATCAAATACCAGGTATCCATCACATAATATACATCTTATTAGGTAAAAATAACATTTAAGTACACAGGTCTCAATAGTGATGGTGGTGGTGGTTGTGGTGCTTGTGGGGGTGTGTTGCCATAACAGTGCACTGATAAATAGTCACAGTGGCTATACCATAGCAGGCATTATATACACTTTGGACTACTATCCAAATAATTACATTATCATACATCTACATTAACATTTATTTTCATGTAGGTCATTCATATAATTAATACAGCTTACACATGCTTCAATCAATATATAAAATTATTTAAAAAATATATTTCCAGAATATCATAGAACATCACACCTCACATTCTTTTCTTCTTCTAAATTAACTTATATAAGAATAACTTATGAATGGAACAGGTAACGAATCAATTCCAAAATTTAAAAATGGATGCTATCACATGAGAACTATATTTATAATTTTTTACCTATGAGCACACCATTACAGGCCCCTAATATACTGTTGAAGACATGTATAAATTTATTCAAATACACTCCTGGAAATGGAAAAAAGAACACATTGACACCGGTGTGTCAGACCCACCATACTTGCTCCGGACACTGCGAGAGGGCTGTACAAGCAATGATCACACGCACGGCACAGCGGACACACCAGGAACCGCGGTGTTGGCCGTCGAATGGCGCTAGCTGCGCAGCATTTGTGCACCGCCGCCGTCAGTGTCAGCCAGTTTGCCGTGGCATACGGAGCTCCATCGCAGTCTTTAACACTGGTAGCATGCCGCGACAGCGTGGACGTGAACCGTATGTGCAGTTGACGGACTTTGAGCGAGGGCGTATAGTGGGCATGCGGGAGGCCGGGTGGACGTACCGCCGAATTGCTCAACACGTGGGGCGTGAGGTCTCCACAGTACATCGATGTTGTCGCCAGTGGTCGGCGGAAGGTGCACGTGCCCGTCGACCTGGGACCGGACCGCAGCGACGCACGGATGCACGCCAAGACCGTAGGATCCTACGCAGTGCCGTAGGGGACCGCACCGCCACTTCCCAGCAAATTAGGGACACTGTTGCTCCTGGGGTATCGGCGAGGACCATTCGCAACCGTCTCCATGAAGCTGGGCTACGGTCCTGCACACCGTTAGGCCGTCTTCCGTTCACGCCCCAACATCGTGCAGCCCGCCTCCAGTGGTGTCGCGACAGGCGTGAATGGAGGGACGAATGGAGACGTGTCGTCTTCAGCGATGAGAGTCGCTTCTGCCTTGGTGCCAATGATGGTCGTATGCGTGTTTGGCGCCGTGCAGGTGAGCGCCACAATCAGGACTGCATACGACCGAGTCACACAGGGCCAACACCCGGCATCATGGTGTGGGGAGCGATCTCCTACACTGGCCGTACACCACTGGTGATCGTCGAGGGGACACTGAATAGTGCACGGTACATCCAAACCGTCATCGAACCCATCGTTCTACCATTCCTAGACCGGCAAGGGAACTTGCTGTTCCAACAGGACAATGCACGTCCGCATGTATCCCGTGCCACCCAACGTGCTCTAGAAGGTGTAAGTCAACTACCCTGGCCAGCAAGATCTCCGGATCTGTCCCCCATTGAGCATGTTTGGGACTGGATGAAGCGTCGTCTCACGTGGTCTGTACGTCCAGCACGAACGCTGGTCCAACTGAGGCGCCAGGTGGAAATGGCATGGCAAGCCGTTCCACAGGACTACATCCAGCATCTCTACGATCGTCTCCATGGGAGAATAGCAGCCTGCATTGCTGCGAAAGGTGGATATACACTGTACTAGTGCCGACATTGTGCATGCTCTGTTGCCTGTGTCTATGTGCCTGTGGTTCTGTCAGTGTGATCATGTGATGTATCTGACCCCAGGAATGTGTCAATAAAGTTTCCCCTTCCTGGGACAATGAATTCACGGTGTTCTTATTTCAATTTCCAGGAGTGTATTTTTTATTCTTTAAGTTAGTCTGCTCATTGGATATGTAATCAAATTAGTAAAATGCTCAATGGATAATACTAACACCTTTATTTGCATTGTATAATAATTGCATCAGATCAGAGATGCGCCCTAGGATGTTATTGTGAGTTATCAAGTGAGTATTGTTATAGTGTACATGTTGCTTATATCTTATTCTCAATTTCCTACCTTCTATGTTCATGGCTTCCTTTTTGTTCTGTTCATATGTACAGCACTCTGAAGATGATCTGTAAACGAATTTAGTTGTGAATAAATAATTTACATGACAATACTGTGTTCATTGTACCTTTCTCTAAGTTATATAACTGGTCATGGCAGACCTCCTAAGCAGTCACATCAATATAAATGATCTGGTGGGTAGTTCTGTAACACTCCTAGGAACATAATATGTTGGTAGGAAAGATGGAATATTTATCAGAAAATGAACCTGAATAAACTTAGAAAAACTGCATTCGTCTAAGAATCTCATCCAGAACACCATATGTACTGTTCGACCTGTGTGTACACCATATGAAACCCATCCAAATGCCCCCTACATTTTATCAATTACGCTTGACTTCCATCTTTGGAAAGAAGCGTTTCGTTTCTAAAATAACTTCCACCGCACGTAGTATGTGTACTGCCTATGTGGGAGAAGATATTATACAGTGCCCTACCCTAAAATCTGCTGTTTGCGGTTCCAGAACTTAACAGAGCCCATCGTGTGTGAATGAACTTTTATAATATACTATGGACTCTGGCTGAATTGCAGAAGTCATAGAATCAGCTGGAGTCACAATTGTGGAATAAGTATACCACTACAGAGAAGAAAAACGATAGATTAGAAAAGTGTCAGATGACAGTCAAATTATGATGTAGAAATATAGTAAAACTGTAATTTGAGTGGAACATTTGTTAAAGGCAAGAAAATGAGGAAGAGCGGCACACCACGCGGCAGTACTCCAAAATGGGGCTGTCCTGGGGTAGTGTAGACACTCTGCTTTTAGTTCAGATTTTTCATGGAGGGTATTATGAAATAACTATTTCCTTAACAAAAAAAATACTATGTGTTTTCTGTATGTTGTGAACATAAATTGTTTACGTAAATACTATAGAAATTATTTCCAGGATCGTACAGAAGACAGAAACACTCTGAGAAATGCATGCTTGAACATAAATGCAGATGCTGGACAATCCTGCAAGTTGCTGTGATATATTTAGATAGAAATAGCAATAATTCCTCAATGTGGTGCATGTTTTGATCATGGTTAGAACAGAGTTCTGTATAGTTTGTGCATTATGTTAAGGCCACGTGAATTCCAAGATGGGCAGATTGTTGGAGCTCGTATGGTTGGTGCTTTAGTAATCAATATAACCGATGTGTTTTTGTCTTTCAAGAGGCAGGGTATCAAATATTTATACAGCAAACTAGGATAGTGGTAAAACATGATCCGCTAAGACACAGTGCGAAGGAAGAGTATTTTGAGTGAATATGGCCGACGGTGTTTGAAGATGATTGCGACGAAAAGTAAGTGGACGGCAGTTGCAGATGTTACCGCAGAACTTCATGTCGCATTTGCGAAGCCCGTCAGCATCAAAACGGAATGAAGGGAGCTCCTCAAGCAGAGAATTGCACTGGGAGCTGGAATTCCAAAACTATTCCTCAATGACGCAAATGCTATCAAACGTGTGCTATGGAGCAGTGGAAGACTGTATTTGGTCGGATGAGTCTTGTTTCATACTGTTTTTCAAGTTCTAACTGAGTTTACTTTCCGAGAATGAAAAGTTGTGGGGTAGTACAGGCGTGATATAGGAGATAGTGTAGGAGATCTCTTTACCGACTGTTCTAAGTTTTGTGAGCAATATATTACCTCCTTCCACATAATACGTTTATCAAAATGACGAGAACAAGAAATTGCATAGATCTACCGCAAGACATTCTCTTCATGTGGCATTCGCAATTGGAGCGGGGACCACTGGTAGTAGGAGAATTTCCGTCGCTTGGTGGGGGAGGTGGAACATCCAGCCAATCCGTCTATCTGAGTCATATAACCGTAGATGCGTGAATTGCACTACCGTGGTGACATTCGATAGCCACCATTATAAAAGACGTCCCATAGTCAGAAGTGCAGCGGCAGCTGTAATGATGTCAACACAAGCACACCTGAGTGAGCGGTGCGGCGAAGACAAGCACGGATCCCGGTAAAACAGATTATTGTGCAGTATAATAGGAATAAAATGTGTAGAGTATAGAAACTATTTGTTGTTTGTTTCTAATGGTTTTCCTGTTCTTACCCCAGTAGTAGCGGCGCAAGTATGGAAAAGTGGTGTATTAGCTTTCTGTAGAAACATCCCTGTAGTCACTTAGAAGTTCAGAGTATTGCCGTGGTGTTCATCTTAGGCAACCAGTTAGTGATATCATCGTTTTATAACACTAATTTAACGTGGATAATTTCCTTTTAGTGAAACGTAATCTGGCCACATAGGAAGGACGTATTTATTTTTATTTAATGCATTGTGGATATTGTTTAATGCAGGATATCCATGTAATTTATTATATTAACACGTTGTGGTAGTGGTTTGACAATTACAGCCACAGATTTACGTGTTTCATCCTAAAGGAAGTGGGTATTTATACTGTAGATTACTGGAGAAAAATCGGAAAAATTCTAACAAAAAGCGTCAAAACTCTAAGTAACGACAGTGTTTCATTTGCACTTTACTAATTGCTAAGTAATAATCTATTTGGACATCAGTCAGCTTCTTTAAATAATACAGGGTAGTGGCAGTTCTTAAAGTTCCATATTTACATTTTTACTCTCGTAAATTGGTAGAAAATCCTCAAAATTGTAACCAACAGCCCCAAAACTGTGAGTTGCATTATAAAGTGCAGAAAATACTATCTGGTGCGACGCTGTGCTACCAATTATATAATACTAAGCTGCGAGTATCAACAGAATTCGCTACTACTGGTAGCGTTCATCTACCGAGGTACAGAGCACAAACGCTAAGCCCTCTCTAATGATCGTGGATGACAGAAGAGTGGTGGTCACATGGTACATGGTTCTTGGGTATGGTAGGAGTGCGCTATCGGAGTGGAGGGAGAGAAGCTGATAATTTTGGGTCATAAATTATGCTTATTAAGATTAGACATGAATTATTATAATTAAGATAACAGCTATCAGTTTAGGAAAAGTGTTTCGTCACGTTTGTTAACATGAGCACAACTGCACTACTCGGAGTCGATGTTGGGTCATAAAGTACAGTAATTAAAATGGCAGTGATGGGCCATTAAATTCTAAATAAACAAAACCAAATGCCCAAGTGAGCAGTTGGCTTGCATAAGGATCATTAAATTAACTAGGCTAGAGCAAATGGCCGGTTTGTTTACTAAAGAGAACGATTGGCCCTTCGTTCTGATTCCTGTACAGCCCCCCATCTTATGTTCATAGTGTTCCGAGCTCTGCTCTTCATGCTGTTGAATCCAAACTTTTGAGTGTACATTCTAGTTCTCTACTGAAAAGAGATCAGTACAAGAGAAGAAATCGCGGCTGACCAAATCAAAATAGTCAGCAGTCAGGGAATTGTTCTACACTTTGGTTAAGTCTTATCACATTCAATGCATAATTGTATTAGCACTACTACAATGAAATCGGTGAGACATGTACTGTGAATTAGCTATAATTTATTTTTCGTATACAATCACTACTTCACGTTCAGTTACGACATGTTTGCCTTTCCTACCGCAGGTGTAAATTCCTTGTAACCTGCCATTATTGACTAATGAGTGATTCGGTAATTATTCGACGTATCTGCCGTTAATGTACCCATGCTAATTTAATAGTACCATTATAAAAGATGGCGTGATAAAGACTCACAGTAAATTCTCGCTTCACCTGAAAGAGGTCTAGAGCAATGAGGAAATCTTTAACGAACTTTTCTCTTTGAGCCAGTACGAAGGGCTTCGTTGAGGGATCGATTGGCATCGATGTATTAAGGAATTCGTTAGTCTTTTTCTGCAACAAAAATATTTTTACTTGACGATTGAAGAACTTAGCTACTTAGCGGAGGTTATGTTGAAACGGAATGCTTGCGAACTCTTTACGTGGAAACTCTTAAAGCTTTTCAATGAAAGCAAACGTTATTAACATTTTACATTCTTCATGCCGCTAGAGGGGTCCGAACTGTAGCGTGTAATAGAGTGGTGTGTAAAGTAGCTATGTCGGTGCGTGAGAAATAGAGAGCTGTAATCGAGTTTCGATTTAGATGATTTCGTCCACACATGGAGCACCCTCTCCTTCAGCACGGTAAAGCCAGACCACACACACGTGCTGCGACATGTGCAAAATCCGACACCTTGGGTTCACTGTCATCAGTCATCCTCCACACAAAGCTTTGGAAATTTGTGGTAAGGTCTTATGGGACCAAACTGCTGAGGTCATCGGTCCCTAAGCTTATGCACTACTTAATCTAACTTTAACTTACGCTAAGGACAACACACACACCCGTGCACGAGGGAGGACTCGAACCTCCGACGGGGACAGGGGGGCAGCCGCCCGCACCCTCCACAAAGTCTCGACTTGGCGCCATACGGTTTTCATGTGTTTCTAAAACTTAAAGAGCACCTTCGAAGGGTTTACATTGATACTGGTGAAGCGGCGCAGGCAGAGGTGGGGATGTGGATCCGTCAACAAAGTCTATATTGACGGTACCAGCAAATTGGTCCGTCATTGGGAGAAATGTGTTCGTTGGCAGGGTGACTATGATGAGAAAGCGGCCCCTGCCGCCGGAGGTTCGAGTCCTCCCTCGGGCATAGGTGTGTGTGTGTGTTGTTCTTAGCGTAAGTTAGTTTAAGTAGTGTGTCGGTCTAGGGACAGATGACATCAGCAGTTTCGTCCTTTGAATTTTATGATGAGAAATAAATATGAATACATGAAGGATTAAGATGTAGAATGTGAAAAACGTTTGTTTATTTTTTTAAAAAAGCCATAAGAGATTTAGCATAAAAAATCGGAGACATTACTTTTCAGCACTCCGTCGTCAAATGGGCGGCAATAGTGACAAAATTATATGGAAGCAGATTATACGAAAAGTATCGATGTGCTCACGGATTTAATAAGGTGATGATGGTTGGTCGGACCCTGAACTGCGCGGTCATCAGCGCCCGCACAGAGTCCCAATTTTTACACAGTCGAATCTAGCCACTGTCACGAATAATGATGAAATGATGAGGACAACACAAACACTCATTTCCCAACCCGGCCGGTAATGGAAGCCTGGACATAATGATCTAGAGGCAGCAATGCTAGCTACTAGACCACGAACTGTAGAAATTTAATAAGGTTCAAAATGGTTCAAATGGCTCTGAGCACTATGGGACTTAACGTCTGAGGCCATCAGTCCCCTAGAACTTAGAACTACTTAAACCTAACTAACCTAAAGACATCACACACATCCATGCCCGAGGCAGGATTCGAACCTGCGACCGTAGCGGTCGCGCGGTTCCAGACTGAAGCGCCTAGAACCGCTCGGCCAAAATTTAATAACGTGCAGACTCAAGTTGTTCTCCACTGAAGCACTGTAAGACTGGTGTTAATAACAACAAAAAAGTGGACCTTACTTAGATTCTACTATCGTCAATTCCAAGGCAAAGTCATGGTAAAGGGACGTGATGGTTTCGTATGTGCTCCTGGAAGACTTAGCAGTGATTCCCATAGATATCTGTAAGAAACTTAGTTATTATACATTAAGGTATGCTTTCCCGTCCCTTCCGACATAGATGAGACAAAATAGCAGCTGTCCAGTGACACTCAGAGCTACTGCTATTCAGTTGTGGTGATTATAAACATCAGAACTGAATATGGACGGTTGGTTGGCACCAAATCGCTTGTCTGATCTCAGTTTGAAATATCGACACCGTTTCTGAAATTTAAAATGAAGATGGAAGATTCGCTTAAAACTGATGTCCTAACGGACGCCGTCCTGGATGATTTTCGACAGTTTATCTACTCCGAATCTCTTTACATTTCTGTCAAAAACTATGCGCCACAAGGGATATACAGGGGTCCATAAATTCTTTTCGCAGCTAAAGATTTTAATACTTTCGAAACTGTACCCGTGGTCTAGGGGTAGCGTCTTCGATTCATAATCAAAACGTCTTCGCTCCCGGGTTCGATCCCCGCCACTTCCCAAATTTTGATAAATAATCAGCATTGGCGGCCGAAGACTTCCGACACAAGAAGTCAGCCTCATTCTGCCAACGGCCTTTGTCAAAGAGGGCGGAGTAGCGGATAGAGGTTCAGGGCACTCTCTTGTCCTAGGGGCAGGAAATTGCCCCTAAAGGCGGAAGAATCAGCAATGATCAACAGCATGAGGATGCAGATGGCAATGGAAACCACTGCATTAAAGACACGTAACGTGTATCCACAGGACATGTGGCCTGTAATTGAAGAAGTGTCAGTCGGCTTTCAGCCGTGTTACCGTGCGGACGGGCTCGGCGCGCCTGGCAGTGCTCCGCAGGTGGTGTTGTTTACCCGCTAGCGCGCGGTCGCGTCGTTGTATTGCCGTATAGTACCTTTACCGACCCGACATGGCGTTCTCATATCGAAAAGCTACAATCAAACTAACGTTCAACGCATCGTACACGAGACCGAAGGCCCATGAAATTGAACGGTTTCTACGAGACATCATGCACATTGAACCACAAGAACTGATAGGAATTCATCTGTCTATTGTAACCTGCACAGTGTACCTCAAACTGATTGACGAAGCGGCCTGCGACGGATTACTCTAACGATCTGCAAACGGCTTTCGCTTCTGTCACGCAGACGGTAACGTGAGCGTGGTAGGAGTTGACCATGCTGGTCTGGGCGTGCGTACCGTGCGCATCTTTGAACAACCGTTCGAAGTTCCTGCCAACTTAGTCGTTGATGCGCTGCGGCCATACGGCACAGTTCTGAGCCACACAGAGGAGAAATGGAACACATTTGAAACGTACCCTGTCCTTAACGGGGTACGACAAGTGCGCATAGAACTTAAGAAGCACGTTCCATCATATGTTTTCGTTGGTGGCTGCCGCCCAATTGTTATATATGATGGACAACCGAGGACCTGCTCGGGCTGCGGCAAGGAGGGCCATGTTAGAACTGAGTGTCTGCAGCGCCGCCTCGTTCAGGTGCCCCGCAATGAACTTCCCCAACGATCCACTATGACCCCTCTCCCTCTAACATATGTGGAGGCGGCACGACATGATGTGATGGATGATCAAAACCTGCTACCTCCTCAAGCTCCGTTGGAGAGTCAGCGCCGTCGACGACGCCGCAGCCCAACGGTGCAGAGGTTCCTACAACCTCTGCCCACCGCGGCGTCGTGGGCACCCATCCATCGTCACTGTCGGGATCAGACACTGGGGTTCCTAGCGACCGAGACTGTGTCGAGCTCCGCCCTCCAGTGGATGTCGAATCTCGGACCCGAAAGCAAAAATCACCCAAGCGACACAAGAAGAGGCGATTTTCAGCTGAAGAACAGGACAGGGATGTGAAGCCGGCGGAAAACATCGACTTCGTTGACTCGCCCACAATTGCAACGGACTCCAGTGGCATCATTCACCAGAAGGTGGGAACACTCTCCTAAATCTGGTGGCCCAGAAAACGAGGCGCACTGCGTCGACTCCGAAAATGCGGGCTCCTGTGAAAGCGTCCAGCCCCCAATGACATCACAATCGTCTCTTGGTGATTGGGCAGACGATATGGAGGCAGATGATGCACAGCAAACATCGATATCTCCACCAGAGCCCATGGCTGACAATGAGCCCGGAGGGCTCTGCCAGTCAGGGACTCCTACGGCACAGTAATGCACAGTATGCAGGTGGATGGCTGTGTGGTGTGTGGTGTGTGAAATCACTGTGGGATTGCACCGGCACACTGCCTCCGCCACTTGATACGTCTCAGTCATACCGTGTGGGAACAGTCAACGTAAATGGTGTCCACTCCACTGTCAAGACCCGCACGTTACACGACATGATCAGAGCGGCAGACTTGGACATTGTCCTTCTCCAGGAGGTCCGTCCCGAGCTGCGTTTAGACCTATATGGCTACACCACGTGCAACCTACCCGTAGGTGATGGCGCAGGAGGAACGGCCATCCTTCTCCTAGATGGCATAGACGCGACGTACTTGCCGAACGGGCGAGGCATCGCACTCACAGTCGGCGCAGTCCGCCTCATTAACGTCTACGCTCCCTCCGGTAATTCGCACCGTGGTGACAGGCATGTCTTCTTTTCGGGGGATGTAGCCCCACTTTTGCAAGGAAATATGGACCATTACATAGTGGGGGGCGATTTTAACAGTGTTCTGCGGCCCGAGGACCAGATACCGCATTACGTCCCATGCCCGGCTCTACAAGCATTGATACGTGACCTCGCGCTCCACGACACATGGCTCTTACATCATGGGACCCAGAGTGGATATACGCACTTTACCAGCCATTCTGCCAGTCGTCTGGACCGGATATACGTCTCGCGTGCCCTCTGCACAGCAACCCGTGATGCAGAACTCTGGGCGACGGCCTTCACGGACCATCTCGCGTTCATCTGTACTGTCACCTTGCCCCGACAACTCACAAGACGCAGCAGGGGCCCGTGGACGCTGAACGTCTCCCTCCTTCGCGAGGAAGCGTGTCGGCGAGCAGTCACTGACACGTGGCGTCGATGTATCAGGCGCCTGCCCATGTATGCTTCCACGTTGCTGTGGTGGCTCGGATGTGTCAAACCTGCACTCCGAAAGACCTTGATGGCCTACGGGCGTGACAGATCGAACTGGCAAAGGGCAACATCGGAATTTTACTATACAGCGTTACGTGAGCTGGCGACGCAACCGCCGTCTCCCGAACGTCAGATGTCCGTACAACGCATCAAAGCTCGTCTACTTCGCATCAGGACAGAGCAGCTAGAAGGTGTCCGCATCCGTGCGCGAGTGCAAGACCGTATCTCCAACGAAACAGCGTCAGTGTATCACATTGTGCGCGAGATGCGCCACCGCAAACGTCAGCTCATTACTGTGGTAAACACGGAGGACGGCGGCCGCGCAGTGACACAAACGGACATCGCGCACACGTTCGACAGACACTATGGGACCTTGTACATGGAAGATCCGCGAAATGTACGCGATTATAACGAGCTGTTGCACGATTTTCCCGCCCCTCGGGACGTGGCACCCGATGATAGTCTGCTGTTGCCCATTACGCCCGACGAGCTGACATCGACCTTGGCACGTGTAGCACCGAACAAGTCGCCTGGACCGGACGGTTTACCCCTGGAATTCTACCGCACTTTTGACCACCTTATGGGTGACAAGTGGCTCCAAATGTTTCAAGACCTGATCCACCCTGATTTCACAGTCCCCACAGAATTCACAGAAGGCATCTTGATCCCAGTACCGAAACCGAATGGTGGTTGTAGGTGGCAGGATTTTCGCCCACTCACACTCCTCAACAACGACTACAAGATCTTCGCCCGTATCCTCCGCACGCGTCTCCACACCGCTATCGGGAAAGCCATCCACACCGATCAGACATGTTTAGGTGGTGTCAGCAACATTCATACGGCGTTAGGAGCATACCGCGACGTAATTGCTTTGACGGCGGCCTGCAAAATACAAGGCGCCCTTGTCGCCGTAGATTTTGACCACGCATTCGACCGCGTCGACCACGGCTTCTTACGCGCAGTTTTGCAACACATGGGCCTCTCTCCGGAGTCTGCACAGGTGGTCTTTCGACTGGTCCACGGAGCGCGCTCCCGCATGTTGGTCAACGGTTATCAGTCTGGTCACATTGTTGTTGGACGGTCAGTGCGACAAGGGTGCCCCCTGTCGGGTATATTACTTGCTGGTCTACGGCAGCGATGAACTGGTATCTGCTTGCGGGACGTGACCTTTTGTTGTGGTGCATTCGCCGATGACGTGGTGTTCCTGGCCAGATCAGAGGATGAAATGCATATGGCGCTACAGTGGCTACGCCAGTACGGGGCGGTCGCTGGGAGCGTCATCAACGTGAAGAAGACAAAATACATGGATGTCGGAGGGGGGCTTTCCCACGGCGGTGCCCTTTGACAAGGTGCCCGTACTCAAGTGTTTCGGAGTGCAATTCTATAGCAATGTCCGCCGCACGGCGACGGCTACGTACCGCCGGCTCCTACACCAGACACGTGCTCTGCTGCAGGACAACAAACTGCGTCGCTTGGATATGCTCCTCAGAACACGTTATGTCAACACCTATCTTGTCTCAAAACTGAACTATTTTGCGCATATCCTTCCCTTGACGGCTACGATGGCCGACAGATTTCAAGCAGCATATGGACATTTCGTAAGCACCGGTCTGGTTTTTAAAGTCCGATATGCCACCCTGACACTGCCGCAGCGGGCGGGCGGTATCGGTTTAATTCATGTTTATAACCGTGCGCGATCGCTTTATCTCAACACTATGCGTCGCAAGTGGACTTCTGCCTCTGACGGGCACCCTGATAGAGGAAGTGGCACCACACTCTCTGCATCCCCCGGTTTCTGTAGGACACATCTCATCGGCACTCACCCACATCAGAGTTCTTGATTGACTTCAGCTACTTACGGTCAGAACTTCCGACGACACGGAAGCCCAGCACAAAAGACTATTATCGCCTCTATCAAAAGCGGCAACCTGTAAATACGGTCACCCACAGACATCCAAAGTTGCCTGGAACACCGTGAGGCGAGCGGTACACACGCCTCTTCTACCTACGACGGTGCGTTCATTGTGGTACGTGGTTGTGAATGGGAAGTTCGCTACTCGTCAGAGGTTACATTCCATACATCTGACGGACGACCCCCTGTGTCCGACATGCTCAGTCGCTGACTCGGATGCACAACGTCTGACGTGTGCCGCGACCAGCGAGTGCTGGCTACTGACGCAGCGCATGCTGGCATTACTCTTGCGGCGATTGCCGGAGTCTATCTCCCCTGATGACGTATTGCGCCCCGACGGCGTATACTTTCCATCAACCAGAACGAACGCCGTAAACTGGCTAAAAGGCATGGCCGTTTACTGCATATTTTGCGATGCTCCCAAAGGCACACTCGACTTTTGGTCCCTATTGATGACGACACATGCAGCTTTCAGCCGCCACCCGAAGTACAGAACTCGTTTGGCAAACTATTTAGGTTCATTATTTGCGGATCCTCCTGCTCACTGGGGCGTTCCGGGTATGAGACGCTGAAAATGAAGAAGAATCCTGGAGCATATTGATCCCCTACGGACGGAAGTACTAAGGAATGACGAGATACGTTTGAAGTTCTCTAACGCTATTGATACAGCAATAAGGAATAGCGCAGTAGGCAGTACAGTTGAAGAGGAATGGACATCTCTAAAAAGGGCCATCACCGAAGTTGGGAAGGAAAACATGGGTACAAAGAAGGTAGCTGCGAAGAAACCATGGGTAACAGAAGAAATACTTCAGTTGATTGATGAAAGGAGGAAGTACAAACATGTTCCGGGAAAATCGGGAATACAGAAATACAAGTCCCTGAGGAATGAAATAAATAGTAAGTGCAGGGAAGCTAAGACGAAATGGCTGCAGGAAAAATGTGAAGATATGATTGTCGGAAGGACAGACTCAGCATACAGGAAAGTCAAAACAACCCAAAAGCAACGGTGGTAACATTAAGAGCGCAACGGGAATTCCACTGTTAAATGCAGAGGAGAGAGCAGATAGGTGGAAAGAATACATTGAAAGCCTCTATGAGGGTGAAGATTTGTCTGATGTGATAGAAGAAGAAACAGGGGTCGATTTAGAAGAGATAGGGGATCCAGTATTAGAATCGGAATTTAAAAGAGCTTTGGAGGACTTACGGTCAAATAAGGCAGAAGGGATAGATAACATTCCATCAGAATTTCTAAAATCAATGGGGGAAGTGGCAACAAAACGACTATTCGCGTTGGTGTGTAGAATATATGAGTCTGGCGACATACCATCTGACTTTCGGAAAAACATCATCCACGCAATTCCGAAGACGGCAAGAGCTGACAAGTGCGACAATTATCGCACAATCAGCTTAATAGCTCATGCATCGAAGCTGCTTACAAGAATAATATATAGAAGAATGGAAAAGAAAATTGAAAATGCGCTAGGTGACGATCAGTTTGGCTTTAGGAAAAGTAAAGGGGCGAGAGAGGCAATTCTGACGTTACGGCTAATAATGGAAGCAAGGCTAAAGAAAAATCAAGACACTTTCATAGGATTTGTTGACCTGGAAAAAGCGTTCGACAGTATAAAATGGTGCAAGCTGTTCGAGATTCTGAAAAAAGTAGGGGTAAGCTATAGGGAGAGACGGGTCATATACAATATGTACAACAACCAAGAGGGAATAATAAGAGTGAACGATCAACAACGAGGTGCTCGTATTAAGAAGGGTGTAAGGCAAGGCTGTAGGCTTTCGCCCCTACTCTTCAATCTGTACATCGAGGAAGCAATGATGGAAATAAAAGAAAGGTTCAGGAGTGGAATTAAAATACAAGGTGAAAGGATATCAATGATACGACTCGCTGATGACATTGCTATCCTGAATGAAAGTGAAGAAGAATTAAATGATCTGCTGAACGGAATGAACAGTCTAATGAGTACACAGTATGGTTTGTGAGTAAATCGGAGAAAGACGAAGGTAATGAGAAGTAGTAGAAATGAGAACAGCGAGAAACTTAACATCAGGATTGATGGTCACGAAGTCAATGAAGTTAAGGAATTCTACTACCTAGGCAGTAAAATAACCAATGACGGACGGAGCAAGGAGGACATCAAAAGCAGACTCGCTATGGCAAAAAAGGCATTTCTGGCCAAGAGAAGTCTTCTAATATCAAATACCGGACTTAATTTGAGGACGAAATTTCTGAGGATGTACGTCTGGAGTACAGCATTGTATGGTAGTGAAACATGGACTGTGGGAAAACCGGAACAGAAGAGAGTCGAAGCATTTGAGATGTGGTGCTATAGACGAATGTTGAAAATTAGGTGGACTGATAAGGTAAGGAATGAGGAGGTTCTACGCAGAATCGGAGAGGAAAGGAATATGTGGAAAACACTGATAAGGAGAAGGGACAGGATGATAGGACATCTGTTAAGGCATGAGGGAATAACTTCCATGGTACTAGAGGGAGCTGTAGAGGACAAAAACTGTAGAGGAAGACAGAGAGAGAGCAAAAACTGTAGAGGAAGACAGAGATTGGAATACGTCAAGCAAATAATTGAGGACGTAGGTTGCAAGTGCTACTCTGAGATGAAGAGGTTAGCACAGGAAAGGAATTCGTGGCGGGCCGTATGAAAGCAGTCAGTAGACAGATGACAAAAAAAATGATTTTAAACATATAATAAGAGAACTCACGAAGTTTTGTTTCCTAATTATTACACATAAACGCGTGCATACTTAGTGACACGGATAATGTCTAGTCACAGTTCCACTTCTCTCCATATACGATTCAAGATATCAACGGTGACATGTTCAAATTTATTACGCATTTGTGCCTTCAAGTCCTGCAGGTCTCTAACCTAGATTTGGTGCATGAGATCCTTTACAAAACCTCACAGGAGGAATTCTAGTGGTGTGAGGTCGGGAACATGGCGACCAACGAATTGGACCATCTCGTTCACCCGCCTATCTGGAAACTATTCATGTGGAAACTGACGGACATCTATGGACCACTGGGTGGAATGTGACATCAGGTTGCGCGTGTTGCAATTGTGGCACAGAAAACTCTTGTGTTATGGTCTGGTAAACACCACTGTCGACGGGAGACTCAGTGGAAAAGAATGGACCAGTGACGAAGTTCTGCATCACTCCGTACCAAACACTGACCTTCGGGCTGCCTCTTTCCTTTTCACGTGTAATATGAGGCTACTGTGAACGCCATATACGAACGTCAATCTGTTTCCTCATCGCAGAAACAAATATTTTCCAAAAAATCATTGTTTGCGTCAGTCTTGTGTAGAATACCAACTGCAAGTTCTTCCCTCTGAGGTTTGTTCGTAAGCTTTACTGCCTGAAGCAGCTACATTGTTGTAGGAATACAGCCGTAACCTCCTATGCAATACATTCATCGTCTCAGTTCCAACAATCTCGCTGCCGTACGCCGAATTTGTCGGTATCCTTCGAAACGCCTGACGTACCTTGTCCAAGTTGGCGTCTGAAGCAGATGGGCGACCCGCCCCCTTTTTATAAGGAACACCACTTGTTTCCATAAATGACGTATGCCGAACCTGAGTAGATGGTCGGGACGTTGGTCGCCATCCAAACCGTGTTCGACAGTTTCATTGCACTTGCGTATCGAAGCCGTCTGTATGAATCGGCTGACTGCTGTGGCGACCAATTTTTATCAGATATTCATGTTCAATTTTGCATCAAAACTGTCCCACCTGGTAGGTTAAAAAATAGAAAAGAACTGTATGAGATGTTTTATCACTCGTTGAAAACCTTTTGTTGATACCTAGTATATTTTTAGAGTTACTGAATCCTTTAAGTTATAAAGATAATTTATGGACATGCTGTAGGAACAGGAGAGTCGTTCTGCTCCATTGTATTGTAGCGAAAAGCGGGCTCAGAGCAGCCGCCCTGCCGGCGAGTTCAATCATATTCCGGCGGCGGCAGCGGCGTGAGCCAAGCGGCGATTTAAATATGGCAGAAATGTAGCGGCCGCCTGCTGCCGGACAATGCTGGGCTCGATTCGACGCGGCTTTTGTGGCGGCGGCGGTGGCGGAGGAGGAGGCGGAGGCTATCGACGCGGTATCGACTGGCGGCACCTCTGCCGCTGCCGCTGCTTCAGCTCTGAGCACGCCGCCTCATTTGGCAGTGGCCGGCCGGCTACGGCCTCGCTGCTGCCTGCGCTAAATTGGCCACGCCAGATGGTCGGATTCGCCGCGCCTCAGCAGGGGGCCACAGCACGAAGCGGTACCGCGTTACCACTTGCCCCTTGTGACACCAAGTCTACTTCCCCTTTGATCACTGAGGCTGAATCACACGGGGCAAACAATGTCCGAACACATACAGCTACTCGAGTCGAAGACGCTATGTGAGTAAATACTTCTACAACTTCATCTATACAAGTCACCTTAAAGCGTGTGGCGGATGACCATTATAACTTCCCCCATTCCTTGTTCCAGTCGAAATTTGGTGTCCATTGGAACTATTGTTGGTAAGTCTCCGCCTGAGCTCTAAACAGTGTAATTTAACGCCATGGTCCTATTGCAAGATATACGTACAAGCATGGGCGTAACCAGTTCTGAATTACTGGGGACGGGGGGAATCAATAGGCAGGATACCGATCTAAGAAAACTAGGACCTACAACCACTTTCTGGAGCATTCTGGATGCTTCAGACCATATATTTCAATGGCACTCAGAACTCCTAAAGTATACTAATTTAAGCATGGACTGAAATGTCTTTTGCGATTACCGGGTACAGTAATGTCGTATAATATTAAAATTTAAATTTACGGACAGTGTATGTACGAATCTTATGCATTATGTCCTAAGGCACCAGGGAAACTACCTCCAAATGAATACTTTTTCAGATTATATTCTGCTTGTTTTTTTTATTGGAAATGGAAAGAAATAGAGTATCACATACACGACTTCATTTAGTTTATTTTTCAAACATTACAAATACATTTAAGAAGGGAAACAGAAAACTATGAGACGCAGGACAGTAGTTAAAAAGTCAGAATCTATAATTAAATATAATGTTAAGAGCATAAAGTAAAAAAAAATCTTCTTCTTATCCAAATACACCACCGGAAAAAATTAGTACACCATTTTAGAGATTTCCAATTCACTCAAGTTTTATTGTTGCAACAGTGCACATGGGCTACATGAAATGATCATATTTATAGATCAGCAAAACAAGCGGTTCTGAGGTAGAAGGTATGGATCCATGCTGAAACACCCATATTAGTAGACGGTGTATCCTCCACAGCTGGCAGTGCAGGCGCTCACTATGGCATCGAGTCGACCGTAGAAATGGCGAATACTGTCCTGGGATACGATAGGCCACGCCTGCTCGACCTCTTCACGTAGTTCTATTAAGAGTTGTCGGTTCACGAGTCGCAAGAGTCACTTCTCTCCCCATCACACCCCACACGTGTTCAATTGGAGACAAGTCAAAAAATGGTTCAAATGGCTCTAAGCACTATGGGACTTAACATCTGAGGTCATCAGTCCCCTAGACTTAGAACTACTTAAACCTAACTAACCTAAGGACATCACACACATCCAGGCCCGAGGAAGGATTCAAACCTCCGACCGTAGCAGCAGCGCGGCTCCGGACCGACGCGCCTAGAACCGCTCGGCCACAATGGCCGGCAGAGACAAGCCCGAAGATCGTGCTGGCCAGGGAATTTGCTGCACGTCTTGCAGAGCACGTTCAGTTTCACGTGCAGTGTGTGGGCGAGCATTATCCTGTCGGAGCAACACATCACCTTCCTGTTGCAAGAATGACAAAAGTATGGGTCTAACAACATTCTGCACGTAGGCTACCGAGCGCTGGTTAGCTTCGCCTCCAGGACACCAATGGTCAACAAGAACTGTAAGGCCTGGGGTGTGTCCATTGTGTCTTGGAATAATGCTTTCTAAGAGACAGAGCTCACCAGTTGTACATCATCCCCCAAACGACTATAATTTGCCTGCAGGCAAAATCTACTTTCATCGCTGAAGATCACGGCGCGGCAGTCCATCTTCCAAGTGACCTTCTGACGACACCAGTCGAGCCGTGGACGTTGATGCTGTGACACGGGTG
The DNA here is from genome assembly GCF_021461395.2 of Schistocerca americana. Classification (NCBI taxonomy): domain Eukaryota; kingdom Metazoa; phylum Arthropoda; class Insecta; order Orthoptera; family Acrididae; genus Schistocerca; species Schistocerca americana. The sequence continues at coordinate 207,160,545 of NC_060122.1, read as the reverse complement.
GAAAACGAGTTAGAGGTGTGCGCGCCATAAATCCCTCTGCTAATAACCCGTCCGCAACAGTTCGTGTTGACACGTTTGGGCTCATAAGCCGTCTTATCTGTGCTGTGGTAGCTGTACGATCTGCCACTGCTGCCCTTGCAGTTCGACGATCCTGGTAGGCGTCTGTACTGCGTGGGCGTCCAGAGCCCCATCTACGCTTGTGAAACTGTTCACGTGACCAGTGGTACCCTCATCGTTCCACTACTGACGCAGCACGTCCAACTTGCGTGGCAGTTCTCCGAAAGGACCATCCCACCACTCGGAAGACCACAATTTGACCCCTTTCAATGCTCTCAGTTGGCTGTAGGAAACACGAGTGTGTCTTCGTGCCATGGTTGCCTCCTTGCTTCGTACGTTTGCACCTCACTGAGTCTTCTGGCTGTGAGCAATCCCTAGACATAGATGGCGCTCTGCTAAGTATACCACAACGGTGGACGACGTTGATACTAATGTCAGTATATATACTACCCCAAGGTGGCATATGCCGTCATCAGATCAAAATCGACGTCGTCTCTCCTGTACCAGCAAATTTTTCCGTGGAGTGTACGTTTCTCCTTTTTCTTTTCTTTCTCAAAAGTGGGTATAAATATTCTAGCAAAATTTCGTAAGGTATTTGATTCAACAACAACACGTGCACGCTGCAAACTATTACGTAGTTGAGCATCTGCTGTGTAACTGTCGAATGCAAATAGTTCTTCAGTCGTCACAGAGCAGTAAAATAAAGTACTTTTTCGCAGCTATCAAAACTTCAGCATTAGCAAATACCTCTCGAACTTAGTGTCTTGCAGGCATTTTACGCTGAATCGTAAATGAGTTCTGTATTCAAAGATCAAACATCGATTTCCGGATATGGCACTACTATATCATTTTTTTCTCTAACGACATTTTTTCGAAGGAAAGCTGTTTCTTCATTCCAGCTTGGTCAAGTATTCGATATCCAAGCCTTTGGACAGCCATATCAATGATTTCAAAATGTTCCTGCCTCTAAAGTTCTTCAAGCAATAGAATGTGGATCTGTGCCCCGAGACAACTGCTTAGGAAATCCATTTTTCCTTTGGAAGATGTCGCGTACCGTTCGATTGTTAGCCCTCTGCCTCCTGGCATCCCCTCCTACAAAGGTAACAGCTAAACCACGGAGACTGGAGCTTATGCAGCCTGCTCCTTCCTCACTTGCAGTCGTACCAACACAGTACATTAAAACTTCGAATACTGCCTTTTTAGTGAATAATATAACTGGATTTGATTTTCTGGCGCATTCGTAAATCCTGCAAATCATTAATTCTTAGCGCCCAAGAGCTTTCAGTACATGTAATTAATTAAGCTTGGGTTTATTAACTCAGTTATGCCATTTTTTGTCAACCAATCATTAAAAAATTGAAACTGGTTTTCAAAAAGTCACCCCTTAGGCGTGACGTTCAAGCATAGGAGGCAACAGTACATTTGTTGACCCAGGAAAATACGCCCAGAGTAAAGCGCTCTATGATGCACAACGTCTCTCTTGTAACGCTGGCGTTTGCGTAACCACAAGAAGACGTTCCCCGCGTCCGATTTCCAAACTTCCTATGATACCAGCAAACAGAAGGCAGCTATTCTGGATCATGCGGGCCCTACGAGTTCATAGGGAAACAACTATGTGATCTCTTTCGATAGTGTCCGCTGTCGTTGCTGGAGTTGTGACGAGCCAGCAGTTCACTAATCTCTTTAGCCAGAGCATCGAGCTTATGTGCGAGGCAATCGTAATCTGTACAAATCACAGCTTATTACAAAGCACAGTTGCATCGTGCTGCCACTGCCTTTACCGACGTCAGCATTATCGCGTCTTGAATCCTATCAGCCACATGCGCTTTGGCGTCTAAATTTATTTTCATCTGAGACGCCATTGCAGCTAAGACCTGAGCTGGAAGACTGCTACATAGGAAGGTATCAGGTATAGTGTTTGCGTTGACTTTACTGGGTAAGTTCCTGTCATATTGTGACGGTTTTCGGTCATCAGTATCTTCTTGCATTACAACTTATCACACAAGCTCTTCTTGCGAGGTGAAAACCCTGGGAATTAATTCGGGCTTGTGTTTGTCGTAAGAATCTCTCAGGAGGTGCAGTTACTACACCATCGACTTCAGCTGCGTAGTAATGACCAAGATGGCTGGCCACTAAGGCAAATTTAATTGAATCCCTAGTTATTCAGGCACAATAAAAGCTTGCTTCTACCTGCGTGTACCATAACGCAGGATTGTGAAGCCAGGAAGGAGGCAGTCTCAAGCGAATCGCGATACTTCGCGGTACTTCAACAGGCAGTGTGTCTTGCATTTCGTGAAAATGATTTATCCACTCTTGAAAGGTAGTTCTGATTCTTCTGGTTACGTAATCTAACTGTGCAAACTGAGATCATGTCAGCAATACTGACGCAATTAGGTTTTAGCCATCCGAATAATTATAATCTCTCGTTCGAGATACTCAACCAGTTGTATCAAATACGAACCCTAGTGTGTCACTAACGAATAATATTTTTCATCAATAGACACAGAAGAAGGTACTTGATAACATAGAGAGAACGTCGCATTGCACACACAGAACCAATCAAAAGCCAGCATCTCTGACGGATGGAGCGTGAACACTGTGACAGTTCAACTAGTCATACCAGCCAACTATAACTGGCATTCTGGTTCGACAAAGGCATCTTAGTTATCCAGTCTATACCTCACGGTCATATCTCCATTGTCGGTCCCCTTCCAGAGAAACGAATCGAAGACTAATCTGGAATCTTTTGCCAATTAAGACATCGATACTTCGTCTATTACTGGACACACTGTCATCAACGGAATGGTTTCCATTCCTTTCCGCGTTCTCGTGTCGTTGTCCTCAGGTGGCAATTTCTGACGCCAAGGGAAAGGGAGTGCACCAAAACTCAGTCCGCTCCTCTGATTTGTTGGCAGAACGAGGGTGATTCCTCTTACTGAAAGTATTCGGCCCCCCATTGCTGGTAACAGGGGTAGCAGACGTTAACCTCATAAAGTAACGCAATCGCGCTTTTTCTCTATAATTTGGAAAGTAAAGCAAATTTTCCCTGAAAACAAAATGTGACCTACATCTGTCTTTGGAGGGAACTATTTCCAAAATGAAGAATGTTCAGTCGTATAGGATTCAAGTCATAGTTATAGACTGCTACAAGCTCTGATTCATCCGCTGTTCACAAGTAACGTACTGCCGATGGCCTATGTTGGAGAAAGTCACATGGGAAAGACGTCGACAAAGACACTTCAACCGTAGATTAAGTTTGCTAGCGCCTACTCATTGTGTTTAGTGTTCCACGATACTGTGTTGAATTACCGTTGAGGGATCATTAAATAACGAAAGAGATCGGCAGTAATCATTCAGTAGTGGATTTAAGAACTTACAGTTTCGATAACGCGTAGTTTCGAAAAGTTTGGAATTCTAAGACATAAGAGTATGAAGTGCAGACAAACAAGCCGTTATCCACGACACCCAAGGGAACTTTGGTGAAGTATTTACAATACTTTAGACGGCACTAGTAGTACATATATGGAGGTCAATGTGGGTCACTATTCGCTAGTCTGTTCCTGCTGATTTAGGTGCCACGTGTTACTGTTTCGCCGGCCGGTGTGGCCGTGCGGTTCTAGGCGCTACAGTCTGGAACCGTGGGACCGCTATGGTCGCAGGTTCGAATCCTGCCTCGGGCATGGATGTGTGTGATGTCCTTAGGTTAGTTAGGTTTAAGTAGTTCTAAGTTCTAGGGGACTGATGACCTCAGATGTTAAGTCCCTTAGCGCTCAGAGCCATTTGAACCATTTTTTGTTACTGTTTCATAGCATTCCACAGAATACTGAAGGATTTGCAGCGCTAGAGAAGTTATACTGTGACAGAACCACTCATCAGCTCTTACTCCTTGAGAAGTGGTCACTGTTGTCAGAACGTGAACATAGCGTGTAAACTACCAAGCGAAAAATATTCTCGATTCTATACACACACCTAAATCCAGCCAAATGAACTAACACATCCATCAATTTTGGAGCAAGCTAAGGAAAACACGAGACCCCTTCCTCTTCTCTTATCTCAGTGAGTAATGCTGTATTGACTGCCTGTAGGACGATACGTGACGTGAGTGGCGTAGTGACTTCCTACGTTGAAGAATCCGTTCGTGGCGTATTTGCTCCCAGCTACACAGAGGATATGTAACTGTTACATGCCTGCACATCACGGACTGTATCAAGTAGTTGTTTTCGGTGTGTGTGTGAATGGGGGGGGGGGGGGGGGGGAGATGTGCAGTTATTGTAGGGGAGGATATGCAGATACAGAAACAAATGCTGTGTACCCACAGGTTTGGAGGAAAAGACGAGTATCTAGAGCGTATAGGTGTAGGAGAGGGTCCACTGGATCGCGGCTTTGTAGATCTGGAGGATGGTAATAGATCTCCGTGTTCTGGTGGTAGTAGTGCTAGTACTGAATATACTGAAAACTCTACGGTTAATGGACGGGGCTTGTATGTCAGTTGACAATCGAGGGTTAGTTAGGTAGAAAGGAGTATTGTAAATGGCTAGAGATAAATGGCGACTGCGCAGTCCGAGTAACCTACTACTTTTTAATTTATCTTAAAGAGCCATTGATTACATCACGAAGGAAACCTGTTAAAGTGAAAGACGATTGATAGTTGGGATTTGTCTGAGACAAGTGTAACCACGCTTTGACGGCTTTAAACATTAATTTTATTAAAAAGATAAACAGTAATTAGTTTAACTGATATATTTAAGTGTTAGTTATAAGAAAGGGGATACAATATAATCCTACGAGAGTCAAGGAGTAAGGGTACTCTAGAATTCGTTTGTATTAACCTGTAAGCAATACCGGTACACTATGTTCAGAACTGTTCTGTAAGAACCTTGTTCGTCAGCTCTAATCGCTTTGATGTGATGTGCAATTGAGAACTGGAAGTTGAAACAATATGTCAGTATTACTGAAATTGTGTTTTACCCGATTTATTCCAAAATGTGAATTTGCGTATGGTCATCATTGGTTTACAAAATCACGAGTTTTTCCCATGTTGGTAAACACTGAAAGAAACAGAAAGCTTTATTTTCGGAGACAGTTAAAGAGACTGAAATTATTAACAGATAAAGAATATGGACAGCGAACAGCATTGAAGTGATAAATATTGATATTCGTTTCCTGAATTTTTAACGTAGCGAACATTACGCTAAGTGACAGTCTATTGCTGAGTAATCGGCCCATATTAACTATCGGCCTAGCATCTTTGTTCGCTGAATAATGCGACAACTGAAATTATTTTCCTAGGAGAAAGTATTTTTGAAATATAACCAAAGTAGTTTGCAAACCAGTTAGCTAGAGGCAAGACTATAAAACCAGAAAATGAAAGACTGTTTTATCTGTGATTAATATCTATCAGAGAAGTAAATTGCCGGCCGCTGTGGGCGAGCGGTTCTAGGCGATTCAGTCCGGAACCGCGCTGCTGCTACGCTCGCAGGTTCGAATCCTACCTCCGGCATGGATGTGTTTGATGTCCTTAGGTTAGTTAGGTTTAAGTAGGTCAAGCCTAGGGGACTGATGACCTCAGATGTTAAGTCCCATAGTACTTGGAGCCATCTGAACCATTTTTAGAAGTAAATGGACGGAATTTAATTGACGATAAAAATAAACTGTATTTAAACTGGATCCTGGATAGTTTTGCCTACTTCCACATTCCTGAGATACATCGATGTCTGCTTCATAATAAAATCTACTACTCGAACTTAACACGAAAGAAGCACATCGAACTTTTAGTACTATGTGGCGAAATAAATAAAAAAATTAAATTTACTGATATTTTGAAACGAGAAAAAATTATGGATATGGAACTGTAGAATTTTTGAAAGGCTTCTTTACGGACTGTATTGACCGGCTTGAATGCGGACATATTCAGTGCTACGTGGAATTTGCCTGTAATGTAATTTACAATTGCGATTAATTACATTTTTGAATTCTACGTCATTGTTGATTTAATCAGAGTTCTCATCTTAGACGTAGAATTAGTCCTTCTGCCACAATATTAATTCATTTGTCGCCATCGATGTTCTTCTCTCTGTTGACCGTGGGTATCTTCCTAAGTCGGCATCGGTTTACTTCACGAAGACGGTGGAAACCAAAGAATACAATGCTACGTCGCTATATATAATTCTCCTAAAACTTAGATACTTCTCACATTTTTTATTCACGAGACAATAAGACTTGCTCTGCTCGTCGCACAAACCGTAAATACTAACAAGATGGCTGCCTTTCCGCACACATCAAAAATTACGTCCGTCCCCTACAATGTAACAATCGAAAGTGTATCTTAACTCCTTCTTGGAGTATGAAACAAAATAGAATCCAATATGAACATTACAGAGATTATATTCAACATCCCTCTCAATTTAATCTTTGGCGCAGCCTTTAAGATATTGTATGTCTCTGCGTCGGAATGTGTCATTTCAACTACCATCAATAAAAAATAGCCAGGAGAACACTAGATTAAATACACAGGGTAGAAAGATGGGAAGGCTTTGTGTCTTGTACAATATGAGGTGGCGCGACATATAATACGCTAAAGTAATTATACGAGTGGGGGGAGAGGTGTCAGCATCAATAGCAACGCTACTTTATCATCTCAATTTTTTAAAACTACTTCAATATTTATATTAAGAGACGTCAAAACGAGAAATTAAAATATATAAAATGCATGATCGTCTCTGTTGAGGTTGTTCACAATGAGATGCTGCAATAATAACGAATGACCAATTGCTTCTGATAAAAGTAGATGTATATATGGATGGTTGCGCTGAAACGTACGTCATGCGTATAATAGGACCCTGATGCAGTCGTGTATGAGGATTCACTGAGAGTTGTGGTGTGGGCATTGTGGGAGGGTGGATATCTCAAAGTATGGTTTTGATAAGGGATAACCAGTCCTAAATTAACAAATGCGACAGTTAAGGGAGGACGGTATATATTTCTCAAGAATTTCTGGATCAAGAAATGTTAGTCGATAAAAGCCTCATTAGAATTGCATGCGAAATTTATGTAGGTGGAGAGGCGCAGGAGTGGTTAAGTGAGAAGTTATAATCTGGTGACATTTTGGTGCTCAAATTCGGCTCGTGTAAAGAATTTGTTGAGGTTCTACACGAGTATGAGGAGGAGTGAAGTGTCATGTAATTGGTATCAGATGAGAGTGAGAAAGAATAGGCCGCAGCGGAAAGTGATGGAGACAGCATGAACCTCGAGAAAATGTTTGAGTGTGGGAGGAGAAGTCAATAAGGCTCTCAGCTGTCGCCTGTTCACACCTCCAAAGCGGCAAGTTACATGTGTTTTCCTAGTAATATATTCGTATTTCTTAAATATTGAGTACGTTTTTCTGTTTAAAAGGTTTAACCTCGCGTTTTTAATTGGGAATGTAAATTCGTGCAGTCTGTAGCGTAGTTTTCATTTCTTCTGAACAGCCAGCTATCCATCTCATTAAGAAATCAGCGTCCATTGGTGCCACATCAGGCGGGAAGCATTTTGCAGATCTAGGTTTCTGTCTGCTTTCATAGTTTACTTCCTCAATCTTTCTGGGATGAGTAGGGTGTGTAAATGCTTTGTGCGGATGCAGGAGCTGTCCGCAGTTCGCGAACAGTCGAATGCGCCTTTGGCTGTGGTCAGCTTCCTTCAGCCTGTTACCTCGGGGTGCAGCGGTGGTGTAGAATTTAGTGTGCTGCATGGGACACTTCAGGTGTCGCCTATTTCGCCCATGGGCACTGCTGCCGAGGCACATTATAGTGTACCCGACATGATGGTTCCGCCATCACTGGCAAGTGGTTACGCTTTTACGTCGCTCGAAGGGGATAGCCAGAGTGGAGACTGGCCGTCTAGCCTCGCCTATTCGCCCTATGACTGAACAGGTGTTCGTTCCTGCAGCAAGTTCCGAGTATGGACACGTGGGCGGTGGTTTGCTAGTGATCTGCAACTCCAATATTAGGCGTGTTATGGACCCTTAGGAAGACAGTGCTCAAGGCTGGAAGAAAATTCAATGAGCACTCGGTATGTCTGTCTGGAGCCTCATACAAGATGATGGGACAGCCTCGCCTGTGGCTACCGAGAATTCAGGATGCAGTCGTCTGCAAGTTGTGCTCTAGTCGGGACCAATGACGCCTGTCACATGGGTTCTGGGGCCATCCTCAGTTCACACTGGTCGGTGGCCGAGGTAGTGAACGCCCGTGGCCTCGCACATGGGGTGCAAGCAGATCTCGCAACATGCACCGTTCTTACGACTAACTGGTGTCCTGTGGTTTTGAAGCCGAGTGGGGGGAAGCGGGAGCGGGGTGAGAAAGCAGAGGCTGCTGCACTCTCAGTTAAAAAGAAAACTTGCAAATGTCGACAAGCAAATGTAAGTATAGAATCGTTCGCCTGTGATAAGGTCTATGCTTCTACAACAATCACCACCGTCATACCTTAGTAAATACTCTGCCTGAGAATTTGATAAATTTCTGGTTCAAAATGGTTCAAATGACTCTAAGCACTATGAGGCTTAACATCTGAGGTCATCAGTCTCCTAGGCTTAGAATTATGTAAACCTAACTAACCTAAGGACATCGTACACATCCATGCCCGAGGCAGGATTCTAACCTGCGACCGTAGCAGCAGCGCGGTTCTGGACTGAAGCGCCCAGAATTGCTCGCCCACAGCGGCCGGCTAAATTTCTGGTCATATGTAAAATAGTTGAGTGGGTCTAAGGCATCCATCCAGTCACTTGTTGACCAGTCTGTTGCGGCAGTAGACTACAGCAAGCCGAAGTTCTAGATTTGGTGTTTAAGAAATTGTTCACTCAGGAGAATCGTACAAACACAGCGTTCCATATGGATGACATAATAATAAGGATCCCTCGCTTAGAATAAGAGCTGAAAGGATTGGAAACAAATAAGCCGTTAAGTCCAGATGGAATCCCAATTTGGTTTTACAAAGAGTGCGCTAAGGCATTGCCTTCCTGCTTAGCTTGCGTTTAACACGAATTTCTCGCCCAGTGCAAAGTTCCAAGAGAGTGGAAAAAGGACAGATGACTCTTACGTATAAGAAGGGTAAAAGAAGGAACCCGCAAAACTACTGACCAGCACTCTTAACATCGGTTTGCAGCAGAATTCTTGAACATAATTTGAGTTCGAATATCATTAATCTCCATGAGGCAGAAAATCTTCTGTCCACAAATCAGCACGGTTTTGAAAGAGTCACTCCTGCGGAACTCAGCTTGTCCTTTTTTCACATGATATACTGCGAATTATGGATGGAGGGCAACAGTTCGATTCTATACTTCCAGATTTCGGAAAAGCATGTGACACAGCTCCCTACAGCGGATTGTTAACGAAGATACGAGCATACAGAATAGGTCCCCAGATTTGTGAACGACTCGATGGCTTCTGAAGTAACAAAACCTTGGTTGTTGCCCTCGTTGGCGAGGGTTCGTTAGAGACAAGGCTATCGTCAGGAATGCCCGAGGCAAGTGTGACAGGAACACTCTCCTTATACATATCGGATCGGACTGGTAGGGCGAAAAGTAACTCGAGTGTTTTCTGATGACGCTGTCGTGTACGGGAAGGCATCGTCTTAGAGCGCCTCCGGAGGAAACGGAAGGACTGGGACAGAATTTCTGTTTGCTGTGATGAATGGCAGCTTGCTCTGAATGTGGAAATCTGTAAGTTAGTACGGATGAGCAGGAGAAACAATTCTGTGATTTTCGAATACAGTGTTAGGGGTGTGCTGCCTGACGTTGTCACGTCACGCTTTGCAGTATAGGAGCCTTACCAAATGGGACTGACGGAGGACATTGAAAAAGTCCAAAGAAGGGTAGTTCGACGCCAACCTACATAGGACGAGAAGATCGGCATAAGGAAATAACAGAAACTATAGCTTGTACGTATCGTGGCACCAGGTATCCACCAGCCATTGACCGTACGGTGGTTTCCAGAGTGTCTTGATGCAGATGTAACGAGAGAGGACATCGCTAGGTTTCCGTACGAAATTAAAAATTTTAGCATAGTATATCCTATACAGGGCTAAGTGGTTTAAGTGAGATTATACAAGTACAGTCAGGCAGAAAAGGAAGAAAGAACATTAGAGTGATTTTGCGAATGTGGTGGCGGCATTAAGATGGAGTATGGCAGTGATGGAAACTTCAGTTTGGTGGAGGACTTGAAGGTGCCCAAATGGGTGAAATATTGACGGTTAGTGTTGAAGATGCACATACTATCTTCAGCAGTAGCAGGGGAACGTGGAAAGTTATTTTGTTTGGTAGAATGACGTATCGATGGCGTTTACTAGATTACTAGGAGAGAGTTTTGCATACAAAGACGAATATGTTGCGTGGATAGGTACTAAGACCAAGGTCGGAATATGTTCGCTTCTACTGAAAGAAGTTGCAGCTGTAGTATCACTAATCTTGTATTATAATCCACAGCATGTTATAAAAATGGATGTCCGTATATATGTATGTACGCTGCAAATCTCCTCCTAAACCATCAGACAGATTCCAGCCAAATTTGGTACACATATCACTTACTGTCTGAAAGGAATCGCCGTGGAGGGAAGAACCACTTACTTATGAACAGGGTGCAGTTGAGTCTGAAAAAGAACTGTAGTCCATGTCACACGAATAACCAGACCTCATTTGTCAATTATTTGAGAATGAGAGCACATAGTGACTTGCAGCCAACGTAATTTTAACCTTTACGAAAGTTTTTCTCGCTGAAAATCTCCAAAAAATGATAAAGGGAAAAAAGTTTATCGATATCTACATTTTCGCTATTCAAGCAATAAAATTGTCGCATCAGGCATAACATTTTATTTTCATACTTCTTGACTACTGACTGTATTCGCAATATATTTTGCAGACATTGTTCACATATACCACTGAATTAACCTGCATTGTATGACAGATAGTTCACGAGATACGATGACGTAAACTCTGAGATGCGTAGAAAACTGACGCATTACGAATGAAGTTTAAATTCGTTACCTATAGGCTACTCACGCCATTCGCAACAAATTTCACAGCGCGAATCCAAATATCCTGCTGAACGCACCCCACAATCGTATATCACTGTACAACGCATATTTCAGGAGATATGACGTCAAAAACATTGAGCTACATGAAAACGAAACTGCTAGCAGAAATTCGCTAGAGGCACAGGTGAACTATGTGTACAAATGTATGTGAAATACGTTAAATAGGTATGACGCGTTAAGGGTAAAAAGCTCCTCATAAACCACTGGATCGATTTCAACCAAATTTGGTACGCATATTATATGCTACCCGGAGAAAATACCGGCAACACGCTATTTGGAGTACAGGTGATAAGTTGGAGAGCGAAGGGGAGGGAGGAGATGGACACAGATAGAGGCGAGGAGACTGGTACAGGGAGGAGGAAGAAGATGGACAGAGGACGGGGAGAAGGTGCAGATGGACACAAAGAGGGGGAGGAGGAAACGGACAGAGAAAAGAAAGAGGAGGAGATGGACAGACAGAGTGAAGAAGAGGAAGTAAATAGAGAAAGGGAACAGGAGGAAACAGAAGGACAAAGGAGGACATGGACAGAGAGATGGTGGTGGAGGATATGAATAGACAGAGAAGAGGAAAGAGAAGATGGACTTAGAGGGAGTTAGAAGGAGATAGACATGGCGGAAGGAGATGGGGGGGGGGGATGGGGGATAAGGAGGGCGTTGGTGTAAGGAGCAGATCTACAAAGCGGGGTTGGAGCAGATGGACCGAGAGAGGGAAGAGGAGGGAAAGAGTTAACACAAGATTGGAACAAATACATACTCAGGCAACGTCGGCTACCTTCCTCGTTTTAAGCACAGCATCTCTTAGGCAAAACATTAACTGCCTTTCCGTCTCGAAGGCAACACAAAAAATTGACCATGAAAACAAGTGGATTTTTTTTAATAAAATAATCTCCATCGATATCGCAACTGGCTGAAGTTTATGGACTCGCATGCTGTGTTCGTATAGTAAATAACACCACGAACTGGCTGTGAGTTACACCGGGCGGACTTCGTTCGGTCGCAATCTCGTTCGACGAAACAATGAATGTAAATAAAGAAAGCGAGAAATCCATTCTTACACTTTAATTGGATTAATAAAAATGAAAAATACACATTCTTCGCTCTCATTACCATGCTACAGAAACGGTAGGAATACGAATGTTATAGTTCACTTTTGTGACACTTCAGTTTTTTTTTCGCCAACGGATTACGACGATCCAGAGAAAATAAGTAGAATGATTTGGATGTGGTCCTGTACTTAGAACAGGTGCAAACTCTACCTTCTCTTTTGCGTGGCGGTATTTAGGTGTTTAGTGTCAGGACAGTTTCAAATAATGAATGAACTGGAGCAGATTTCAGTGATAGTGTCAGAGGCCATCGGATCAGTTGTGCGATGTTTTTGATGGTGTTTCAAAATAGATGGGGTGTCTGCACTGAGTTCTAGGATTTTGTAAGGATGATGAAGAAATTCTTCTCTTGTGAAAACCCCTTCATCTCACAGTAGAACTTGTTACAACTAACGTAGCCAATTATTTGCAGGATGTTTTCATATCTCTGTCTTCCTCTACAGTTTTTACCCTCTACAGCACCCTCTAGTACCATAGAAGTTATTTCCCGGTCTTAACATATATGCTATAATCCCGTCCATTCTTCTTCCTTCTTGTCAGTGTTTCCCATATATTGCTTTCCTCTGCAATTCAGCACAATTTTCAACGTTCGTCTGTAGCACCACATCTCAAATGCTTCGATTCTCTTACGTTCCGGTTTTCTCACAGTACATGATTCACTGCCATACAACGCTGCGCTGTCCGCCCCAGTAGCTGAGTGGTCAGCGTGACGGATTGCCGTCCTCTGGGCCCGGGTTCGATTCCCGGCTGCGTCGGAGATTTTCTCCGCTCAGGGACTGGGTGTTGTGTTGTGTTCATCATCATTTCATCCCCATCCGGCGTGCAGGTCGCCCAATGTGGCGCCGAATGTAATAAGACCTGCGATATGGCGGCCGGACCTGCCCCGCGAGGGGCCTCCCGGCCAATGACGCCAAACGCTCATTTCCATTTCCAACGCTGCGCTCCAAACGTGCATTCTGAGAAATTTCATTCTCAAATTAAGGACCTAGTTTGAGACTAGGAGACTTCTCTTGGTCAAGGGTGCCCTTTTTCCCCTTGCTAAACTGTGGTCTACTACTAGCGTCTTTGAACAGAAATCTAAATGTCCTCGGTTCCGAGTTCTAAACCCGCTACCGTTTAAATTTCCGTGAATAATCAGCATTGGCGGCCGAAGACTTGCGACGTAAGAAGTCATTCTTGTTCTGCCAACGGCCTTGTCAAAGAGGTTGGAAGAGCCCACAGATGTTAAGGGTACTCTTTTGTCTTTGGGGTAGGAAACTGTCCCTAAAGGCGGAAAAACCAGCAATGACCAACTAATGGGGATGCAGAAGGCAATGGAAACTACTGCATTTTGAAAATCTCGTGCTTGTACCCTTGTTAACTTTACTATTACAGAGATCGCCGAAACTTTATTTTTTTTAATTGGTCCTATGCGCAACAGATAACTTACTCGGTCTTTCTGCTGCCACTGCTTGATCTGCTCCATTCCATCATTTAACAAAAACATAAAAAACCTATTATTCATGCTGAGTGAAATGCATGTTCTTTTGGCGGCTCCTGTTGTTGCTGCGGCTGCTGCTGCTTACTACTACATATAGTTCAAGAGAGTGTTTGGTCAAATCTAAACTCGATAAATGATAACCCAAACGAGTAATTCCTTTTTTCCAAAAACTATATTCTGTAAGCGATTCTTTCTCATTCGATTAACAAAACGCTAGAAGCTCTTTGAATAATCGCTTCGTATGTAAATCTGCCTCCAGTGGTATTAAAGCAATATTACAAATAATCAAGCTCTTGAGACAGACTGAAATACTTCTCAATTAAATACATAGTGAAACAATTCCCTGACAATTACAAAAGAAATTAGTGACAAAAGTCAATACTTCATCTATTCGCGTAACAATGGTTTCCCTTAAGAATTCAACTCCTGTCATTATCAAAATTACCGTCTGCTGCTACGCACATACAAAAACCCTTTTCTTTAAATTAATAAGCGCGGTGCAAATTATAAAAAATACCAACTCAATACCAAATCCTGTGTCGCTGCTGGCGGACACAGCAGTACGGCAGCTCGGCGACGACCCCTTGTCCAACAGACGTGCGCACCACAGCAGGCGGGCTCCTACACTAGCTTCAAAACTGCCACTAGTTAATCAGTGCGCTTCGAAGCGCGACAACAATATCTTAGATTCAAGAGCTTGTGTATGGGCGCTGTAGCCAACCTTTAAATCCTAAGAGAGTATTACCAACTCTCAAAGTCACGAGCAGTGACGTCCCTGTATGACGGCTTTAACTTGCGTCTCGTAACCCTGTGCAGCCCTGTGATACCTCGTACTTAGAGATACACAGATGAGCCAAAACATTGGTGCTGCAGGCACGTGGCGCAGTAAAGAGAGAATGTAAGCGGAAGAGAGACCAATGGACAGTCATTATAGCGAAGACACGAGCCGAAAATGTGGAAATCAACTGGCATGAACGATTTTGACAAAGGGCACATTGTTGTGGCGCTGCAGTTGGAAACGGGAATCTCTGAAACGTTGAGGCTTATTACCTGTAGGAGTACTACTGTAGTGAACACCTATGAAAAGGGGTTGAAGGATGGTGAAACAACGAGTAGCGCGTGTGGTATTCGATGACCATTCTCATCACAAAACGTAGAAGTCGGAGGATGTGTAATCAAAGATAGGCAGCGATGTCGCAGATCTGACGAGAGAGTACAATGCTGGTGCAGGCCCAAGTGTTTTAGAGCACACTATTCAAAGGCTGTTGCTGAACTTGGAGTTCCACATCACACGATCCCTACGTGTTCCTGTGATGACGTCAGATACGCCCGATACTACTGCAGGGGTACAGCATCACAGAGGTTACACCGTGTAGCGATAGAAATCACTCTCCGGTCGAATGAATCGCATTCCTTGTTACACCAAGTCGGTGACTGGATCCCTACACGTCGTCACCAAGGCGAATAGCCGCAAGAAACATGCACTGCACCACAGATGCAGGCCGGTGAGGGCAGAATTATGTTATGGGATGAACTGAATTGGGCTTCGATGGGATCTGTGTTGGTAATAGAAGGCATCATGAAGGCAGTGAACTAGGTGAACCTTATTGCCGACTATATGCATCGCTACATGCTTTAAGTCTCCTCCTATGGTGATGACATATTCCAACAGGATAACTGTCCATGTTGCAAGGTCAGAATCGTGCTACAGTGGTTTGAGGGGCGTTATAGCGAACTCACATTGATGTCTTGGCCAGCAAAGGTGCCTAATCTCTACCCAGTGGAACACATCGGGCGCCATCTGCGTGCACGTAAACCACCATCCCGTAATTTGCGATAAGTGCTTGACCTGTGCGTAAACATCTGGTGTCACATACTGCTGGAATGCTATCGAGGTTTGTAGAGTCCACACCAAGCAGAATCTCTGTTGTACTTTAGCCGAGCGGTCTAAGGCGCTGCAGTCGTGGACCGTGCGGCTGGTCCCGGCGGAGGTTCGAGTCCTCCCTCGGGCATGGGTGTGTGTGTTCGTCATTAGGATAATTTAGGTTTAGTAGTGTGTAAGCTTAGGGACTGATGACCTTAGCAGTTATGTCCCATAAGATTTCACACACATTTGAACACATTTTCTGTTGTACTGTGTTTGAAAAGTGGAACAACACGCTATTAAACAGGTAGTCATAATGTTTTGGCTTATCGGTGTAAAACGCTAACATACTACTACAATTACATTTACATCAATTGAAAAACAATTAGATTTCAATACAAGATTATTTATCTGAGTTAAAGTATATCTCAGCCACCAGAAAGTTAGTAATTACATTTGCAAACGGATGACTGCTTTATTGGCATTTTAATGACAATTTCTACTTCATCAATGGTTCATTTTAGCGGCAAAACCACATAATCACATCACGAACAGTGTGGTACTACTTCTTTACTCATTAGACACTCTATCTGACATATTAACAATTTTATCATAATCGAAATGTCAGGTACGCTTGTCAGAAGGTAAGGGGTTCCAACGTTTACTCTTAGATTCTCCCAAAATTTTATTAGTTATGAGATGCACTACCTACGTTTCGCTGATACATCTGTTGATAGAGACTGGCACCTCACTATTACTGATCGTGACTCAAGTGGTCCCAGTCAACCATCGCACCACTAAATACGGCATCAGCGGAAACTAATATGGATCCCACAATACGACGGTACCGTCTATCTGTATTCCATTATACGCACAATTCAACCCAGCATCAAGATCCTAGACACTGTTCCAGGTCATTGTTTTTGTGTCAGTGTCCCCCTCTTATTATTTCTTCGGTTAATTACTCGTTGGTTATGGCACACTCGTTACTCAGCAACTCACCAGAAAATACATAAAAAATATCGACAACACTCAACACCATAACACTGTGCAAAAACTTTTTCATAAGTTACACAATTTCTTGAATTCCTTCTTACCGACTCCTTACCATTGGTTGAACTCTTTGCCTCACATTCATGTCTTGCAGGTTTCTTTGTTCGTCCGTGTGCTTTTCGCATTGGTATACATTACGATCATGGTTCTCCTTTGTCATGCCTAAAATCTCTGCATTTCACACATCATTTTCCTTTCTTTTTGTGGTAGAGGATAAGGGACAGTATAATTGGACATGTACTAAGACATCAGGAAATAACTTCTATGGTACTAGAGGGTGCTAGAGAAGCTAATATCTGCAAAAGAACACAGAGATTGGAATAAGTCAAGCAAATAATTGAAAACATAGGTTACGCTTGCTACTCTGAGATGAAAAGGTTGGCCCAGGAGAGAAATTCCTGGCGGTCCGCATCAAGCCAGTCAGAAGACTGATGACCATAAAAAAGTGCTAAATGGGGTTTCTCGATTAGGCTGATGTTCTTTCTGTCAATAGCATGATTAGACGCAAATTATTTCGCCATTGGGTTCATTGACCTCTTACCCTACCTTTGCATTAGAACAATATCTTAAATCCATCATTAGGCCACTGCATCAGTGCATTTCGCCAGTTTGGCTTTCTTTCACTACTCAATTCATGTGGCTTCAAATCATTATCAATAGCCCTTACGTAAAAAAAAGTAACTATCACACGCACACGTCATCATCACTTTGAATGCTCTCTACCAGTGACTAATCGAACATTTACTTTTCCAATGTTGACCACACATTAGCCACAAATTAATATAACTATGATCGAAGTTATTCCCCGTACAAAAATCATTATTCAAGTAAGTTCACAACTGCTTTTAAATGGATAGGATTACTCATTTTATACAGATACATTAATTCACCATTATGTACTACGAGACAGACTGATGTGTCTCTGAACTTCGATGCTGCTTTTATTCCTCGGACTTCTCAATGTTCGTGATATGTTGCTTCTCTTTCGACGTAGGACTTTGTTGTATCTCAAGTTCGATAAATTTATTGTGTACTACTTTTGTTTCTGTCTTCCACCACAGACATAACAAATATTGCACAGATATCTGCATTTCTTCGAGTGTCTCCTCGATCTCAAAAGTAAATTGTCCAAAACAGCAAATTTAACTATCTGCATCCATTCTCGCAATCAGAATCTGTCCCAGTGTCTGATCATCTAACATCCCTTATACGCATTTGATCTGTTGAGCCGGTACCCACACTCGGTCCCTATGCATATAATATTAATCCTTGCCCATCTCACAGAAGCATCCTAACATCAAGAGGAAATCTAGATTCAAGAAAAACACTTTTCTCTATCATATAATAAACTGCATATCATAACTGTTCACAACGGGGGCAAGAGGAGGCTCTATGGTTTCAGTTAGATAGTCTCCTCTGACACCTACATAATTACTTTGACTAACTCTGATCTCGGCGTCTTCGAACGATATGTTCCTAACTAAAGCAGACTTGTTCTCTTTACACTGCCAAAGCAAGAGGGGAGAGTTCTTATTCGTAAGGAGGTGGCCTCCGCCACAATGTAAATAATGTAAATTAGCAGATGTGCAGTTAGTTGACGGGTGTCCTCCGCGTGTTTACTTCAGCGCTTGAAACTACGCCACTGGCTGCTGGTGTTCCCTAAACTGAGGCATTTGTAACGGTGACGGACAGGGGGAAAATATGGATGCAGTTAAGGGTACATGAGAGGCATCTGTGAATCAAAAGCGAGAGAATATGTTTTGTGTTTCCCAATAGTTGGTTTCCTTTCACTAATGATCTTATTGGAGAATCATTTCGCGCCAATCAGTTTAACACCTCATTAGATTTCGGAAAGTACACACATTAAAAAATGTTTTGCATCACCCCGATTCCCAGAACTCCTGAAGACAGATGTTGACTGTGGATTTTCTACCACAGACACAGTCCCTTTGACTGTTCAGAGATGTCACTAAACCCGCGCCGGCCGCTGTGGCCGAGCGGTTCTAGGCGCTTCAGTCCGGAAGCGCGCTGCTACTACGGTCGCAAGTTCGAATCCTGCCTCGGGCATGGATGTGTGTGATGTCTTTAGGTTAGTTAGGTTTAAGTAGTTCTAAATTTAGGGGGGGGGGGCTGATGACCTCAAATGTTATGTCTCATAGTGTTTAGAGGCATTTGAACACTTTGAACTAAACCCGCCCAAAGATATAAACAACCATGCATGAGCAGCACCTATTAGACGGAGGGGGCCCGACAGTCGATCAGTTCCAGTCATTCCACCAGGAAGGAGGTACACGGCTCGTGTTGTCTGTAGTTCAACCATGCCTAGACAGTCAACACCGCGGCTCGATAGCGTTCGCATTGTTACTTTGTGCCAGGAAGGGATCTCAACAAGAGAAGTGTCCAGGCGTCTCGGAGTGAACCAAAGCGATGTTGTTCGGACATGAAGGAGATGCAGAGAGACAGGAACTGTACATGACATCCCTCGCTCAGGCGGTCCAAGGGCTACTACTGCAGTGATGACCGCTGACTGCGGATTATGGCTCGTAGGAACCCTGACAGCAACGACACCACGTTGAATAACGCTTTTCGTGCAGCCACAGGACGTTGTGTTACGACTCAAACTGTCCGCAATAGGTTACATGATGCGCAACTTCATTCCTGACATCAATGGCGAGGTCCATGTTTGCAACCACGACCCCATGAAGTGCAGTAATGATGGGCACAACAACATGCCGAATGGACCGCTTAGGATTGGCATCACGTTCTCTTCAACGATGAGTGTCGCATATGCCTTCCACCTGACAATCGTTGGAGACGTGTTTGGAGGCAACGCCGTCAGGCTGAATGCCTTGGACACATTGTCCTGCGAGTGCAGCAAGGTGGAGGTTCCCTGCTGTTTTAGGGTGATGCAAAACTTTTTTTGGTGTGTGTATTTCCTGTTCACTAAACTTCAAGGATACTCCTCGAATAACACCTTGTTGTGCAGCGTTTAGGCAGGTATTGTGCTATGCAGATAAACCTGACTGTAATAAAATCTTGGATATTGATGTAAATAGCATCGGTAAAGCGATAGTTTTGGAAAGATTGAAAAATCAGCCAGCCAACTTTATGAGCCAATGGGAGAAAGGACTCTGCTGGAATTATGTTGTCTGAGTAAATCGGTTTACTATAAATGCCGAAGTTATTATATTATTCTGTATAGATAAATTCAAATAGTAGGTTTCTTCAACTAAGCAATAAATCGCGCTTTACTTAGGAGCAGTGGTACGGAGCATAGTGATTCATTAGAGGATTCAGCGCTAAACACAACAGTGTACAGAAATCATCCTGCCGTAAAATAGATGCAGGTACTGTAGAAGAGGGTTTATGTGGTACTCTGCTCACAGCATGGAACTTGAATACAAAAAATGCGAATATGTTCCTGTTTATTTAAAAGACTGTGACTGAAAAGTGGGGTACCAGTTGCCTCATTCTACCCTCTCTCAA
Organism: Schistocerca americana; assembly: GCF_021461395.2. Classification (NCBI taxonomy): domain Eukaryota; kingdom Metazoa; phylum Arthropoda; class Insecta; order Orthoptera; family Acrididae; genus Schistocerca; species Schistocerca americana. Next base: position 207,140,441 of record NC_060122.1, on the reverse strand, counting down.
CCCTTAAAATTTTCCGAAAAACTTTGGCATGCGAACATAGTTGTGCTTTTCTTAACGTGCAACTCACCTCGAACTCCCACAAGCTCCTCTAACGTATCTCACACTCACTAGTCCATCGCTGTAAGTCGCTCCCGCCCATTCACTCCCAGTTGCCAGTTCTCACTCACTCATTCAGCCCAACTAATTGTCATTATCTTTTCGTGACTCATATGTCACAGCCACAATCCCCTTCGTTCTGTCCTACTACTACAGTCTCCTCTCACTGTTACTCTTGCTCTCTCTTTCTGCTGCTATCTGTTCTCATTGTTACTATCTGTCTCCTCATGGTTTACATTGTCATGTACTCTGCCTCTCATTATCACTGTTTCTCAGCCACTTTCATTCTCTCTTTCTCTTTATTCTTCCCCTCCTAGCGTTGTCTACTTCGTTCCCTAGTGCTGTTCTGACACTGTCACCTATGTTCCACTGCCACTGTGTCCCTTTCTTTTTCTCACAGTGCCGTAGTCTCCTTCGCTCTTTATATAACACAGCCACTGTCTACTGTTTTTCAATATGTATTACTTTCCCGTCTCATTGCCACGCCACTGTATTCTTATATGTCAACATAAAAAAGGGAGAATATGTTCGCTGCCAAAATCGTTGGGAAAATTTTTAAAGATGCTGAGGCAGGTAGAATCAGGCAGTTGGTACCTAATTTTCAGTCAAAGTCTTCTAAATAAGCAGGAACATATTCACATATTTTGTGCTCAGATACGAGTACTTTTCCGTGCTGCAGCGGGGCATGTAACTCATATGAAAAGAAATGTGTTCGTCAGTGAAATTTAGATAGTTCACTTATGTGAAATAAAACTAATTTTACACCTCATACCGGATTTCATGTGCAAACAAATTTGGTATGTGCTTCAGTATTACAACATGGATTTCCCAGATAATGGAGACACTTCGCAGTATTTTTATCCGTGCTGCATCACTTTACAAAACTGCATTTTGACCTCACAACGGATTTTACGTGTGCATTTTACACGTACAAGTAGGTAATTTTGAACATCTGTCTCTCGGAAATGGATAAAGACACGAAGAAAGTTTTCGAGGTTATTCTATATCTGTATCTTAGGAATAAATCGTAAAAATTACAGGCATTTGCTGTGCATCGCCGTCTCGGAGTCAGCGGCTGGCTTTCGGTGCCCAAAAAAAAAATTTTTTGGTGTGTTTCTCGATAACTGATAAAGATTTTTGTAAAGGGGAAGCTCAGCTCTCTCGATAAATGCCCAGAGAATATAATTTTAAAATATGAGCAGTCGCTGTAGTTATTTATGATTTAGATCTCGTTTCACACCGGATTTTACGTATAGAAGTATGGTAACTTTCAACCTCTTGAAAGTTGGACGTCTGTGATTCTACTGTGTGCATAAACAAACTCTGAGTCTGAGATATTATTATCGCAAGTAGTAGCGAGCGAGCTGTTGTCGCGGGGAGTCGGAAGTGATCGGACGTAGCGTGCTGTGGAGAGAAGCCACGCGACATGAGACGTCGCAGCGTGTCGTGATCGTGCTAGTAAGCGCCGGAGGACACTTTGTTATTAAGCGAGGATTCTTTGGTAATTTGTCTTTTCGCTGCACGTAGTTCTTGGTTGCTTGCGCACTGGAGGGATTTTGCTAGATTTGTGTATGGATGCACTCAGAGTAATATCCACATCGTTGTTATGGCCAGAAACGTGTTTATTGACACTCACAGAAAATAAAGAAAAAATCAAACAATTAATCCATCTTAAACAAACCATCTCAAGAATTAAATCCTTTGAATAAAATCCAGCTAAAAAAAGTATACCACACAAAGACAAACCAGAAACGTTAAAACAAACAGAAGTTAAAGCATAAATTCACACTAGAAATGTCAGGCGACTCATCTCCCGCAAATGACTAACATGAAAGATACCAAATGGACTGCAGCCTACAGAGACAACAATTTTCAATATTCTGTTCGGAGACCAGTAAATCGACAGTTCAGTACACGAAGCGGCTTCCAGTCTCAGGAAGTTCGAACTCTGTTCTTCGACCCGAGAGAATGTGTCGGAAGTACTATGAAGATTAAACCCTATCACCATTCAAGCTGACTCTTAGACGCTGAGACACAAAGAGGCCTCAGTCAGCTGTTGCATACCTGCAGTCTGATACTAATAATTGTGGGACTGTTCTCTACCAGAGTAGAGGGAGACATCATAGGTCTAAGGAGCAGAATCGTAAGCATTAATTTCGGATCACTGTTTTCAAAATATTGCAGTGGAACCTTCGATTAGCCACAACCAGTAGGAAGAACACGAAATATATCTGCGGCTTGGTTTAATTCTGACAGATTTATCAATTTCAGATAATTATCTGTTATAAGGACAGACGGAAGAAGACGTGTCGTTATCCTACGTATTATGGAAGAAAATTACGCTTTAGGAAGTACAGGTCCATTTCTTTACCGTGAGTCTACAGATAGCGTAAATGCGATTTAAATTACGTTCTGTATCTTTCACCTTCTCATCGGGATTTTGCTCCCCGAGAAAAGTGAAGTGAAACAGACAAGTACGAAATGTTGTCCTAACTGGAACCATCTTGGTCTCTGTAGGGGTTCAACACCCAAAGCAACACTCGGGAAAATTCGTGGTGGCACAGGACGTAACTAACGTAACAGAAGATAAACACCTTTTAATCCTCAACTGTGACACTCCTACCGCTGTGTCCCTGCCCACAATAGCGGTTTTATTTTGGATCTCATGTTATGTTTGTCAACAGTTTCCAAACGTTTCTGCTTGGCCGATACTGCTTGAGGCCTGTTAGGATAAGATCATTTTCCATTTACTCTCCCAACACAAGTGACGACAAGGGACATGGCGTTCTTTCCTAAGAACCCTAGGAACATCAAGAAAGCAAATTGGCACTATTTCAGAAAAGCGGTAGAAAATACAGTTTCCAAAGTACCAGACCCGGCCTAGCGAACGTAACCTACTACGAATTTCTCGAAGTGTTATAGAAATCGGCAGTCTCCTCTATCCAAGAAGGACGAGTTACATTCCCCGATGTGTGGTGGAATGCGGACTGTTCACGAGTCGTTGCCCGAAGTTGTCTGCACTTAAGGGGTGTAAGAGCTGCACATCTGGGGAGATTATCTGCAGTACCGGAGGATAGATGCTCAAACTAGGAGGTTACTAAGAAAGAAAAAACGTCTTAACCTGATAAATTATTGTGAAAAATGAATGGAGATACATAGATGTCTGACGCGTGGAGTATGGGAAGGTAATTCAGAAATTGTAACTCGAACCTGGACCAGGCCGAAATGGATGACAACTAGTTGGAAGAAATGCTTGAAACTTGGCTCTTCCTTACGTCAGCAGTCTCGCTGTTCCATCACTCTATTTCCTGTGCTCATCGTTTCATGTGAAATAGCTGAAGAATATGGCTGAAGTCGTCAATGGAAGATTATGTTCACTATAAAATGATTTCTAATCTATTAGATCATGCTTTGACGACATTTTTACGAACATTTAACGACGTAAGGATGAAAGAGATAATTCTTTCTGACTGGACTACTTAAATAATTGTTCCTGTTCAAAAGTCTAACGCAACATCGTGAAGTCCGACGTCATAGACCCATTACGTTGTCCTTATGGATCTAAAAAAACGCTTATTAAGGCAAGTTTAGAATGATACATGGAAGCCGAGAATTTATTTTCGGAAAATCAGTTTGGATTTCTAAAGGGTAAAGGAACCATAGACAGTGTTTCTTTTCTCCACTCTGAATTTTTTCGGGCATTCAACAATAGGATACATCTTACAGCAACATTTATTGATACTAAGAACGCATGTAATAATGTTCAAATTCGAATTCCCCTTCAAAAAATTAAGCGTTATAGGCATTTCAAGACATTTTGTGTTGACGTTCATTCCTTACTAGAAAGCAGCACTGTATATTGGCTGATTCAGCTGCCACAATCTATGGATTTTATGAAACCCGTAACACCCTCAAAAACCATATGCGAGACTTGCACTTTCTCTCGCTCGCTATGGGCAAATTATTAGTCCTCCAGAAAAAAATGAACAGTGTGTTTTTGTAGGAAATGTAATGTAGTTAAATTTTGTACAGGGTTATGTTTTGGCTGGAGGCCATAGTTTTCGAGTTATTCAAGAAAAACGCGTTTGAGGTCCATTTTCGAATGTCATTCCTCAATAATTCAAAAACTACGTCCTGTAGCGAAAAAGTATTCCAGCACAAAATTTAAGTACACTGACTTTTCTTTGGCACTAATAGTTTGCACGTAGCAAGCGAGAGAATATGAAAATATTTCCTGTGGTATTTGAAGGTGCTGCGAGATGCATAGGTAGGGGCAACTGAATCAGTTTTTATGTAAGGTTTCAGAACAAATTACAGGCTCTTCATACAGCGTCTAGCGTCAATTCAATGAAGTTCAGTGCCACGCTACGATCCCATTCGTAGTTAGAAGCACCTCTTGGTTTCGAAAATTTCAGGCGAGCAGGGACCTGACAACTATCTTCGTCCGAATTCTACTAACCACAGTTCAGCTCATTCCATCTTGCATTGCATAGGCTTCTGTGACTGAAGAAAGATGTCAGCCATGTGCTGTTGCCCTGAAATTCATTCTAAGCACAGCAAAACAGCTTACTGCAGACCCTCATCGAATTGAAAGTGCCCTTTCCAACATGTGCTCCTGTTTTATTAGGTCATGACAAATCTCACATATACAAAGCGCTTTTTGTTTCCTACGAAATGGTAACTAGTACGTATGAAATGTTTCGTTCTACGTGTGGGCGCATGAACACTTTAATCGCTAGATGTATGCTTCCCAATCTCTCTGTAGTTCATTTTAAATTTTATTTCTGATTAATAACCATTTCTCTTAAGGTATATGTATAATGTTAAATAATTGTCCCAACTTCTTCATATTGTGATTTTTCTATTTCAGTGAGTTACAATTGTACCAAGCTGTTGACAATATGGTTCAATAAATCGAAGCGAAAAAGGTGGTATATCTTCTGGCCGCTTGTGGCAGTGGTCGGTCGTCTACCAACTGGGAACTTTATCAAACGACGTGACAAACGATAAACTCGTGCAGGGCCAAGCAGAGCAGTCAGCGACCGCCGATCACCACGACATAACTGTGACAGGAGGCAATGAACAAAACACTTTACGGACTATATTCAACAAAATATAATTACAAACTCATCAGATTAAATATAAACATTACCATATATCCGGAAAGTGCTCTGTGATACTGCGCAACCTCATGCACCACTACATTTTGCAGACCAATAACTGCAGGTTCAGTAATCAAATACCAAGGACGTGAAGGCCTTAACTGGCTGCCCTGAAACCCCGTAAAGTAGCATTCCTTTCCTAAGTGCAACCCGCCCGTATTGCCATCTTTACGAAAATGCATTTACTGTTTGATTTAGTAACAAGAGACAATTACTGTGAGCGAAAGACGCTCTTAAAACCTATTTGTCGTGGAAGAGGTGTAATATGCTGACATGAAAACATAATGGTAGTCCGCCTGGAACAATTACAACCGAACGTCGTACGTCGACAATAAACAACAGACAGAAAGAGAATAGAAGCTTTTGAAGAGTGGTGCTGTAGAAGAATGCTGAACGCTAATTACTAAACTGGTACACATGATAACTAATAAAGAGGTGTTGAATCTAATATGGTAGAAAAATTTGTTGGACCACTAAAAGGATTGATAAGACGCATTCTGAGGCATCATGCAACAGTTATGGAAATAATTGTGAGGGGTACAAGTTGTAGTAGACCACGGCACAACTATAGCGATCTGGTTCAGTTAGTCCTAGTGTGTGGTGGCCATGTATATGTGAAGAGGCTAGCACAAGACAGGCTATGGTGGAAAACTTCATCCAAGAATTCTTCGAATTAAAGATCATAACAATAACAACACGATCTCCGTTCTGCTGCATTCTTACAGCATCGATAACAGCTGACATCTGACGTTTACAAGGCCTACGTTGTCTGGACGTGTAAATGAAAGCCAATACGTTCTTATATGACAACTTAGTACTTAGTCTATTGAAGAGGTCTTATTATAATGCTTCCTTCTCCACATACATAATACTGAAGTTATCTTCATGTAATTTCATATGTAATGAAGTATTTGCACTCGAACCCTTGAATTTTATGAACTTTAATAATCCCTTGACCTGCAAAATAACTTCTGATTGCTCTAGCAGTATAGCTTATGTGTTGTGAAAGTATACATGGATGCCAAAGAGTGTTCACACAGGAACACTCAGTGGAACCACCTTCAATAGCCACATATAAAATTTGATGCCTTTGAGTATGCCAGTCATGAAATTAGTATTGCACCATAATCACAGGGACATACAACTCACTTGTGTTAAACTAAGAATAATTGCATTTTACTGGCACAACCTACCGTAACTTGAACCTTATTATTGGCGAACTAAGGCAACAAGCATATATTGCCATGAATGAATAGAATAGCAGGTTTGTTTGACCCGTGGCTGAGTGTCCCGGAGATGCTGGAAAAAACTGAACAGGCAAGCGCGTGACTATAGCCGCCGTTTATCTCGCGAATACCTACGCACAGACTTTCAAAAATGGCTCTGAGCACTATGGGACTTAAAATCTATGGTCATCAGTCCCCTAGAACTTAGAACTACGTAAACCAAACTAACCTAAGGACATCACACAACACCCAGTCATCACGAGGCAGCATAGACTTTCAAGAACTAACTTAAAGTGATGATCTCTCCCACGCATCGCTGCCGTAGGGATCGCGAAGACAAGATTTGAATAATTACAGCGCGCACAGATGCGTTTAACCAACGATTTTTCCCTTTCTTCATACCTTAGAGTAAGGGGAAGAAGTCTAATAAATTATACCATGGGAATTACTCTTTGCCATGCATTACACAGCAGCTTGCAGAGTATGAATGGCGTAGTTTGAGTTACAACAAACTTATCTCACTGGTTGTCAAAGCGATTGATGGTCTTAATAAGCTTGTAAACTATAAACAGTGAAAGAGGTTCGCTGTTCTTGCTGTTTTCTGTTCTTTCATAATATTGCAAAAATTTGTAAACCCGATCAACTGTTATACTCAGTAATAATTTTTTATAATATTTCAAAATTATGTAAGCCCATTCACAAGTTATATTCAGTGATTATGATAAATCGTATAACTAGTTAACAAGTCAACTTCACAAATGATTATTTTTATCAACCACGCATTCTGTTAATTGACTGCGAGAGCTGGCACAGTATCAGGTTATCACGGAACACATTGTCAAATTTTCGATTGGATACCTTTCAACTAAACCTGGAAGTTAGGATAAACGAAAAAGGGTTAAATTTTACATTCTCTTAGAATTTAAACGTAGTCCAGTATCCCGCAAACAGTTACCACTTGGTCTTGGCGGGGCACCAAAAAGTAAATAAATAAACGGCTAGGGATATTATTGTAACTTTTGATAAACACCTCAACTGGACATAAGTCACTGTTACCACGCGCCTGACTATGCACACCAGGAATACTTACACAGAATGTTAAATCTGTGTCCACACTCGTGCGGCCGAACCTCCACTACTGCAATATACTCAAAGGGAGAACTTAAGACGATGAGAACAAACGATGATTGCTAGTTGCTCTACTTCTGACACGCCTAAGAGTTTCTCGTTTTTTATCTCGTCAATGCCTCAGACTCTCAGATAGCAAGGTTACGGGCAGTCAAGTCGGTGACTACTGTACGTTGTGGCAGCTTCGTGCGCTTCTCATTGCGCAGACTCCTCAGTGACAGACATTATGGGCCCTATCATCACATAGCAATCCTAACTCAAGGGCTCGCTTACCTAGACCGCGGTCGTTATCCATATACAGGGTGTTACAAAAAGGTACGGAGAAACTTTCAGGAAACATTCCTCACACACAGGTAAAGAAAAAATGTTATGCGGACATGTGTCCGGAAACGCTTAATTTCTGTGTTAGGGCTCATTTTAGTTTCGTCAGTATGTACTGTACATCCTCGATTCACCGCCAGTTGGCCCAATTGAAGGAAGGTAATGTTGACTTCGGTGCTTGTGTTGACATGCGACTCATTGCTCTACAATACTAGCATCAAGCACATCAGTACGTAGCATCAACAGGTTAGTGTTCATCACGAACGTGATTTTGCAGTCAGTGCAATGTTTACAAATGCGGGGTTGGCAGATGCCCATTTGATATATGGATTAGCACGGGGCAATAGCCGTGGCGCGGTACGTTTGTATCGAGACAGATTTCCAGAACGAAGGTGTCCCGACAGGAAGACGTTCCAAACAATTGACCGGCGTCTTAGGGAGCATAGAACATTCCAGGCTATGGCTCGCGACTGCGGAAGACCTAGAACGACGAGGACACCCGCAATGGACGAGGCAATTCTTCGTGCAGTTGACGATAACCCTGATGTCAGCGTCAGAGAAGCTGCTGCTGTACAAGGTTACGTTGACCATGTCACTGTATGGATAGGGCTACGGGAGAACCAGTTGTTTCCGTACCATGTACAGCGTGTGCAGACACTATCAGCAGCTGATTGGCCTCCACGGGTACACTTCTGCGAATGGTTCATCGAACAATGTGTCAATCCTCATTTCAGTGCAAATGTTCTCTTTACGGATGCGGCTTCATTTCAACGTGATCAAATTGTAAATTTTCACAATCAACATGTGTGGGCTGACGAGAATCCGCACGCAATTGTGCAATCACGTCATCAACACAGATTTTCTGTGAACGTTTGGCCAGGCATTGTTGGTTATGTCTTGATTGGGCTTCATGTTCTTCCACCTACGCTCAATGAAGCACGTTATCATGATTTCATACGGGATACTCTACCTGTGCTGCTAGAACATGTGCCTTTACAAGTACGACACAACATGTGGTTCATGCACGATGGAGCTCCTGCACATTTCCGTCGAAGTGTTCGTACGCTTCTCAACAACAGATTCGGTGACCGATGGATTGGTAGAAGCGGACCAATTCCATGGCCTCCACGCTCTCCTGACCTCAACCCTCTTGACTTTCATTTATGGGGGCATTTGAAAGCTCTTGTCTACGCAACCCCGGAACCAAATGTAGACTCTTCGTGCTCGTATTGTGGACGGCTGTGATACAATACGCCATTCTCCAGGGCTGCATCAGCGCATTAGGGATTCCATGAGATGGAGGGTGAATGCATGTATCCTCGCTAACGGAGGACATTTTGAACATTTCCTGTAACAAAGTGTTTGAACTCACGCGGGTACGTTCTGTTGCTGTGTGTTTCCATTCCACGATTAATGTGATTTGAAGAGAAGAAATAAAATGAGCTATAACATGGAAAGTAAGAGTTTCCGGACACATGTCCACATAACATGTTTTCTTTCTTTGTGTGTGAGGAATGTTTCCTGAAAGTTTGGCCGTACCTTTTTGTAACATCCTGTACAAGACAGTTATAAACTGGAACCTCTTTTCAAGTAGTACTGCCCGACTCTTGAACAAGCTAACCTGCACTCTACAGACAATGCAGTACTCTATTTCTTTTAAGAAAGGTAAAGCACTACCTTTTGCCGTCCTCTGAACTAATTTAAGGCCCAAGCGACACAATCCGCGGCTTAGGGCGCCGAGCTGAGAGGGTCCCCGGAGGCGTCACCAATGTAAGGGCCACTTCACACGTGGACACCGAGAAGCGCTTCTTTCCAGGGCAACGAGCCTGCCCACGGCGCTGCGGGAAGGAAGAGCGGCTCTTTGTCGCCACGCTGCGCCACTTTGATCTGCCGATGCTCCCGCGCCGCCTTATTTCGATTCCGTTATGGGGAGTCCGATGAGCAGAACTGCTCTCTTTTGCCTCTCTTACTAAATAACAAAATCAAAAAGAGGTAACTTAAAAGTAAATTCTGAGTGCCAACGTTTGTCCAAGGAACAATAATTAAAAGTTTGCTAAAAGGGCAGCCAATTTACCCAACTGTTTGGAGGCTACAAGTGGTGAACATACGAGGATATGGGAAAGTAAGATCCGAGAGGTCACGAAATGGAAGCAACGGTGAAAATCAGATCAAACTTTGGTCAGATGTGTTGGACAGTGTTTCTAGCACGCCAGTCGATCGCGTCACATCTGTCATTTCAGTTCTGAGTACATGTGTATAAAATGCGAAGTACATCTACTTCTACAACTACGTGAATACTCTGCAATTCACATTTAAGTGCTTGGCAGAGGGTTCATCGAACCACAATCATACTATCTCTCTATCACTCCACTCCCAAACAGCGCGCGGGAAAAACGAACACCTAAACCTTTTTGTTCGAGCTCTGATTTCTCTTATTTTATTTTGATGATCATTCCTACCTATGTAGGTTGGGCTGAACAAAATATTTTCGCATTCGGAAGAGAAAGTTGGTGACTGAAATGTCGTAAATAGATCTCGCCGCGACGAAAAACGTCTTTGCTTTAATAACTTCCATCCCAACTCGCGTGTCATATCTGCCACACTCTCTCCCCTATTACGTGATAATACAAAACGAGCTGCCCTTTTTTGCACCCTTTCGATGTCCTCCGTCAATCCCAGCTGGTAAGGATCCCACACAGCGCAGCAATATTCTAACAGAGGACGAACGAGTGTAGTGTAAGCTGTCTCTTTAGTGGACTTGTTGCATCTTCTAAGTGTCCTGCCAATGAAACGCAACCTTTGGCTCGCCTTTCCCACAATATTATCTATGTGGTCTTTCCAACTGAAGTTGTTCGTGATTTTAAGACCCAGGTACTTAGTTGAATTGACAGCTTTGAGAATTGTACTATTTATCGAGTAATCGAATTCCAACGGACTTCTTTTGGAACTCATATGGATCACCTCACACTTTTCGTTATTTAGCGTCAACTGCCACCTGCAACACCATACAGCAATCTTTTCTAAATCGCTTTGCAACTGATACTGGTCTTCGGATGACCTTACTAGACGGTAAATTACAGCATCATCTGCGAACAACCTAAGAGTACCGCTCAGATTGCCACCCAGGTCATTTATATAGATCAGGAGCAGCAGAGGTCCCAGGACGCTTCCCTGGGGAACACCTGATATCACTTCAGTTTTACTCGATGATTTGCCGTCTATTACTACGAACTGCGACCTTCCACTGCGAAGCTTCGTCTGATTTCATGCAACCACACGTAATGTACATACAATTTATTTCCTTCTTCATGGAAATTCTGGGCAGGGGCAACGAGGATGCTCCTGCAGCGTTTTAAGTGGGAAGTGCTTCATCACCCAGCATACAGACTGGACTTGGCTCATTCTGATGTTCATCTCCGCCCACATGAACCGCTGGCTATAAAGCAACGTTTCCGGCACCGAAAACGAACTGCAGATCAGCGCAGAGAAGTGGGGGAAAGCGCAGGTGGCTGCTGCCTCCTATGACGAATGTATTGATACTACGTTACGACGAAGCGGCGACTACGCAGAGAAATAGCTGCTGCAAATAAAACATTTGATTTTCACTGTGGTTTCCATTTCGTGACCGATCGGACCTTCGTACTTTCTGAATAGACCTCGTATACGTGTCATCATCAGGCCGGGTGACAATGGGTCGCTGCTTTATTACAACAACCGAAGAATTTTCTCCTGATTGTTGCTGGTCTAGTGATACCTAAGGTTCGATTCACACGGTGGGCAACGTCACGTCAACGTCAACGCGGGTCACGTGACGTCGAAGTATTCGTCCAATGCTTTCAAATGGCGAGGTTCACACGGTGGGCAACGTCACGTCAACGTAAGTTTGCCTGCCGGCCGGTATACTTCGAAAGAATAGTTTGACATTGACGGTGGGGAACACGTGGTTGCAGAACTGCTTACGATTGGCTGTCACTTTTCTGTCTGTTATGCGGCTGCTCGCATGACACGAGTTTGATTCTGCTAGCAGTTTTCTCCACATCGAAAATATCTACTGAGTTTTTAGTTATAAAATGTTTTTATACAAACATGAACGACGAGAAGTTAATCGAAATTATTCCCCAAAAGTGGAGTTGTATGACATGAGCTGCAAAAAATACAGCGCCACTTTGTTTAAAGAAGAAATATGGAAGAAAATTGGATTGGTTATCGGTCGCCCAGGTAAATAACTATGAATATTGTAGGCCTACTGCAGATTATATTTATTTTGTATATAATGTATTTAGATGTACAACATCGCACCTGCATCTATTTATGTATGTATGTACTCACGATTAGGAGGTGAAAACGCTTAGCAAAGGTTAGAGCCTTCCCGCTTTCCAATTTCACAATTATTCGCGAGTCGTGTAAGTTTATTTCGACCATTTTTATATGTAATAATTATCATTACGAAGCAAATATGAGTATTCTACGCCACATAGTCATTTTGGCTAATAGTTTACTTATGTATAGTATTTATTTACATACTTTCTGGTACTGAGTCTCACTCAACATTTCGTATGGATACAGCTTATTTAAGTACAACTGCAGTAAAAAGTTCGATGTTCCACATTCATATACAGTGTGCAGTTGCTTCTCTGCAGTGCCAAAGTTTATGCAGGACGAACTGTAGCAGATTTAGATCTGCATAACACGGGGCCATAAATTGTGAATGTTTAGCCTATAGATCAATTTGTTGATAGTGTGCAGTATTACAATAAATATTCTGTTCTATAAAATACGTAAAGGTACAGAACAGGAATCCTCAAAGGAATTGGTAAAGCTGAAGCACCAGACTCACCTCAAATAAACCATTAGTTTTTCTCGTGGAGAAATTGCACGGCGCATGTTTGTGTCTTCTTTCTTGATGCTGCTGCTTATCAAAGACAGCAAATTAAAAAATTGCTGTCTCGACGTTCGTAAATATTTATAAAATGACGTCTCCTCTTCTTCCAGCTCTCTATACAATGTGTGATATTCGCCTTCACACATTCTCTTCAAAATCATTTTCTGCACCCACGTTCGTTTTGATTGCTTTGCCAATTTCCGCTCTCTTTCATCATCTAAAGCAATTGCAATCGTAGCAAGTTCATCAAGACTAAATATAATGTCCGCCATCCACACAGATTCATGTTCACTGACGTTGGAGTCAATAGAGATTGCCAGTTTTTGATCTGTGTTCGTGAATTAATTGCTTCTCAAGAAATTATGTGACAATGAAATTTTAATTCTTGAAAGTAGGCAACTGTATAAGGGCTCTGACAATCTCCCTGTTGTAATCGTCGGTGGTTAAAGTTTCGGTATGTATCTTTCTTTCTGCACTAATAGGTTGAGAGATTCTTTTCAAAGAACTGTAGGACTAGAAGATAAATTGAATGTAATTTTGTCATTCCTGTAGATGATCCAGAATGTTTGATTGGCCCTTGAATACATCTCCCGAATTTTCTGTGTTTTCTGTGTTTTAGTTCTTGATTGTGACAGCTAGAGAACTGAAGACTGAGTACTTGCGAGTAAGAAGACATGCTAACAGATCTTACGCAAGCGGGAAGAACATACAATAGTCGTCTTCTTGTTTGAGGAAGGTTTGCCTCCAACGTCCAGTGAGAACTTTAATTTTCTGAAATTTATCTGAAAATTTCTCACACTCCAAGCCCTACATCGATGGATGTTTTTCAGCTTCACAGATGAAATCTTCTCTACTGACTTCCATTTCTAGTGAACAGCATGATTCACACAACCGTACTACCAAGCAACAGTCAGCAACAGTCCCAGTACATCTACACCCACATCTGTACAGCTACTCCGCAAGCCACCGTACTGCTCATGGCCGAGAGTACCCTGTACCACCACTAGTCATTTCTCTTCTGTTCCGCTCGCAAACAGCGCGAGGAGAAAACGATTATCTATATGACTCTGTTGTTGTTTTTGTTGTGGTCTTCAGTCCTGAGACTGGTTTGATGCAGCCCTCCACGCCACTCTATCCCGCGGAAGCCTCTTCATCTCCCAGTACCTACTGCAGCCTACATCCTTCTGAATCTGCTTAGTGTATTCGTCTCTTGGTCTCCCTCTACGATTTTTACCCTCCACGCTGCCCTCCAATACTAAATTGGTGATCCCTCGATGTCTCAGAACATGTCCTACCAACCGATCCCTTCTTCTAGTCAAGTTGTGCCACAAGCTCCTCTTCTCCCCAATTCTATTCAATACCTCCTCATTAGTTATGTGATCTACCCATCTAATCTTCAGCATTCTTCTGTAGCACCACATTTCGAAAGCTTCTATTCTCTTCTTGTCCAAACTATTTATCGTCCACGTTTCACTTCCATACATGGCTACACTCCATACAAATACTTTCAGAAACGACTTCCTGACACTTAAATCTTCACTCGATGTTAACAAATTTTTCTTCTTCAGAAACGCTTTCCTTGCCAGTGCCAGTCTACATTTTATATCCTCTCTATTCCGACCATTATCAGTTATTTTGCTCCCCAAATAGCAAAACTCCTTTACTACTTTAAGTGTCTCATTTCCTAATCTAATTCCCTCAGCATCACCCGACTTAATTAGACTACATTCCATTATCCTAGTTTTGCTTTTGTTTATGTTCATCTCTGTATGAGCCATAATTTCTCATATCTATCTTCGTGGTCCTTACGCACAACGTATGTTGGCGGCAATAGAATCGTTCTGCAGTCAGCCTCAAATGTCGGGTCTTTCAATATTCTCAATTCGGTTACTGTTTCTCAAAAACACTGTCGATTTCCCTCCGGGGATTCCCATTTGAGCTCCAGGAACATGTCCGTAACACGTGTGTGTTGTTCAGATCTACGAATAAAAAATGTAGTACCCCACTTCTGGATTACTTCGTTGTCTTCCATTAGTCCGGCCTGGTACGGATCCAAAACACTCGAGCAGTACTCAAGACTAGGTTGCACCAACGTCCTATATACCGTCTCCTTCTCAAACGCCATACACTTTCCTAAAAATGTCACAATAAGTCGAAGTCAAGAGCCTTCCCTACCACGGTCCTCACATGCTCTTTCCGTTTCATATCGCTTTCCAAAGTTATGCCCAGATATTTAAACGACGACGCTGTCAAGCAAGACACTATTAATGCTGTATCCGAACATTACAGGTTTGTTTTTCCTACTCATCCGCATTAACTTTCATTTTTTCCACATTTAGAGCTATCTGCCATTCATCGCACCAACTAGAAATTTTGTTTGATCATTTTGTATCCTCCTACAGTCACTTAACTTAGCATCATCAGCAAACAATTGCAGATTGTGACCCACCCTGTCCGCCATATCAGTTATGCACATAGGGAACAACAGCGGACCTATCACATTTCCCTGGGGCACTCCTGACGATGACCTTGTTTCTCATCAAAACTCGCAGTCGAGAACAGCATACTGGGTTCTATGACTAAAAAAGTCTTCGAGCCACTCACATATCTGCTAACGAATTCCATATGCTCGTGCCTTCCTTAAAAGCCTGCAGTGGAGCACTGTATCAATTACTTACCGGAAATCTAGAAATATGGAATCTTCCTGTTTCCCTTCATCCGTAGTTCGCAGTATATCATGTGAGAAAAGGTAAGTTTAGCACGAGCGATGCTTTCTGAAGGCTGATTCGTGAATACAAGCTTCTCGGACTCAAGAAAATTTATTATCTTCGAATTGAGATTATATTCAAGGATTCTGCAGCACACCATTATTAGGGATATTGATCTGTAATTTTTAAGCTTCTTATACAAAGGACTTACCTGGCTTTTTCCCAATTGCGTGGGACTTCGCTGTCAGCGAGAGATTCGCGATAAATGCAAGCTAATTAAGTGGTAATACCGTAGAGTTCTCTTCGTAAAACCGAATTGGGATTCCACATGGACCCGAAGATTCATCTGTTTTCAATTCTTTCAGTTGTTTCTCTACGTCACCGATGTTAAATGCTATGTCATACTCACGGGAGTTTTTTCGAGAGTCAAATGATGGTATGTTTGTACGATTCTCCTGCGTGATCGATTTCTTTAACTCGATATTTAAAACTTCGGCTTCCGGTTTGCTGTCTTCAACTTGATGGAAGCTTTAGACCCGCTCAATGACTTTACACAAGACCAGAATTGTCCCGGATTCTCTGCAAGACCTTTTGCTAAGGTGTGATGGTGCTAGTTGAATGCTTCGCACAGACCATTTGACAAACGCACGAATCTCTTCTAACCTTCGCTTATCGTCTTTTGTGACATCTCTTTGAACCGAGAGTGCAACAAGCTCTGCTTCCTCTGTATTTTTTGAATTTCGCCATTAAACCTTGGTTGGTGTTTTCCATCCTTAATCCAGTTAGTAGGGACATAACTCTCCAGATCAAGTTTTACCGTCTTCTTAAGCTTTTCCCATAATTCTTCAACGTCCACCGTACTGGAACAACTAGGTGACGTCATTTCGCTGTCTAAGTGAGATGTTAACAGCTGGTTATCTGCTCTCTGTAGCAGAAACCCTCTCCTAGCCTTCTTAACTGGTTTACTGGCTTTCGTAACATAGTTGCTATAATGGCATCATGATCGCTAATTTCCGTTTCTGTACTGTCGTTGTCGATTAATGTCCGGCCTATATGTAGCAACAAGGTCTCATATGTTTCCATTGCGTATGGGGCCCCGAACTAGACGCTCAAGAGAGTTTTCAGGAAACGTGTTTAGTACTTCGCATGACTGTCTGTACTCCCCGCAATGAATCTCGAGCCAAATGTTAACATGCCGCGTTCTCAGTGGCTACTGTGAAGCTGCACTTAACCAGTGCTTGGCCGCTTAGCAACGCTAGCGAAAAGCGTCGTGCGAAGGCCCTTACAGCTTGTTGCTTCTAGTTGAGTAGAGTGCCGTATGTACTACATTTAGCAGTGAAAACCACATGGATCAAAGCGTACGGGGAAGAAGGAGGGATGCCGTGGGCGCCAAATGATAAAAGTTTCTGAAAATTATTAACGTGTTCTTTTGCGTTCTCTGTGCACTTTTGCAGGTTACCCATCTACATATTATTGGCGTTGATCAAGAAGAGCCACATGCAGGAAGTTCTGATCATTCTGGTTAGTACGGAAAAGACAATGAACGAATAATTGCAAAAAAAAAGAAAAAAAAAGATTATCTAGAGACGTTTGTTTTTACAGGAAACAACTGTGCGCTGTATTTTCAAAACATATTATGTGTCACTTGTTAAAGCACGCATCATCGCTTACGCGTTATTTACCACAAGCTGCAAACTTATTTACAGAGGTGCACTTACAACTCATATTATTTCGTATCACGTTCTCTTAGTTCACGCCTTGGAAGTAGCCGTCCAATATGTTTATCCGTTCTTGCATGTTTCCGTCATCTAGCTCTTCTCAAGTTTGCTTTATAATAAAAAATTTGTGAAGCCTGACATGGGCAAGGGGGAAGAGAGACTGCCGTCTTAGTGCGGTTTATAAACAAAAAATGTATAAAAATTCATGCACCATGAATTTACAATAGTATTTACGTGAATGCAATATACTGTAAAACTGGCCACCAGTAAAAGCCACGAAATCATATATGCCCTAAAAATAACTTATAAAGAATAAAAAAATTCAAATTATGCTCGAACACATTTGAGAATAGCATAACATACAGCACACGAAAAACATACTTCGTTATTGAAGATCTCTTCAAGTCTGGAAGCAAGAAAAAACATAGAAAAAGCATAATTTTACTATTTTTTTTAAAGTAACTCATTGTTCGCTTTCGCAAACACCTCCTCTTACATCACTTATCTGTGAAGAAGTCCAAGTTGCTGTCCCATGTCTTATCACATATATTGAGGTTGTTAGAGATGGTCACCCTGTTTCTTTAAGCATGAAAAAGAACGAAAACGTCCTACAATAGCATACTAGTAATTATCACAGATAAACCTACAAGAAACAGTTCATATGGCCTAATAACCATTATACATATTATAGATGTACGTACGAGGATTGGAACTTAAATAGTGGCAACCATTTATTCATAACCAACACAAAAGTGTTACGTGTTTGCATCTGTTACTGTCCTTCAAAGTAGTCGCCAGCGTTGTGTAGAACCCGTTGCCATCGATGTGGGAGGCGTAGTATACCGTTACCAGAGCCTGTTCTTTTGATGGTGCGAATGGAGCGGTCTACTGCCTGTCGAATCTCTGGAACAGTTCTGAAGCGAATGCTACGAAGTGGTTCCTTCATCTTTGGAATCAAATCAAAGTCACAAGGACATATGTCCGGGGAGTATGGTGGGTGGTACAGTACCTGTTACTGCCCGCCATCCATGTGGAGCACGTATTGGTCTCACCGTGGACTTCTAGTGCTCAACCACACACTATTGATATCTTCAAGGTGTACGGGCCTGAAGATGGCGTTGACGCAACGTCGAAACTAGTAGCCAAATAAATATGAAATCTTAAGTACAGCTGGAGGAGTTTCATTTTTAATAAAAATTATATCAGCTGATGTCACGCCATCATCCAATATAAACATGGATCTACGGAGTTTGCATTGTGCAAAGACAGACGATTGAGGAACTGCAGTAGTTTTGACAGGATGAGCGCATATGTTATATTCACGTCTGGTTGTAAGTTTTCTTGCCTAAGGCGCCACATTACATTAAATTAAACGTTTCATTGTAAGCCTTTTTGACATACTGTTTTAAATCAATTTCGTGTTCTTAAAAGTTTGGGTTTAAAAAAAAAAAAATACAACTGTTGTGTTACGCCTACCGCCTCAACTCCTGCCGTTCCACTGAATGCCCTGTAACATATCTACATCTACATCTACATTGATACTCCGCAAGCCACCCAACGGTGTGTGGCGGAGGGCACTTTACGTGCCACTGTCATTACCTCCCTTTCCTGTTCCAGTCGCGTATGGTTCGCGGGAAGAACGACTGTCTGAAAGCCTCCGTGCGCGCTCTAATCTCTCTAATTTTACATTCGTGATCTCCTCGGGAGGTATAAGTAGGGGGAAGCAATATATTCGATACCTCATCCAGAAACGCACCCTCTCGAAACCTGGCGAGCAAGCTACACCGCGATGCAGAGCGCCTCTCTTGCAGAGTCTGCCACTTGAGTTTATTAAACATCTCCGTAACGCTATCACGGTTACCAAATAACCCTGTGACGAAACGCGCCGCTCTTCTTTGGATCTTCTCTATCTCCTCCGTCAGACCGATCTGGTACGGATCCCACACTGATGAGCAATACTCAAGTATAGGTCGAACGAGTGTTTTGTAAGCCACCTCCTTTGTTGATGGACTACATTTTCTAAGCACTCTCCCAATGAATCTCAACCTGGTACCCGGCTTACCAACAATTAATTTTATATGATCATTCCACTTCAAATCGTTCCGCACGCATACTCCCAGATATTTTACAGAAGTAACTGCTACCAGTGTTTGTTCCGCTATCATATAATCATACAATAAAGGATCCTTCTTTCTATGTATTCGCAATACATTACATTTGTCTATGTTAAGGGTCAGTTGCCACTCCCTGCACCAAGTGCCTATCCGCTGCAGATCTTCCTGCATTTCGCTACAATTTTCTAATGCTGCAACTTCTCTGTATACTACAGCATCATCCGCGAAAAGCCGCATGGAACTTCCGACACTATCTACTATCTGCTGTATATATTCCAATCGCTGCCTTCCTCTACAATTACAGCCTCTACAGCTCCCTATAGTATCATGGAAATTATTCCCTGATGTCTCAAGACATGTCCTATCATCCTGCCCCTTATTCTTGTCAGTGCGTCCCACATTATACTTCTTTCCTCGCCGAGTGTGCCGATTCCTTACCTTACGTGTCCACCTAATTTCCAATGTTCTTCTGTAGCATATCTCAGACGGGCTCTGAGCACTATGGGACTTAACATCTGTGGTCATCAGTCCCCTAGAACTTAGAACTACTTAAACCTAACTAACCTAAGGACATCACACACATCCATGCCCGAGGCAGGATTCGAACCTGCGACCGTAGCGGTCACGCGGTTCCAGACTGAAGCGCCTAGAACCGCACGGCCACACCGGTCGGCTCTATCTCAGACGCTTAGAGTCTCTTCTTCCCCAATTTTCCCACAGTCCACGTTTCACTACCATCCAATGCTATGCTCAAATTAAGATCTATGTTTGATACTAGTAGACTTCTCTTGGCCAGGAATTCATTTTCTGCCAGTGCTAGTCTGTTTTTTATGACCTCCTTGCTCCGTCCGCCACGGATTATTTTGCTGCCTAGGTTGTACAATTCCTTAACTTCTACTTCATGACGTAATTCCTGGTGCTTAGTTTCTCACTGTTCTCATTTATACTAAATCTCATTAGTTTCGTCTTTCTTCGATTTACTCTCAATCCATAGTTTGTATTCAATAGATCGTTCATCCCATTCAGCACATCACGTAATTCTTCTTCACTTTCACTAAGGATAGCAATGTCATCAGCGAAACTTAAGATTGATATCCTTTAACCTTGGATTTTAATCCCACTTTCTTTTACTTCCGTCATTGCTTATTCGATGTATAGATTGAACAGTAGGAGCGAAAGACTCCATCCCTGTCTTACACGCTTTTTAATCTGACCATTTCGTACTTGGTCTTCCATTCTTATTATTCCCTCTTGGTTCTCGTACATATTGTATATTACCCGCCGATACTTATAGCTCATCCTTATTTTTCTCAGAATTTCGAACATCTTGCATCATTTGGCTGTGAATGTGTCTTGATTCTTTTTCAGTCTTTCTTCCATTATCAACCGCAACGTCAGAACTGCCTCACTAGTCCTCCTTTCTTAAAGCCTAACTGGTCTTCATCTAATACATCCTCAATTTTCTTTTCTATTCTTCTGTATATTATTCTTGCCAGCAATTTGGATGCGTGAACTGGTAAGCCGATTCTGCGATAATTCTCTTACTTATTACTTATAGGCTCTTGCTATCTTAGAAATTGTGTGAATGATGTTTTACCGAAAGCCAGATGGTATATCGCCAGACTGGTTTATTCTACCCATCAACTTGAATAGTCCTTTTATTGCACTTCCCCATTGATTTTAGAAATTCTGTTGGAATATTATCTATTCTTATCTGAATGTTATCTACCCTTATTTGATTTTAAGTGGTCCAAAGCTCTTTCGAAGTTTGACTCTTAACACTGGACCCTCTATCTTGTCACTGTCGACTTCTGTTTCTTTTTCTATCACATCAGACAAGTCCTCCCAATCACAGAGGGCTTCGATGTACTGTTTCCAACTATCTGCTCTCTCTTCTGCGTTTAACAGTGGAAGTTGCATTGTGTGCTGTTCTTTTTCTTTGTTAAAAATTTGGTTATTTTTATTAATATTATTGTTACTGTATGTGCAAGAGAAGGAAATTATATTTTTCGCGTAAACTTTACTTCATTTCAATAACAACAACAACAATAATAAATGTTTCTTAGGGATTGCTACCTGCGGTCATTTGAGGAGTGAAATGGAATGAAGCATTCCTTTTACACGGTTGAAGAACCGGTGTATCGAATTCAACAATTCTATTAATGTTTACGAGACTGAAAGGTGTTAGTTGTTTTGCTTCGCCCCTGGTTGGTGAAGAGACAAAGGATTATGGTGGGCGAAATTAAAACTGACATCGAATTAGTGTTTAGTACTGGTTCCTTCCCTGCAACAACATGTCAAAAATACTTCTCATCAAACACTCTCTTTGTTTTTATAACTAGTTGGAGGTTCACCATAAGTGCCATGGAAATCTAAAGAATTAATGAATATTTTAAGCCATAAAAGTAAAATAATTTAATTCAAGTTTAACCCTGATCAAGGAAAACGCTAGAGTCGGTACAGCCTTATGGAGCAACAATCATATTTCAAAAACGTTTTCACACATTGCTTAATTTATTTCCAATGCTAAGAGGAGAACAATATGGGGCACAAGGTGGCGTAACCTGGCACTAAACAAACTGGATCCTGAACTAACAATTCATTGATATTAACTGAATATATAACGTTAAATCAATGAATAAGATCATTATGTTCGGTTAAATGCTACTGTCCCATAAGCATTTGTTGTCAGAAATTAATATAGTTTGCAATGTGATAAGCGTGATAACACCTCTAGGGACTGAAATCTAACATTTCAAGGATCATTAGCCGGGGGGTACAAAACATGCGCTGTTCCGGTATGGAAGCAGACGTGATTGTAGATGTGGATGCATTAACGACAAGTGTTACCAGTCGAGCACAGGCTTTAACCGGAAGAGCCAGGTTATAGTTCTGTTAAATGAAGCGTTGATTTACGGTACCAGGATGCGTTACTGTAGGCCCGGAATTTTCAACGTGTGTGTCCAGGCTATGTTTGCAAACTCATGGCACCACACTGATTCGCTACGACTATCTTCTCATCACGAAAACTAATTTGGATGATTATGAGTCGGCCGAAGTGGCCGAGCGGTTTTAGGCGCTACAGTCTGGAACTAAGCTACCGCTACGGTCGCAGGTTCGAATCCTGCCTCGGGCATGGATGTGTGTGGTGTCCTTAGGTTAGTAAGGTTTAAGTAGTTCTAAGTTCTAGGGGGCTGATGATATCAGAAGTTAAGTCCCATAGTGCTCAGAGCCATTTTTTGATGATTGTGAACATTCTCTACTCCTGAAAGTGCTGATGCTGTCAGGTTACTCCACGTCTTAACTTCCTAACAAAACCGTCTTGCAAATATTACATTTCGACTTACACACTCAGCTTAGAGATACAGCACCTCGCACGTCCGCTTCGTCCGACATCTTCTTTTCCTCTCTGCTGCCTGTTTACTGTCCGTCTGTCTGCCGACTACACACTGACCAGTGTCCTATTGCGAACTAACCCGTCTGACGTCTCTCCAAAGCACAATTCTGCGTCTGCGTTTTTTTGGAGGTTCCTATCCGACCAGTCCACTGCCACGCTCTAGAGTACGAACACTGGGCCAATCACAGCTTGCGAGAAAACGCGGGAGGAAGACGTCTTGGGCTCCTTCAAGAACCGGAAGACGATCCCGAACGTTCTAGAAGCTTCCACAGCGAATCTAGAACAGCCAATGAAACTTCCCGCCCGCAAAAACTTCTCGCCTCCCGGGTCATGTAGGCAACTCAGGAATCAGTAGGTGTACTTGCTGACCGTATTTGTGCAGGACCACCTTGACATTACCACTCGAAACCTAACGGAAACTCCCCAAAACTCATCCAGCAAAACCTGGACAGAAGCGTGTCTCAGCACACTGCCCAGCTTTCAACATGCGTTTCATACAAGGTACTTAACGTGCTTGGAGTAGAGGCTGCCGATTATAAAGGAGAATGAAAATGTAAAACACATGTTCAGCAGTCCAGTTACTCTAGACGTGGTTGAGTGTTTATGGAAAAAGTTCAAGGCAATCGTGAACTGCGTTTTAGACAGGTACGTGCCGAGTAAAACTGTGAGGGACGGGGAAAACCTACCGTGGTTCAACAACAACGTTAGGAAGCTACTGCGAAAGCAAAGAGAGCTTCACTGCAACTTTAAACGCAGCCAAAACTTCTCAGACAAACAGAAGCTAAACGATGTCAAAGTTAGCGTAAGGAGGGCTATGCGTGAAGCGTTCAGTGAATTCGAAAGTAAAATTCTATGTACCGACTTGACAGAAAATCCTAGGAAGTTGTGGTCTTACGTTAAACCAGTAAGTGGATCGAAACAGCATATCCAGACACTCTGGGATGATGATTACATTGAAACAGAGGATGACACGCGTAAAGCTGAAATACTGAACACTAAGCACAAAGGAAGACCGCACTGCAGTTCCTTCTCTAAATCCTGGCACGAACGAAAAAATGGCTGACATCGAAATAAGTGTCCAAAGAATAGAAAAGCAACTGGAATCACTCAACAGAGGAAAGTCCACTGGACCTGACGGGATACGAATTCGATTCTACACAGACTACGCGAAAGAACTTGCCTCCCTTCTAACAGCCGTGTACCGCAAGTCTCTAAAGGAGCGGAAGGTTCCAAATGATTGGAAAAGAGCACAGGTAGTCCCAGTTTTCAAGAAGGGTCGTCGAGCACATGTGCAAAACTATAGGCCTATATCTCTCACATCGATCTGTTGTAGAAATTTAGAACATATTTTTTGCTCGCGTATCATGTCATTTCTGGTAACCCAGAATCTACTATATAGGAATCAACATGGATTCCGGAAATAGCGATCGTGTGAGACCCAACTCGCTTTATTTGTTCATGAGACCCAGAAAATATTAGATACAGGCTCCCAGGTAGATGCCATTTTCCTTGACTTCCGGAAGGCGTTCGATACAGTTCCGCACTGTCGCCTGATAAACAAAGTAAGAGCCTACGGAATATCAGACCAACTGTGCGGCTGGATTGAAGAGTTTTTAGCAAACAGAACACAGCATGTTGTTCTCAATGGAGAGTTCGTCTACAGACGTTGAAAAAAAGTAACCTCTGGCGTGCCACAGGGCAGTGTTATGGAACCATTGCTTTTCACAATATATATAAATGACCTAGTAGATCGTGTAGGAAGTTCCATGCGGCTTTTCGCGTATGATGCTGTAGTATACAGAGAAGTTGCAGCATTAGAAAATTGCAGCGAAATGCAGGAAGATCTGCAGCGGATACGCACTTGGTGTAGGGAGTGGCAACTGACCCTTAACATAGACAAATGTAATGTATTTCGAATACATAGAAAGAAGGATCCTTTATTGTATGATTATGTGATAGCGGAACAAACACTGATAGCAGTTACTTCTGTAAAATATCTGGGAGTATGCGTACGGAACGATTTGAAGTGGAATGATCATATAAAATTAATTGTTGGTAAGGCGGATGTCAGGTTGAGATTCATTAGGAGAGTCCTTAGAAAATGTAGTCAACAAGAGAGGTGGCTTACAAAATACTCGTTCGGCCTATACTTGAGTATTGCTCATTAGTGTGGGATCCGTACCAGGTCGGGTTGACAGAGGAGATAGAGAGGATCCAAAGAAGAGCGGTGTTTTTCGTCACAGGGTTATTTGGTAAGCGTGATAGCGTTACGGAGACGTATAGCAAACTCAAGTGGCAGACTCTTCAGGAGAGGAGCTCTGCATCGCGGTGTAGCTTGCTGTCCAGCTTTCGAGAGGGTGCTTTTCTGGATGAGGTATCGAATATATTGCTTCCCCCTACTTATACCTCCCGAGGAGATCACGAATCTAAAATTAGAGAGATTCGAGCGCGCACGGAGGCTTTCCGGCAGTCGTTGTTCCCGCGAACCATACGCGACTGGAACAGGAAAGAGAGGTAATGACAGTGGCACGTAAAGTGCCCTCCGCCACACACTGTTGGGTGGCTTGCGGAGTATAAATGTAGATGTAGATGAAACAGTTGAAAAGAATTGGATTGATGACCGATGTGATACACAGACAAGTTTAGATGTACAGATTATGAAGAGGGTACCAAAATCAATGCAATTCTTTCAAGATGATCCCTGAGTACGTGAAATAATTTGAGATTCGCTGCTAAGTCTAGTGTAGTATTTTATCCAAATGCGAGGGCACATGGAACACCTAGGACGACTGTTACTGTACAGTAAACGGTAAAATATAGTGTGCTGAAGCAGTGTTGTATAATTCTCGTTCAGGCAGGTCATGTGACAAATTTGGGCTGAATTACATGGAGATTTAGTCGAATATTTACGTTTCAGATACATTTTCACATCAGAGGACAATGTTTCACGCAGAAGTCGTTACGTCTCGCAACCATGAGTTTGTAGTTTACTCGTAAATGTCGTTTTACATCGCCTCTTAGTGTTGGTAGAACGTGTTTTTTCCTGTCTTTATAGAGTTACACCCTCGTCACCTCCCGTTATTAATTATGATACACACTATATACACCTATAAACCATTGTATTGCGCATGGCATAGGGTACTTAGTACCAATGTTAGCGATGTCCTATTTCATTCGTTTCGAGTACTGAGCGAGAGCAGAATTGCTGTCGGTATTTCACTATATGCACCCTATATCTCTTTATCCTGTTTTCACAATACCTCGAATACAGTTGTAGAAAGTACACCAGCAGCCGTTATTTTTGAAAACTTTATTTAAGCCACTAGTTTCAACATCTCAGTAGCGTCTTCTTCAGGCTTCAATACATCGAACGTTTGCTGTATTCCAGTAGTATGTCTACATCATACAGGAACCACTGTACTAACTGGATTCTGTGTAAGTGTGTGCTCTGTATGAAAACTACATCGTCTTCCTTCCAAGGTTTCACACTGAAGTTCCCCGAGCTTTACTATTACAGATTCATATAGGCTTCAACGTCTAGTTAATGGTCCTAAGAGGGTGGTTTGGAAAGTTCTCGGAACGGAATAGAAAAAAAGTACTTACATCACTGAAACTTTATTTTTCAATGTAGTCTCCTTGTAGACTAATGCACTTGGTCCAACGATGTGCCAGTGCCTTGATGCCATCTTCGAGAATGAGTTTCCTCCAGACCTGCAAAGTTGTCAACTCCGGCTATGAGTTCTTCGTTTCAAGTGAATCTTCGTGTACCAAGAAAAATTTTCTGTTTTGGGAAGAGATGGAAGGCTGACGGAGCCATATCAGGTGAAAAAAGAGCACACGGGTGCGGGCGCGCGCCAAGAGTCGCGGCACCCATCTTGCAGATAGTTTTTTCATTTCTAATTCTTCCGTTAAAATGTGACATACCCTTTCAGATGACATCTGGCATGCGTGAGCAATTTCTTGCACTTTCAGTCGGCAATCCTCCATGACCATTCTGTGCACTTTTGCATTGATTTCTGGAGTAGTGACACATCTTGGCCGACCACTGCGCGGATCATCTAAGCTCTCCCGACGAAATTTTAATTCATTTGTCCATTTGGCCGCAGTTGAATGTGAAGGAGCATAGTCCCCCAGTGTATTCTGGAAATCGGCATGAATGTCGTTTGCTTTCATACCTTTCTTTACGAAGTACTTAATCACTGCTCGGCTCTCGATGATTTTTTCCATCTTCGCAAATCACTACGCGGGAACAACAACAGAGCCAAGTCACCGCCACAGCTCTCTTCCAAGAGCACTGTCGTGGCACGTGTTTACAAGCAACAGGCCATTGAACATCACGTGAACAACTCGTTGCGCTAGCGCTGACCTCTCGTGGTGGTTCCGAGATGTATATTGAGAGCATTAGAGGTCATATTACGCTTCATCTCTGTTGAACATTCACCGTCCAGTACAACTTCCCGGGTACCGCTGTAACCCACAACAACAAGATAACACTTTTAAAATTAGAATATTTACTGGTCATAAACATTAACACAAGTTAAGTCTACGACTCTTTGTATTTAAAAAAAATCTACGAAACACGTGCCAGAAACTCAGCGCCAATCATAGGATATAATCTATTGCACCGCAAAAAGATATCATGGGCAAAGGCAAAATTTTCTCCAATCAGCTTCAAGCCAAATTAAACCACGCCAGCGAGCCGTGTAGCAATCAGAATGACAAGCAGGCGGAGCGCCAATGCTGCCAATAATATGGTGCACTCCGGAAGCCACAGTTTCACCTCGCTCTAGCGAGAAGCCTAAATCGTTAATTCAGCGACATCTCATCAATGAGAAGAGATTTATTTACTTATGTATTTATTTATTTACGCGTCCAGTTCCGCAGGACCAAATTGGGAAGCAAATCTCCAAGGTCATGGAACGCGTCAGAACATGAAATTACAACTTTAAAGTTGTAAGAGATAAAATAAAATGTTTACGAACCCAAAATAAGTCAAGTCATAAATTTAAGTAAACGCAGTCAACCATATAACATAAGAATCAGTCTAATTTTTCAAGGAACTCCTCAACAGAGTAGAAAGAGCGGTCAATGAAGAATATCTTCATTTTAGATTTGAAAGCGCGTTGATTACTGCTAAGATTTTTGAATTCTTGTGGTAGCTTACTGAAAATAGATGCAGCAGTATAACGCACACCTTTCCGTACAAGAGTCAAGGAAGTGCGATCCAAATTCAGATTAGATTTCTCCTAGTATTAACTGACTGAGAGCTGCTAATTCTTGGAAATAAACTGATACTGTTAAAAAGAAACGACATTAAAGAATGCATATATTGAGATGACAATGCCAGAATACCCAGACTAGTGAACAGGAATCGACAAGATGTTCACGAATTTACTCCACTTATTGCCCGAAATGCCCGTTTCTGAGCCAAAAGTATCCTTTGAGAATGGGAAGGGTAACCCCAAAATATGATACCATACGGAGTAAGCGAATGAAAATAAGCAGAGTAGATTACTTTTCATTTCGAATTATCACTACTTCAGACACTGTTAGAATAGTAAAAGTGGCAACATTAAGCCTTTGAACAAGATCCTGTACGTGGGATTTCCACGACAGTTTACTATTTACCTGAACACCTAGAAATTTGAGCTGTTCAGTTTCACTAACCGTATGCCCATTCTGTGAAATTTTAACTTCTGGTTGTATTGAATTGTGTGTTAGGAACTGTAAAAACTTGAGTCCTACTATGATTTGGCGTTTATTTTCTACAAGCAATGAACTTATCTCACGAACTGCACTATTTGAAACAGAGCCAGTGTTTCACACACATCTTTTACTACCAAGCTAGTGTCATCAGCAAACAGAAATATTTTAGAATTACCCGTAACGTTAGAGGGCATATCATTTATATAAATACGGATCAGGAGTGGCCGCAAAACTGATTCTTGGGGCATCCCCCATTTTACCACACCCCACTCAGAGACCACATCACAGCCATTCTCAACACTTTGAATAATGACCTTTTGCTGTCTGTTGTTAAAGTAAGAGGTGAATCAATTATGAGCTGCTCCCCGTATTCTGTAATGATTCAACTTCTGGAGCAATATTTTGTGATCAACACAATGAAACGCCTTAGACAAATAAAAAATATGCCTAGTGTTCGAAACCTTTTGTTTAATCCATTCTGTACCTCACAGAGAAAAGAATATAGCATTTTCAGTTGTTAAACGACTTCTAAAGCCGAACTGTATATTTGATGGTAAATTATGTGATATAAAATGATCAATTATCCTTACATACACAGCCTTTTCAATAACTTTAGCAAACACTTATGGCATATAAATAGACCTAAAATTGTCTATATTATCCCTTTCTCCTTTTCTGTGAAGTTGCTTTACAACTGAGTACTTTAATCGATCAGAGAACTGACCATTCTTAAAAGAAAAATTACAAATATGGCTAAGCTCAGGGCTAACATGTGCAGCACAGTACTTTAATAATCTGCTAGGCACACTATAATATCCTCAAGAGTCCTTAGTCTTCAGTGATTTAATTATTGACTCAATTTCCTTCTTGTCAGTATCACAGAGGAGTATTTTAGGCATCAGTCTCGGGAAGGCGTTTTCCAAGAGTGTTACATGATTCCCTGTAGTAACTAAGGTTTTATTTAATCCATCAGCAATGCTCAGAAAATTATTGTTAAACACTGTGCATATATCTCACTTAACAGTAACAGATATATATTTACTACGAATTGACTTCACATCGTCGACCTTGTGCTGCTGGCCAGACACTTCCTTCACAACTGACCATATGGTTTTAATTTTTGCGTGCGAATTAGGTATTCTATTTGCGTACCACATAGCCTTCCTAATAACATTTTAAGCACCTTAGAATACTGTTTGTAATGGGCTACTCTAGCTTGATTGTGACTACTTCTAATGTATTGATATAATTCCCGCTTTGTTCTACATGATATCCTTATCCCATTAGTCAGCCACCCACGCTGCCTTTTACTGCTAAACCCCGTTTAGAAAGTTCGAATGGAAAGCAAATCTGAAAGAACATGAGACGTGTGTTAAGGAAAGCATTATATTTATCATCTATGTTATCGGCACTATAAACCTCCTGCCACTCTTGTTCCTTAACGAAGTTTGAAAAACTCTCTATTGCCGTTGGATTAACTTTCCTACATTAATTAATTATATGTAACATTTGTTTGAGTACAAAGGTCTTTTAGTACTAAAATTTGGGCATCATGGTCTGAAAGGCCATTCACCCTTTTGCTAACGCAATGCCCATCTATTAATGGAGAATGAATAAAAATATTGTCTGTTGCTGTGCTACTGTTCCCCTGAACCCTTGTTGGAAAAAACACAGTCTGCATCAGATCATTTGAGTTTAGGAGATCTTCCAACATCCTTTTTGTTGCACAATTACATACAAAATTAATACTAAAGTCACAACATATAACTAATTTCTGGTGCTTCCTGTAAAGTGAACCAAGAACCTCTCTAGTTTGAGCAGAAATACTCTGAAGACAGGACACCTATAAACAACAACAATTAGAAGGTTAGTTCCACTAAATTAAACGGCCCCTGCACAACATTCAAATACCTGTTCAGTGCAGTGCCGTGATACACCTACGGACCCAAACGGAATACTGTTTTTTACGTAAATGGCCACTACCTTAACTCCGCAAGGAACTCCTTGAAAAACAGCCAGCTAATCTGTATCCTGGTAAATGAAACCTCTGAATTGTCAAATTATTTAAGTGGTGCTCCGGTATACCAATAATGTCAGTCAACATCTATAAGCAGATCACTAACTTTATCTCTAATACCTCTTATATTTTGATGAAATATGCTAATGCCTTCTCTACTTCGATAGCTAACCTTCTCTAAAGGTGATTCCTTAGTTAGAGGGACTTCCTTTAAGCAGTTATACCTATCAGCTGACTTCAGTCTAAAAAATGTGTACCACTAACCCTGCTCCACCCACAATCACTACATTATCCCCTTTCGTAAAATTCCTACATAGATCCCCTATGCTGTCAGTCATCTGAGCCCACACTGCACTAGGCTTCACAACGCTAGTGACCTGGTACTCACTTCCCAACTCTTCCTCCAACTGCTGGCCACACCTCTACTGTGCAAACTACCTAGCAGCAGAACCTTTTTCTTTCTGCAACAAACTTAGGCCTCCTAGCCGCTGAGGACTGCTGCATGTTTCCTACACCTACAGTTACAAGACGCTCCTCTCCTCTCAGCTGTGACAGTTGGTCAAATCTATTGCATGTACGCAAAGTAAAACTGAATACCTCGTCATCCTAGCTGCCTCCTTGCCAACTGCCAGTTCCCATTTCCTAGCACCCTCCACTGTCCTCAACCTATCTAGTTCCTCCTTTGCGTATTGTTATTGCCACCTGAAGATCACAGATCTTACGCTCCTGCTCCTCTGTCAACTCATTTCTACTACAAATTCTGCATTCCAAGGATAGGATCTCGCTAGGACGCCCACTGATTGCCCGATTACATTCCCCCCAATGAAAATACTACTTACAAACCTACGACGAAGCCTACATTTCTCACTCATGGTATAATTTTACAGTTACTAGAAGAAAAGTAAACGTCTACGTTACCTAAGTTCAGTTACACCTGTAGAACTATTTATAGAACTAACAGTAGTGGCCTGTAAATTCTCTGTCTACTAAAAAAGCAACAAATTTTATTAATACTACTAGAACACAAATAATACCAATACCAACAAAACTTCAGACAGTTTATTAGCTAAAACCAAAACTAAAAGCGGCCACTGCAACACTCATCGAAGCTAAAACAGTGAATGAAAAAGTTACTGAAGTATTTCACTAGTAACAACAAGAAACGTCAGCTGGAAACTACCGCACGAAATTTACTAAACGACCTCAACGCACACAAAACTCTAAAAAACACAGTTAACGAACACCTCCGAAAGTTTATTGAACCGTTATTTCGCCACAAACAGCACAAGACACCGTTGAAACTGCATAACAGCGCACAAACAGTTTTGTCAGCACTTAATATACGAACGGCTACAGCTGCAACTGCAAGAACCACTAGAGCTGCAACTTCATTCTGACAGCACAGTACGATGCCGCAAGAACGAGTTGATGTTCCATTAGAATGCCCATCAGCCCACCCACATGGTGGAATAACATCAACCTGAAGCCCTAAAAGCCACTGTTGTGCCATGAAGATGCGGCGAAGAACACTGATGAGCCCAGAAAGCCTAGCTAAATCCTGTCATCCTCATCAAGACATAAAGTCATTGGCTCATACGAACAGTAATCAATACTCAGGCTTCCAAGGTTAACGCTATTCAGTTACAGTGAGCGAGCTATGGTTTCGATCCAGTGACGTGCTGTCTCCCTTTACTAGAAGACTTCTACCTTCGAGATTGCTGCTTACCTGGTCTGCCGAACCTGGTCTTGAGCTGTCACCATCTTACTCACTGGTGTGAAGTGTTTGGGACCTACCTCAGTAGTGCTGAGAACTGAATTGATGATGTCTGGCGCACCACCAACCTGCCACTCTATTCGGGTGGTGTGCTAAAGATTGGTGCTGCCGACTTGCCTCTACAAGGAGACACCACTGTCCATGGGCTGGGAGGCATGCTGCAACTCTGCGCTACCATCTGTCAGTGCTGGAGTTTACTCGAGCACACCCCTTCGATGTCCACGAGAATGTCTTAGTAACACAGAGCCTACAGAATTGTCGTCGACACCATTGTACAAGCTGCACCTGTCGCCAGCTGCTCGGTGTTAAGTTAGCCGCCGCAGTGGACACAACGCCCTCGAGAATGTGCTGAGATATACGAGTCAGCACGTTCCACTTTGCGTGCTGTGTTCGCAGTCTTCCTCGTTGCTGCCACGGGAGATTTTAATGCACTCAACTGGAATGAATATATGTTTTCCTAGTGCTATACGAGATGAAAGGATAATACCGAGGGAGACTTGCAGACTCTGGGTCTGGGAGATGAAAATGCAGCTGACAGAAAAGTGTGGAAGGCTGTACTGAGTGAGGCTAAGGACCGGATGCGGTTTGTGTTAGTAAGCAATGCTATTTCATTAGTGCGCAGAATGCCTACCGGCCTTCGCCACTTTATCATCCTGCAACCGTGAGTGTCTCAGGCCAACAACGTGAGAAAGTTTGATTTGTGTCTCACACTATCTTGACCACAGTAGCACAGTCATCCAAACGTACTGTTTCCCTGTCAGTCACTTGCAGTTCAGTCTTGCGGATGAAGTCCGGCAGCACTATTTACGGCAAGATGACAGCGTAATCAAACGGAGCCGACAGATGCCGCTACCAGAATCCAACGGCGGTGATCTGTTTGAGGGAGCTGCCAGGAGAGAACTGACTTCCACCAACTCTTCGGCCGGTTGCGTCTTCATCCTCCCAATTCCCCATGCAGTCCACGCTGATGGCCGGCGATCTTTGACGGAGATGATAATCATACGACATCCATAGTCTTTGTCAGCGATGCGTCAATCAGTTGAGAATAAATATATGAGAAGTTTTATAACTATAATGTACATCGAATCATTCACATATCTGTAAACATACTTCGCAGCAACACATCTTTGTTACTAGTCGACTATCTAGTACAGCATCGAACGTCTGTTGGGATAATGTTCACATTTTTTGCGCTGCTAATTCCTCTCCCAGATGTTCATTAGCCGTGCTTTGTAACAGGTTCCAGAAGTTTCTTTCCTCTGACAAACTCTTCATCTCAGAGTGGCACACACACCTATGTTCTCAGTTATTTGTTGGATATATTCGGATCTGTGTCTTTCACTACAGCGTTTACCTTCTACAACTCACTATAGCACCAAGGCAGTTATTCCTTGATGCTTTGACACATGTCTTATCATTCAGTTTCCTCCTCTTGTCAAGATTTTTCACATGTTCCTCTCCTCACCGATTATACGGAGAACCACCTCATTTTTTTTATCTAATCAGTCCACTTAATTTACAACATCCTTCTTTAGCGCCACATCTCTAACGACTCGATTCTCTTCTTTCTCTGTTTCCCCGTAAACTATGACTGATTTCCAAGCACTGTTGTGCTCTAGACGAACCTTCTCAGAAATTTCTTCCTCATATTGAATATGTTACTAAGCTACTACCCGTTTTGCCTGTATTACTCTGCTTTTTACAATCGCCTAATCAAAATTCCTTCGTGTTTCGTACTTCTTAATCCCCAATTCGATGGTACGTTTCTCATTAAAGTTATTTCTCCTATACTTCATTTTTTAGTCGGTTTGCTCTCAATCCAAAAAATGTGCTCTTTAGACTATTCATGACATTCAACAAGTCCTTAGTTCTTTCTCATTTTCACCAAGGATAGCAATACGTCATCAGCAACACTGATCGTTGATATCCTTTCAGCCTGACTTTTAATCCCACTGCTGAACTTTCTTTCTAATTCCATCTTTGGTTCTTCGATATACAGATTGAGTAGTAATGGCGTTAGGCTACATCCCTGCCCGCTTTTCGTATAAGCATTTCGTTCCCGGAATTTCATTCTTATTTTTACCTCTTGATTCTTGTACATATTGCATATTTTATTTTACGCATCTTTCCACGTAGATTACTCTTACTTTTCTCGCAATTTCGAACATTTTGCATCATTTTAGATTGTAGGAGGCTTTTCCTATATCTTATTCCGCTTTCAGTCGCAGCTGTAGAACTTCAACTATCCTAAAACCCATCTGTTTGTCAGCTGATAGATCCTCAATTTTCTTTTCCATTCTTCTCAATATTTTTCTTCTAGTCAGCAATTCCCCCCCCCCTCCCCCCCCCCCCCACCCCATGAACCATGGACTTTACCGTTGGTGGGGAGGCTTGCGTGCCTCAACGATACAGATAGCCGTACCGTAGGTGCAACCACAACTGTTGAGAGGCCAGACAAACGTGTGGTTCCTGAAGAGGGGCAGCAGCCTTTTCAGTAGTTGCAGGGGCAACAGTCTGGACGATTGACTGATCGGGCCTCGTAACACTAACCAAAATGGCCTTGTTGTTCTGGTACTGCGAACGGCTGAAAGCAAGGGGAAACTACAGCCGTAATTTTTCCCAACGGCATGCAGCTTCACTGTATGATTAAATGATGATGGCGTCCTCTTGGGTAAAATATTCCGGAGGTAAAATAGTCCCCCATTCGGATCTCCTGGCGGGGACTACTCAGGAGGACATCGTTATCAGAAGGAAGAAAACTTGCATTCTACGGACCGGAGCGTGAAATGTCAGATCCCTTAATCGGGCAGGTAGGCTAGAAAATTTAAAAAGGGAAATGGATAGGTTAAAGTTAGATATAGTGGGAATTAGTGAAGTTCGGTGGCAGGAGGAGCAAGACTTTTGGTCAGATGAATACAGGGATATAAATACAAAAGCAAATAGCGGTAATGCAGGTGTAGGTTTAACAATGAATAAAAAAATAGGAGTACGGGTAAGCTACTACAAATAGCATAGTGAACGCATTATTGTGGCCAAGATAGACACAAAGCCGACGCCTACTAGCCAACTAGCTCTGCAGATGACGAAGAAATTGATGAAATGTATGATGAGACAAAATAAATTATTCAGGTAGTGAAGGGAGACGAAAATTTAATAATCATGGGTGACTGGAATTCGAGTGTAGGAAAAGGGAGAGAAGGAAACATAGTAGGTGAATATGGATTGGGTCTAAGAAATGAAAGAGGAAGCCGTCTGGTAGAATTTTGCGCAGAGCATAACTTAATCATATAGCTAACACTTGGTTCAAGAATCATGAAAGAAGGTTGTATACATGGAAGAACCCTGGAGATACTAAAAGGTATCAGATAGATTATATAATGGTAAGACAGAGATTTAGGAACCAGGTTTTAAATTGTAAGACATTTCCAGGGGCAGATGTGGACTCTGGCCACAATCTATTGGTTATGAACTGTAAATTAAAACTGAAGAAACTGGAAAAAGGTGGGAATTTATGGAATTGGGACCTGGATAAATTGAAAGAACCAGAGATTGTACAGAGTTTCAGGGAGAGTATAAGGGAACAATTGATAGGAATGGGGGAAAGAAATACAGTAGAAGAAGAATGGGTAGCTTTGAGGGATGAAGTAGTAAAGGCAGCAGAAGATCAAATAGGTAAAAAGACGAGGGCTGGTAGAAACCCTTGGGTAACAGAAGAAATATTGAATTTAATTGATGAAAGGAGAAAATATAAAAATGCAGTAAATGAAGCAGGCAAAAAGGAATACAAACGTCTCAAAAATGAGATCGACAGAAAGTGCAAAATGGCTAAGCAGGGATGGCTAGAGGACAAATGTAAAGATGTAGAGACTTATCTCACTAGGGCTAAAATAGATACTGCTTACAGGAAAATTAAAGAGACCTTTGAAGAAAGGAGAACCACTTGCATGAATATCAAGAGCTTTGATGGAAACCCAGTTGTAATCAAAGAAGGGAAAGCAGAAAGGTGGAAGGAGTATATAGAGGGTCTATACAAGGGCGCCGTACTCGAGGACAATATTATGGAAATGGAAGAGGCTGTAGATGAAGATGAAATGGGAGATATGATACTGCGTGAAGAGTTTGATAGAGCACTGAAAGACCTGAGTCGAAATAAGGCCCCCAGAGTAGACAACATTTCATTAGAACTATTGACAGCCTTGGGAGAGCCAGTCCTGACAAAACTCTACCATCTGGTGAGCAAGATGTATGAGACAGGCGAAATACCCTCAGACTTCAAGAAGAACATAATAATTCCAACGCCAAAGAAAGCAGGTGTTGACAGATGTGAAAATTACCGAACTATCAGTTTAATAAGTCACAGCTGCAAAATACTAACGCGAATTCTTTACAGACGGTTGGAAAAACTGATAAAAGCCGACCTCGGGGAAGATCAGTTTGGATTCCGTAGAAATGTTGGAACACGTGAGGCGATACTGACCCTACGACTTATCTTAGAAGAAAGATTAAGGAAAGGCAAACCTACGTTTCTAGCATTTGTAGACTTAGAGAAAGCTTTTGACGATGTTGATTGGAATAGTCTCTTTCAAATTCTGAAGGTGGCAGGGGTAAAATACAGGGAGCGAAATGCTATTTACAATTTGTACAGACACCAGATGGCAGTTATAAGAGTCGAGGGGTATGAAAGGGAAGCAGTGGTTGGGAAGGGAGTGAGGCCGGGTTTTAGCCTATCCCTGAGGTTGTTCAATCTGTATAATGAGCAAGCAATAAAGGAAACAAACGAAAAGTTCGGAGTAGGTATTAAAATCCATGGGGAAGAAATAAAAACTTTAAGGTTCACCGATGACATTGTAATTCTATCAGAGACAGCAAAGGACTTGGAAGAGCAGTTGAACGGAATGGATAGTGTCTTAAAAGGAGGATATAAGATGAACATCAACAAAAGCAAAACGAGGATAATGGAATGTAGTCCAATTAAGTCGGGTGATGCTGAGGGAATTAGATTATGAAATGAGACACTTAAAGTAGTAAAGGAGTTTTGCTATTTGGGGAGCAAAATAATTGATGATGGTCGAAGTAGAGAGGATATAAAATGTAGACTGGCAATGGCAAGGAAAGCGTTTCTGAAGATGAAAAATGTCAGGAAGTCATTTTTGAACGTATTTGTATGGAGTGTAGCCATGTATGGAAGTGAAATGTGGACGATAAATAGTTTAGACAAGAAGAGAATAGAAGCTTTCGACACGTGGTGCTACAGAAGAATGCTGAAGATTAGATGGGTAGACCACATAACTAATGAGGAAGTATTGAATAGAATTGGGGAGAAGAAGAGCTGGTGGCACAACTTGACTAGAAGAAGGGATCGGTTGGTAGGACATGTTCTGAGACATCGAGGGATCACCAATTTAGCATTGGAGGGCAGCGTGGAGGGTAAAAATCGTAGAGGGAGACCAAGAGATGAATATACTAAGCAGATTCAGAAGGATGTAGGCTGCCGTAGGTACTGGGAGATGAAGAAGCTTGCACAGGATAGAGTAGCATGGAGAGCTGCATCAAACCAGTCTCAGGACTGAAGACCACAACAACAACAACAACAGTCAGCAAATTGGGTACATGAGCTGTTAAGCTGATTATGCGATAGTTTTCGCCCCTGTCTACCCTCTCCACCATTGGGGTTGTGTTCATCATATTTTCCCGGAAGTGAGATGATATCTCTCAACCTCAACACATTCCACAAACAAACTTATCATTTGGTTATCACTTCCTCCAATAATTTAGAAATTATCTGGCGCTTTCCATTTATTTGATTATAAGTCTTACAGAGGTCTGTTAAGCTCCTTCAACGTGCTCTTCCGATCTACCCGTCCCCTGCTAGGTGTTTAAGAGTCCAGTTTCTTTTACGTTCTTAATTTGTAATTTTGTCGAAAGTAGCTTCGATTTTTATATATGTTGACTCAACTCCTCCGAGATTTGTTTCTTTTTTTGATTTGACATTTTGCCTTGTCTTCTCTGCAATTCCTATTTACTACAATCCTTAGTGACATTTTGCTGTACTTCTATCTTTTACTGAACATTTTTGCTCTTCGTTCTCTCTAATCGGTCAGTTGTCTCCGCAAGCCACGATATGGTGCGTGACGGAGGGTATCTTTTACCGCCGCTGGTCACTCGATTTTCTGTTCCACGAGCAATTAGAGCGAGGAAAAGACAACAGTCTACATGCTTTCGTAAGAGCCCAGATTTCTGTTGTCTTCACGATCCTTAAACAAGATCCATGTTGTTGGAGTTACACTTCTGTGCTGTCTATCGCAAATGACTGTTTTTTCTACTTTCTCAAAAACAGAACGACGTTCTCCCTCCACAGATTGTCATTTGAGATTGTAGAACTTTTCCGTAACTCTTGTAAGCAGGCTTGAAACGTCCCCTTTTTTACAATTATACATGACTGTGTTTAAACTGACACACAATATTTTGTTAGCGCAACGCAATCTGACTTTCAAAATTCCCTACAAAAGAATGGCCCTGACTAACATTAAACTATACCCTTCACAAATCACTTACCTCACAAAAATCTTCGCTGCTCAAGCTACTGCAATACAGCGAGCGCCACTACTGCCAGCTAAATAAAAGATTCAAACTATGGAAGGCACTAACTACTGATAGGGATAGTTAGCAAATGAAAGATATTAATAGAGAACAAACAATGTATTTACCTTGATATCATCATATATAAATATAGCAGTTCATGACAATTTCAAAACTCCGCCATCTCTCTCCCCACATCCACCACTGCTGGCTGCTCACCTCCAACTGCACAACGCTACGCGCTGTTCACAGCCAGCTGCCTAACACTACAATGGCGAGTATTACAACAATGCAAAGCAGCCACAGACTGCACACAGCACAGCCAGTGATTTTCATATTGAGCGCTACGTAACGTTGCCAATAAGAAAACATAAACAGCCTACTTACATAGAGAAAACATGAACAGCCTATTTACATAGAGAAAACATAAACAGCCTACTTACATAGCCCCCATGCTCCCCACAAAAAATTTTACAATTTTTTTTTGGGCAGTGGCCAATAATGATTTGATAAAATTTTTCATAATTACAATAACAAAGAAATTAAATACACACACTTATTGATACAATGTTGGTCAAAAGCTAAAATTTTCTCACAGTCTATAAAGACAGTCCTGATTCATCACAGTAAAATTACAGTGTTTTTCCTTTGTTTTCAAAGTCTGAACAGTAAAAGAAAATGCACACAGAAGTAGTGGATTTCCATGCTGTCTTGAAGAAGTAGTGTTGTCCTTCCAATGGAAAGACAGTGCTGACTCTTGACGTGCTGACAGGTAATGGGCCACAATGGAGCAAACCCACAGCAGAGTCATTCGAAGTTTTGAAGAATATTGGTAGGTAGGTCATCACAGAGCAGACCCACTGGAGTCCTGGTAGAGATAGCCAGCAGCCATCTGTTGTGACTGTGCAGGTGCACAATCACCATTGAAGAGTCTTGCGGATAATATAGCAAGTCCATAAACCACCACTTGTGCACTCACAAAGTTTTTGAAATTGTCCTTAGAACAAGCAATGCTGTTATCCAGTCCCTTGCTGAATTATTAACACACATGCTAACACTAACAGTCCCTACTTCTCACATATTGTCCATATACTATGACCAACAGAAACATGTGCAGTGAAATGTAACTAACAAGTTAATAATATCATGAACTGGTGACAATTACAATTTTATAACATAAGAATACAATTACAAAGGTACAAAATACATCATTAAAAACATAGTAATAGAGATAACATTTGTAGTAATATGGGCTTTACAAAAGAATCGAAATAACATATACATCAGTGTTACAGGAATTATGACATTAGTAAATACATAAAAGATCAGAATAATTTTTGAAACATCAATTTCACACATGAGCATTAAAACAAAACAGAATAAATAATGTCTAAACATCTTTACAAAGAAAATAACACATTATAAATGCAAATTATGTTTGAGGATAACAGTATTCCTCATCATAGTGAATGTAGCTTAGTATTAGAAAAATTCTACAACATAAGTGTTATCAGATAAACATATAAATACAGGAAAAACATAAATACCCAAGGGTACACAAACATATAGAGGGATGACACCAAAGGAAAGGACAGGGTTTGTTTTACTGCAGTATTTTGCATGGAGATCTCCCTTTGTTCATCATTATTCCCAAAAGTACCATCTATACCTGCTTTCTGTACTTTTTTCGTTTAACTTATCAATGCATTTCTTCCAATTCATCGCAACTCATTCTCTTATATAGTCTACCCCCTCTTAAGCTAACTTAAATCTACTGAGCTCAGATGCTAAACTAAGGGACGAGGCAATGCAGCAGCACAAAACAAGTAACACAAACAGCAATGACCAAAAAAATGGAAAATTGCAGAGCAAGCTACAGTAAATCTAAATTAACAGAAAAAAATGCAAAATTACAACTAATATGAGCCAATGTGCAGCAA
The DNA here is from genome assembly GCF_021461395.2 of Schistocerca americana. Taxonomy (NCBI): domain Eukaryota; kingdom Metazoa; phylum Arthropoda; class Insecta; order Orthoptera; family Acrididae; genus Schistocerca; species Schistocerca americana. Next base: position 207,099,673 of record NC_060122.1, on the reverse strand, counting down.
CAAGAAAAGCTTAACAGAGTAATACAAAGTTAAATTTAGCAGCACTATGCCTGGCAAACAGCAGTAACTTATACCTAAACATGACATAGCTCAAGCAGAAAAAATATTACAGTAAAAACAACAATGCAGATAAGGGAAATGTATATTCACATCTTAATGTCTATGTAATTAAAGTGGTGCACCACAACAACTTATTGTAAAAGAAATATTACCATGTACTTGAAAAGAAAATTATGTGTTACTGTTACTAGTTCCTTCTTATTGTTCTTTCCTTTCCAAGTGCTCCTTTTTTAAAGAATGTGGATCATAAAATTATTATTTAATAGATCTGTAGACAGAAAGTGTTCACATTAGCAAATGCATTTCATTTTATAAAAGCAATGCTGCAACACAGCTGGAAAACAGATGTCAAATGAAATAAGCAATTACGCAAACCAAAGCATAAAAATATCATTCAATAGTCATGTGGCATTTCGTAAGTCAGTAGCTCTCAACTCTCGTAGAAAGACACTTGTCATAATCAGGTGTGCAGATGTACGAATATTTCCCATCAATTCATAAGCATTGCAGTAATTAGCACAAAGTACGAGTAACCATATGTTTTCAGGTAATGAGCGTGTAATATTTGCGATGCTTTCTACAAAGGAACGTCAATAGCCCGGTTATTGGCCTCCCTTTTTTTTTCTACCTGTGCCGCTGAAAGGCTAATGGCTTTTTTTTTTTCGGGCGGCTGTCGCCCAGGTGGGTGCCCGCGACGCATTACGTGCAGGTGGTCACTTAACTTTCTTACGGAAATATTTACGACAGCAGTTTCCACTACAGTGACAGTCTCACATAAAAATATTTCACAGGTCAAGAATTAGCGTTGCAAATCTGTAGAAAGAAAATCCTATAAATATAAGTGTCCAAATAAAATATTCGTCAGCATTGTGATACAGTCACGCATTTACGCACATTTCATAACTCTTAAAGTACGATTCTTGGTTTCCAACATATTCCTCATATACGGTAGCATCATCTTATTGATCATAAACATATCTCAACAGCATAGTTCACATCGTCGTCGTAATAATAACATCATAACACCTCAGTCAAATCTCAAAAACGTCGTAGCTTTCTGCAATAATTTCAAAACCTAAAAAAAATTCTCTGCTCATTTCAATAGTGTCATCTACCTCAAACGTACTTTAAAATCATGCTCCCTTACCAAATATATCATTCAAAGCTCTCATAGTATCACAATGGTTCCGAAAAAATATGAACAGATCACACAGTACAGACAAAATACAATTTCGTAAGTGTGAAGTAATCCAACTCTGTAATTGCGTAAACATGTCACTGATGTAATAAAAAAAGTTTATCTCTCAGTTACATGATCAGATAGCTGTGTAATTTGTGTGTTAGAGAAATTTGGTACCGATGTGTAAAGTTGTATAAGCAAATACCATATTAGCTAGGGCTCCTTGTGCTTGCCAAACACATGGTACACAAAGTAGGCGTGTACCCCCCTGAGGATTAATGTAATTATACCCTCAGGTGTTACAGATTACAGCAATGGAATGAAATGTATCACAGAAAACTTTCTTTGTAATTCAAAAATCTTTAAAAATAAATGTTTTAAGTACAAAATTAATCACTGAAATGCGTGTCCTGTAGCGCTAAATGTGCGTCTTGTTGCAACATAATCTCTGTGGAAGTGTCGTAGTTATTGTCCTCCGAAAGCTAAGTTCTGCAGAAGTCAATGTACTTACCTCATAATACACAAAAGTGAAATGCTTTGCGTATAAATGTCTTAGTTATTACGCTTATTGCCGTGATGAAGAAAGTACTGTACTGTAACGTATTGTTGTGCTACGGAAAAGGCAGTCTCATTGTAGCTATACTACAAAAGTTACTACTGAAACCTGTTTTACTTTCCAGAATAAAACAGAAAACTCTGCAGATATAAAACAGAAACACTGCAAAAGCAACATTGTAAATTTTCACTCATTAGTAGCGTCGTGATAAAACCATGTAGTTGTCACATAAACTAACCACTGTGTCGTCTGGTATCTCACAGAAAGTGCTTTAAACCCAGAATGTATTTTCAAGTAAACCAAAATGTTGCATTAAAATCTCATTAGCAGTACTGGTAAATGTTCTAAGTATGTGAGCCTTATAGTCGTTACGTAATCGTGCAACTAACAAGCAAGAATGTACAAATACAACACTGTGTCGTCTGTTCACTATAACAATGCATTCGTAATTTCTGATTAAAAATGTTCCCTAGGTTCTAGACTGGATATTTAACTTCAAACATTGTTGCATGTTAACAGATTCTAAGTCTGACAAAGCATACTAGTAATGTAAAGTGAAAAGTTATATGGCAAAGACAAAGTTAAAAAGCAGATTATCTTTCAATAAACGGTTTTACACGTGAAATGTGGTGTAAACCTTTACTCTTCCTAGTACGCAGAGTTTCAACTTCAACGCAATTATCATGTGGTATACGTCGGATTCTGTAAGGTCCATTGTAAACTAGAAAGAATTTGTGACTCAAGTGTTTCTTCTTATGTGACAATGAATGAGCTTTAATGAGAACTTTCTGACCAATATACAGTTTCTTTGCATTTGCTTTACCGTGTAGTTTTCTCCATTTATCTGCTGCAGATTTTATATTTTTAAGAGCCAAATCAATTATGTCTTTGTGTCGAAGTTTACGTGTATTCGGGAAAGGTACAAGCTCTCTGATTCTGTTCGGTGCTTCTTCATTCTTTAGTACAAGAGTAGGTGGTAAAGCAGTGGAATCATGAGGCATTTCATTCAGCACATTTTGAAATAACTGTAAATATCTGTCCCAATGCTGATGCTTTCTGTGACAATAAAGTCTGCAAAGCTTATTGATTTCTTTCATAATCCGTTCAGATGGGTTACAATGTGGTGAGTACAATGAAATAAAAACTGGTTTGATTTTATGATTCCGAAGCATGCGTGACCAAACAGCAGATCTGAATTGAGGTCCGTTATCTGAAATGACTTTGCTAACGTGTCCAACTTCACGTAAGAAATTTTTAACAAAGGCGTTGGATACAGATCGTCCAGTGGCTTTACGTAACGGAGTGAAAGAAACAAATTTTGAAGTAAGTTCAACAGCGACTAAAACGTACGAAAATCCATTAGATGTTCTGACAAGCGGTCCCAAGAGATCAACAGCAGCAAATTCTTTTAATTTAGAAGGAATAATAGGAAATAACGGAGCACGATGTGAGACAGTAGATGGTTTCGCCTTTTGACAAAGTTTACAAATAGACAAGACTCTTCGAATTCTCTTTTCCATATTGTTAAAATAACAAGTCGTTCGAAGAATATGATAACATTTTCGTGGACCAAAATGTACGTAGCTGAAATGAATGTAAGAAAAATGAGCTTATTAACAAAATCGTCTGGAATGCAAAGTACCCATAGCTTGTCATCAACAGTGCAGCGTTTGAAGAGTATGTTGTTTCTAACCAGGTAATAATGCCGAATCTGTGTGTGTGTCTTTTCATGCCATTTGCTCTTGATGTCTTTCCAAATCGGATCTTTATCTTGTTCATGAGCAATGTCCTTTAAAGATGTGGTGATGAAGTTTTCAAAGGCGACTTTCTGAATGTAAAGAATACTGAAATTTTTCTCGAGGTTGCCTTCTGTGTTACTTTTCTCAAGCCCAGCCGGTGCGCGTGACAGTGCGTCCGCAACAATGTTCTCCTTGCCGGGAATGTAGACTATTGTGAAGCGGAATTCTTGCAGAAACAATGCCCAACATTTTAACCTGTCATGATTTAATTTTGAAGACATAAGAAATTGTAATGCACGATGATCACTGTATACTTTTACGTGCTTACCAGAAAGAAAGAAACGGAATTTGTTAAATGCCCAAACGATAGCCAAAGCTTCTAATTCAGTAACGGAATAATTTTTTTCAGATTTTGTAAGCACTCGGCTAGCAAAAGCAATGGTTTTCTGAACGGTAGTGTCATTTTCTATGGCTTCTTGAAATAAATGGGTACCAAGACCGACTTTAGAAGAATCCGTGCTAAGGCAGAAATCTTGTGACAGATCTGGATGAGCTAGTATTGGCGCGTTAAGTAGCGATTCTTTCAGAGAATTGAATTCCAACTGTGCTTGTTCGTCCCAGTTCCAAATAGTATTTTTTCCAGTGAGAGAACCAAGTTTTGGTGTAACAAGAATTTGCATATTCAGAAAACGACGGTAAAAATTTACGAGACCTAGAAAACTGCGGACTTGTCTTTTTGTGGATGGAACTGGAATGGCTCTGATTGCTTCTAACTTTTCAGGATCCGGCAGAATGCCTTCAGAAGAAATAATATGTCCCAAAAACTTCACTTTTGTCCTACCGAATTCAGACTTTTCCAAGTTAACTGTAATTCCAGATTCTGCAAAAATACGTAACAAACTGTTGAGGATGCGATTATGTAGTTCCCATGAAGCTTCTGCTATTAGAATATCGTCCACATATAAGGTGATGTGACGTTTTAAGAACTCAGGTAATATGGAATTTAGCCCGCGAATGAATGCTGCTGAAGAAATGTTCAAACCAAAGGGAAGTTTCCGAAACTGATAACAAACGCCGAAACAAAGGAAAGCTGTGTATTTTCTACATTCTGGATGAAGTTCGATCTGATAAAAGCTGAATCTGAGAGCAATGGAAGACAACACTTTTACACCATTAAAATTTTGAAGAAGTTCTTCCAACGTTTGCGGCCTATCTGTTTCAGGAATAATGATCGTATTGATTTGTCTCGAATCTAAGACAAGCCTGATCGATCCATTTTTCTTCTCAACAACATGTAATGGATTGTTGTATGAGCTTACTGCAGGCTCAATAATGCCCTCGTCGAGCATAGATTGTATTTCTGTTCTAACACGGTCCCTATAATGTGCTAGAATTACATATGGTCTAACACAAAATTTAGTATGCTCACGAACACGAAATTGGTATTGAAATCCCTTGATTGTTCCTGTTTTATGAGTAAAAACTGTGGAATGTGCTTGTAAAATCTCAAAAAGGTCCTGCCTATCAGTGTCATTACAATTCTCAATTGTTTGAATTTTATTCTGAATTAACTTATTAGTGTCAAATGCGCCGTCGATATCATCCCTGTCAGTACTTGCAGAGTGATTGTTAGTGTCTAGTTCCGTAGAAAATTCCGAACTGTTGTCTAACAGAAGGTAAAGCCGATTAATTTCCTCGTCATGGTTTGAGAGCCAATCTTCAAATTTCAAAGCTATTGACTTACCTTCTTTCTCTAAACTTATTTCAGCATCGTGAAAGTTTAAGATTGCTTTGTATTCATTCAAAAAGTCTACTCCCAATATAATTTCCGTCGACAATAATGGAACAATGAGAAAGTTCATAGAGAAGCTGTGGCTTTGACAAAAGAATTCTAAATTGGTTTGTTGGCGTACATCTACACTTTTTCCAAAGATTGCACCTTGTAATTTAATCTTACGTAACGGAAGTGTGGGGCAATCGTTCGATTTGTTGCATTTGCTAAAGGCTGTTTCACTGATTACTGAAATGGGACTGCCAGAGTCAAGTACTGCCGTAAATTTTACGTCATTTACTGTAATGTGAATCACAGGATATGCAATGTTGTTATGTTTTACGTCGTGTTCTTGGAGTAAGATGTCCCTAATGTCTTCCATTTTTACGTAATTACTAGCTACGGCAGCTGCGTCGTCAGTTTCATAAGTACGTTTTGTGGCAGCCGGCGGTGTGAGTCATTGCCTATGGTCTCTTTGTTGGCGCGCATCGTTATTGGGGTTTGGAGACCTAACTTCTACAAATTCACCGTGACGAGAAGGCCCTGCTCTGTTTGAATCCCGCCAGTTCTGATGTAATTCAGGTCTGTCGTTGCGATCACATCGTCTGTCATCATGTCGGTAGTTCCCGTAGTTTCTTTCTTGTCCGTTAAGTGGTGGAGAATTTCTCCCTGAATCGTAACTGCGCGCTGGACCGTTGCGTCTAAAGTTATTCTGTCTCCCGTAATAATAATTATTTTGGTTCCCATATTGTCTGTTTCTCTGATTGTCTCTGTGATAGTCACTACCGCGGAGAGGTGATCTTTCCCTGTAATTATTACTACTCTGCCAACGGTTGTCATACGGGTGGTGTCTATTTTGGTCACGATTTGCGTTGTAAGAATAGACCTGTCGTGTCCAGTTATTGTTTCTGTCATCACGGAATTGTGACGGATGTGACCTGTAGTGATTGTTTTCCTGTTTTCGCATCCCGCGACTGTCTGTGTCAATTTCCAGTTCTTGTAACAGTCCCTGAAAAGCCTCAATGTCTTCTTTGCAACGTCCTGCTAAAATAATATGTCGTAAATGTTCAGGCAATTTGAGTAAGCAAATGCGGATGAGTTCTGAGGGGCTGTATGGGTTTGAAAGATAATGATTCTTATGCAACATGTCTTCAAAATATTTCACAAGACTGGAAAATTCAGATCGTTCGAAATGTTTCATCATTATGATGCCATGTTTTACTCGGTCTTGTGTGGCTTGAGACCAATATGCTGAGAGGAAGGCATGGTAAAACTCTCCTTCACTGTGGCAGTCGTGAATTACCGATCGCATTCTTACAGCTGGTTCATTCTCCAAGTAGCCACACATAAATTCTAATCTGTGTTCTAACGACCAGTTGGGAGGAAAACAATGAGAGAATTGATGGAGCCATGCTTGTGGATGAATGTCGTTGCCAGAATTCTTAAATGTTTTGAATTTACGTGTAGTAATGAACAGCTTATAGTCAAAATCGTCATGTCGGCGAGTCGCATGTCGGTCATTGTTACTTCGTTTCGGCGGTTCCATCTCAAAATCCAATGCGCCTTGCCAATTTCTTTCATAATTTCCGAAGTGTCCTGTGTTATTATTTTGTGGTTGTCCCGTATTTCTATGTCCCTCTTCCCGTATTGGAGTGCGAGTGTCCTCTGAAATACGTAATTCTTGTATTACCTGCGTCAACTGATCTTGTACTTCCCGGATTTCTCTTTTGTACTGTGTATTGATTTGATTTTGATTTTGTTTGAATTTTCTTATTTGTTCATACTCTTCTGTGTCAGTGAAGGCTACAGGTGTTGTGTTATTCAGATCATCATCTACCTTTGTAGATAAGTTAGTGAACTGATCTGAAAGTTCGGCTACTTTATCCGATAGTGAAATTATTTCCTCTGTATGTTTTTCTGAACCAAGTTTCAGAGTATCTACTGTGTCCTTTAAGTTTTCCTGAGTTTTTGCAAGTTGCGTAACCAAATCGGTAGATGCAACTGAGTCAAATTTAGCTTGCAAGGTCTCATGATTTTCATGAACAATAATTTGCAGTTCTTTTATGGCTGCTTCGTGATTCTGTAATGCATTTTCATGCCGCGAAAAAATAGGTTGAAAATGCTCACAAATTTGTGTTTTTACGTCATTACAGACTTTTTGACATTTCGATTCAATGTTATGTAACTCACTAGTTAAATCTTCACGTGTTTTTTCAAGTGTGGTGTCTAACTTTTGAAGCTTTTGCTGTGTTTGTCTCTGATTTTGTTCCATTGTGTCTAACTTTTGAAGATTTTGTCCCATTTGTTTCTGATTTTGTTCAAGTGTTGTGTCTAACTTTTGTAGCTTTTGTCCCATTTGTTGCATTAACTGTAATAACAATGCACTGGTGTCTGAAACATGTTCCTCAGTGCTTTTCGGCAGTGAATTTGCACCGGCAACATTCACATTTTGACAAGCGGAAAACGTGTCTTGACTCATTTGGGAAAACGGTGAGGACGCAAAACCTGAATCTACAGTATTTGCAAAATTGTGTCCTGTCATTTCGGAATCCTGAGGCGAGCTGTTGCCGACCGATCGATCGATAATGCTTCCCTCTTCACTAATTGTTTCACTGTCCACGCCATTGTTTGCCGCCCGCTCCATTTCCCTATGCACAATTACCAAATTACTACTTTGAACATCAGTTAATTCATTACTCGGTGGCGCTAACACACTGCTTTCATTTTCACTGTCATTTCTCAATTTACTTTGGAGCCTAGTATTACGTTTTTCACACGCCATTATTGTCACAGTATTTCACACGATAACACAGAAAAGCACAATTTGAAGAGCAAAAATAAGAGAACACATTAACATAACACTGAAAATAATATCTAGTTAATTGCAGCTGCGAAATACTTGGTGCAAATCTACATGCATGCCACAACTGTTTTACTGTACAACAATGAAAGTCTGCAACTATAAAGGAGATTTTCTCTACAATTACGAGCTAGCAATAAACAAAATCTACACTAATTACACAAACTACAACAAAAAATCAGAAGATTCCAGTGAGGTATCCTGGCAGGGTCGCCATATGAAACGTCCCCTTTTTTAACAATTATACATGACTGTGCTTAAACTGACACACAATATTTTGTTAGCGCAACGCAATCTGACTTTCAAAATTCCCTACAAAAGAATGGCCCTGACTAACATTAAACTATACCCTTCACAAATCACTTACCTCACAAAAATCTTCGCTGCTCAAGCTACTGCAAAACAGCGAGCGCCACTACTGCCAGCTAAATAAAAGATTCAAACTATGGAAGGCACTAACTACTGATAGGGATGGTTAGCAAATGAAAGATATTAATAGAGAACAAACAATGTATTTACCTTGATATCATCATATATAAATATAGCAGTTCATGACAAATTTCAAAACTCCGCCATCTCTCTCCCCACATCCACCACTGCTGGCGGCTCACCTCCAACTGCACAACGCTACGCGCTGTTCACAGCCAGCTGCCTAACACTACAATGGCGAGTATTACAACAATGCAAAGCAGCCACAGACTGCACACAGCACAGCCAGTGATTTTCATATTGAGCGCTACGTAACGTTGCCAATAAGAAAACATAAACAGCCTACTTACATAGAGAAAACATAAACAGCCTATTTACATAGAGAAAACATAAACAGCCTACTTACAGGCTGTTTAGGTTTTTATGTTGGTAACGTCACATAGCGCTCTGTATGAAAATCACTGGCTGTGCTGTTGACAGTATGTGGCTGGTTCGCATTATTGGAATATTCACTATTGTAGTGTTTGGCAGTTGGATGTGAACAGCGCGTAGCGTTGGCAGTTGGAGGTGAGCCGCCAGCAATGGTGGATGTGGGGAGAGAGATGGCAGAGTTTTGAGATGGGACGATCTGGACGTGTGTCCGTCAGAAAAAGGAAATTTGTAAGACTGGATTTCATGAACTGATATTGCAGCAGTTCGAGTAACTAAGATTTTTGTGAGGAAAGGGATTCGTGAAAGGTATAGGTTATTGTTAGTCAGGGCCATTCTTTCGTAGGGATTATTGAAAGTCAGATTGTGTTGCACTAAAAATATTGTGCGTTAGTATATTGATGGTCAGAATAAGTGAAGAGAGAAATGTATGAGTACGTTCAGTTTTGCTCAGCTGTTTGAAAATCAAATAACGTAGAGGTTTTACAGAACTGTTCAAATGGTTCATATGGCTCTGAGCAGTATGGGACTTAACATCTGAGGTCATCAGTCCCCTAGAACTTAGAACTACTTAAACCTAACTAATCTAAGGACATCACACACATCCATGTCCGAGGCAGGATTCGAGCCTGCGACCGTAGCAGTCGCGCGGTTCCTGACTGAAGCGCCTAGAACCGCTCGGCCAGTTCGGCCGGCTATAGCACTGTCATTTGTTAATTTTTCTAAGGGGATGTTTCACTCTCAGTGTTGATCGAACCTACAGGTAACAAATCTAAGTTCCCTATGTGATTTTTGTTATGAATGACCTACACGTTCCCAGAATATTCCCAGTAATTCGAAGCCAACCATACACACACCCTACAACCGATCTTAGGTGCTCGTTCCATTATCTGTTGCTTTTCGACATTACGCATGGAAATCAATCGACCTGACTGTGTCGGTACTTCTAATACAGTATTCGAGCATACGGGATATATTTTCCCACACTGCAAGCAAGCTCACATCCATCAGATCAAATAAAAATTGTATCCAAGTCCTACTTTAGCCTCGTACAGAGAACGACACTTTCCCGTACACTACACCGTCATCACCAAACAGTCGCAGATTGTTGCTAACCGTATCCGCCAGATCGTTCATCTACATAAAGAAAAAAAGCAATCCTGTTATTGTTCGCCGACCAGAGTGGCCGAGCGGCTCTAGGCATTTCAGTCTGGAAACGAGCGACGCTACGGTCGCAGGTTCGAATCCTGTCTCGGGCATGGATGTGCGTGATGTCCTTAGGTTAGTTAGATTTAAGTAGTTCTAAGTTCTAGGGGACTAATGACCTCAGATGTTAAGTCCCATAGTGCTCAGAGCCATTTGAACCATTTTTTTGTTATTGTTCCTAGGGCCACTATTGACGATGCCTTTGTTTTCGATGGATACCCTCTCCAGGCCAACGTAGTAAGGGTCTTCGACCGACTCGCTTATCCGAGATCCTGTTTCATATGATCGGACCTTCATTAATAGTCCTCAGTGCGGCACTGTGTCAACACGATGTGGCGCCGGAGGCCTGCAACCGTTATATGAATACTGAAGATTTCTTTGTTTTTTCCACCTTTTTAATTAGTATCCATTAACAACAGTTCCGTTTTGGTTGAAAAATTTTATTTATTCACAGGTTTCGAGATAGCCAGTTATCAGAACATCATATAAAAGGAATTACCACCTTGTAGTTTGTCAAACGAATTCAATCTTAGCACTGCTGATCAGTTGAGTTTCGTATAAGGGATGGTTTCTAAGCCGTTCTGAATTATGGATAGAAGGTTTTCTGTCTGAAGACAATTTATAATATTCGAATATAGAATATGCATAAACATTCTGTGACAAAAGACGGTAGTGATATAGATCTGTAATTTTGTGGGTGCGTTTTTACTTTTCTTATAGACAGGAGTCGCCTGTGCTTTCCAGCCGTTTTGGACATTCCACTGGGCGAGAGCTTCACAATACAATATCACATTTTTAAATGTGATAGTTAAAACTTCAGCTTTCCTTTTGCTGTCTTTTATTGCCACACAAGATTGGTCTAGAAATGACTGAACAGAAACCTTAGATGCGCTTAGCGACATTGCGTTGGATCAGAATTTTCTAGGAGTCTCGATAAGGTCTATTGCTAACTGTATGTTTCGGGTATTTTTTAACAGATCCTCGAATTGCTACTAACTTTTGCCTGTCGACACTTCTGAGTTCGTTTTTGAACCGAGAGTGCAACTCTATCTCTGTTTTGCTAGCATTTCCCTACCACCAGGGGGCGATCTAGGGAGGGGGTGGGGGGCAACAGTGGCTTCGTCCAGGGCGGCAGGTATTTGAAGACAACAAAATCTTAAATTTGTAAACGGTTCCAAATGATTGAGTTAAATAAGACAATGTATAAGTGAAGAAGTGCCAGAATAAGGTTGAAATACAAATCATACATAAAATATAGTATCTTTCTGGAAATTATCTGCGGTTTTGTGATGACAAATAAAGCCCTGGAGTTGCGTCTGCGTCTTTCAGAATAGCAAAGCTTGCTAGCAGCAATGTTGCCAACTCAGTTTCTACCATGCGCCTACACAATACTTGAAATGTACCTTCGTCAGCTTGAAAGTCCCTACAGAAGCGAAACACTTTACAATAAACAAATAAAGGTAAATTTTGGCTTATGATGGGCTAACAGTTCCAGTACAGGAACGTCGAACACTTATCGAACCAGTGCGAAGAGAAACCCTTTGTACTAAATAATTAGGGAATAAGTAAAATATGCACTGCTCGTCACATGACAACCTTTAGTGATTAAGCGCTGTTTACACGTGTTATATTTTCTTGTTCCCTGAGATCCAAAGTTCTGCGCCAAACTCGTTGAAATAATTCGGAAAGTTTCGTGTCTTTTTGCAGCTTTTGCCACCGTATGCAATCTATTACTGTTCTTCACCTGCACTGAAACGTCGTTCAGTGTGCAGTGAAAAGGTGTGGATTTGTTTCTTTGTCTTTGTGGTGCGCTACGAATATGTGCCGCATGTGAAGGTAAACGTCTGAGTAAACAGGCGCCTACACGAACCCAGTCACTGCCGCGTCTCATTTACACCGCAGCAGGGAAACGGTACGAAGCGCGAGGGGTGCGACAGTTCTGCTAGCCTCTGCTCCCCGCTTTTTACTCTCCCCGCGGCAGTCCGGTGTTCCTCCTTGCGCAGCGGACGGTCCACTCTGATCAGGATACGAGAAAAACTTGACAGTTTTTAGTTACGTTACCTGCGAGTAATATAACTCAATTGTTGTTGACATAATTAATTTTGGAGTTATAACTGAAAATGTGTTACAATGTGAACGTTTCACTTCTGTATCACTGCCTGGTGTCCCGTATCTGGCTCTGGTCCTGTATTCACGTCAAAAAGAAGTGTGAGTGAATGTAATATATGAAATAAAACGTCATGGATGAAAGAGACAGTTGGAAAGGTCGACTATTTCTGGAAACACAAGGGGAGGTAGGGCTTGGCGTTGGAAATTTTCACACGGGTCGGCAAAATCCTTATAGCCGACCGTGCGTAACATTGTTACTAAACCACAGTAGGCTGTAAAATACCGGGTGATCAAAAAGTCAGTATAAATTTGAAAACTGAATAAATCACGGAATAATGTAGATACAGAGGTACAAATTGACACACATGCTTGGAATGACATGGGGTTTTATTAGAACAAAAAAAAAAAATACAAACGTTCAAAAAATGTCCGACAGATAACGCTTCATCTGATCAGAATAGTAGTAATTAGCATAACAAAGTAAGCCAAAAAGAAAAAATGTTGTTCTTTACAGGAAATGCTCAATGTGTCCACCATCATTCCTCAACAATAGCTGTAGTCGAGGAATAATGTTGTGAACAGCACTGTAAAGCATGTCCGAGGTTATGGTTAGGGATTGGCGTCGGATGTTGTCTTTCAGCATCCCTAGAGATGTCGGTCGATCACGATACACTTGCGACTTCAGGTAACCCCAAAGCCAAAAATCGCACGGACTGAGGTCTGGGGACCTGGGAGGCCAAGCACGACGAAAGTGGCGGCTGAGCACATGATCATCATCAAACGACGCGCGCAAGAGATCTTTCACACGTCTAGCAATACTTTTTTTTTTTTTTTTTTTTTTTGTTCTAATAAAATCTCATGTCATTCCAAGCATGTGTGTCGATTTTTACCTGTCTATCTACGTTATTCCGTGCTTTATTAAGTTTTCAAATTTATACTGACTTTTTGATCGCCCGGTATAATGACTGTGACGTCAGTGGTCTGGTGACACCGCCAGGGATGCGATATATTGGTGCACCTACACCCGAGCTAACCGGTCCTTGCCCTAGGAAGGCAGTAGCACCTGGGGCGATGCGTCAGTACATTTCAGAATTTTAAATATATGGTAAGATGAAACGGCATCACGAAATAAATCTCGGGTGAGCAGCCTGGTGTGAGTGTACAAAGGACACAATATCTCGGCAATCGACCTTGTTACCATCATCAGGTGCGCTGATATACTGCCAAAGGACGGCAGGCGTGAGGTATATGATTCCTCCTCCCCCACCCTCGGGCGCTCCCTCCGTCCTCCGCGGCCGCGGGCGCGCTCTCGGCCGTCCGCGCCGGGGTTCGACGCCCGTCTTGTGGCCCAGCGTCTGAGTGTTCCCTCGTAGGTCCGCGCCCAGCGAGGTTTGCCGGCGGCGTTTCGGAAGTTCCTCCCCCTACCATCGAAGTAAGTACATTCTGGAATATTTTCTTCTCCTTAACCCGGGTAATGGCTGGTTCCCAAGCTTGGTTAAGGGAATAGCCGCTGTCACGATTCAGTTCAGGTTTTCTTACTCTGGTCTCTATAGCTTCTTTGATGATCCTCCCAATATTTCGAAGTCTGTTTTAGGACCTTTGTCTTGTCACAATCCATGCCGTGAGTTCTGATAGGCAATTCTCGGCGATTGCAGATTTATTTGGCTGTTGCAATCTCGTGTGCCGTTGGTTTTCACGGCATCGGTCTTCAGTTGTGCGAATTGTCTGATTTTTGTATTCCTTATCGCATTGGCACGGTATTTTGTGAACCCCTGATTTACGTAAATCAAGGTCGTACTTACCACTGCCAAGAAGTGTTCTGGATTTAGTTGGAAGGCAGAAGACGGTTTTTAGTTGATATTTGCGTAACATGCTTCCAATTTTTCCCGATAAGGCCGCACAAAACGGAATGAATGCCATGGCCATATTTTCCTCAGGTTCTTCATTAGTTTCCAGCGGTTGTGCTGCGAGTGTCGAACGTAGAGCATCCCGGATTTGCCTCTCCTTATAACTGTTCCTCCGAAACACGGACTTCAGATGGGCCAATTCTTGTTGGAGATTGTCCTCGTCAGAGAGGGCGCGAGCTCAGTGTTCAAGAGTTCTTAGGACGCCGTTCTTGTGAGCAGGGTGGTGGCAGGTATCCGCGTGTGGGTATAAGTCGGTGTGAGTTTTCTTTCTATACACGCCGTGCCCCAACCTGCCAACTTCTCGTCTTTTGACGAGAACATCCAAGAAAGGGAGCATCCCAGCCGAATCTCCCTCCATGAAGAATCACATAATGTAATCACTTTGCCAAATGTTTCTTCGAATTTATCTTCCTTGTACCGCAGTTTGTCTGTCCAGCTTGCGTGGTCGCACTTTTTAAAGATTTCCATTCCTCTTCAACTGAAATGCCAATAGAAATTCTTCCAATCCATATGTGGCATACAACAAACCAGTGCTTAACGGTATTGGTTAAAACAGTCTTGGTTGCAATTTTAGTTTTTTTTATTTTTCAACGACGCGTTTCGCCTTATTTAGGCATCTTCAAGTTATCTTTTCTAGATGGACGCGAGAGGCACCAACATCTGCATAACGCGTTCCCGTTCACAGGAGCGAGTAACAGAGTTCGATGGGGGCTCAGGGAGTTATGCAGTCCGCAGCTAGTGGTCGTGCGGTAGCGTTCTCGCTTCCCACGCCCGGGTTCCCGGGTTCGATTCCCGGCGGAGTCAGGGATTTTCTCTGCCTCGTGATGACTGGGTGTTGTGTGATGTCGTTAGGTTAGTTAGCTTTAAGTAGTTCTAAGTTCTAGGGGACTGATGACCGTAGATGTTAAGTCCCATAGTGCTCAGAGCCATTTGAACCAGTTATGCAGATCTTGGTGCCTCTCGCGTCCATCTAGAAAAGATAACCTGAAGATGCCTAAATAAGGCGAAACGCGTTGTTGAAAAATAAAAAGCTAAAATTGCAACCAAGACTGTTTTTAACCAATACTGAACTGCCAGTTGTGGTATTCATTACCGCTTCCCCCTCCCCCCCCCCCCCCCCCCCCCTCATGTAAGTACTGCTCGCGTCCAAACGACATGTGATTGAGTTTGAATTACGTGCGAAGTCCCTCGTCCAACTGTGATATCAGGTGCAAGTAAAGTGATACATGATACACTGTGACTATGATCGTAAGCAACGTACTGTCTCAGTAGTACTGGAATCACTTGATTAACGGGCGAATATTGCTCGAGCGTGCGGTGCACCTCAGTTTTGGTGACAACCGGCGAGCAGCAGGGACGAGGCAGAAGCGAGGCACAGTGAACCGAGCGGCGGGGGCGGCACGCGCGATGGAGCGATGCCGCAGCGGGGCGCGAAGGCCGCCGCGGCGTTAATACCGCAGAAAGGTGTGCAATTACTTAGCGACCGCCACAATGGTGCCCCGCCTCAAAGTCACCAACAATGACACGCCGGGCCGCGCCAAAGTGGGTATTGCTTTCATCTCTGCTGCGGGCGCCTTGCTCCCTACTGGCCCCCCTTCGCACAACACTCCCGCCCACCCAGCTGCTTGCCAAACAGAAACCCACGCGACCCAGCAACGTATCACACCCACCGAACCACCAACTCACCCACCCACACACACACACACACACACATACAGACCACATGATGGACGGATTTCTCTTTCACCACTGTCATAAGAGAAACGCACATTATTTTTATATGGATACCGAATGTTTCATCCACTTTGATTATAACTTTACACATCCCCACTGGCAGACCTAACCCAGTCTCACTACATTTATGATTAGGTTCCTTCCTACTTCCTGCACTAGAGGACTTCAACGTTTCATTGGAAACTAATGGTGCACGTACACACATGAGATAGTAAATTAGAGTTCAACTTTTTCTAAATATTTATGTTTATTTATGTTCCGTTACCTATCTAAATAAATGCACTCTTTTTTCCATTAAGTTTTTCAAAAACGTTATACATAAATACTAATTTTCATTATTTCGTAAAATACGTAATATGTATTGATAATGTCGTTCGCACCATGCAGTCGCTCGATCCCACATAGAGTACATATTTCTTCTAAGAACTAGATATAATTTTTTACTAAATTAGCCACGGAAACTTCCATACACCAAATATTACAAAGTAAACAAGAACAATAATAATAAGAAGAAAAAGAAGAACAAGAAGAAGAGAAAATTAATTATGGTATCGTCCAGAGATTGTGGTGCCACAACAACACAAATCGATACCGCAACTTGCTTGCTGCAATCCGCAACGACATATGGGAGGCATTCCAAAGCGCCACGCTTCTCCCTCACCGATATGCAGCGCAACGCCCTTGCTCTGTGGTCATTAGAGTATCGAGTGTGCAAGAGCTCAGCCCCCGCTCGAGACCTCAGATACAGTAGTCAACATGTAAGTAGGCTGTTTACGTTTTTATGTTGGTAACGCCACGTAGCGTTCTGTATGACTGTGCTGTGTGCAATCTGTGGCTGATTGGCATTGATGGAATATTTGCTGTTGTAGTGTTGGGCAGTTGGATGTGAACAGCGCATAGCGTTGCGCAGTTGGAGATGAGCCGCCAGCAGTAGTGGATGTGGGGAGAGAGATGGCAGAATTTTGAGAGCGGACGATCTGGACGTGCGTCCGCCAGAAAAAGGAAATTTGTAAGACTGGATGTCATGAACTGATATATAATGACTTTTGAACATTATTAAGGTAAATACATTGATACATTGTTTGTTCTCCATCAAACTCTTTCATTTGCTAACTATGCCTATCAGTAGTTAGTGCCTTCAGTAGTTAGAATCTTTTGTTTAGCTGGCAGTATTGGCGCTCGCTGTACTGCAGTAGTTCGAGTAACGAAGATTTTTGTGAGGTAAGTGATTCATGAAAGGTATAAGTTGTTGTTAGTCAGGGCCATTCTTTTGTTGGGATTATTGAAAGTCAGATTGCATTGCGCTAAAAAATATTGTGTGTCAGTTTAGTGATGATCAGAATGAGTAAAGAGAAAACTGTCTGAGTATGTTGAGCTTCTCTCAGCTGTTTGAAAATCAAATAGCGTAAGAGGTTTACCAGCACAGTAATTTATAATTTTCCAAAGGGGGCGTTTCAAACACAGTCGTCTAGGATCAACGGGTTGTTAGTGCCTGCTGAAACTGTGTGCATCAAGAAATGCTTCGCTAGTCAGTGATAGTTGTAAATTATGCAGTACTCCTGTGTTAAAAAAGTGTGTCAAAGTTAAGTAAATCTTTTATTTATTTATGTAATAATATGAACTAAAATTTCGTGTGTTCTGGTATGATTAGTCTTCTTTGAGAGCAATCAAAGAAACCACAGTCATGGCTGAACTAAAGTAGTTTCGCCTAGGTACAACACTAAAATAACAATCAAAAGAGAGAGATATGGTACAAATGGCTCCAAGCATTATGGGATTTAACATCTGAGGTCACCAGACCCCTAGACTTAGAACTATTTAAACCTAACTAACCTAAGGACAACACACACATCCATGCCCGAGGCAGGATTCGAACCTGCAACCGTAACAGCAGCGCGGTTCCAGACTGAAGCGCCTAGAACCGCTCGGCCACAGCGGCCAGCAGAGAGAGAGAAAGGGAAAGAAAGAGAGAAGAGAGAGAGATAGTGGACAGAAGAATGTAAAGGGAGACAGAAATAAGGAAGAAATTTGTCGTTATTAAAATAACATATCGAAGAGGCAAGTGGTAAGACAGTGTTTCAGTGCTGTAATGTGATTCAGTGGCTATATATTCTATGTACAATTTATTTTTCGCACTAACTTCAGAAACTGCTTGTATCCGGAAGAAAATGGACAGCGTCTGGGGAGTTGGTCGTTTCAGCAGCCCTGTAGAACGTTAGTAAATGGATATCAAGTTTCTCACTCGACTTCAGATCCTGAGACAGCATCGAAAGTTACGAAAATCTGACGGTTAGTGCACCTACATGTATTCATTTCTGTCTTAGTACCTAGCTGTCCCCTTATCTCACGTCAGGTGACATCCTTCTGTCCTCCGCCCGCATCGGCTGTTCAGCACGCTCCCTTTCAGCTGTCTGTGAGAGCACTCAAGCTATTTCCTTCACGACGCCAGATTTCACTTCATCTCGCAACGCTTCGCAGACATGAGTGACCTGATGATGCCGCGTGCCATCTACCACCAAAGGCTCTAATACTATAGATTCCACTGCGACGTGGTCAGATGTGCCAATGGCTCTCAAGTAAGAAACGGGTTAATGTTTTCTCCTCTGCTTTCTGTCTACAAAATCCGGGAATGAATCATAGCCTGTCAGACAGTGCACAAGACTAGCTGTTAGTTCAGTGTGAAGAAAAATTCCGCCTTTCAGTGGCAGAGGTATCCTATCTCTCTTGCCAACAAAACTACAGTACTCCCAGCGATGATGAGGTGTTATTCTTCACTTTTACATGCGTCCCAGGCTATTCACGTAACTGAAGTGCCCGACTTTCCTTTATCCAATAGATGGCCCTTCCTCTGACACGCATATGCAGAGGCACATTCTCACATACTATTTGCATTCTCCCACTTAATGTGATAAATGCACCGTAGCAGTGCACTCGAAACATACAATGGACCACACCACAGACAGTTCCTGTCACCAGCCTCACTTTACGTGCCAATTCGATCGCACCATAAGCAATTGTATGAAGCTGGTATCTGTATGGGTTTCATTGGTGATCTTGCAGCTCTCGAAGAATGAAATTATAATGAAGTCCAGATCTTTAGTTGTTTACAAGGGTTCATTAATATTAACGGGGACAGTTGAAAAATGTGTGCCCCGACCGGGTCGCGAACCTGCAACCTCCTGCTTACATGGCAGAGGCTCCGACTGAGCCACCGAGTACACACACGATAGTGCCACTGCAGGGACTTACCTCTGGCACGCTCCCCGTGAGACCTACACTTTCCAACTTTCTGTCCTCACACTACATTTGTAGTGCCCCTGTCCACTACATTCATTACTGGTGGCAGTCAGTCTACCAATTCCCATAAGACTTCGAGCAATATGAGCGCATCCACACTGACGAAGATCATTGGCTGGTAAGCCTTATCTGTATGGAAGTCTTGCAGCTCTCAAAGAATGAAAGTACGATGAAATCCAGACCATTAGCTGCTTACAAGCATTGATAAATATCAACGGAGACGGTTGAAAATGTGTGCCTCGACCGGGACACGAGCCCGAGATCTCTTGCTTCCATGGCAGACACACCATCCGACTGAGCCATCGATGATACAGAGAATAGCGCGACTGCAGGGACTTACCTCTGGCACGCTTCCCGTGAAAGCGACATTTCCAACTTACTGTCCACACACAACATTTGTAGTGCCCCTGCTCACTATACTCGTTTGTTCGGGACGGATGTCCGATGACACCCGTTTAGGTTCTTCGTTGATCCATTCACTCAGTTGTTTTGTTACAGAGGGTAGCTAACCCTCTGTCCAAACACGCTGAGCTACCATGCCGGTGTCCGACAGAGCCATCGAGGACATGTCCGAAAGAACAGATACCATCTTCATATAGACAAGGCTTCTTCAGTGCGGATGCACTCACATTGTTCAAACTCTTACGGGAATCGGTAGATTGACTGCCACGAGTAATGAGTGTACTGGGCAGGGGCACTACAAATGTAGTGTGAGGACAGAAAGTTGGAAATGTCGGTCTCACGGGGAGCGTGCCAGAGATAAGTCCCTGCAGTCATGCTATCCTCTGTGTCCTCGATGGCTCAGTCGGATAGAGCGTCTGCCATGTAAGTAAGAGATCCCAGGTTTGAGTCCAGGTCGGGTACACATTTTCAACTGTCCCCGTTGATATTTATCAATGCCCGTAAACAGCTAAAGCTCTGGATTTCATTATTATTTCATAAACAATTATGGACGCTAGTATTGCCTCATCGTAGAGATGAAATTCTTACAAGTAGACTGAACCTTCGTTGTGAGATTTTAACATTGTTTTTCATAACAGGCAAATCTAAACGAAGCACTTATGAGGTTCTCAAAAATTATTCCTACAATTCCTAATTACAGGATTTTGCATTTTATCATCGATTGAATTCTGGGGTGCGATGTGAAGTTTACTTCCTCCACATAATACTTGAACTGTATCCAAAAGAACTTCCACGTTATTTCTTGTCGTACTATGCAGTTACCTTTGGCTAGACGCAGGAAAAAGTCAGCATAATTTATTGTGCCCGGTTCTTCCGTGAAAGTTGGTCAAAAGTGGTGCGAGATTAGTCCCAGAATGTAAGCACGAGGTTGAGCTCTGAGGGCAATCTTTGATCACTGTTTTAGTCAAATTTATGTTTGATACTGGACGGAATAACCTCTCCGAGCACACTCTCCGCGTTGTATAGAGGACAACTACAAAGATTATCTTGACAGATGCCTCAGCCGCGCAATTAAAGAGATCCTCCAGGGGTTTCAAAGGTATCACGTATGTCAGTCATAAAACCAACGAAATACTTTCCTTCTAAATCCTGCACCTCTAAAGCGTGGTTAATAACATACGCAACAGTTTTACCCTTTCTAAGGACATCCAGGATATATAAAAAAGAATCATGCGATTTAGTTCGTCTACATTTCTGAAACTAGTAAAATATACACTGAATTTTGTTTTTGGATGAACGGGAAAACCCAAGAAAATTTTTCATACCTTTTCATAGGTGTTTAACATGCCGCCCTTGAGGTGCACGGCCTATGTCAATGCGGTATTGGAATTATTGCCACACAGTAGCTGTGGAAGCTGTCTTCAGTTACAGCTTTCACAGCAGCTGTTATGCGTTGTCTCAGTTCATGCATTATTGTTGGTAACGGAGACACATAAAGAGAGTCTTTTATAAACCTCCACAAGAAATAATCACATACAGTCAGGTGCGGTAACATTGGAGGCTAGTAATGTAAGGCTGAATCATTTGGCCAGTGCAACCGATCGATCGTTCAGTAGTTGATTTAAAAATTCGCACACTTCCAGACGACAGTGTGGCACTGCCCATCCTGTTAGTAAATGAAGTCGTTCGAATCAGTTGAGTTGTCGAGATACACGACGAACGGATTTCTGCGGATGCGTTCGACGTCTGTGTCAGACACTCGGGGACAGCCCGGCGATTTGCCTTTACACAAACAACTTGTTTCTCGGAATTGTTCATGCCATCGTATAATGCTCTGTGCTGTAGGAGGATCCACACCATACCTAGTACAAAAGTCACGCTGAACAGTTATTACTGACACGCATTACGCAAAACGTAGAACACAAAACGCTTACTGTTGTCCCGACACCATTTTTACTGGAACTGGAGTAGGCCCACACTGCTGCTGCCCAGTGGGAACCATGTAAAACTCGAATGGTCGCTCTTTCCAACGGTACATTGTTCACTCAAATATCTCAAGTAAGATAATAGTTATGATTTTTTAAAAATCGGATGATTCTTTTTTATACACTCTGTACTGAAAATCATTCATTCGAGTTTCGCTGTTGTGAACGTGAAGCCTCTTATTAGGAGCTTATCAAATATTTTTCCCAGAACATTTACAGTTCTGTGAGAATTTGCTTTGGTGGGACTTCCATGCTCCACCTTTTTCATGATTACGACCACTCTAGATTTCCATATATTTTGATATTTTCCAAGGCAAGGCGCTCTTGATCTGTCCACTTAAACAGGGAACAATGACTATATCTCCATACTTTAATGCTTCGGCGGGAATCCCAAAAAAAATATTCAAATGTGTGAGAAAGCTTATGGGACCTAACTGCTAAGGTCATCAGTCCCGACGTTTACACACTACTTAACCTAAATTATCCTAAGGACAAACACACACACACACCCATGTCCGAGGGAGTACTCGAACCTCCGCCGTGACCAGCCGCGCAGTCCATGACTGCCGCGCCCTAAACCGCTCGGCTAATCCCGCGCGGCGGGGAGTTCCATCTGGACCTGGTACCTTATTATTTTTCAATGTGTTGAGAATCTACAGGACTTCAACTGAGTTAACAGCCTAATTATTCCTCAACAAGTTGTGGTAATTGTTGTCGTTTCCTTCCCTCTCACCTGGTGATAGTACCTTCAATAGAAGTCCTGTTGACCACTACGAATCAATAGTCAGATGACCATTATCTGCTAACGTAGAGTGCATTAAGAGTGACGTCTTTGAGTTATTAATAGTATGGCGCGTTCCATGCATTAATCAGCAGTGGCTCACAAATGAAGTATCCCCACTTAGTCCTTTTTAATTCACGTGATTCGTTTTCGGATTTAGCTACTGCTAATTTGTAAATAACCAGTAAACCTCTGAGTGTTTAAAGAAGCAAACGTCTTTCTATAAAACAACATCAATCGTCTGAATGCCTTACGAACGAGACTATGCGTTAAAAATTTCATGTTAACCGTGTATGCGAGGAGATGTTTACAAAATGTTTGAAATTATTTATAAAGTTAGTTAGAAGCCACTAAGTGTTCTCATTATCAAACACTACATTATTATACTCTGCGTACATTGCGCACCATTTTAAGCATAAGATACCTTTACACATCTCACGTCTAGTGCTATATGTAGATGCTGTCTGCAAAATGAGTTGGGAATGGGGTTAATAACAAGGAAATAAGACATTGATACGACATTCTCAATGCTAACGTTGTAGGGCGTGATGAGCGAAAATGTGGTAACCATCAAACCTTTTTCCTTTCCTCATTTTATCGTCTTACGGGAGGTGCAACAGCACCTAACGGATACTGCTACTGCAGCTGCTCTTCGAAACTGCATTCCATACGAGCAAACCACTGGCGTTTTTACCTGTAGTTAACTCGTACATTAGGTATTTGGGCTATGCACGGCTCTTTTTAAAAAGAATAGCTCGATGTAGTCTTGGGGTCGAGCCCCTCACGTCTGCCTTCATGCCCCGCAGCTAATTCGCTGCAAATAATAACCTGTAGCTGCGATCCTACAGTCAAATAGTCTATATATTGGCTAGAAATATGAGTTAATAAAACACACATAAATACAAAATAAAAATTAAATGAATGATTCAGCAACAAGCGTTTTATTCCAATGCCTGTAATTGATGTAGACGACAGAGAAATACGTTGAATAATGTTTATTCAAGCAAGGAGACCTAAAATAAACGGGTCCCATGACATTCAATTACATAGAGACAGAACATACCCTTATCAAACACAGTAAAGTTGCGTTGGGAGCGTTACACGAATGGTAACAAAACCGCCAAAGTACACTGCAATCAAAGATACAAAACTATGCCAATTTCGTAATCACAATACACGACACATTCACCAGCTCAAAGCAGTTCAGAGTTCAGCACGATGAGTTACAATTTAGCACACACGATACAAAACACAGTAACTCATACTCAATCCTCTGTTCCATAGTACAAGCGGAAAAATTTACAGTCCTACACTGGACCAAGTTAAGACCTCTCGAAATGTAAAGTCACTTCAGAAGTTAAAGTGTGCTAGCGGCCGTTCACCGCCCTGAATCATTCACCCATCAAAAACCCCACAATACCACAGACAGGTCTGCATTCTTCCAGCACGAACATCTAAGTGCCCAGAATCGCTCCCTTAAAGTTCCTCATTCGAAAAGTCCCAGTCTCCTCTAGCCTCCCGTAGTGTTCCACTACTGTCTGCTTTTCGAATCGCTGAAGGCAGTCCACACCAAAACTACATCGTTCTTACTTACATTCTACAGACATCATCTGACTCAACTTGACCACTTCCCGGACTAAAATAATATTTACAACAGTATTTAAGTAAAGAAATATTATACATGTTCGGTCATACTCAGTCCATTGACAATAAACATAAGTGTAGGTTTGCCCATAAATAAATAAGCCAGTATTCTTGCGAAAAGCCGCGCGGGGTAGCCACGCGGGCTGAGGCGCCTTGTCACGGTCCGCGCGGCTCCGTCCGTCGGAGGTTCGAGTCCTCTCACGGGCATGCGTGTGTGTGTTGTCCTTAGCGTAAGTTAGTTTAAGTTACATTATGTAGTACGTAAGCTTAGGGACCGATAACCTCAGCGGTTTGCTCCCATAAAACCTTGCCACAAATTTACAATTCTTGCGAAATGGTGCTCATCATAAATGGCAACAGACTGTCGTCAAATATTGTTTAAACTGTTGTTCAGACCTGCTGGTGGGAAGCGTCTTTTGGCAGTCATTTACAAAGGTGTTGTTAGCTAATATACACAATGGACTACTTCTTAAGTTACCGTGATTTCGTATTATCATTTGCAATTAACGTTTAAATAAAGGTAATGGCAAAATAGTCAACCGTTCATTAAATAAACACACAAGTATAAAATAATATGAGGTGTTCATGCTGTTTTCATTTTCTGTATAATTGTGGAGGATATGATGTTTTTAAAAAATGGTTCAAATGGCTCTGAGCACTATGGGACTTAACATCTGAGGTCATCAGTCCCCTAGAACATAGAACTACTTTAACTAACCTAAGGACATCACACACATCCATGCCCGAGGCAGGATTCGAACCTGCGACCGTAGCGGTCGCGCGGTTCCAGACTGAAGCGCCTAGAACCGCTGGTCATACCGGTCGGCTATGATGTTTTTAAAAACTTTTGCTTAATTAAAATGTACAAAAGATATCATAAGTTAATAAGTAAAACAAGTTATATGAATGCATGGTGTCTGTTCTTTGGGAAATGTCCGGCGTACATTTTCACTCGTCGCCGCTAATACCGCGTTATGTCCTGATGCTGCTGACATCAGTAATCCCTTCCCTTTCCTTCTTTCTCCCCCCTCCTCCTTCGATTTACTAATAAAATAAAACAGCTACAGAAGGGTAGTTTTCAAGGATGATGGCTGTCATGCAATGTTATTATCTGAGATTGTTGCAATCGCATGAAGCGTTTAAAAGTTGTTAATTCAGAGGTTCTTTGTGGAAATGATTATTCACTGTGAAATATTAACTTGAGCAGTTATAAAGATATTGGAAATATTGTTGTCTCATTTTATGTACCTTTTTTAATGAGATCTCAGATATATACTTGACGTAGATTATTATAGATTCTGAAAGGCCATGCGAGGAATTGCTGTCCAAATTTCCAGATTTGGTATTTACTCATTTCGGGCGACGCTGTTCGTCTTTGTAGTTAAACTTGTCCGTACCGGTCACCTGCTTTGGCGCACCTTGAGCCTTGGTCCCGCTAGCTTTCAGTCATACAAAAAATTTATTTAGCGCTAGTATTGGGCGGCCGATTAGCTTATCTACGTATGTACGCGTAACATTACAGCGGTCTAGCCGAAAAAAGTTTCGTAATGTTTTGAAATTATGTGTAAACTTTGTTGGAAGGCACTAAGTCCTCTCATTCTCAAACATTGGACGAATACTGTCTGGGTAATTGATGCACCATGAGTTACACTGCCTAAGACATGTACACAATTTCTGACTGTAATCTTTCGTTTACTACGATAAACGCGTTGATTACGACAGCATTTCAGATTTTTATACTCCGTGAATAATTACATTAAATATTGAAAATCGGATTTATGTTGACTCTGGATGCCACACTATAGGCAGCTCGCAGTATGCATTATGGTCACCGGATTTCGATTTTCAGTATTTCATACGAGGGGTATTCAATAAGTAATGCAACACTTTTTTTCTGAAAGCAGGTTGGTTTTCTTTTTTTCTGGATTCTAGTACACCACATTATTCCCCATTCTTTTGGTTACAGAATCCTGCTTTTCAGTATAATCTGCGTTCAATGCGACTAGTTTACGCCACCTTGCTGGGAGGGCCTATATGCCCAGATGGTACCATTCTAATAGCCCACTTTGGAGCCAAAGTCTTTCTGCATCGGTAAGCTCCTCATCAACCACGTACTGCGTCCCAGGGAGTGCTTTCTTCATTGGGCCAGACACATGGTTGTCGAAAGATGCGAGGTCCGGGCTTCAGTCCAGTGAAGTTTCGTGAGATTCTCTCCAGCGCGCAGACTTGCGTGAGGGCCTTACGTTGTCATGGAGAAGGAGTTCGTCTGCATTTTTGTGGTAATGAACACGCTGAAGTCTTTTCTTCGTTTTCCTAAGGGTTGGTGCTGCCGGCCGTTGCGCGGGAGATCGGACAGGTTTGCACGACCTTGTTGCGATGATAACAGACGCCTCGCCCAACGACTCACCGCGCTTTTGTTAATTGAAATATCTCCGTAGACGTTCTGCAAAAGCCTATGAATATCTGCGACGCTCTGGTTTACTGCCAAAAGAAGCTCAATAACAGCTCTCTGGTTGGAGTGCACCTCCGTTAAAGACGCAATTTCGAAGGCCACGTACAGCGCTGCCACCGATCGGAACTTCATCGAATTTGAAGGCTACACACAGCGTTGCCACCCATAGGAGCTTCATCGAATTATACGGGCTGAAGCACGAATATTCCAAGATGTCCCACAGTAAATTCCGCATTTTCTCAACCGAATCTGGACGAGGAAAAAATTTATACCATTACTTACTGGTTGCCTCTCGTATAATTACCAGCCCGGGTAGGTGTGGTGATAAAGCGCCGTTTTCGAAAGGGGATGAACTGCTGGCACGGGATGGAATTCCGCCGGCGGATTAACGAAGGTATTGGTGTGCGGGCGTGTTTTTCGGCGATTAGCACATCTCACTGTGTGAATACCGGGCTAGTATCGAAGTCCCGCTTCAATTACACGTTTCGCAAACAATTCGAGAACTTTCGCTCATTTTGACGTAAATAAAACCATACGCAGACGGCTGGGATAAACATATTGCCTCCCGAGGGGTAACGGCGGGGCTACAGGAGGAGTTTCTGACCACCACTTAAAATTAACCGTTCCACATGCGTCTATAGCCACACCGATTTTGCGCCTCTGCGAAATAAAGGCACAAGAAAAATAATAAGAGTATTTCATATAATTGTTAATAAAATTTAAATTATAATCAGAAGTTAATCATTGGATGGTATAATCTTATGTTAAAGGTTTAACACAGTATGAGAAGCACTGCTGTTAGCAAATGCATTGTAACTTTGGCACG
Organism: Schistocerca americana; assembly: GCF_021461395.2. Classification (NCBI taxonomy): domain Eukaryota; kingdom Metazoa; phylum Arthropoda; class Insecta; order Orthoptera; family Acrididae; genus Schistocerca; species Schistocerca americana. Next base: position 207,072,306 of record NC_060122.1, on the reverse strand, counting down.
CAAATTGCCCAAACTATGTTCATCCAGTAATAGAGAAAGAGAGGAATCAGCGACTTCCGACAATCTGTGGACATAATTTCAAACCTTTACGAAATTTTTTTCACGCTGACTGCCCCCCCCCCCCCCCCGCACACACACACACACACACACACACACACACACACACACACACAAAACGATCCGGCATGTGTTGCAATTTATTACTTCTTCACTTCTAACTCTCTTCGCAACATATTTTGCAGACTGTATCCACATATACCTCTGAATGTACATGTGAACACGTAGTTCAGAAGATACGACGTCACGAACATTGAGATGCGCGAAAAGGTAGCGTTTGCTTAAAATAAAGTGTAAATAAATACCCAGTATTTGATAATGTCAGCTGTTAGTGACTTCCAACAAGTTTTAAACATAATTTCCAAGTTTCTCTAGATTTTTCTTCGCTTACATGTTTGACGTCAAATCTGTAACACCAACTTTGTAATGAGACACTGATGCTGTTTCTACATATAGGAGTTCGATTGTTTGTCGGAGGTTTACTGGTAGACACTACGGCCCTGCAAAGAAGACTTCTCTCATACGCTCTTGCGAGAACTGAGACAACTTCAGCTCAGTAGAGGGAACTCATTGCTCCAAGAATCAGAAATCACTTTCTAGAGGCGTGACTCCCCTGCCGCAAGAAACTGCTTCAAATGCACTCTCTGTGATCTCTACAGCCTTCTCCTCGACATTTTCCCCAGATTTTCATACGTATCGAATGATCTGCACTTTGCTTAGTAGTTCCCACCCTGCAGTTTTAGAACTTAAAACAATTTTTAATCATTCTTTTTTTATAACTGCATTTCAGCTGCTCCTTGTTTAGGACGAAATGAATTAAGTAGAGGTCACTTCTGGCTGGATGTTGCCTCATTCGCCAGTTTTGTCCTGGTCTACAGGCTTGACTATTTATCACGGTAATATCAATATTTGATAGTGTCTCAGACTGTCCTCAGTAAAAAAAAAAAAAAAAAAAATGTTCAAATGTGTGTGAAATCTTATGGGACTTAACTGCTAAGGTCATCAGTCCCTAAGCTCACACACCACTTAACCTAAATTATCCTAAGGACAAATACACACACCCATGCCCGAGGGAGGACTCGAACCTCTGCCGGGATCAGCCGCACAGTCCACGACTGCAGAGCGCCTTAGATGTCCTCAGTAGATCGGTGTCAAATTTTGTTCGCGAATTTGTAGCACTTGTTGAAGTCCGCGGAATCTGTCACTCTTACGCTCCATGAAGGTTATTTGGAATTGAAATCCATCGTTATGAAGACAAGTTCAAAGTGTAGGGCTACACGGATAAGTCATAATTTACCCATTTCAACACTCTGCTGAATGTAAGTACTTACGAGTTGGCATGTCGCCAAAGGGGGACTAATTACACTTCAAGGGCATGCTCATCATGTACCTGTGTAACCCGCACAGCCCTTAGTACTTTGTTAAGGGTAATTACTGCTGTCCTCAGATGATTTCCTGATTATGACTTGCGCTGTTTCTGACGTATTCTTTCCCGGCATGCGACTCTTCATTTAGCACACCGATTTCGTTAATAACCACAACGCTGCCCATGTGAGTGAGGTGCGCTACCAAAACCCTACTATGACAGTGCTGGTTACCAAAATTACAACACCAAGAAGTACAGTGTATAACTAATTTTTACCACCAGGTAACCTGACCATAGTCTGATCTTACCTGAATCGCCATCGGTGAGATTTGCGCTTCTTACAACCAGCTGAGAACAATCGCCAATGACACGTCACCGGCACCAAGGCGGTTTCAGCAACGGCATGGTGGCGACAAAAGCTGTACTTCCGTACGTACGCTCTCTTAAAAACGTGAGTATTTTGGGTTTCCGTAGTTCAGTCGGTAAATCGGAATCCTTATAGGATCACTTCGTTGTCCGTGTGTCTTTTTGTCTGTCTGCCAGACTTTAAGACTCCTTTTTCTCAGGAACGCAGGCATCAAATTCAAATTAAGTGTCTAAATCGGTGTTCGGTGAAGTTTGGCGGTAGGAGGAAAAAGACTTTTGGTCAGGTGAATACAGGGTTATAAATACAAAATCAAATAGGGGTAAAGCAGGAGTAGGTTTAATAATGAATAAAAAATAGGAGTGCGGGTAAGCTACTACAAACAGCATAGTGAACGCATTATTGTGGCCAAGATAGACACGAAGCCCACACCTACTACAGTAGTACAAGTTTATATGCCAACTAGTTCTACAAATGATGAAGAAATTGATAAAATGTATGACGAGATAAAAGAAATTATTCAGGTAGTGAAGGGAGACGAAAATTTAATAGTCATGGGTGACTGGAATTCGAGAGTAGGAGAAGGGAGAGAAGGAAACATAGTAGGTGAATACGGACTGGGGTAAGAAATGAAACAGGAAGCCGTCTGGTGGAATTTTGCACAGAGCATAACTTAATCATAGCTAACACTTCGTTCAAGAACCATAATAGAAGTTTCTATGCATGGAAGAATCCTGGAGATACTAGAAGATAACAGATGGATTATATAATGGTAAGACAGAGATTTAGGAACCAGGTTTTAAATTGTAAGACATTTCCAGGGGCAGATGTGGACTCTGACCACAATCTATTGGTTATGAACTGTAGATTAAAACTGAAGAAACTGCAAAAAGGTGGGAATTTAAGGAGATGGGACCTGAATAAACTGAAAGAACCAGAGGTTGCACAGAGTTTCAGGGAGAGCATAAGGGAACAATTGACAGGAATGGGGGAAAGAAATACAGTAGAAGAAGAATGGGTAGCTTTGGGGGATGAAATGTTGAAGGCAGCAGAGGATCAAGTAGGTAAAAAATCGAGGGCTAGTAGAACTCCTTGGGTAACAGAAGAAATATTGAATTTAATTCATGAAAGGAGAAAATATAATAATGCAGTAAATGAAGCAGGCAAAAAGGAATACAAATCTCTCAAAAATGAGATCGGCAGGAAGTGCAAAATGGCTAAGCAGGGATGGCTAGAGGTCAAATGTAAGGCTGTAGAGGCTTATCTCACTAGTGGTAAGACAGATAATGCTTACAGGAAAATTAAAGAGACCTTTGGAGAAAAGAGAACCACTTGTATGAATATCAAGAGCTCAGATCGAAACCCAGTTCTAAGCAAAGAAGGGAAAGCAGAAAGGTTGAAAGAGTAATTAGAGGGTCTATATGAGGGCGATGTACTTGAGGACAATATTATGAAAATGTAAGAGGACGTAGACGAAATGGGAGATACGATACCGTGTGAAGAGTTTGACAGAGCACTGAAAGACCTGAGTCGAAACAAGGCCCCGCCAGTAGACAACATTCCATAAGAACTACTGACGGCCTTGGGAGAGCCAGTCCTGACAAAACTCTACCATCTGGTGAGCAAGATACATGAGACAGGCGAACTACCCTCAGACCTCAAGAACAATATAATAATTCCAATCCCAAAGAAAGCAAGTGTCGACAGATGTGAAAATTACCACACTATCAGTTTAGTAAGTCACAGCTGCAAAATACTAACGCGAATTCTTTACAGACGAATGGAAAAACTGATAGAAGCCGACCTCGGGGAAGATCAGTTTGGATCCCGCAGAAATATTGGAACACGTGGGGCAATACTGACTCTACGACTTATCCTAGAAGAAAGTTTAAGGAAAGGCAAAACTACGTTTCTAGCATTTGTAGACTTAGAGAAAGCTTTTGGCAATGTTGATTGGAATACTCTCTTTCAAATTCTGAAGGTGGCAGGGGTAAAACACAGGGAGCGAAAGGCTATTTACAATTTGTACATAAACCAGATGGCAGTTAAGAGTCGAGGGGCATGAAAGGGAAGCAGTGATTTGGAAGCAAGTGAGACAGGGTTGTAGCCTCTCTCCGATGTTATTCAATCTGTATATTGAGCAAGCAGTAAAGGAAACAAAATAAAATCGGAGTAGGTATTAAAATTCATGGCGAAGAAATAAAAACTTTGAGGTTCGCCGATGACATTGTAATTCTGTCAGACCGCAAAGGACTTGGAAGAGCAGTTAAACGGAATGGACAGTGTCTTGAAACGAGGATATAAGATGAACATCAACAAAAACAAAGCGAGGATAATGGAATGTATTCGAATTAAGTCGAGTGATTAGGAAATGAGACACTTAAAGTAGTAAAGGAGTTTTGCTGTTGGGGGAGCAAAATAACTGATGATGGTCGAAGTAGAGAGGATATAAAATGTAGACTGGCAATGGCAAGGAAAGCGTTTCTGACGAAGAGAAATTTGTTAACATAGAGTATAGATTTAAGTGTCAGGAAGTGGTTTCTGAAAGTATTTGTATGGAGTGTAGCCATGTATGGAAGTGAAACATGGACGATAAACAGTTTGGACAAGAGGAGAATAGAAGCTTTCGAAATGTGGTGCTACAGAAGAATGCTGAAGATTCATAGCGAATGAGGAGGTATTGAATAGAAATGGGGAGAAGAGGAGTTTGTGGCACAACTTCACAAGAAGAAGGGACCAATTGGTAGGACATGTTCTGAGGCGTCAAGGGATCACAAATTTAGCATTGGAGGGCAGTGTGGAGGGTAAAAATCGTAGAGGGAGACCAAGAGATGAATACACTAAGCAGATTCAGAAGGATGTAGGTTGCAGTCAGTACTGGGAGATGAAGAAGCTTGCACAGGATAGAGCAGCATGGAGAGCTGCATCAAACCAGTCTCAGGGCTGAAGACCACAACGAACAACAAGTCAATGTTATCAAAACAGAAGTGCATTTGCGCTACGTATTTTAATATTCACAAACTCACTCATCAAAAGCTAAAGGGTAATTCTCGTTGACCTAGATTTATAAAATTTGGAAATAATCAGATTTTTACAGTATTTGATATTCTGAAAATTTACAGATCAGTCGGTGAGTGGTGTAGTCACAGCTGTAGAAACACATTTTGGTTTTTTCTTGCGAACGTGTTAGCTGACTTTGATATTACAGACCTCTAAAACAAAATTTTAGCAAATATGAAATAAAATGTAAAAACGTGGCCAGTGTGGCTGACTGCCATGGAGTAAAAAAAGAAAAAAATGCTTTAAAGATTCTGTCGTCTGTCTGGATATCTAGAGGTCACAGAATCCAGCCTCTGTCGAACTACAGATTTTTTTTCAGTTTTGGTTTTATGCTGGCCTTCACCTCTCTACGACCTGAGGAGTCACCAGAGCAACACGTTGTTAGGTTCCTCGTTAGACTGTAGAACCCCTTTCCCCAGTTGGATAACTGGAGGAGGTCAGGGACACGCAAGCCGCTGAAGAAGAGTCCTATAAAAAGACTCGAACCAGGCTGTTGAATTGCACGAATTAACTTTTTGTATATGAACTTAAGTTGATACTGAATCCCGCGAGCGCGAGCTTTTCTCGCATTTGCCTGGTTTTACTTTTTTTGGTAAATCGAGACATTTGTGTGAACTGTCGCGTGTAACTAATTATTTACAGCGTTGCTCCTTCTGCGACAGTTTAGAAGATATAAAGTTGATTTCTCCGTGATGATACCGGTAACGTGTCGTGGCAAAAACGAGGGCAATCATACCTAATCCATGCCCCTCCAACCGTCCCTCAGAAAACACGCAGATTTTTCGCAGCTGGAATTGAGTAACACACATGTCATACGATGGAGACCCACTATGCTCAATAGGATTTAGGTTAGGCAAAGCAGGTATCGGTGATGGAAGAGAGCTGTCCTTGTGGAAGTACAGGTCACCTGTGGGGTGCAGACAGAGGGACACCCATGATGCATAATGCATCAGGTATGTCACAGAACCCATTTCATTTCACATACCTGAACATTGCCCAGCTGGTAATTGAAATGCTGTTTTCGAACCACGAATAACCTGCCGTAGGAAATATGTACATCTATTGTCTCGCATCTCTCCATCCACCCTTTGCACATACTACGAGAGATGATTACGTTCGTGTACCCATGTAGTTATTTGTTCAGTAAGCTATGCAGTAAGGTATGATGGTGGATTTCGTAACGTGTAACCGATTACGATGATGCGGGTGCGGATGGTTTGCCTTCTCACCGATTTTTATTTTTTATTAGTTCTGACAACTGCAGCTGCTGAATGACAGCCACTTCACTCGTTTTACAATCCACAGTGGTCCTTGTCTTTAACATTTTGTTGCCTACAGCTGTTTTCTGTGGATGCGACGATAGTTTTCCCAAATCTAAGCATTTATAGTATGCTATTGAGACCGCCCTACGTGAATGGCCTAGGGCTCGCTCTTCCTAAGGGAATGATGTTCCATGATTTGGGCAGCCGTTAACTGACAGCAGCCAATACGCCAATTCAGGGTTTAGCGCTAGAATGTCTTCCGACAGCCTGTACACTATTTCACTACATCTCTTGCGGCACGCCAAAGAATTCTTTCCACTGTCAAGTTGGAGTGCTCCTTCTCCAGTACAGCTCCAATCTCGTATCCGGTTACTCATGAGTGTATAATTTTTCTATTGACGTATTCACTTTTTGTAGCTATTCGCATTAAAAAGGGTCTAATCGCATTCTTTGTGGTTTTTAGAAAATATAAATGTGTTTATCAATCAAACTCCAAGAATTGTGAGTACCAGGATTTCTTTCGATTTCTTTGATTTGATGCTGTCCGTCTTGACAAGCTCTTCTGTTCAAATCTCTTCACGTGATTAGCAACAACTCCCAAAGTGCTCAATTACTTTTTTAGATACACTCCAATTTCAGTCTTACCCTGCAATTTTTACCCTGTACAGCTCCCTCTGGTATCATACATGATACTCCCCGATGTCCTAATTAACGTCCAATCATCCTGTCCCATCTTTCTCTCAACGTTTTCCGCACATTTCTGTCCTTGCTGAATCTGTGGTGAATTTCATAATTTCTTATCAGTTTCGACACTTTGTTTTAGTCATCAGTGTTCTGACTGGTTTGATGCTGCCCACCCCGTTTTTCTCTCCTGTACCAATCTCTTCATCTCAGAGTAGCAATTGCGGTCCACGTCCTCAATTATTTGATGAATGTATCCCAATCTCTGTCTTCCTCTACAGTTTTTGTGCTCAACGACTCCCTCTAATTTTACCGAAATTATTCCATGGCGTCTTAATAGATGTCCTGTCATCCTGTCCAGTCTTCTAGTCAGTGTTTTCCACGTATTCTTTTACTCGCCTCCTCAGCCTTATCGCATCAGTCCACCTAATTTTCAACATTCTTCTGTAGCACCACATCTCAAATGCTTCTACTCTCTTCTATTCCGATTTTTCCGCAGTTTGTGTCTCACTGCCATACAATGCTGTGCTCCAAACGCATGTTCTCAGAAATTTCTTCCTCAAATTAAGGTCTATGTTTGATACTAGTAGTATTTTCTTGGCCAGAAATGCCTTTTTTGCCTGTGCTAGTCCGCTTTTTATGTCCTCCTTGCTCCATCCGTCATGGTTTACTTTGCTGCCAAGGTAGCAGAATTACTTAACGTCTCTACTTCGTGATCACCAACTATAATGTTAAGTTTCTCGCTGCTCACATTTGTGCTGCTTCTTATTCCTTTTACCTTTCTTCGATATCCTCTTAACCCATATGCTTTACTCTTCAGACTGTTCACTCCGTTCAACAGATTCTGCAGTTTTTCTTCACTTTCACTGAGGAGAGCAAAGTCATCGGCGAATCTTAACATTGATAGCCTTTAATCTTGAATTTTAATCCCCCTCTTCAGCCTTTCTTCTGTTTCCATTATTGCTTCTTCGACGTGCAGATTCAACAGCAGAGCAGAAAGACAAAATCTCTGCCTTACACTCTTTTTAAATAATGCGTTTCGTTCTTGATCTTCCAACCTTATTGTTACGTGTTGCTTCTTATACATATTGTATACGAGAACGAGTGTCGGAACCTACTGTCACATTCAAGGCATGATGTCTGCTGCCCAGCTGCTCTTGAAACTTTCAGGATGACTACGCCACAACTCACTACAAAATAGCATTAAAATATGGATTTTTAGACAACATAGTTATGAGGAGATAACAGCGGTTGATTTACTTATAATCAATTGCCCAAAATGACAATCGTATTATTTATTTTGCCGCCAACCGGTTTCAACCCGCGATGGGGTCATCTTCAGGTCAATTTACACAATTTGGTCGCTCGCTGGAGTCGTCACCCTGCCTGTGCACGGTTGGTAGCTACTCTTTTCCCCTGTTGCTTATCCCCTATTTTTTCTCAGAATTTCGAACATGTTGCACTATTTTACATTATCGAACGCTTGTTCCAGGTCGACAAAACTCATGAACGCTCATTTGCTTCCATTATCAACCGTGACGCCAGAATTGCCTCTCTGCTGCATTTACCTTTCCTAAAGCCTGGCTGATCGTCATCTAACAGATCCTTAATATTCCTTTTAATTCTTGTGTATATTATTCTTCTCAGCAACCTGAATGCACGGGCTGTTAAATTGCCTGTGTCGTAACTCTTGCACTTGTCTGCTCTTGCAGTTTCCGTAATTGTGTGGATGATGTTTAACCGAAATTCTGATGGTGTATCGCTAGTCTCAAAGATTCTACAGACAAACGTGAATAATCGTTTTGTTGCCATTTCTCCCAAGGATTATTATAAATTCCGGTGGAATGTGATCTATCCCTTCTGCCTCATTTGATTTTAAGTTTTCTAAAGCCCCTCTAAATTCTGATATACTGTATCACCTGTCTCTTCTCTGTCAATTCCTGTTTCTTATTCGTCACGTCATCAGATAGGTCCTTCCCCTCATAGAGGTCCTCAATGAACTTTACCACCTATCCGCTTTCTCCTCTGCATTTAAGACTTGTATTCCCTTTGAACTCTTAATATTATCACCCTTGCTTTTAATTTCAGAGCAGGTTATTTTGACCTTCCTATATGCTGAGTCAGTCTTTCCGACAATCATTTCTTTTTCGATTTCTTTACATTTTTCATGTAGCCATTTTGCCTTAATTTCCCTTCACTTGCTATTTATCACTACCGTACTATCTACAGTCTGGGAGAATTCCTAGTGTATGCCTTCATCGCTTAGTACTTCCGTAGCCGACTTCTTTGCTCACTGATTCTTCCGGAACAGTCTTTTAGACTTCAGCCTACTCTTCATCATTACTCTATTGTGGTCTGAGACTGTATCAGCCCCCGAGTATGTCATACGATCCTATCTCAGACTTCGAAATCTCTGCCTGATCATGGTGTAATCTAACAGAAATCTTCCCGCATCTCTCGGCTTTTCCCAAGAACACCTCATCCTCTTGTGATACAAGTAGACTTATTTTGGCCAGGAAAGCCCTCTTTGCCATCCATCTTTCCTCTGTTTACAAGGAAGCAGAATTTTTTAACTGTTGTTGTTGTTTTTGTTGTGGTCTTCAGTCCTGAGACTGGTTTGATGCAGCTCTCCATGCTACTCTATCCTGTGCAAGCTTCTTCATCTCCCAGTACCGACTGCAACCTACATCCTTCTGAATCTGCTTAGTGTATTCATCTCTTGGTCTCCCTCTACGATTTTTACCCTCCACGCTGCCCTCCAATGCTAAATTTGTGATCCCTTGATGCCTCAGAACATGTCCTACCAATTGGTCCCTTCTTCTTGTGAAATTGTGCCACAAACTCCTCTTCTCCCCATTTCTATTCAATACCTCCTCATTCGTTATGTGATCTACCCACCTAATCATCAGCATTCTTCTGTAGCACCACATTTCGAAAGCTTCCATTCTCCTCTTGTCCAAACTGTTTATCGTCCATGTTTCATTTCCATACATGACTACACTCCATACAAATACTTTCAGAAACCACTTCCTGACACTTAAATCTATACTCTATGTTAACAAATTTCTCTTCGTCAGAAACGCTTTCCTTGCCATTGCCAGTCTACATTTTATATCCTCTCTACCTCGACCATCATCAGTTATTTTGCTCCCCCAACAGCAAAACTCCTTTACTACTTTAAGTGTCTCATTTCCTAATCTAATTCCCTCAGCATCACCCGACTTAATTTGACTACATTCCATTATCCTCGTTTTGCTTTTGTTGATGTTCATCTTATACCATTCTTTCAAGACACTATCCATTCCGTTCAACTGCTCTTCCATGTCCTTTGCGGTCTCTGACAAAATTACAATGTCATCGGCGAACCTCAAAGTTTTCATTTCTTCTCCGTGGATTTTAATACTTACTCAGATTTTCTTTTGTTTCCTTTACTGCTTGCTCAATGTACAGATTGAATAACATCGGGGAGAGGCTACAACCCTGACTCACTCCCTTCCCAACCACTGCTTCCATTTCGTGTCCCTCGACTCTTATAACTGCCATTTGCTTTCTGTACAAATTGTAAATAGCCTTTCGCTCCCTGTATTTTACCCCTGCCACCTTCAGAATTTGAAAGAGAGTATTCCAATCAATATTGTCAAAAGCTTTCTCTAAGTCTACAAATGCTAGAAACATAGTGGTGCCGTTCCTTAAACTTTCTTCTAAGATAAGTCGTATTGTCAGTATTGCCTCACGTGTTCCAAAATTTCTACGAAATCCAAACTGATGTTCCCCGAGGTCGGCTTCTATCAGTTTTTCCATTCGTCTGTAAAGAATTCAGGTTAGTATTTTGCAGCTGTGACTTATTGAACTGATAGTTCGGTAATTTTCACATCTGACAACACCTGCTTTCTTTGGGATTGGAATTATTAAATTCTTCTTGAAGTCTGAGGGTATTTCGCCTCTCTCATACATCTTGCTCACCAGATGGTAGAGTTTTTTCGGGACTGGCTATCCCAAGGCTGTGAGTAGTTCTAATGGAATTTTGTCTACTCCGGGGACCTTGTTTCGACTCAGGTCTTTCAGTGCTCTGCCAAACTCGTCACGCAGTATCATATCTCCCATTTCATCTTCATCTACATCCTCTTCCTTTTCCATAACATTGTCCTCAAGAACATCGCCCTCTATATAGTCCTTCCACCTTTCTGCTTTCCCTTCTTTGCTTAGAACTGGATTTCCATCAAAGCTCTTGATATTCGTGCAAGTGGTTCTCTTTTCTCCAAAGGTCTCTTTAATTTTTTAACTACGTCTATGGAAATTACAGTGCGAGGAGCTGGGAGTGCGAACTGCCAGTTAAAACCAGTTTACCCAGAAACCCGAAATTATTTTATTTGACTCGATGTGAGTGCTGCCATTTACAGAAAAGAATGAAATATAAAAAGTCCATAGAACATGGACCAAGTGTTTCACAGGCACCACAAGAATATATGAAACATGCATTAACGCATCCCATTTACATTATGCATCTGTCCTATATCACCAATAGTCTTGATGTCACACTGGCTGGTAAAACGACACAGTTTTGTATTTCTCGAAGGAATGAAACTGTCCGTACGTCGCAACGGATTAAATTTTCTTCGGTGTCCTGCCCACGTTGCCGTGAACTAAGTAGATAACTGTCAGCGTTTTACGTGCAGCTGCCGTAGATCTACTATTGCAAGTTCACGCCCAAGATAACGCAAGATGCTGTATAGCGTGTGTGTCTCTTCAAACGTGTCGGAAGATGGCAGAGTCTAAACTCTGTGCCTCCAGATGACAATAGGCAAATAATGAAATCAGGCCTCACCCACAACAAAAATATAAACTTTGCTTTGCCTCCATCGAAGCACTTGAATCATGGTTGCTAATAGTTTTGCAGCTCATTAGACTTAAAGCCATTAAGCGAGGAACAACACTGCGCAGACACTGCACACACCGTGCTCTTAAATCAGGAAGGCGACGCATGCTGTGCAGCCTTGTACGATGCATAGCACCTGGTGCTAGGTTACAACGTGCAAAGATACGCCACCGCGGAAACTTCTGTCGATAGTAGGTTCACGAGTAGATAAGCAGTTCAGTCTCAACTGTCTGTAAAAGAATGTAACATCGGGAGAGAAAAAAGTTGCTAGGGAGCTCACACTCCCTTTTTTTCCTAGAATGGCAATGTGTACCGTGGATTGCAAAAAAAGAACTGGTTTTATTGGTAGCCAAATTTCTAACCATAGGCTAACCTGGGGTGATAATTTTAACAACCTTGCAAAGTGCAGTAAAACGTGGCAATGATTCACTTGAAATTATCATCCTGGCTTTAGGCCCCATTGTTTTCAGTATGTATGTCATCTCCAACGTACAACGTGGCATGATACGTAACTCGGTTATATCTCCCGTCCAAACTCCTGAGTGCTAGATCAGTATTATTTTTTTTACACCTCCAATTTCTCAGGATCTTTCCGAGACCTGTCCTGGAAGGTGATCATTAATAAGTAAAGGCAAAATTCAACTAAACTATGGTCCGCCTCCGGTAGCTGAGTGGTCAGCGTGACAGAACGTCAATCCTAAGCGCCGGGGTTCGATTCCCGGTTGGGTCGGAGATTTTCTTCGCTCAGGGACTGGGTGTTGTGTTGTCTTAATCATCATCATTTCATCCCCATCGACGCGCAGGTCGCCGAAGTGACATCAAATTGAAAGACTTTCACACTGCGAACGGTCTACCCGACGGGAGGCCCTGGTCACATGATATTTATTTAACTAAGCTATAGACTCAACCCGTTTTCTGAACTAGGGCCATGTATAACAGCGAGTGGTGGTAATATTCCAAATCAGAACATTCTAATCTGTCTAGATGCAACAGTGGGAGCATTATCACCAACGATGATTCCAAAACACCCAAATGTATGTAGAAAAAAACGTCAGCCAAATGTTGTATAGTTATTCTTGTTATCATCCCTGTGTTAGGGACTCGTTTACCAGCCTTCTTACTTCAATATTTACTGTCGGACAGGTGAGGTGCTCCGTAATCGTCGTCATACTTTTATAGACTCCGTACATCGTCCAAGTAAGGATCATGAAAATACTGAAAAGTATGGGCGACAGGTTCATAGGAAAGATTTTTTTTGTAATTTTCGATCGTAACAGGGGCATTTACTAAGTTAGTAACCCCGAATTTGTTCACCAGCGAGAAACCTCTGCTGAACGGTGACTACATACGGATACTGATCCTATATTTCCCTTAAATTACCAAATGGCGGATGTATTTTGGCTAATATTATTGAAGCCCTCGCCCCACATTCGCAGTCCTGAAAGGTCTCTGTTTTAGTATGACCGACGTCAACAATAAGGCTCAGTTGTCCGCAATCTGATTATCTGATCGCCGTATGCTTTGCTGGAAACAGCAAGGTGGAAACGCGAACAGTACAGCGCACAATCCAAACGATTTTATGAGGTTTCGCAAGCACCCAGCTTCGGGCCGCGTTATCGATTTACAACAAGAATTCTTTGGGTTTGAGATAAAACGCGATTTTCTCCATTATGAAAAGGACTGCTTCTAACTCGTAGACAGACTATCTCAGTTCAGCCACAGACAAAGTTCTAAAAGCATACGACATTGGTCTGCTGTCGCTGTCATGATGCTGAAAGAGTATACCTGAAATCTTAGAATTTGAGCCGTCGGCTTGCACTGTAAAGGGGGCATTCAAAATCTGGAATAGCGAAAACGGAGCACTAAATAGTGGAAGTTTATGTTCATGAAAGGCCACCAGCTGTCCATCGTTCCACTTAAAAACCTTCCATAATGGAGCAGCTGTGCGGCTAACTGGGCAAAAGTAGGTATAAATTTTCTAAAAAAATTTATCATATCGATAAATCGAGCATTACCTTGGAGTGCTCTTAACCCATGCACACACAGACCTAACAAGATTTCGAGATGTACCAGACCACATTAGATGGTATATCAGCTAAACAACCTCTCGCAAACGTACTGAAACTTCATTTAATATCAATATATTGTCAAGATAATTAAAAACACACTTCAACTCAAGCTCTCCAAAAACTGAGTCCAGTAAACGTGACTGAACTTCTGCGTGCTTTGGCAAGCCAAATGGAAAGCAATTAAATTCAAATAAATTTCTATCAGTACAGACCACTGTCAGGGTTTTGGATTTTTGGTGTTAAGGGCATCTGGTGGTACGCCTGGATAAGGCCTAAGAAGCTAAAATTACATATCCAGGTTAACGAAATGAAATAGTTGTGTTAGTCCAATAAAGGAGCCGAATCCAATATAACCTGTTGATTGATAGCATGGTACTCTACCACTGGCCAACACCCACGCCATTCCCTTTCATACCAAAACCGTGGGTGAAGCATAGGGCGGGATAGATGGCCTAATGACACGGTGAGCAAGTAACTTGTCGCTAATCGAGTGTAACTGTAGTCTTTGGAGGAAATAATTGGTTCAAATGGCTCTGAGCACTATGGGACTTAACTTCTGAGGTCATCAGTCTCCTAGAACTTAGAACTACTTAAACCTAACTAACCTAATGACATCACACACATCCATGCCCGAGGCAGGATTCGAACCTGCGACCGTAGCGGTCACGCGGTTCCAGACTGTAGCGCCTAGAACCGCTCGGTCACTCCGGCCGGCAGAAAATAATTGATATGGTGCTTAGCAAATGGGTTTTCCATAGATCACCTGAATCTGACAGTGAATTTTATCGGTAACACCCAATACACCAGTAAATACACTCGTAAATTGATTGGAAATGCTTACATTTAGTTACGCCTCTGCTTCTTTCAAACGAGCAACATTACCTTGAACATTATTTTTCTTTTTATTCCACAAAAACAGTAACAAAAATGGCTAGCTTACAATGAAATGACATAAATAAGGTGACAGATAATTGTAGTCATAAATTACAGCATTCAAAGAATGAGGAATGATGTTCTTCAGCCTTTATCAGTAGCACACATTTAGCATCTTCACTGCCACCTTCAACTGGTGGCAGATCAGCATGCAAATTTTCTTCTTCTGCAGCCTGAGGTTCCTCATAATCATTTTTTAGACCCAGATTAATCATTCAGTAAACCCTTCATGTGTGTTCCTTTCAGGGTAAATTACGTGGACAGAAGAGCAGTCCCGAACCGCGACATCGCAAAATCCTTCACTGCCTTGTTATTTTTTGTCAGTTCCAGCCTTCTAAGCGCATCCCTATGGAGTTCAAAATCTTCGTTTATAACAGACACCAAGTGTTTGAAGTCGTATTCTTGTATCTGCTGTACTAATGATTTATTTTTCATGTGTGACTTGCAGGTGAGGTTAGTGTCGGGAACGTGACACAACCCATCCCCTCTCCATGATGAATCTAGTTCCTACCCTATACCCATTCTGTTGAAGACAATTCGGAGCATGTAACCATATTTCTTATTGATTCTGATACTTAAGTGTTTTATCGAATTCATTTTCCATATACATCTTGATTCAATATGTTCATCGCTCCCAATATTGTTAAAAATGTAACTTGTATATTTGCCCATTAACCAAATCACTGCGTTACTTTTCGCCTAAAGGTTGTAACTTTCTTCTGGTCTGACGAAAATGTTAGTCGGCACATTGTTTGCTGAAGTTCTTGTTATTTGAGCAATTTTTTCCCTGGTACACCTCCAGTTGATAATCCGATTTCCACATGTTTAACGATGACGCACACTATCAACGAGTTTGCATTTGCTACAGATGTTAGTGTCACTTAAACCTATGGCAAAGGGACGCTCGTTAATGCCAATGATGTTATTGACTACCTTTTACCACGCTGTTCTCACGTCAGACGAAAGAACATCACTACTGATGTTTTTCCAGATCACATTCCATGCTACTCCAGCATATTTAGTTTCTATATTATTTTTCCTTTCATGTTTCCGTCTTTCAGCTAAAATCGCCTTAGCTGTAACGTTTTTGGAGTTTAAAAGCTTTTTGCTGAGATAGCTTAGTTCAGTATAATACGCTCTAATATGTTTTAGTTGAAAACTTATTTTTTGTATATTTATCGGCAGCTCTACACTTTCAGAGCTGACAATGTATAGTTTTGCTGTAATGCACCCTGGATCGTTACACATCATGCTTCATGTTCGTTTGACATACAATGCCATCGACTTAGATTTGTTGTCGGTTAGTCACATTCCTCCATTGCTTGGATCCAAAACTGCTGTCTTCACCGGCACTCGAAACAATTCCCCTTCCACAAAAACTTTGCTAAGGTGGACGTGATCGTCGTCGCCACCACTGATGGAATGGGGAGAACCTGTGCTATGTAGTAGGCCCTGGATAAAATATATGCGTTGATAAACAGTATTCTCTGGAACTGGTCTATGCTACGTTGAAAATTTTCAATCAAAGCTCCCTTGATTTTTCTTGCCACGTCCCGCCAATTTATTGCTATCATTTTTAAAAGGGAAGTTGTCAATGCTATTCCAAGAGCTTTGTGTTCATTAACGTGATCCGTCGACTCAATGCGCAAGTTAGCAAGCCGCCTTATATTTAGAAATTTACTTTTGTTTTCATCTACCCACGCACCTGATGCGGAACAGTATTTTGCAAGTACCATCTCTAGTTGTGTCACATCTGCTTGGTCTCTGATGATTACGCCTACATCGTCCCCGTAAGCACCTACCACGGTCACTGTTCCTTAAATGGTAATGCCTGTAAGCTTGTGTGTAGCTGTCTCAAGAAAGGTTCCAGCAATATAACGAACAGGAGCATGGATAAGGGGCTTCGTTGCGTAACACCCCTTTTTATTTCAATTTTTGTCAGTCGACAGTTAACGGAGATTTGTGCAGTAATACCCATTGCCACGTTCTTGATGAGTCGATGGTTTTTGGCAGGATGTCCATTCGGCGCATTGTCTCTATCAGGTACTTGTGATTAATTTGATCAAATGCCTTATGGAAGTCTACGAAAAGCAGTCCACGTTTTATGTTACTTGCCTGCGCAGTTTGTAAAATCCGTTTGTAGGGTTCTCGTTCTCCTCAGAACTAAGTTCGGTTACAGATTACACCATTAACAGTTTTAATGGTTATATTAATTCAGTTCCTAACGTAAAGGTAGCTACTGTTTATGCATCTACAGGGTGTTACAAAAAGGTACGGCCAAATTTTCAGAAAACATTCCTCACACACAAAGAAAGAAAATATGTTATGTGGACACGTGTCCGGAAACGCTTACTTTCCATGTTAGAGCTCATTTTATTACTTCTCTTCAAATCACATTAATCATGGAATTGAAACACACAGCAACAGAACGTACCAGCGTGACTTCAAACACTTTGTTACAGGAAATGTTCAAAATGTCCTCCGTTAGCGAGGATACATGCATCCACCCTCCGTCGCATGGAATCCCTGATGCAGCCCTGGAGAATAGCGTATTGTATCACAGCCGTCCACAATACGAGCACGAAGAGTCTCTACATTTGGTACCGGGGTTCAGTAGACAAGAGCTTTCAAATGCCCCCATAAATGAAAGTCAAGAGGGTTGAGGTCAGGAGAGCGTGGAGGTCATGAAATTGGTCCGCCTCTACCAATCCATCGGTCACCGTATCTGTTGTTGAGAAGCGCACGAACACTTCGACTGAAATGTGCAGGAGCTCCATCGTGCATGAACCACATGTTGTGTCGTACTTGTAAAGGCACATGTTCTAGCAGCACAGGTAGAGTATCCCGTATGAAATCGTGATAACGTGCTCCATTGAGCGTAGGTGGAAGAACATGGGGCCCAATCAAGACATCACCAACAATGCCTGGCCAAACGTTCACAGAAAATCTGTGTTGATGACGTGATTGCACAATTGCGTGCGGATTCTCGTCAGCCCACACATGTTGATTGTGAAAATTTACAATTTGATCACGTTGGAATGAAGCCTCATCCGTAAAGAGAACATTTGCACTGAAATGAGGATTGACACATTGTTGGAAGAACCATTCGCAAAAGTGTACCCGTGGAGGCCAATTAGCTGCTGATAGTGCCTGCACACGCTGTACATGGTACGGAAAAAACTGATTCTCCCGTAGCACTCTCCATACAGTGACGTGGTCAACGTTACCTTGTACAGCAGCAACTTCTCTGACGCTGACATTAGGGTTATCGTCAAGTGCCCGATGAATTGCCTCGTCCATTGCAGGTGTCCTCGTCGTTCTAGGTCTTCCCCAGTCGCGAGTCATAGGCTGGAATGTTCCGTGCTCCCTAAGTCGCCGATCAATTGTTTCGAACGTCTTTCCGTCGGGACACCTACGTTCTGGAAATCTGTCTCGATACAAACGCACTGCGCCATGGCTATTGCCCCGTGCTAATCCATACATCAAATGGGCATCTGCCAACTCCGCATTTGTAAACATTACACTGACTGCAAAACCACGTTCGTGATGAACACTAACCTGTGCGTTTCCGGGCACATGTCCACATAACATATTTTCTTTATTCGTGTGTGAGGAATGTTTCCTGAAAGTTTGGCCGTACCTTTTTGTAACACCCTGTATATTTCCATGCACGCATGCGCATGACTATCAGCGATGCTCGGTACAAAGCTGCTCGCTGCGATTAGTTCGGTGCAGCCCTCGCGGCCTACAGACCTCGTCCGCGCAGTGGGGCCTGCTGTTTTCTCTTCAGCCCAAGTAATGTAGATTTATGACTAGGCACTACGGAGCTGTAGTTTTATACCTGACATGGCCCAACTTTGGCATACAGCAGTTTAGTGTCAATAGCTTCTGAGAAGGCCAAATTATCTTGGCTGAAACCTAGGTAAAGATTGGTTTCTATTTGCAACTGAGGCTGACTTGTTATATGTTCGATTCATATTAAACTCGTATTTGGACAACGTTTACACCCGGGGGAAGATAACTGAAGCGATAATTCTATTTCTTTCTGTGTAGTCTAACGTTGCCACGTAAATAATGATACGTAATGCATATCGCAGATTAACCACTACCCCTCTGTGAGTATGATCGCTCACATTTCGTAACAACTTCAAATAACTTCAGTTTTGATTTTCACTCTGTTAGAACTATCGTTACGTAAATGTGATCTTGTTAACTTGTTTAGTTGGCGTGTGCCAACGCAATTAAGTAATTTTCAGTGAAGCCAAAACTTCCTAATACCAACTCAGATTACGTTACGCAAGAAGCTAGTAATATCTCTGAAACTTAAATGTTTGCTTTAGTCGTTATGTAAGGGTTTCTATTGATGCACCCTTTCGTAATAATACTGTTTTCAGATATTATTCATCACTCTATTTTATCCAAAGTAAGTTTCCTTTGCACTTTGAAATTAAATATCCCTCAAGCACGTTACTTTTATGGTGACAGTTAAACTTGCAGTTACAACACAATGAATTACACGCGACAGATACTAAGTAACCACACGTTAAGGTTTCTTTTGACCCAAGAAAACCAGCCTTTATTTGGGCTAGGTGTCTCAATACAAGTTCAATTCTCGTAAGTGATCGAGTGCCAGCAAGACCACACATCCCCCACAGAAATGTGAATTCAAGAACAAACAAACGCCAGCCGTTGTGGCCGAGCGGTTGTAGGCGCTTCAGTCTGGAACTGCGCAACATCGCGGCATCGCGTAGCATCTCTGGAATCAGCGATGGCGAGCTGTTACATCGCTGAAGCCGCGCGCGTTCACCACCTGTTTTGTCTGCGGCGCGCTAGGGGCATCTTGAACATGTTTTATCGCCTTTTAATACATTATACACGTATGATTATTGTATTCACCAGGTGTTACTGGCCATTTACCGGATCGGGTGCTCAGCAGTTGTAATGGCGAACGAATTCCGTGGTATTGACACAGCACACTATCCACAACACAGTTCATACGTCAAAGTATTTAGTCATTTACAAAAATTAGAATAAACTCACCATTTGCTCAGTGACCAAATGGTGACCAACTCAAAACACTGGTGTAGGTGTCAACTATCTCAGACGTCTAAACTCCTGGTGTAAGTAGGCTGTTTAGGTTTTTATGTTGGTAACGCCACGTAGCGCTCTGTATGAAAATCACTGACTGTGCTGTGTGCAGCCTGTGGCTGGTTGGCATTGTTGTAATATTCGCTATTGTACTGTTGGGCGGTTGGATGTAAACAGCGCAAAGCGTTGCGCAGTTGGAGGTGAGCCGCCAGCAGTGGTGGATGTGGGGAGTGAGATGGCGGAGTTTTGAGAGCGGATGATCTGGACGTGTCTCCATCAGAGAGAGTAATATATGACTTTTGAACACTATTAAGGTAAATACATTGTTTGTTCTCTATCAAAATCTTTCATTTGCTAACTATGCCTATCAGTAGTTAGTGCCTACAGTAGTTAGAATCTTTTATTTAGCTGGCAGTATTGGCGCTCGCTGTATTACAGTAGTTTGAGTAACGAAGATTTTTGTGAGGTAAGTGATTCATGAAAGGTATAGGTTATTGTTAGTCAGGGCCATTCTTTTGTGGGGATTATTGAAAGTCAGATTGTTTTGCGCTAAAAATATTGTGTGAGAGTTTAGTGATGATCAGAATAAGTAAAGAGAGAAATGTCTGAGTACGATCAGTTTTGCTCAGTTGTTTGAAAATCAAATAACGTAAGGGGTTTACCAGCACAGTAATTCATTAATTTTTCTAAGGGGACGTTCCACTGGTTCTTATATGTTCATTTGCCTTACTCTCTAAATTTTTTGATATTTGACACGCGGTGTACTCCAAAAGATCTTTTAGTGCAAAGTGCCTCCGCTTCAGCCACATTAAAGTGATAAGCTTACAGATCTGAAATAGTCCACTACATATATTAAAAATTTATTGCATAAGAAATTTTGTTTCCTAGGTGAACGATGCGCCTTAGCCAAGAACTTGTCTCCTGCTCTCAAGGGTATGCCACAAAGCGTGCCTTTCTTATTGCTTGTTGTATTTACTCAGTTGCCAAACGAACAGTTTCAGCATGTATTTCTCTTCCCGTACGTGGAAAAGTAATACCCTTTGCGACTGTGTCTGCTGGCCGCTACTTGTTTAAAACGAAGATTAGTGTCATTCTCGTCGCTTCTTGAGCTGACTTACTTACTTTCTGGCCGCTACTTCTTTAAAACTAAGATTAGTGTCATTCTCGTCGCTTCTTGAGCTGACTTACTTACTTTTTCCTTGAACTCCTTCGAAAACATTCCAGTCTCTGTGCTGCAAGTGGCAGTACAAACAACACATTTTACCAGTCTTCTTCATGATCCTCCCTGCTGGATGTGATGCAGGGTGATAAAGGAAATCTTTACCACTGTGATGTTTCTTCAATGCAGAAGATTTAGCCTTTGGCGAAATAGCAAAATATACCCATTATGAGATAATGCTTTATCTACCTTGCCCACCTCTCTTAGAAATCAATCTGCAGATTCCATACATACAATCTTTGCGTTTGGATAAGGGAGCAAAAGTCATATACTCCAATAACAATTCCACTGTGACAGGCACATATTCGAAATGTTTTCTTGTCCTTGGAAGGGAGACAAACAAATTAGTCACAGTATATTTCTAAAGTTTCAGAGGTGTGACTGGAAAAAGTGGCCTTCTACATGATACAGTTTGCATACTTACAGACTTTGCAGGTTGCCAAAACTTTACAAATCATTCTTTCCATATTACTGAAACATATTGAGCCTCTTAGCGTAGCACTGCATTTCATAGCACCAAAAAGCTCCAATGTACATACCACATATTAGCCTGTTTCTAAAGTCCTGTGCTATGCACAGTACCCAATTGTGACTAATCCTGTTCATTTTTCGAAACAGTGTGTTATTTCTCAAGAGGTAGCGTTGTAATTTCGTTACTAGATCCCTATCTCCCACCCTTACTTTCAAATCTTTTAGTATCACGGCTTATCATGTTCCCATGAGATATCCGTCATAGTTATCCCTACAGAATTCTTGTTTCATGTGACCAAGCTCCGAAACATTCGCACATAGCTCTCCATCGTTCTCAACCTGTAATCCTGCTGGTTTAAATTATAGAACATCTACTATCACATTGTCCATCCCTAGTATGTACACAATTTTAAATATAAACTCTTGAAGACACAGTCACTTATCATGCCTAATGTCCATGCGTAAGTCTGGCAGTCTTCGAAACCTGAAGCGCTTTATAGTCACTATACACGTTTGTGTTCCCTCCAAAAAGAAAGAATCTAAACGTTATAAACCTCTATGCAATCGTGAGGGCCACGAGGTCAGTCACCAAGTAATCTATCCCACACTTAGATAGGATTCGGCTAGCCAATGCAGTCTGATTCGACTAGTGGATGCAATCGTCTTAGGAATCACTGCTCCATCATGTTCTGTTGCTTAGAAAATACGCGATTTAATACCAATACAAGAGCTGGCAGATCCCGGATATAAATCTTTCTCCAAATCAGGATGTTCTACTAAGGGAACATCGATTGACACTTCCTACAATGCTTCAAATTATTGCTGCTCCTCTACATCCGAATTTGTATTTCTACCAATCAACGGACCTAGCTGCTGTGTAGACACAGTCATACTGGTAAAATCTTTGTAAAAATTTAATATCTCCAAGAAGGTACGAACTTGTCGCTACCTCTTTGGTATCGCATAATTTCATAAGACCTGGATCACCTTTGGATTGGATCGAATACCTTCTCACGTGATCCTGTTTCCAAGGAAGTTAATTTCTCTACACATGAAGACTGATTTCATTAGGTTCACTCTGACACCATGGCCTCGGAACTTGCAGTTTTCTCTAGCGTAGGCCTGTACAACCGTCGTCACAGCCAGTAAAATTCTTCATTGCCGATGTGTAAAATTCTCCTGCATTTCGACCACTGTTGCAAATGGATCCCATAGGATGTCTTTTTCTAACGAAAACGTTACCAAGAACACACTGAGGAAGGCTATTTGCAGTGATGGATGAAATGTCGAAGAATTATACATACTGACAGAGCGGTCACATAGCCTGAAGAATTTTGTTGAGTGAGAACTTAGCGCCTTGTTAGGGTCTTGCCAAGAGTTTTCTGCACTTAGTACGTCATCAACATATACTGTGACCTTCTACCTTTGTTCTATGGAATTATCATGTATAAACCCCTAGTAAATGAGACTGACAATGCACGTAGCCAGAATGATAAGTTCTTAAATTAATAACGGTACCAATTGCAGAGAAAAGCAGAATACTGATGGCAATTCGTGGTGTATCAGTAATTCAGGTGTCCAAAAAAGGCAATCAGATATCTACAAAAAGATAATCTGTTAATGACTTTAACTACAATATGTGCACAGCTAATTTTTTTTCTTACAACCGGTGAAGAAGAAGTCCCTCCAATTGTACTTTAAATGCAAAATGAAAATTTATTGATATGAAAAGTCTGATCACATTTACAGAAGGAGCAAAAGAATTTAATACTGAGAATTTTGAAAGTTATTACATATAAATTAAGGAGACAAAAGTCGCAGGATTGCGATATGCATGTATACAGATGGAGGTAGTATCGTTTGGATAAGGTATAAAAGGGCAGTGCATTGGCGGAGCTGTCTTTGTACTCAGGTGAGTCAAATATGTTTCCGACGTGATCGTGGCCGCAAGAACGGGAATTAACAGATTCGTACACTCCATTCCAGATATCGTTAGGGAATTCAGTATTCCGAGATTCACAATTTCAAGAGTGCTCCGAGAGTACCAAATTTCAGGAATTACCTTCAACAATGGGCAACACAGTGACCGGCCGCCTTCACTTAACGACTGAGGGAAGTAGCGTTTGTCTAGAGTTTACATTACTAATAGACAAGCAACACTGCGTGAAATAAGCACAGAAATCCGTTAGGAGGGTGCGGCGTAATTTGGTTTTAGTGAGGTATGGCAGCAGACGACCGATGCAAGTCCCTTGGCTGAAAGCACGACATCGTCTGTTGCATCTCTCCTGGACTCGTGACCATATCGGTTGGACCCTAGACGACTTAAAAAACCGTGGCCTGGTCATATGAGTCGAGACCTGTTGGTAGGGTTCAAGTTTGGCGCAGATCCTTCGAAGCCATGGACTCAAATTGTCAACAAGGTACAGTGTAACAATGTGTAAGCTGGTGGTGACTCTATAATGCTATGGGCTGTGAAATGGACTGGTTCCTCTGGTCCAACTGAACCGATCATTGGCTGGAAATGGTTAATTTCGGCTACATCAAGTCCATTTGTAGCGACTGTTGAAATTCGTATTCCCAAACAACGATGGAATTTTCATGGATGACAATGCGCCATGTCAGTAGGCCATAATTGTTCGCAACTGGCTTGAAGATCATTCTGGATAATTTGAGCGAATAGTTTGGCCTCCCTAATAACCCAACATGAATCCCATCGAACATTTATTGGTCATAATCGACAGGCTAGTCTGTGCACAAAATTTTGCACTGGCAACACTTTCCCAATTATGGAGGGTTGTAGAGGCCGCATGGCTCAGTATTTCTGCAGAGAACTTCTAACGACTTGTTGAGTTCATACTATGTCCAGCAAAAAGGGTGTCGGACACCCATGACTTTTATCACGTCTTTGCCCATCTGAGACAAAGGTGGCCCCAAGGACGTGAAAAATTTAACGATTTCTTGGAAAACCTCAGCAGCATTAACAGTAATATCCAGTTCGCCATGGAGGTAGAAAAATACAATGCATTGACCCTCTTCGACATCCTCATCCGCCACTAACGAAATCGTTGCCTTGGTCACAGCGTCTATAGAAAACCCATGCACACCGATCTGTACTTGCACGGCATCAGCCATCATCACTCGGGGCAGAAGCGCACTATTTTAAAAACATTGGTGCATCATGCAAAAAAGATATCAGACGCTGATAGCCTGTCCCATTAGCTGAGCCACTTATGCAAGGTCGTCAGGAACGGTGGCTAAAGCGTTCATCAAATAAATGAAGTTACGTCAAGCAAGAATCACAATAAGACCTCGACGAGGAGCGGGAAAAGAAAATCGCTTTCCTGCCATTCTGTGCCTTAGTGTCAGGAAGGCTAAGCCGATTGCTGAAAAGACACAAGAGCAAATCGATTATTAGGCCTCCGACAAAAATCCGTTAATTACTGAGACCAGTTAAACATGCATCAGGTCTCAGAAGACCTGAGGTCTGCAAAATCCCTTTCGAGTGTGTCCAGTTTTCCGTCGGACAAACAGCACGCACTGTGGAACAACGCAGAAAGAAGCATGAGAGGTTTTATCGTCTGCGCTATCTCGAGAAATCTGCCTTAGCTGAGCATCCTTTAGAAAACGGTCACCTGATAAAATCTGACAAAATATCCTTCATGGCTCGCAATAACGGTTTCAGCCACTGCGTAATTAAAGAAGCTGTTGAAATAAAAATCACCGGTAACACCCTAACTAGACCCTTCTCGGAGTTCTTGCCACATCAGTCCAGCTTTCGACGATTAACTCGATCGTCTTTGTCGAGAGTAACTGACTGTCAAAACGGCTACTGAGGTAGATTCATCTAGCCCAACGACGGCTTCTGATTGGTCGCTAATTATGTCATGCTGTCACAGATTATGTCCACGTCTGAGCGTCAAAGAAAGGATACAACATACAAACTGGATACCAATGCACACAGTTTATGTAATTACCATCTATTTTTATCTACAGTTCTCTCATCTGACTGGGAGTGGGTCGATATGTTGACGGCAGTTCAAGATCACCGCAGCAATACAACGACGAAACAAAGAAAGAAATTTGAGCGGATTTCAACTATGCAAATATCATTCTCATCTCGTGGAAAGGCACACACTAACGTCAACATCTCGGACAATAACTGAGCCGTGCGCGGCTCGGGTTCATGCCGTTTATTGCTTGTCATCTTGTGTTTACGGTACTGTCACCTCGTTTCTTATTCGATTTACTGGCGTTACTAAGTTGCTGGATTGCCTCCCGGTGAATGGCAGCACAGCAGCGCTTATCGATAAGAGCACTGTCGTATATTCTTTGGAGCGACCGCTAGTATTCCCGGGTCGTCGTGTGTCGCCAGGTGAGTCGGGACGGAGCAGCAGTGAGGTCCAGACAGCCATGACTCGCTCGACCGTTGCCGACACTTGAGTGGGGACGACCTTGGTTGGTCGTTCGATCGGTCGTCTCATCGGACGAAGTGTATTTGGTCGGCGGCCGCTTCTGGGTTTTCTGTGTGTGTCGATTTGTTGTTCCACAGTCATTGGTTTTAGTACTGTTCGAGTTGTTTGTGGAAGTGTTTCCTGGAACCGTGTGTAGCTTGTGTGGTTTGACTGAGCAGCTATTTTAATGCTGTTTGCGTGCTGCAGGCAGTCGGCCAGTTGGGACAGAGCAGCGAGGAAGTCTCCGCGGCGCGAGGTTAGGCCGAGACCACTGGCGGCGTGCACGCGCGGTCGCACTGAGGCACTAGCTGCGAGAGCCACAAAGTTCGTTGCCCACCGAACCTGGACACTGAAGTTGAGCGATCAGTTGACCTGCTATGAAACCTCAACTGCTGTGACATCTCTTCGTTCACTGCCAGTTGTTTCTTCCTGGGCCGTTCCTGCTAGTAGCAATGTATGGTGTGCTGGAGTCGGCGAAATTTTGCAGCTGTCTTCCTGCATGGTCTTTAACTATTAAATTGGTTGTCATTTATCAGTGAAGTGCACCAGCGGTATTTTCTGCCTTGTGGCCGTTGACGCCCCAGTTACCTGCCCTGGTCGTTAGCGTAGTTTTCCGACAGTGTCTATTACTCGCCGTGTTGATGCTGTCCGGCACAGTGTGTAGTTCGACAGCCTTTCAATTGTTTGTTAATTTTTTTTCTCGGAGTGGTTATTGTGCTTTGGTTGTTTTTAGACGCCAATTTTGAAGATGTAGTGCTGCTGGTATCTTCGTCCTCAGCTGATACTTTCCGTTGCCGTTCGGTTGGTCGGGCGGAAGGGAATTGATTAGATACTTGCTCAGTCCTCTAGCCGTCACTGGGTAGGGTTGCCATCCGATTGTTTAACCTTACTTTTGGCTGCCTGTCTCACCTCATCTTACGTTAGAGCTACCTCCTCAGGCCGACCTTTGGGACACTTCTGAGCACCAATGTTCTTTTGGTTTTTGATTGTGATTTTCATTTTAGTCTGAAGTACGGTGCAAGGCCTTCAGCCGTCTATAAATTTTTTGATTTAATTTTAAAATAAGGCCTTCAGCCGTCTTAAATTAAAACTTGAAAATTGATTTGTTTAAAACTATTTTTTTTATTTTTATCTGAAACTCTTGTTATCCAGGCCGTAAGTCCTAAGTTGTTCAATGTCTTGTGTGTGGCCTTCAGCCAAGTATTTATTTTCTCTATGAAAGGCCTTCAGACGCATGTATTCTTTAAAGCAATTTTAATAGCTTCTGTTCAGGCCTTCAGCCGTTCTTGTCTTTGGTGTGGTTTTGGGCCTTCAGCCCAGGAGGTATCGCAAATTTTCTTAACTAGGCCCTCAGCTATATTAATAGTTTTAATTTGATCATTTTAAGGCAATATGTAATTGTCGTTCTTAGGAAAATAAAAATTTATGTGTTTGTGCCACTAACAGTAACTCATTACGTTCCCTTTCCACAACCATGACCTGATCCGCTCAATCCTGCGAAACCAGATTACAATAACCTGGACGAAAGAGCCATCTCGGCACTTAATAAAGGATTCAGTTTCGCTCCTGCAACATGACATGTACCAGTCGTGAAGTTCATAAGTGGACTGGAACAGACAGTGCGGCATCTCTCACAGGACGACGCCGACGACGTAAGACTTACGACCAGTTGCATTTTCGCCTCAAACAAGTCGCCCGAATCTGACATCAGCATACCAGAGAGAGACAGAGAGAGAGAGAGAGAGCGGTTCCGTGAAAGATAAAGATCTTGTTGTACTTTCGGCTGCCAAGGGAAACGCTACGGTTATTTCTAATCTCATCGTATATCACAGCAGAATTGAAAGATAATACGTATTGAAAGATAATACGTACAAATGCCTAAAATGGGGCCCAACTCTTTCTACAGTAGAAAAACGGCGGAACTCGTAAAGAACTCTGGTCTACCAGACGTACAAATTCCTCAGACGGGGCCCAACTCAGTCATACAGCAGAAAAACGGTGGAACTCCTGAAGAACTCTGGTCTACCAGAGGATGTCATCAAAAATCTTAGCCTAAGAGCACCTCCGACGCTGTACGGACTACCTAAAATCGACAACGATGGTGTTCCATTGAGGCCGATTCTTAGCGCTAGTGGTTGCCCTACCTACGTCATGTGATGTAACAGGGTCCCCTGCTTCTGAGGTAGATATTTTTGCAGATACCGAAACCTAGGTTAGGGGATAATAAACCTTATTTGCAGCTGGGTGGCTGATTTTTCAACCTCTTCGAATGGCCAAGTATTTTACCAAGTTGATGACTCCCATAGTTGGCCGCTTTGAACGTGGCACCAAAAACTCTCAGATGTTCACTGAGAAAAGTAAACAGATTAGTGTTAGTCCAAACAACATTTTAGTCAGCCTGGATGTAATCTAACTATTTACAAAAGTTCCTGTAGAGGACACTCTGGGACTGTTCGCAGAGTGCCGCTCGGGATTTACCGAGCAGTCTAAGGCGCTGCAGTCATGGTCTGTGCGGCTGATCCCGGCGGAGGTTCGAGTCCTCCCTTGGGCATGGGTGTGTATGTTTGTCCTTAGGATAATTTAGGTTAAGCAATGTGTAAGCTTAGGGACTGACGACCTTAGCAGTTAAGTCCCATAAGATTTCAGACATATTTCAACATTTTTGTTCGCAGAGTATTTTCCTCCCTAAACGTTAAGTTGTTCCCACGTACTATAAAGACCGTGTACTTCTTGCACGGCGGTAAATTTTGTGAAATGACGGACTGAATGACTATGTGTTCTCTGTTGTCTCCACCAATGGCCAACGTTTTTATGGGACATTTTGAGGATTCTGCATTAAATTTGGCTCCCCTTCGTCCATCTTCTCCTTATCGTTACGTTCACGAGACGTTTGTGGTCTGACCACATGGCATAGAAGTTCTTAAGGACTTCCATGAACATGTGAACAGTACCTGTATGCACCCAAACATCGAGTTCAGACAGAGAAAGAGGGAAGACTACCATTTTTAGATGTATTGATACAACGAAAGTCGGATGGACGTCTTGGACACTCAGTGTCCCACGCAGATTTATATCTTAACGCCCAATGTTTTCATCATCGACTCCATAAGAGAGAAGCTTTAAATACACTGGTACACAGAGCAAAAACCATTTCTGACGAGAACCACTTGGATTATGAATCATCTGAAGAATGTGTTCCGAAAGAACGGCTACGGGTTATGTGATATGAAGTTAGCGTTCTCCAAGAAAAGGTTAACGTAAAAATGTTGAACGTTCACGTGATGAGCCACTGATTGCATTCCTTCCCTTCTGGAGTACTATATCCAGCAAAACAGGCAGAGTCTTGGGAAGAAGATAACGGAGGTGTTACGCACTGTTAAGAGCAGTCATAGCCTCAGGATCCATGGACTTTACATCTCCTGTGGGTGCGGTAACAGTTACATCGGCCAGTCCATCCACAAGGTTGGGTTATTTTGGGAATGAGACCAAACTGGGAGGTCATCAGTCTCATCGGGTTAGGAAAGGATGGGGAAGGAAGTCGGCCGTGCCCTTTCGAAGGAACCATCACATCGTTTGCCTAGAGCGATTTAGGGAAATCATGGGAAACCTAAATCAGGATGGCAGGACGCGGGAATGAACCGTCGTCCTCCCGACTGCGAGTCCAGTGTGCTAGCCACTGCGCCACCTCGCTCGGTCATCCACAAGGTTTCCGACCACTATGCAGAATATCAACGACATATTACAAATTGTGAACTGGTGAAATCTGTAGTTGCTGAGCACAGGATCACAAACATACATAAAATGCTGATGACGAAAGGAAAGTCTGGTCCCAGCTCCTACATACTGGGATTCTGCAGTTAAAGAGGCTGTAGAAACAAGAATGTATGAGAAATCTTCAACCGTGACAGCGGATATAATCTTAGCGCGGCATGGAAGCGAGCTCTCGATGAAGAGAAGAGCCAAAGATTTTCGTCGCCATGTTTACTCAATGGCGGGAGCTGTATCGCCGCCAGCGCAGACATTGACACCATCTACGATCGGGGCCTGCAATGAAATTGTGACGTCACACTGATCGGCTTGTCCGCCACTCTTCGGGATCGATCGGCTCCGTCCAGGACCCACGGAAAATCAATATTTAACTGAAAAGATGTAGATTAAATATCTTAATTTTATCGTGTGCTATCGAGAACTTGAATGCATTTAAAAGCGCAGTCAAGAATTAGTAAACTCGTCTGAAATAGTTACTTTCTCAGCGCCGGCTGCCGGCACTCGTTAGACCTGCAGTGTCACGTTCTGTGAACTAGGCCTCACGGCATGTCTTTCTCGTGGGCGTCGATCTACAGCGGCATGACGTAATTACCGATCAATTACAAGCCGTCTTTCGACTATATAAGGCCACCACCGCAGTAGTTTTGACAGTTGCTCCTTATAAAGACGATGGAGGTAATCATCGAAAACTCGAGGTTTTAACCTGAAATGACGCGGCCAATAGTCCGAGAATGTTTTATACAACAGTCCCGTCGCAAAAGACTTCGTTCTCACCCTAAAGAGACGCAGATATGCACGACCCACACACCGAACGCCGAGTCAACGTATGTCCGAATTTGGCGATGCCACTCGCACCAGACCAGTGCAGCTAGTGAACGTAAGGGACGTACTAGCAGCCCACTGGCGAAGCCTTGACTGCCCAAGGAGAGCTTAGATGAAAGGTCCTGTAATTTTAATCATTTCTCGCAGCCGAAAATCCGAGTTTTTACTCAGCATTACTGCCCCGAGACAGTATTCTTAGTAAAAGTTTTTATTCCTTCTCCGTGATCTTAAATTCACTTTCCAAATTTCTCCTACAGTTTCTCCACATATCTAAATCTATAATTGCTATAAACATCGGTGTACGTTTCTTTAAAATTTCTTTGGAAGACAAGTCGTAGGGTGAGTATTGCTTCTCGTGTTCTTGCTTTTCTCTGGAACCCACACAGATTTTTCCGAAGGACTCCTTCTGGTTCTTCCATTCTTTTACAAATAATTCGTCTATCATTCGATATCATTCACATCTATGAGCAGCTGCCTTCTTTGGAATTGGAATTATTAAATATTTCTTGAAGTCAGAGTATTTTTCCTGTCTCATATGTTTCGCAGGACAGGTGGAATAGTTTTGTCATAGCTGGACCGCCCAAGAATGTTAGTAACTCTGAGGGAATACAGTGTACTCCAGCAGATTTGCTTCAGTAGTCTGTCAAGTTCTCCTCGTGGTATCATATCTACCTTCACATGTTCGTTTACTTCTTCTCCCGTTTCCATCCGGAGGTTCATTTCTGCTGCATAGCCGTTCTACATAGGGCGTTCCATTTCTGCTACGACTGCTAGTGTGAAACTCCATACTGTAATCAATTACTCAAAATGACAGTCACAATCGCATTATTTATTTTGCCGCCAACCGGTTTCAACCCACGATGGGGTCATCTTCAGGGCAATTTACACCATTTGGTCGCTCGCTGGAGTCGTCACCGTGCCTGTGAGCGAGCGACCAAATGGTGTAAATTGCCCTGAAGATGACCCCATCGCGGGTTGAAACCGGTTGGCAGCAAAATAAATAATACGATTGTGACTGTCATTTTGGGCAATTGATTATAAGTAAATCAATCGCTGTTATTTCCACACAACTATGTTCTCTAAAAATCAATATTGTAATGCTATTTTGTAGTGAGTTGTGGCGTAACCATGCTGGAAGTTTCAAGAGCAGCTGGGCAGCAGACATCATGCCTTGAATGCGACAGTAGGTGTCTGACACTCGTCGGAAAATGGTAACGGAACAGTGTGGCAACATCCCGTTTTTGAGTCTTTCAGCGTCTGGGCGAGAATTTGTCGATTTCGACCCGAATACTGAGAGCTAGGTTCATGGTTGCTCCTCAGACTGTGCACGAGTTTTTGGCCACCAAATGGACCATAGTCATGGATCACCCACCGTATTCGCCGAATTTGGTCCAGCCGACTTCTCGTTGTTCCCCGAATTGAAGTTGGCAATGAAAGGATATCGTTATGACGCAGTTAAGGATATCCAAGAAAACTGTACTGCAGTACTAAATGCAGCATCGAAAAGGACGACACTGACTGTTCCAAAATACTTTTAAAAGGATTTCAGCTGTGCTTTGTGTGGTGTCACCGCCAGACACCACACTTGCTAGGTGGTAGTCTTTAAATCGGCCGCGGTCCGTTAGTATACGTCGGACCCGCGTGTCGCCACTATCAGTGATTGCAGACCGAGCGCCGCCAGACGGCAAGTCTAGAGAGACTTACTAGCACTCGCCCCAGTTGTACAGCCGACTTTGCTAGCGATGGTTCACTGACTACATACGCTCTCATTTGCAGAGACGACAGTTTTACATAGCCTTCAGCTATGTCATTTGCTACGACCTAGCAAGGCGCCATATTCTTCAAGAATGTATTCTGAACTGATAATATTGTGAATCATGTACCGTCAAGAGCGACGTTCATCATTAATGGATTAAAGTTAAGTATGAAACTAATTACGTCCGCTTTCTGAATTCTAATTCCCTGTCATGTTCCAGACCTCGCGTCAGTATAGTCCTTCCCTCTTCACACCAGCCTGCGTGAGCTAAAAAGCGTGCATTTCGGCCTCCTCTAGTAACACGGTGTTGGCTCTTCTGCCAACACAATACTTTGATTCAGGGGAGGACTACTTTGCACAGATACAGTGATTTTGTGAATCCATAACTTGTATTTTTCATAGCCACAGTGGTAACGAAACAGGGACACACTGTGTATTCATTCCTTCAAGTGTTCATAAACTCTTGTTTCCCTTTTCAGAAGAGCGATATTTCTCCGGCCTTTCACCACTCTCCCGGTGCTGGCGCTGTGGAGTTCCGCCCCAAGTGTGGAGTCCGGGGCGGGTGTCGGCCAGGAGCGCAGGACGGGCCGGACGCGGCGGCGCCTGCGTGCGTCGCAGGGCGTCGTGAATGATTAA
Organism: Schistocerca americana; assembly: GCF_021461395.2. Lineage (NCBI taxonomy): Eukaryota > Metazoa > Arthropoda > Insecta > Orthoptera > Acrididae > Schistocerca > Schistocerca americana. The sequence goes on along the minus strand of NC_060122.1, from coordinate 207,039,427 downwards.
GGCGGGCGGCGGCGCCGCGGGCCGCGCGTCGAGGGCCGGCCACAAGCACCGTCGAGCGCGCTCGCTAATTAGCCCGGCGCCCAGGGCCGCGCGCCCACGTCACAGCCGCCGCCCGCTCTCCTCTGCCCTGCCCTGGCCCGGCGCCGCCCGCTGGCGGACATCACCCAGCGGCGGGGCACACACCACCGCCGTCGATTCTCGGAACTGCTGCCTGCGCTCGGCCTCGCGAAGCCCGCATCGGAGGGCTACACTACGGACAGACAACTACGGTACGGGAATGTGTGGGCAAGCCGGCTTTGAGGCCTGAGGGAGGGGTGAACTGTCCTCGAGCTGCTCCTGACCTACGCTCGTTATTACCGGCATGTATTCTGAAAATATAAGTCACGCGAAGCCCAAATCGCTCTTTGCTATATGCAGTCTGATGGATATTCTACACTCCTGGAAATGGAAAAAAGAACACATTGACACCGGCGTGTCAGACCCACCATACTTGCTCCGGACACTGCGAGAGGGCTGTACAAGCAATGATCACACGCACGGCACAGTGGACACACCAGGAACAGCGGTGTTGGCCGTCGAATGGCGCTAGCTGCGCAGCATTTGTGCACCGCCGCCGTCAGTGTCAGCCAGTTTGCCGTGGCATACGGAGCTCCATCGCAGTCTTTAACACTGGTAGCATGCCGCGACAGCGTGGACGTGAACCGTATGTGCAGTTGACGGACTTTGAGCGAGGGCGTATAGTGGGCATGCAGGAGGCCGGGTGGACGTACCGCCGAATTGCTCAACACGTGGGGCGTGAGGTCTCCACAGTACATCGATGTTGTCGCTAGTGGTCGGCGGAAGGTGCACGTGCCCGTCGACATGGGACCGGACCGCAGCGACGCACGGATGCATGCCAAGACCGTAGGATCCTTCGCAGTGCCGTAGGGGACCGCACCGCCACTTCCCAGCAAATTAGGGACACTGTTGCTCCTGGGGTAGCGGCGAGGACCATTCGCAATCGTCTCCATGAAGCTGGGCTACGGTCCCGCACACCGTTAGGCCGTCTTCCGCTCACGCCCCAACATCGTGCAGCCCGCCTCCAGTGGTGTCGCGACAGGCGTGAATGGAGGGACGAATGGAGACGTGTCGTCTTCAGCGATGAGAGTCGCTTCTGCCTTGGTGCCGATGATGGTCGTATGCGTGTTTGGCGCCGTGCAGGTGAGCGCCACAATCAGGACTGCATACGACCGAGGCACACAGGGCCAACATCCGGCATCATGGTGTGGGGAGCGATCTCCTACACTGGCCGTACACCACTGGTGATCGTCGAGGGGGCACTGAATAGTGCATGGTACATCCAAACCGTCATCGAACCCATCGTTCTACCATTCCTAGACCGGCAAGGGAACTTGCTGTTCCAACAGGACAATGCACGTCCGCATGTATCCCGTGCCCCCCAACGTGCTCTAGAAGGTGTAAGTCAACTACCCTGGCCAGCAAGATCTCCGGATCTGTCCCCCATTGAGCATGTTTGGGACTGGATGAAGCGTCGTCTCACGCGGTCTGCACGTCCAGCACGAACGCTGGTCCAACTGAGGCGCCAGGTGGAAATGGCATGGCAAGCCGTTCCACAGGACTACATCCAGCATCTCTACGATCGTCTCCATGGGAGAATAGCAGCCTGCATTGCTGCGAAAGGTGAATATACACTGTACTAATGCCGACATTGGGCATGCTCTGTTGCCTGTGTCTATGTGCCTGTGGTTCTGTCAGTGTGATCATGTGATGTATCTGACCCCAGGAATGTGTCAATAAAGTTTCCCCTTCCTGGGACAATGAATTCACGGTGTTCTTATTTCAATTTCCAGGAGTGTATCTCTTGACTTGTGTAAAGCATTCGATGCCATCGAAACTACTATTATACAGAGATGAAAGCGAAATTAGTGTCTGTAGTGAAGGTGCGGAGTGAGCCAGATCGCTGTTCGACCATCAGCGATCGGCTTCTTATCTCTGGCGCGTCCCCGGGCATGAGCATCTTTGCGTTTTCGGCTGGGGCGCGCGGGGCGGCAAGGGGCAGTCGGTGGGGGCGGCCGGTGAGACTGGCGGAGTTGTGGCTCGGGCGTAATCACATGTGTGATGTCTGTTACGCTGGGGCTCTTTGCTAATCGTGAAACTCCTGCGGCGGTTACTGGTTGCCTGCAAGGCATTTCGTATAAACTGTGCCAAGCCTCGCAGTGAGAGGGGAGTCCGGAGTTGGTGTTGGCCTAGGTGTTTGTACAAACTGAGGTGCCTGTGTGAGAAGCACGGCGTGGGCCTGTTGGTTACTTCGTCATTCTGGAAGCTACCGCAAGCGGATGTTCGGCTGGAGTGTCTACAGTTTGTGGTGAGCATAGTGTGAACAAGTTCTCGTAGGATGTGCAGCCTGACTCTCAGCCTGTGTTATTTGTGGGTGCCGGCCCCTTGTCTGTTACTGCTTCCGGGTGTCCTGTAAGATTTCACAGCAAAACTGTGTTTTTGTGGAATTCTGTGTTTCTGGCTCAGCCTCCGCCTATAAAGGGGAAAGATTTGGAATTCTTTAATGCTGTAATTTAAATATGTAAAAAAATAGTTTTTCAGAATAAGCGCCTGTTTCTTTGGGACACTGCAGTTCAAACAGAAGTGGCGTAATGTTAATGAGTAATTGTTAATCGTCAAATGAAGTGTATTTAATGTCTTACTGTTTTCTGGGGTATGCAGGTGTGTTATTGAACTCATCTTGGAGTGTTCTGTCGGGTGAATGACTGCTCCCCACTTCAATGTATTCTTTTGAGAGTATTGTAAGGTTTTTTGTATATTTGTCAGTGGGGTGTATTGATTCAATTTTTTTTCTCTTTCTTTTGAATTACGGTGAATTGTTTACTTTACCTGGTTATTGGCTTAACTCGCGCTTCACGCACTAAATCAGCTGATACTGAAATTGTTTTTTATTCCTGTTTCATGTCAGACAGATTCAAATGTAACTTCATTCATGTTATTTGAAATAAATGTGTTGGCTTGACCTTAATGAATTATGTGCAATCGAAGTAAGGGACCCAGTCCTTCATTAGTGCTTAACGGTGGCGTGCGGTTCGGGTTGTGAGCCTTGTGCTTGGACCACGGAGACTGCAGCATGTCATGTTGGATGGTGGGTCGCCAAGAAATGTACAAGTAACTTCTGATGCATGGAGGAAACGGTATCGATACCTTTCCTGACCATGTTCTATACTAATCACGTGGCTGACAATATTAATAGCAATGTCGGCCTATTGCAAACGATGCGGTTATCTGCAACGAAATAGTTGGAAAAAACTGCACAAACATTCAATTAGATTTCGATATCAAAGTGGTACATACATCGGATACGTCAGCAGTTGGTTTTAAATATGCCCCATCGTAAAATTGTGTCTTATAAAGCCAACAAATGTTGTTCTTGCAACTACAATATCAGTGAATCGCGTATGAAATCAATAATATTAACACCACTAGTGACACAGCGCAGGTTCAGGCAAACATAACGATCTCATCTCAAAGTCGCGTTGTAACCTGACACCCCGCACTCACCTCTGAGGCCATTGCCTGTAGACACTCGCCAGGATGTAACCTGCTACGCCATCTATGCCTCTGACGCCACTGAGAGTGGTACATTCGTCAGGATGTTACTTGGCACCTGTCATATATTCTCCCCATGCGCCACTCATGCCCGTAGCAAAATTGTGCACGGTACATTCAACGTCATGATGTAACCGAACACCCTGTCCACGCACCTGATGTAATTATGTGACATAATAATGAAGGTCACCGACCCAGTGTGCGGGTTCTGGCGCAGATAATGACCTACGATAATGTCCCTCTCTCCCCACTGAGCTAGGCCATCAGAATGGCTTACAAATGATGGAAAACTCCTCCTCCTGTTATTGTAGACCAATAGGAAGACACGGGAACTGCAGGAAAACCCTTCCATCTCCCCCTCCTCCCCTTCTATTATTATTTCAAGTACTCAGTGTTTTCTTATTCAACGTCTGTACACCGTGGCGAAAGGATAATGAAGCGCCAGTGGAGATCAGCCAGATTAAAAAGAATAACGAGTCTGTCACATTATCATTAAGTATTATTGTTTTAAACAGGTGTCTTTAATCAATAACTGTGTGTATTTCTGCGAATAGTTCCTGATTTATCGGATCTACCGTTCGAATATGCTACACCACCAAGCTGCAACAGCAACAGCAGCCATTGGAACTTCCTCAATGCATACTATTCTTTGCAAATAAGTATAACATGACTGCAAATGTGTTGAAGTGCTTAAATGTAGGCCTAGTACCAGATTCTGACTTTGATGTAATAACAGAAACTGTGTAAACGTGTTGGTGCTAGAATGTAGTAGAGATGAAATGAGTGGAACTGTGTGTGTAGCATTATTGAGTAAATTGACAGGAAGGTAACTATCGATTATGGCCCATCTCATACCCCCAATGATATCCACGTATATGAAAGAAATGTGCCCATTGTCAATATGCATCGAGACGTGATGCTGGAATTAAGTTCTGGAGACATTTGCTTTTACCATATATATTCAAGTGTTGTGAATTTGCGTTGCTTATACAGTGTGTTAGCGATTGCAACCAACAGCTTAAGTTGGTGGCGGCCAAAGGTCGCTCTAAGACTTCGTAAGCTATTTGTGTAAGGATAGTGTAAAACTGAGTCAGTTAGAACAGTGTACAAATTCTTTTGTCCATACAGTGCCAGAGTATGCTAATGTTGACTGCGTAAGAATAAAATCTGAAGAAGAGGAATTTACAGACATGTATTTTGTTGCTTCAGTAGTGTTAAAAGTGATACAGGATGAATTTAATGCATACAGGAAACATTTTATTGCAAAATATTCCAAAACAAAACGATAGTAAATTGGTCATTTTTAATAATGATTATTGAAGTACATGTAACAAGAGTAAAATTTCCTACAAAGCTGGTTTTATTCTTCCCCATTACCACCCTGCCATTCAAATATGTTGCAAACATATGCAGCCACAGCTCACTGGAAAGAGATGACTGCCCAAACATCAGAAAGAACAATGTTTTCTGTAAGCATCTATTATTGCTATCTACAGTTAATTGCAATATCACTGACTTTTCAAAAGGATACATGCAAATACAAGACTTTACAACTACCACACAGCAATACCAAAAACATATTGTGTCTACAAGAAATTAGGGATTACATGGACTGGCCCAGAACCTACCACCACCGAAGCTGTATCACATATATGTCAAACAGCACGCAGCCATAGAGAACTGCAGCAATCCTGCCTACATTGAGAGCTCCAGTCTCAATAAATTAGCAGGTATCACAACCTGCTGCAATATGCATATAGGATTCTGAACTGAAAGAAAGATCCCAAACATCTGAGTCATGCAGAATACCCACATTGAGTAGTTCCTGCTAACAGTCAAGGAGTTTTCATCCTTCCGGCAGCCATGCATGTGAAAGGGATGCTGGCTGTTTTCAGCACTCAGTCTGCACATACAACACATGTTCTTGCTAGATAACTTTATTGGATGTGGCATTTGCTGCTGTCTGCAACACGTGATACATCTCGTAGAATCTGGTAATGGTCATTGTGGTGTCACCGCCAGACACCACACTTGCTAGGTGGTAGCCTTATATCGGCCGCGGTCCGGTAGTATACGTCGGACCCGCGTGTCGCCACTATCAGTAATTGCAGACCGAGCGCCGTCACACGGTAAGTCTAGAGAGACTTCCTAGCACTCGCCCCAGTTGTACAGCCGACTTGGCTAGCGATGGTTCACTGCCTACTTACGTTCTCATTTGCCGAGACGATAGTTTACCATAGCCTTCAGCTAAGTTATTTGCTACGACCTAGCTAGGCGCCATTATCAGTTACCATTGATATTGTGAATCATGTACCGTTAAGAGCGATGTTCATCATTAATGGATTGAAGTTAAGTATTCCACCAGCTACGTCCGTTTTTCTAAATTCTAATTTCCTTGTCCTGTTCCAGACCTCACGCCAGCCTGCGTGAGCCAAAACGCGTGCAATTCGGCCTCCTCTAGTAACACGGTGTTGGCTCTCCTGTCAACACAACAGTCATGAACTCCCTACTCTTCCCAGTGCCTACACAAATATATACTACAGATGGATAATAGTTTCATCAGCTCCTCTGGGAGTGGCAGCAGCGAAAATACAAATACGAATTAAAAGTTTAAAAAAACCTGTACTCATATGGTTGAGCGAGTAAACAGAAATGATTCATCACTATAATCGTGCCTGCAATGACTACGCATTGTTACTATTTTTAAGAAAAAACTGAAATACTCAGAATTCATTTTTATCCTCATTTTCACAACCCTCACTATGTAGTTTAATAGCAGGATGGCCAAAGATTTCGCATCATTCATTCCGATCATAATGGTTGTAGCACGATTCATACTTATAAATAAGAACATAAATGTTAAGTATTTGAGGTAGCCAATGAAATCGCTGTGTAATTTCACATAACAATCGTGTAAGTCGTTTAGGAAACAAATAATAGTCAGTTGCATTGAAACTACAACGCCTTTCTGTAAGTTTCTTATAAAAGCCCAAAAGCAGTTTATAGACATTTCTAGATTTGAGCTTCTAGAACAAAAAACAAGCGTTAATACCGGGTGATCAAAAAGTCAGTATAAATTTGAAAACTTAATAAATCATGGAATAATGTAGATAGAGAGGTACAAATTGACACACATGCTTGGAATGACATGGGGTTTTATTAGAACCAAAAAAATACAAAAGTTAAAAAAATGTCCGACAGATGGCGCTTCATCTGATCAGAATAGCAATAATTAGCATAACAAAGTAAGACTAAGCGAAGATGATGTTCTTTACAGGAAATGCTCAATATGTCCGTCATCATTCCACAACAGTAGCTGTAGTCGAGGAATAATGTTATGAACAGCACTGTAAAGCATGTCCGGAGTTACAGCGAGGCATTGGCGTCGGATATTGCCTTTCAGCATCCCTAGAGGCGTCGGTCGATCACGATACACTTGCGACTACAGGTAACCCCAAAGCAAATAATCGCACAGACTGAGGTCTGGGGACCTGGGAGGCCAAGCATGACGAAAGTGGCGGCTGAGCGCACGATCATCAGCAAACGACGCTCGCAAGAGATCTTTCACGCGTCTAGCAATATGGGGTGGAGCGCCATCCTGCATAAACCCCATGTCATTCCAAGCATGTGTGTCAATTTGTATCTCTCTATCTACAATATTCCGTGATTTATTCAGTTTTCAAATTTATACTGACTTTTTGATCACCCAGTACATTAATTTTCCTTCTCATTGAATATGTAGTTCTCTAGCTGTAGCATCGTGCCATATTCAGGAACAGTTATTTCAGAATATTGAGCACGTCTCGGCTAAGAAGATTTCTTGAATACAACAATGTCATGCACTTATCATGCTCCTTTAAAAGTGATCTAATGGGTGTGTTTAAAGTACAGGTGAAGCTTGCACCTTGCTTTCACTGCCATCACACATGTTAACATAAACCACCGAGCTGCATCTATCATGTCTAGTGTCAAGAATCACAGTCATATTCGTTTTGACATGTGGTAGTGATGAACTGACGGTATCGTCCAGAGTATTTTTTATTTCATACCTAAAAAAAGCAAGTATGATATAAATTATTATTTTTTAATTTGCATACAGTGCTCCCCATTTTCTACGTGTATATTTACAGCAGTTGACAAATCGTTCACCCAGTTGTTTATGAAATCTCAAAGGCTAGATATGTTGAAATGCATAACAATTTCCGCAGCAGTAATTCAGCAACCATGAAAGTGTTAGTGGTGTTGATGAACAAGAATGTAGTTGTAAAAAGTTAAAATACTTTGTAGCTCATAATTTTTTTTCTGTCCTTGCAGGTGTGGTGAAGTCATTTCTGCAACTGCCTGACTTGGAAATAAGGCTGTTTAATGTTACAGTTAAAGCAGCAGTAGCTGTAAACACGTCACTGGGTTCGACTCGGTGATGGCTTTCGAAAATTCTCAACATAGTGATATTAAAGTCATACACTGCAGAAAAGAAAAATATGCAGCACATGCAAGGACAAAGTTAATTGTATTAACAAGGGATATGACAGTTTTTCATCATTGTAGGAGAATATGATAACAAACTCAGACCAAATGAAACACACACGACAGTAAATGGGACCCAAACACTAGCGTCAGTACACAGTATACCACCCTCCAGTGGCAACGCAGGCATGTACTCTTGCATACAAACGACTATGAAGGTGCTGAATGACATCCTGCAACAGACCATCCCTAGCATCATGCACTCCTTGTTGCAATTCAGCAATAGTTAATGCAGGTTTTGGAGGATGTGTAAGTTCCCATGTCTCATATGACACTTCTGGTGCTCTTCTGGCCGTGGCTTTTCCTGTACACCACGAAGAGCACATTATGTAACAACAGCCGTATGTGTACGTGCACTGTCCTGTTGAAAAAGTACATCACCTTCTCACCAAAGGAATCGCTGTAGAAATGGGATAACAAACTGTGCAATGTAGTAGGCACTGGTTACTTTAACTTGAAGAAAATCCAAATGTGACAGCAAGTTGTAACTGATGGCTCCTCTCACCGTGGGGCCTGAGGAGGGTGCATATGATCCAGAATACACCGCTCACTATGTCTACTCTATGCACACATATGTCCATCAGTTGCATACCAGCGGAACCTACTCTCAACACTGAAGACGACAGAGAGGCATTTCACTCTCCAGTCGACTCTTTCACGACGCCAGGTTAGCTGTGCTTGGTGAAGTCATGGTGTGACTGGCAACCTGGCCAGAGGCACTTATAATCTTAAATTGCTCGTAGCAGACAGTTTCCAACGATCCTCAGTGACAGCAGGTGAAATATGTGACCTAATTTCTCCACCAGATGATGTCTGGTTGGTCACCACTGCTCAGACAACTTGATGCATTTCTGTAGTATGCAGACATCCAGAACCTAAGGAATGTTCCACATATCACTGCTGAATGTGACGTGGCACTGATACGTTGGGCGCAACATGTGCAGCAAGCTGTCAATGTGTCCATCCAGCTTCCTGCAGGACCACATAGCTAACCCATATAAAATGTCTGTAGTTGGTTAACAGAAGTATGTACTCATCGGTGGGGCATGGTTGTACCCCACAATGGTATGTTGCTATCACTGTTCAAAGCACGGTTCCTGCCTGCAGAGAAAAACAAAGGCTACACAGACAAACTTCCTGAGTGCCATCTGATCGCCAATGACCGTGACAAACGAAATGCTGACACTGGAACCCCTCAGTACTCACATTCTGTCATGGTGCCACTGAGAGTGTCGCATTTTTGTCCAGCAGTGTATCATCCCTGGGCGAGTGGATTTGCCGAAGCAATGCATCAATACACTTTATCTCCATATTCAAAAGAAAATGCTCACTCTCCTTCAGTGATACTGAGTGTTCATATGATCACTGCTGGGAACTTCCCACAAACAATTAAACGTTTTTACGAGAGAAAATTCACTCATCTACAAGAGCATACGTTTAAAAACGTAATGTTTGTCAATTGCGGGAACCACACATTCCCATAAAGTGGCAACCATCTGTGTACTGATTCTACAAAAGAATATGGAGCAATTTATTGAAGTTAGTGTGTCGAACTCTACATCCATTGGAAGAAAATGTTACTCAATTTTACGATTCATGTTCTGCATTAATACATGTAAATATGTGTGAACCAACTCCAACACTTGTAGGTACAGAACTATGTTCTTATCTAAGTATGTTCATATGTCCTGGTGGAGGTAAGTATATATAAGTAGAAACAAAATGTGTAACAGCTACATATATGTGTGTTTTTATTTCTCTGTAAAATCGTCTTTGTGCTAATGTAAACAGATAGCCATTGCCATGACAGAGTGGACGAAATACCTCCACTGTAAGGGCCTCATGGTAACCGGCTGTTCCTGTAGTGATACTGGAATTTGGTACAAGAAAGAGAAGAATAGAGCACTCTTTCTTAGTGATACACAAGTTTTAATTGTTGACCTATCTGACTACGGTAAGAGTAATGTTGTTATATCATCACACTTTCAATGGGTTCACCGTGAGCATATATGTATATTTTCAAAACAATTATTCCAACCCAAATACAAGCTATTACAGGAGATTCCGCACATGATGGATAGTGTAATCTTTTAGACACTCAGTGAAAGCAGGGTTGTACCATCACCTGAGAAAGGGAAGTCTAATGGTTGTTTTGGCCGCCATATGGGAGTCGATCTCTTTTATTTGACCCAAACATATTCCAGGACATCAAAGCAGTTGATAACGGATAATGAAGCCCTATTATGTCTTTCGAGTCGGACAGTATGAATTCAAAACTCATTTATCAAGTGTACACAGGAACTGTCATGACAATGAATATATTAGTGTATGCCGATATTGTTGGAATCACATGCAATAGCAGTTTATGGTTATTGATAAGACAAGAAAATTGAATTATGGGCTATGTAGACAAATCTTACTGGAGCTTTTGTTTGAAAGATAGTGCACTAATACATAACTGTGTCAGTATATTGTAGACTATGGACAAATTCTCATGGATATTGTGCACTAATACTGAGGGTGTGATGTACAGACCAAATATCCATTTACATATTGATAGAAGAGTCAAAGCAATAAACAGAAGTCTTTAAACTATGGAAGTTGAAAGTGTAAACAAAAATGTTGAACTTCATACTACACACATGCGAAATTTGGGAGATGACATGGAAACAGTTGTTATAAAGGTCCATGAAATTGGGAAAAAATTAGAAGATATAGAAAAACCTCCTTCTGTAAATATTAAGCAAAGAAATGCTCAAGAGGAAAGCACGAAAACCCTTCTGAGGTGAAACAATGTAATAAATGCAAAAGTTAATGAGACTGAAAGAGTTTTAGACATACAAAGAGAAAAACTTGTATAAGGTCGTGAGACTATATAAGATGTGTACTGTCTCAAAATCAGTTTATTATGCAGCAGCATGTCAACAAAACATAAAGTCACTGAGGTTTGGAAATTAAGGCCGCTAAAATTACAACAGTTGGAGCAATATAATTCTCTCTTTGAAAGTAAATAAGTGAAAGTATTAAACAGCTCATCACACATGATGAGTGAAGGTATAAGATGGGAAAAGAAGAAGAAGAAGTAGAACAAGAAAACATCACAGATTTAGCGACATAGATTTAACATACAGGATCATCAGCGAAGAAACATATATTCTGGCAAAGCATTCAATACATTTAATTAAGCATGCAATACAGACTGGGGTAAGGAGTTTGAAGGAACATCCAGTTTGATACAACTTATACTCTTGAAAACTTTGAACCATGACAGATAGCTATCAAAAGGGATACAAATGTATTCTGAAGTAATACATATTATTTATGTATATAGGCAAAACAACACCCCAAACTAATAAATAAAAGGCCCACACACTAGGTAATTCTGGGATATGATTAGACCTGGTGTACGTAAGACAGGTGAACACACTGACATTCATCATAAAAGAATGAACTATCTACCTCCAGAGTACAGACGTTATGATGACTCCAACGAAATAACGGAAAGGCTGTGACTGTTCATGGCATCAGCTACCACAGAGACTACAGCTCACATGAATAAAAATTTTTCAATAATTTTGGAGCTCCGAGAAAGACGCATTACTGAATAATAATTAAGGAAATGGTGGTCCAGGAACTCCACAGATCAATGAGCAAAACGTTCCTGCATAGACATGTCATAATACAAGGTTTGGATGATTTATGGCTGGCAGTCACATAGATATGAGACATAATCCACAATTGAATAAGGGAATTAGGTTTTCAAATATATTTTAATGGCTATAAATATGTATTCGCAGTTTGTCTGGACCCTACCTGTGATTGGAAACACTAGGAAGGAAGTTGCACAGGTGTTTGAACAGTTGCTGGAGACAGGGCAAATTGTTATCCAGGCAACCTTAAGACCTAACATTGAGATGAAATATACAGTAGATATTTTCAAGACAGTAACAGATTAATACAGAATACAGCACTTGTTAACAGTCTCCGACATGAAAGCTAGTGCTGTGGAACGTTTCAACAGATATATTAAAAAACCTATATGGATGCTACTTGAACTTGCTGCAAATTGCTAGGTATTTTCACAAAAATGGCCAAACTAGAAACTTTATAATAACAACACCAATTGATCTTCACAATAATGAGCTGCTAAATACAGATGTATTACACAGTCCAAAATTCAGATTAAGTGTTTTGTGCGTATTTCTAAATACAAGATGCCTATAAGAAATCTTTCCTGTCAATCTGGTCAATGTAGATATTTACAGTTTCCAAAAAGCGATGAACAAACCCAAAAAGCTACCTCTTAAAGGACACTGAAGGTGAAGAGACTCGTGAGAGGTTTTTACATGGAAAACACTATTGTTGACATGGAACTAAGACGCAAAGGCATCGGTCTCATGGTGGTAAGGGGATGAATCTAATGGTTGAGACCAACAACGAACATGGTTTAGCGTACACTGCAGACAAAGGATTGTAGGAACATCACGCTGCAGATAGAATTTTAGCTGATAAAACCAAGAAAATAAGTAGAAGAAGGGACATAGGCTTAGGACAGTACTGCAGTATTTGCAGTTGGTAAAGCCAATGTGTGTCAAATTGAAATTAGATGCTGATATATTTTATGAAATATGAACACATTTCATAATACACTAAACAAGCAGAATAAAACACCTATGGGATGTTTAAAAAATTGTGATCAGCAGCGTCTCCAGCTAAAAGTGTCATGGAGTTGAAGGGAAAAAGAAGATTGGTTAAATTGCTAGGATTCTACCAGTAGCTAAGAAATCCGGTGGAATTACCCCTTTCCTACTTCCAGCACTTGTGGGACTATATTCTATGGGTTCTCTAAATTGGGGGCCACAGCCATAAGAACACTGAAGAATGAATAAAGCGCAGAAGAGCAACTACAGGAGGCAAAAAGGCATAGTAGGCTACACCCGTGATCTAGGGGCAGCGGTTGTGGTGAGGAACGCACGCCTTGTTTGCGTCTAGCCTGTTTTGCTATTTGCGAGCGAGCCCGCGTTTGTTTACTTCCACTTTGCGGCTTGTCTCAGAGTCCGACGTCATCGACCATCATGGCGTATTCTTATCGCCGAGCCACAATTAAATAAACTGTGTACATAAAGCGGTGTGCCGACGTTGTGCGGCGCCACGCTGACGATCTCAAGTTTCGATACTCAGACGGACATGTTTGAAGTACCGTCGGCCGCTGTGGCAACGTCGTCAGTCACATGGCTGAAACGTGGAAAACGTTCGAAACGTACCATGTCCTCAATGGTGACCGTCAGATAACAATTCAACTGCTTGGTTATTGCTGGCTGCAGGGCTGCCGTCATGTACGGTGGCCAGTTGCGCCCCTGTTCAGGTTGTGGCCAGGAATGCCTTGTCCGTTTTGAATGCCTCCGACGTAGTCTGGTTCAGACGCCGATCGAAGACGTCTCTCCTCCTACGGCGCCCACTGTGTTACCCAGAGGTAATGGTGATGCCTGCTAAGCCCTCTCTGAATCAGTCGGTACCCGTCTCGGCTCCTCTCGACGATATGAGGGATATTTCACTTGTCTCTCTCTACATCACTGCCGGAGTCAATACAAATGACTGGCACAAGCTGTCTGTCCCTACCCCATGGTTGTTGATCATGGGGCTGTACCTACCTCTGCCTTTCTGCCATCTGTCCAAATGTCGGACGATAGCCGCCCGCCATCCGACACAGACAGCATATTACGAAGCAACGGTCGCCGAGGAAACGGAAGAAACAGCGGCGTACCCCTTCTGATGACTGCATCTATCGGAAGTGTGCGCAGGATGATGAACCTGCTACTGGTGGTCCGCTGTCTTTTGACGCCGTGACACCTAACGACGCGACTTCCTTCCCTGCCCCCATCTCGAGTCAGTGTACACCGCCGGAACCGACCTTCCCCCGCCTGCGTCTGATGCGCCTGTGTAAGACAGGGATGTAGTCTTTCGTTCCTACTGTTCAATCTGTACATCGAAGACTCAATAATAAATAAAATAAGGGTTTAGGAGTGGAATTAAAATTCAAGGTGAAGGAGTATCAATGATACGAGTCGCAGATGACATTGCCATCCTGACTGAAAGTGAAGAAGAATTACATGATCTGCTGAATGGAATTGACAGTCTAATGAGTACAAAATATGGATTGACTGTAAATCAAAGAAAGAAGAAAGTAATGAGAAGTATCAGAAATGAGAACAACGAGAAACTTAACGTCGACGCTCACTAAGTAGATGAAGTTAAGGAATTCTGCTGCCTAGGTAGCAAAATAACCAATGGCGGGCGCAGCAAGGAGGATATCGAACGCAGACTAGCACTGGCAAAAAGAGCATTCATGGCCAATAGACGTCTACTAATATCAAACATAAGCCTTAATTTGAGGAAGGAATCTCTGAAAATATACGTTTGGAGGACAGCATTGTATGGTAGTGAAGCATGGACTGTGGGAAACCGGAAGAGAAGAGAATCGAAGCATTTGAGATGTGGTGCTGCAGACGAACGTTGAAAATTATTTGGACTTGTAAGGTAGGGTATGAGGAGGTTCAGCGAAGAATCTGAGAGGAAAGTAGTTTGTGGAAACCACTGACAAGGAGAAGGGATGGGATGATAGGACATGTGTTAAGACATCAGGGAATGATTTCCATGGTAGTAGAGGCAGCTGTAGAGGGCAAAAACTGTAGAGGAAGACAGAGATTGGAATACACCCTCAGACAATTGAGGATCTAGGTTGCAAGTGTTACTCTGGCATGAAGAGGTTTTGGTACAGGAGAGAAATTCGTGGCGGGCCACATCCAACCCGTCAGGCAACTGATGACTCAAAAAAAACCGGGTGATGGAAACTGTTGGGAAAAGACTGTATTTTCATCCATAAAGGTCAGGGACTACTCATAAAAAAAAGCTCCTACCTGTACCCACCTGACAGACAACTTACAACTAAAGATATGCTTAAATTTGTCAAAAAATTCAAATTTCCAAGATTTAAAATTGTGTTTATGCGTGACTCGACGAAAACGCAATGTCGAAATCTAAAGAATGTGATACCGTGAAGTTACATGTAGCAGGAAGATCTGGAACCCACTGGGTTGCATATGTTGAAAAAAGGGAATAACGTACCAGGTGATCAAAAAGTCAGTATAAATTTGAAAACTGATTAAATCACTCCTGTTGCCGTACGAGCCTTCGTTTTAGTCGTCACTCTGTGATTTAAATGAATGAAGTGCGTTGTCTCTCGCTTATAGCTTCAGCGCAGCCTCCTTATGAGATTTTCGTGGTTGCTGCGATTGTACTGTCTCCAGATTTCAGTGTAAAGGCCTCCCTTATCGCACATGCCGTTTCCCAGTAGGTCACACTTTACACTGTCGTCGGATTTACCTTTATTGTGATAAAACTTGGCGAATTTTATTCCTCTTCTGTTCACTTGCGTTTTGTGCATTACTATAGTAGAGTCGTTTTGACCCACAGCCAGGACCGACAGCCGGCCGAAGTGGCCGTGCGGTTAAGGGCGCTGCAGTCTGGAACCGCAAGACCGCTACGGTCGCAGGTTCGAATCCTGCCTCGGGCATGGATGTTTGTGATGTCCTTAGGTTAGTTAGGTTTAACTACTTCTAAGTTCTAGGGAACTAATGACCTCAGCAGTTGAGTCCCATAGTGCTCAGAGCCATTTGAACCATTTGAACCAGGACCGACATGCGTCTAGAAACTTAAGTCTTTTGACATTCTATAGTAATTTTTGGTGAACCATTAATTACTACCACCTGCCGAAAAAATATTTCTGGAACAGCCTTATGGAAGTTCTCTAGCAAAGTGCTCGGTAGTACTTACACATATGTTGACTATGTCCCATGTGCCAACACATGGATTCGTTTCGGTTCCTCGCCAAGTGCGTGATATTTGAATTTGATTAACAGTTGGTTGTTGAACTTATTCCAGTTTACAAGGACCAAGTAGTGTCCCTCCAACTTGATAAATTAGTTACCTTGGTTTGAGAGAATTTCTTATTAGAATTTAATCTGAGTGTATTTCTGTCTATTTGTTTACTGTTTTGCAATGATTCTATAATTTATACACAAATTTCTCAGTTCTCTTGTCAATTCCCCAATATAAGTGCCTTGGGCGTTACGGTGCTGGCTTGGCTGATGTAGCCTACTCTATCTGTGCCCTTCCCCCCCCCCCCCCCCCCGCCTCCCCAATATTGCAGCTTCCTAACAGTTAATTATGTTGAATATCTGCATAGTTCCGTATCTCCTACGTCTATTCAAGACAGCAAGAGCCAAGAATTCTGAGTCATACGGTTGAACTGACCTGGGTTCACGCCAGTAGCGGTGGCCTCTGTGAATCAGTTATAAATGTGTTTTCAACAGGTCTACCTAACATTCGATTGGGCAGAGCTTAGCTGAGTTATGCTCTAAGCTTTTGGTATTCTGATCTATAACTTTAGTATTAATGTTATTACTTATTCATCCCAAGTCTTAATGCTAGTAAGTGACCTTTTTTTGGACGCCCTAGCGAATTTATTGAATCAAGCGTCTCAATAGATTTAAATGTTGGTATTTAGGCAATCCAGTTCCATCTCTTCATAAGTAACGTAAAATTTTTCTTTTTGAACTGACTTGAACAGTACAGATTAATTACTTTCACGTTTCAGTACCGGCAAATACACATTCCAGTACTGGCAAACCTTTAAATATTTTTGATCTTGGCAAACCAGTTTCGTGTTTTAATAAGTGATGAGGTGTTTCTTTTAAATAAAGTGGCTTAAAGAGTTTAGTTAAATTACTTTCACATTTCAATAATGGAAAATTTTTAACTGATATATTCAACTCCATGCCTTGGTCTGTGTTTCATTACATGTTCTTGCAGGTTAATAAATGTCCTTCTGAAACTTGTCAATGTTGTGAGTGATGCTCAGTCCCACCGTTTCCCAGTATTTCCACTTGCAAGCAGCCGGAGGCGGAATATAGCGTCACAGTGCCATTACTTCACTAACAACTGTGTGTTCTGTGGACATCTGTATCTCACCTTCCTCATGATACATGCATAAAAACAAGCTTCATGCAAATTCCCGCACCACTTGAGGTCTGGATGTGATTCTGAACACCTCAACTTTAAAAGAATGATCGTCAGTATTATGCACGAATTACTTTTCCACCCTCCCCCCCCCCCCCCTTCCATGAACCATGGACCTTGCCGTTGGTGGGGAAGCTTGCGTGCCTCAGCGACACAGATAGCCGTACTGTAGGTGCAACCACAACGGAGTGGTATCTGTAGAGAGGCCAGACAAACGTTTGTTTCCTGAAGAGGGGCAGCAGCCTTTTCAGTAGCTGCAGGGGCAACAGTCTGGATGATTGGCTGATCTGGCCTTGTAACACTAACCAAAACGGCCTTGCTGTGCTGATACTGCGAACGGCTGAAAGCAAGGGGAAACTACAGCCGTAATTTTTCCCGAGGGCATGCAGCTTTATGGTATGGTTAAATGATGATGGCTTCATTTGGGTAAAATAGTCCCCCATTCGGATCTACAGGCGGGGACTACTCAAGAGAACGTCGTTATCAGGTGAAAGACAACTGGTGTTCTACAGATCGAAGCGTGGACTGTCAGATCCCTTAATTGGGCAGGTAGGTTAGGAAATTTAAAAACGGAAATGGATAGGTTAAAGTTAGATATAGAGGGAATAAGTGAAGTTCGGTGACAGGAAGAACAAGACTTTTGGTCAGGTGAATACAGGGTTATAAATACAAAATAAAATAGGGGTAATGCAGGAGTAGGTTTAATAATGAATACAAAAATAGGAGTACTGGTAAGCTACTACAAACAGCATAGTGAACGCATTATTGTGGCCAAGATAGACACGAAGCCAAAGCCTAACACAGTAGTACAAGTGTATATGCGAACCAGCTCCGCAGATGACGAAGAAATTGATGATATGTGTGATGAGATAAAAGAAATTATTCAGATAGTGAAGGGAGAGGAAAATAGTGATGCGTGACTGGAATTCGATAGTAGGGAAAGGATAAGAAGGTAACGTTGTAGGTTAATATGGATTGGGGGTAAGAAATGAAAGAGGAAGCCGCCTGGTAGAATTTTGCACAGAGCATAAATTTATCATAGCTAACACTTTGTTCAAGAATCATGAAAGAAAGTTGTATACATGGAAGAAGCGTGGGGATACTAGAAGGTATCAGATAGATTATATAATGGTAAGACAAAGATTTAGGAACCAGGTGTTAAATTTTAAGACATTTCCAGGGGTAGATGTGGACTCTGACCACAATCTATTGGTTATGAATTGTGGATTAAAACTGAAGAACCTGCAACAAGGAGGGAATTTAAGCAGATGGGACCTGGATAAACTGAAAGAACCAGAGGTTGTAAAGAGTTTCAGACAGAGCATTAGGGAACGATTGGCAAGAACAGGGCAAAGAAATACTGTAGAAGAAGAATGATTAGCTTTGAGAGATGAAATAGTGAAGGCAGCAGAGGATTAAGTAGGTAAAAAGACGAGGACTATTAGAAATCCTTGGGTAACAGAAGAAATATTGAATTTAATTGATGAAAGGAGAAAATATAAAAATTGTGTGAATGAAGGAATACAAGCGTCTCAAAAATGAGATCAATAGTAAGTGCAAAATGCTTAAGCAGGGATGGCTAGAGGACAAATGTAAGGATGTAGAGGCTTATCTCACAAGGGGTAAGATAGACACTGCCTACAGGAAAATTAAAGAGACCTTTGGAGAAAAGAGATCCACTAGGGGTAAGATAGATAGTGCCTACAGGAAAATTAAAGAGACCTTGGGAGAAAAGAGACCCACTTGTATGAATACCAAGGCCTTGGATGGAAACCCAGTTCTAAGCAAAGAAGGGAAAGTAGAAAGGTGGAAGGAGTGTATAGAGGGTCCATACAAGGGCGATGTACTTGAGGACAGTGTTGTGGAAATGGAAGAGTAGGTAGATGAAGATGAAATGCTGCGTGAAGAGGTTGACAGAGCACTGGAACACCTAAGTCGAAACAAGGCCCCGGGAGTAGACAACATTCCACTAGAACTACTGACAGCCTTGGGAGAGTCAGTCCTGACAAAACTCTACCATCTGGTGAGCAAGATGTATCAGACAGGCGAAATACCCTCAGGCTTCAAGAAGAAACTAATAATTCCAATCCAAAAGAAAGCAGGTGTTGACAGATGTGAAAATCACCGAACTATCAGCTTAATAAGTCATGGCTGCAAAATATTAACACGAATTCTTTACCGACGAATGGAAAAACTGGTAGAAGCCGACCTCAGGGAAGATCAGTTTGGATTCCGTAGAAATGTTGGAACACGTGAGGCAATACTGACCCTACGACTTATCTTAGAAAATAGATTAAGGAAAGGCAAACCTACGTTTCTAGCATTTGTAGACTTAGAGAAAGCTTTTGAAAATGTTGACTGGAATACTCTCTTTCAAATTCTGAAGGTGGCAGGGATAAAATACAGGGAGCGGAAGGCTATTTACAATTTGTGCAGAAATCAGATGGCAGTTATAAGAGTCGATCGATATGAAAGGGAAGTAGTGGTTTGGAAGGGAGTGAGACAGAGTTGTAGACTATCCCCGATGTTATTCAAGCAGTATATTGAGCAAGCAGTAAAGGAAACAAAAGAAAAATTTGGAATAGGTATTAAAATCCATGGAGATGAAATAAAAACTTTGAGGTTCGCCGATGACATTGTAATTCTGTTACAGACAGCAAAGGACTTGGAAGAGCAGTTGAACGGAATGGATAGTGTCTTGAAAGGAGGATATAAGATGAACATCAACAAAAGCAAAGCGAGGATAGTGGAATGTAGTCGAATTACGTCGGTTGATGCTGCGGGAATTAGATTAAGAAACGAGATACTCAACGTAGTAAAAGAGTTTTACTATTTGGAGAAAAATAACTGATGATGGTCGAAGTAGAGAGGATATAAAACGTAGACTGGCAATGGCAAGGAAAGCGTTTCTGAAGAAGAGAAATTTGTTAACATCGAGTATAGATTTAACAGTCAGGAAGTCGTTTCTGAAAGTATTTGTATGGAGTGTAGCCATTTATGGAAGTGAAACATGGAAGATAAACAGTTTAGATAAGAAGAGAATAGAAGCTTTCGAAATGTGGTGCTACAGAAGAATGCTGAATATTAGATGGGCAGATCACAAAACTAATGAGGAGATATTCAATAGATTTGGAGAAAAGAAAAATTTGTGGCACAAATCGACTAGAAGAAGGGATCGGTTGGTAGGGCATATTGTGAGGCATCGAGGGATCACCAATTTAGTATTGGATGGCAGCGTGGAGGGTAAAAGTCGTAGAGGGAGACCAAGAGATGAATACACCAAGCAGATTCAGAATTATGTAGCTTGCAGTAGGTACTGGGAGATGAAGAAGCTTGCACAGGATAGAGTAGCTTGGAGAGCTGCATCAATCCAGTCTCAGGATTGAGGACCACAACAATGACAACAAGAACCTTTGCACCACTATGTCCACGCAAGGTGGGAAGGGTTATTTCACTGTTTAGTCTTCAAATTTGGCGGTAAAGTCGTAGAAATACCTCTGGCTCATACGATATGGTCTATTTAAATGCATTTATAAAATGATCCACAAAATGGCCTGAGTTTTGTGCAAAAATTAATGCATTTTAAAATAGAAAGAAAAATGGCAAATCAAACAAATTTTAGCCTTGAAGGTTCAGTAGGACTTCGAATGTGTTTGTTAGGGAGTCTAGATTTTCAGAACAGTCCTCACGAAATTTATGAGTGAAGACAACCAATGGATGTACTACCAGTTAGCACAATTTGTCTCCATTACTATATCGCAATGAGTCTGTGAATATAATATCGCAATGAACTTGTGCCTCAGCTGCAGATTAGTTCGTACATAGATTCTTCCGATGCCTAGCAACATTATACATCTTCCAGCGACTGTTCTTACATTAGATGATCTGATCTTGAATTTAATATTCTACACCAGGATGACAATTAAGTCGATTTTCGATAGGAGGATATTGTGCTACATCTTCACTTGTAGCAGCTTGGATATAAGGTAAGATCAATGAAACAGCCATGAGCGTATCACTTTGCAGCAGAAGCGCAACTTAATAACATGGGAGACTTACAATAATTACGCAACAGCTCGAGTTCAGCATGAGGAACAAATCATTCTACACCAATATTTCTCCCAATGTTTTGCTTCAGCAAAGTTTAATTGTAATGAAGAGATGATGATTCTCAGTCAACACCAAAAATGATCTAAAAGTATCGAGCTCCAATAGATGGAAGGGAAATTTGTGAAGAAACATGGAGACCCTACATCGACATCATGGCTTGCGCTTAACACTTTGGCATTACTGTTTCAAGAAATAAGATGTGAACTGAACTATTACTAAATCGATCGCACAGGAAATTTTGGAATCATGTCGACCCTTCAAACATACACTTGTGAATCATCTTTGGACTTAAATGGTCTACAAGATGCAGGATTGGTCATAGGCAGTTCGATAAGTGATCACTTTTATATATCTTTTTTACTTGTACGGATACAGCTATTTCACTGCCATTAAGCTTCAGTTCATGGGAAATGTTTATCCTATTCTATTGATCACTTCCAGGCAGACATTGGTCATCAAAACTGTAGTTCGTGTAGAAACCCTTCGATTCATTTTTCTGGCGCTGCAAACAAACTGTGTAAACAATCTGGATTTGTGGATGTGATCTTCGTCACATTCACAAATATTGGATGTCTAATTACGAAATTTTTCACAGTCTTCACTTCACCGAAACCATTCAGAACAGCAAAGTGTGCCAAGACACAAAAAATCGGTAGCGTGGTTCCACCACAGAAAATGTTGGTATGATATTGGAACGAAGATATGGTGACATCGCTTCTAATCTCTGAGCACACAGAGAGTAGAGTTTACTCCAAAAGCCATGAGACTGAATCGTGGTTGTGAGCAATTTACAAGAATACGAGTATATCAATTTGCAAATTTGAACCCCACAACTATCCATCTGTTCAACAACGTAAGATGATGTACGGTGAAGAAAAAAAGATTTAATTTATCCTTCAGTTAATGTACAAATACTTCTAAGTTGGGTCCCCAACAAATGAATTTCTTTTAAAACTTTTTGTTTGCTCGACTCTTCCTACTCCTACACCTCTGACAGGTTTCGACATGGATGCTGGTTAGTGGATTCGTTCTTTTTTCTGTTCGCACGTGGAAATGCCTTTTTTCTCATCTGTCTTCTGACTGGTTTGATGCAGACGGTAATGAATTACTCTTCTAAGCAACCTCTTCATCTCAGACTACGGTGGGCTGGAATGCCCCTAATTTCCACCCGATGAATCAACAGCACGATGAAATGCGGCTTAATTACCACCTTACGTCTTCAGTTATTTTCTGGACGTATTCTAAACTCTGTCTTCCTCTATATCTTTACCCTTTACAGTTCCGTCTAGTACAATGGAAGTTATTCCGTCACGTCTTAGGAAAAGTCCTATCATCCTCTCCCTTCTGCTTGCCAGTGTTTTCCAAATATTCCTTTTCTCGCCGATTCTGCGGAGAAGATTCTCAGTCCTTAATTTATCAGTCCACCTAATTTTCAACATTTATCTGCAACACCAAGTCTCAGATGCTTCGACTCTCTTCTGTTCCAGTTTTCGCACACTACACGTTTCACTACCATACGATGCTGTGCTCCAAACGTACTTTCTCAGGACTTTCTTCCACAAATCAAGGCCTATGTACGATACCAATGGACTTCTCTTGACCAGCTATGCCCTTTTTGCTTGTGCTAGTATGCTTTTTATGTCCTCCTTGCTCCATGCATCTTGGGTTACTGTACTATCTAGGTAACAGGACACTTTAACTTCATTTTCTAATTTCAAGTTCCTCACTGTTCTCATTTCTGCTACTTCTCATTACATTCGTATTTCTTCGATTTACTCTGTATCCATATTCGAGACTCTTTAGACTGCTTATTCCATTCAGCAGATCCTGTAATATGTCTTCACTTTCACTCAGGGTAGCAATATCGTCAGTGCATCTTAGCACTAATATCCTTTCACTTCTAATTTTAATACTACTCTTGGAGTTTTCTTTTTGTCATTGGTTCAGCAATATATAGATTGAACAGTAATGTCGAAAGGCTACATCCCTGTCTAAGACCTTTTTAATCTAGGACTTCGTTCTTGGTCTTCTAGTCTTATTTTTAACTCTTGGTTCTTGTTCATTTTGTGTATTACCCATTTATCCCTACGCTTAACCATATTTTTCTTGGAATTTCGAACATCTACCTCCATTTTACAATGTCAAACGCTTTTTGCAGATCGACGAATCATATGAACGTGTCTTGATTTTCTTCATTCTTTCTGCCTTTATCAAGTGCAGCCTCAGGACTGCCTCTTTGGTGCCTTTGTCTTTCCTAAAGCCAAACTGATCGTCATGGAAGAGATCCTCAATTTTCTTTTACTTACAATATACTATTCTTGTCAGCATCTTAGATGCAGCAGCTGTTAATTCTCAGACTTCTTGGCTCTCGCTATCATCAGAATTGTGTGTATCATGTTTTTCCAGAAGCCTGATGGTACATCGACAGTCTCATTCCTGCTACCTACCAACATGAACAGCCGTTTTCTTTCCACTTGCTCAATGATTTTAAAAACTCTAGTGGAATTTTATCGATCCCTTAAACATTAGCTATTACATTTTCCTGTATCAGTTTTTATTTTGCGTAACTGGCTGTTGGCTTCCGAGATGAATACTTATATCGTATTCAGAATATTTTTGTTAATGTAAGCGAACTTCAATAGATGGTGCCACTTGTTCCATGTCCACGTTGTGGCAACTTCGGCCTGTGAGCACTTAATCCGTCGCCACATCCAGTGCCTGTCTCGTCATACAGTCCTTAGCTGCAATTTTATACTGACAAGTGCCTTAAGATCTGTAATTTTTATGTGGTTTTAAATATGATTTCAAGAAGATATTTTATATGACGAGAGCATTTTGCTCCTAAATCTTTTGTTAACTCTCACTACATGTGAGTATAGTCACCTCATAAATTTGTCCAGTATAATAACCATATATTCTTAGTTTTTTCCTCTAGATTAATGGTTTTAAAATCATTTATAGACAATAGCTTTTGGATTTTTCTGATGAAGACTGTCATAGTCGGTGTCGAAACGAGGCCAAGTGAAATCTTGTTACAACTAGTTAACTGAATTATACAAAAACAGTTTCCTCTAACGTACAGAAAACGTTAATATAAATGTTTTGCAAATAACTATAATAAGTATATTTCATAAATCTGATACCATCTCTTAAGGATTCGAAAGGGAGAGGTAACCTCTGGAGCTGGTAGAGCTAGAACACAATGGTTCTGGTGTGGTAAGGGGCTGAACACAGTATCTGAAGATTTATTGGTTTAATTAGTTTACACAAGCGTATACAGGTATACAGAAAATTCATACTTTTTGTTAACATTAGAAGCGATAACCATTGAAACATTAATATCATGCAGTTTTCTTTAATGTAAAAGTTTTTAAATACTCGTATTTAAAGGTAATTACTGAAATTCTAAATTACTCAAAATTTCCTTTCTCTTTAACGTTAAAACGAACAACCTTTAAAAAATATTACGATGACCTAAGATATTTAGAGTAATCAAAGAAGTTCTAGAGTGTCCAAGTTTCCTTTTTCTTTAAACATTAAAACAAATAACGTTAAAAACTAGAATAATCCACGATATTCTTTCTAAAGCAAATAAGCTTAAGTTCAGAAAATCTTTCACATTAGTGCACCGCAACTGGCCATAGGGATGCTGACAAGTGGATAACACACGTTCAGCCAATCCGGTCGTGTGAAAATCAACGTTACGGTAGTTGCAGAAGAATCAATAAAAAAATTTAATTACAACTCACTGAAGCATAGCATGCGCTAATGCTGTCGCAAACAAATCAACCTTTCATCAGTATCACATACATCAGTACATGGCTCACGTTACTACTGCTCTAAGCTAAGAACAATCTCTATAAACGACAAATTCTCACTATCTGTCTTAACCAACTTTATGTTCACTCTACCTCACGAACATGAGGCAGTTCGAAACAATACAGTTAAACGTTGATGAGGTTAACTGAGAACCTTGTGATCACAGAAATTAAATAACTACCTTACTTACAAATTTCGGCCAGTGGAAACTGATAACATGTATCCACCATCACGAAGTGCCCTAAAGCTGACCTCCTTTCTCTAGAATGCCATGCCCACGGTTCAACATGATATACACATCCTGGAAGGTCTACAACAGAAGGCACACATACACGGAAATTTGCAGAACACTGCCAGGGTACAATTTCGTGACACTACAGTCAATGATAAGCCGTATTCGCTCTTCAGTGCAGCATCCAATGTGATGTCTCACAGAGGAAACAGAAAAAATTCTCCCTAGTCTTGCTAACCGAATACAGTTTAAGTTACAGGATGAACCTGTAACACAGTGGCTGTAATGCTGTACGGATTTATTTAGCTTTTTGCTTTGGTTTAATGTTACATTGTTGAGCTTCTGTAAATATTGTTTGGTTGAATCGATAACACAAAACTGTATACTCCTTTCTTTGTAAAAACTTTGGATGGCATGATTTGATTCTATGTAATGTAGTATATCTGTCATTTAAATTCTTTGTCCCATTTGGAGGGAAAGAAACTTACTGTGAATAATTGCAATTTTGTGTGAATAATTTTTGGTAGAAATGTCAATATGTGTAAAAGGTCTGTTTTGTTTAATGTGTTTTGTTGCTGTTATGTAAACTGCTGATCTTCACTTAGGATTCTTAGTTATTCTCTGTATAAGAGGTAGTGTGGTTCCCCTCGGGAACGGAACTGTGTAGCGCGCGCAAAATGTGGTTGGCCTAGGTAGAAATGGTGGAACAAGAGTCAGTCGGGGACGAGCTACCAAACTGTGCACTGCCATGTAAAACTTGGATATTGTGCTGGGTCCGAGAGAGGCTTTTTCTGCTACTTTGTAATGCCTCGGATGGATGGATAAATAGATGGAACGATTCTGGAATTGGTATTCATCACCGCCACCGAGAAGGGCCAGAGTCCAGCAATTCCGCCTGCGAATCCACCTACCAACATGCAGTTGCCACCACATTGCGCAATCACTGTAACGGAATACTATAATGATGTACAGTGAAGGATCAGCTTACTGGATGTTTTAGTGTGCACAAATATAAGGTAATTTGTAACTGAATTTATGTACCTACCTTGATTTTTTCCTATCACGACACCTCTCAGGTTGCTCTCCATTTGAATTATGATTACCGAGTGTCCTATTTTGTGGAAAAAACGAAAGCCTCAAAGTTAGGCAGTTTATTACATAATGTTGTTTGATCTTTGATAAGAAGGGAATATTCAGATTTACTGTGGATTTAGTGAAATTGTGTGAGGCAGTAAATGTAGTTTTGTGAAGTTTCAAAGTCACCTATTTAATCATTTGCTTGAAAGTAGAAGACTGTGTTAAAGACAATTTGCTGTTTCTTTTATAAATTAAAGTTCTTAACATTGAGACTTATAAAGTTGTGCTTAGTAAATGATCACATTGCCGCCTGTAGTAAATTGTTTAAGGTGAGTCAGTTTCTTGCAGATTTGTCAACATTGTGTTTCACTGTAGTAAAAGTGGAAAACTGCAATAGTAGAAAATTATATGTTCATGATTGCTAAGTGTTTGTCTCTTTTGTGTATTGGAAGTGCATATTAGTAGTATAACAGGATCCACAGTTTGTCTATTATGCTAATGCTAGGTAACAAGTAATGGGAAGACCACTACTTACGAAAACCATAATTTCTTTATTCAAAAGATAGTGAGAAGCAACCTGTTAGTGGATTCCAATTAACTTCCATTTCAAATAGTAAAGTATTTAACTGAGAGAGATTTAACCTATGTCCAATTTATGATCCTGCAGTGAATGTTAATAGTAATGTTATAAAGACCATTCAGTTTGAACGAGCCCTGAAAGTAATAGTGTGTTTCGGTATCTGTTATAATTTTGCAAATAGTTTGTGCTGCCCTAGCTGTTAGCTTCAATCTTACCGTAAACATATGTGTGTGTCAGAGTTCATTGCACTCGCGTGTGGCCAAGTATAGGTTGTGTTTGTCCGTTAAAGTTACTCGTACCTACTTCCTTGAACGAGAAGGTTAATCTTTCTCTTGCCTAATTAGGCTGGCGACCGTTTTCCTTTTTCTTTAAACAGTATAGTTAAACAAAAATATTGTTTGTTACTGTTCCAATATTTACGTAATTCTGACTTTCATTTCCGATAAGCCATTTCCGTTAGGTACAACACGGTCAACCTAGCAAAATTCCTCTCAGAGGGTAACATTGTTCTGTTGCGTTATACCATAATTGCTTTAATAAGATAGTTTTATTTCATAACCTGCCTCTAGCTTCGATGTTATGGTATAGCTGTAGCAGACGGGACTGTTATAAACGTGCGCGCGACCGGAGGCGAACACAGACGAACGAATTACTGTTCCAGCCTAGGCGAATGACCCAGCTCAATTTCCAAACTGGACGCCGACGCTCACCAAACTCAGTACGAGTTCGAGGTGCTAGTGCGGATTTGATACGCTCCCCGCCAACCGCCGACTCGACAGCAACTTCTGTGCCGTTGACCCATCACTTAAACGACGCCGTAGCACTTCCCGTGCTTGCAATCTACAACTACCATGCGCCCGGCTGTCGCTATGCAGCTTACTCCGCCCTCTGTCGTCCAGTCCAGCAGTCACCAAAGACTTGCTTAAAACTGCTATCCACGCCTGGTATCTCCGGCCACAGAACAATTTTTCTTTGCGTAAAAGCGCGCTGGCGCCAGAAATCGATACGGTCGCATGTATGCATCGCAGAAGTACGAGCCGAAAATCGTACCACCATATAAAAACCTGAAGTAAGGAAAACGTATTTTAAAATACTTTGATAGTAAAAAGAAAATTATTCATAGAAAAACAGAAATTAATTTGCCGTATACCTGTTTTTTTTTTTTTTAAAAAAAAGTGCCTGCTCCCAAACAGACCTGGTCCTTTCACTGTGGTGAACAGAACAAGAATGTCGAGGATTACACAATTATTCTAGTGGGAAAAGGGGAAGGGGAGGATGTTTCACATCATTTTAATGTGTTCCTATTGGTCTAGAGAGAAAAGTGGGAAGGGGAGGTCTTTCCCTCCCTTTTAAGTCACCATATTGGCCTTAATCAGGGAGGGGCGGTAGGGTGATATCGGTGCCACAACCTGTGCAGTGAATGGGTGACCTTCATTTCTAATTCATGCAACTACCTAAGATGTGTGGACGGAGTATTAAGTTTGATTACGACCTTGAACGTACAACACAATTGCCCCAAGGTATAGGTGGCAGATATTTGACAAATTGAACTTGAGTCTACCACACCTAGTTGCCCCTCTGGGGCTGCTTGAGCCCGCACTTCCCCATTATTAGTACCTGCTTCCAACAAATACTACGGCGACCCTGGCACACAATAGTGGAGCTGTAGTCACTGGTGATGGGGAAAAAATCAAAAATTCTGGATGCAGATGGTGGTAAATCTACGAATTGATGTGAAATTTAAAAATCAAACTTCAATGATGGTTGGAAATGACGGAAAAAAACAAATACGAAAGATTGCACTTATGGGAAAATTAAAAATTAACACTAAAATATAAAAAATCAAACGTGCCGGAGCTAGGTCAATGGGAAATTTAAAAACTCTCTCTCCTCTTTCCAGCCAATCACAGCAAATGTTAAAATGAACTGTAAAAATTGAGTCAAGGTACGTTATTTACATGAAAGTCAAAGGAATTAATATACATATGGCATAACTTTAAAATTATAAACAAGACGGCGCTATGGTTCGCCCGCTAGATGGCGATGCCATGTGGCAAACGGATATCAACTGCGTTTTTTTTAAAATAGGAACCCCCATTCTTTACTACATATTCGTGTAGTACGTAAAGAAATATGATTGTTTTAGTTGGAGCACTTTTTCGCTTTGTGATAGATGGCGCTGTAATAGTCACAAACATGTGGCTCATAATTTTAGGCGAACAGTTGGTAACATGTAGGTTTTTTAAATTAAAATATAGAATGTAGGTACGTTTGAGCATTTTATTTCAGTTGTTCCAATGTGAGACATGTACCTTAGTGAACTTATCATTTCTGAGAACGCATGCTGTTACAGCGCGATTACCTGTAAATACCACATTAATGCAGTAAATGCTCAAAATGATGTCAGTCAACCTCAGTGCATGTGGCAATACGTGTAACGACTGTATGACGCACATTCACTGACAATGCGCTGACGCATGTTGTCAGGCGCTGTCGGTGGATCACGATGGCAAATATCCTTCAACTTTACCCACAGAAAGAAATCCGGGGCGTCAGATCCGGTGAACGTGCGGGTCATGGTATGGTGCTTCGACGACCATTCCACGTGTCATGAAATATTCTATTCAGTACTGCTTCAACCGCACGCGAGCTATGTGCCGGACATCCATCATGTTGGAAGTACATCGCCATTCTGTCATGCAGTGAAACATCTTGTAGTAACATCGGTAGAACATTACGTAGTAAATCAGCATACATTGCACCATTTAGAAAGCCATGATAAAATGGGGGCCAATTATCCATCCTCCCACAACGCCGCACCTACATTAACCCCCCAAGGTCGCTGATGTTCCACTTGTCGCAGCCATCGTGGATTTTCCGTTGCCCAGTAGTGCATACTATGCCGGTTTACGTTATCGCTGTTGGTGAATGACGCTTCGTCGCTAAATAGAACGCGTGCGAAAAACCTGTCATCGTCCCGTAATTTCTCTTGTGCCCAGTGGTAGAACTGTACACGACATTCAAAGTCGTCGCCATGCAATTCCTGGAGCATAGAAATATGGTACGGGTGCAATCGATGTTGATGTAGCGTTCTCAACACCGAGGTTTTAGAGATTCCCGATTCTCGCGCAATTTGTCTGCTACTGATGTGCGGATTAGCCGCGACAGCAGCTAAAACACCTACTTGGGCATCATCATTTGTTGCATTTCGTGGTTGACGTTTCACATGTGGCTGAACACTTCCTGTTTCCTTAAATAACCTAATTATCCGGCGAATGGTCCGGACACTTAGATGATGCCATCCAGGATACCGAGCAGCATGCATAGCTCACGCCGGTTCGGCATCTTGATCACAATAGCCATACACCAACACGATATCGACCTTTTCCGCAGTTGGTAAACGGTCCATTTTAACACGGGTAATATATCACGAAGCAAATACCGCCCGCACTGGCGGAATATTACGTGATACTATGTACTTATACGTTTGTGAGTATTACAACGCCATCTATCAGAAAGTGAAAAAAGTGGTCCAACTAAAACATTCATATATCTTTACGTACTACATGAATAGGTAATAAAAATGGGGGTTCCTATTTAGAAAAACGCAGTTGGCATCCGTTTGACCTATGGCAGCGCCATCTAGCGGGCCAACCATAGAGCCATCTGGTTTCCCCCCTTCAAGCTAGACGAGTTTCGTTCTTTGTAGTTTTTTCGTTTGATGCTTATTTCGTGAGATATTTGGCCCGGTCACGATCGATGAACCACCCTGTATATACACTCCTGGAAATTGAAATAAGAACACCGTGAATTCATTGTCCCAGGAAGGGGAAACTTTATTGACACATTCCTGGGGTCAGATACATCACATGATCACACTGACAGAACCACAGGCACATAGACACAGGCAACAGAGCATGCACAATGTCGGCACTAGTACAGTGTATATCCACCTTTCGCAGCAATGCAGGCTGCTATTCTCCCATGGAGACGATCGTAGAGATGCTGGATGTAGTCCTGTGGAACGGCTTGCCATGCCATTTCCACCTGGCGCCTCAGTTGGACCAGCGTTCGTGCTGGACGTGCAGACCGCGTGAGACGACGCTTCATCCAGTCCCAAACATGCTCAATGGGGGACAGATCCGGAGATCTTGCTGGCCAGGGTAGTTGACTTACACCTTCTAGAGCACGTTGGGTGGCACGGGATACATGCGGACGTGCATTGTCCTGTTGGAACAGCAAGTTCCCTTGCCGGTCTAGGAATGGTAGAACGATGGGTTCGATGACGGTTTGGATGTACCGTGCACTATTCAGTGTCCCCTCGACGATCACCAGTGGTGTACGGCCAGTGTAGGAGATCGCTCCCCACACCATGATGCCGGGTGTTGGCCCTGTGTGCCTCAGTCGTATGCAGTCCGGATTGAGGCGCTCACCTGCACGGCGCCAAACACGCATATGACCATCATTGACACCAAGGCAGAAGCGACTCTCATCGCTGAAGACGACACGTCTCCATTCGTCCCTCCATTCAGGCCTGTCGCGACACCACTGGAGGCGGGCTGCACGATGTTGGGGCGTGAGCGGAAGACGGCCTAACGGTGTGCGGGACCGTAGCCCAGCTTCATGGAGACGGTTGCGAATGGTCCTCGCCGATACCCCAGGAGCAACAGTGTCCCTAATTTGCTGGGAAGTGGCGGTGCGGTCCCCTACGGCACTGCGTAGGATCCTACGGTCTTGGTGTGCATCCGTGCGTCGCTGCGGTCCGGTCCCAGGTCGACGGGCACGTGCACCTTCCGCCGACCACTGGCGACAACATCGATGTACTGTGGAGACCTCACGCCCCACGTGTTGAGCAATTCGGCGGTACGTCCACCCGGCCTCCCGCATGCCCACTATACGCCCTCGCTCAAAGTCCGTCAACTGCACATACGGTTCACGTCCACGCTGTCGCGGCATACTACCAGTGTTAAAGACTGCGATGGAGCTCCGTATGCCACGGCAAACTGGCTGACACTGACGGCGGCGGTGCACAAATGCTGCGCAGCTAGCGCCATTCGACGGCCAACACCGCGGTTCCTGGTGTGTCCGCTGTGCCGTGCGTGTGATCATTGCTTGTACAGCCCTCTCGCAGTGTCCGGAGCAAGTATGGTGGGTCTGACACACCGGTGTCAATGTGTTCTTTTTTCCATTTCCTGGAGTGTATATACTATCGCGCGCACGCACGCACCCAGGCACACACAAACGTTCATATGTATTTAATCATTGAACTACTTTATCCGTCCATTATCTTTCATATGAAGTGATCATTTTTCCCTACTACCTCTCCCTGCCCCACCCACGCCCGTCACGCTCTCCCCCCCCCCCCTTGATAACGCTAAGGAATGGTCGTCACACAAGGGAATGGTGACACTCTGACGGGTCAAAAGACTTGATGGTATTTCGCACGTCTGTAAACTTTGTCTGCTTCAGTTATTGGTTCAGCCCCTAGATGCAAATTGTCGTAGAAAGAGTGTTTATCGTGTGTCAGTATAAATATTTGCTTATATGTTGTTGTTCAAACATATGTTATAGAGCGCAACTGAAAAATTGCGAATCAATTGCCTACAACACAATAGCAGATCGTGAAGCACAGATGTTACTACACTCGGCGTCCAACCACTAGAAGTTGAACTAGTGGCAGTCCTTAATAATATCTAACTGTTAAACGAAATGACTTATGGTACCAAAAAGTTTTGATATGGGTCTCAATGACAGCCACAGTTGTAACTGGGCTTTTAACTGTTGCTGCTGAGGTTTGGGTGCTCACGGGGTCTTTTTAGGTATTAATTACGTGTGTTGTAGAGCTCAGATATAGTCAGAAGAAATTTCACTGGTGTGGTAATCAACAACAAGAACAACAACTTTCAGGAAATTTTGTAGACCCTGTAGTTTTCTTCTGGTAACGTACAGTAGAGCTCGTTCCGATTATCATTATCAGAACTGATTTAAAATTTACGATGACACTGCTGGTACGGGGGATCTCTTAAAATAATGGTGTAGAGAGACTGGGCACATACGAATTGTTAAGTTATCGCAGCAGTTGACCATGCAGATTTTATGTGTATTTTTGGTGTAAAAGTTCACTGCGATCAGACAGTGATTCGATATGTTCCATATCTTGTGGCTAGTGGTACTGTTTTTCATCCTCCAATGTAAGTGAGTATTTACTGTATTTTTGTGAGAATTTGGGGCCATCTAAGGTAATCGAGTGGTTACAGTGTTTGTTTGTTGGGAGTTGGTAGTCTCAGAGGTAACTGTGTACTTGCTTTATCAGTTTTGGAAATTGGTTTGGTGATTTGCAGTGATCGAGGTACTGGTTCATTTCCAGTTTATTTTGTTTAACAGGCACTAGAGACTTCAAAATGAAAGCTCTCCTTGGTCATGCAAGTCATCTTTGTGAAGAATTATGATCACTTGCACAACTGTTGTGGCGAGTAACAATTCATTTAAGAAACGATAGTGGGACGCGTTTTCCAACTCTTAAAGAGGCATAATTTTCCTTTAATTGCGTAACTTCAGAGACTATATTGGTGGTGGCACATTGGTGGTTTGTTTGTATTTTTCCTAATTTACTACAGTTTCTGGTATGGCTATTTGTTTTGGTAGTACTCGTCCACATCCAACGACAACCTGCTGTATATAATTAGAGGTCAAATAATCTTTGATTAACGGACAATTTAAAACTAATATCCCGACTTTTTATTTGAAGCAAACAGTCTTTCTGCATTCATTAATCTTGAGCCCCAAAGAAAGAAGGAATAAAAGAAAAAAAGAAAAACTATAAAGAAATAAATTAAAATGAGCTCTGTGGAAGGCTGTGAATTCAGTAGGAATGGAGTCAATGTTCTCTTGCTGCCAGAGAACGTGTAAGAAGTTACGTGATAGATAATAAAGTCCGGAAACACCACACTGACCGTAACGTAATAGGTGCATAAAACTGAATTTTTCCAAATGAATCTATCCAGAGGATTTATTGCTCTGATAATTTTCTGCGACGCTACGCATTGGGGAATTTTTTGGCAATTTCAATTTCACAGACAGATGGACTTCGACACGGCCGATAATTTATCGAAACGTGTTCAGGCACTAGAACGAGTTCTGGCAGATACCAGAGGGATGCATCACAGCAGTTTAGGCCTCTGCATAAGTCTGGAAGCGTTGTCCCATCCCTCTCTATCGGTATGCAGCTCTTATTTGGAGAAAGCTCAAGTGGGCTTTGAAGCGTTTACCAAATGTTGTCGTTTGCCTTTGTGAGTAATACACTCAAGTGCCTAAGTTAATGTAGCTTCTAGATCCATGAAATCATATGATCCATGAAAACATTAAAACTAAAGAGTGCCCTGGAGTGCCTCTCCAGTGGTAGCAAATACGAAATTTGAAGTCCTTGAATGGCAATCTAGGACGAAAACTGGGTCTCTATAATGCGTATCCAGCACGGCTTGTGGGAACATCTCCCTTTGGGAACACCTCCCTTCCCTGGGCAAGCGATTTCTGGTACTCACCCAAACGTGGTGTCAATGTTACCTCTCTCGTGGATAAGGCCTCCGTGTGGCTGTTTGCGGTCGATGCTGTTGGCCATGCCAGAAGCCTGTAGCATGCAGGAGAGCCAGCTGTACCCGTCGCCACACTGACCGTGCTTTCGAAAGTCGACTTTGAGCGCGCCGAGTTCAACGTGCTGCTGAACGCACAGAAACGATGCGACTTACGCATACAGTAAGTATGCCTCAATTGTTATCATAGACTGTGGTTTACGCCATCGCAGCGCGCTCCAGCGTCAGTTGGCGGCTTTACCTGGCTCGCAGTCACACTTCTTACGAAAAGGACGCCCGTAAAATTCCTACGATAGCTCTTTTACAAAGCAAATTTGCTTACTTCCCCACGTACTAGTGTATTCTTCTGTCTGTGGTATACGTAAATAAAAACTTCAATACCAATGGACATGTTACACGTTAAAAAGGAAAATACCATGTCCAGTCAATAAGAAAATCGGCTTGTAAAAATTCCATTAGAAATAGTGACACGCGACACTTCGACGACTCTATTCGTTACGCTGTACCGACCATGAATAATTTTCGACCGTACTTTGTATCGTGCCGTTTCGTGAACACTTTAATCGCGCCTACACTATTAACTGGCATTTAATTATAGCAAATTGTTTCAACAAAAAATGAGTTTTTGATCGACCCTCAATGTGTCGTGGCCTTGGAACGGCATAGTTTCATAATACGCAGATTACAATAAGTCTCCAGCCAACGGTTGACATTTCCTTTGATTTTCTTATAATACACTCCTGGAAATTGAAATAAGAACACCGTGAATTCATTGTCCCAGGAAGGGGAAACTTTATTGACACATTCCTGGGGTCAGATACATCACATGATCACACTGACAGAACCACAGGCACATAGACACAGGCAACAGAGCATGCACAATGTCGGCACTAGTACAGTGTATATCCACCTTTCGCAGCAATGCAGGCTGCTATTCTCCCATGGAGACGATCGTAGAGATGCTGGATGTAGTCCTGTGGAACGGCTTGCCATGCCATTTCCACCTGGCGCCTCAGTTGGACCAGCGTTCGTGCTGGACGTGCAGACCGCGTGAGACGACGCTTCATCCAGTCCCAAACATGCTCAATGGGGGACGGATCCGGAGATCTTGCTGGCCAGGGTAGTTGACTTACACCTTCTAGAGCACGTTGGGTGGCACGGGATACATGCGGACGTGCATTGTCCTGTTGGAACAGCAAGTTCCCTTGCCGGTCTAGGAATGGTAGAACGATGGGTTCGATGACGGTTTGGATGTACCGTGCACTATTCAGTGTCCCCTCGACGATCACCAGTGGTGTACGGCCAGTGTAGGAGATCGCTCCCCACACCATGATGCCGGGTGTTGGCCCTGTGTGCCTCAGTCGTATGCAGTCCGGATTGAGGCGCTCACCTGCACGGCGCCAAACACGCATATGACCATCATTGACACCAAGGCAGAAGCGACTCTCATCGCTGAAGACGACACGTCTCCATTCGTCCCTCCATTCACGCCTGTCGCGACACCACTGGAGGCGGGCTGCACGATGTTGGGGCGTGAGCGGAAGACGGCCTAACGGTGTGAGGGACCGTAGCCCAGCTTCATGGAGACGGTTGCGAATGGTCCTCGCCGATACCCCAGGAGCAACAGTGTCCCTAATTTGCTGGGAAGTGGCGGTGCGGTCCCCTACGGCACTGCGTAGGATCCTACGGTCTTGGCGTGCATCCGTGCGTCGCTGCGGTCCGGTCCCAGGTCGACGGGCACGTGCACCTTCCGCCGACCACTGGCGACAACATCGATGTACTGTGGAGACCTCACACCCCACGTGTTGAGCAATTCGGCGGTACATCCACTCGGCCTCCCGCATGCCCACTATACGCCCTCGCTCAAAGTCCGTCAAGTGCACATACGGTTCACGTCCACGCTGTCGCGGCATGCTACCAGTGTTAAAGACTGCGATGGAGCTCCGTATGCCACGGCAAACTGGCTGACACTGACGGCGGCGGTGCAGAAATGCTGCGCAGCTAGCGCCATTCGACGGCCAACACCGCGGTTCCTGGTGTGTCCGCTGTGCCGTGCGTGTGATCATTGCTTGTACAGCCCTCTCGCAGTGTCCGGAGCAAGTATGGTGGG
The DNA here is from genome assembly GCF_021461395.2 of Schistocerca americana. Taxonomy (NCBI): domain Eukaryota; kingdom Metazoa; phylum Arthropoda; class Insecta; order Orthoptera; family Acrididae; genus Schistocerca; species Schistocerca americana. The sequence goes on along the minus strand of NC_060122.1, from coordinate 207,002,696 downwards.
TCTGACACACCGGTGTCAATGTGTTCTTTTTTCCATTTCCAGGAGTGTATATCATACAATGTACTGAAGTGCAATAACTTGCATGTGACGTAAGTGGCGCACTTCCATCTCACTGGTCTACGTTCGAATGCACGATCCGTGTGCCGACGGCTTAAGGATCGATGACGTGATGCATTGGCTGGCAGTTGACCCTGAACGTAAATACGAGTAACGCAGTGCACAGTCAAGAGCGACGTGATCCATCATTCATACAAATTACATACGCTCTCACGGCCAGTGTTGACTTGTTAAAACATCCGATGTGAGAGCGGTGATCGAAATATAAAACTGTTTCGTGAAGTTGTTTCGTCTCCGACCGCGTGAGTCATCTTCGCAGTAACTTGCATGTGGTCCATTACTATCCTACGAGGGTGAGTCAAATTAAAACCTTAATTTTGTAATAAAAAATCGAAATTTCGCACTATTATCCTGTAAGTTGATAAGCGTGCTACAAACAGCGTGCAGAATGACCTGTAGGTGGCAGCATATTGCTGCTGCACCCATACCGTCGCAGTATCAGTATAAAGATGGCCGCCCCACTTGCGACTTGCACCAGGGAAGAACAGCGTTCTGTTATTCGGTTTTTGCGTAGTGAAGGTGTGAAACCTACTGAAATTCATCGACGAATGAAGGTTCAGTACGGTGATGCATGTTTGTCACAGCAGCAAGTCTACGAATGGAGCAGAAAGTTCGCAAATGGTGTGACTTCAGTGAAAGATGCTCCTCGTCCAGGTCAGGCACAACGAGTTGTGACTCCACAGAACATTGCAGCAGTTGAAGCCATAGTGAAGGAAAACCGCCGAGTGACAGTGAGTGACACTGCAGCATGTTTACAACTTAGTCATGGGTCAGCACACCACATTGTGCCCGATATGCTCCAGTTTCACAAAGTGTCTGCAAGAAGGGTGCCACGGCAGCTGACTCCTGAAGTGAGAGAACGACGTGTTGATGCTTGTGAAGAACTTCTTCGGCGCTCTGAACGAGAATGTGATGGCTTCCTTGCAAGAATAGTTACCGGGGACGAAAACTGGGTTCACTTCCACCAACCGGAAACGAAGAGAGCGAGCAAGGAAAGGCGCCATTCCTCATGACCAAAAAAGTTTCGAACAGAACCATCAGCAGGGAAGGTTATGCTGACTCTCTTTTGAGACGAAAAAGGCATCATTTTGGAGAATTACATGCCTAGAGGGACCACTGTCACCAGCGCATCATACACAGATCTCACAAAAAATCATCTGCGGCCTGCAACCAAATCAAAGCGACGTGGATTGCTGTCAGCAGGTGTCCTTTTGCAACATGACAATGCAAGGCCCCACACTGCCCGTACAACAGTTGCAACAATTACAGACCTGCATTTTGAGTGCCTTCCTCATCCACTGTACTCACCAGACCTTGCCCCAAGTGATTTCCATATGTCTGTACCACTTAAAGACGCAATGGGAGGAAAGAAGTTCCGTTCTGATGAAGAGGTACGCCATGCGTTGCATGAGTGGTTGCGGGGACTACCAAAACCTTTTAAAATTAAAATTCCAGTCAGAAAGTGAGTCTACGTGTGTCGTTGATTCATTCATATCATTATTGCCTGCTTTAAAACTACGTCGAATAGCACACCTCTTATAACTGATCATAAAGGAAGCAAACATTTTCTACCTACGATGCTTCGCTATTGTGAGGTACATGATTAAATTACTTAAGATACAGGTTCATAAAAGAAAACTAAATATCCCTATATTATATCTGCTGGAAATTAGATCTGTATATGCATCTGGTTGCTCAGTCTGCTATGTAATAATCTCTCACTACAAACAAGGGGGTAGAAGAAGAATGGAGACGCCACTACATATTTACACTATACGTTGTTTTGAAACCAGAGTGTGCAGGACCTGCTATCATCCGAAATAGCCCAAAAAATTAGCAAATCACTGTTTACGATTGCTTCTTGTTCATTATCTCTGTAGTGTGCATGCACAATTGTTTTAAACACTAAAAATTAAAGTGCTTATATGAATAACGTAGTGTCGGAGGGCAATTTGGAAAGTTTATCTGTTCTTAAATGCTTGTTTGATCCAGTAATACGGCACACTCGGCCTCGTTAATGTAACTTACTTTTTGTTGATACATTAGGTCTAACCAAGAAAAAAAGAAAGCGATGTGCAAAGCATGCTTTCTTAATCCATGTAATTCCCCTTTTACTGTATGTCTATCGCTAGCAAACAAGGGGAACTCTGAAACCAATGCTTCTTTTGTTACTGGTACTTGCTTCTTGTTCGTAACATTTTCAGCTTTCAGCTCGTATGCACAACATTATTTAAAGTTCACTTTTGCAAAAGAACTTACCTACGTGCTCTTTGATAACCCACAAACGTACGCAATGAAAAAGACGCAAGGCGTGCTATCGTATCTTGTAATGTCAACAAAGTGACGATTGTTGTAATGTCAATGAAACAGACAGAACAGAGGTGTACCTTCATGCAGAATAAGAAATCATACCTATGAACCATGGACCTTGTCGCTGGTGGGGAGGCTTGCGAGCCTCGGCAATACAGATAGCCGTACCGTAGTTGCAACCACAACGGAGGGGTATCTGTGGAGAGGCCAGACAAACGTGTGGTTCCTGAACAGGGGCAGCAGCCTTTTCAATAGTTTGCAGGGGCAACAGTCTGAATGATTGGCTGATCGGGCCTTGTAACACTAACCAAAACGGCCTTGCTGTGCTGGTATTGCGAACGGCTGAAAGCAAGGGGAAACTACAGTCGTAATTTTTCCCGAGGGCATGCAGCTTTACTGTATAGTTAAATGATGATGCTTTCCTCTTCGGTAAAATATTCCGGAGGTAAAATAGCCCCCCTTCGGATCTCCGGGCAGGGGCTACTCAAGAGGATGTCGTTATCAGGAGAAAGAAAACTGGTGTTCTACAAATCGGAGCGTGGAATGTCAGATCCCTTAATCGGGCAGGTAGGTTAGAAAATTTAAACAGGGAAATGGATAGGTTAAAGTTAGATATAGTGGGACTTAGTGAAGTTCGGTGGCAGAAGGAACAAGACTTCTGGTCAGGTGAATACAGGGTTATAAATACAAAATCAAATAGGAGTAATGCAGGAGTAATTTTAATAATGAATGGGAAAGTAGGAATGCGGGTAAGCTACTACAAACAGCATAGTGAACGCATTATTGTGGCCAAGCTAGATACAGAGCCCACACCTACCACAGTAGTACAAGTTTATATACCAACTAGCTCCGCAGATGACGAAGAGATTGATGACATTTATGACGAGATAAAAGAAATTATTCAGATACTGAAGGGAGACGAAAATTTAATAGTCATGGGTGACTGGAATTCGATAGTAGGAGAAGGGAGAGAAGGAAAGGGAGAGAAGGAAACGTAGTAGGTGAATATGGATTGGGGGGGAAGAAATGAAAGAGGAAGCCGACTGGTAGAATTTTGCACAGAGCATAACTTAATCATAGCTAACACTTGATTCAAAAATCATAAGAGAAGGTTGTATACATGGACGAACCGTGGAGATACTAGAAGGTATCAAATAGATTATATAATGGTAAGACAGAGATTTAGGAACCAGGTTTAAAATTGTAGGACTTTTCCAGGGGCAGATGTGGACTCTGACCACAGTCTATTGGTTATGCACTGTAGATGGAAGAAACTGCAAAAATGTGGGAATTTGAGGACATGGGACTTTGATAAACTGCCTATGCCCGATGTTATTCAATCTGTATATTGAGCAAGCAGTAAAGGAAACAAAAGGAAAATTCGGAGTAGGAATTAAAATCAATCGAGAAGAAATAAAAACTTTGAGGTTCGCTGATGATATTGTAATTCTGTCAGAGACAGAAAAGGACTTGGAAGAGCAGTTTAACGGAATGGACAGTGTCTTGAAAGGAGGATGTAAGGTGAACATCAACAATAGCAAAACGAGGATAATGGAATGTAGTCTAATTAAATCGGGTGATGCTGAGGGAAATAGATTAGGAAATGAGACTCTTAAAGTAGTAAAGAAGTTTTGCTATTTGGGGAGCAAAATAACTGATGATGGTCGAAGTAGAGAGGATATAAAATGTAGACTGCCAATGGCAAGGAAAGCGTTTCTGAAGAAGAGAAATTTGTTAACATCGAGTATAGATTTAACAGTCAGGAAGTCGTTTCTGAAAGTATTTGTATGGAGTGTAGCCATTTATGGAAGTGAAACATGGAAGATAAATAGTTTGGATAAGAAGAGAATAGAAGCTTTCGAAATGTGGTGCTACAGAAGAATGCTGAAAATTAGATGGGCAGATCACATAACTAATGAGGAGGTATTGAATAGAATTGGAGAGAAGAAAAATTTGTGGCACAACTTGACTAGAAGAAGAGATCGGTTGGTAGGGCATATTGTGAGGCATCAAGAGATCACCAACTTCGTATTGCAGGGCAGCGTGGAGGGTAAAAATCGCAGAGGGAGACCGAGAGATGAATACACTATACAGATTCAGAAGGATGTAGGTTGCAGGAGGTACTGGTAGATGAAGAACCTTGCACAGGGTAGGGTAGCATGGAGAGCTGCGTCAAACCAGTCTCTGGACTGAAGACCGCAACAACAACAACAACCTGTGATGTGTCAATCGGTCTGTGACCAACAATAACAATTTACAGAGTTAAAAAGAGATATAATTTTAAGCATGTTCCAGCATTGTGCAATACTGTAAATGTGACTAAGAGAATGATCTCAAACGCTTAGACACCGCAAAATGGATATTTTGCTGTAACATACACTCCTGGAAATGGAAAAAAGGACACATTGACACCGGTGTGTCAGACCCACCATACTTGCTCCGGACACTGCGAGAGGGCTGTACAAGCAATGATCACACGCACGGCACAGCGGACACACCAGGAACCGCGGTGTTGGCCGTCGAATGGCGCTAGCTGCGCAGCATTTGTGCACCGCCGCCGTCAGTGTCAGCCAGTTTGCCGTGGCATACGGAGCTCCATCGCAGTCTTTAACACTGGTAGTATGCCGCGACAGCGTGGACGTGAACCGTATGTGCAGTTGACGGACTTTGAGCGAGGGCGTATAGTGGGCATGCGGGAGGCCGGGTGGACGTACCGCCGAATTGCTCAACACGTGGGGCGTGAGGTCTCCACAGTACATCGATGTTGTCGCCAGTGGTCGGCGGAAGGTGCACGTGCCCGTCGACCTGGGACCGGACAGCAGCGACGCACGGATGCACACCAAGACCGTAGGATCCTACGCAGTGCCGTAGGGGACCGCACCGCCACTTCCCAGCAAATTAGGGACACTGTTGCTCCTGGGGTATCGGCGAGGACCATTCGCAACCGTCTCCATGAAGCTGGGCTACGGTCCCGCACACCGTTAGGCCGTCTTCCGCTCACGCCCCAACATCGTGCAGCCCGCCTCCAGTGGTGTCGCGACAGGCCTGAATGGAGGGACGAATGGAGACGTGTCGTCTTCAGCGATGAGAGTCGCTTCTGCCTTGGTGCCAATGATGGTCATATGCGTGTTTGGCGCCGTGCAGGTGAGCGCCACAATCAGGACTGCATACGACTGAGGCACACAGGGCCAACACCCGGCATCATGGTGTGGGGAGCGATCTCCTACACTGGCCGTACACCACTGGTGATCGTCGAGGGGACACTGAATAGTGCACGGTGCATCCAAACCGTCATCGAACCCATCGTTCTACCATTCCTAGACCGGCAAGGGAACTTGCTGTTCCAACAGGACAATGCACGTCCGCATGTATCCCGTGCCACCCAACGTGCTCTAGAAGGTGTAAGTCAACTACCCTGGCCAGCAAGATCTCCGGATCTGTCCCCCATTGAGCATGTTTGGGACTGGATGAAGCGTTGTCTCACGCGGTCTGGACGTCCAGCACGAACGCTGGTCCAACTGAGGCGCCAGGTGGAAATGGCATGGCAAGCCGTTCCACAGGACTACATCCAGCATCTCTACGATCGTATCCATGGGAGAATAGCAGCCTGCATTGCTGCGAAAGGTGGATATACACTGTACTAGTGCCGACATTGTGCATGCTCTGTTGCCTGTGTCTATGTGCCTGTGGTTCTGTCAGTGTGATCATGTGATGTATCTGACCCCAGGAATGTGTCAATAAAGTTTCCCCTTTCTGGGACAATGAATTCACGGTGTTCTGATTTCAATTTCCAGGAGTGTATATATAAGTATTTTTTTAAGTAAAGATAGCCTACGCTGTGTAACATATAGGGTTACTTTTCCAATTTGCTTCTTTTCCCGGAATACTTCTCACCTGTAACTCTGCCTGTTTTTCTACAATAACCAAATATATCACGACTTGAATGTACGTCTACTTTGATTATTTGCTTCAGTTTACTTTTGAATCTCATTATGAGGTTTTCAGAGTATACACGGTGTATATTTTAAGTTGACAAAGGGTGGAGTTTGAGGAAGAGGAATCAGAGTTTTACAAGTCCGTAAAACAAATGTTTAAGACAAAATGTGCGCAGTATTTTTTATGTAGAATCTGATTCTGCAATAAAAATAGGGGTTCCCATTTGACATTTTAAAGCTGCCTCCCGCCCCGACCCCATGGGGGTTAGTTTCCTGTTGCATATATCATTTGCATGATGAATCATAATGATGTGGAACGAGTCAATTTATATTCAAATAATTTTTTAAGTATGCTGATCGCTTATTAAATTTTTTTTCTTAATTAAAGACAGAAAGATGTTAGTTGTAGTTGTTCCTGCCGATCACCATTTACACATTACACACACACACACACACACACACACACACACACACACACACACACATTCATTTAATGATACATACAAAACTCACGCACGCATGACACTGTCTCCGGCTCTTCTAGCCAGAACCTTTTTTAAAAAGGAATGAAATGTGAATAATTAATAATTATCGACAAGAGGAATTTAGGGCATGAGATGCGGCACCAACAGTAAATACGGTCTCATAGCCGTGTGTTATGTGGGAGGAGAGCGTTGACACAGTGTGGCTAGGATGTCGGAGGGTTTGCGGTTTTGGGAGGCAATGAAAAACATAGGAATGAATGAAAATAAACAGCTCAACCACAATTCATTTGAGCAATAGAAAATATTGCTACAACGGCTCCACTTAGAAAGGAAATATCTGGGAGTATGCGTGCGGAACGATTTGAAGTGGAATGATCATATAAAATTAATTGTTGGTAAGGCGGGTGCCAGGTTGAGATTCATTGGGAGAGTCCTTAGAAAATGTAGTCGATCAATAAAAGAAATGGCTTGCAAAACACTCGTTCGACCTATACTTGAGTATTGCTCATCAGTGTGGGATCCGTACCAGATCGGGTTGACGGGGGAGATAGAGAAGATCCAAAGAAGAGCGGCGCGTTTCCTCACAGGGTGATTTGGTAACTGTGATAGCATTACGGAGATGTTTAATAAACTCAAGTGGCAGACTCTGCAAGAGAGGCGCCCTGCATCGCGGTGTAGCTTGCTCGCCAGGTTTCGAGAGGGTGCGTTTCTGGATGAGGTATCGAATATATTGCTTCCCCGTACTTATACCTCCCGAGGAGATCACTAATGTAAATTAGAGAGATTCGAGCGCGTACGGAGGCTTTCAGACAGTCGTTCTTCCGGCGAACCATACGCGACTGGAACAGAAAAGGGAGGTAATGACCGTGGCACGTAAAGTGCCCTCCGCCACACACCGTTGGGTGGCTTGCGAAGTATAAATGTAGATGTAGATGTAGAATTGTGATTCCTTCAAACTTTAGGTTACTATCGGATCGGTTAGCACCCGCGTATAAGACGCAAGCTGGCATTTTTGTTGAAACGTCTACGTCTTCACACAATCAAAGTACCAGATACTATTTCGGATACGACCGCAAAAGGCGATAGATATCACCTATGGTCGAAACTGGGCACGGGCGCGTCAGAGTGACATCAAGGATAAGTATCACCGCGGTGAACCATAGAGGTATAAATGTGGTGAACCTGAAGTTTTGGGCTACATAAGATGGCGGACGTCGGCTTCAAGTAATGTAATTTCAACTCCTTTCTTTTATTGTATCGGCTACTGCGGGGGTCAGCGCCGACACAAACAAGGAAGGGGAGACGTTGCGATGGCCGGTGGAATCCAAAATGATCGGTAGGTAACACTTCCTGGTTAATAGATCACTTCATTTCTAAAAATGAAGGAAATATAACTTCTCTTTTTGAGGGTGCTTGATGTGCTTCCTGTGCCTCCTACAAGCAATTACTTTTGCACGCTACTGTTACCCGTGGAACGCAGGCTAAGCATCGTCTTCCTATTACTCAGCACTGATGATCCCGGAGTCTGCGACCGAACTGGACCCGACCAGCGATGGACGGCTGATTACGTCAGCGTGGACAGGGGGCGCTGAACTCTGGTCTTGCTGGAAATGTGGCGCTGCCCGATCTTTCGATTGGCGCATGGGTCAGCGGCTTCTTGATGCCGTTTCGCAGCTCTGCACTGTTCGGTGTGTAGCCGGTACCAGAGTACTACACAATTTTTTTTACATCCAGGGCTACAAATTGTTTCTGTTTTGTTCACGAAATAAAATTAAGATCTTTGCTATATGTTTGTTTATTTACAGTTCAAATAAGTAGTTCAGGGTTATTCACTTCGTAACTCCTGTCATTACGCTAAACAAACTACATAGAATATTTCGTGGTTTCAGGTAGAAATTATTTTCTGATCACATTATTTTAGGTGTGATGTTAAACTACAAAATATTTTAACTCTTGTTACTTCACACAATTAAATGTTATCATCGGAGAACATTTCTGTCTGATAACATTCACTGGAATTTCGTTTAATTTATTTTATTATTTCAAATAGCTGACAAATCCGGCATTACCCAGGTATTCATTTTCTCAATTTTCTATTAGAAACGAAAACAAGAAAAGAAGTGTGTTTGTAGTGAAATCCTGAAAGAAATTCATTTCTATGTATTCATGAAAACTCCTATCAAATTATGAAACAATCGTACAAAAATATACATAATGTACACATGTTCATGTACAGTAGACAAATTAGCCGGCCGTTGTGGCCAAGCGGTTCTAGGCACTTCAATCTGGAACCACACGATCGCTACAGTCGCAGGTTCGAATCCTGCCTCGGGCATGGATGTGTGTGATGTCCTTAGGTTAGTTAGATTTAAATAGTTCTAAGTTCTAGCGGACTGATGACCTGAATGTTAAGTCCCATAGTGCTCAAAGCCCATTTGATTTGAGTAGACAAATTAGGAAACATGATCCTGGATAGTTTCTGTATGCTGTGCGCAGCTGGTTCGCGTGTCTACAACACGATTTTGTAAACGTCTCTATGGTAACGTCCCCTCATAGCTCTATGGACAGCTGTCGATTTAGCCTAGAGCCGCTTGCGGTTCGCGGTTGAAAGCTTTCAGAAGCGCTGCGCGATGTCAAAGATTTCCTCAAGCTGACTCAACTTCAGTAAAGTCTTAGTACTAAAAGAATAAAAATACTAGAACCTCGTGCATTTTACGACATTTTTTCACCTTTCTCAGTATTTATGACGTCATATCTCCTGATCTATGTGCGATACGACGATATAATTTTGTGGGTACATTCGGCGGCGTGTACGCGGATACGTTTGGAAAATGTGTTACGAATAGAGTTAGTAGAAAAAAAGTAATAAATTTAAGTGTCATGCATGTTGCGGCAGTTTTTCATGCATCTCAGCGTTTATGACGTCGTATGCCCTGATCTATGTGTCATGCAATGACATAACTTTGTAGGTACATTCAGCGGAATATGTGGATACCGTCTGCAAAATCTGTTGCGAATAGTTAATAAAAAGAAGTAACACATTTAAACGTCATACGTCGAGCATGATGCGGTAGTTTCTTACGCATGATAGGTAACTGGTTCTTACCACACTGCGTTGTTGCGTGACAGTAATGGATATGTGTACCAAGCTTGGCTGAAATTGATCCGGTGATTCAGGAGGAGATGTGGAACACACACACACACACACACACACACACACATCCATTTTGATAATATGTATGGATTCAAATAATTCCATTGGTTTTTTTATGGACACATATATTTTATTATTCATTTCTGTTAAGGCGTAATTTTAATTCATTAATGGAATTACAAATCGGATCTTCTTTATTGCAATTTGACTCACCTTAGCTTTATTAGACTTTCTGATACAGATTAAGTCGATAATAGTGAACGAGTGACAGCAAGTTATAACTCACAATAAAGCGATTCGATGTTCAGAAAATATATGAATAAAAAAACCTGCATCCCACAAACAGTTTATGTCATACCATTTAAACAAGTGGAGTAAAATGAAGCCTCTTCTGGTGTTGGCTAATAGTGATTCTCTATCGTCTCCTACATTAAAAGGTCGCTCGTCACACAAAATAATGTAATTAATGGTAAATCCTTGCCGAGTATAAGTAAATAGTCTAACTACATATTAATCAACTTTTGAGGTAAGATCTTGGCAATAAATGGGTGAAGGTAACACTGTACGATCAGTCAGTTATTACGTTCCGAATTCCTTAGAATCAGAGAAATATGAGTGGTCGCCAATAGAGTTCATATTACTATAAGACAAAATGAATTACTTTTTACAACAAGAATGGAACACACTATTCTCTCAGTGAGAGCATAATTCTGTAGCTCTCTAAGTCGAACACTCGATTCTATCAAACTGGACCAAATTCCTACACCAAACAGTTATCGCAGCAATCAACCATACGTGAGTTTGCGGAAATTGTAACACTAACACAAATTTACGAATTTAGAGAACCATTCAGATCAGCATGTATTCACTATTTACAGTCACGACTCATTAACAAGAGTCTTTCGGCGTACAGTCTTCACCATAACTCTCGCTTCCAAGACAATATTTCATCCACTTCTCACCAACATATAGCCATACCTTCCTCCTTATTTAACTATTCCCCATGTTAACAATGTGCTAAGAATTCACAAGTGGAACTTGCGGTGTCTGTCCTTTGACTATTACGAGTCGGTCAAGACTGGTATGAAAAAAACCTAATTCACTCCACACTACAAGTGATATTATTCCTCTGCGGTTAGCACCACTATAGTTTGCGATGAATATTCACATATTACCTGTACTAAGAATACCCAGTTCAGCCAGACTCTTCTATGTTAACTCTCACCCAGGAACAGTACAGCCACGACTGTCTTATTCCCATGTGAAAACCACTTACCAAACAAATGTAGAGCGATACTATTACTTTTCACAATTAATTCAATTTTTAGATGAAATTCGACTTCTTTCCGTGCCAAGCTGCTATCGAAGTATTCTTGCCGTTCGAACCACTCACGTTATCCGCAAATGGTAAATGGCATCTTTGCCGCTCGAATCTCGATCTCGGTCACGCATCAGCATTGGTATACTATTACATATGGTTCGAAAGGAGAGATATAAACAGTATATAATTATAACATCAAAAATACATTTAATACACTTTATTTACAATCGGGAAACTGCTCTAATATTTTAAGACGAAAGAGACTACCGGGAAGACATTTCAGAGTAACGATTTTAAGACCTTTTGCTATACTTATAGTGCGAATCATTGTTTCTTACAAAATTTTATGACTCTAGGTCAACTGGAAGTATCCAATACGTTCTTATGACTGAGTTTGAGAGGATCGAAATATGTGACAGAAATGGGCATACCTTTTGATTGCACTGACTTAGAAGCTTTAATTTTCAACAAATCCTCGGGACCATACCCCTAAGTATGTCACACGAATGTCTAGCCGCCTCAGAGAAAAAGCAGACGGACAGAAGGACGGAGAACACAGTGATCATATAAGGGTTGCGTTTTTGCCGACTGGGGTACGGAACGATCAAAACGTCACTCTGTTAAGCATTAAAATCTCCCTCCTGTTTAGTGTGAAGTTCTGGATTAACACAATGACTTTGATTCCCCGATATGCCGGTACTTTCTACTTAGTATCTTTTTTTCGTATTTTATGTGTTTCTTTAATTATAAACGTACTACAGTCTCGCTTTTAATACATTTAATGTTTCTCTTCTCTAGTTTTTTCATTAGAAACGACCCAGTGCCATAGAATACTCTGTTCCACTTTCAGCAACATCATCAATATCATTTTAACATTTGATAGGTCTTTTTTGGAACATAGCTTTCTATGTCAACTGCAGTTTACTAGTATATCACTTTTACTTTGCATGTTCCGTGCAATCTTGCTTTGGAAACAATATACGTCTTTCAGTTTTTTTACTGTTGTTCGTACACAAATTTGTAAGATCTGTTATCCGCTATTCGCTACTCTGCTGTTACTTATTTTTTTCCTGTTATCATTGTTTATCCTCCAATGAAATTCTGGTTATGCTTGCTGTCTATTCGGCTCAGCTGGTGTCAGTCATCTTTACTTTCAGCCGGTACAGCTATGTTGAATGTGAATCATAGAATTATTAATTCTTTTGCACTGTTTTCACTCTTCTGAAAGTTTGGCATTTGTGTGTGTAAAAAACTGTGATGATAAACTGTAACCACGAGTTACACACATAACAAAATTAATGTCATTCTCGATCCTACTTTTTTATTAGTGTCAGTTAGTTTCTGTGGAGAAGGATGTCATTCGTCTTTATCTTTACTTTGTTATCATTTGTCTCAGAATATTTAACATTTTATGACACTGTACGTTGCGAACTTCCTGTGGGTCCTTAGCCAGTACGAACTTCGCAGGGATAATGACTTTTCTAGATTTTTCCAACCAAATTCGTACTCTCGTCCAGTATCGTTTCAGATTTCGTTTTTCGTTCCTCTGCATATTATTCCAGTGAGCACTGCCATTGAAAACTAGCCTCTCCCATTATGTGCCTCACAGATATTACCGATTATACGACAAGTTCAGTTACTGGCTCCTAGAGACTGTTTCTCATAATTTACTAGCATGCACGATTCTTACTCATCTCTTCATGTATTTGGCCAGTCACAACGACCACACAAACGAGGGTTAGGGGCACAGTAATCACAATCAGTAATGAAGACGAGAGCACGCTTTAAACTTTGCAGGTAAGTAATTTTAGCAAACGGGTGCATGTAAATTTGTAGTACAAATTAAATGCGGCCTGAACTGACGACAAAGGTTACTATTAGATTAGATGGTTGAGTAAAGTTCTAGTATTTCCGATGTTTTCTAATTTAAAATCAACAAAATTACAACATCAAGCGAAACAAACTATAGACCGTGGTCTGAGCTTACTCGGCAATGTGATCAGAAATGAAATGAAATGTCGTGTGACTAAGGCCTCCTGTCGGGTAGACCGTTCGCCTGGTGCAGGTCTTTCGATTTGACGCAACTTCGGCGACCTGTGCGTCGATGGGGATGAAATGACAATGATTAGGACAACACAACACCCAGTCCCTGTGCGGAGAAAATCTCCGACCCAGCCGGGAATCGAACCCGGGACCTTAGGATTGACATTCCGTCAGGCTGACCACTCAGCTACCGGGGATGGACAAATGTGATCAGAAGGCGATGATATCTCAGAAATATCATTTGCCAAAACTTTAAGTACTGTCAGGAAAAAATGGATAGCGAGTGAGACATGAGCCCAGCTAATACAAGGCGCGTGGCTGCAGCGTTTCATACAGCTCGGAGTCCTCTGATGCACACGCAATCTGAGAATCAAAACGGGCAGGAAACTGAGAAGCTTCGTCTGGCTGGGCACTTGTGGCGGCAATTAGGCCACATCTCGGCTTTAGCTGTGGACCGTACTGCTTGAAAATAAGATTATGTGAAGGTTCTGGTTAAGTCAGATAAACGAACACAATGAATGCACTCAAACCGGTCACTTATATGCCCCCACGCCAACGCAGATCAGATGGAATGAGTCCAACTAAAACGCAGCACAAAGCCCGGTAACGCAATGGGCTTGCGGGAATAGGCCTAATATTCCGTTGACACCTCTCATCTTATTCTTCAAGAAGAAAATAGACAACTAGTAAATAGAAATGTGAAGTACATGTAAAGTAATAGCTAGTGGCGAGATATTTGCGTCGTTCTCGACCAGAATGACGATAAAGTGAGTAACGAGACATTTTCATTATCCAACAAACTACTAGGGAACTGAGAACAAAAATCTGAAAAGGTTTGGAGTTTATATGCCAAAATATTCGTGACATAAAGAGCGAAATTCGTGATGTTTGGCAACAAAAACTGAATACACCAGACCTGGAGAGGAGAGCGCATCGAAGCCTACGAGAGGACACATACATGTTCTCACCAACCTAGTGAAGGTAACGGCAGACATGAGGAACGCCAAGCATGGAATGGTGCTGTGGGGCAAGAGAAGGGCGTTCTAATATAAAACATGTGCGTAGACAGCCATCGTTAACAACAAGCAATGTTAATAAATTACTGAGAACATCTGAATTAGATTAAGGTTTTATAAAAATGCTTGATAATACATCTAGATACAATTACTATTAAAAACAATCTTGATCACGATTTATTTAACAAGGTGACCGGTTTCGACCACTACTGTGGTCATCTTCAGACCTACAAGTTGTATACAAAGCTCTCATTAGGGAGCTACATACATTAAATAAAATACATAAAGTTATAAAGCTATAAAACGTTGAATTACCATTGAGTAGGAACCTCTTTCTGTTGGAAAATCACCTTTGGAGAAACCAGTGCACGTCTTACTATATATAATGGAGGCTCCACCCACTTCTGACTGGATGATGTCATTACTAACCAATGAGTTATAAGTCGAATTACAATTTAAAATTTCTTAGTTAAAAGAACATTGTCAAGAATTAGAAATAAATACACACTAAACTTAGCTTATTAAACAGATATTGTCAATTAAGAAGCGTTAAAAATCTTTAAATTTGTAGGAAAATGAACTTCGGTTTGGCAATACATGGGTTGCCCTCTCAAGGCCTGTCAGTGAACCATTTGGAACCACTGGTTGCTATGGTGAAGTTGGACGCCGTTGCAAAGATGAAGCAGCAGGCTTTTTTCACTGAAGTTGTTGTAAAGTCGATAGTCGAACTAGTGGTTGCCATCGTGAGGACAAACGCCAGTGCAAAGATGTGGCAGCAGGCTTCTTTCCAACGAAGTTGTTGCGAAGTGGAATGGCTAAGACTGTGGCGTCAGACGAAGTATTATTGAGCAGCAACATGTCTTTATTGAAACGATTTTTAAAGGGTAAGCTACAATAATCTGTAGCTGACATGTATACTACATGCTGCACAAATACGATACGAAGTAGTTGTCCGTATATATGAAATATTATCTATGAAGTTGATATGCAGATTACATGTGCCAATTTTTTTTTTTAGATAATATTTCGTATATACGGACAACTACTTCGTATCGTATTTGTGCAGCATGTAGTATACATGTCAGCTACAGATTATTGTAGCTTACTCTTTAAAAATCGTTTCAATAAAGACATGTTGCTGGTCAATAATACTTCGTCTGATGCCACAGTCTTAGCCATTCCACTTCGCAACAACTTCGTTGGAAAGAAGCCTGCTGCCACATCTCTGCACTGGCGTTTGTCCTCACCATGGTAACCACTAGTTCGACTACCGACTTTACAACAACTTCAGTGAAAAAAGCCTGCTGCTTCATCTTTGCAACGGCGTCCAACTTCACCATAGCAACCAGTGGTTCCAAATGGTTCACTGACACGCCTTGAGAGGGCAACCCATGTACTGCCAAACCGAAGTTCATTTTCCTACATTTTCAAATATTTTTAACGCTTCTTAATTGACAATAGTTGTTTAATAAGCTAAGTTTAGTGTGTATTTATTTCTAATTCTTGACAATGTTCTTTTAACTAAGAAATTTTAAATTGTAATTCGACTTATAACTCATTGGTTAGTAATGACATCACGCAGTCGGAAGTGGGTGGAGCCTCCATTATATATAGTAAGACGTGCACTGGTTTCTCCAGTAGTGATTCCCCAACAGAAAGAGGTTCCTACTCAATGGTAATTCAACGTTTTATAGCTTTATAACTTTATGTATTTTCTTTAATGTATGTAGCCCTCTAATTAGAGCTTTGTATACAACTTGTAGGTCTGAAGATGACCACAGTAGTGGTCGAAACCGATCACCTTGTTAAATAAATCGTGATAAAGACTGTTTTTAATAACAATTATTTATAAGACATTGATCACTGCTGTTCCCGTAATGCATTCAAAAGTAATACATCTAGATATGCCTTATAACTGTGTATTCGTTCGTGAATATTTGAATGAAGAAACAGTTATAGATCTACTTAATCACAAGAAAACTGCACCAAACAAAGCACTTCATGATGGAAGTAGAAATTGTAAAAGAAAGAAAATTACTTAAAAACACTCAATCCTCTGGACTGATGGTATATCAAGAAAGATTATAAAATTATGTGCAGACATAGGAAAGAAATGTATGTGCAGACAGTCCATGAAAACGGGTGTTTCCGGATAGACTGAAACATGTGGCAGTGATACCAACATACGAAAGTGGAGAGAGGCTTGTGGTACCCAACTATAGGCCCATCTCCCTGCTCTCATTGTATCTAAAGGCATTTGAGATTATAACGTACGATAGGATTATAGCCACACACTACAAACTGATACCTTCACACGTCGGCTTTCGTAAGAGGTGTTCCACAGACAGTGCTGCATTTAGTCTAACAAAATAAATTTTAAGCTAGCTAAACTTCAGAAGGTATCCAGTGGGGATATTCTACGACCTTTCTAAGGCATTCGACTGCGTAAATCATAACACATTACTTAAAAAACCTTCTGATTCGCTGCACGAGAGACAGCTCGCGCCACTTCTCCAGGAACACGATCTTTGGTGTGGAGGATGCATGGTACGGTTGCCTTGAGAGGCGTTGAGGCCGTCTTCCGCTAGAGGCACTTAATGAAGCAGCACAGGTAGCGCAGATCTGCGGGGCAACGGACTGGCTGTTTGGTCTACCGCTTGTGTGGATGCTCGGCTGAACTAGTGTTAGTTTGCTACTTCGGTGCCGGGACCAAGCGGGACTCGTAAAGACTGATCTTGCTCCCCTCTGTGAGCGTGATAATGGTCACTGGTTCGGCTCCTGTGCTTGTTTGTATCTTGCTGCTTCTACATCGGACTCGGTTCAGCCTCCTTTTGTTGTTAATCCCTGTGCATGTATCTGGCCAGGCGATTTGAGGAGCGTGCCGCTAGTATGGAAACAATAACTTCAATTGGGTAATAGTCATGGAGTTGTGTTTTACATTATTGTGGTTTTGGACTGCTTCGGGTTATGAAAAATTTGTTACGTTCAATATGATATTATTCGCGACGTTCTAACCTTGTACCCTGTACCTTGTTACCCTGGAAGAACTAGTTAATGTTTTTAAAATGTCGTGGGAAAACATTTTTCAGTTGACGTATACTTTGTGTCAAGGGCCCTCGGCCGAAATGGTCGGTGAGGTTTCAACGAGGAAGGGCTGTTTAAGAGAACTGCGCACCCGCATGCAAAGGGAGCGACTACCTACTAGGGTTAAGAGCGAGGCCTACGAGAAAGACAGGCCGCGGCGCGTACGCCACGAAGATAGGCCTGAGCTCGCTCGCTCAACTCAGCAGACAAAACTACGCTTCTATACATGTTAACTCGTGACTAGATGTGTACGTACAAACGAGAATTGCATGTCCTACTGGAATCCATTATTATGAACTCTTACTGTTATTAGTCCTACAATAATCGGATGTCCATAGACCTACTTATAATTTATTACGGCTGTACTGGGGTACAATCAAATTAAAATCATGCCAAAATGATTATCAGATGCATAAGGCAACACTTCCGTACGTTAAGCAGAAGAGAGTAAATGCTATAAACAAGCCGTTACACTATTTATATCGAGTATTCACCTTAAATTAGATTTTGCTGTAGATTGTCAATCAGTAAGCCTTCATAATAGCATATTCCAGTGGAAGACGCAATTCTCGCTATTACGTACACGCCCAGCTGCAGGTTAACAGGTTTAGAAACACATTTTGTCTGCTGAGCTGAGCGAGCGAGCAAGTTCACGCCTACCTTCGTGACGTACGTGCAGCGGCCTGTCTTTCTCGTAGACATCGAGTTAAGAGCGACCTCGATACTAAATATTTTTTGCATGTTCAGCATGATTAAAAGAACCTAGTTGAGTATGTTCTTGAAGTATACATGGCAGCCGTGGCTTTTAATCTGGAGTTGGCAGAGCACGAGATTGCTGCCACCAATTTGCAAGGGATTAAACCGGAGGATAATTCCAGGGTCCTGTTGAGATCTACTACGTATTGTGACATACATAACCAAGTCATTCTTGTGTGCGTGTGGAGGGGGGGAGGAGGGGAGGGTTATCGGCTAAACAAGCCGATGAAAGGAGAGGCTGTTTGAGAACGTGTCATCTCAGTCTTACGCCAAACCCACCTCGGGTGCGGTTCCCACTAGTATGATGAAGTTTTTCCCACGGTAGGTGTAATCGCTGTGGTCGGCAGGCATTTTTCTCGCCAGTGCAATGTCAAAGGAGAAAAGCGTTCCGACAGCGAACGCCATGGGCAGGCACGGTGTGGGGCATTTATTACGTTGCTAAGTACATTCAGTAAAGTAAAAGGGGTGATCCATTATCCTCTTCCGTTTGTGTTCCCGTACATCAATCACGAGCCGCTATGTGCTCTACCAGTTTCTGGAAGCAGACTTTCCTTAATGAGCCGTAGATGGTACTTCACATACAGGATTGTAAGATTCACAATTTAAAGCTCGTGGGTTGAATTTCTAGAACTGTTAATGGTCAAGCTACTTCTTTGATAGGGTCCATGCTCATTTCTCGTCACTTCTGTAAATTTTCTTAGCCCATGGAAGTATTGGTGGCAGAGGGATTAAGCACCGACTTCCTCTTTGGGTGTGATTTCGCAAGTAAAATGAGATCGGGTTGTGCACCTGGATTAATACTAACGTTAGTGGGGCAGAGTTCGACACTGTGCATCTACCTCCTCATGAGGCTGAGGCTCCCCTTCAGATGCTGTGTAGTTTCTCAGAACTGTTGTGGACTGTCATGTCCTTAATCATAAAATAATCTTCGAGTGTGTCCCACTTTCCGCTCTACATGGATGTTTCTCATAGTTTTCCAGGGCGCACTATTTTTCGGTTTCCAGGCGTGTTACCAGATTCCCCTTGCTGAAGAATCCAAAGTCGCTACTGCCATTTACACTTGACTGGAACTCATAATAATTCAATGGGGTGCCTTTCGGCCTTTCTTCTTGGGAAGTGGTTCTTTCTAGGCTGCTCGATTCCACGTGTACAGCTACTTGAATGACGTTGTCATCTATACAGAGCCAACTTTTCTGGGCATTTCGGGCATTTTGGAGCGTCTGAGGCAAGCGGGGCTAACAGCTAAACCATCTAAAATTACCCTAGCTCATCATGAGATATCTTTTCTCGGGCATCTAATCTCAGTCGAAGGTGTCTAGATTGATCAGAAAAAAAAGAGGTATCCAGTTTCATTGGAATGGGTAACTTCTTCCGAAAATTCATTCCGAAGTTTGCTGAGCTACGTGCTCTGTTAAACGTGTCACGAAAGAAGGGCGAGCTTTTTACCTGGACCGGCAGCCAGCAGGTTGAATTTGATGTGCTTAATATCACTCTGAATAGTGTCCTTGTTCTGGCTATTCCAAAACAACGCCTCTACCTCAGAATTTTCCGCCTTGTTGCTTCAGGAGCAAAACAGCGAGCAGAGGCTCTTAGTCTACGCCTCTAGGGGCATGTCTCCAGCAGAGAAGAAATACTCTACCTATGATTTGGAAGCGCGGGCTGTACTGCTGTACTCTTCGCGCAAGAGAAACTTAAATACTACCTCAAACACTGGAAATTCACACTGCAGGCGGATAACCGTGTCCCTAGCTGGGTTCTGGCGCACCCGTGTAAAACTGGGCGTATTGCAAGATGTCTGTCTGAATTTGTGCCTTCCATTTCATTGTGCGTCCGCAGCTCGTGGTCGTGCGGTAGCGTTCTCGCTTCCCGGGTTCGATTCCCGCCGAGGTCAGGGATTTTCTCTGCATCGTCATGACTGGGTGTTGTGTGCTGTCTTTATGTTAGTTAGGTTTAAGTAGTTCTAAGTTCTAGGGGACTGATGACCATAGCTGTTAAGTCCCATAGTGCTCAGAGCCATTTGAACCATTTGAACTTCATTGTGCGCCACGCATAATGAGGTCTGATAACGTTGTAGTGGTTACCTTGAGCAGAATGTTCATAGAGGAGGAGGAGAAGTAGGAAGAGGGCTCTTCTCCCCATGATGCCGAGGTGGTAGACTGTCTTGTTAAAGCAGTACTTATCGATGTTCCGGTATTGTTTGGAGGTCTTGCACAATAACAAGAGCATGACCCAAAGTTGGGCTCCATTAGGAAGCAGCTGAGAGCAAAGACATTCACTGTCACAGTGGGGGCCAGGATGAAGAGCTTAAAATCTGTCTGCCTGTTGTACATGTCCTGGCTGTTTTGAAATGTTATTGTAATTCTGTCGTGGGGAGGTCATCTGGTGGTGTATAAAACCATTCACAAGATTTGTGAGTCTCTAACTTGGCTCACGCTGTATTGCGATGTTAGAAAATTGGTTATCAGTATCAGGAGTGCAAGATGGCTAAGCCAGATTCCGAATGGCTTACGGGGTTGCTTCAACCCACTCAGGTGGAGGTCCTCATGGAGAAACTTTTTATTGATTACGTCGGTCCTCATCCGTGGATCCAAGGTGGGCAGCGCTATATATTGGTGGTGGTTGATGGTTTCACTTGGTTCAGCTGGTGGCTGCTCAGTAGTGATACTACTGCCGGACAAACTATTAGGCATCTGACTAAGATTTTTACTTGGTTCAGCCCTACAAATGTCAATTCCCGTGATAGTACGCCTTATTTCTCTCTGAGGGAGTTTCGGAGCTTCTGTTTCGACTCAGCAGTTATATAGATACATCACTATGACACCTTATTAGTCCCACCTTTCATGTATGGAGCGGGTTAATCGAAAACGTAAAGTCCTCTGTGATTGTTTTTAACTCTGAGACTAAAACAAAATGCGATCTTTCTTTACAATGCCTGATCATAGGCTTTAATACTGCAAAACATGAGGCGCACAGATCTACCCCTGCTTCTCTCTATCCCCTTAATTCCCTTTCATCAAACATATGGTCTATAAATGATTTGTTGCCCAATGGTATTAGTCCTGAGTTGAAAATGGTTCAAATGGCTCTGAGCACTATGGGACTCAACTGCTGTGGTCATAAGTCCCCTAGAACTTAGAACTACTTAAACCTAACTAACCTAAGGACATCACACACATCCATGCCCGAGGCAGGATTCGAACCTGCGACCGTAGCGGTCGTGCGGTTCCAGACTGTAGCGCCTTTAACCGCTCGGCCACTCCGGCCGGCTAGTCCTGAGTTAATGAAGTATAATTAGCGTAGAGTCAGAGGAAATATTCAGAGCGCCCATAAAAGGGAAGTGGCTTGTTATAACCAGGGCCGACGTCCAGGGAACATTCAGGTCAGGGATATAATCTTCGTGAGAAATTTTTGGGGGTAGGGACATCGCGAGTAAGGCGATCACAAAACTATCATCCAGCTTTGAGGGCCCATATAAAGTGTTGGAGATACGAACTTCAGTCACGCTTAGGCACCATAATGAAGAGAGTTGAAACAAATGTTCAAATGTGTGTGAATTCATAAGGGACCAAACTTCTTAGGTCATCGGTCCCTAGATTTACACACTGCCTAAACTAACTTAAACTAACATATGCTAAGAACGTCACACACACCCATGCCCGAGGGAGGACTCGAAACTCCGGCGGGAGCGGCCGCGCAATCCGCGACATGACGCCTCAAACCACGCGGCAGAGTGGAAAGATTTCGTGAGTACACAACTGAATTCAGAGAGGTTGCATTGATTAAGTCTCCAATGTGAGCTCTACCAGTAATATCTATATAACGATACTGGCGCAAAGAGCATATTTCTTAAAAATTCTCAGATTAAAAACCAAGATTTTAGCTTTCTTGTTTCCCCAATTTCAGAAATTTGTCTCTACCCATGAGCACAATTTTTATTTATTTAGAGAAATAATAACCTAATAGCTTTTTTCTTTAAAAATAAGTTCTCTGAGGTAGTGTTTATCTATACCTCCAAACTATATTTTCATTTCATTAAAAAATAAAAAATATAATAATTTTTTTCCTTATAGATATGTTTTCCAAGATTATATTTATCTATACCCACAAACAAAATTCTCTTATTATTTAAAAAGAGAAAATATAATAAAATTTTCTCTTTATACTTGGGATGTCAAACCTCATCTATCTATACCATCGATTGAAATTTTAATTAAAAAACTAAAAGGTACATTACCATCATAAAGGTTTTAATTTTTAAAATCTAAACGTTTTCTATATAAATAAAAGCAAAACAAACATATTCCAAGGCTGAGCTATTTAAAAACTTAGAAAAATGTTGTAAAGAAAAATGCATAAGTGGTTACATGGATTTAGAAAATTTTTGTAAATAAAATGGTTACTCAAATGTAACTAGACAAGATCTCTTGGCATTTATTCATTATTTTAATATGAAAGAAACGAAGAAGAGAGAAGTAAGCTAAAAAAATATAAAAGAACTTCGATCAATTTGTAAAACACAAATTTGGAGAATTACTCCAAACTTAATAAAGAATTAATTTAGCTTATACTAAATCATGTGACAACATTAATAATAATGGTAACAAATAGAATAAATCTTTAAAGGAATTTCATGAAATCAGTAAAACAAAAAAATTAAAAATTTGTCTAAACTTAAGAGATAACAATTAACTGCTCTTATCGAAAGATTTGGACGTCATCATCCTCACATTGCCTGGAGACTCCAGCATTTTCTAATGTATGTCGCCACACAGCGGCTTTGAATGCTTGATGGGTTTGTGTTAGTTTGTTGCTTCGGTACCAAGTCCAAGTGGGATTCTTAAAGACTGAGTTTCCTTCACAATGCGAACATGATAACTGTGGCTGGTTCAATTCCTGTGCATGTCGCTATTTTACTGTGTCTATAGCAGACTTGGTTCAGCCTCCTTTCGTTGTTGTTTCATGTTCTTGCCTACGGCCAGGCTATTTGAAGAGCTTGTATAAGAACTTAATAACTTCAATTTGGTAATAGTCACAGAGTTGTGTTTTAAATTATTAGGCTTGTGGACTGCTTCAGGTTGTGCAAAATTTATTTACATCAGTGGTCATTATTTGTGACGTTCAACATATTTTTTTTACTTTTTTGTTATCTTATATATTATTGGATGTATCGAAAGGGTCAAACACTTTAAATATTTGGGATAAACAATAACGGATACTGGTATAGAAAAAGAAACTGTCAAACTTCGAGTAGCTAAACTTAAGAGGGCACACATTTTAACACAGAAGCTGTACAACAAAAAATGCCTATCTCGAAATGTGAAGTTGTTACACTACATTACAGTGAAGAGAACAGAAGTTGAATATGCAACAGAAAAAATCTCCCTCATGAACAAAGAACTAATAGATGAGCTCGAGGAGAAGGTAAGAGTAACTCTGAAGATTCTTGGTGGACACAAAAAAATTTCAGGAGCAGCTGCGTTTGCGTAGTGTTGTCAGCGGCATCAGACAACCAACGCTGAGGTAAATAGCCGTTTAAATCAATGTGGGAAGTACGACGTACGTATCCGTTATGAAAGTATGGTGAAATTTGGTGTTAATGGGCTATGGCTGCAGACGACCAATGAGAGCGCCTTTGCTATCATTTCATCGCCTACAGCGCCTCTCCTGGGCTCGTGATCGTATCGGTTGGACGTTAACGACTGGAAATCCGTGGCCTGGTCAGATGAAACCGGATTTCACTTGGTAAGAGCTGCTGGAATAGTTCGAGCGTGGCTCAAACCCCAGGAAAGCATGGACCCAATTTCTCAACAAGGCACCATGCAAGCTGGTGATGGCTCCATAGTGGTTTACTAGAAATGATAATGTTCAGCTGCTTGGACACAATCTGCAGCTTATCATAGACTTCAAACAACGATGGAGTTTTTTTGTATGACAAACACCCTGTCAACCAGCCGCAGCTCTTCGCGATAGGTCAGAAGAACTTCTGGACAACTCAGAGTGAACGATTTGGCCACCCAGATGACCCGACAAGAATTCCATCAAATATTTGTGGGACAATGGTGAGACCAGTTCGTGCGCAAAGTCCTGCACCGGAAACACTTTCGCAATTATGGATGGCTGTAGAGGCATCATGGCTCAGTGTTTCTGCAGGGGACTTCTAACGACTTGTCGAGTCAAAGCCACGCCGAGTTGCTACAGTACCCCGGGCAAATGGAGGCTCGACACGATATTCGGAGATATCCCATGACTTCCGTCACATCAGTGTAGATTAGAGGTGTACACGGAAAGGAAATACGAGTTAACTGTCTCCTGAAAATGTAAAAATATACCACTTCTAGAGATTAAGGTTTACATGGACGTTGTATTTTAAGTAAATAAAATATGTAAGATGTTAGTCCAGTGTGTAGGGTTAAGTACCATTTCTCGTTCGTTTCTCGGTTGCTAACAAGGGGAGGCCGCCAATTGTGAAATGGAGATTCGATCCATAATGCGCATAATAAAAGCTCATGGCCAGAGGCGTAATGTGGCAAAGCACCAAGATGCACTTCTCAGCCGTTGTCGAGAAAATCGACAGTTAAAAGAAACCGTTGCGGTGAAATACTCTCTACGATTAGTAGTTTTCTACAGCGTGGTGGTGCAGCGGTAAGCGCTCGGGTTCGTAATCCGAAGGTCGCCGGATCGAATCTCGCTCCATGCAACTTTTTTTTTAGTATTTGTTTTTTGTGATTCATATATATATATATATATATATATATATATATATATATATATATATATATATATATATAATTCCCGGCAATCAGTTGCAACAATTATGCATATAATAAGTTGTTGAAAGTCGTTTGTCGTGGAAAAACTGGCGACTTCGAACACCATTATGTTTTTCGCAAACAAAGTTGTATTTCACAAATGTTATTAATTGTCTTCATAATGTTAACCACGTACAGTTAACGGAAGACGAGAAACGAATACGTATAGCGTAAGTCAAACGTTCGAATTAGAATAGAGACCCCACGAACACAAACTTGCTGTGGCAGGTATGAAATATAAACTCCGTTACTCGCTCGTTACACTTGAAGGATAGATGTTGAATGGGCCGAAACGAGCCGCCCCATAACAGCGTAGTTGCCTGCTAACTTCGAAAGAAGGTAGATGCGGTCCCTAGCGCGACTTATAACATCGTCGAAAATCAGTGCGGACGGGGCAGCTTTGGCACACCCTGTTAAACAAACGGAAAAATGGAGGTGGTACAATTGGAGAGCGATCCGCCTTCACCAACATGCATAAGCAATTCATTAATAGTTATATATATATATATATATATATATATTTGAATTGCAAAAAACTAATAATAAAAAATATATTGCATGGCGCGAGATTCGATCCGGCGACCTTCGGATTACGAACCCCAGCGCTTACCGCTGCGCTATGACGCTGTAGAAAATCATTAATCGTCGAGAGTATTTCACCGCAACGGTTTCTTTTACCTGTCGATTTTCTCGACAACGGCTGAGAAGTGCATCTTGGTGCTTTGCCACATTACACCTCTGGCCATGAGCTTTTATTATGCGCAGTATGGATCGAATCTGAATTTCACAATTGGCGGCCTCCCCTTGTAAGAGAATAAATGGAAATTACATCTTAAAAACTGGAATAAGATCCAATTTTATTGTTAACTAAATGCGACCCGTGGCTGGCTCATGTTATGCCCTGGATTAAACCTTGGTTGCAATTCTGTGTTTAGTCTCCCGCGGTTACCGCGATTATGCTGTTATCCTCTATCACCGCGAGTGGCAGCAGCGGTGTGTATGGATATTCGTACCTTGTACTATCTTCAACCTGGCGCTTATAGTTTCCGGCTGTGCCGTGTGCAGACAGTTGGTCGGTTGGCGTGGAGCAGCGAGGAAATCTCCGCGGCGCGTGTTTTGGCCGAGGCCGCTGGCGGCGTCCACGAGCGATCGGAGTGTGTGGTGCTGTTCCCATTGCTACGAGGTCCGTGGCCCACCGATCCTGCTCACGAAAGTTGAGTTTTGACTTAATCTACCAGCAAGTCACGACTGTTCACATTGTGTCGTTTGGATTTCGTTGTCGGGTGCTGAGACATTCCCGCGAGCTACAACGTGTGTTTTCTATTTGGCAAATTTTAGCCACCCTCCGGTGGAGTTTAACTCTACTTGGTAATTTTGAACTGAAGTGCACCAGCGGAATCTTCTGCCTTGTGACCGTTAACGTTTCGGTTACCTGACCTGGCCGTAGACGTAAATTCAGTCAGTTTATTTCCTCATCATGTTGTTGCTGTCCAGCACAGTGTGTAGTTTGACAGCTCAATGTATAATTGGTTGTGGGTGCCAATACTTTCTACGTTGTTCCATTGAACTCCCTGTTGTGTGCTGGTCGGGTGGAGCGGAAGTTATCTTGTCGGTGGGTCTGTAGACTGTCTGTCGGTTGGGTTGTCGTCGGATCGAGATTGGTTGGGCTGACTGCCTGTCTCACTTAAGCGAGCGTTAGTGTTTGAATTCCAGGCCGACCCTCGGAATCTTCTGAGCGCAGTTGCGTGTACTGCCTTTTCTTAATTGTTATTGTTGTTTGTATTTTTATGGCTTTTAGCCGATTTTTAAACTAAGGTTGTTTTGCCCTGAAGGCGTAAGATTGTTTGGGCCTTCAGCCTAATTTAAAGAAGTTTTAAGTGAGGCTTTGGCCTTTTTAAAAATTTAATTTTGTTGAGTCTTAAATGATGGGGCTTTAGCCGATTTGGAATTAAAGTTGTTTTGCTCTTAAGGTGTCAGATTGTTTGGGCCTTCAGCCTAATTTAAAGAATTGTTTTAAGTAAGGCCTTTGGCCTTTTAAAAAAAAATATTTTGTTAAGTCTTGAGTGATGGGCCTTCATCCGATTTTGAATTAAAGTTGTTTTGCTCTTAAGGTGTCAGATTGTTTGAGCCTTCAGCCTAATTAAAGAACTGATTTAAGATACGGCCTTCTGCCTTTTAAATTTTTGATTTTGGTTCCAGTTTAAGTTATTGGCTTTCAGGCGATTTTTAGTTAAACTGGTCTTGCCCTTAAGGCATAAGATTGTATGGCGTATTCAGCCGGTTATTAAGTTCTAAAAATTAATGCTGTGTCCTTTTTTTTAATTTGCTTGGCTCTTGTAATGTTTGGTCAAATAAATAAAGTTGTAAGTTCGAGTGTAACTGACAGCCGCTTATTTTGGCCCTTTTCTACAACTTAAACTACCTGTCCTGTCCTGCGGGTTTAGCAGGGCGTATCAAAATGTACGCATTTGTGTGAATAAAATGTGCGCGACGATAGTCTAGTGTGTAGGGAGTAGTGCCATTTCTTGTACGGTTCTCGAGTGCTAATAGAATAAAGCGAAATTACATCTTAAAAACTGGAGAGATATTAAGGTCCAATTTTATTGTTAACTACATGTACACATTTGATTAAGAATAATTTTGATCACAACAATATACATAGAGCCGGTAATTCCTCTGTGGTGTTACGAGCAGATTACGACCCTGAAGTGTCATATTGAACACACACGACTGTCCTCTAATTTTCCACCGAAGCTTCCTTCGACTGCAGTTTGGTATTATGTTACAAGAGCACATATTCCATATATAATAGAGGCATGTCATCCGTTTCGAAGGTTTTTGGAAGATTGACATTACCTCCTGCACAATGGTTTCACATCATTCAGTCTTCCGAATAACTCATCACTTTAAACACGGTGAGGTAAAACATGGCGTACATGGAAGCTGATTACTTCCTCTGAGAAGGTAGATGTATCGTACTGGAGAATTCCCTCTTCTGACAAGATCTACGGGGTTGGACAAGAATATGGAATATGGAAAAACCACGGGAAATGTATGCCTGAACATAAATGCAGATGTTAACCAAGCTTGTAGGTTGCGTTGTTGTATTTGACCTCCAGCGGCGCCTGTGCAATATCCTCAATACATAGCAAGTGTCAATCGCGGTCAGTAGTGTTCTGCGTAGTTGCGAGAGTACTGTGTCCGAGCTAAATGAATACGAAAGTGGACAAGCAGATGGTGTGTTGTGGTGGGTGCTTCCGTAACCAAGGGAGCCGAAGTGTTAAGTGTTTCAAAAGGCACTGTATCGGAGATGTGTACCGCATACAAGGAAAGCGGAAAAACATCACCAGCTATGTCACAACTCGGAATACAGTGCGTGGTAAGTGATTGCGTCATATGGTCATTGAAGTGGCTTGTGACAAAAAATTAGAAGACAGCAGCAGAAGTCAATGTCGCACTCGCAAACGATGTCAGCACCAAAACAAGACGAAGAGCGTTCCATAAGTAGGGAATTGAAGAGCGAGCTAGATAACTAAAACCACACATTGGTGTTGCAAAACGTGGTGCCGAAGCTATTTATAGGTGACTGTTGAGCAATGGAAGAAAGCTATTTGGTCGAATGAGTCTCATTTCACATTGTTCACCACATTGGGTCGAGTTTAATTCCCAGGAGAGAACCCTGGCGAGCGTTCGGTGATCATTTGGGCTGCCATATGTTAGTATTCCGTGGACGCTCTGCAAGGTCGCATTACTGTCGAAGATTATGTGGTCATTTTGGCTTATCAAGTGCATCCCATGGGATAAAGTGTGCTCCCCACTGATGATACTGTGTTCCTAAACAACAGATTGTCTGTTCACACATCTTGGATCGGGCAGGACTTGATTTGTGAGCACGAAGATGAATTCCCGCACCCCCTCCCCCCCTGCTCACCACTGTCATTGGGTTTCAATACTATTGTGCCCTTATGGTCTGCTTTGGACAGAAGTGTCCCTAAACTCTATCCTCCTCCATCATCATTACCGGTAGACAAGTTGCGATTATTTTGCGGGAACAATGGTGTAAGATTCCCTTGAAACGATACGGGAACTGTATTTATCTCTTCCGAGACGAGTGGAAGCTGTTTTGAAAGCCAAAGGGTTTTCTACAGCGCATTAGACACGCCGATGGTCTTGTTTTTGATGTTTCCATACTTTCGTCCAATCCCTGTATATCTATCTACATATACAGCTGTACTCGACAGCCTCCCACACGATGTGTGGCACTGGATGTGTGCTGGCGTCGGCTGTCGCCAGCACACCAGTCATCAAAGATGAAGTGCGACGATCTACAGTAGGCGCTGGATCAAGCACGTCTATCACGAGAGAGGCCAGAGACACACCACAAGCAACAAGCCGCCAATGCTCTCTCGACAGCAAGTATTTAGGCCACCACCGCTGAGCGGACTGCCTCACTCACTCACTCACTCGTTTACTCACTCTTCCAGTTGGCATCTGTCAGTGACGTAGCAAAGCTACAACAGTACATAGCGACCAGATTAGTGACTATAGCAGGAGAACCGATACTGTCTGCAAGAGGACTGTTACTAATGAGCGTGTACTACAACACATGCACTCTATTCAAGCTAAGTAAATGTTCAAGTAAATAAAGGACCGTATGAAACCACGTGTGCGTTTGTGTTGCAGGAAGAGGATACCAGCCAATCATAACATCCTCTCCCTTGCTTCCTTGCGGTACAAGACGCTAGAGCATGAACCTGTGTAACCTTCACACACCCTACCCACCACCATCCCATATCCCATCCTATTCGACTCGCTAAAAATTTTCGTGTCATGAAATCAATTTTAACGCAGTGACCATCATGCGAGATATACACTATGTGTTCGAAAGTTTCCGGACACCTAACTGAAAATAACTTACAAGTTCGTGGCGTCCTCCATCGGTAATGCTGGAATTCAGTATGATATTGGTACACTCTTAGCCTTGCTCACAGCTTCCACTCTCGCATGCATACATTTAATCAGGGGCTGGAAGGTTTCTTGGGGAATGACATTCTGTTCTTCATGGAGTGCTGCACTGCGGAGAGGTATCGATATCGGTCGGTGAGGCCTGGCACGAATTCCGCGTTCCAAAACTTCCCAAAAGCGTTCTATAGGATTCAGGTCAGGACTCTGTACAGTCCAGACCATTACAGAGATGTTATTGTCGAGTAACCACTCCGCCACAGGCCGTGCATTATGAACAGATGTTCGATAGTGTTGAAAGATGCAATTGCCATCCTCGAATTGAACAGTGGGAAGAGAGAAGGTGCTTTAAACATAAATGTAGACCTGTGCTGTGATATTGCCGCGCCAAACATCAAAAGGTGCAAGCCCCCTCCATGAAAAACACAACACACCATAACACCACCGCCTCCGAATTTTACTGTTGGCACTGCCATGGTTTCGAATGACATTCACCTGCCATTCGCCATACCCACACACTGCCATTGCATCGCCACTTTGTGTTCTGTGATTCGTGACTTCACACGTTTCTCCTCTATACAATCGTCCAGTGTTTACGCTCCTTACACAAAGCGAGGCGTCGTTTGGCATTTACCGGCGTGATGGTTCAAATGGCTCTGAGCACTATGGGACTCAACTTCTGAGGTCATTAGTCCCCTAGAACATAGAACTAGTTAAACCTAACTAACCTAAGGACATCACAAACATCCATGCCCGAGGCAGGATTCGAACCTGCGACCGTAGCGGTCTTGCGGTTCCAGACTGCAGCGCCTTTAACCGCACGGCCACTTCGGCCGGCTTACCGGCGTGATGTGTGGCTTATGAGCAGCCGCTCTACCATGAAATTCAAGTTTTCTCACCTCCCGTCTGTCATAGTACTTTCAGCTCATCCTGATGTAGTTTGGAATTCCTGTGTGATGGTCTCGATAGATGCCTGCCTATTACACATTACGACCCTCTTCAACTGTCGGCGGTCTCTGTCAGTCAACAGACGAGATCGGCCTGTATGCTTTTGTGCTGTACGTGTCCCTTCACATTTCCGTTTCACTATCACATCGGAAACAATGGACCTATAGATGTTTAGGAGTGTGGAAATGACGTATGACAGAAATGACACCCAATCAGCTGACCACGTTCGAAGTCCGTAAGTTCCGCGGAGCGCCCCATTCTGCTCTCTCACGATGTCTAATGACTACTGAGGTCGCTGATATGGAGTACCTGGCAGTAGGTGGAAGCACAACACACGTAATATGACAAACGTATGTTTCTGGGGATGTCCGGATACTTTTGATCACACAGTGTAGATACTGGAGGACATGGTGAGATCATGATTCTGTTCATAAAGCGATTAAGTTGCTTCCAGAATTATTTTCGTACCAGTATATTATCTAACCCACAAACGTTACAGTATCCAGAGGAATTACTTGCAAATATTATGAAATGCAAGAAACGACTGTTCGGTCATTAAAAATGTTTTTTTAGAAAAAGATCTTGTGCTGCGGTTTTACTTACATATAAACGTATTTAAGTATTCCACCTGATAGCCGTTCTCTTATAAACATATTTCGTAACGTTGCTCTGACACAACGCCCTGCGTAGACATTCTCCTCCTGGCAACTGAACCATTTGACTACGACGGTATTGAGTCGCTTATCTTCAAAACGCTCTCTGTCGAAACATTACTTCAAATTTCACTCCTAAGTCGTTGATCAGATCTCAGGACTTACCGCTTCGCTTGTAATTGGAGGATGGGGTATCTTTCATTTGCTAACGGACTTTTCTAATTATCTGTAGAAGAAATAGATCTATTTTAGGGATGTTGTAGACATTATTTATTATGGTTAATATGGTGCTCACTTTTATTTTTCACTTATAGCGTTTGTGACATTTTGTTGAACTCACCATAAAGTGTTTCCATCAAATTTTTACGTGAGCTGCATTATGGAGTAAGTTCTATGACTCTGTCTATGTTCCCACAGCACCAATAATTTAGTGAGATTGTTATATTTCTGATGGGCTATTGACAACATCAAGCCCGTATTTAGAAAAGGAATTTGAAACATGATTGCTACAGATCGCTGGAGGCAGAAAATAAATACACTCCTGGAAATGGAAAAAAGAACACATTGACACCGGTGTGTCAGACCCACCATACTTGCTCCGGACACTGCGAGAGGGCTGTACAAGCAATGATCACACGCACGGCACAGCGGACACACCAGGAACCGCGGTGTTGGCCGTCGAATGGCGCTAGCTGCGCAGCATTTGTGCACCGCCGCCGTCAGTGTCAGCCTGTTTGCCGTGGCATACGGAGCTCCATCGCAGTCTTTAACACTGGTAGCATGCCGCGACAGCGTGGAAGTGAACCGTATGTGCAGTTGACGGACTTTGAGCGAGGGCGTATAGTGGGCATGCGGGAGGCCGGGTGGACGTACCGCCGAATTGCTCAACACGTGGGGCGTGAGGTCTCCACAGTACATCGATGTTGTCGCCAGTGGTCGGCGGAAGGTGCACGTGCCCGTCGACCTGGGACCGGACCGCAGCGACGCACGGATGCACGCCAAGACCGTAGGATCCTACGCAGTGCCGTAGGGGACCGCACCGCCACTTCCCAGCAAATTAGGGACACTGTTGCTCCTGGGGTATCGGCGAGGACCATTCGCAACCGTCTCCATGAAGCTGGGCTACGGTCCCGCACACCGTTAGGCCGTCTTCCGCTCACGCCCCAACATCGTGCAGCCCGCCTCCAGTGGTGTCGCGACAGGCGTGAATGGAGGGACGAATGGAGACGTGTCATCTTCAGCGATGAGAGTCGCTTCTGCCTTGGTGCCAATGATGGTCGTATGCGCGTTTGGCGCCGTGCAGGTGAGCGCCACAATCAGGACTGCATACGACCGAGGCACACAGGGCCAACACCCGGCATCATGGTGTGGGGAGCGATCTCCTACACTGGCCGTACACCACTGGTGATCGTCGAGGGGACACTGAATAGTGCACGGTACATCCAAACCGTCATCGAACCCATCGTTCTACCATTCCTAGACCGGCAAGGGAACTTGCTGTTCCAACAGGACAATGCACGTCCGCATGTATCCCGTGCCACCCAACGTGCTCTAGAAGGTGTAAGTCAACTACCCTGGCCAGCAAGATCTCCGGATCTGTCCCCCATTGAGCATGTTTGGGACTGGATGAAGCGTCGTCTCACGCGGTCTGCACGTCCAGCACGAGCGCTGGTCCAACTGAGGCGCCAGGTGGAAATGGCATGGCCAGCCGTTCCACAGGACTACATCCAGCATCTCTACGATCGTCTCCATGGGAGAATAGCAGCCTGCATTGCTGCGAAAGGTGGATATACACTGTACTAGTGCCGACATTGTGCATGCTCTGTTGCCTGTGTCTATGTGCCTGTGGTTCTATCAGTGTGATCATGTGATGTATCTGACCCCAGGAATGTGTCAATAAAGTTTCCCCTTCCTGGGTCAATGAATTCACGGTGTTCTTATTTCAATTTCCAGGAGTGTACAAAAATAAAACAGTGCTCTAAGAGACAGACAAATACACCTATATTCAATGTGGAGGGAAAAAGGGAAATTATTATTAATACATTTTTTGACAATGATTGCACATTTTCTCACGATGTTTCTGAGGTAAGTAGATTGACTCCCGTCAGTGGACAACGAACCCACAACATGCAGGTCAAATGCAAATTTACGTTCGATCTCAATGGTAATCTAAAACTAGCGAGTATGGAGGACACGGATGGAGACTGTGGACTGTTGGCGCTAGAAGGGAGCGTAAGTCGGCAGGAGAGCATGCCGAGGTAATGCGCCCATTTGCGATCAGATAAACACTGTGTCTGGGTGGCGTTGTGGTTAACGCAAGCGCCTAGTAAGCAGAAGATCCTGGGTTCGAGTGTCACTTAAGTATATAATTTCACTCGGCGTCACTGATTCTGCACTTAGTCTCTGTAGAACTGAATGACTGGTTACTTCGTTTTCCTTTCCTTTATCCCCCCCTTCCCCTTCAGTGAACATAATATAAATAGATCAGTGAGACAGTAAAGGAAGTACCGTTAAAGGAACGGATGGAATCAGCAAATCAAAAGGGGTGTATACAGTAAAAATAACGACATATGATAGAATTTCGAATAATATTCTTCAAATGAATCTCCAAGGCAAGATATGCAGAGGGAGACCAAGGGATTGTTGACTGAAAGGAGCGGAGGAGAGTATTCGAAGACAAGCAGAGGACTGGGTGCTAGAGTAATGTTAGGGGTATTTAGGAGACTGGAGTGGCTTATATGTGAAACAGGTCCGGCGAGTAGATGGAAACTGTTCTTGATGTTAATGCGATAGCCTTTTTTTTCTGAAATATCAGCATTCAAAAACTGAGTGCAAACAGCATTTTTCTTTCGTCTAAAAGACGATAGCTGAGTTAAATATCCTCGCTTATTGCCTTCTTACTTCATGATCGGAAGACAATGAACCGTTTAAAAATGAAAGAAGTATTTGTTTACAAGTGGGCTATATCTCCATTTAGACAAATGCTGTCACACCGTAAC
Source organism: Schistocerca americana (assembly GCF_021461395.2). Lineage (NCBI taxonomy): Eukaryota > Metazoa > Arthropoda > Insecta > Orthoptera > Acrididae > Schistocerca > Schistocerca americana. The sequence goes on along the minus strand of NC_060122.1, from coordinate 206,968,104 downwards.
ATACCTAACTGCCTTGATGACAATATTTGGCTATTCAGAGGGACAACTGTTACTGTAATAAAGAAGTATAGTGACTCAAAGCTCCATTAACCTTGATAGCGTGTGTTTCCAATTGCGTCTTCTCTTGTATCATTGTACATTCTGACGTTCAGCATATGGGAGACTGTTTGCACTGTGACTTGCTTGTACACATTTTTCCTTTTTATTTCTGACTTGTTATCTCTGATCTTTCCTCTATAATTACAAAATAATAAATTGTCGTCGCTATTAAAGCTTTCGACAGGATTTAATGCCGCATTTCTGCTCTATAAATCGCACAGGAATACTTTACATTACAAGAAGAAAGCGGTGACACTTGAAGAGGGTGACGTAGTGTCCACAAGGGCAACCTAATCCATTACTGAGTTCATGAACGTTCTCGAGGGAGAACATACGAGCGGTCGTGCGTTTGAGTCAACTGACATTAGCCACAACCCGCTCCAGCAGCGCCCATCGATCATTTGGAGTGAAAGGTTCACACTTCATCGATTGTCGACAAAGAAAACAGCTGACAGCCCCTGAGACCGCTCTTAGAGGAGTGGAGTTATTGAGTTGAGGATAACTGTCCCGCCACGACGACAAAGTGTCAGCAATACGCCCGCCTCTAACCTCCACGGCCGCCTGCTTGCACAGCAAAGCGCAACACAGCGATCTGCGGGAACGGTCGAGCACCAATATCGTGCCCTACCCACTACGTCATGCATTTCTGGTGATACGACGCACAGCGTGTCCTCTTCCACACACTTGACTACTGGACTGCTCTTACCGTCTGCCGTTCCTTCTTTCGGGTCAGTGCGACAGATATGTACGACTCCTACAGAAACGGAGAATGCTAAAGAAGCCAGAGTAAGGTGGGGTAAATCCGATCTAGTAGTTTCTTGTGGCTATAAAACACTTATCCGACGTCAGATCATAATGTTATATACGTTAAATTACGGGTAATATAAAGAAGCAACTGTTTGCAAAATATTTTTGGTATACCATCAATAGTTTTTGAGATATCCGTATTTTAAGAAACGTCCATTTTTGCCATTTGCAAAAATGGTAGGGTAAATCTGACCCCCTATTTGTTTGGCTGATTTCGAACAGAAATAGGTGTAAATGAACGGTTTTTTGGGAAATAATTATAAACAATCATATTTTTTACATAAATGAACCAAATGTATTAAAAAATAACAATGTTTAGAGTACTAAATGTACTTAAAGTTAAATGAACGTAAGTTTTAATTGAAAAAAGGTGATTTCATTGCACGGCGATGCAACAGCAACGTCGACCTCGGAATGTTAAAATGACAAGCAACAGCTCGTAAAGACATTCCCATTTGATTTGCAGCAACTGCTCTGCGAATATAGTTTTCATTGAGTTTTGTCGTTTTTCGTTTGTACTAAAAATAAACAAAAATTCACTTTATTTCCATAAATAAATAATTCCATACACATAAACGATAAAAAATATGCGGTCGGATTTGCCCCACGATTTAACGATCGGCTTTAGCCCACCATGCCAGTTTTCGTTTAACACACATAGAAACAATTTACACGAAATTTCCAACAAAAACAATACATACACTGAATAGGTCACTAAATGCACCAAAAAATCACTTACAGTTTGTTTTGTGATCTTTTTACTTAATAAGGTACATGTAGTGATGCAATTTGCACAAAAATTTAATTTAAGCAATCGAAAACACACTTGTTGTCTTTTGAGTGTCTAAATGTCAAATGCGGCAAAGCTGTCAAGGTGACATATTCGTTATTTCGAACGCTCTATATGGTAACACTAACGCGAAATCGCTCCGTTTTGCCGTTTCTTACAAATAGAGCGCGGTCGGGTTTACCCACCTGGTCGGATTTACCGTACCTTACCTTATATACATTCAGAATTATGACCATGTGATTATTTTTTTACAGCAAAATCTGGAAGATTTTCAGCTTTTCCTGTGGAGAAAACTTTACATTACATGATTCAAAACAGAGTACTCGCTCAATAATTACGAGATAACATTTGTTCCGTTGAAAGCCGTTGTGAAAGGAGGAGAAAAGCAGTTGTCGATGTCTGTTAGCATGCAGAATGCGAGGGCCAAATTTTAGACTGACGTCTTCCACACGAACCATCCTTACAAAAATCTAACAATCATCAGTACGGTATGAACGTAATATTCGAAATATTTAAAAAAGCTACACTCCAAGACAAAAAAATAAACGACCCACCACGATGGAAATCGGTATATGTGATGTACTTCTACAGACTAACAAATGCTTACAATTTCAGAAAAATTAGATGATTTATTCAAGAGAAATAGCTTCAGAAACTGAGCAAGTCAAAAAAGTGTTGTTTCACTTCTGACCCATGTGCAAGTAGCTGTTCAGCTTGAGATTGACTGATAGTCGGATGGCCTTCTGCAGCATATCGTGCCAAATTCTGTCCAAATGGCGACTTAGTTCGTCAAAATCCGAGATGGTTGGACGGCCTGTAACGTCTCCTGGCAAAACACGTATTTGGTAAAAAAAGAAAAAATAATTGAACTGGATGATAATAATTTTATTTCTGCATGGACAATGATTGTGTGAACTTCATGTAACAAAGAGGAACCATTATATGTCATATTTTATACCCGTATAGAATTATGTATCGATTTTTTAAGATAATATCTGTGTCGGCGAGTACTGGAACCACCACAGAAAATACTTATTAAATATCAAACAAAGATGTAAATGTATTAAACCGAGTATAAATAGTAGTGACCGAGCATTAATTTCTCTGTCGTCTTTTTGGAGTTACGTGAGTATGAAGAGCCTATAACGCTATATTGAATGCTTGTGTGGCATTCTTTTGTCAAGATTGAGAGAAAGGCGCCATTAGGCATTGATTTGTAAAGGTGTGTAAAGGTGTCTAAATGTACTGAATAGAGTCACTTAGTGAAAACTTGCATTATGATTTGTAATAAGCTTGTATGGTATCTTATCCCATCCTTTTAAGACATTCCCAGCTATTTAAATATTATTCGTGGAGCAGAGCTGCGCTACGAACGAACGAGTCGCTGCCGCGGCGCATTCAAACTGCATTAAAAGAAACCAATCATACCGCAAAGAAGCGGACAGGTGATAGTGAACTAAAATTATTTCTTTCAGCTTTCGGGATTGCAGGGCAGAGCAGCAGATTTTATGATGTGTTTTACAGGTGGACACGGGCTGCGGATGAAGTTATATTATTAACAGAGCAAAAAGAGAATTTACCTTCATGACATAAAAGAAATCTTGTTCTGGTCTAGCAAACATTATAGTAAAAACATTTTTTTCTCTGATAATAGTCTCACGTTCTCGTCTTGGTCGTGGTACTTATTGGTGTTTTAACGTTAACAAAAATCCACTGCAAAATTTTGATGTTCTCAATCATTGCGTACTATAACATAGGTACTGATAACGAAATAATTTTCAGTAACTGTAAAGTTTGGAAGATATGTTGGACTTTATGGCGAGTTACAGTAACGAAGAAATGTTCCTTTAATAGAAAGCCAGATCCAGAATAATAAGAACATAATATATCTTGTTTTGTTGAAAAGTAATGATTCAAAGAAAGTCACAGCACACCATCCCTGACAAGTATTTAAGGGCTCTTTTTGTAGCAACATATTTTATCTCATCCATTCATCAATATATTAGTTGCTACGCGAGCAATAACAAAGAGAGCGAAAGGTCATGTCCATAATGCTCCAAACGTTCTCACCTCGGGAGAAATCCGGCGGCCTCGCTGGCCAAGGAATGGTTTCGCAAGCACGAAGACTATGAATAGAAAATTTCGCCGTGTGCGAGCGGGATTTACCTTACTCGAATGTAAGCCCAGCATGGCCTACCACGAAGGGCAACAAAACGAGCCGTAAAGTGTCGTTGACACAACTCTGTGCTGTAAGAGCGCCGCGGACTCAACCAATGGTGTCCTGCTGTGAAATGAAATGGCACTGCCGACCATCACTATTGGCTGTTGGGTCGTATGGCGGGCGACAATCAGGTTGGTATCCCACACTGTCGGGTACGTCTCCAGACTCATCTTCGCCGGTCATCGGGGCTCAATTCGAAGCGGGACTCAACACTGAAGATAAATCTAGTCCAGTCGTGGAGACTCCAGGCCGAAGACGTGTCTGTCAGCCAAATGACTGATGCCCGTCATACTGCTCAACAACCAGTAGTGATGGTCGAGAGTGTCATTTTGGGGTCCACGGCACCTTTCATAGCAAGCCATCCTGGGTTTGCATTTCAGCAAGATAATGCCCGTCCGCATACGGCGAGAGTTTGTAATGCTTGTTTTCGTGCTTACCATACCATGCCTTGGCTAGCAAGTTCGCCGAATCTCTCCCCAAATGAAAACGTTTGGAGCATTGCCGCATGGCTTTGCAAAATTTTGACGATCTAACGCGCCAGTTCGACAGAGGCACGATATCCCGCAGGAGGACATCCATGAACTATGTCAGTCACTACTGACCCGACTAACTGCTTGCGTAACGGCTAGAGGTGAACCAATGCGTTCGTGGTTCAAATGGGTCTGAGCACTATGGGACTTAACTACTGTGGTCATCAGTCCCCTAGAACTTAGAACCGTTTAAACCTAACTAAGCTAAGGACATCACATACATCCATGACGAAGGCAGGATTCAAACCTGCGACCGTAGCGGTCGCGCGGTTCAAGACTGTAGCGCCTAGAACCGCTCGGCCACTCCGGCCGGCAATGCGTTCGTGACTCGCTCAAATTGTAAAGCACGTTCTCTTCGATAAATCATCATTTTTTTCTGTAATTGTAATCATTTCTTTGTCTGCAAATCTACATCACATCTACGGATTTCCATCCCATTCGGATAATTCCATTGTAGGGCGCCGCCTTCTATCTTAGAGTGTATATGTAATTAAGAAATTAATAGTCACAAAAAGAGCTAGCATGAGTGATGTCATGGGATAAAATTTTTTAAACATTTATTTAGTTGTTTGTAGTACCTGTGGTACTGGTATTTCAATTTCTTTCTTAGTCACATATACAGGGTGATTGTAATTAAAGTTAAACCTCCAAACAACTGCAGAAATAACACCACTGTTGACAGTTACGTAAAATTCCAACGGTATATTATCGGCGAATGGAGAAATTGTACGGCAGAAGAAAATTAAATAGTTACAACATGTAGCAATAGATGGCTCTGTAAGAGTTATAATTTAATAGAGGTCGACTACAAACGACAAACGGGTCATACAAGAATGTCTAAAGTGTACGTTAAACAAACTGTACTAGTCAGTGTGCATGGGTGTACTGGTGTGATACCGTTAGTTACGTAAGCCCATTCACCACGGCAAGGTCATATCTCATCCCATGGGGAAAAAATCGGTTTTTAATTGTCCTTAGGCCAAAAGCCGCATGAAAATCATCACTCACATCGGTTTTTGATTGTCTGAGGCCAAAAGCTGCATAAAAAGCTTCAGTCAAAATCAGATCGGATTATTAATTTCCGTGTGAATGGCGCAAAACATGTTCAATATGCTACCAACCGTTTTCTGCTACAAATTGAAATCGAGAAACAGCGTGTTCCATAACTGATCGAAGTGTTTCCCTGGTCAGGTTCAGAGTGTGTTGCGCAATGCGGCCTTCAATGCAGCTAAGTTTGGAATCGGAACACGGAACACAACATCTTTCAGATAGTCCCACTGCCAGAAGTCACTCGGATTAAGATCAGGTGATAGGGACGTCCATGCTTTAGGGAAATGGCTGCTGATAATTCTAGCATTTGCAAAATGGCGCTTCAGCAGCTGCTTAACTGGATTTACAATGTGCAGAGGTACGCCATCTTGCATAAAAAGGATCCCATCCACACATCCGCGCTGTTGCAGAGCTTGAATCACGTGGTTGCGCAAAAGACACTCATAACGCTTACCAGTGACGGTACGGGTAACAGGACCTGAATCACCTGTCTCTTCAAAAAAATATGGCCCTATGATAAATGATGCCATAAACCTGCACCACTCAGTGACCTTTTCCGTGCGCGGCCACTCCCGACGGAGGTTCGAGTCCTCCCTCGGTCATGGGTGTGTGTGTTGTTCTTAGGATAAGTTAGTTTAACTTAGTTTAAGTAGTGTGTAAGTTTAGGGACCGATGACCTATGCTGTTTGGTCCCCTAGGATATCACAAACATTTGAACATTTTTGAACCTTTTCAGCCACTGCTTTACTGACGTCAAATCAATTCGTTTCCTCCCCCTACCAGGTTGCTCACCAAAAGAACCCGTCTTTTCGAATATCCGAACCATTTTGTCCAGACCCACGGCATTCATCGGACCATCGTTTCAAACCCTTTAGACCGAGCGACGTGGCGCAATGGTTAGCAGACTGGACTCGCATTGGGGAGGACGACGGTTCAATCCCGTCTCCAACCATCCTGATTTAGGTTTTCCGTGATTTCCCTAAATCGTTTCAGGCAAATGCCGGGATGGTTCCTTTGAAAGGGCACGGCCGATTTCCTTCCCAATCTTTCCCTAACCCGAGCTTGCGCTCCGTCGCTAATGACCTCGTTGTCGGCGGGACGTTAAACACTAACCACCACTAACCACCACCTCAAACCCTTTAGTGTCCGGAACATCTGCAGAGCGACGTGTGCGCAGTCTTTATACTTGTAATAAAGTTTTACAAGCAAAGCGCGATTCTGCATTGAGACCCTCATGGTGAACGTCGCAGACGCGAAAGGAGGAAAGGCGTATACCCGGCTTGTTTGTACCAACTTCAGTGGGTGTTGCGCATGACAGGTATTTTCATTTACGTATTCTGACACATACAGCGCCATCTATTGATCAATTTCCACACTCTTTTTTTCTTCCTCCATACATTTTCCCTCCTTATCCGATAATAATCCGTTGCAATTTACGTGATTTTGACCAGTGGTGTTATTTCTACAGCGTTTTGGAAGTTTAATTATAATCACGCTGTATATTTTAGATCTTTTATTTCTTTTTATTTTTTATTTTTTTGCTATGGAAGAGAAGGTGGATGAAGATGAAATAGGAGATATGATACTGCGTAAAGAGTTTGACAGAGCACTGAAAGACTTAGGTCGAAACAAGGCCCAGGGAGTGGACAACATTCCATTAGAACTAATGACAGCCTTGGGAGAGCCAGACCTAACGAAACTCTACCATCTAGTGAGCAAGATCTATGAGACAGGCGAGATACCCTCAGACTTCAAGAAGTATATAATAATTCCAATCCCAAAGAAATCAGATGTTGACAGATGTGAAAATTACCGAACTATCAGTTTAATAAGCCACGGCTTCAAAATACAAACACGATTCTTTACAGACGAATAGAAAGAATGGTAGAAGCCGACCTCGGGGGAAGATCAGTTTGGATTCCGTAGAAATGTTGAACCACGTGAGGCAATACTGACGCTACAACATACCTTAGAAAATAGATTAAGGAAAGGTAAATCTACGTATCTAGCATTTGTAGACTTAGAGAAAGCTTTTGACAATTATAACTCGAATACTCTCTTTCAAATTCTGAAGGTGGCAGGGGTAAAATACAGGGAGCGAAAGGCTATTTACAATTTGCACAGAAACCAGATGGCAGTTATAAGAGTTGAGGGACATGAAAGGGAAGCAGTGGTTGGGAAGGGAGTGAGACAGGGTTGTAGCCTCTCCCCGATGTTATTCAATCTGTATATTGAACAAGCAGTAAAGGAAACAAATGAAAAATTCGGACTAGGAATTAAAATCCATGGAGAAGACATAAAAACTTTGAGGTTCGCCGATGACATTGTAATTCTGTCAGAGACAGCAAAGCACCTGGAAGAGCAGCGGAGCGGAATGGACAGTGTTTTGAAAAAAGAATATAAGATGAACATCAACAGAAGCAAAACAAGGATAATGGAATGTAGTCGAATTAAGTCGGGTGATGCTGCGGGAATTACATTAGGAAATGAGAGCCTTAAAGTAGAGAGGATATAAAATGTTGACTGGCAATGGCAGGGAAAGTGTTCCTGAAGAAGAGAAATTTGTTAACATCAAGTATAGATTTAAGTGTCAGGAAGTCTTTTCTGAAAGAATGAGCAGGTATTGAATAGAATTGGGGAGAAGAGGAGTTTGTGGCACAACTTGACTAGAAGAAGGGATCACCAATTTAGTATTGGAGGGCAACGTGGAGGATAAAAATCGTTGAGGGAATCCAAGAGATGAATACACTAAACAGATTCAGAAGGATGTAGGTTGCAGTAGGTACTGGGAAATGAAGAAGCTTGCACAGGATAGAGTAGCATGGAGAGCTACATCAAACCAGTCTCTGGACTGAAGACCACAACAACAACAACAACATTTTTTTGCACTCAAATACCACAAACCAAATTGATTCTACTTTTGGTGTTTTGGATGTATGAGGTGCTTTAATGCCGCTGAAGAACTGTTGTAGGGTATACATCCCGCCTCACGTGCTGCTCGACGTCCGTCACGGGCAAAAGAAGGTTCCTGTGTACTGGAATGAATGTAAATTTTGTGGTATTTCGAACTCTACTTTCATGAATACTTTTATTCTGTAAATTATCGGAAATATTAAATTGGTCAAGGATACTAATTTGCACGAAGAAATATATTCTCCTGCATTTTGCGGACTATTTCGCTTTATTGTTTCTCATCATGTCAATGTCACACTACAACCACATGATAGGCAAATTCTGCATGGAGTAACAGCGGAGCACATTGACCGCATTCTATCGAGACAGCATATTATTTTGATTCCTTCGCAGATACTGCAAATTAGATTATCATCCTGATATATATTTTCACGAAGAAATAAATTGTAATGCATTGTGGGGCTATTTAGCTGTATTTTTTCTCATCATGACAGTTTCACACTATAACCACATGACAAGCAGATTCTGCATGGAACAAGAGCGGAGCTCATTGTTAGGATTCTATCGATACAGCATATTGTTTAGATTCCTTCGCAGACTCTGCAAATCAGATTATTTTTCTGATACGGAATTAGTTTGCTTATTGTTAAGTAGTATCTTCCACTAGATCTCTCGTAAAACACTTGGCTGCAAGCTGAGTCGAAAGTGCTTTTAGTATGCTATTTTATGACTTAAAATAGCGCCAGGCTGAGAATATTGAAGGCGAAACACGTAATCAGAATACAGAGAGTGAATGACTACATGGGCAGATGCCAGCTGCCACTGCACACAGGTTAGTGGCAAGCTCTCCCATGCCATCAGATCCTAGAAAACGCTCCTCCTACAAATGCACACTGCAACTTCAGCTGCTCTGGTCTGATGAGGACCGCCACGAATTCCTCTCTTGTAGCTACATCTTCTTCATCTCAAAGTAGTACCTCCACTATTTACTGGTACTGCCCCAGGGAGTTACATCCACTCTAATGCAACGTATGACTAAAAACCGTTCGTCAGGGCAGTAGTGATCCGACAACATACGAGGGTTTTCCAGAAAGTAAGTTCCGATCGGCTGCGAAATGGACACCACAGTGAAAACCCGATGAAGCTTTGCACAGGTGTGTTGGGTAGTGTCAAGTATGAGCGTCGATCGCGTCAAGATGCTTGTGAGCGCACTGTGAGCAAGTAAAGGTGCCTAGAACGACGATGTCTCCCGTCAGGTAGGAGGGCCCGCTGGGAGGCTTCGCCTTAATGAATGCAGCCCACCGAACACAACTGCCACGCACTTCCCTCTTCACGACAATTCTCAGCCACACACTGCAGGGGCAGTGAAGACGCTCCTTCAGCCTTTCTGATGGGAAGTGTTCGATCTCCCATAACACAGCCCTAATTGGCTCGTTCTATCATCTCTGTTCAACACTGGATATGAGGACAACACTTGGGCGAACGCTACACGCTACAGACTAGCATAGAGTATTTTTGGAAAGCACAGGTGGGTGTCTTCTATGACGATGGTGTTGGAAATTTGGTATAACTCCGTCTTCAGGCCACGAGTGGCCTACTGGGAACATTCAACCGCCGTGTCATCCTCAGTGGAGGATGCAGATAGGGGGGGCGTGGGGTCAGCATACCGCTCTCCCGGTCGTTATGATGGTATTCTTGACTGAAGCCACAACTATTCGATGGAGTAGCTCCTCAATGGGCATCATGAGGCTGAGTGCACCCCAAAAAATGGCAACAGCGCATGGCGGCCTGGATGGTGACCCATCCAACTGCCAACCACGCCCGACAGCGCTTAACTTCGGTGATCTCACAGGAACCGGTGTATCCACTGCGGCAAAACAATTTGGTATAACGCTCTGACAAATGTATTAGTCGGAGAGGTGACTGTGTAGAGAAGTATCTGGAAAGTATAGCTAACTCTTGCAAATAAAATGTTTCTGGTTTTCACTGTGGTTTCCATATATCGACCGATAGGAACTTACATTCTGGACAACCCTCGCAGATTATGTCCGCATCTTGTGACAAACACAAATAAGTTACGAAGATGTACTTACGCACCAACGGTTTTGATACCAGTAGCTGACATTTAAATTCCTTTTTCATTAGGGTGTTTTTAAACAGAGAATTTGTCTGCCAGGAGCTGAGGGAAACGATTTATGACTGATATAGTCTTATCGTTCTCGGAAGATAGTCGTATTTACGATGATCTAATGAACAAATAGATTAGGGTTGTTCGTTGGTCTCCATAAATCACTTCAGATCAGTATCGGAATAGTTGCTTCACCCTTGTTATGTCAGATTTCCTCTCTAACAGTGCGGTATAATCGATCTGTAATAAACGTGTTTATTATATCGACACATTTCGTCTCCTGCAGCTGCGCTGTTACAGCATTATGCGTGCATAGAACCAGCTTACAGAAAACGGCCCTACATGGCGATGAGGGGGTCTAGGACCACACCAAGCGATTGCAGGATGGGTTGACTGCCATCTCATCTGCATGGTCGTCGCAGACGTTGCAGAATCAATCACACTCTTATATCATTGGAGCAATCCAACGAATGTGGATGTGTACCAAACGTTGGATGATCGAATTCTCAGGGGTAGAGGTTATATATAAGACACTGCAAAACATCCAGAGCAGTAAATAGACACCAAGTGATCAAAGACATCCGGACAACCCCAAAAACACGTTTTTCATTTTAGGTGCATTTGGCTGCCACCTATTGACAGATACACCATATTAGCGACCTCAGTAGTTATTAGACGTCGTGAGAGAGCAGAATGGGGCGCTCCGCGGAACCCACTGGCTTTGAACGTAGTCAGGTGATTGGGTGTCACTTTCGTCATACGTCTGTACGCGAGATCTCCACACTCCTAAACATCCCTTGGTCCACTGTTTCCGATGTGATAGTGAAGTGGAAACGTGAAGGGCCACGTACAGCACAAAAGCGTACAGGCTGACATCGTCTGTTGACTGACAGGTATCGCCGACAGTTGAAGAGGGTCGTAATAGGCAGACATCTGTCCAGACCATCACTCAGGAATTCCAAACTGCATCAGGATTCACGGCAAGTACTATGACAGTTAGGTGGGAGGTGAAAAAAACTTGGATTTCATGGTCGAGCGCCTACTCATAAGCCTCTTATCAAGACGATAAATGGTAAACGACGCCTGGCTTGGTGTAAGGAGCGTAAACATTGGATGATTGATTAGTGGAAAAACTTTGTATGGAGTGACGAATCACGGTACACAATGTGGCGATCCGATGGCAGGGTGTGGATATGGCGACCGCCCTGTGAACGTTATCTGCCAGCGTGTGTAGTGCCAACAGTAAAAATCGGAGGAGGTAGTGTAATGGTGTGTCGTGTTTTTCATGTAGGGGGTTTGCACCTTTTGTTGTTTGGCACTACCACAGCACAGGCCTCATTGATGTTTTAAGCACCTTCTTACTTCCCACTGTTGAAGAGCAATTCGGGGACGGCTATTGCATCTTTCAACACGATCGAGCAAGGCCTGTGGCGGAGTGGTTACACGATAATAACATCCCTGTAATGGACCGATCTGCACATACTCCTGATCTGAATCCTGTAGAACACCTTTGCTATGTTTTGGAAAGCCGACATCGTGCCAGGCCTCACCAACCGACATTGATACCTCTCCTCAGTGCAGCACTCCGCAAAGAATGGGCTGCCATTCTCCAAGAAACCTTCCAGCATCTGATTGAACGTACGCCTGCGGGAGTGGAAGCTGTCATTAAGGCTAAGGGTGGACCAACTCCAGAAAGAATTCCAGCATTACAGATGGAGGGTGCCACGAACTTGTAAGTCATTTTCTGCTAGATGTCCTGGTATGTAAGCCGTGTGTGTGTGTGTGTGTGTGTGTGTGTGTGTGTGTGTGTGTGTGTGTGTTTTGCGGTAAAATATATAGCTCCTTGCAGAGACACCTGCAATATGATTGTGGGTATACAGCGCACAGTATTCTCAATGTTCGTTCTCGTAAAAAATTTAAAAAAATCCTGAGTTTGCCGGTTACTGCAGTGAAGGCTGGGATGAAATGCGGTCAGCAACCTTCTCGACGAATGATTCCTGTCGCAGCATCGGTGGTCTGTGCAAATATCTACGCAATTACATTTCATTCTCGTATGGAACTGGGTATTCTAATACCTGTTGCTGTAGGTCATGAACAGCAACAAGCATTGACGCTCTCCCGAGAGCATTTATTTATGAAGTTTTGTAAATAGAAATGGTTATCATTGACTTGTTCAATATAAAAATGAAGAGCACTTTGACTGCTACGCGTTATTCGGTTTCCTGGCGTCATTTGTTGGCGGAGCAAAATGTTTCAGTGATCAGCGGTGGACACATTTGTTCGGGTGGCCAAATTCCGTACAGTCCTCCTGATCTAGGTTTCCCGTGATTTCCGTAAATCTACGAACACGAATAGCGGGATGATTCCTGTAGTCATGTAGAGAGGTGGAAAGGAAATCCAAATTCCGTACACGCCTCCTGATTTGATTTTCTGTTGTTGTTGTTGTTGTGGTCTTCAGTCCTGAGACTGGTTTGATGCATCTCTCCATGCTAGTCTATCTTGTGCAAGCTTCTTCATCTCCCAGTACTTACTGCAAACTACATCCTTCTGAATCTGCTTAATGTATTCATCTCTTCGTCTCCCTCTACGATTTTTTCCCCCACGCTGGCCTCCAATGCTAAATTTGTGATCCCTTGATGTCTCAGAACACGTCCTACCAACCGGTCCCTTCTTCTTGTCAAGTTATGCCACAAACACCTCTTCTCTCCAATTATATTCAATACCTCCACATTAGTTATGTGATCTACCCATCTAATCTTCAGCATTCTTCTGTAGCACCACATTTCGAAATCTTCCATTCTCTTCTTGTCTAAACTATTTATGGTCCACGTTTCACTTCCATACATGGCTACACTCCATACAAACACTTTCAGAAACGACTTCCTAACACTTAAATCTATACTCGATGTTAACAAATTTCTCTTCTTCAGAAAAGCTTTCCTTGCTATTGCCAGTCTACATTTTATATCCTCTCTACTTCGACCATCATCAATTATTTTGCTCCCCAAATAGCAAAACTCCTTTACTACTTTAAGTGTCTCATTTCCTAATGTAATTCCCTCAGCATCACCCGACTTAATTCGACTACATTCCATTATCATCGTTTTGCTTTTGTTGATGTTCATCTTATATCCTCCTTTCAAGACACTCTCCATTCCGTTCAACTGCTCTTCCAAGTCCTTTCCTGTTTCTGACAGAATTACAATGTAATTTCCCTTAATTTATGATGACGAATACCGCGATGATCCATATTAAAAGCCGTCCGGGGTGGCCGATCGGTTCTAGGCGCTACAGTCTGCAACCGCACGTCCGCTACGGCCACAGGTTCGAATCCTGGCTCGGGCATCGATGTGTGTGATGTCCTTAGGTTAGTTAGGTTTAAGTAGTTCTACGTCTAGGTGACTGCTGACCTCAGAAGTTAAGTCCCATAATACTCAGAGCCATTTTTGGTCCCTATTAAAAGATCGGCTGACTTCATTTCCCGTCATTGATGAGGGATTTTGGGCTTCCATGCTTCAGTCGGTAATAGCCGAACACTCAAAGGATCACTCTGCTGTCCGTCTCTCTGTGTGTCTGTCTTTCCTAGTGTTAAGATCACTTTTGCTCAGTAATGGGTAAAGGTATCAGGTAGACATTCATGCCGCATGTTGAGGTCTACGGTTCCTTAGCGATGTGGAAACCTTAACGAGTCAATGCAATCACAAGGTAGGGCAGTTTATGTCACATTTTTCTATCCTTGTAAACTGAAACTCACCAAAACCCATAGCGTTCTTCCCGTTGACCTGAAATCACAAAATATTACAAGAAGCAAGGTTTTACAGTATAAATACAGAAAATATACCAAAATCGTTAATTTGTAATTATATCACATAAGAGCATTTTCTGACATTTGTTGTTCGTCTGCTGTCTGTCCGTCTGTTGAGACTCCTTCTCTCAGAAACTAGCAGAGATATCAAGTAGCCATTTGTCAGATACGACCCACGTTCTCTTGGCGATATAAGTAATTTATGCTGCTAAGTCAATGTAGTCAAGAGAAACAGCCATATACGGCACACATTTTGATACTCGCAAACTCACTCATCCCCACGGATCTCTCAGCCTTCGATTCAACGCAACCTTCACCTCTCAACAATGTGAGGAGTAGGCGGAAGCAACAAGTGGTTCGAATTCGACGTTAAACGTTACTTCCCCTTTCCCCTGGTGGATAACTGAGACATTTACGGACATGCAAGTTGTCGAAGTGACGTTCAATAAAAAGCCTTGAGGCAGACCATTTAGTCACACGAAATTATTGTTGTTAACTTTGTACATAAGTAAGTTAGTACAAAACTCTCAGAGCGCAAGTTGTACTCGCACAGTACGGGTCCTGCTCCCACTTTTCCGTTTTTTTATTCAAACTTTGAATAGTGCCTGGGCACGAAACCGGTACCCAAGAAGCTATCCGCTATTTTCCATTTTACTGCCCGGTCTGTTTTCATTGCCATTTTCTGGCAGAAAAAACCTGTAACGGGACATCCTTCTCTAGCATTACTTTTCCTCATCAGTAGTTGTCGTTACCAGTATTAATTTCGAATTTTGGACAGGTTAGTATTATCTCAGCTGCTTTTCTGAAAACTTTCATATAATTTTATACACAGTATGTTGTATTTCAAGCTAAGACTTATGAAAGGGAATTACTTTGTTTTGGATGTTATAATCGATAAATACTATTCTGAATGTACGGCTAAAATTATTTTCTTAGAAACACTTGAAGTTATGAATTATTTGGCACACTTGAAATTTCTATTATTAATTACGCAATCTAGCAATGTTTACTATGTTTATTTGTGGATTTATTTATGAAATAATAATCGAAACTTATAGAAATTCATTTGTCAAGATAAACTCTAAACCGTTTGGAACATTGTTATTTCCGCTGAATGAGACAGTAGTAAGCATGCCACTGATATGATCGGACGTATTTCTGTATTTTGTGCGAACAATGTACTTTGGGGTTTGTTAGTGCGAAAAGTCACAACAGTGTATGATATTCTAAAATGTGGCGAAATATATTGACGTAACAACAAAAATTCTGCAACAACAATCTCCAAATTTATTTAGATGAATTCAGCCATGAAGACCTAAAGTGTGACAATTTCAGCTCCAAGAATCAGACCCCTAGACAAGAAGAACTGGAGCCAACTCTACGTGCAAAGATAAGTAAACTAGAAAATTTATTGTAACCTTCGCTCCTCTCAAATCGTCGTGAAAGACTAAGGTGGATAACAGCTTCAGGTAGGAAGACGGAAGTAGATTACAAACCAAAGTAAATCCTTTCTCATTTTCTACTGGAACTAAACAAATCTTCTTTTCAAAAAAGTTTTTTTTTCTTCTTTGACGCATTTCGAAGATGACATAGGAAAAAATAAAATAAAAAGGGTAAGTGGGAGAAGGACTCACGATCTAAGGGTTACTTACAGCCTTATGTATACAGATAATAAGCTCGTGTGGCTCACTGGCTTTCTATTGGACGCCACTTCAGTGATCTGCGTGTCCCTGACCTTCCTCAAATATCCAACCGCGTGTTGTTTCTGACGACTCCTCATATCGTTGAGATGAGAAAGGAAATAGAAGTAATCAGGTGAATTACAGACCGATGTCAGTAACGTCGATTCGCAATAGGATTTTGCAACATATACTGCGTTCGAACCTTATGAATAATTTCGAACAAACCGATTTACTGAAAAACAGCCCACGCGGATTCAGAAAATATCAATCTTGTGAAATAGAACTAGCTCTTTGTTCTCACAAGGTGATGAGTGCTGTCGACAGGGGATGTCAAATTGATTCCATATTTTTAGATTTCCAGAAGGTTTTTGACACATTCCTCACAAGTGACTTCTGATCAAACTACGCGGCATGTAGTATCGTCTCTGTTGTGCGAATGGATTCGTGATTTCCTGTCAAGAAGGTCACACTTCGTAGTAACTGACCGAAAGTCATCGAGTCAAACAGGAGTAATATCTGGCGTTTCCAAAGGAAGTGTTACAGGCCCTAGGCTGTTCCTGATCCACATGAAAGATTTAGGAAACAATCTAAGCAGCTCTCTTTGTTTGCAGATGACGCTGTCATTTACCGTCTTATAAAGTCTTCAGATGATCAAAACCAACTGCAAAATGATTTACACAAGATATATGTATGGTGCGAAATGTAGCAATTGACCCTAAATAATGAAAAATGTGAAGTGATCCACATAAGTACTAATATAAATCCGCTATATTTCTCTTACACGATAAAGCACACAAATCTAGAGTTTGTAAATTCACCTGAATATTTAGAGATAACGGTTATGAATAACGTAAAGTGGAATGATCACGTACATAATATCGTGGGGAAAGCGGACCAAAGACTGCGCTGTATTTCCAGAGTAAACAGAAGATGCAACAAGTCTATCAAAGAGACTGCCTACGCTATGCTTGTCCGTCCTCTTCTGGAGTATTGCAGTGCGGTCGGGGGTCAGCATCCGAGAGCATCGGCGGAAGACAACGAAAACGTTGACAGAAGGGCTACTCGTTTTGTATCATAGCGCGATAGAGGAGACAGCGCCACAGATACGATACGCGGATTTTGGTGGCAATCATTAAAACAAAGGCGTTTTTCATTGCAGCAGGATCTTATCATGAGATTTCTCCTCCGAGACCAAAAATATTTTTTGTCGTCCACATAGGAAGAAATGATCGTAATAGCAAAATAAGAGAAATCAAAGTTCGCTCAGAAAAGATGTAATAATTCGTTTCTTCCACGCGCTGTTCAAGAGTGGAACGGTAGAGACATAGCCAGAAGGTGGTCCGAAGAACGTCCTCTGCCACGCGCTCAATTTTGAATTGCAGAGTAACCATGTAGATGTAGAGATGAAGGGTAGGTTCAAATGAAAACAGAGAAATTCGTGGTCCGAATGATATTCGATGCCGCAACCCGTCCTCACGCGCGTGCACTTGACTGCTTGACCCCCAGGCACTACATATATTTGAATACTACACTAGAGGTTTTCTTGAATGAGGTTGAAAGTATTGAAATATGTACCATATGCGGCGGTATATTTTGATTATATTGACTGAAAAGCTTCAATTATTTACATCGCCAAGGGACCGTGGAACTTAGCATAGTACTCGTACATTGAAAGAAGTCGGACATCATACGGCAAAAAGAATCTTTTTACGCTATATAATTACAAATTAACGATTTTCGAACCATTTCCTTTACTTATACTGTTAAACGTCGCTCCATTTCCAAATTTTATGATTCCAGGCCAATTGGAGGCATCCTATGGGTCTTTTAGCTAAGCGAGTTTGCGAATAGAAAAACGTGTTACACAAATAGTCGTATCTTTTGATGGTATTGACTTAGAGGCTTACATTTTTCACGTCGCCAAGGGAACAAATGCCTTAGTATCTGACATGAATCTCGGATGGATCCTTCCGTCCATTCCTGACAAAAAGTAGTCTTAATCTGCCAGACAGACACACAGAAAGACAACATAGTCATCCTACATGTGTTCCGTTGCTAGCGACTGAGGTACCATACCATAAAAATAGTGAATTTAACAAGTTTCACCATTTACTTCTATTTGATTGTACTTGAAAACATAATGGAAAGTTAAAATGTAATAAACTCCAGAACTCCTATTTTAAGGAGCCACAGCGTAAATGTCGATTTAAATAATATTGAGATGATTCCTTTTTTTGTCTTCTGCCTTTTCATTATAATTACCAGGAAACCATTACACTTTCGGTATGTATAGGTGTCTTGACACTAGTAGTGGAGTCAATTTATGATTTTCCATTGTTATGCTGGGAGATGCATCAATTAACACTGGATGTGTGGATTGGCAGTGTTAAGCGAAAAACATACTAAATGAGTGGCCAACCAGACGCAGATATTACGCTTAGCCTTCGGGAAATGTATCCGACTCGGCTTAACACGTGTGTTTTTTTAGTAATATGTGGTTCCGATCGGTCAATGAGCGCCTGTTCGTTGCTCGTCCAGGTTCATATGATGATCATCCAGTTTTAGATAAACCGCTACGCAGACGACTCAATAACTGGAAGTGGTCTCAAAGTGGACTGGGTGTAGGACAAATCCTATGTCTTTCCTCCTGTGTGGAGATATTTTCCGTAACTGCATTATACCACGTCAGTCGTACAAAATTTGGAAGCGTCTTGAAACATACGTGGTCCTAAATCATCGAACAGTGGTGGGACGGAAACGTGCAGACTACCGTATGTTGTGAATTGTGTAGCAGCACGTTGTAGACGAGTGTCGTCGAGTTTTTATTACTTCGTAGCCAATTTAACTCTTTACTAGGTAATACAAATCATATAACTAGGATGAAGAGAATTACTGCCATGATTAACTGGAGGTTCCATATTCTGCTGTTTAAAAAGATAGAAGGGAAGCGTCGAGTTATAATGTCGTAGTCAGCGGTCAGAATCTTACATGCCCCACTAAACACTTAATGAAAGGTTCTATGAGGTTTTAGATGTAGCAGGACACAGCCGCCAAAACTTGATGGGCGGCTGCCGGTGTCATAGAGAAGAGAGAAGATAGACACGATATGCGTATTTCCTTGATTATGTACTTATTCACGAAGAACACTTTTTGTTTCCGTTCCTAATTTCTCAGCTTTAGTTCTTGAAGAACATTATCTAGTTTGTGTACTTTGTTGCGGCAGACGATTGAAAACGAATCCTCGCATGGCCAGTAATGTGCCATACAAGGTATTTCCTTGTGCTGAGGTATCCAAAGCTGAATGACAAAAAACATCTGTACGGACTTATGTATTGTATAATGAGAAATTCCTTGGCTATTTGTGCATCTTGGTCATCATAGATTAAAATTATATCGTGAGCATTAGCATAAAAGGAAAGATCGAAAAAATATGATGTAGTACTCGTAAAAATGGCTTAATACCCAATTGGTGAGAGTTCTGTAGGTTTTGAAACTGGTTGTGGTTCCGTGAATGTATCGTTTAGTGATCATGGTCAAATCGCAACGTCAGCCAAACTCCTGTCGCTTATGCACTAAAAAGAAAAGAACGTCCGAACAGGCCTTGAAAACACAACAGTACCGAACGGCGGCCTCAGCTTTTAAGCGTCACTGGATGAGGATACGGAGGGGCATGTGGTTGTATTGTATAGTTGTATATAACCGGGGACCTATAAACGACGGAGAGGCTTCGTCCACAAAGTAGCTCTCAGTGGTTCACAACCCCACAATAATAGCCTACAGCAGTCCTCCACTCACCCCACCGCCGCCCCACACCGAACCCAGGGTTATTGTGCTGTTCGGCACCCAGTGGACCCCCCCCCCCCCCCGCCCCCTACCCGAGAACGTCTCACACCAGACGAGTGTAGCCCCAATGTTTGCGTGGCAGAGTAATTATGGTGTATGCGAACGTGGAGAAAGTGTTTGCACAGCAATCGCCGACGTAGTGTAACTGAGGTGGAATAAGGGATATCAGCCCACATTCGCTGAGTCAGATGGGAAATCACCTCAAAAACCATCCACAGACTGCCCGGCACGCTGGACCTCGACACTAATCCAGCAGGTGGATTCGTATTGGGGACCGGCACGCCTTCCCGCCCAGAAAGTAGTGCATTAGACCACACGGTTAACCGGTCGGGCCAGTAATATGGTTACCACATCAATCTCCCAGTCATTGTGAGTTGTCGTTACTGGTGCCGCTCTACCTCTCAGTCAAGTAGCTACTCAATCGTTCTCACAATGGCTGAGTGCACTCCATTCGCCAACAGCAATTGGCAGACCCAGACTGTGACCCATCCAATTGCTAGCCAAGCCCAACAGTGCTTAACTTGGGCGATCTGACCGGAACTGATGTTACCAATGCGACAAGGCTGTTGGCACATATGCTTTCGCAGCTCTCCTAAACCGCAATCTACCCTATACTCTTCGCATGCTTTCACAGTAGTACAAAGATTGATGGACTTGTGGTTTACACAATTTTATGCTCTATAGTCTACCAGATGATGAGTCTATGTGGAAACTACACGAGGGAAAATTTATTATTTAACAGTAGGTTTTGGTGCTATAAAAATAAGTCCTTCTTACATGTGGTCGTGGTTATCTGGTGGGTACAGCACTAGAAGACAGACTAGGTTCAATTCCGGCTAGGTGAGGGGCTTTTCCCTCCTTCCACTCTGTCCACAGTCTGCTGCTATCAAATGGAATACCGAGGATCTTTCCTGGAGGTAAAAGGCGGACAGGGAACTAGCTCTCCCCCATCCCCCTCCCCTTCCCCATCCTAGTGCTGCTACGAAGAAACGCTCCGCTCTAGTTAAAAATCAGACCAATAGCCCTGTCCCTTCCTTTAGTTTCAGCTCATACAACAGATCAAAGCTGTGGAGCACAATTTAAAGACGAATCGTGAAACTGTTTCTCCTCATAGTCACGTGTAAGGGCCACTTACCGAGGAATGTAGTGCGGGATTTGCGTGGTGTTGGTATCAGTCTGGAAGTTTTGTAGGTGTGAGACCAGTTCAACAACTGATTTTTTTATTCATAAGATATTGTGCACAGCAGAACATTAAAAATTAAACAGAATTTAATTTGTAGCCAAATATAGTTTTAGAACGCAAGGATCCAGAAAGAGAATAACTATTAAAATGCCTTGAAGCAGAATCAGACAACAACAGCAATAATTACACACCACAGCCCTTGGCCACAAGCAGGAAAAGGGAATAAATGTAACGTCTGCAGTTAACCATTGGACACTAAGACAACTTTCAGACCCAACTAAGATAATCCTTATAGCACGCAGGTTCGCCTTCATTTCTGAATGGTCAGCATAGATGACTGGCTGGCGGAGGACCGGGTTTGATGCCCGGTACTTCCAAGGGCTTTTTCTTTGATGGGGGGACGGTACGGAGTGCACTCACCCTCTTAATGCCAATTGAGGAGGCACTTGACCAAGTAGTAGAGGCTACACTGTCTGAAAAGTCTGCAAAACGGTCGGGAGAGTGGTGCTATGACCACACGCCCCTCCATAACACATCTGCATGACGCCGCAAGACAGAGGATGACGCGGCGGCCGGTAGCCGTCCTGTCGAGGACTCGTTTATATAGCACGCAGCTTAACATAGTTTTACAGCTACTCCCATCACCAACTAGCCCCTACGACAAGCTACTATCAACTGTCTACAATACTACTTACATGCACTTACATGCAAGGCGTTCAAGGCCGTGCAAAAATTTAACACGACATAGAGGATGCCCCACTGAGCAGTTTGAGGTAGGGAGCCTAGGGTTGGAGAAGCCAGGTTAAGGAAGTAATAGGAATAAAATGACATTACTGCGTACTTTTTTATTTAGAACAGTGACAATTAAGTGCAAATACTATCACTGAATTTAAGGAGATGGGACCTGGATAAACTGAAAGAACCAGAGGTTGTACAGAGTTTCAGGGAGAGCGGAAGGGAACAAATGGCAGGAATGGGGGAAAGAAATATAGTAGAAGAAAAATGGGTAGCTTTGAGGGATGAAGTAGTGAAAGCAGCAGAGGATCAAGTAGGTAAAAAGACGAGGGCTAGTAGAAATCCTTGGGTAACTAGAAATACTGAATTTAATTGACGAAAGGAGAAAATATAAAAATGCAATAAATGAAGCAGGCAAGAAGGAATACAAACGTCTCAAAAATGAGGTCGACAGGAAGTGCAAAATGGCTAAGCAGGGATGGCTAGAGGATAAATGTAAGGATGTAGAGGGTTATCTCACTAGGGGTAAGATGGATATTGCCTACAGGAAAATTAAAGAGACCTTTGGAGAAAAGAGAACCACTTGTATGAATATTAAGAGCCCAGATGGAAACCCAGTTCTAAGCAAAGAAGGAAAAGCAGAAAGGTGGAAGGAGTATATTGAGGGTCTATACAAGGGCGATGTACTTGAGGTCAATATTATGGAAATGGAAGAGAATGTAGATGAAAATGAAATTGGAGATATGATGCTGCGTGAAGAGTTTGACAGAGCGCTGAAAGACCTGAGTCGAAACAAGGCCCCGGGAGTAGACAACATTCCATTAGAACTACTGACGGCCCTGGGAGAGCCAGTACCGACAAAACTCTACCATCTCGAGAGCAAGATGTATGAGACAGGCGAAATACCCTCAGACTTCAAGAAGTATATAATAATTCCAATCCCAAAGAAAGCAGGTGTTGACAGATGTGAAAATTACCGAACTATCAGCTTAATAAGTCACGGCTTCAAAATACTAACGCGAATTCTTTACAGACGAATGGAAAAACTAGTAGAAGCCGACCTAGGGGAAGATAAGTTTGGATTCCGTAGAAATATTGGAACACGTGAGGCAATACTGACCCTACGACTTATCTTAGACGCCAGATTAAGGAAAGCCAAACCTACGTTTCTAGGATTTGTAGACTTAGAGAAAGCTTTTGACAATGTTGACTGGAATACTCTCTTTCAAATTCTGAAGGTGGCAGGGGTAAAATATAGGGAGCGAAAGCCTATTTACAATTTGTATACAAACCAGATGGCAGTTATAAGAGTTGAGGGGCATGAAAGGGAAGCAGTGATTGGGAAGGGAGTGAGACAGGGTTTTAGCCTCTCCCCGATGTTATTCAATCCGTATATTGAGCAAGCAGTGAAGGAAGCAAAACAAAAATTCGGGGTTGGAATTAAAATCCATGGAGAAGAAATAAAAACTTTGAGGTTCGCCGATGACATAGTAGATCTGTCAGAGACAGCAGAGGACTTGGAAGAGCAGTTGAACGGAATGGACAGTGTCTTGAAAGGAGGATATAAGATGAACATCAACAAAAGCAAAACGATGATAATGGAATGTAGTCGAATTAAGTCGGGTGATTCTGACGGAACTAGATTAGGGAATGAAACACTTAAAGTAGTAAGGGAGTATTGCTATTTGGGGAGCAAAATAACTGATGATGGTCGAAGTAGAGAGGATATAAAATGTAGACTGGCAATGGGAAGGAAAGTGTCTCTGAAGAAGAGAAATTTGTTAACATCGGGTATAGATTTAAGTGTCAGGAAGTCGTTTCTGAAAGTATTTGTATGGAGTGTAGCCATGTATGGAAGAGAAACATAGGCGATAAATAGTTTAGACAACAAGAGAATAGAAGCTTTCGAAATGTGGTGCTACAGAAGAATGCTGAAGATTAAATGGGTAGATCACATAACTAATGAAGAGGTGTTGAATAGGATTGGGGAGAAGTTTGTGGCACAACTTGACTAGAAGAAGGGATCGGTTGGTAGGACACGTTCTGAGGCATCAAGGGATCACCAATTTAGTATTGGAGGGCAGCGTGGAGGGTAAAAATCGTAGAGGGAGACCAAGAGATGAATACACCAAGCAGATTCAGAAGGATGTAGGTTGCATTAGGTACTGGGAGATGAAGAAGGTTGGACAGGATAGAGTAGCATGGAGAGCTGCATCAAACCACTCAGGACTGAGGACCACAACAACAACATCACTGACACAATGGACGTACCGTTAGTATTGTATCTTACAAAATGTGCTGAAACTGACGGCTATCAACCTCAATGCAAGCATGACATCATCGAACAAGATTCTGACCAACACTGATAAATGCCCCAGTGTGTTTTGAATCACATCACAGGCATCTACAATTCTGCCAACTAATTCCATCTCCATATCTCATAAGTACGTGACTTGAGATATCCCCATAGGAAATGATCAAGGCGATTCAGGTAAAGTGACCTCGCAGGCCGTGGAGTAAGACTCCCAATCCAGCGACCAGGAAATACAGCATTGAGATGGTTGTGGATATCCACAGTTACGTAAGGCTGTGCACCGTCATGTTGTATGCATGCCCTCCCATGAACAGCCAAGGGTACGTTCTCCAACACCTCAGGCAGAACTCTTTCCACGACCAAGTAAAGTAAACAAAACCTGCATCATGACTTCCTAGTAATCAAGCTCGTCCTCCTTGTTTTCTCGCAGGAAATAAAGATTGTAAATGTAAATAAATAGCACAGTACATGTAAACTTGTATACATGTTAGTTTAAATAAGCTGGAAAACAGTAATCTAGACCAAGCGGTAGACAAGTTTACTTCCATATCCCATTAAATTGGCTTCTCCTACCCCAGTTTCCCTATCTTAAATTGCCGGCCGGAGTGGCCGAGCGGTTCTAGGCGGTACAGTCTGGGAACTGCGCGACCGCTACAGTCGCAGGTTCGAATCCTGCCTCGGGCATGGATGTGTGTGATGTCCTTAGGTTAGTTAGGTTTAAGTAGTTATAAGTTCTAAGGGACTAACTACCTCAGAAGTTAAGTCCCATAGTGCTCAGAGCAGTTTCAACCATTTGAACCTACCTTAAATTGTTCAATGGAGCATCCTATAATTCTTGTTCCTTTTTTGCACCCTCTTACAGAAACACTCTGTGTACATCTTCTGTACAGTAAAACATAGAAATAAATCACTTTAACATAAGAAAATTGAAATGTCACTTTCTTTGTACAAATGGGTTAAACCAAATTGTCATGTTTGCAGTGTAATAAAAAAATACCACCCTTACAATAAAAATCCTAAATAATCACACTCACAGCATGTAATTAACAGAGCCAAAACGCCTCTCCCCTTTAGAGAACTCATTCACAGTCCAACCATAGCACACCACACTATAACAACGGACTTTTCATGGGTAATATTACTTGTTAACCAATACACTCAATGCGCTCAGCACTGTACACTATATTGGATCACTTATCCACCAAGATGCTAAAGCTTCTAGGTAGTACTGCAGAAGCTTTTTTCTGTACCTTCACTGATACCCCCGTAGTTTGGCTTGGGAAAGGGCACCAATCACTCCAACCATTAGTTAGTGTCCACACAATGGCCACACTCCACGCTGACCATAGCAAGGTCCAGTAGTCAGTTCCTTGGCATCCCAGCTAGGAGAAGTCTTCCCATTGTAGGCTCTACCCCATCACTGTTCCACCTCGGCACAAGCAGTGCTCGCGTCCAACCCACACTATCGTGGCATCAGGGCGACCCGCTGCCGAGCATCACTCTCTGACTGCGGGCAGAACAACTGTGCCACTTGACTTGGCACAACTCTGAATGCATACAACTAAAGTATACTGATAGGTGGTCAGAAACTATTCGAACAAGCTAGTGAAGCAAGATAACAATGACAATTTTCACTGTCGAGACAACAAATTTATTTCAGTGAAAGACAAACAAGGCATGAGCAACATACATGAAATATGAGGATTCATTTATGATTCTTTAAATTATATTGAATATAACTCAGCACTTTGCAATATACGGTTATACCCTATACGTTGGGGTAAAAGCAGGTACTCTGTGCGGCATAAACTGGCAGCATTAGTTGTTTTGTCTCAGGCATGTGACAGGCCTGTACTCATGCAAGTCGTCTTCAGTCCACCGGGTGCAATCCTCATGGATCAGTCACCTGATTTTCTTGTTGATGGGTAAATCTGCAAAGGGAAGAAGGCATTTCATTCTAATCTTCAGAAGAGCACTTTGCCTCAGAAGTCTTCAGACACTTCTTTACACTTTTGTATGGTCTAGAGACAGAGTACTGCAACATTTTTTTTAACTTTCCTGGAAGCTTCTCTGTTGCATTCAGTTAATTTTTGCACGGAGAGCCAGTGATCATGGCGCATTTTCCTCTTCATGCAGGTGATGTTGGTCTCTCCTAATGGTGGACTGGCTTCACACTCTCCTACGATGCTGCGAATGAAGACTGTGTTTGCACATCAATCGACGTACGAGGTTATGGAAAAGAAGCAGAAACTGACTCTGTTGCGTTCTGGGAAACTAACATTATTGTTTCTGTTGTACTTGACGATGCAAATTCCCATTCGCAAAGCTTTGGTATAAATGAGAAAACAGGTGTCTTTTTAAGACAAGATGGGTTAATTTGCATTGTTACAGTTGTAGTATATCCATTTCGAACAACTGAAGTACTTGCTACTGTTTCAATTTCCTAGCTGTATAAAGCGGTTAATGGTCCCATCTCAAATGAAAATATACTTCTTTAATATGGGAATAATTAATCAGATTATTAGTGACAAAATTAATCTATAACTTGGCGCAAAAAATTGTAAATTCTTTATGTAATTATGAAATTTTATTATCAAAACATGTACAGACAAGTAGCCTGCCGTTAAAAGCATATTCTTGTAACGTGACACATATAAGTTATATGTAACAAAGTCGTGGGGTAATATCAGGTAGCTCCAGCTTTAATCTACTACTTCAACCTGGTTTTACCCCGACTGTACCTTATCAGTAAAATTCCTTCTGCATATAAAAGAAGGTGAAGAAACATTTGACATGCCATACGTTTATAAGGCCTGTTTAATGTATTATTCCTTATATTACTAGTTTCAACTTATAACATGACAGTATAAGTTCTTTATTGAACACAACATATTACAAAGTAAGATACACAACCACCAAAATCCAAGAAATTATTTTGCTCAATACACTTGGCACTATCAAGGCACATGGCAACACTGAAGTTGCTGGCTGTCTTCAAGGTCTAACGACCCAACAACAGTGTGTAAGATATCGGGATTTTAGGCACCAGTTTTACATGTCGTTTACAGTGTTGCAAGACACATGTTTTTCAGCATGGGACGGTTTTTTGTGTGTATAATTCACTTGTTTGAGATTTAATACGTGTGGCATCGAGAGTGACGAGAATAATTCCCTTAGGTAAATTTGCATGTTTAAGTTAGATAGAAGCGTCTCTGGAAGGGAAACCAGTTTCAGTTAGCCACGCTGTGACACAATGCCTCTCAGAACTGCAGCCTAGTCAAGGTCAGGCGCAGGTTACGGACACGGCAGAGAATCGGGGGAAGAACAGTATATCACGTGAGCGGCACGTGATGACATAACTTACCACTCTTATGGATGATGGAGTGTCAATAAAGGGGGTAACAGACCAGGCGAGCCAATTATACGGCACTATACTTTGCATGGGGGCTTAATGCAATATAATGCAAATACTTTTAATTTTAATCGCTGTATGTCCGATTACGAAGTCTCGTAAACGGTTGGCCCTGATTAGTATTAGTACGCAATCTGACTTCATAGAATAACAACAAAGAATGAGAGAAAACTTCAGTTAACACAATTAATTAATTAAGTCCCCAGCAACTATAAAACCTACTAAACAACAAAACACAAGTGTAGCTGTTCTGTGTGTGGAAGTGTGATTCAACGCACACATCTGGCACGGTTCTTCCTCAATAAGACCAGATATTTTAAACACCATTTATACTGAAGTAATTAAAAAATACAGAAATACTATAATTGCACATAGGAACCAGAAATACAGTCTAATACAAGAACATGAGCCAGATGCTTTGTTGACTGAACCTGTGACCAAGAGGCATTATTGTTTAAGACACTGAAATAATAAAAAAAGGAATTTTTTTCCTTTTTATATATTGACGAAAAGCACATTACAGCATCCCTAATCCAACAACATCTGGTGTCTAGCTCATCAAAACAATACTACAAGTTCTAAACAAGCACTCTCCATGGGAACTTCTCAACAACGACTCACCACTGCTACATCTCAATAGCACTCTCCACCACGACTTCTCGATAAGAACTGCCCATTACCACATCTCAACCAACACTGCCTACTGCTACTTTTCAATAAGCACTCTCCACCACGACTTCTCGATAAGCACTCTCCACTACGACTTCTCAGCAAGCACTGCCAGTGGAGGCGGCTGAATAATACTCTCTGGCACAATCTCTGGCGCTGTGGCTCAGTGTAGCCACCTTTCATATGCCCCTCCTCCACGGGCCAGAATTTGATGGTATTTTTGCCAGCATTGGTGGTGAAAATACCACCAAATTCGTCCAAAAAAAACACAGGCAAAAATAAAAGATAATATTAATAATTAAATATCACATAACTAGATAAATTTTGGCTTTGCACTGACCCTTCAATATCCTAATATATAAAATGCAGTAAGGAATACAAATGCTTTCATACATGTGATTTTACATAACAGTTTACATAAATATTATTCAATCAATGGCACCCAGTAATGTTGAACAGGTGCAGACACCAACAAGTGACATCATTTCAGTAGAAGCAGTCCATCAGTGGCACCCAGTAATGTTGAGCAGGTGCAGACACCAACAAGTGACATCATTTCAGTAGAAGCAGTCCATCAGTGGCACCCAGTAATGTTGAGCAGGTGCGGACACCAACAAGTGACATCATTTCAATAGAAGCAGTTCCATCAGTGGCACCCAGCAATGTTGAGCAGGTGCAGACAGCAACAAGTGACATCTTCATTAGTACCAGTTCCATCAGTGGCACCCAGCATTGTGGAACAGGTGCAAGTAACAGTCCATAATATTCACTATCACTAATCAGACAGTTCATCAGAGTTTATCAGCAGAAATTAAACATTTCCAAGTGGCACCCAGCAATGTTGAATAGGTGCAAGCACGAACAACAGATTGAAGGCACACACAATTGCTTTTACAAAATTATTATCAGTGCTCTTACACTAAACATACAAATTATAATAAACACACAAATGATATCAGATAATTGTCATATTAAATATTACAAATACACAAATATCAGTAAACCTATAATATTTATGGGTATCAGTGCAGGCCACAACAAACAAGTAAAATAATATTTAGGAGATAGGTCGGTACCAATTATTTGGGATTAGGAAAGGAAAACACACAAAACACACTCACTCATCTTTCATCCACATTAAGTACTACTGTGTAACTGAGTAGTGTTAACTGTGTAAATGCAATTCTGTCCAAAATTTTATGTTCAACTTGTATATCAAGTAGTAGTGGCAGCAATGTATAACAGTCAATAATAGTTAGTCAACGTCGTAGTCATCATGTCAAGACCAATGTTTGCCAAGCCAAATCAAAATGTACAGTTTCTGAACAACCGTCAGTGTGCCAAGATATGCAAATACTTCCTCTCTCCAAAAAAAGTATATACTGCTTACTGATTTAACAAAGTGTGTGTGTAGACAATCTTCTTTCCACTTGAGAGTTCTAGTCTGCCATCTTCATCCTCCTTGTTCCATATAAACCAACAAAAAAAATATGCTCCTCACTTACTTTACCTCTTATCCACCAAAACTCCAATAATCATTATCATCACATAATCTCAATACTTAAATAATACCTCTTATGTCGATACATATAAACCTTATCATCAATATCATTTACCTTGCCTCTTGTCCACCAAAACTCCAATAATCATCAGCATCACATAATCTCAATTCTTCAATAACACCTCTTACGTCGATACATACAAACCTTATCACCAATATCATTTCACTTCCATAACAACTCTTTCCTCTAGTCAGTCTCCTCGAACAAGTACAGATAAAATCCTAGTGCAAACAATCCGAAGACACTATGTCCACACACAACCTCTGTGTAATCCATCTGACCCAAATCTTCTACTCATTACGAATCATAAAATACATTTTGGTTACCTTGTCCATCATTAAATAAAAGAAATGCGTACATGACCTCTAACAACCTTTAGTTTGAATAACTTTCAGTAAGTAGGTACGAGTACAGAGTGTTAATGATCGTAATTATTCACAGAGTGTACACCACTTTAAGAATCATGGCAAAACAGAAGCAAACATGTGGAGTATTTCTTGTGTCAAGTGTCACTTGCTATTTCAATTGCTCACGAAGAATGCAGTGTAATAACTGTCAATGGTCTAAACCTAGTGTTGGTATGTCATGTCGTTAGCTTCCTTCCTATTAGCATGAATTTATATAGCTTCCATAAAACCTCCAGCTCATGTGACTTCAATGAAGTTTCTTGTACCAATGTCGTTCGTCGAATTATAGCAGTTCATTTTCTTATCTTAAAAATATAAGGCACTGAGCGTAAGCAAAACATGCAATAGCGAGTAAATATACCAGTGGAGAACAGAATGTCAACAAGTGGATGCAGCACAATTCCTACAACGAGGCTCTGCCAAGCGAACAATCTATAATCAATACCATAGTGTGACCTAAACTTCATGTTCGTACACTGTATATCAGCATTTCTATATACCAAATTAAAGAGTAGTTATGACAACAAAACAGAAATGTATAAATGTGCAATCCATACGCAAAGCAGCAAATATATATCTTACATAATAAACAGGTCATTAGCATCATATCAGCATAAGCAAATAAACGTTCATATGTCATCTTAATAAGTAAACATGAAGGCGCAAGCAGATAAATCACAAAGTGTAACCTACATACATAACCACATCAGCGCAATTGATCAGGTGACAATTATAATTTAAATAAATAGGCACAGCAGGCACATAGCAAAAAAATGTGACATCAGTGAAAAAGCAGTGCAGCCAAGCGATGCATAATATACATAAGTAACAACCCTATTCATTAATCATTCATTGTCAAAATCAGTTAATGTACGCAACCACATCGCTTCACAAGTAAATTAACAGAACATAAAATTTAGCACAAAGTATAAATCACGCAATCGCGAGCAGCAAATTACGTCTAAAGTACGTACCTAAGGGGAAATATGTTACCTGAAAAATAAACTCAATTAATAGTTACCTTTTTAGTTTATTACTTTCTGCTTCGAAATGACATTCTTCCTGAAAATTTCTCGATAGCAAGTCCTCTTAACGTGGGACACACACAGAATTTACCTGAAGGTCTTAAATATTTTATACAACCGTATCCTGAAAAATACTGAACGTTAATAACATAATTTATCAAGTCACTATAGCTTTATACTGAATTTATGCGGAGGAATTACATTGTGTATTTGTTTATGGCTGTCAGTGCATTCGCACTGAGCGCTCGATCAGCTGTAGGTACGCGTGACGTAGGAAGTAATTGTTTGCGGTCAACGACTGCCTTGTGCGGCGCGCAGACTTGACTGTTGCTTTGAGTATGTGCCGCCGCCAAAACACAGCGCGGTATCCTTGTATTCTCTGCATGTTTACATGTAGCTGTTAGTTTCTCAAAAGTATGTCATTCCACAAATATTTTAACGTTCGATATATGATGTATTCCCTTAGAGCGCCGAGATTTAAGAGTTTCTACTTCGACAGTGTTATCATGAATAATTTTGCGAACTCTATATAGACCGTTATAAAGCAGAAAAAAATTGCGACAGAAGCCATTTCCTTTGTGAGACAAACGATGAGACTTAATTAACACCTTTTGGACAACTGACAAGGTTTTAAAACGACCAGGACGTTTAGCTGATTTCTCTCTTCTAGCAGCCGCAGATGCAATATTTTGCAGAGCCAGGTTGACAACTTCAAAATGCTGCAGTTTCCGTGAAGGCGGAAAAGGAACGATTTCAGAAATGCGATTTGTCGGTGCTTTGTTTCTTAATATCAATATAGGCGGTAAAGAAGTTGAATCATTAGGGAGTCCATTCAGAATGTTTTGAAAAATATGAAGATACTGATCCCAAGTTCTGTGATTCTGATGACAATAAAGTCGACACAATTTATTTATTTCCTTCATCCATCTCTCTGAAGCGTTAGATTGAGGGTGAAAAAGTGAAATGAAAATTGGTTTAATCTTACGACGCCGTAGAGTACGAAGCCAAATTTTAGAGCGAAACTGTGATCCATTATCTGATATAACCTTATCAACATGACCAACTTCTTTAAGAAAATGTTTGATGAAAGCGTTAGATACTGAACGAGCTGTTGCTTTGCGTAAAGGCGTAAAACACACATATTTTGATGTCAATTCCACTGCTACTAAAATGTATGCAAAACCATTAGTAGAACGAACCACTGGACCGAACAAATCGACTGCAGCCATCTCCTTGCTCTGTGAGAAATAGTTGGCGGCTTAGCCTTTTGACATAATTTGCATTTGGCAAGAACAGATCGAATACGTTTTTCCATATTACTGAAGTAGCAATTTTCTCATAATTTATGAAAGCATTTTCTGGGACCAAAGTGCGCATAACTGAAACGTATATACCAAATCAATTTATTAACCCACTAATGAGGAATACAAACTAACCAAACAGAGTTGTCGACCGATTTTCGTTTAAAAAGAATATCATTGCGAACTAAATAATACTGTCTGATCGCTACGCTTTCCTTTCTCCTCCACTTCACCTTAATGTCCTTCCAGATTGGATCCTTATTTTGCTCCTTAGCGATGTCCTGGAGCGAAGACGAAATAAAATTCTCAAACGCAATACCTTGAATATACATCAAACAATAATTGTTTTCCTTGCAGTCCTCCTCAGCACTTTGTTTCAAACCCATCGGTGCACGTGATAAAGCATCAGCAACAATATTTGAAGAACCCTGTATGTAAACAATACTAAAATCAAATTCCTGTAGATACAGCGCCCATCGTAACAATCTTCCATGAGTTAATTTTGTTGACATAAGAAATCCCAGAGCTCGATGATCGGTGTAAACCTTAGTATGCCCGCCATACAAAAATATGCGAATTTTTGTGAAAGCCCATACAACAGCCAAAGCTTCAAGTTCCGTAATCGAATAATTCTTTTCTGATTTAGAGAGAACATGACTTCCAAATGTAATAGTTTTCTGTACTACAACGCCGTTTTCTTCTATCTCTTGAAATAAGTGTGCACCTAGGCCTTTGTATGATGAGTCTGTCGCCAAACAAAAATCTTTAGATAAATCCGGATGTGAAAGAAGTGGAGCAGCAACTAAAGCATCACGAAGTTGTTCAAATTCTGACTGAGCTTCCTCATCCCAACACCAATTAGAATTCTATCCAGATAGTTCACATAAACGAGGTGTGGCCAAATCGTCCAATCTAACAAAGCGTCTAAGAAAATTACAGACACCAAGGAAACTACGAACATCACGTTTTGTGGTAGGAACAGCATAATTACGAATAGCGTCTAGTTTCTCTGGATCAGGAAGAATAGCTTCTGTAGAAATAATATGACCAAGAAATTTCACCTGAGAACGACCAAATTCAGATTTTTCAAGTTCACTGTAATGCCAACTCTTGCAAAAATACGTAATAATGAATCCAAAATTTAGTTGTGCTCACTCCAAAAACGTTTAGCAATAAGAATATCGTCAACTTATGAAGTAATATTGTCACGAAGATAAACAGGTAAAATTTCGTTTAAACTACGAATGAATGCTGCAGAAGATATAGTAAGTCCAAACGGTAATTTCCGAAATCACTTTTGGGTAAAATAGTCATATCCGGTTATTCTTTACCGACTCTCTGGATAGATTGATAGTTAAAGAGTTGTTTTGATAGATACAAAGAATAGTAAAAGAGTAGGCAGCAGTGCAGAAAACTAAAAGGGAAATAGCACCACTACAGCTCGGGGCCCTGTGCACGCTACGGCACATATTCACTTAGTGTAGTGAATCCCCTGAGGACCTTTAGATCTTCCAGCTAAAGCAATGTGTCTTATGGATTGTGGCAGCTTAATTAAACAAATGCGAATTAATTCAGTCGGGCTATAAGGGCTGGAAAGGAACTGATTCTTTCGAATCATGTCTTCAAAGTATTCTGCTGGCGTGCGGAACTCAGACTGTTTAAAATTACGCTGCATAACAAGACTGTGTTTGACTCTGTCTTGCGTGTTTTCGGACCAATATGCCGATAGAAATGCGTGATAAAACTCATTTAGATTATTACAATCTCTAATAAGTGCGCGCATGCGCGTCACCGGTTCGTTTTCTAAATATCCACACATAAATTACAGTTTGTGACTTAGTGGCCAATTTGGTGGAAGTGCGCACATAAATTGATCTAACCATGAACATGGATGTATGTCGTTCTTAGAATTGCGAAAGATCTTAAACTTCCGAACAGTTAAGAAGTGTTTATAGGTCAAAGTTTCTCCTCGTGGCGACAAAGACCTACCGCGTCTGTCCCAGTTCGAATGTCGATTATTGTCAAGTTCGCGCGCCTGGCGCTCTCTTGTTGCGTCTCGTAAATGAAATAAATTACTTTCTTCAAACCCTTCTGCTATCTGTGATTCTAAATTTCTTCTGCTGTCTTTTCCTACGATTTCGCTTTCAATATGTTTAACTTGCTTTTGTAATGCCTCAAATTCCCTTTTGACGCGTTCATTAAATTTTCCCTGATTTTCAACATGCTTATTCATGTTCTGGTACTCTTCGGATTCTGCAAATGGCAATGGAGCTGTATCATCTGAATCTCTGTCCCCATTTAAACTAAGACTTGTCAATTTATCTGCAATCTCCTCAACTCTTTCCGATAAGTCACCTATTTGTTCTTTCTGTTTATTTACGTCTTCCGTAAGTGTCGCGACTCGGGTTTCAGTATTGACACATTTAGTAGTTAACTGTTCATACTGTTGCGTTAAGTTATTTATTCTGTCATTTGGTACGGATTCCTCGATTCTTTCAAGTATTTCTTCCTTATCGTGTGCACGTTGTAAATTTAACTCTGAAAATTTTTGTACTATCACACGATCTTTTTCTGTTCTCTATCCTGTTCCTTTTGTCTAATCTCTACTGCAAATAATCTATTATTGCGAGCATGCAAAATCGGTTGTACTTCTTCTCTAATTTCTTTCTTTGATTCATCTTTCATGTTTTTCAAACATGTCCCTATTCGTGAGTCTAACCGTGTTGTCATTGCTTTCATCTTGGTTTTAATTGTTCCTATATCTGTTTCAATTGTTCCTATTTGTGATCCCATTCAGTCTAACCGTGATCTCAAATTTAATATTGCACTCATCAACTGCTCCATATTCTCTGTCGTTTATCTCGTATTCTGAAAATTTTTTCATTGTGAAGAATTTTGAACTGTTTCCGGACTATTTTCCCGACTTATTAAATTGTTTTCCACTTCATTATTCATCATACTGTTCTCCTGTGTCGGCGAGTTCGCCGTGTTAACAACTTCGTCATTCTCACTATGCATCATTTTTGCCTTTTTCATCGATCGCGTAATCATTTACAAAACATACAAAACTCGTCACTATACAAAAATTACACACAATGACACTTTATCACCAACAATACCATTCACACGAAATACTTCCCTCAAACACGATTAACGAACAATTGAAATCTTCACAATTGCACAAAATTGTCAAACCCGTATACAAGACAACAAAAATTAAATTCTGCAAAAAAAATACCATTAGAAGAATGACAATTACCAAATCTACACATGCAATATAGACTACAATTACTAAACTACAAATTACTACAACAATACTACTGTCTGCTATTTTTACAATCAGAAGAATTCCAAGGGACGATCCGAAGCAGCGGTCGCCACTTGCATGGGGGCTTAATTAAATATAATGCAAATACTTTTAATTTTAGTCGCTGTATGTCCGATTACGAAGTCTCGTAAACGGTTGGCCCTGATTAGTATTAGTACGCAATCTGACTGCATAGAATAACAACAAAGAATGAGAGAAAACTTCCGTTAACACAATTAATTAATTAAGTCCCCAGCAACTATAAAACCTACGAAACAACAAAACACAAGTGTAGCTGTTCTGTGTGTGGAAGTGTGATTCAACGCACACATCTGGCACGGTTCTTCCTCAATAAGACCAGATATTTTAAACACCATTTATACTGAAGTAATTAAAAAATACAGAAATACTATAATTGCACATAGGAACCAGAAATACAATCTAATACAAGAACACAAGCCAGATGCTTTGTTGACTGAACCTGTGACCAAGAGGCATTATTGTTTAAGACATTGAAATAATAAAAAAAGAATTTTTTTTACCTTCATATATATTGACGAAAACACATTACAGCATCCCTAAACCAACAACATCTGGTGTCTAGCCCATCAAAACAATACTACAAGTTCTAAACAAGCACTCTCCATGGGAACTTCTCAACAACGACTCACCACTGCTACATCTCAATAGCACTCTCCACCACGACTTCTCGATAAGAACTGCCCACAACCACATCTCAACCAACACTGCCTACTGCTACTTTTCAATAAGCACTCTCCACCACGACTTCTCGATAAGCACTCTCCACTACGACTTCTCAGCAAGCACTGCCAGTGGAGGCGGCTGAATAATACTCTCTGGCGCAATCTCTGGCGCTGTGGCCACCTTTCAACGTATTAAGCCATTTGCTGATTGGGCAGCCATGGCTACTAGGAATGAAAGAGCGACTGCCATTGGCTGTTCCATCCAGTGGCCAATCCCACTGCAGGGGGAAGAGAAGTTAGGCTGAGGAGACGCCCAACAGCGCAGCGCGACAGGCACTTTCCCTTGAGACATCATCAAGTGGGTCAGAGGGCATCCCTCTCTGACGTGACGACATGGAAAGGAGATGTATTGGTGTGAACACTTTGTTAACCCAGCTCAAAAATTCAGTCAAGAGCTGGCTGAATTCTTTTGGTAAATCTCCAGAGCGAAGAACGAGAGCCGATATAGTTAAACTCTTGCGAGAACAGCGAGGGCAGAGTAACACATAGCACGCCAGCCATGTGCGTGTGCTTAGCCATTAAAAGCAAATTAGGGTGAAGTTAACGTTTTCCGCTTCACGAAAACGTAGGGCAAGTTCGCTGATATAGAATCAGCCAGGGTAAGTATAGGATTTTGATAAATTTACAGATCCGACGACACGCGGGAGAAGCCAAGCTGACGACGCTGTGCAATACAAGGTAAAGAACGCAGCACGCCATTTACTGTAAATGTCGTGTCACAAGCCAGTTTTTTCTCCAGTGATACGAAGCCCAAAGTAGGAAGACCTGTCCTCCTTGTAGTATTTCCCAAAATTAACATATTTCCTTTGTGCACTCGATGGCCACGTTTGTTAGCATTTATGGGGAAAGAATAAAATTTACTAGAGCCAGTAACATTGTTCAAGGTCTTTCTCTCAGTTAAAATAATTAACCATCCCAAATTTTTTGTTAGTACTGATCTTTTGTATTTTATGTTATTTGAGAAATTTAATACCAGGATGCACTTGTCTGAACAGGCGATACCTGAGATTGCTGTTGTGCAATGTAATGGCCGAACATGTGCCAAAGTAAAAGAGAAATGTAAATGTCGTGTGACTAGGGCCTGGCGTCAGGTAGACCACTCGCCGGGTGCAAGCCTTTCGATTTGACGCCACTTCGGCGACTTGCGTGTCGATGGGGATGAAATGATGATGATAAGGACAACACAACACCCAGTCCCTGAGAGGATAAAATCCCCGACCCAGCCCAGAATCGAGACTGGGCCCTTAGGATAGACATTCTTGTGCGCTGACCACTTTTTTTTTCATTTTGTTCGATGTTGATCGTTGTGTTTGGTCGTTGCAAACGTCACATGACATCCGTTAAAGTTCGTTTGTCGATCCTTCTACTCAGTTTTTTTATTACAGAGGCCAACCAGCTCTCCGATCGAACACACTGAGCTACCGTGCCGGCGACCACTCAGCTACCGGGACGGACTGCCAAAGTGATTCCAATAAATACAGCTACAGGGAATATTTGTTGTCTATTCTAAGATAGAGGTCCCCTTCCCACCTCACTGGAATATTTTAGGAACACTGATGGCAGCCATTCTCCTGGAATCTAAACCCTTGGTGAGCAATAGCACGTTTTCTTACAGGTCGGGTTCAAACTGCGTTATGCGAGCTAAGTGGAATCTTGCACACAATGCAACCATAGAATTCACTTATTACCAACCAGAGGCATGTTTAGAAGTGTTACCAACTCGTAAAGAACAATATGTGGGTTCCCGGTTTCACTCCCTTGCCCGATTATACTGTAACTGCCGCCACATGCGATTACATTTGCAGAAACGTCTAGTCATTGACGTTTGGCACCAAACTACATAGGGATAAATCAAATGGCTCTGAGCACTATGGGACTTAAGAGCTGTGGTCATCAGTCCCCTAGAACTTAGAACTACTTAAACCTAACGAACCTAAGGACATCACACACATCCATGCCCGAGGCAGGATTCGAACCTGCGACCGTAGCAGCCGCGCGGTTCCGGACTGAGCGCCTAGAACCGCGAGACCACCGCGGCCGGCTAGGGATAAATGATCATCACGATAAAATAAGAGAAATCAGGGCTCGCGCCGAAAAATTTAAGTTCTCGTTTTTCCCTCGTGCCGTTCGAGAGTGGAACAGTAGGGAGACAGCTTGAGTGTGGTTCATTGGACTCTCTGTCAGGCACTTTATTGTGAATAGCAGAGTAATCACGTAGATGTAGATGTAGATGTAGATGTTTGTTGATCCTATAGTGTAAAACAATGTATCTCACAGTACCGAATTAGATGGTTACGCCCCCGTGTTTAGACGTACCTATCCCGAGAGTGGCCTCGCTGAAGAAGGGGACGCACAGCAGCGACGCAGCGTCCACAGGTAGCGTCAGCCGCCACAGCAGCGCTCCGGTCCGCAGGCACCACTCGAGGGCATCATTATTCCGGCCGCTTGTCGGCT
Source organism: Schistocerca americana (assembly GCF_021461395.2). NCBI lineage: Eukaryota > Metazoa > Arthropoda > Insecta > Orthoptera > Acrididae > Schistocerca > Schistocerca americana. The sequence continues at coordinate 206,929,103 of NC_060122.1, read as the reverse complement.
ATCCCGTTACACGAGGCTCTCGTTCGCAGAGCGCTGGTTATTCAGGGAGCAGTCGCAATTTATATGAATTACGCGGCTCCGCGGGAGGGCCCACTTTTATGTGTACGGCCACTTCCTCTCAGAAAGCTAATTACGTTTAACATCAATCGGCCACAAAAGACTCCCCCTCAGAATCATTCAGATTTTTTCATTCGGGCTGCGGCTTTGTTGAAAACAAGCGGAGTGGAAAGAGGCGCTGATGAGGCAACGAGTCTTATCTTTGCTACCAACTGGCAACGCCGTCATCCACAAGTAGTGAGTGGTACTTCTTTCGGATCGCCACAGTATATGGAATTCCTTTCTGCTGCCAAAGTATTTGAAGCGTCAAATAGTGTCCCTTCCCCTGCCCACCCTCCTTCCCCCCCACCCAGCAAAAAAAAAAAGAAAGAAAGAAAACAATAGGTATTTGGAGATACTTAACTTACACTTCGAGTAAAATATTCCTCAAAATATGGCAATCGTTGTGACTGAGGAATGATGGGTATCAGTAACTAATGTGGCGCCGGACGGAGTGGCCGAGCGGTTCTAGGCGCTACAGTCTGGAACCGCGCGACTGATACGGTCGCAGGTTCGAATCCTGCCTAGGGCATGGATGTGTGTGATGTCCTTAGGTTAGTTAGGTTTAACTAGTTCTAAGTTCTAGGGGACTGATGACCTCAGATGTTAAGTCCCATAGTGCTCAGAGCCATTTGAACTGATGTGGCAGCCTCGTAGTGCCAAAACAGACAGCTGCGCTACGTAACTGGAATAGCGTTATGACTGTTTTGGTGAAACAGTGTTTTCAGGAAAGTCTTTATTAAGTCAATTTTTCGAAAATCACAGACTGCTAAAACTTGTCACTGAGAAAAAAACTGATGTAGGAACGGCAGTGAAACATGGACTGTTGGGAAATTGGAACAGAAGAGAACTCTAGCATTTGGGATGTGGCACTACAGAAGAATGTTGAAAATTAGTTGGAGTGATGAAGTAAACAATGAATAGGATCTCCGCCGAATTGGCGAGCAAAGGAATATTTGGAAATCACTGACAATAAGAAGAGTCAGGACGGTAGGACATCTGTTTAGACTTCAGAGAATATCTTCCATGGTAATACAGGGAGCTGTACTGGATAAAAAGTGTAAAGGCAGACAAAGATTCGAATACAACTAGCAAACAATTGAGGACGTAGGTTGCGAGTGCTACTCGAAGATGAAAAGGTTGCCGCAGGAGAGGAAAATCGTGGCGGGCAGTATCAAACCAGTCAGAAGATTGATGTCTGACAAAAGAAGTTACTGATGACGGCTGTTGCTTGCTCACGCCTCGTCGTGGAGCAGTGAAGCAGTCACGGTGTGGGGAGCAGACACAGAGGCATGAGGCAGCATCGCCGTGGGAATCGCCACGGCACGGGGGCGAGTTAATAATAATAGCTGGTCACGGATAACAAGTAAATGGGCGTAATGGTGTTGTTGTTGTTGTTGTTGTTGTTGCGGTCTTCAGTCCTGAGACTGGTTTGATGCAGCTCCCCATGCTGCTCTATCCTGTGCAAGCTTCTTCATCTCCCAGTACCTACAGCAGCCTACATCCTTCTGAATCTAATTAGTGTATTCATCTCTTGGTCTCCCTCTACGATTTTTACCCTCCACGCTGCCCTCCAACACTAAATTGGTGATCCCCTGATGCCTCAGAACGTATCTTACCAAGCGATCCCTTCTTCTAGTCAAGTTGTGCCACAAACTCCTCTGCCACCCCCCCCCCCTCCAATTCTGTTCAATACCTCCTCATTAGTTACGTGATCTACCTATCTAATCTTCAACATTCTTCTGTAGCACCACATTTCGAAAGCTTCAATTATCTTCTTTTCCAAACTATTTATCGTCCATGTTTCACTTCCATACATGGCTACACTCCATACAAATACTTTCATAAACGACTCCCTGACACTTAAATCTATACTTGATGTTAACAAATTTCTCTTCTTCAGAAACTCCTTCCTTGCCATTACCAGTCTACATTTTATACCCTCTCTACTTCGACCATCATCAGTTATTTTGCTCCTTAAATAGCAAAACTCCCTTACTTCTTTAAGTGTCTCATTTCCTAATCTAATTCCCTCAGCATCAGGTGTTGATATCGTCGACAAAATCAACAAATTTATCATTGAAATAAATTATCAAAATAATGTATATACTGAAACAATTTTGTAAATATTCGAAATTTGGACAAGCCAGACCTTATGTGAATGATTACCCAGACGTTATTGCATTCCGACAGAAAGGACGAGCACCTTAGGAGCCAAAGGATTTTGAAATATTAAAAAAAAATAATAGGGAAATTTGATGTAACAGCGAAGTTAAGGTCCCAGTAGGGTTGGAGTCCTTTCTCGTTTTTTAAATTTTCTAATTCTTTCAAAACCAGATACTTTTAAGAAAATGTTTACGTTGGGGTATAAGAGGCGTTTAGGCCACATCTCTGGCAACGTTTGTTACATTTTGTTGCTATGTTTTAATGCACGGTATAGGAAGATTTTGTTACAGGAGGCTAGTGAGTGGGAGGGATTACAAAGCAGACTCGTAGCTTGAGCACGGCCAGGAGAGAGACAGTCGGCATTCACCTACTACGCTGGGCGCCATGCAGCGAATCTTTTATGAATTATACACTGTTTAAAAATTAGTATACAATTCCAACCGTTCAACCGTACCTGCGATGAGAACTATTTCAATGTCACTCACTTCATCAGGAAAAATTATTAAAAATTTTAGTTACTATAGCTGCGTCTTGATGGAATGGATGGTCCAAGCACAAATGCTCAATAAAAACAAAATGGCAGGCGCCAAACTGCTAAGATACACTACTACCTATTAAAATTGCTACACCACGAACATGTGTTACAGAACGAAATCTAACCGACAGGGAGAAGATGCTTTTATATGCAAATGATTAGCTTTTCAGAGCATTCACACAAGGTTGCCGTCGGTGGCGACACTTACAACCTGCTGACATGAGGAAAGTTTCCAACCGATTTCTCATACACAAACAGCAGTTGACCGGCGTTGCCTGGTGATACGTTGTTGTGATTCCTCGTGTAAGGAGGAAAAATGCGTACCATCACGTTTCCGACTTTGATAAAGGTCGAATTGTAGCCTACAGCGATTGCGGTTTATCGTATCGCTACATTGCTGCTCGCGTTGGTCGAGATCCAATGACTGTTGGCAGAATATGGAATCGGTGGGTTCAGGAGGGTAATACGGAACGCCGTGCTGGATCCCTACGGCCTCGTATCACTATCAGTCGAGACGACAGGCATCTTATCCGTATGGCGTAACGGATCGTGCAGCCACGTCTCGATCCCTGAGTCAACAGATGGAGACGTTTTTCAAGACAACAATCATGTGCATGAACAGTTCAACGACTTTTGCAGCAGCATGGACTATCAACTCGGAGACCATGGCTGCGGTTACCTTTGACGTTGCATCACAGACAGGAGCGCCTGCGATGGTGTACTCAACGACGAACCTGGGAACACGAATGGCAAAACGTCATTTTTTCGGATGAATCCAGGTTTTGTTTACAGCATCATGATGATCGCATCCGTGTTTGGCGACATCGCGGTGAACGCACATTGGAAGCGTGGATTCGTCATCGCCATACTGGCGAATCACCCAGCGTGATGGTATGGGGTGCCATTGGTTACACGTCTCGGTCACCTCTTGTTCGCATTGAGCAGTGCACGTTACATTTCAGATGTGTTATGACCCCTGGCTCTACCCTTCATTCGATCCCTGCGAAACCCTACATTTCAGCAGGATAACGCACGACCGCATATTGCAGGTCCTGTGTGGGCCTTTCTGGATACAGAAAATATTCGACTGCTGCCCTGGCCAGCACATTCTCCAGATCTCTCACCAATTGAAAACGTCTGGTTAATGGTGGCCGAGCAACTGGCTCGTCACAATACGCCAGTCACTACTCTTGATGAACTGTACGATACGTGTTGAAGCTGCATGGACAGCTGTACCTGCACACGCCATCCAAGCTCTGTTTGACTCAATGCCCAGGCGTATCAAGGCCGTTATTACGGCCAGAGGTGGTTGATCTGGGTACTGATTTCTCAGGAGCTGTGCACCCACATTGCGTGAAAATGTAACCACATGTCAGTTCTAGTATAATATATTTGTCCAATGAATACCCGTTTATCATCTGCACTTCCTCTTGGGGTATCAATTTTAATGGCCAGTAGTGTCCCTCGCAGCTAGTCTACGATCTGTTTCGCAGGGGTAATACCCGAATCCGTGAAGGAAGAAACGAAAGAGTTTCTTGAAAAATTGCGTAGGGATGACGTCCGATGTTCACGGCAGTTTTCGATCGGTTTTCGGAGTGGGAAACACACGAAGTGGTGCGCAAAGTGCAACTCCACATAAAGATGGAAGTAAGTGACAATACTGCCACGACAACATACTCGTATTTGTGCGGTCTCATATTGATTCTAAGATGAACTGGGGCATTTTTGTATATTTTGTGATGCTCCGGGACTAATGATTAATGACCAGGAATCATGTTATGAATATTAACGATCTACTGGCTCTAGAAATCATGTCAATAGTTTTGCGATTAATGAAATAAAACAAAATTAGTTGGCATCCTAACATTTCACGGTTCTTATTATGCTTACTAGGGAACCATACGTACTTGCCCTCACTGATTTCATTCATGCTGACAGATGGTGTAAAGTATGGCTAGCACTTCAACTTTTGTCAACAGGAAGGTGTTACTATCAACCGTTTTCGAGAAAATTGAGTTTTAGTCATGCGTGTATATCTTGCTTTGCGGACGCTGGCAAGTAAGAGTCGTAGGGAAGTGATCAAGTACTTAGTTTCAGAAGCGCAAGGTTTCTGGATAGAATCTCGGTGCCGGTGCCTTTTTTTTATTCCCACATAACTCTAAATACACATTTATTACGATTGTCCAAATTATCAGTATTTAATTTTTCATATATTATTTGCTTAATATTTATCATGAAATGAAGGGAAACCAAATATTTTTGTAAGGACATTAGAAACAATTGAAAAAAAAATTAATCAAATCAGTATAGTCTTTTTATTGACGTTGTTGTACCTGCGTTTGTGAAACGTATGGAGCACGGCATGAATCAGGATGCTATTGATCGTAGGATCATGTCAGTTATACAGCACAAATAATGAACGTAGAGTTCTTGCAAGAGCATGATTTTTTCAATGTTTCTGCTGCAAAAGAGAAGCTTGGTTTACGTTCATAGATGGTTCTCGGTCATTGATTATGATGCAGGCAATTGATTATGTACGATTGTTTGAATGTTTATGTACTCTTCTCCTGAAGCTATTTCTCTGTCATGTTCCGAGCAATTTTGTAAACGCTTTATAAGGTTTCTCACCACCCTGTAAAAATTAAGGTCGCAGAGCTGCACCAACTTTGTAAGTAGGCTGTTTAGGTTTTTATGTTGGTAATGCCACGTAGCGCTCTGTATGAAAATCACTGGCTGTGCTGTGTGTAGTCTGTGGCTGGTTGATATTGTTGGAATATTCTCTATTGTAGTGTTGGGCAGTTGAATGTTAACTGCGCAACGCTACGCGCTGTTCACATCCAACCACCTATGCAACATCCCCTTAGAAAAATTAAGAATGACTGCTGGAAAACCTCTCGTTATTTTATTTTCAAACAGCTGATCAAAACTGAACGTATTCAGACATTTCTCTCTTTACTTATTCTGATCATCACTAAACTGACACACAATATTTTTAGCGCAGTGCAGTCTCACTTTCAATAATCTCTACAAAAGAGCACTGGCTAACAATAACCTAAACCTTACATGAATCACGTACCTCACAACAATCTTCGTTTCTCAAAATACTGCAACACAGCGAGCGCCAATACTGCCAGATATATATATATATATATCTCAGTTCATGGCATCCAGTCTTACAAATTTCCTTTTTCTGACGGACACACGTCCAGATCGACCACTCTCAAAACTCTTCCATCTCTCTCCCCACATCCACCACTCCTGGAGGCTCACCTCCAACTGCGCAACGCTACGCGTTGTTCACATCCAACTGCCTAACACTACCATAGTGAATATTCCAACAATGCAAACCAGCCACAGACTGCATACAGCACAGTCAGTAATTTTCATACAGAGCGCTACGTGGCGTTACCAACATAAAAACCTAAACAGCCTACTTGCAACTTTAATACTGTACACTGGCAGACTCTTGTATCTTGATAAATTTCGTCACACAAAACCAGGTTTTTTTGTCGTCCCCATGATCCTAGGTGCAAAAGAACTTGTTCTTATCTGACGCGCGGCTTCAAGACGTCAATTGGAAATTTCCTGTGTACTATTGTTGTGAGTTTGCCGGATGTGGAAGTTATCGTAACATTTTTGTATTTGTGTGCGTACTCACCAGGTTCTTTTTACACCCTTGGTCCAAACGACCAGTGGTCTCTTGTAAGTAAACGAATACCATACGTAGTAATTTCCTCACATAAAGTGACAGCATATAGTGCACCGTATAAATGTGTCACCATTCGCTGCACAAGAACCTTTGTTCCGCTTTCGGCGGGAGTTCGGTTGTAAGTTCATTAATATTGGCACCCTAGAACAAAAGCTCCCAAATTAATGTCGTACAGTCCATAAAAATTGTACTGTAGTTGATGTAAATGAATGACGTACTTTTTATGTCTGATGCCTGTTTCATCAGTGCTAGTCTGCTGATAACATTCTCGAACTTCCACGAAACGATCTCAGGTCCTCGGGGCAATTGTTTTAAGTTGTTCGTGCCCTATTCCATCTTGTTTTATACGTTCTTCCCATCTTTTCAAACCTTATGCTTTTGAAGCAAGAAGTTACCGTCTTACGGAGAGAGGCGAAACGTCATGGTCTGTCGCTAGATTGAGGACTCTAATATTGTAATACTGCGGAACGTAATCTCTGTCCATTTTCAATGGCTTCTCTTAGGCCTTGTAATCATCTGATGAGGACAAAGCGACATCTTCATTGTCTTCATACACATCATCTTCATCGATGTTTTGGTGGGCAGTTAGTTCTTCTTGCACCACAGATTTTTTCTCTGCTAGGATTTCAAAAATTCTGCGAAAAATTTCTTCTCCAGTTTCCAAGCGTTCTTGTGTGATTACTGCAGAAGTTTTTTTTACATGATCTTTCCTTTCGCCCTCCATCAACCGAAAGTTGTTTCTGGTGGTGAAAACGAATTACAGGATTACCATGAAAATTTGTTCATACGGTGAGTCGTACCGTACCTATAACGGAAAAAGTCTCATGGCGGTTTGAAGCTCACCTTCAGGAATACGGTTATAATGGTTAACTAACCGGCGATTGACAGAGGTCTGATCGGGTTGGCAGGTTTCCTGGCAATGTGGAGACAGTGTCTGACTTCGACGCAAAATTATTGAAGAAGAGAATTTTTGTTGTAATTCCTGGCGATTTCATCTCGCAATTTCAGAATTTATGAATTTTATGAATTATTGATGATGCAGAATTGATTGTAGTAATGAAAATATGGGTTATGAGATCACAACTCAAACAGATGTAGGTAGCAATGAGGACAATACTAATCAGTTATTAAGTAATAGCTGTTCTAAATTACATAAGATGAGCTTTGTCGGAGAAAGTACGGGTTATTAGTGGAGAAGATAATATATTTCATTAGGCTGATATGAGAATGTAGAGTGTGACAACAATGTGTTGGCCGGCCGGAGTGGCCGAGCGGTTCTAGGCACTACAGTCTGGAACCGCGCGACCGCTCCGGTCGCAGGTTCGAATCCTGCCTCGGGCATGGATGTGTGTGATGTCCCTAGGTTAGTTAGGTTTAAGTAGTTCTAAGTTCTAGGGGACTGATGACCACAGAAGTTAAGTCCCATTGTGCTCAGAGCCATTTGAACCATTTGATTTGAACAATGTGTTGACAAATAAGTGGTATTTGGTTGACGATAAGGACTTTTCACAAAAATCTGGAATAATGTATTGTACCATTAATAGGTCTTATGATTTATGAATGATGATGATGATGATGTTTGGTTCTTGGGGCCCTCAATTGTGCGGTTATCAACACCCGTACAAATTCCCAACATTTGCTCCTTCCAATCTCGACACTTTCATGAAATAAGATGAAATGATGAGGAGAACACAAACACCCAGTCATCTCGAGGCAGGTGGAAATCCCTGACCCCGCCGGGAATCGAACCCGGGACCCCGCACTCGGGAAGCGATAAAGCGACCGCGAGCTACGGACATGATTGAGGGACTGTTGCTATAGAGTAACTTAGGACAAATGAGTAATGTTAACAAAAATAGGAGTAATGAGACGCCTATGAAGGGAAATATTGGTAATGCGGATAGTAATGTTAATATGTCAGTTAATAATGTGTTACAATGGTGGAGTTCGTAAGTCTCAGAAAGTGAGGGGCGGTGTTGAAGTTAAGATCAATGGCAAACAAAATGTAATCAGTGGGTTTAATAAAATAGTGATAATAAACAATTAAAAAAATTCGATTAACACAAGCTGTATGTAGATTAATGTTACGTGAAATCAGATAGATGTCAACGAATTTTCATGAGTTAAAAAATGATTTGCCAAAAGGATTTCGCAGGTATCTGAAACTAACCAGTAAACAAACCAATGATGAGTTAAAACAAACTATGGAATATCTGCGAAATGAAATTAACGTGCGAACTGATCATCTGATCAATCTTGTGACCAATTAAGAAAGGAAATTAAAAATAAAATGGCCGAAATATGTTAATGTCTAGGAACTTGGATACAAAAACTGACGAATTAAATACTGAGCAAGAAACGTTAGGAGACGTTATTTGTGATAAAAATAAAGTACAAGAATATGAGGATGAAACGGGAGTCAGGATAAGGGTTATGGACTAATGTCAGACAAAGGTGTCGTAAATGAAAATATGAGAACAGAGTTCTTTAAAGTAGAAGCAGAGGTTAAAAATGTGGAAAAATGAGTTGAAAAAGATAAACTCAGTAATATTAATAGGTAAGTAATCGAAAATGAATTTATTATTGTGCAAAAGGGAAGCAGTAATGGAATAATTGCAAATACAGGTAATATGGATGAGGAGTACATAAATAAATGGACTTGAGAGGAAAATAATACTGTTTGTGACATCGTAAACCAGAACAATGACTGTAAAATCTGCAATATAAAGTGTAACTTTATGTGCTCGAACATTCATATTAGTGATGTAGTTTATACTCATATAGGTCATGCATCAGGTTGTGATGAAAATAAAGCATTACTGAAATTATTGAGAAAGTATCAGAAAATATTTTCTGAAAATTGGGTTATTTGGAAAGAATACGGTCACTGGTTTTAAGTGCAAGAGCATAGCCCTTTCAAATTACTGCTTCTGGTCATGTCATAGTAGCGCGAGAAGCTGTAGATGATAACAACATACAGTTGTTTAAATTGCTGTAAGTGTGCCTATTAACTAAGCTTTTATGGTGCAGTAATTTTGATGTTTTGATAATATGGTGTGGCGTTGACCACGAATAGTGCTTGTATAACACGTATAAAGTAAGTAGCGTGAGTGCACAGAGCATGAACTGTTGCAATCAGATGGATGCATAATACCTGTTTGAAGGCGTGGCTAATGGTGTGCGGGGTGACGACTGCCAGCCACCAGCTGCGGCGGTAATGTGATTGCCGCAGAACTTGACAGAGCGGCTGGTGAACGACGCTTTGCTGTCGGGTATGCAGCGGGTCGTAAAACAACACTTAATGACTACAGAGTTACTTGGTACTTACTTCCATGTAAACACAGCTGACATTATTACGGAGCCATCACCAGCACAGTGCCTTGTTGACAATTTGCATCGATGGCTTCGAATGATCTGTGTCACCCTCGAACCCTGTCAGCTGTTACTTACTGAAATCGGAAATCATCGAACAAAGCTATGGTTTTCCAGTCGTCCAGTGTACAACCCATTGGTCACGAGCCCGCTTCAGGGGATCTCATGCTGTTAGCAAGGGCACTCACGTCGACTGATTTCTGCCCTAGCCCATTAAACATCACATTTCACCACATCGTCCTATACGTTCGTTATGCGTTCCTCATTGATTTCTGCGGTTATTTCACCCAGTGTTGCTTGTCTGTTAGAAGTGACAACTCTACGCAAACACCGTTGCTCTCGGTCATTAAGTGAAGGCCTTAGGCCAGTGCGTTCTCCGTGGTGAGAAGTAATGCTTATTTGGTATTCTCGGCACTCTCTTGCAACTGTGGGTCTCGGAATATTGAATTCCCTAACGATTTCCTAAACTCAACGTCCCATGCTTCTGACTCCAACCACCACTGCGCATTCTAAGTCTGTTAATCCACGTTGTGTTGCTATTAACACGTCAGAAACCTTTTGAGATGAGTCACCTGAGTACAAATGACAGCTCTGTCACTGCACTGTCCTTCTGCATCGTTGTTGAGGAACGCGAAGTCCATGATCTCCAAATAGCCGAGTATAACCATTTCCAGTAAATGATAGATTCATTTGTACCAGAGGGCCTAATTCATTCCATGGTAACACAGCCCACGTCATTATGGAGCCATCACCAGCACAGTGCCTTGTTGACAATTTGCATCGATAGCGTCGAATGATATGTGTCACCCTCGAACCCTACCATCAGCTGTTACCAACTGAAATCGGAAATCATCAAATAAAGCTATGGTTTTCCAGTCGTCCAGTGTCCAGTGTTAGCAAGGGCACTCACGTCGACTGTAAGTGCGTAAGTATTACTACAGCGATCTATATATGTGCAAATCGATATCCAGTGATTTTCGTCACCTCAGTGTATAATACCTAGGAGTAACCAGCCATTGTGATCGAAACTGGAATGACTATCTAGAGTGAAAGCATATTCCGGGATGGCTGAGAATCATCTGGAGGAATATTAAGGAAACTACATACAGTGCAGAGCGATCGTTTAGTTGGTGCGAATACTGTGGTTGATGCGACATGAACGATGGTTTATTTTGTCCCATTGTGATATCGGTGCATACCGTCTGGCGATCAAGAAAGCTTTCTAATTAATGTAACGGTATTGCTGAAAGAATCATCAAGAATATGCTACAAAAAACACTTAAAATACAAAGAATACAATCTATAATGCATAGATGGGAAATCAGTCAAGGGATTAATGCTGCGGATGTTCGAACAACTCTCAGATCGAATTGTCTGTATCAAACAAACACCCGCAAGGTTAGTCTGCATGTCACCCAAGAGTTTTCAGACAACAATTTGGGAGGCATTACTTTTCAGAATGCCGTCGTTTTTGAGGGGAGACGAATTTGCTCCTTCTGGATCGCACAGCAAAATTTGTGTTTAAGGGAAAGTGATTTGCTAACTCATCGACATGTCCCACTTGTGTATTTTACAGTTTTTTCTTGTGTCATATATAGCCACGTAATGCTAAGTAAAATGAAATGTTACTAAACGCTAGGTTTTATGAATGAAATACTTTTAGGGAGTGGGAGGGCTGTTAGTGCCTATTTGTAGTAGACAATGTGGGGAAATGCTGCACCACACAACAGTACTCCGATGGGGGACTCGCAGGTGTAGTGTAGGTCATCTTCTTTACATGCAGTTGTCACTTAGAAGCTATAGCGTACAATTCTGTTCCGTCTTTGGAACGCGATGTAAGTAATGAGCTTGTTTACAAAATATCTGTTTTCTGTTAATACGTCAGTGTCAGCCTCATTCTTTGCACTGGAATCAGTGGGGAAATAATATTTTTTCAATTGCCAGTCATGATTTTATTTTCTAAATATGGACTACTTAGTGATAGTATATGTATTATATATACTGTGTGAATCAAACTAAATAGTGCATGGATCGAGTAAATTGATGTCAAATAAAATTACAATACAGTATAAAAGTGAGATGGAATGTTAATAATGATATCTCATTTCTGGAAGTATTACAGTTATAAGATTATTACAGTGTGTTTAAGACCAATGTCTGGCTGATACAAAGTAAGGCTTACCTGTTGCTGCTGTTGATCGGTGGGATGTCAGTTTTGTTTATATTGTTATGGGTGTTGCTGGTAGGCATGATAGGGACCGGTAGATGACATATGTCAGCCATGTGTGACCTATATATACAAGCAGCCACTTTATGACTGTGAGTCACAAATTATAAAAATTAAGGTAAATGTGGATCACAGATTATAGCCATTAAGAAATTTATCTGTGCCAGTCAGTAGCATAACATCCCCTTGCATTTCTAACTGCCCAGCTATATTAGATGGAAGGGAGGGGTGACCATGTAAGTGAGTTGATGATGGGGACAGGTTGGCCATACTGGGTCATAAATTATAATAGTTAAGATAAAGGTGAGACAGCCATGTTATGAATGTGGATTAAGTCATAGCCATTAAGATAATAAATCTGACTGAAGTAAAAGTTAGGAGCATACATGGCCCTTTGTTTATTTAAGGTTCAAAAAATAGGCCAAGCCAAGGAGAACGATCGGTACACTGTTCCAGAACGTAATTTGCTCCACAATTCACATTTATAGTATTTGTCAACCTAGAAAAATTGTTTGATAACTTCACATGGTACCGTATGTTCGAAATTCTGAGCAAAATTTGTGAAGGTGTAGGGTGAGATAGGTAAAATACAGTGATCTTAAGAAGTGGTAACAATAAGATGGGAAGACTAAGAACGATGTGTTCAGATTAAAAATATTGTAAGACAGGCATCCAGTCTTTTGCCCCTTGTGTTCGATGTATGTATGCATTGAAAAGCAGTGACAGGAATAAAAGAAAGGTTCAGGAGACGAATTAAAATTTCAGGTCATTGGATACCGATGATAAGATATGCTAACATTGCTATCCTCAGTGTAAGCAACAAAGAATTACAGGTACAAAATATGAACAGAAAGTAAAGTGAAGCAAAACTAAGGTAATGAGGAGTACTGGAAATGATATTAACGATGAACTTAACATCAATATTGTTTATCAGAAAATAAATTAAGTTAAGGAATTCTGACAAATTGGAAGCAAAACACTTGTAACACATAATGGATAAAACAGAGAGGGCCTAAAAAGCATATAGGTTCTAAAACTTCCTGGCAGATTAAAACTGTGTGCCGGACGGAGACTCGAACTCGGCACCTTTGCCTTTCGCGGGCAAGTGCTCTACCAACTGAGCTACCCAAGCACGACTGCCAGCGAAAGGCAAAGGTCCCGAGTTCGAGTCTCGGTCCGGCACACAGTTTTAATCTGCCAGGAAGTTTCATATCACCACACACTCCGCTGCAGAGTGAAAATCTCATTCTGGGTATATAGGTTTTACTTTTTTGCCATGTGGTATACACACTCCCACTCACTTACTCACAAACACTCACTCCACATACACACACACACACACACACACACACACACATGCACACACACTCAAGCATGCATGTGTGTGTGTGTGTGTGTGTGTGTGTGTGTGTGTGTGTGTGTGTGTGTGTGTGATTTAAAAGTGGCGTAACGATTAGCAATGAGTCAGCAGTGGAATCAGTCAACTGATTCTGATAAAGTGATATATCAGTTTTTGAGCATACAATGTGATCACATAGTTTCTCTGGTGAATGAAGCAAGTGATAAGCTTCGTTTGATTTATAGGATAATGGGAAAATTTAGTTTCTCTGAAGAGGAGGTTTCTTAAAAATTTCTTGTCTGATGCATCATAGAATGTTGCTGTGGTGCACTGAAACATTTGTCTTTAATTTTCCTCCTTTTACGTATATTTTATTAGAAATAACGTTGACAAGAAAATAAGGATTTTTATATTGGCTTAAAGTGTAGTAATAATTAACATAAAACAAGAATTTACATGCATCATATAAGTTAGAATTTTAGAGAATATACTACGATCAGACTGTCTCATTAAGATAGAGAACCATCTTCGTGTAGTGAATTTCTTTCAGTAAAAATAAAATATTCTTTATAAAGTATATCATATACAGGGCGAGCATTAGTAACACCGACAAATTGCAGGGACGAATTCCTGGCTGGAAACGAAGGAAAACAGGGTCTTATGTACATGTGTATGGAAAACCATCGTTGTTACAGTAAATGACACTGCCGAATGACAGTTCCTCTTACCAAGTGCTGTGTGTTTACTGTATGTAGGAAGCAGTATCATTGACGCAGCACACTGTAAGCAGCAGAATGATTCGGTACTCATATCGGGAACAAGCCGAGGTGATGTTTGTGTACTGCCAAGCTGATGGGAATAGTCGAAGGGCAGCACGGTTATACTAAATCAAGTACTCTCGCAGACACCAACCCACTACGCAACATTTCAAGCCCCTCTTGGGCGTTTGTGTGATAATAGGTCCTTCCAAACGGACGAACGTGCATGGAGGCAGTGGGCTGTGCATAAGCACCCGATTTGGAGGACCGGCTTCTACAGGATATTGAGTCAAACACAAGTACAAGCTCCAGGAAAGTGGCCCACTAACTTGGTGTAAGCCAGAGTACGACTATGTGTATCCTGTGTGACGACTCCTATTATCTCTATCACCTGCAACCCAGTGGAGATTTCTTTGGACATTATAACTAATATGTCTCAAGAAGATAAAACTTGCTTGCTCTATATAGAAATGGATTTAGATTTTGTAATTCAGTTGTAAATATCAGATTTCTGGGTGAAAATTACCAGTTGATTTTTTGATAAGGTTGAATTTTGAAGTAACTTGTTGTCAGCTGAGGACACTACAGCAACATTATTGTAATGAAACAGGTCAGCTACTTTGTAAGACATTTTCATTAAAAGGGAAGTGTTTGGGACATTTGGTTGTTGTGACTTTGAACATGTGTTTCCGACAGGGGAGATATTTGATTGAAGTTGGTTATTGGTTTTGTTGACTTCATTTTTAATTTGTTAGTATTCGCAAGTGCCAATTTATGACCATTATTATAAGCATTCGTTTTAATTATGTGGATTTCATGAAGCAAATGATTGGCTTCTTAAGGAACATTAGGTGCACTGTGTACTGAATATTTATAAGAGATTATTTTACGCTGCGTGTAGTGGCAGAAATTGTTTTTAGCCACTGAAATTTATGGAGATTGTTTGATATTCAACAATACAAATTATCCTCTAGGCATTTCAGTGATAATGATAGCTGCGTTGTGTTACTAGTATATCTTTCATAATACCTGTTCTTTTGGATTATGTTGTTACGACGTGCAAGGAATATGTGTAAATTCGTTTGTTTAAAATATTAGAGAGCAGACCTGTTACATTGTTACCCACTGCCAAGCTATTACTTTTCATATACATTTAGTTATTAAATGCAAATTACTTATAAGAGTGCGCTGATATCAAGCGCTGTATAGGTATATAAACTTTAGGTAAACCTACGATGCCATAATTATTCTTGTCAACTAGCTGCTTCGCTGTATCTTCATTGCGATTGTGCCACAGTTCACTGATATTTATTTAACTTCATTTCTTGTACTTTGGAATTTGAGTAGTGTAATCGAAAGGGAAATACTGGCAACGGGTAATAAAGAATGTGACTGGTTGTTGGCTTTTCAGTACAACCTATACTTCAGATGAGCTGCAGGTTTCTGTCTATACATCATCGATAAATTATTGAATTTAAAAAGAACGCTAGCAATACGAGATAATGTTGTTGTTGTTGTTGTGGTCTTCAGTCCTGAGACTGGTTTGATGCAGCTCTCCATGCTACTCTGTCCTGTGCAAGCTTCTTCATCTCCCAGTACCTACTGCAACCTACATCCTTCTGAATCTGCTTAGTTTATTCATCTCTTGGTCTCCCTCTACGATTTTTACCCTCCATGCTGCCCTCCAATGCTAAATTTGTGATCCCTTGATGCCTCAAAACATGTCCTACCAACCGATCCCTTCTTCTAGTCAAGTTGTGCCACAAACTTCTCTTCTCCCCAATCCTAATCAATACCTCCTCATTAGTTACGTGATCTACCCACCTTATCTTCAGCATTCTTCTGTAGCACCACATTTCGAAAGCTTCTATTCTCTTCTTGTCCAAACTGGTTATCGTCCATGTTTCACTTCCATACATGGCTACACCCCATACAAATACTTTCAGATACGAGATAATAGTATTCATAAATTATCTTAGAGATTACCTTAAAAACTAGTTTCGATTCTTGTTCGGTTTGCGGTCCGCATGTATTGTCCTAACCGAACGGTTCAGGGCCACAGTTTTCAACTTTTTTCTCGTTTAAAAATGTGTGATTATTCTGTATACATCCCGTCCTGTGTAGGAAATGGGCAAATACGTCTCCAAGATGAGGAAATGTAACGTAATAAAAGGAGAATGATTTGGAAAATTATTCCTACTGCCACATGAGCAGCTCTGGTGTGAATTGTTGTCCTCCTAAATGAGAACTTACAGTGGTTACTCGTTGGTGTCACACGTGAGAAGACTACCGACAAGACTTAGCAGGTCGCTCAATATTGCAGCTTCATCCGGGGAATAGGCTATTAGCAAGTAATAACCTCGCGGAAACTTTGACGCAACGTGTTACGAGGAGCTCGTTGCTCGCAAGTTCCCCACACCGCCGCCACAGCGCATGCATCGCTTGTTGCGCTGCAAGATGCTTGTGGCCCGGCTGTGCGGACTCTATTTAAAGATGACACTATTTTACAGGGTACTGTAAAATAGCGTAGGAGTGAAATGTCTTCTAGTTATTATCAGTTATTAGACTTTATAGTTATTCTCAAGCTCAAGTTGAAATGTATTAAAATCTCCGACGTGCCTAAATGACATACAATTGTCAAAATAAAATATATCTGATTTTGTAAATCAGTCGTCGTATTACAGCGATAACATATCAGAGATACATAATAAGGCTGACACTGTACACACCGAATAAACCTTAACAAACTGCAATGCATATTCGACAGCCAATAAATTTCTGTGTAGCTACCTTTGCATTTGTTCTGACAAATGGTAATGTCAGGTAATATCAGCACACACTCCCCTGCAGAGTGAAAATCTCATTCTGAAAATATCCTCCAGGCTGTGGCTAAGCCATGTCTCCGCTATATCCTTCCTTCCAGGGGTGCTATCCTAAGGTTCGCAGAAGAGCTTCTGTGAAGTTTGGAAGGTAGGAGACGATGTGCTGGCGGAATTAAAGCTGTGAGGACGGGTCGCGAGTCGTGCTTGGGTAGCTCAGATGGTAAAGCACTTGCCCGCGACAGGCAAAGGTTCCGAGTTCGAGTCTCGGTAGTTTGATAGTTTGGTAGTTTTCACACTTGTGTGGTTTTTGGAATTTGAATTATTATACTCTTCTTGGACTCTGAGGGTGTTTCGCCTGTGTCATACATCTTGCTCACCAGATGGAAGACTTTTGTCATGGTTGGCTCTCGCGAGGCTATCGTCATCTCCAGCGTTATGTTGTCTACTCGCAGAGCGTTGTTGCGACTTAAGTCTTTCAGAGCTTTGCCAAAATCTTCAAGCAGTATCTTATCTCCTTTCTCATCTACATCTACGTGCTCTTCCATTTCCATAATACTGCCCTCAACTACATCTCCCTCCATATACTCATTCCACCCCTCTGCTTTCATTTCTTTGCTTAGGACTGAAAATAAAAATGAATGAAAGTTATAGAAGAGAGGGATGAGTATTGTCAATATGTATGATGCAGTCGCATATGCGGCGAGTACAGTAAATTTACTATGAAATAACATCACAGTGCCATGGAGAAAGAATTTAATGACATAGGTGACAATGAAAGAGCATAAAATTACAACGATCGACAGATGGGATTCATTGTTCTGTACGTCAAGAAGCAGTTTGTGCTAAATTTGCAGATACGAAGCACGAGAAGAAACTGGTGGTACAAATAGTAAAATTCTTGAACTTGCATGCATTATTCCTCTGTCGGTTGTAACTGAACCAAAAGTATGGAAACTATGTTTATATACGCCTCAAAAGTACGTTGGGTAAGTCAAGGGGCATGCCTGGAACGATTTTTGGAATTAAAACTCCCCGCTGTTGAATATACGAAGAAAAAAGGAGTGCAGTAACAAAAATTAGAACATCCAGAATTGACTGCACAAATCACATTTTAAGTGGACTTCATTTCACATTGTCGACACTGAGACACTGCAAAGTCAGCAACAAGTTCTTTATAATTTCTTGGGAATACATATAAAAGAAAATGGTGTTATAGAAAGGTCACACTCTGGCTGACGCAGTCCAGCTCCCTACGCTCATTGGCATTTATAAAAAGCAGGGTTTGATGAATTCCTTGTGAACTTGAGTGAATTACTAGGATAATTTCCTTAACGTTTTGAAGACACTTCCAATCTTAGATAGTACTAGATAAAAATTGTTATATCTTCACAGTGCCAAAAATAATTAAATAATATGGAAAATTTTGTTTGTTTTTATATATGTTGGTAGGAAACTGAAACATAAAACAAAGTCGTATGCAGTGCACTAGCATTGCCATTTAAATGTGGCGTGTTCGCAGTTTTCCCTCCTCCCCCTCCTTGCACTGAGACAGTGTGGTGTGGTGGGGAAGGAAATGTGCAACCTAAGCTGAGCTCGTGCAAAGACACAGCTCGTGAATCGAGCACTTGGACACCCCTGGTCTACAATTTCTTGGGGTGTACGTAATCAAACCTTCTAGGTTAATGCCCTCAAGAAATACCGTAAAAAATATTAGGGGCAGTTGTAAAATGTAGTTTCACAGTAAACGCTGATATGACCCCAGTAATCTACACCATATGTTAAAGTAAATGAAACTTCCCAACTTAAAGATATGCTGGGGTTAATAAACACGGTAGCTTTTAGAAAGACATGTCTGTGTTCACTTTCCCTAGCACAACTGGAGGCAACATGCTTACCTTACGTCTTCTAAAGATGTCCTGTAGTCGTTGTACCAGTAGGTTTCTTCTCTGTCGGTCGCGAGCTCTGACGCTTGTGCCAGAAATAGCGCATAATAATGGGACAAGTGGGTCACATTACGTTAGGATGCCAACAAATTTTCTTTTATTTCATTAACTGCAGAATGAGTAAAACGATTTCTAGAGCCGGTCTATTGTTAATACTCACAACAAGATTCCCAGTCATTAATCATTAATTCTCAAGTTTAAATACACTCCTGGAAATGGAAAAAAGAACACATTGACACCGGCGTGTCAGACCCACCATACTTGCTCCGGACACTGCGAGAGGGCTGTACAAGCAATGATCACACGCACGGCACAGCGGACACACCAGGAACCGCGGCGTTGGCCGTCGAATGGCGCTAGCTGCGCAGCATTTGTGCACCGCCGCCGTCAGTGTCAGCCAGTTTGCCGTGGCATACGGAGCTCCATCGCAGTCTTTAACACTGGTAGCATGCCGCGACAGCGTGGACGTGAACCGTATGTGCAGTTGACGGACTTTGAGCGAGGGCGTATAGTGGGCATGCGGGAGGCCGGGTGGACGTACCGCCGAATTGCTCAACACGTGGGGCGTGAGGTCTCCACAGTACATCGATGTTGTCGCCAGTGGTCGGCGGAAGGTGCACGTGCCCGTCGACCTGGGACCGGACCGCAGCGACGCACGGATGCACGCCAAGACTGTAGGATCCTACGCAGTGCCGTAGGGGACCGCACCGCCACTTCCCAGCAAATTAGGGACACTGTTGCTCCTGGGGTATCGGCGAGGACCATTCGCAACCGTCTCCATGAAGCTGGACTACGCTCCCGCACACCGTTAGGCCGTCTTCCGCTCACGCCCCAACATCGTGCAGCCCGCCTCCAGTGGTGTCGCGACAGGCGTGAATGGAGGGACGAATGGAGACGTGTCGTCTTCAGCGATGAGAGTCGCTTCTGCCTTGGTGCCAATGATGGTCGTATGCGTGTTTGGCGCCGTGCAGGTGAGCGCCACAATCAGGACTGCATACGACCGAGGCACACAGGGCCAACACCCGGCATCATGGTGTGGGGAGCGATCTCCTACACTGGCCGTACACCACTGGTGATCGTCGAGGGGACACTGAATAGTGCACGGTACATCCAAACCGTCATCGAACCCATCGTTCTACCATTCCTAGACCGGCAAGGGAACTTGCTGTTCCAACAGGACAATGCACGTCCTTATGTATCCCGTGCCACCCAACGTGCTCTAGAAGGTGTAAGTCAACTACCCTGGCCAGCAAGATCTCCGGATCTGTCCCCCATTGAGCATGTTTGGGACTGGATGAAGCGTCGTCTCACGCGGTCTGCACGTCCAGCACGAACGCTGGTCCAACTGAGGCGCCAGGTGGAAATGGCATGGCAAGCCGTTCCACAGGACTACATCCAGCATCTCTACGATCGTCTCCATGGGAGAATAGCAGCCTGCATTGCTGCGAAAGGTGGATATACACTGTACTAGTGCCGACATTGTGCATGCTCTGTTGCCTGTGTCTATGTGCCTGTGGTTCTGTCAGTGTGATCATGTGATGTATCTGACCGCAGGAATGTGTCAATAAAGTTTCCCCTTCCTGGGACAATGAATTCACGGTGTTCTTATTTCAATTTCCAGGAGTGTATATACATTATTTTAACAATATAGTTCAGTGATAAACGATTTTGTAAACATTTACGACATCATTATGCCGATTTATCTGTGTTCTTTGACCAGTTTCAGAATGATATGCTGATCCTCCAGTTATTGGTGTCGTTCTGCTGTTGTTGGCACCCTCTCTCTATTCCTCTCGTACCATAATAAAAACATTGGACACATTCAAACTAAATATGTTCCTGAAAAGCCAAAATTACAAAATCATAAATTGTATGAATGGCTAATAGATTAAACGCTATAACTGAAGTAGTAATTATAAAATAATTATTACTCCAATGGTCCAAATGAATCTATCATTGACTGGAAATGGTTATATGCGGCTATTTGGAGACCATGGACCTTATGTTCCTCAACAACGATGCAATTTTTATGAGTGGCAATGCGGCATGTCAGCAGGCCACAGTCATTTTCTGTTGGTTTGAAGAACATTCTGGGCCGTTAGAGCCAATGATATGGGTACTCAAATCGCCCGACATGACTCCCATACACGATTTAAGGGACATAATCGAGAGGTCAGTTTCGCAATTATGGACGGCTATGGAGGTAGTATGTCTCAGTATTTCTGCAGGAGACTTCCACAGGCTTGTTGAGCCCATGGCGCGTCGAGCTGCTGCACTTCGCTGGGAAAAACGAGGTCCGACAGGATATGAGGAGATACCCAATGACTTACGTCACATCAGTGTGTAGCTGTTGCTGCTTCCACCAGCAGTGCAATCGTACTGCACAGGATTTATTTTACTGTGTAGGTGCAGTACATTACATTCGTCTATATCCATCCTCTATACCAGTCGTTGGCCCTCTGCAATTACCTACTGTCTTCTGGTGCTGCTGTACACTATGGCATCACCTACGAACAAATTACACCTGCTTCTAACACATACTCCACAAGCTCCTGTACATTGCATGGTGGAGGGTACATCACAACAGTATAATCGATTTGTCTCTCCAATTCCTCTCCCACATACTGATAGAGGAAAAAATGATTATCTGTATGCCTCTATACATGCCCTAATCACATCATCTTGTCAGTTATTCTATGGTTTCACAATCTTCTTTGAATAAAGTTTCCATAATTTTACCCAAGAGCATTTTGCGAGAAATAAGGAGGAGGAGGAGGAGGAGGAGGAGGAGGAGGAGGAAGAGGAAGCGGAGGAGATTAGCATTTGACGTCGATAACGAAGTCATCAGAGACGGAGCACGATCTCGGCTTAGGGAAGGATGGGAAAGGAAATCGGACGTGCCCTTTCAAAGGAACGATCCCAATATTTGCCTGAAGCGATACAGGAAAATCATGGTAAACCTAAATCATTGTGGCTGGGCGCTGGTTTCAGCCGTCGTCCTCCTGAATGTATGTCCCGTGGTCTAACCACTGAGCCACCTCGTTCGGTGCGAGAAATAAACCATCTTCCTCCCAAGGATTCTTAGAGCTTTTATGTTACATTTTTCGAAAGGGCGTACCAACCTGTTACGATCCTAGCATCTTCATGGAGTGGAACCTCGGATACTATCCACTGGATTATATGTTGATGCCACTGCTTCGCAAGTCAGCCACAAGCAATCACATAACGCGATTTCATCAGTAATAGATTTATATAAATCAAATATTTTGTGGGCGAATGACATTTTTTTTAGATTTCTCCAATGGATCTGAGCCAGGCTACTGCCTTTTCCCTACGTTTTGTTTTATGTATCATTCCACTTTAGGTCTCTATGGATGCTTACTCCTAGGTTTTCTACGGTAGTTGCTGTTTCCATCAACACTGTAACGGAATAGTATTGGGTTTCTTCTCCACGCTCAATATTTTATATTTGTTACCACCCAATGTCGACTCTTAGACTGTGTTACTATCTTCGGTTCTCTGTAAGTTACTACATTCTACTGGCAATCCTATCTTTTTCTTATAGACAACTGAATCATCTACACTCAACTTTTACATATTATTAGAAGCAGCCCGCATGTGTTACTTACACAAACCGGTAGTCCACTTCAAAATACTTACTTGTACCATAAAAACTTAGCGGTATGTATTAAAGCCTGTTTTATATTCTAGCTTGCCAGCTATATTGCATCATTCTGGAGTGAAGTGACACATACTGCAATAGCCACACGTATTTGGAACATTTTTGAGGATTGTGGTCCCGCACAGGGATCACTGACAAACTGGTGATGTGTTCTGATTGCTCCTTGGGGATACACACACCTATCTAAACGACGGTTGCATTGCATGTATGCTCCATAAAGCTTTTCCCAGACTAAGTCAACGTTAAAATCAGATTTGACCATATGATGCGCGCTGGATAGCACTTTCTTCATTTAACCACCGTCATACTTGCGTATTACGATAAGAAACTTATGTCTGCTTCCCTCATGCAGGTAAGAATGCTTTCTCAAAGTTTCGCACCATATTCGCATTAAATTATTGTGATAGCTTTTTCGCAAAACCTGTAGGGCATGTCTACATTAGTTCTGGGGTGCTGGGATACACATCGCACTTAGCTATTAATAGCTCCCAGCCACAGTAGCGCAGTCAACTGTGCTACAAAGTGCTGGGCTGTGGTTCAGAAGGCCCCAGTTTATGATCCCACATCAGTCAGTCACAGGAGTTGCATGTGTCAATTCTTTCAGCTCTGTTAATGTTTGTTTGTGTATGGACAGATACTGCAATTAATAATCATAGAAGTATTCTTTAGTCTACAGGTTTTAGAGACTAGGCAAACTGCTTTCCAGCTTGTACATGCATACTATGTTATCCTTATAACGCCAGTGGACACACTGCAAAACACTGTACAAGATACTGCTTACTTTTATGAAAAATGCCTAGCACCATCGCAGGACTATAAATTACAGCTTAATACTATGATCTTGATTCAGGAATACATGTATCAGGATACTCATTTTACTAAGCTTTGAAGCTCCTCTCGATGTTCTTCCGTCTTTACAATTTAAAAATAGCATTATTTTGAAAGTCAGCCTTAGCAAACACAATTAGTTCATTTTTATATCTGCCCAGACATGTTTCGACACCTGTGTGTCATCTTCTGTGGGTCAAATTTTTATTTCTAAAAATTATATTCCTGAGTGAACTGCACTATTGTACACCGGTTTTTATTTCTTATTTTATAGCATTAAAACCAGTGTATAATAACTCAGTTCGGTTAGCTATGTAATTTTAAGAAATAAAAATTTGACGCACGGAAGATGACACATAGGTGTGTTTGCATAAGGCTGATTTTCAAAACAACCCAATGTATCAGGATATTTTTGTATGATGGATCGTAAGTCTCTATAAAAGGGCCAAAGTATCATGAAAACTAATGATTATCACTATTTGCCGAGTAGTACCACGGTTTATTACCAGAACAATTATGAGATGCACCAAATGTTATTAAAAAGACATTGCATACACTACACTTGCAAATGTATACTGACGCCCATTACCCCAGTAGTGCAATATGTGAACCACGTTTGTTGTTCAACTGCTATAGAACAATCAGGCTAAAACTGTAGCGCTACATATGTGTTTCATACTCAAAATCATTCATAGGGAATGGTCTAAATCTGTTCAACACACGCTGTTTCTTCCTTTCAGGACCTGTGGAATAACAGTGTCAGTAGGAACCAATAATACTTCAGTAACATTCATATTTGACAGTACTGTGGGTGACAGTTTCCTGAAGAGAGAAAGATATATTTAATTTGAGAGTACTGTAGGCAACAATTTCCTTGTGTGAGAAAAACTGAAACATAAGACCTCCGTATAATACAGAACTAGAACTATTGAAAGAGGGAACATAGATTACAAAATTTTCTCATTCTTGATTGTCTGGAATGTTTGCTTGTACAGCAGTCAACTTTTATTTTTTCTTATCACCCTTCTCAACAAATTTAAAAATTCTATTAAATACAACACAGCAACCGTTCTTTAAGCTATCCACAAATTTACACCACATGCATGTGGTTGTCACATACTTCAGCAGCGTTGCTCCCTGTAGCAAGAATGGTAATTTGGCCTTGACGCCCTGTCTTTAGAATGTTTCGTCTTTCCTCCATTAAAATACAGATACGTGATGTCATTACTTATGTCAAAGCCCCGTAGTGATATTATTAATGTGGGGACTGCAAAGAATTCCAGAATATGAATGTAGGCAATGAATTATAGTAGTTATTTAACGGAGTCAGATATTCTCCATGCAATACACGCTGATACGGCGTCGGGTCAGTCCGGTACTAGCTGTGCAGAGTGAAAACTGCCTCTGATGTGCAGTTTCCACACCGCAAAGCACTTGTTAACAGATGATAGCGAACTGTTTAGTTCAGACCGAATAGTTTAAAATAACTCCCTATGATGAAGAAAGTGGTGTCTTTATCATGTGGAAGATTATCTGCAGTTTCACGTTTTTTAATGCTGATCAATTTTTTTTTCGAGGGGTCGCAATCTAATCATATTAAGAACCCACCTATCAAGGTACAATTCTATCTTGATGTAGACTGTTATATGAGATACGAGTATATCACTTGCATGGGGGCTTAATTAAATAATAATGCAAATAATTTTTGCCGCTGTTTGTCCGGTTACGAAGTCTCGTAACTGGTTGGCCCAGACTAGTATTAGTACGCAATCTGACTGCATAGAATAACATCACAGAATGAAAGGAAATTTCCGTTAACACAAATGATTAATTAAGCCCCCAGCAACTACAAAAGCTACGAAACAACAAAGCACAAGTGTAACTGTTCTGTGTGTGGAAGTGTGATTCAACATACACATCTGGCACGGTTCTTCCTCAATACAAGATATTTTAAACACCATTTACAATGAAGTAATTAAATAAAACAGAAATCTTATAATTTAACATAGAAACCAGAATTACAGTCTAATATATGAACACAAGCCAGATGCTTTGTTGACTGAACCTGTGACCAAGAGGCATTGTTATTTAGGAAATTTGAAATAAAAAATTTTTTTGTTACCTTCATATATATTGACGAAAAATAGACTGATCATTACAACATCTCCAATCGAACAGCATCTGCTGTCTTGGCCAACAGAACAACTGTACACGACATGCCCTCAACTAGTACCGCTATCGACATCATCTCAACAAGCACTGCTCGCGGCAACCTCAGAACTACTACTACCCACAGCAACTTCTGAACTACAACTGCTCCAGTGGAGGCGACGGAAAAATACTCTTTAGAGCAATCTCTGGCGTTGTGACTCAGTGTAGCCACCTTTCACACTTTACCAAAAACAGATATTTCCTTCAGGCATATAAAATTCTTCAGTATTTATTGCAAACTCTAGCATGATTTGTGAACGTGTACTTCTAATGCATTGTAAACGATGATGGATATCCAGAACATCTAATATCCAGAACATCTATTTATCTTCTACGGCTCTCAAATCCAGAGTAACGTTTACATCAATATTCTTATAGTAAACATCCTCAAATTCATCATTTATCGGCGTGTGACCACTTTCCGCTTGTATGTACAGTAAGAGCTTTGTGGAATATTGAGACCAGACACTTTTGGCAGTGGCTGATCACGGAAAAATAGACACAAAACCAAGGTTCCCACAATTTATTAAAAAAACAGTAATATTTTTATTTATTGTTTGAAATATTTTAAAGCTGTAGGATAACAAGATATTATTAGAAATTTATTTCAACAAATTTAAAAAAAAAAAACAAGATGTTCTGCTGAGATTTAACAAATGAGAGCTTTCTATTCATGAGTAGCCCATATACTGCCACCAATACTTAACGCACAGAAAGTACCATGACATTACCGAATCACTTTGAGTCCACCCCACTATAACGTGTGTCGGTACGACACGTGATGCTGGCCACACCAGTTATGCACGAAGGAGGCTCCAGAGGCTCCGCTCAGTGGCAAACATTCTTAGCACTCCTGCCGTTCCACGTTTCTGTCTCACTGCTTCCACGTGAAGAAATCACGGTCTGTACCATACAGTCACTTTTGAAACATAGGCAACTCATAAACTACTGTCCTGCCCTGTCTAGAGTCTCATCACCTAATCTGACTATCAAGAAGTAGCGGCTTTCCTGCTCACTGTACACGACTGCTCCAGTCATATGATACTCTCCGCTTCTATGCTCCAGCGAAGCTAATTCAAAGATGGTTCCAACCTTTGGCACATACTCCTCCCCTCAATCAAGGTCCATTGGTCAAAAAATTAAGCCGCGAGGCTGGAACGCGGCTTAATAAGACAGAGGTGAGCACATATGGCACTCCTCTTTTCAGGATCTCTCACAGGCCCTATAAATATCTCTGAATCTTAAACGGCCCGCTAGTCTGCACAACCTTTTAACTAGATGCCTAAACATTTGCAACAAAAATCTGAGGACCTATATGGTATGGGTTTGGGCGCTGTCTCTTATTTTTGTGCTGGGTCTGAAGTTGACGTGCACTCAAAATATTCCTCTTTGCCCTTTCCCACTGAACCGTCACTTGCTGTGGATTAATTTTTTCGATAAAAGGTTATTAATAGACAAGAGGTTGCTTAATGAGGTGGCAGTACTAAAGTTCAGAAGTAACCCTGCCGCAGCAGAATTGTGACTCATATTTTGTCGTGTTAAATGCAGCCACCATCCATGGGAATATATTATCCCCGTTTTCCATCCTTAAAGGTAGATTCATCCTTTCCACATACGAAAGATTAGCACACTAAGACGTTGCGGTTCCAAGTCTGACGCTGAGCCTATGCTAAACGTTTTAAATCCGTCTAATGCAAAACATAAAAGGTGCCTGTTGATTCATCCACCCTTCTTTTTGATTACGTATTTGTGCATATCAACTATGCGAGTGTTCATTGGTACATTTAACGACTGCTCACTGGTCCATATCGATATCCTTTTGCTACAGGCTAAGTATTTAGGTTTCATTGGTAATCATTGGAGTGAGTATCTCACTCAATCAATGCCTAGCGCATAGTGCTACTTCGTGAGCGTATTGTACTTGAAGGAAGGAAAAGAGGCAGTTGCACGAAAGCACTTATTCTGAGGCAGTCAGCCTCTCGTTGTCAGATGCGAACAGTCGTCAAGTGGGCTCCACATGTAGTGCAGAATTTAGTCGGCACTGAGAAGTTTTGCGCGGGAACTGTATGTTATTTTGAGTTTGTGCAAGCAGGCTGTGTTGAGCCAGAAGAGCTAGGTTGGCAATTGTTTGTATCAGGTAGGCTGTGTTCTGATAATTCTCTTGCCATCCTGTTGAAGAGAAGGATTGCATGTGATTGGCATTGGTGTTGAGAGGGGCTGCATATAAGCTTTGATAGGGGAAGCTATGTTTTTTAATTGATTTTGATAAGCACTTGTTGCACCTCTCTATGCAATCTGCCTGAGGTAATTTGTTACCGCTTTCCTCTTCTCACAGCTTGGTATTGTTTTCATTTGTCAAACAAATAGCAAATATTTTCTGTATTTTTCTTAATACCACCGATTCAGTAATCTACCCAAATCTGCGTGACATGTGAGAGATGCTACATGTTGTATTAGCATATGTGAAGATTCGTTGTAATAATTTTACCAATAACCACAAGTTTGTTTGATTTTTTCCAATTTATTGGTCAGGCTATTGTTTCCATCTCATGTTTTTTTCTGAACTCATAATCAAAAAGCATTTGTGATTAATGTTATTATGGATGTTTAACTTTTGAAATTAAACAGAAGAGAAACAGGAGTTGGTATAGAAGAGATATGGTGTAGAATGAGAATTTAAAAGAGTATGGAAGACTTAAGATCGAATAAGGCAGAAGGGACAGATAATATTCCAACAGAATTTCTAAATTCATTGGATGAAAGGCCAACAAAACGATTGTTCACGTTGGTATGTAGAATGTGTGAGTCTGGCGACATACCGTCTGACTTCTGGAATGCACTATCCACACAATTCCGAAGATTGTGCGAGACGACAAGTGCCCACAATCAGCATAACAGCTCACGCATCCAAGTATCTGACAAGAATAATACACAGGTGAATGGAAAAAAGAAAACTAAGGATGTGTTATATGATGGTAAGTTTGGGTGTAGGAAAGGTAAGGCACCAGAGAGGCATTTCTGGTGTTGCGGCTAATAACGGAAGCAAGTTTAAAAAAAAAACTCAATACACGTTCATAGGATTCGTCGGCTCAGAAAAAGCTTTCGATAATATCAGGTATGTACAAGTACCAAGAGGGAACAATTAGAATTGAAGACCAAGAACGAAGCTACTTCGAAGTAGCAATGACGGAAATAAAAGAAAGGTTCAAGGTTGGACCCAAAATTCGAGGTGAAAGGATTTCAACAATAAGATTTGCTGATGACATTGCTATCCTCAGTGAAAGTAAGAAGAATTACAGGATGGAATGAATAGTCTAATGAGTACAGAATATGGACTGAGAATAAATCGAAGAAAGACGAAAGTAACGAGAAGTAGCGAAATGAGAACAATGAGAAACTTTACATCAGGACTGGTAATCATGGATTAGATGATGTTAAGGAATTCTGCTACCTAGGCAGCAAAATAGCTCTTGACGGGAGGAGCAAGCAGGACGTAATAGGCATATTAGCACTGCCAAAAATGACATTCTTGCCCAGAGAAGCCAACTAGTATCAAACATAAACCTCAATTTGAGGAAGAAATTTCTGATAATGTACGTTTTGAGCACTGTACTGAATGGTAGTGAGACATGGACTGTGGGAAAACCAGAACAAAAGAGAATCAAAGCATTTGAGTTGTTGTGCTACAGAAGAATGTTGAAAATTGGTAGGCTGATAAGGTAAGGAATGAGGAGGTTATCCGCAGAATCGATGAGGAAAGGAGTATATAGAAAACACTGACAAGAAGAAGAGACAAGATGACAGGACAATTGTTAAGGCATCAGCACTCCTCAGTATTTGAGTATGCCATTTCTTTCTACATTGATTCTCCTTCTTTTAGAAAGAAAGTCTTCATAGGTCCAAAACGTTCTGTATGAATAATATGTGGTGCTCACTCGCGTTCATCTTGTGGATGTCATCCACTTTGTTAAGGAGTTAAGCAGTTTGACTACTGTTTCGCAGTATATTTACTCTCTCGTGAAGTCTCTCAAACTGTGATAATAGGTGAAAGAGACAGAGTTAGATCAAAGACTTCTAAAGGCTGTTGTGAAAGTGTATGAAACTAATAACACGACAGTAAGGATTGGGACTAGGTAGACAGAATAATTTGAAGTGAATGTGGGTCTATGGCAGGGATGCGGGCTATCCCCGGCCCCTTTAAGCAGCATCTAGCAGCAGTCCCGTAGATTTGGCATATAAATGCCATGTTGTGGGAGTGACAGTACAGGACCTCATGATATTTAGTCGCCATTTTGCAGATGATCATATGGTACTAGC
This sequence comes from Schistocerca americana, assembly GCF_021461395.2. Taxonomy (NCBI): domain Eukaryota; kingdom Metazoa; phylum Arthropoda; class Insecta; order Orthoptera; family Acrididae; genus Schistocerca; species Schistocerca americana. The sequence continues at coordinate 206,899,098 of NC_060122.1, read as the reverse complement.
AGAAGATGAACAAGATCTGAGCTATATGATAAGAAAGCTTAAAGTGGATTACAATAACGCTGGTCCGTAGATGAAAATGAAGAAGTGTGAGTGCTTCGATGCTGGAATGGAAAAAGTAAATAATTTGGAGGTAGATGGAGAACTCATTGTAGGTGTGTAAAAGGCAAAATATGTTTGGATATTATTTAATAAACAGAGCAATGATGAACTGACTGGTAGGATTAATAAAAGGCGAGTTGGAACAAGGGCAATGGACTCTATACTGTGGAAGAAAAAAATAAGAACAACTAAGAAGAGACTGTGTAAGGCTACAGTCCAGAGTGTAGTTTTTTACAGAGCAAGGGCCTGGAGCGTTAGAAAAAAGATACGAAAAAGAGAAAAATTGCTTTCCACTGAGATGGATTACTTAAGACGAAGCTTAAGCTGTACTAGGATGGGTAGGATAAGAAATGACGTAATCCGACAAAGGATTAAAATTAATAGGTCTATCAGTGATGGCATCCAAAAGAAAAACAGCTAATGTGGTTTGGCCACCTGAACAGAGTGAATGATGACAGGACACGAAATAGGATGATATAACGGATACCACCCGAGCGGAAGAAAAGAAGCGGTCCACGACGCAACTAGCAAAGTGATGTGGAGGAGGCAATGAAAACTAGGAATATGAATGTCCAGGAAATTCAAGGCTAGAGAAGATGGCGACTGGGGAGGGAGAATTGGCGTCAGTCGCAGATAATACCAAAGAAGAAGAAGGAGAAGTGAAGCCTGTTATAAATAATCCACTGCAGTTCAAAACGAAAAATGGTGTACATAATTCCAGTAGCAGAGGTAAAAATGACATTCATTACTCCATATGAAGGTTCTCTTTAGCGCAGAAAAGGGGGTGCACAACTCAATGGGTCACTTACCTAGTGACATAAAAGTCTGAAAGACCAAAGTAAAATTTGAAAGCAAAGTGAAAAAGTTTCTCCATGATAACTCCTCCTATTCCGGAGAAGAAGTTCTATTATTGTGCTGTGTAAAGGTGATGGACAGGAATTATTAACTCACATCTGTAGATTAAAAGAAAAAACTCAGCATGTAGCCATATTTACATATTAATTCATTTGAATGTGAAATCAGCATGAAACAAACTTAAACGTCAGTTTTCATCGTTATTAAATTGTGATATGTGTTTATTTCTGCTCCACGGTACCCTTAAAGTCCACCATCGGTTTTAAGACTGTCCGTCCGACCATTAGACTATCTAAACTGAACTACCCATATACCATACGTCATGTCTAATTGTCCACTGGAGGACCTGCCAGTATAAAAGCAGGCGGAAGAGTATTCTGCTGTCAATAGAGAAGCGATAATCGCAGAATGAGTCGGTCAAGATAGCCCAGTGACTCCGAATGTTTACTAGTTACTTGATATCACCTGAGTAATAAATACATCAGCGACATTTGAAAGCGGCTAAAGCTACTCAAGTCGACAGTTGGTGATGTGACTGTGAAGTGTGAATGCGAAGGAAGAACCATAGCTACGCTAAGACAAGGTAAGCTTGAGGTGTTCGGGGACGATCGAGCATTGCATTGAACGATTGTGAAAATCCCGTGAAATCAGCAGAAGGAATGACTCGGGCGATCCAAAGGGCTACCAACTGTTCATTTAGTACAATGATTGTGAGTATGGAACTAATGGTCGAACAGCTCCTCATAAATTAAACATTTATGTAGTCAACGGTAAATGACACTTTGGAAGACGTAGGATCAAATAAGGCAGAAGGGATAGACAACATTCCTTCAGAATTCATAAACTCATCTGAGGAAATGGCAAGAAAACTACTGTTCACGTTGGTGCATAGAATGCATGAGACTTTCGGAAGAAAATCATCGACACAATTCCATGATAGCAAGAGCCGACAAGGCAAGGTGTGGTGTCACCGCCAGACACCACACTTGCTAGGTGGTAGCCTTTAAATCGGCCGCGGTCCATTAGTATACGTCGGACCCGCGTGTCGCCACTATCAGTGATTGCAGACCGAGCGCCGCCACACGGCAAGTCTAGTGTAGAGAGACTCCCTAGCACTCGCCCCAGTTGTACAGCCGACTTTTCTAGCGATGGTTCACTGTCTACATACGCTCTCATTTGCAGAGACGACAGTTTAGCATAGACTTCAGCTACGTCATTTGCTACGACCTAGCAAGGCGCCATATTCTTCAAGAATGTATTCTGAACTGATAATATTGTGAATCATGTACCGTCAAGAGCGACGTTCATTATTAATGGATTAAAGTTAAGTATCAAACTAATTACGTCCGCTTTCTGAATTCTAATTCCTTGTCATATTCCATACCTCACGACAGTATAGTTCTTCCCTCCTCACGCCAGCCTGCGTGAGCTAAAACTCGTGTATTTCGTCCTCCAATAGTAACACGGTGTTGGCTCTTCTGCCAACACAACACAACACAAGAGATGAGGAGGTTCTCCGCATAATTGGGAAGGAAAGGAATATACGGGGAACACTGACAAGAATAAGGGGCAGGTGGTAGAATATCTATTACAACATTACGGAATAACATCCATGGTGCTAGAGGGAGCAGCAGAGGGTGGATGTTGTGGAGGAAGACAGATACTGGAATATATCCATCAAATAACTGTGGACGTAATTTGCAAGGGCTACTCTGAGATGAAGAAGTTGGCACAGAGAGGAATTCGTATCGGGCTGCATCAAACCAGTCAGAAGACTGATGACTCTAAAAACTAGTTTCTGGGGTCGGCTGTTGGTTGGCGAGGTCTCCTCACGTAGCAGTGCAGCAGCCACGGTGAGGGGAGGAGTCGCAGGGGCAGGCGGCGGCAGCGCCGTGTGAGGCGCCGCAGGGCGTGGCTGCCGCCGGGTCGCTGACCAGCGCGCGCCGTCGCCGTCAGTGTCGTCAGGGCCCGCCCCGCTCCCGCTCCTCTAGTGGCGGGGCCATACTAGTGGCCGTGTTCACTGCAAGCATACTTCGATACCGGTATACATCACGTTGCCGCGTAAAAGGGCACGGAAAACTTTCGACCACTCTGTTCAATTTCCTGATGTGCTGAGGAAGCCGAGCACTTTCGTGAACGAGCGTCTGACTCTACGCAAAATAAGGGAATGGAAACTGAACAGCCTTATGTGAACCACTTCTACTCCTCTATTCCCCCATGCTCCTTCGCATCCCATTCCCTATCCACCACCCTGTCGCCCTCCGTGTCCACCATCGCTTCCACCTCCGCCCATAGTTCCGCCCCTCCTCTCATGTCTTCACCCCTTCCTCATCCTCCCTCTTCGCTCCTCAGTGAAGAACAATGTCCTTTATCAGAACTTGTTGTTGTTGTTCTGGTCTTCAGTCCTGAGATTAGTTTGGTGCAGCTCTCCATGCTACTCCATCCTGTGCAAGCTTCTTCATCTCCCAGTACCTACTGGAACCTACATCTTTCTGAATCTGCTTAGTGTATTCATCTCTTGGTCTCCCTCTACGATTTTTACCCTCCACGCTGCCCTCCAGTACCAAACTGGTGATCCCTTGATGCCTCAGAACATGTCCTACCAACCCCTCCTTCTAGTCAAGTTGTGCCACAAACTCCTCTTACCCCAATCCTATTCAATGCCTCCTCATTAGTTATGTGATCTACCCATCTAATCTTCAGCATTCTTCTGTAGCACCACATTTCGAAAGCTTCTGTTCTCTTCTTGTCTAAACTATTTATCGTCCACGTTTCACTTCCATACATGGCTACAATCCATACAAATACTTTCAGAAACGACTTCCTGACACTTAAATCTATACTCGATGTTAACAAATCAGAACTTAACGTCTCTTAATTTGAGGAAGAAATTTGTGAGAATATACGTTTCGAGCACAGCACTGTGCGGGAGTGAATCAAATATTGTGACAAAACCGGAAAAGGCAACTGGCGTTTTAAATTATGGTTCTGCACAAGGGCGCTGAGAATTAGGTTGATAAGAGACGATCTGAGATTATCCGCAGAATCGCCCAGGAGGTAAGCATGAAGAAAACTTTGGCAAGAAGAAGGGATAGGATGATACGACTTATTTTAAGAGATTGAAGAATGTGTATGCCTAGATCTGTAGTTGAGATCGTTAAGTCACAAAAATGAGACACAGCAGGTGAAATATAACTTCATTAATCACAAAGTGCGGACGAAACGTCTCGTAATTATTTTCACCTTCAGAAAACCAAGTGTAAAAGGTAGCACAAAGAAGGAGCGTTACCAGCTGTGTACTTAACATAGACTACTCAGAGTTATGTCTTCTCAACGGACACAACTGGCAACGCTCTTTACCCTACATATTACTCAGAGAAGTCTGCTGATGCAATAGCTCCATACTTAACAATCATATACAACCGTTCGCTCGACGTAAGATCCGTACCCAAAGACTGGAAAGTTGCACAGGTCACACCAATATTCAAGAAAGATAGTAAGAGTAATCCACTAAATTACTGGCCCATATCGTTAACGTCGATATGGAGCAGGATTTTAGAACATATATTGCGTTCGAATATTATGGATTACCTCGAAGAAAACGGTCTATTGACACACAGTCAACATGGGTTTAGAAAACATCGTTCCTGTGAAACACAACTAGCTTTTAATTCACATGAAGTGCCGAGCGCTATTGACAAGGGATTTCAGATCGAATCCGTATTCCTGGATTTCCGGAAGGCTTTTGACACTGTACCACACAAGCGGCTGGTAGTAAAATTGCGTGCGTATAGAATATTGTCTAAGTTATGTCACTGGATTTGCGATTTCCTGTCAGAGAGGTCACAGTTCGTAGTAATTGACGGAAAGTCATCGAGTGAAACAGAAGTGCTTTCAGCCGTTCCCCAAGATAGTGTTATAGGCCCTTTTCTGTTCCTTATCTATATAAACGATTTGGGAGACATTCTGAGCAGCCGTCGTCGGTTTTTGCAGATGACGCTGTCGTTTATCGACTAATAAATTCATCAGAAGATCAAAACCAACTGCAAAACGATTTAGAAAAGATATCCGAGTGGTGCAAAAATTGGCGGTTGACACTAAATAACGAAAAGTGTGAGGTCATCCACATGAGTGCTAAAAGGAACTCGTTAAAATTCGATTGCACGATAAATCAGTCTAATCTAAAGGCCGTAAATTCAATTAAATACCTTGGAATTACAATTACGAGCAACTTAAATTGGAAGGAACACACAGAAAATGTTGTGGGGAAGGCTAACCAAAGACTGCGTTTCATTGACAGGACACTTAGAAAATGTAAGAGACCTACTAAGGAGACTGCCTACACTACGCTTGTCCGTCGTCTTTTAGAATAATGCTAAGCCGTGTGGGGTCCTTACCAGCTAGGACTCACGGAGTACATCGAAAAAGTTCAAAGAAAGGCAGCATGTTTTCTATTATCGCGGAATCTGGGAGAGAGTGTCACAGAAATGATACACGATTTGGCTGGACATCATTAAAAGAAAGGCGTTTTTCGTTGCGACGGAATCTTCTCACGAAATTCCAATCACCAACTTTCTCCTTCGAATGTGAAAATATTTTGTTGACACCGACCTACATAGGGATGAAACGATCACCACGATAAAATAAGGGAAATCAGAGGTCGTACGGAAAGATATACGTGTTCATTCTTTCCACACGTTATACGAGATTGGAATAATAGAGAATTGTGTACGTGGTTCGATGAAGCCTGTGCCAGGCACTTAAATGTGATTTGCAGAGTATCCATGTAGATGTAGATGTCATCTCGTGTTACATACGCGAATGGTAATGCTCTTGTCCTTGTCCTACTTTTACACTTTGATTTCGTAACATGAAAATAATTCCCAAACGCGTCATGCACACTTGGCGATCAATAAAGTCATTCTCCAGCAGCTGTAACACTTTTTAACCTGACTACAGATCTACGCTTATTTACTAGAATGGTCGCTAGTCTCCTCCGTGATACTCGTCGGAACAGAAATTAAAATATTAAAAAAGAAACAAAAAATGAAAAAAGACATTCGGCACACGTAAAACTCTGAATTTTCGGGAGGACTGTCGCTTCTTACTTTGCAAGTGGCTTCGTAATCGCCTTCGTAAGGCTGAGTGCACTCAATTCGATGCCTGCCATAAATAAATAAGAATAAATAAATAACATAAAATAGAAAAATAGAATCACAAGCACCCGTGATCTAGGGGTAGCGTCTTTTATTAGTAATCAAACGTTCTCGGTCCCAGGTTCAAAACCTACGACCGCTTACACAGGGTGTGGCAGAACCGACTAAGTGGTTTTAAGGAGTAATAAAAAGTAAATCTGGGTGCATAGAGAAAAAATTTTTCTATTTTCTAAATTAGTACAGTATACCATTTTAAATTCATTTAGTTTTGAAACTAATGCCCGTAAGATGGCTGCCGTTAGCATCAATACATTGTTGTAGACGATCCCTGAAGTTTCGAGCAGCTCTTGCACACATATCACGGCGTATGGTATTCACTTCGTCAATAACCCTCTCTTTCAACTCTGGTAGGGTGTGAGGGCGGCTCTTGAAAACCTTTTCCTTCAGATATCCCCAAAGAAAGTAGCCAGAAATGCTGAAATCTGGCGACCGCGCAGGCCACCCAACATCACCCCTCAAAGAGACGAGGCGTCCCGGAAACATTTCTCTCAAAACACCAAGTGAAATTCGAGTTGTGTGATCAGTAGCTCTATCCAGTTGGAACCACATGTCCCCCAATCCATGTTCTTCAAAAAGCTCGTCCATTCTGGGTTGAAAAAAAATTTGCTCCACTGAAACATAACGTCTGGAATTTACTGTCACTGTCACTCCTTCTTCGTCAAAAAAGTAAGGGCCTACCACGCCAATTTGTGATATGGCACACCACACTGTCGCTTCAGGAGAATGTTGCGGCCTTTCATGAATAATTCGGGGACTATTTTCAGCCGAGTAGTGGTTGTTTTGCTTATTCATGCACCCACTAAGATGAAAATTTGTCTTGTCACTACTGAAGAAAGCTGCATTCGAAGGGATCAAAAAATGGTTCAAATGGCTCTGAGCACTATGGGACTTAACATCTGAGGTCGTCAGTCCCCTAGAACTTAGAACTTCTTAAACCTAACTAACCTAAGGACAGCACACACATCTATGCGCGAGGCAGGATTCGAACCTGCGACCGTAGCGGTCGCGCGGTTACAGACTGAAGCGCCTAGAACCGCTCGGTCACACAGGCTGGCGCTCGGAGGGACCTGAGTAAGCATTTTCTCACACAGGTTTTGACGGTTGGCGTAGTCTACTGGGCGTAATTCTTGAGCAATCATTATTTTGAAAGGATGGAACTTCAAATCGCATGGTGGAATCCTTCTCAAACTTCAGTCTGAAACCCCCAATGCAGCAGCATGTCGTCGAGCAGAACGCTGCGGCTATTGTTGAGCTGCTGTTCCCACCCGCTGTACATTTTCTGGCGTTCTGATGGATCTGCGTCGGCCATGTCTATCGATTCTTAGTGTGCTACCGGTTTCCTCCAACTGCCGGACCCAGGACCGAATTGTGTTTGCATTAGGAACGCCATTGTTGCGTGGAAGACTGAACTGTCGCCGAAAAGCTCGTTGTGTAGCGTTCACAGATCTGCTGTTTTCATAGTAAGCGCGAACGGCAAAACCACGATGTGCACCGGTCCAGACCATGGGTGGCTACTGAAATGGGGTCAACGACTGAACAAAGGCACACCACGTGCAACTGCCTACCCCCGCCACAGCCCCAGCAGTAATCGACAGAAACTGCTTAGTCGGTTCTGCCGTACCTTGTACTTTGATTAACAATCAATATTGGAGGCCGAAGCCTTCCAGCATAAGAAGCCACCCTCATTCTCCCAATGGCCTTGTCAAAGAGGGCGGAAGAGTGGGCAGAGGTTAAGGGCACTCTCTCATCCTTGGTGGGGGAAACGCCCCTAAAGACCGAAGAATCAGCAATGATCAACGGCATGAGGATGCAGAAGGCAACGGAAACCACTGCATTAAAAACACATAACGTGTATCCACGGGATATGCGGTCTGTAATTGAAAAAGTGTCATGATGGTCTCTCCATTGGCAAAAGATTCCGGAATAGTCCATCATTCGAATCTCTGGAAGGGGACTGCCAAAGGGGTGGTGACCATGAGGAATAGCATACATAACTGACGAAAGGATAACGTTCTACGAGTCGGGACGTGAAAAGTCGGAAGCTAGAAAATATAAAAAGCAAAACACAAACGCTCAATCTAGATAGAGATGGGGGTCAGTTAAGTGAAAAGGAAGGGAGGCAAGGATTTCTGGTCAGATTAGAATAGGGTAACATTAACAGCAGCAGGAAGCGGTATATCTACTGAGAGTAGGATTTGTTATGAATAGATACGTAAGTCAGAGAGTGTGTCTTACTGTGAACAGTTCAGTGACAGGGTTGTTCTTACCAGAATCGACTGCGAACCAACAGCGACAACGATAGTTCAGGCATACAAGTCGAAGTCGCAAGCTGAAGATGAAGAGATAGAGAAGCATATGAGGATACTGAAAAGGTAGAAGGTAGTACAGTATGTAAAAGGAGATGAAAATCTAATAGTCACGGGGGTTGGAGCGCAATTGTAGGGGAAGGAGTAGAAGAAAGTAAAGAAGAATTACATGAGCTGCTGAATGGAATGAACAGTCTAATGACTGCAGATTACGGACCCAGAGCGAATTCGACGAAAGACGAAAGTAATGAGAAGTATCAGAAATGAGAACAGCGAGAAACTTTATGTCAGCATTGACTGTCACGTTGTAGATGAACGTAAGACATTATCCTACCCAGGCAGCAAGGAGGACACCAAAAGCAGAGTATCACTGGCAAGAAGTGCATTCCTGGCAGGGGAACTACTAGTACCAAACATAAGCCTTAATTTGAGGCAGAAATTTCTGAAAGTGTGCATTTAGAGCATCGCACTGTATGGTAGTGAAACATGGACTGTTGGAAAACGGAAGAGAAGAGGATCGATGCGTTTGAGAAGTGATGCTATAGATGAATGTTGAAAATGAAGTGGATTGATAAGGTAAGGAATGTGGAGGTTCTGCCCAGAATCAGAGAGGAAAGAAAATGGTTCAAATGGCTCTGAGCACTATGGGACTCAACTGCTGAGGTCATTAGTCCCCTAGAACTTAGAACTAGTTAAACCTAACTAACCTAATGACATCACAAACATCCATGCCCGAGGCAGGATTCGAACCTGCGACCGTAGCGGTCTTGCGGTTTCAGACTGCAGCGCCTTTAACCGCACGGCCACTTCGGCCGGCCAGAGAGGAAAGGAATATATGAAACACTCTGACAAGAAGAAGGGCAAGGATGATGGGACATCTGCTAAAACAACAGAATAATTTTCATGACACTAGAGGCAAAAATGTGTAGAGAAATACGGATTGGTATACATTCAGCAAATAATTGAGGATGTAGGATGCAAGTGGTACTCTCTTAGATGAATAGGTTGGCACAGAAGAGGAATTCGTGGCGTCGCATCAAACCAGACTGGGACTCAAAAAGATCACTCCTTGGAATCGAACCTATTTCGACCGCCTGGAACAAAAGAAGATTAGCCTTTCACTCCCCGTTGATGGTTAGGTGGTTATTTACGAGGAATTTTTGTTTCTTCTATTAATGGTCGTACAAAAAATAAAATGACAAATATCGATATAACTGACAGCAGGCTAGAAAATCATCACATTCACTCAACGAAAGAAACCGACTGGATTTGTTGGGATACAATTCTACTTGTTCCTCTTCCAGCAGCAATCTTCCGTAGTTCGATTGCGGAAGGTAACGTTCCAGGACATTGGAAAAACTTGCAAGCAATTCATGATTTCAAGAAAAATCATCAAACAGACGCTTACAACTGCAGGTCTACACGCATTAAAAAAAGTTTTGCATCACCTCGGTTCCGAGAGTTCCGGAACCTGTACAGAAAACTGGAATAGAGATCAACATAAGCATCATTTCCTCCCATTTTATTGCTCATGAAAACCACACTCTGCATGTTGTACCACCATACCACGAGACCTTCAGAGGTGGTGGTCCAGATTGCTGTACACACCGGTAACTCTAATACCCAGTAGCATGTCCTCTTCCATTGATGCATGCCTGAATTCGTCGTGGCATACTATCCACAAGTTCATCAAGGCACTGTTCGTCCAGATTGTACCACTCCGCAACGGGGATTCGGGGTAGATCCCTCAGAGTGGTTGGTGGGTAACGTCGTTCATAAAAACCCTTTCAAACCTATCCCAGGCAGGTTCGACAGGCTTCATGTCTGCAGAACATGCTGGCCACTCTAGTCGTTGTACTGAAGAAAGTCAGTCACAAGTTGTGCACGATGGGGGCGCGAATTGTTGTCCGTGAAGACGAATGCCTCGCCAATATGCAACCGATATGGTTGCACTATCGGTCGGAGAATGGAATTCCCGTGTCGTACAGCCGTTACGGCGAATTCCATGACCACGCACGAAAAGCATTATTCAACAAGGTGGCGTTGCTGTCAGGATTGCTGTCAGGATACCTCCGAGCCAAAATCCGTAGGTAGCGGTCATCCACTGCAGTAGCAGCCCTTGGGTGACCTGAGCGAGGCATGACGTTGACAGTTCCTGTCTCACTCTACCTTCACCATGTCCAAACAACGTCGGTTTGGCTCACTCCGAGACGCCTGGACACTTCCCTTGTTGAGAGCCCTTGCTGGCGCGAAGTATCAATGCGGACGGGTTCGAACCGCGGTATTGAGCGTCTAAACATGATGTAACTACAGACAACAAGAGCTGTGTACCTCCTTCCTTGTGGAATGACTGGAACTGATCGGCTGTCGGGCCCCCTCAATCTAATAGGCGCTGCTCATGCATGGTTGTTTACATGTTTGGCCGGGTTTAGTGACGTCTCTGAATAGTCAGAGGGACTGTGTCTGTGATACAATATCCAAAGTCAATGACTCTCTTCAGGAGTTCTAGGAACTGGGATGATGCAAAACTTTTTTTTATGTGTATATATCGATAAAGTCGGTATATTGTTCAATTTCGGAACTCTTTGAGGACTGCGTATAAAGACCTCGCTGGAGGCTTAAAATCTGGTCTGTACAAATCATCGTTTCCGCAAACAACGATCGTGTGGAATTCATGTCGTTCCCTCCGTCGACGAGATCCAGAAGCGAGCAGATACCGGCTCCCAAGTCGCTGCATTGTTCCTTACTCCCGGAAGGTGCTTGAAGCATCGTCGCGTAATGTATAGAATGCAAGCGGTCAGAATATCAGACCAGCTGTGTGTTTAGATTTAGGAGTTTCCCGTAAATACAAACAGTATGCCGTTCAGAATGGATATAAATCTTCAGACTAACAGTAAGTTTGTGCCTCCCATAAGGGAGTGTTGTAGGGTCACTACTTTTTCAATACACATCAATAACCTAGTGAATAACGTAGGAAATTCCAATAAACTTTTCGGGATACTGCTCCTGTATACAGAGAACTCGGAACACTAAGACATCATGCACAGGATCGACACTTGATGGGGAGATCAGCTGTTGACCTTCAACATAAAGAAATGTGACGTACTTCGCATAAATTAGACGCATTATTGTACGAGCCGTCGAACAAAGAGGGGAAGCAATTATATGCGTAAAATACCTGGAAATAGGGGTATTTAAAGTGGAACGACAACATAAAATCGCCGGTTAAGGCAGATAACAGACAGATTCATTGCAAGAATTTTCAGGAAATGTAATTCATCAACATGGGAGGTAGCTTTCATAAACCACGCTTGACCAACATGTCAATATTGCTCGTCAGTCCTGGATCCGCACCAGAAAGGACAGATGGAGAAAAAAGAGAAGATCATAGGAAGATTTCTTGTTGTCCGTCTTGACTGCTTTAATTTATTTTTAGATGACTGTATCGGTTACACGATTAACACATCCAACTTATCAACAAAATTTACATGCTACTTCATAGATCTGAGGATGGTTTACAGCGAAACGAAAACTGTCGTTTCAGAAAGTTAACGAAGTCAAGATGGATAGTAGTAAAACTGTTTTACTAACAGTTATAGCGAATTTTCTCCAAGGAATTATGTCAGTTTTCGCGATGCATCTAAAAAACGGCAGCACGTTTAGTGACTGCTTCATTTAAAAGAGCAAAAGTATCGAGGAAATGCTCTCCCAACTCCAGTGACATACAGTTAATGCAAGACGAGGAGGAGGAGGAGAAGGAGGACGAGAGTAGTGCCTAACCTCCCATCGACAGCGAGGTCATTATAGACAGAGCACAAGCCTGGATTAGGGAAGGACGGAGAAGGAAAGCGGCGTTGCTCTATCGAAGGAACCATCCTGGTATTTAGAGAAACCACGGAAAATGTAAATCAGGATGGTCGGAGGCCGGTTTGAATCGTCGTCCTCTCGAATGCGAGTCAGCGTACTAACCACTTAGTTATCTTGCTTGTTCGGTTAGTGCAATGTCTGTATTTGACAGTGTCTGAATTGTTCGATGCAAATGTCCTTCAGACATGCATGCATCCGAATTAATTTATGAATTGCATAAGCAAATTGCGACATCAGCTGTATGTTTTACTGTAGACAGATGAAAATTTGTGCCAATCTGGGAATCGAACCTGGATTTCCCGCTTAACCATTTTGGCTAAGGCTGCTCGGACCGATCCAAACATCCATATGTCATTGTGTGTACGTCGCGTAGTGCTCGAACAATGTTCGTGTGATTACCACATACGGAGAGATAGTGGTTTTGTCGTCAAACTGTCTTACGTTGGCATGAACTGCAGTTAGTGATCGAATACATTCGATAATTCCAATAGCAGATTCTACAACAGAAGTGCTCTGGTGTTAAAATTCCAATAGCGTATAGCTCTAATAGAGTTAATGACTCTTCGTTCTAGATTTATCTCGCGAAAAGACTATGAACATGAAGCTAGAGGGTCTCGAGCTTACTCAGTCTGCCAAAAATACAGGGTGTCCCAAAAAGAATTGGTCGTGCGGTAGCGTTCTCTCTTCCCACGCCCGGGTTCCCGGGTTCGATTCCCGGCGGGGTGAGGGATTTTCTCTGCCTCGTGATGGCTGGGTGTTGTGTGCAGTCCTTAGGTTAGTTAGGTTTAAGTAGTTCTAAGTTCTAGGGGACTGATGACCATAGATGTTAAGTCCCATAGTGCAAAGAGTCATTTGAACCAAAAAGAATGGCCCGATTTTAACTTGTAATGATATTGAGACAAATGTCACTAGGTAACTGAAACATTGCTAAATGTAATCGCCATGGTCTAGAGTTTCAAAAAAAATCTGCTAGATGTCGCTACGAGCGCTGACCGGGAGCGTGCAGCCAGTCTCGCGCAATATGGCGTCTGCGCAACAGAAGGCGTATTGTGTTATTGAATTTAGTCGTACTTAATCAGCGATCGCAGTTCTGCGGGCGTTTCATGTTCGATTTCGTGCTAAACCACCGTCACCAAAGAACATTCGACGATGGTATACACAGTTTGAAGAAACACGGTGCCTCTGTAAAGGCAAAAGTCCTGGCCGGTCACGCGTTCCTGAACAAACGGTGCAACAAATCCGACGAGCATTTGAGCGGAGCCCCCACAAGTCTACGCGTCGCGCTAGCCGAGAACTTGCGTTAACGCGCATGACAGTGCGGCGTGTGTTACGGCGTCGTTTAGCCCTCAAACCATACCGATTACAACTGGTACAAGCTCTTCCAGATAGTGACATAGTGAAGCGAGTGGACTTTAGCAATGCTATTCTAGAGGACATGGAAGATGGTACTTTTATGTCACGGTTGATATTTAGCGATGAGGCAGCTTTCCATATTAGCGGTAAGGTTCACCGTCATAATATGCGTACATGGGGGCTCGAAAATCCTCATGAAACAATTGAACACGAACGTGATTCACCAAAAGTGAATTTTTTGTGCTGTTTCGCAAAATAAAGTTTATGGACCATACTTTTGAGGAGGAAACCGTAAAAGGACAATCATATCTTGCAATGCTAAGGAGCTGATTATTCCCTCAATGTGACTCTGACAATTTCATCCATCAGCAAGATGGAGCCTCACCGCACTGGCACAACAGCATGCGCAGTTTACTCAATACCAACGTGCCTCAACGTTGGATAGGGCGTACAGGACCGCGAGACCACGCTTTACACTCTGGGCCTCCTAGGTCCCCTGACTTAACACCATGTGGTTTCTTCCTGCGAGGGATATGTTAAACAATGTGTTTACGTTCCTCCCTTACCCCGTGACATTGATGAACTAAAAACCAGAATATCAGCTGCTGTAGCTTCAGTGACAGATGACACCTTACGCTCAGTTTGGGATGAATTCGGCTATCGGCTAGATGTCGTCCGTGCAGCCAATGGAGGACATATTAAACATTTACGATGGATTTTTACAAACTTCCGTATTTTCTGAGTAATTTAGTGTGCAATTTGTTGGTGTTAAGCCCTTCTTCCTAATAAATAATTCTATTTAAAATTGGGTCATTCTTTTTGGGATGCACCAATCCCGAGTGGAGCAGCAAATATGATATGCAGAGTGTAAACGTAGATGTAGATAGCTGCAGAGACATAGCACATTAAATGTACAGTGATGAAAGAAACTGGTCGTATAATTTTCAAAGGAACTATTCCTAAATTTGCCTAATGGGGTTATGGAAAGTATGGGAAACCTAATTTGGAGCGCTGTGTGGGGCGGCGGTTAAGTTTGTAAAAATAAAATGAATTGCTGTATAAATGCTTGCATGTTGAATCAGTTTCAGGCTTTTAGAATGTTGTTAATGCTGTCTTTCGCCGTTCTCAACACTGGCTCTCTATTTACTTTTTAGCACCCAGAAAGTGATTTAACAAAACGTGAAGCCTGTAATTAGAAATCCTAGTGCCCACTTCATCTGAGAATACCATTATAGCTGCAGCTTATAGCTCTGAGGAATTAGGAGATTGTCCGGGATTTCTAATCAAAAACGGTTTTCCAAAATAGTTGAGTATATTCTGAAATTCACTAATTAACAGAGCAGTTCAGAGTCTAATGCGCTGATGCAACTATAAATGTCCGAATTAAATGTTAAAAAAGAATGCTCGCCATAATTTGATGAAAATATTTCATCAAACGCCACGCTAAATATTTGGTAGAATGTCTGTCCCGTGACGGCACGTGAAAATACGACAATACGCAAACTGAAGCTAGATAATGAAAATCATCACAGAATTAACACTTCACTTGAAATGTTTTCATGGTTCCGCGTATCTCTAGTAACTTAATATGGCACTCGAGGCTGTTTGTAGCAGTGATACCGATGCGACGCGACTCCCGACACAGATTGCGTGTCATTCAGCGTCTGGAGAGAACTGGGGCCTTGCTTCCTCGCGCAGCGTTCTTATACATAAAGCCGCGGTGCGGACGGCTAAGGGAACGCCTGATCAAATCGGCTCTCCCGACTAGCCGCTGGGCTAGTAACGCACCACTTCAAGTTACATAATAATTTATAGCTTCTTTTGCTGACGGCCGATGAAGCTCTTAATTTGAATGTGCATTCAGCACGCAGGTAAGTATTGATAATAAATTTTTGACGTGGCTAAGTTAAATATTTTGGGCGAGAGAATTAATTAAATTACACTGCACGCAGTAGATGAGCTCTGAACTGGCCCTTTTGAGATCCGCTATCGCTATAATTTTATAGGTATTCAAAAGAAACTTTTCACATCTTCATAGTCATAGCGGACCTCCAACCTATTTAAATCTAAACATCCTAGCCTTATTTATTAGCCTACTTAATCTATCTTGCTTCCTTCAGTTTTGAGATGAAAACCAGAAAATCATGAATTTCCACTAAAATCTTAATTTGTGAAATCCAAAGTACTGTTTTTATTAAATCATTATGAAACATGAATCTAAATATAAATTTTGAAGTCTCTAGCTCTTTTCTGTTGCGCCAATGATTTTTTCAGAAAAAGTCCAAATTTCGAAAATGGCTGAAGTTATCGAACTGATATTTAACACATATTAATTTAGTATTACTTCTGACATGCCAGAAAAGTTTTAGGTTCTTTGCTTGATTTTTAAAGTATTGCGCAACATTTATGACGTCAGAGCTAGTTACAGCAGACTGGCTGGCACACAATGGAAAGACTGATGTGAATTTACTACAGCGTGAGTAGGCTGCTTCCCTACAGCTGGACACAGTTTTGGACATCACTCACCGGATCGCATTTGACATCTCTCGGCGTCTACGTAGCGTTCAGAGTAGCTGTCCTCTTTAGCATATGAGGCAGACCAAGCCAATAATTACCTATGCTGTATTCCTATTAGAACTACTAATGTATATTCACCTGTGGAACTGCCTAACGTTAGTGAACAGACACTGGACTGTTTGTAATGGAACAGCATTGCACTCACTGTTTCGTAACGTGTTGTTAGTAACACAGATAACTTATTAATGATTATTTCCAAGTGTTTGATTTTGTGTACGTATTTTGTAACGAGCAGTTGATGACTTTATAACATTATTATGCATACATGTATTTGTTTCAATTGTAGTTGTGAATGCCTGTTCTCTTCCTGAGGAGGAAATAATTTGTTGATAAGAAAATGGTGATATTCAATTACTGAAATACAGAGCTATTACACCTTTTAACTGAAAAGCTTTCTTCGTTGTCGTTTTCCTTTCTAGAACGCTTTTTCTTTGGGAGTAACGCACCACTGAACAGTAGGTAGCTTTGTCTTCTTCGTTTTTCGGTACTCCTCCTCATTGAAAAAAGTGCGTGGCAGACTGCTGTGGAGAGAGAAGCCAGCGAGCTGTGGTTGAATAATTTTCATGTTACACCATGCTCTAGATTTTAATACTTTGTGTTAAGCATGGTATAGTTTATGAAACCAAGCGATAACTGTCACTTTTATAGTAGTAAGTCGTCGTATGTAAATTACAACTATGGATGCAAGACATTTACAGACAAAATATGGAGCTGCAACGCTTGAACCATCGCTATGCTAAGAATCGCTCCAAAACGTAGATAACAGGACGCGTTTCGTCTATCTAAATAATGACTTGAAGGTACCACGAAAAGGATTTTCACCATACACTCAAAGGAACTGTATCTCAAAAGGCAAACTGCTGTTGCTTTATATCGTAGTACTATGACAGGGGAGAGAGATATTTCTTCGGAAGAAAGGGTGGTGACTATTGTTTGGGAACAACACAGTAATAAGTTGTTAATTTTTTCAACTACATTATATTTATTTTAGCTTAAATTCTATCTACAAATATGAGTGGTAACCTGAAAAAATGACTGCAGTTAATGTAAAATTTATATGGTTAATTTACACAAGGAATTTGATTAATCTCATAGTAATAGTACCTGATAAGTCAAACCAGTACTGAACTCTGTCTGATAATAACTAACTGCATTTATATGAAAAAAAGTTTCATGAAGTTGGTTCTTAAATGATAAATGTCAAATATCTTGCGAGTTTCATTCCATTATTAAAACTAAAGTTACTTATATTCAAAGATATTAAATATTTCAAGTTCAATGAACAGAACTGTTTTCAAAATTTATCACTCCAGGACTGGCGACTGAACTTAGAAGACAAAATTATTTATTTTCAGAAGGAAAATACTCAAAGTGATTTCGTGTTGTTTCCTGGTTTAGCTGAAAATATGGAGATTATTTTAGTGGGAAAATCTGATTATGAAAACAATAATGAAGGTAAAGTGTTAAAAGTTGTTTCTAGAGTGAGCGACACCTTTAAATTTACACTAAACGATCCAGAGTAACAAAGAACAGGTTTACACGAGCTTAACGTATATAAAAGAGTTTAATGTACGTAAAAAGAGTTTTCAATGTGCAAATTTTATTAATCTTTACGATTTTGTCGTTAGAACCGACGCCAGCGACTCAAGACTGTGGCAAGTCACACAGTCGCAGGTGTAGCTAGCTAATCGTAACAGCAGAAAATAAAAGTGCATGGTATTTAAGAACAGACTTGTAGATCCATTACACATACAGAGGGAACGGATCCCGGGTGACATTATGTATGAGCTAAGGGTGCAGCTAAAAACAAAAAACTTCGCGGCAAGGAGGCCCCTACTGTGAGTAGCTAGTATGAAAGAACGTGCAGTGGACTGTACAACCGCATTGAACAAGGCGAAATGGCTGCAGGGAAAATGTGAAAAAAATGAAAAAATGAAATAATCGTCGGAAAAACTTATTCAGCATATAGAAAAATCAAAGCAGCCTCCTGTGAAAGTAAAAGCAAGGACATCGTCATTAAGACTGCAATGGGAATTCTACACTCACACTCAGAGGAGAAAGCCGGTGGTTGGAAAGAGTACATTGAAGGCATCTACAAGGGGAAGGACTCGTCTCATTACATACAGGGTGTTTCAAAAATGACCGGTATATTTGAAACGGCAATAAAAACTAAACGAGCAGCGATAGAAATACACCGTTTGTTGCAATATGCTTGGGACAACAGTACATTTTCAGGCAGACAAACTTTCGAAATTACAGTAGTTACAATTTTCAACAACAGATGGCGCTGCGGTCTGGGAAACTCTATAGTACGATATTTTCCACATATCCACCATGCGTAGCAATAATATGGCGTAGTCTCTAAATGAAATTACCCGAAACCTTTGGCAACGTGTCTGGCGGAATGGCTTCACATGCAGATGAGATGTACTGCTTCAGCTGTTCAATTGCTTCTGGATTCTGGCGGTACACCTGGTCTTTCAAGTGTCCCCACAGAAAGAAGTCACAGGGGTTCATGTCTGGCGAATAGGGAGGCCAATCCACGCCGCCTCCTGTATGTTTCGGATAGCCCAAAGCAATCACACGATCATCGAAATATTCATTCAGGAAATTAAAGACGTCGGCCGTGCGATGTGGCAGGGCACCATCTTGCATAAACCACGAGGTGTTTGCAGTGTCGTCTAAGGCAGTTTGTACCGCCACAAATTCACGAAGAATGTCCAGATAGCGTGATGCAGTAATCGTTTCGGATCTGAAAAACGGGCCAACGATTCCTTTGGAAGAAATGACGGCCCAGACCAGTACTTTTTGAGGATGCTGGGACGATGGGACTGCAACATGGGGCTTTTCGGTTCCCCATATGCGTCAGTTCTGTTTATTGACGAAGCCGTCCGGGTAAAAATAAGCTTCGTCAGTAAACCAAATGCTGCCCACATGCATATCGCCATCATCAATCCTGTGCACTATATCGTTACCGAATGTCTCTCGTGCAGCAATGGTAGTGGCGCTGAGGGGTTGCCGCGTTTGAATTTTGTATGGATAGAGGTGTAAACTCTGGCGCATGAGACGATATGTGGACGTTGGCGTCATTTGGGCCGCAGCTGCAACTCGGCGAACGGAAACCCGAGGCCACTGTTGGATCACCTGCTGCACTAGCTGCGCATTGCCCTCTGTGGTTGCCGTACGCGGTCGCCCTACCTTTCCAGCACGTTCATCCGTCACGTTCCCAGTCCGTTGAAATTTTTCAAACAGATCCTTTATTGTATCGCTTTTCGGTCCTTTGGTTACATTAAACCTCCGTTGAAAACTTCGTCTTGTTGCAACAACACTGTGGTCTAGGCGGTGGAATTCCAACACCAGAAAAATCCTCTGTTCTAAGGAATAAACCATGTTGTCTACAGCACACTTCCACGTTGTTAACAGCACACGCTTACAGCAGAAAGACGACGTACAGAATGGCGCACCCACAGACTGCGTTGTCTTCTATATCTTTCACATCACTTGCAGCGCCATCTGTTGTTGAAAATTGTAACTACTGTAATTTCGAAAGTTTGTCCGCCTGAAAATGTACTGTTGTCCCAAGCATATTGCAACAAACGGTGTATTTCTATCGCTGCTCGTTTAGTTTTTATTGCCGTTTCAAATATACCGGTCATTTTTGAAACACCCTGTAAATGAGGAATATTTGGGAGTTTCGTTTCAATATACTGTGAATATAAAACTTGTTTATGTCGGATTCTGTCTTTTGTTAAGCCTATGTAGGTTCGTACGGGGATACTACTTAAGCTAATGTATACTCTGAACTCTCAAAAAAAATTGTCATGAGACATTTCCAGTGCAGAGATGCTGGTATGGGCACGGTCTGAAAACCAATATGTTAAGAAAAGTGCGACAGTTTACTTCGAGAAATCTGGGGATTCGGCATTAGAGTCAAATAAAGTTTTGGAAGACTTACTAGCTATCAAGACACAATGGATAATTATCATTCCTTCGGAATTTCTGAAATCATGAGCGAAAGTGGCAACCAAGCGTATGTAGGAGTCTTGAGGCGGATCGTAATGCACTCGGAAAATACCATCCATCTATGCGGAGGAATCGAAAAGAAATTTAAGGACCCGTTAGATGACGGTCAGTTTGGCTTTTGGAAATGTAAAGGCACTGGAGAGTCAGTACAGACGTCTCTACTGATGGTGGAAGCTAGATTTACGAAAAATCAAGACGCGTTCAAATGAGCTGTCGACCTGAAAAAGCATTCGACGATTTAAAAGGTGCAAGACGTTCAAAATTCTAAGAAAAACTAATATAAATCTGTATAGAAAGATAGGCAATATTAAATAAGAGGGCTGTTCAGAAAGAAAGGCACGATCTATCTCAAAATGGAAACCAAAGTGAAAATCCGACGAAGCTTTACACAGATATGTTGGACTGTGTCTCTAGCACGCCCGTCGAACGCGTCATGTAGCTGTTATCAATTCTCAGCACACAGTCCAAGTAAAGTTGCCTAGAAAACATTTTCTCCCTCGAGGTATGAGTGCCTATTAGAGAATTCACCTGATGTCATGCAACCCATACAACGCAACTGTCATGCATTTCCTTCTTTACGATAATTCTCGGCCGCGCACTGCAGGGGCAACGAGGACGTTCCTGCAGCGTTTTCGATCAACCACATACAGCACGGACTTGACTCCCTCTGACTGTTGTCTCTGCTCACATGAACTGCTGGCTACGAAGACTGCATTGTGGCAAAGAGAACAGGCTGCAGATCAGGGTACAGAATTGACAGATAGCACAGGCCGCTCTCTTCTATGACGAGGGTATTGGAGAGTTGGTACAACGCTACGACAAATGTCTCAGTCGGAGTGGCGACCATGTAGAGAAGTAGCTGGAAGTGTAGCTAATTGTTGCAAATAAAATATATTTGATTTTTAAATGTGGTTTCCATTTCGCGACCGATTTGAAGTTACTTTCCGAATAGCCCTCGTACTTACAAGAACCAAGATGGAATAATAAGAGTGTTGAAACTTAATTCGACTAAGAAGAAGTGAGGAGCTTCTCCGCGGAATCGGCGAAGAAAGCAGCATATGAACAATACAGGCAAGAAGAAAGGGGCTAGATGGTAGGTCATGTTTTACGACATCAGGATATAAATTCCATGGCGCTGCAGAGATGTCGAGGGTAAAAGCTGTAGGGGAAGACTGAGACGGGAATACTTCGAACGAATAACTGTGGACGTAGGGTGCACGTTCTACTCTGAGATGAAGAGGATTTCGTGGCAGACAGCATCCGATTGGTGACGAAAAGCTATCAATCGACATTTGCTCAAACCTTTTCTGGAAAGAGCCTCTCCAAAAGAAACAACTGTCACTGCATGTATAAGCTGAAGTGCCCTCACCTGGACGTATATAGAAAAGTATATGATTTGCGTCATAAATTTTCTGCTACGTTCATTGGATTCACGTATGTATGTCATCTATGGACCAGCTGTAACCATTGACCATTAGTTAGTGGATGCCATGTCATGCTTTTAGACCGTCTTCACGGCGTTCTCTGAGAGAGCACAGTCAGGTATAACGTAATATTGACCAATGAGAATCTATTCTTAGGAATCACGTGTGTTGCTCCGGAGGTCTTGTGGCAGTATATAAGTACCTACACGTAATACAGCACTTCTTCGTTTAGATTTTTGTTACTGGCTTGTTAAATAACGCGCCACAATTGGAGATTAGTTTCTTCTGAGCTTACATTGACCATGCCATAAAACCACTCTGGGTATACATAAATACAATTTAAAACATTTACTTGTATTATGAGGTGACAAAAGTCATGGGATAGCGATATGCCCATAAACAGATGGCGGTTGTATCGGGTACACAAGCTGTAAAAGGGCAGTGCACTGGTCCGGCTATCATTTGTACCCAGATGATTCATGCAGAAAGATTTCCGGCGTGATTATGGCCACACGATGGGAATTAACAGACTCTGGACGCGGAATGGTAGAGTCATGGGGCACTCTGCTTCGGAAATCGTTAGGAAATTCAATATTCCGAAGTTCACAGATCACGAGGGTGTCGAGATACCAAATTTTAGCATTACCTCTCCCCACTGCAACACAATCGCCGAAAGCTTTCACTTTACGACCGAGAGCAGCGGCGTTTGTGCCGCACTGCAAACAAGAAACGCTGCTTGAAATAACTGGAGAAATCGATATGGGGAGTGCGACGAACGTATCCGTTAGGACATAGTGGGGAAATCTGGCGTTAAGGGGTTAAAGCAGCAGACAACTGATGCTAGTGCCTTTTCGAACTGCACGACGTCGCCCGCAGCACCCCGCTCGTAGCCTCGTGACTACATTGTTTACACCTGGACGACTGTAAAACGTGGCTTTTTCAGATAAGTACCGACTTCAGTTGGTAAGAGTAGGATTCGAATGTGGTGCAGGCCCTACGTGGCACAGACCCTACGAAGCCACGAACCCAAATCATCAACAAGGCACTGTGCAAGCTGGTCGTGGCTCCATAATGTTGTGGGTTGTGTTTACAGGGACTGGACTTGGTCCTCTGGTCCAACTAAATCGACTATTGAAGAGAAATGTTTATTTTTGACTACTTGCAGACGATTTGGCAGCCATTCAACAATGTGGAATTTTTATGGAAGAAACTTCACCATGTCACTGGGACACAATTGCTCGCGATTGGTTCGAGCGATTGATTTGGCCACATAGATCGTCCGACATGAATCCCATCGAACGTTTATGGAACATTATAGAGAGGTAACTTTTATGCACAAAATCCTGCAACAACAGTAGTTTATGAATTATGGACGGCTACAGAGGTAGCGTGGCTCAATACTTCTGCAAGGAACTTGCGAGTTGTTGAGTCCATGCCACGTCGATCTTCTGCACTACGGCAAGGATGAGGAGGTCCGGCAGGATTTTGGGAAGTGTCCCAAGACTTATCACCTCGGTGTAATACTGTACGATCACCATGTTATGTGTTTACACTCATTACACAAACCAATTACAGTTGATAGGGTGTGTAGTGCACTACCGGCGTAAGGTTGCCTGGGAGTGGAAGGACCGGGCAAAATAAGGACCGAACATCATTCGGATCAAGCCATTAATTAACACTCCTCAGCCAAAATAATTTTACAAATTAGGTCAACAGGAGCTTGACATACTAAGAAAAAAATATGTAATGGAACAAAACAATTTAAGAAAAATTACTGACAAACGATCAACAATGTTGTCATATATTTCAGTGATATCAAACGACAAAAGGTTACAGTATTAATTAAAGGCCGGCCGGTGTGGCCGAGCGGTTCTAGGCGCTACAGTCTGGAACCGCGCGACCGCTGCGGTCGCAGGTTCGAATCCTGCCTCGGGCATGGATGTGTGTGATGTCCTTAGGTTAGTTAGGTTTAAGTAGTTCTAAGTTCTAGGGGACTGGTGACCTCAGAAGTTAAGTCCCATAGTGCTCAGAGTTATTTTTTCTTAATTAAAGTACTTGCTCTCAACTCTCCAAAAAGTCATTTATGGGAATATTAAGTATGAAAAATTTAAATCTATAAAAATGTTGTTCTCTTTTCTAAATATACATTTTTTTTGCGCCACTAGTTGCTGTTGTTCCAATATTTACAGCCAGTTTCAATAAGAGAAGCAAGATACTATTTCACCAACTGAAGTTACAGAAAAATTTCTTCAAAGGTTCTAAGGAACCAACCTTTAAAACAGGCGGGTCACGAATATCTATGTAAAATGTTTGACTAAATACAACAAACAAATCAGGTTTACCGAAAATGAAGTTCATTAAAAGGAAAGACAAAACCATTAAAGCTCCTTGATTTGAAACCACCACACCTCAGGCAATGCCGTCCGGATGAACGAATCCGAAAGTGTTTAAGGCAGGTCCGATATGTTGCTCACCATACTCCTTTTCTAAGCAAGCAGTGGGAACACGCCCCAAGGCAAAAACACACAATGATAGACTAATGAACAGAAAAGTAATTTTTAAACAAAAATAACAAAAACTTGCGTCATCAGATTACACGCTGGCAGCGTAGGCAAAACATTTGCGAGTGGTTGCTAAAAGATAACTGTCCAAGGCAACAAGCCCCCCTTACACCTTCAATGGCCAACCAAAATTAAACTTCAAAGCACGCCCCGAAGCGGAAATGGTAATTACATAACCGTCGCTCTGGACGGAAAACACAGGTGGGAAGAAAACGCGAACAGTTGACTGATGAACCTGAGCTGCGTAAATACAACCATGACTTGGATGTATAACCTACCAAAATATATGCAACAAGATTTTCACCGGTAAGGCTCATAAGCTTGTGGGCTCCAAATAACTAAAGAAAGCGACCTGTCGATTTAGTCCACAATGTACCAAGTAAAAAACGATAGCTTCAAACATACCATCCAATCACAAATTTATGACAGTTACCAGATGGAAGCTATTATGCTTTGAAACGAGCAGCACGATATTCAAATCACCTGGCCAGTCACGGGAATAGAGAACAACAATAACAGAAACCTGAACCGAATCTGATATAGAAGCTTCAGGGCACAAAACGAGCAGGAAGCGAACCAGACACAATTATCAGGTTCAAAGCAGAGAGCAAGTTCAAACTTTACGAATGAAGCATGGTCTCGGCGCAAAAGCAACGAAGTAAAGGTAGCTCACTGAGCATACAAAGCGGCTGTGCGATGACAAATAGTGGAAAAATTTAGAGCCGCCAGAAAATGTGAGGATAACGACAACCCGTCTCTCGCCTCCAGTGGTCGGGCAAAGGAATAATGTGACCACTCCTGTTTCCGATCCAGTTCCCTTGTATCCGGAAGATGCTCAGCCAGACCAGCTCGGAAATCACACGGGCGGTAGTGTGACGTGGTTGGCGCGCCACTTGAGGTTCCCACTACTTCCTCCTGCGAGTCATGCTACATCGCTGGCAAGCGAGGTGTTTACCTAGAGAGTGCGAAGCAGGAAGTAAGAAATGACAGTTGCGGTCCGTGGTCGGCTGTGATTCGTGCCCGATCGGACGCTTGGCTTTGGAGCCCTGCCTGGCTTGTTGTATGCTAAGGCGACGACGATGTCAACAGGTTCCCTGGCGGGAAGCTGATCTATGGCTATATGGTGGCTGTACTCCAGTGATGCTCCGTACCAGTACTATTTTACAGCTTGTGGAATAAGCGTAAAGTAGAAGCTTCTGTGAAGATTGTGCACTGACGTGCTGCAAAGCTGTGTTTCCCGGAAGTGTCAAACTCTAGGAAAGCTGGTGCATTGGGCTCTCCATAACGTGCTGAATTTTAGTCTCTTTCAACTCAAGTATTTTACTGTCGTTTTGCCATGTAACAGAAGATCATGCCATGTTGGATCCAATATGATGTGGTGACATTTAGCTATACAGGCCAATCTATCAGCGGCGACTTTCGAGTAGACAATTACTAAAGGTACTGTCTTGATAAACATCTAATCCTTCTCGAGCTTCTGCACTGCTAAAGTTGTCTATTTTAACCCGTGTTCACGTTGATGTATATTTGGACATAGTTCACCTTTAAGAATTGGAACTAGTGAATTGTTACAAACGTGCCTCCTTGGGAAGATCTAATTGCATTAGTTGATTGCTAAGCTATCCATTGCTTTGTGCTTTCTGTCTCGGAAGGTAAATTTTTGAGACTGTGCTGAAATAAACCTCATCTGGGGATTAGAAACAATCTTTTGCTTCATTTAGGAGATCATTTTCATCTGAAATGTATGTGATCACGAGGAGAAATGATGAGAATGTGATTGTGAGTTGCGTGCTTGAGCACATACCTTTTTCATGAATGTGACTTGTGATGTGTCGACAGAAGTGCCGACACAGTGTGATTTGAGGGGACCGCAATGCACGCTATAAGCACACGAAGGATGGCGTGAGGTCTGAAACAGGATACGTAATGAATGCTATAAAGAAAAGTACGTAGCTTTTGGAATACTTAACTTTAATCCATCCTTGTTGTATACATCGTTCTTGATGAGACATGCTTTATACGATAAGTATCAATTGCTATGTAAGGCTAATGGCGCCTTGCTAGGTCGTAGCCATGGACTTAGCTGAAGGCTATTCTAACTTTCTGCTCGGCAAAGGAGCGAGGCTTCGTCAGTGTAGTCGCTAGCAAAGTCGTCCGTACAACTGGGGCGAGTGCTAGTCCGTATCTCGAGACCTGCCGTGTGGTGGCGCTCGGTCTGCGATTACTGACAGTGGCGACACGCGGGTCCGACATGTACTAATGGACCGTGGCCGATTTAAAGCTACCACCTAGCAAGTGTGGTGTCTGGCGGTGACACCACAACTTGTAATCATCCTAAACACTGTGTGCTCAGTAAACCTATCTTTTGTAGAAATTTGCTTAGGTGATGGACGCTGTACCACATGTGGGATTATAGACAATTGGAGCGGCGATCTTTTTAAACTATGAACGTTAACTATATATTCAGAGTTCACATCCGTTATGATTCTGGAATAAGTTTTAATATTTCTCTTATCGGGTAAATTTGAAAAATTTTATATTTACCTGTATACAATAAATATGTTGTGTTTAAACTATCATCGAAGCTTAGACGATCGCTTTTCTGCGTTCCAGGATCCTGCTACACTCAATCGCGCTCATTCTGCTACCAGTGTCTAGCAGGGCGCTTGAACATAGACAAAGGTGGAACCATTGACTGAGCTTCAATGATAATTTGAACAACACATTTATTGTAAAAACCGAATACAAAATTTTGAAACTTAACCGGTAAAAGAAATACTTATTCCAGAATCATAACTCGATACGAACTCTGAATATATAGTCAACGTGCGAAGTTTGAAAGCCGTAAAAGATGGCCGTTACAATTGTCTATGATCCAACATGTGGTACAGCGTCCATCGCCTAAGCAAATTTCTGTAAAAGATAGGTTAACATGAGCACACAATACTCAGGATGATTACAAGTCACATTCATGAAAAGGGGGTGTCCTCAAGCACGAAATGAACAATCACATTCCATTCATTTCTCCACGTAACAACATATATTTCAAATGATAATGATCCCCTAAATGAAGCAAAATATTGTTTCTAATCCCCAGATGAGGTTTACTTCAGCACAGTTTCATAAATTTACCTTCACAGACAGAAAGCAGAAAGCAATGGATAGCTTAGTAATCAACTAATGTAATTAGATCTTCCCTAGGAGGCAAGTTTTTAACAGTTCACTAGTTCCAATTTTTGAAGGTGAACGATGTCCAAGAACTTATTATGGTGAACACCTTAGCAATGCAAAAGTTCGAGAAGAATTAAATGTTTATCAAAATGGTTCAAATGGCTGTAAGTACTATGGGACTTAACATCTGAGGTCATCAGTCCCCTACACTTAGAACTACTTAAACCTAATTAAGCTAAGGACATCATACACATCCATGCCCGAGGCAGGATTCGAACCTGCGACCGTAGCAGTCGCGCGGTTCCGGACTGCGCGCCTAGAACCGTTAGACCACCGCGGCCGGCTTATCAAGACAGTACCTTCAGTAATTGTCTACTGGCCTGTTTAGCTAAATGTCACCACATAATATCGGCTCCAACATGGCATGACCTTCTGATGTACGGCCAAACCACAGTAAAACACTTGAGTTGAAAAACTAAAATTCAGTACTTTATGGAGAGCAAATGTTCAAATGTGTGTGAAAGCTTATGGGACTTAACTGCTAAGGTCATCAGCCCCTAAGCTTACACACTACTTAACCTAAATTACCCTAAGGACAAACACACACACCCATGCCCGAGGGAGGACTCGAAGCTCCGCCGGGACTAGCCGCACAGTCAATGACTGCAGCGTCCTAGACCGCTAGGCTAATCCCGAGCGGCATTATGGAGAGCCCAATGCATCAGCTTTACTCGAGCTTGACACTTCCGAAAACACAGCTTTGCAACACGTCAGAGCACAATCTTCACAGAAGCTTCTGCTTCACGCTTATTCCACAAGCTGTAAAATAATATTGCTACGGAGCATCACTGAAGTACAGCCACTTCAACAACATAGCCATAGAACAACCTTTCGCCAAGAAACCTGTTGACATCGTCGTCGCCTTAGCATACAACAAGCCAGGCAGGGCTCCAAAGCCACGCACCCGATCAGCCGCGTATCACACATGACGCGATAGCCACAAAATGCTCACCGACTGCGGTCCGTTAACTGTCGCTTCTCTACCTGCTTCACATTCGCTAGGCAAACACCTCACTTGTCAGCGATGTAACGTGAGTCGCAGGAGGAAGTAGTGCCAACCTTGAGAGGCGTGCCAACCACGGCGCAGTAGAACAAACAGCCGGCCTGTTGCCCCACAGTTCTGCACTGTCTGTGCTGCTTCACACACTGCCTTCCCCAATAAACGGCCTCAACGGCACTCGCCGCAAACGTGCCACGTCCACTTCACGCCAGAGATCGTGTTCCAGGAGACTTGGCGCGAGGTGTCGATAGTACAATGGTTGTCATCAACGGAGCGCAATCAGACACTTCGCTGGATAATTGGATCTCCCTTTCGTTAGTGCTGACACCTCGTCCAACGGTTAGGATACTCAAAGGTGTGTGAACGCTTGTTACCTTGCCACGTAACAGAACACCGTAAAGAGTAACGAAGGACCATCTGTGCGGAATTTCCTGCGCGTTACGGGCTAATCGCTACATTTTTTGTCGAATATCGCTACAGGCAATGAAACATGGGTTCATCACATCAAACTGGAAACAAAACAGCTATCAGTGGAATGGCGTCACATCACCTCTAATCCGGAGAAAGGCTTCAAAGCCGCACACTCAGATGGTAAAATTCATGACTGCCGTCTTTTGTGACTCTGAAGCGGTTATTTTATTTGGTGTCCTCTCTTATGGTGCAACGATCAACTCGGATCTGTATTGTGCTACCCTCAGGAAACTGAAGAAACAACTTCAGCGTTTTCCGTCACCAGAAAAATGGAAACAAACCTCTCTTTCTCCATCACAGCGCAAGGTCTCAGACAAGTGTACGCGCCCTAGCTTACAGAATTTCATTAGACTGTTATTCCTCATCCACCCTATAGCCCGTACCATGCACCTTCCGACTTATCTGTTTGGCACAATGAAGGAAACACTCGCAAGAAGCAGTAGGTGGTTGAGGAGAGGTTACTGATACTGCAAGACGTTGGCTCCGACGTCGACCCGTGGAGTGGTACCATGCATCCATACAGACCCTTCCACCCGCCCGGGGTGGCCGAGCGGTTCTAGGCGCTACAGTCCGGAACCGCGCGACCGCTACGGTCGCAGGTTCGTATCCTGCCTCGGGCATGGATGTGTGTAGTGTCCTTAGGTTAGTTAGGTTTAAGTAGTTCTAAGTTCTAGGGGACTGAAGACCTTAGAAGTTTAGTCCCATAGTGCTCAGAGCCATTTAGACCCTTCCAGGAAGGGGGCGTAAGGCCGTCGCTCTGAACGGAGATTATATTGAAAAATAGGGCTTCGTTGTCAAAAAAGTGAGGAATAATATGATTTATGGAAACTTTAATAAAACGAACTTGTTTGCAGAAAAAAATTGTTTTATTGCATGTAGATCGAACCCGAAACGCCCGCTAAACCCTCTGGGCAGAACAGGTGATTACGATTGTGGAGGGCCAAATAAGGTGGCGGTCAGTTTCACTTCTAAAATTTAGTTTATTGTAATTAATAACACATTTAAACCAAAACGGCACATAGCCGAACCTTTACAACTACGAGTTTCAAAATCCAGTTCTTTCATGGCTGAAGGCCTCCAAACAAGAAATCTTAAAAATCAACCAAATAAATTTCAGATGACTGAAGACACGCAATTAAAATTGCAAATAAAATAATATATCACAGCTAGGCTGAAAGCCTCAAGGCAAAAGTGGATAGGACATACATATACAAGATGCAATACAAACGGCTGAAGGCCACAATTAAATTTCTAAACTTTACAATATATACCCATAATCTTTTAAGATATAAGGGCGCAATGTTTTCGCTTAAGGGGAAATTTTGACAATAAGGCTTTAAGCGGCTGAAGGCCCATAGTTGATTTTCCCAAAATTCAAAAAATACCTTAACCTTTAAGTTTTAAGTGGCCGAAAGCTCACTAAATGAAAAAGCAACGCTCCGACAATAACTAAATTTAAGAATAAGGTTTTAAGCGGCTGATGGTCCACAACTGATTTTCCAGAAATTCAAAATACCTTAAACCTTTGAAGCACAACAACAGTACCTTTCAGAAAAACATCCACTTGACAGAATTCAAACTCACTTATACGGACTGAAGGCCCTTGATTTACATAAAAAAATATTTTTTTTTCTTTTAAAGCATTGGCTATAATAGATTACCAACAGACCATTAAACACCCATGAAAAGGGCAGTATAGACAACGGCACTCAAACGCCTCCAGGGGGAGGGGGGGTCGGAAGGGGGGGGGGGGACCTGCCCTCAAAACAACATTAACGTTCACTTAGATGAGACAGGTGGTGGGTGGTCGGTAACCCAACCAAGAGACAGTCACGGACCGACCGACCAAACGACTTGCTAGGACCAAACTGTTATGGACGTCAGTATCCACAATGAAATATGTATTAAGCTGTTAAAACTACACACCGTGCTGGACAGCGAACACAGGTGAGGAAAGGACACTGCCTGAAATTACGTTAGTGGCCAGGGCAGGTAACCGGAACACTAACGGCCAAGAGGCATTAATTTCCGCTGGTGCAGTTGAATTGTAGTGAACCAATATAGTTAATTCCACCGCATAGCGGCTCGATTTCACCACTACAAACAGTGTTGCTCACAGTAAAAGCTCCCCAACAGCGAACCACCGAAACAAACGACACAACATGAACGGAATTGGCTTGGGTGCTTAAGACACCACTCAACTTTGACGTCCTGGATCGGTGAGCCACGAAGCTCGTAGCGATGGGACAGCTCCACACCCGCTCCAACACTGCGCAAGGCCCGCCAGCGGACTCAGCCGACTACGTCGCACGGAGATATCCTCCCTGGTCCGCACCAACCGACCGAATGCGCGCACACACCCTAGCCGGAAACTATATGCACAAGACCATAGATGGTACACGGTGCAAATATCGATAGACATCGCTGCTGCCACACGCAGGAGGAGAAAGAACCACGGCATAACCGCAATAACGGCGGGAAACCAAACGCAGGTAGACAGCCATGTTCGAGGAAATCCATAGTTCGGAGTGAGCACGGCTCAAAACCCTCGTATAGAGCTGGGCAGCAAAATGGCGTAGTCTACATAAAGTGGCTGAAAAGCTCCATTGGCAGTGAGTTTCGTTTCTGGAAAGGGCCAGGAAGACCTCATGGTTGCGACTCCAGTTCATCTCCACAACGTAACCCATACGTGCTCTACAAAACATAGATTCTGAATCCTCCCTTTCCAGACCTATAAGGAATTCATCCACCAAAATATTGGTAAAGGGAAATAATATTCGCGCACTAGGTTATGTTGCGCCATATGTGTGTTTCTGTGCGTTGACAACCACAAAAAATGTCAGGCTCAGGAGAGCCATTAGGCTTGACGTTTAAAGTGGTTCTTTTAGGAATATTCAATGGCGCTGTACCTACGGTGCTTGTCAGACATGTTTCAGGTCTCCAGTCATTGTACCTGAAACATAAGACCAAGCTCAGTCTCCGTCACGATACGTTACCAGCATGTCTACGAGGCTACACTTCGGTCGCAGCAAAAGCACCAACACATAATGTAAGACGTTCTCTTCCAAGCAGGCATCACAGTTCCGTTTCATATCGAAAGGATTATTAAGAGCAATTACAAACTTCTTTAGTCTGTTCCCAATAACGTTAGTTTCATTCTCGCTTTCGCCACGACATTTGTCAGTAGTAAGACGGTAATGTAGATGTAAGGTATAATTAATTTTGGGACATGATATTACATTTTATAAGAAGATATTATTGTCATTGAAAATGATACGACGTAAATAAATTACATTATTCACTGTCATTCTCTCCACCTCGATAGTCGAAGTCTCCAGCACATAAACACATCAAAAAAAGTTTTGATTACCTCGGTTCCGAGAGTTCTGGAACCTGCACAGAAAATATAAACATACTTTCCGCCCTTTTTATTGCTCACGAAAACCACACTTTGCATGTTGTACCACCATACCAGATTCCTGTACACACCGGTACCCCTAATACCCAGTAGCACGTCCTCTTCCATTGATGCATGCCTGTGTTCTTTGTGGCATACTATCCACAAGTTCAGATTGTCCCACTGCTCCTTTTTGATTCGACGCAGATCCCTCAGAGCGGTTGGTAGGTCACTTCCTCCGTAAACAACCCTTTTCAATCTATTCCAGGCATGTTCGATAGGGTTTATGTCTGGAGAATATGCTAGCCACTCTAGTCCAGCGATGTCATTATCCTGAAGAAAGTCATTCACAAGATGTGCACGATGAGGGCGCGAATTTTCGTCCATGAAGACGAATGCCTCGCCAATATGCTGCCGATAAGGTTGCACTATCGGTGGGAGGATGGCATTCCCGTATTGTACAGCCGTTACGGCGCCTTCCATGACCATCAGTGCCGTACGTGGGCCCCACATAATGGCACCCCTAAACAGCAGGGAACCTCCACCTTGCTACACTCGCTGGATAGTGCATCTAACGCGTTCAGCCTGATCGGTTTGCCTCCAAACACGTCTCTGACGTTTGCTTCGTTGAAGGCATATGCGACGCTCATCAGTGAAGAGAACGTGATGCCAGTCCTGAGCGGTCCATTCGGCATATTGTTGGGCCCTCTGTACCCAGCTCCATGGTGTCGTGGTTGCAAAGATGGACCTCGCCATAGACGTCGGGAGAGAAGTTGTGTCTCATGCAGCCCGTTACGCTCAGTTTGGGTCGTAACGCGACGTTCTGTGGCTGCATGAAAAGCATTATTCAACATGGTGGCGTTGCTGTCAGGGTTAAACCGAGCCATGATTCGTGGGTAGCGGTCATCCACTGCAGTAGTAGCCCTTTGGCGGCCTGAGCGAGACATGTTATTGACAGTTCCTGTCTCTCTATATATCCTCCATGTCGAAACAACATCACTTTGGTTCACTCCGAGACGCCTGGACACTTCCCTGGTTAAGAGCTCTTCCTGGCACAAAGTAATAATGCGGACACGATCGAACTGCGGTATTGACCGTCTAGGCATGGTTGAGCCACAGACAACACGAGACGTGTACCTCCTTCTTGGTGGAATGAGTGGAACTGATCGGCTGTCGGCCCCCTCCGTTTATTGGGCGCTGCTCATGCATGGTCATTTAAATCTTTGAGCGGGTAACTAGGTCTCTGAACAGTCAAAGGGACTGTGTCTGTTATACAATAACCACAGTCAGCGTCTGTCTTCAGGAGTTCTGGGAACTGGGGCGATGTAACAGTTTTTTGATGTGTATATCTGACGGCAAAGAAACTTTCGTTTACTGTACTGGGTAGACAAGAAAAGAAAATGTGGTACCGTCGATTTCCCCAGCGTCAGACTTTAAGCCACTATCGAGGATAAAATTACAATTTCTCCACAGGGGTTCGAAGACTGAGATCATGTGAAACTTTTGATGATGAGCTATACATCGGTTGCGATTATATGTCAACCGTATATTAATTGCAGATACCCAAAGTAGAGACGATACAAAATGCATATTGGCAATAGCAGAAAAGGAAAATCTGAAAATTAGAATTTTTTTCCTATATCGAATGTAAATTTGCTAGAAAATCAGTTTAGGTGGAAGCTTCGTATGGAAATGAAACTTGGAGGATGAACTTAGCTTTTGAAGTATGGCGTTACAGAAGAATGCTGATGATTATAGTTGAATGAATACCTAATGAGGAGGTATTAAGTCGAACAGGGGAGGAAAGAAATTTGAGGTACAGATTGACTAAAAGGGGGGATCGATTAACGCGCTACGTCTTGAGGTATCAAGGAATCTGCAATTTGGTAACAGAATGAAGTGCATATGTGTGTGCGTGTTTGTGGGGGCGGGAGGGAGGGGAAGGGGGGAGAATTTATACAGGATGACTACCTCTCTACTACAGCAAGCGAGTTGCAATGAATGCATTTTTCTGTAATTGTACAGAGATGGAGAGCAGTGCACAGAATTTCCGTGAAGAGGTGCATAAAATCAGTTTTGAAACTGAAGGCCACAACAATAATAACAACAACAACAACACCATTAAAGACTTTTAGTCATTTGAGAACAGACTAGAAGAGAAAAGATCAGAGGTGGAGTCGTGGAGCTGGTATCTTACTCCCCTGACCAAGCCTGCTCCTCTAGAGGTGGGGGGAAGAAAGTAGATGGAAAATCAGGTAGATGGAGGACACCTAGAATCCAGTTTTTCTAAGAGACAATAGTCAGTTGCACAATACATACTTCATATTGCTAAAGATAAGTAAACCTTAACGCTAAAGTAACGGTCCAGAATAAATCTGTGCAGAGGCATAAGGAAGTTCTCTCTCTCTCTCTCTCTCTCTCTCTCTGACGTGCACTGGAACTAGGGCTTTACGCGTCTGCAAGATCATTGAAAGCTCTAAATAAACTTGTCGGCGGAGATTTCGTTTGGTTCCAAATCTAACTAAATTATTTAATAATAGAGTAGTAAGGATCACCAGTGGCCTATGGGCTCAAAGTGTGAGCGCCCACTTCATGGTTAGGTTGTCCATGGTCGTGAGGATTGGACAGGATTTAGTCTTGCGCTACACTGGGGCATACAGAAGCTCGCCAAATGAATCGCTATTCACAGTAATGGGATTATGTTCTCTAGACTTGAAAATTAGAGTACAAATAGAAAACTGTTATCTAAGGAGAGAGCAATTTATATATATAAAAAAAAGAAATACACGCGTATTGATACCGTAAGGATCTGCTTATGTCACCTACATCTACGTGACTATACTGCAGTTCATTCTTACAAGCACTGCAGAGGGTTACAGAAGCACTTTTAGACTATTTCTGTACCGTTAGCACCTGGAAAAAACGAACACTACAGTCTTCCCTTGCGAGCTTCGATTTCTCGTATTTTATTACAGTCATTTTGCGCTGTGTAGGTGGAAAACAATAAAATATTTTCGATTCAGAGAAGAAAGTTGGCGACTGAAATTTCGTGAAAGATCTCGCGACAGCAAGAAACGCCTTTGTTTTAATGATCTCCACCCCAATGCGCGTATCATATTCATGACACGCTCTCTCTTTTTTGGATATTGTACGAAACGAACTGCCCTTCTTTGAATTTTTTCTATGTCCTTCTTCAACCTGATAAGCACTCCACATCACGCAGAAATAGTCAAGACGAAGAGGACAAACGTAATGTAGGCACTCTACTTAGTAGCTTTGTTGCATCTTCGAAGTGCTCTGCCGATAAAACGTGTACTTGGTTCAACAACATTTCCTATTCCACTTTAGGTTGGTCATATTTGTAATTCCTAGGCATTTAGTTGAACTGACAGACTTTTCGTTTGTGACACTTATCGTGCAATCGTAATTCAATACATAGCTTTTAGTATTTTTACTGCTTGGAGTTAATTGTCACTTTTCACAGCTTACAGATATCTTGTTTAAATTGTTTTGCAATTCTTTTTATCTTCTTTTTACTTTAGTAAGAGGTAAACGACAGCATCGGTTGCTCAGATTGTCTCCTAAATTGTTCATATAGGTTACGAATAGCACAGTGTCTACAGCACTTAAGGAACGCCAAATATGCCTTCTGTTTCACTCGATGACTTTCTGTTAGTTACTACTAAATGTGACCTTTTTTCTTGCTTACAGGAAATCACACAACCAGTCGCACAACTGCGACGATATTCCATACGCAAACACTTTCAATAGAAGGCGTTTGTGAGGAACGGTGTCAGAAGCTTTCTGGGAATCAAGAACATGCAATCACATTTGAGGCGCCCTACCGGTAGCTCTCATTATTTCGTATGAACAAATAGAAACTTGGGTTTCATACATACAATGTTTTCTGAATCCGTGATCTGTGACAACAGATCGTTCTCTTCGAGCTATTTCAAAGTCTTCGAATAAACCGTACTGCAGATCGACGTCATTGATACGGGTTTGTAGTGCAGCGGGTTGTTCCTATTTCCATTCTTACGTATTCGTGCTACCGGTGCAACTTTCCAATCCTTTGGTACGGATCTTTCGTCGAGCGATGGGTTGCATATGATTCCTTGAATTAATCCGACGTCTGTCACAGACATAACCAGAGCATTGCGGGAGAGTTCGAGCATTGCTGTGCAAACATACAGTACATGGAGAATTGCCCGAACTTTGGACATGCCTGCGAGTACGATGCATAATACCCTACGAAATATCCTAAATTGCTATCCACACAAAATAACCATGATCAGAAGTTCTGGAATTCATTGCTCGATAAATGGGCATTCAATGGTCATGGAACATTCTGTGGACATACCAAGTCCATTTCCATCTCTAAGGACATGCCAGTACTCAGAATTCCAGAATATGGGCTACGGAAATTCCACCGGTACCAGTTCATTCTGTAAAGGTAACTGTGTAAGGCGGGTTGACGGCATCTCTTATCACAGGGCAGTATTTTTTAACTTCACCGTCACTGGTAAACGCTATGAGAGTCTTTTACGCACCAACGTGATTCCACCCCTCGAACAGCGCGGATGTGTAGGTAGGATCATTTTTACGCTAGATGGCGTTCCCCCGCACATTGAACAGACAGTGAAGTGGCTGCTGCAGAGACATTTTCGAAATGCTACAATTATCAGCCGTCATTTCCCTACAGCCTGGCCGCCCAGATCATCTGATCTTAATCCGTCTGACTTCTGGCTGTGGAGTTATTGTAAATATCTTGTGTTCAGTGCTCCAATACGAACATAACTGAATTGAAGGCGCGTGTTGCGCCACGCATTCTGAACGTGACTCCAAAGACACTCTGTGTGAAAGGAGCTGCTTCTTGATTTCAACTTGTGGCAAAAAACAGTGGACAGCATATTGAAAATGTCGTGCGCCAGTATCCAGACAATCAGAAACCGATGTCAATTTAATTTTTATGCGGTTTTCGACCACAGGACTTGAAATACGATCTCATTTTTCTTTTCATGTAATTTTTGGCCTCTGGACAGTTAAAAACCGATTTTTTCCCATCCGATGCGGTACGATCTTCCCGTGCTGGATGGACACACCTAAGTAACAGTGCCACAACTACCGACTGCAGAACTTGTGCTGTCACGCACATTGGACAGTGTGTGTGGTGTAATGTGCAACTCACGCCATAGCCGACTGTAGTCTGGTCAGACGAGCCTCGATTTTAATAGATACGAGCTGATGGTGGGGTTTGAGGTGGTGCAGACTCCATGAAGCTGTGGACCCAAGTAGTCAACAAGGCATTGTGCAAACTGTCGGTGTCCCCATAATGGTGTGAGCCGTTTTTATGTGGAATGGACTGGGACTTCTGATCCAACTGAACCAACCATTGACTGCAAATGATCATGATAGTCTGCTTGGAGACCATAGATATTCATGGAATTCATGCTCCTCCCCCCCCCCCTCCCCCCAGAAAAAACGATTGAATTTTTGTGGATGACAACGCACCATGTTACTGGCCCACTACTGCACGAGACTGGTTCAAGCGATTGATTTGGCCACACACATCGCTCGAAATGAATCCCATCAAACATTTACGGAACACAATCGAGAGATGAGATCGTGCACAAAATCTTGCAGTTATGAACGGTT
Source organism: Schistocerca americana (assembly GCF_021461395.2). Taxonomy (NCBI): domain Eukaryota; kingdom Metazoa; phylum Arthropoda; class Insecta; order Orthoptera; family Acrididae; genus Schistocerca; species Schistocerca americana. The sequence continues at coordinate 206,861,063 of NC_060122.1, read as the reverse complement.
GTAGAGGCAGCACGACTAAAATTTTTTGCAAGGACTTCCGACTGTTTGAGTCCATGCCACGTCGAATTGGTGTACTACGCCAGGAACAATGATGACGATATTAGGAGGTACCCCATCACTTTCGACACCTCAGTGTACAGTAATCAATAAATAAATTACAGTTTACTACACCCGTATATATATATATATACTACTGGCCATTAAAATTGCTACACTACGAAGATGACGTGCTACAGACGCGAAATTTAACCGACAGGAACAAGAAGCTGTGACATGCAAATGATTAGCTTTTCAGAGCATTCACACAAGGTTGGCGTCGGTGGCGACACCTACAACGTGCTGACATGAGCAAAGTTTCCATACACAACCAGCAGTTGACCGGCGTTGCCTGGTGAAACGTTGTTGTGATGCCTCGTGTAAGGAGGAGAAATGCATACCATCACGTTTCCGACTTTGATAAAGGTTGGATTGTAGCCTATCGCGATTGCCGTTTATCGTATCGCGACATTGCTGTTCGCGTTGGGCGATATCCAAGGACTGTTAGCAGAATATGGAATCGGTGGGTCCAGGAGGGTAATACGGAAAGCCGTGCTGGATCCCAACGGCTTAGTATCATAAGCAGTCGAGATGACAGGTATCTTATCCGCATGGCTGTAACGGATCGTGCAGCCACGTCTCGATCCCTGAGTCAACAGATGGGGACGTTTGCAAGACAACAACCATCTGCACGACCAGTTCGACGGCGTTTGCAGCAGCATGGACTATCAGCTCGGAGACCATGGCTGCGGTTTCCCTTGACGCTGCATCACAGTCAAGAGCTCGTGCGATGGTGTACTCAACGACGAACCCTGGGTGCACGAATGGCAAAACGTCATTTTTTCGGATGAATCCAGGTTCTGTTTACAGCATCATGATGGTCGCATCCGTATTTGGCGGCATCGCGGTGAACGCACATTGGAAGCGTGTATTCGTCATCGCCATATTGGCGTATCACCCGGTGTGATATTATGGGGTGCCATTGGTTACTTGTCTCGGTCACCTCTGGTTCGCATTGACGGCACTTTCAACAGTGGACGCCACATTTCAGATGTGTTACGAGCCGTGGCTCTACCCTTCATTCGATCCCTCCGAAACCCTACATTTCAGCAGGATAATGCAAGACAGCATGTTGCAGGTCCTGTACGGGCCTTTCTGTATACAGGAAATGTTCGACTCCTGCCCTGGCCAGCACATTCTCCAGATCTCTCACCAACTGAAAACGTCTCGGCAATGGTGGCCGAGCAACTGGCTCGTCACAATACGCCAGTCACTACTTTTGATGAACTGTGGTATGGTGTTGAAGCTGCATGGCCATCTGTACATGTACACGCCATCGAAGCTCTGTTTGACTCAATGCCCAGGCGTATCAAATCCGTTATTACGGCCAGAGGTGGCTGTTCTGGGTACTGATGTCTTAGGATCTATGCACCCAAATTGCGTGAAAACGTAATCACATGTCAGTTCTAGTATAATATACAGGATGTTACAAGAAGGTACGGCCAAACTTTCAGGAAACATTCCCCACACAGCAACAGAACGTACTAGCGTGACTTCAAACACTTTGTTACAGGAATCCGTCCACAATATGAGCACGAAGAATCTCTACATTTGGTACTGGAGTTGCGTAGACAAGAGCTTTCAAATGCCCCCATAAATGAAAGTCAAGAGGGTTGAGGTCAGGAGAGCGTGGAGGCCATGGAATTGGTCCGCCTCTACCAATCCATCGGTCACCGAATCTGTTGTTGAGAAGCATACGAACACTTCGACTGAAATGTGCAGGAGCTCCATCGTGCATGAACCACATGTTGTGTCGTACTTGTAAAGGCAAATGTTCTAGCAGCACAGGTAGAGTATCCCGTACGAAATCATGATAACGTGCTCCATTGAGCGTAGGTGGAAGAACATGGGGCCCAATCACGACATCACCAACAATGCCTGCCCAAACGTTCACAGAAAATCTGTGTTGATGACGTGATTGCACAATTGCGTGCGGACTCTCGTCAGCCGACACATGTTGATTGTGAAAATTTACAATTTGATCACGTTGGTTCAAAAATGGTTCAAATGGCTCTGAGAACTATGGGACTTAACACCTATGGTCATCAGTACCCTAGAACTTAGAACTACGTAAACCTAACTAACCTAAGAGCATCACACAACACCCAGTCATCACGAGGCAGAGAAAGATCACGTTGGAATGAAGCCTCATCCGTAAAGAGAACATTTGCACTGAAATGAGGATTGACACAGTGTTTTGTGTTGAAGTGTGCCCGTGGATGTCAAAATCAGTTGCTGATAGTGCCTGCACACGCTGTACATGGTACGGAAACAACTGGTTCTCCCGTAGCACTCTCCATACAGTGACGTGGTCAACGTTACCTTGTACAGCAGCAACTTCTCTGACGCTGACATTAGGGTTATCGTCAACTGCGCGAAGAATTGCCTCGTCCATTGCAGGTGTCCTCGTCGTTCTAGGTCTTCCTCAGTCGCGAGTCATACGCTGGAATGTTCCGTGCTCCCTAAGACGCCGATCAATTGCTTCGAACGTCTTCCTGTCGGGACACCTTCGTTCTGGAAATCTGTCTCGATACAAACGTACCACGCCACGGCTATTGCCCCGTGCTAATCCATACACCAAATGGGCATCTGCCAACTCCGCATTTGTAAAAATTGCACTGACTGTAAAACCACGTTCGTGATGAACACTAACCTGTTGATGCTACGTACTGATGTGTTTGATGCTAGTACTGTAGAGCAATGAGTCGCATGTCAACACAAGCACCGAAGTCAACATTACCTTCCTTCAATTGGGCCAACTGGCGGTGAACCGAGGAAGTACAGTACCTACTGACGAAACTAAAATGAGCTCTAACATGGAAATTAAACGTTTCCCGACACATGTCCACATAACATCTTTTCTTTATTTGTGTGTGAGGAATGTTTCCTGAAAGTTTGGCAGTACCTTTTTGTAACACCCTGTATTTGTCCAATGAATACCCGTTTTTCATCTGCATTTCTTCTTGGTGTAGTAATTTTAATGGCCAGTAATGTATTAGCAATTATATATATTGTCACTATATTCGCTGTAGAGTGACAAGCTTTTCGTAAGTCCTCTTAAGACAGATTATCTTAGAAACTTGTTCTATATGGCATGAGTACGATTGATACGAATGGAGGGAAATGTTGTTTGGAACAAATCAAATGTTTAACGTACGTTGTAGAAAAAGCGGTTCGTTAAAGTCTCTAAGACCGAGCCAGGGAAGATAACGATTGCAGACTGCAGCATAAGTAGAACATTGGGGTCATTACACTGTTCGGCGAGCGTATTGCGAAGTTTGGAGTGTAGTGTGGTGAGTGCAGGTAAGGCGAGAAGCGGCAGCGGCGGGCCAGCTGTTCTGTTGTGCAGTGGCCCCGCCTCGGGGGCAGGGTGCCGGGACACGCCCCGGGCGATGGGGGCGGGCGGGGGTGGCCGAGGCGGAGGCGGCGCCGGCGCCCCAGCGGCCCGGCGTGCGCGCGCCGCGATCAATACGCGAGGGCAGCCGGCGGGCCGGCCGTGCCGCCACTAGCGGGACAGGGGCAGCGACGGCCGGAGCTGGTGGTGCTCTGCTGCGGTGGCTGCTGCTGCTGGCTGCTGGCTGTGGCTGCGGCTGCGGGCTGCGGCTGCTGGGCGGCGGCGCGCCACGGCGGACGACGGGCGGCTCTCGCGATGGCCCGCACCCTGCGCAGCCTCTCCCTGCGCTCGGGCTGACACCATGGCGCGGCTGCTGCTGCCGCTGCTGCTGCTGCAGCTCGCCTGCCTCCTGCTCCCCGGCTCCAGAGCCGCGTGAGTACCGCCCGCCCCGGCTCTCTTGCTGCTTCTGACACTTTGTTTTTCAGAACTCCGACCCCGTCTGGGATTATTTACTGGTGCAACGAGAAACGACATCTGTCACTTACGCCGTCCTCGGTCCCTTCGCCGTGATCGTGATCCAGTGTGTTTCCTTATGCTAAAAGACTATTTGCGGTTGGGGAAGTGTGACAGAGCGTTGTCGGCATCCTGGCAGGGTCGCCAGTTTGGTGCACTACTCTCGGCGTCCCAGCAGACAGCCGCGCCTAGAGCTCGCACCGCAGAGCCCAGGACACACTACTCCAGCCCCTCCCACCAGCCACACCCAGCGCCCCCTGCTGTGCTCTTCCCCTCTCCTTCCCAAATTATCTTTCTAGCGTGCGTAGCGTTATATCTGTAACTACTTGCTACCCAACTATTTAAATTTGCTTTCGTTCCTCACAAATGTGACCCAGTTATGGTCACTAGAGCACCAATAAATTTCTGTGGTTAGCCCACTCAGTGGACGGATCTATTTTCATACTGAACTGTTTACAATGTATTATTGATTTGTAATGACAGTCATTATAGTAGAGGCTGAATTTTCTTCCGTAACAAAATACTTTCATATCTTTTTAATGGACTGTAAAACACCTCTGGAGTGTGTCCAGACCGCTAAGTATATTTTTGCAAAATCTTTTCAATGAACAAGGAATATACAGCTGTTTTCAATAAAATAATAGTTAACAAGCGTCAATACTGTACACACAAGACACAAAATTCAGTCAGAAACAAATGTCAAGACGAAGCATAATTTCAAAATACTCATTGTAGTTAAACCAAACGGCAATAAAAATTAACGAACGAAATCCATAGACAACGAACTTTTTATCAAATAAGCTATTTTGGACTTGCAAAATTTCATATTACCGCCTTGAGCTGCTCGTAAAATATTTTATTTACACAGCCAGTTTCAGTCGCCTGATCATCACCAGGTTCATAAAACTATTCACCTTTACATACTGACAACGTAATTTATTTTACGATATGATAATAGTATGTAATTTATGTTTTATCACATGACGTTAACGATTTTATATTTCACCTAACTTTTTGCAGTGAATACTTTTATAAACCTGATGATAGTCAGGCGACTGAGGGTGATTGTGTAAATAAAGCATTTTACCAACAGCTCAAGGTGGTAATCTGTCATTTTTTAAATATATAGGCCAATCAGAAGTGTGGTGCACCACCTTCTGTTAAGCATGCTAGCAAAATTACATCAGGTATGAGAAAAATTCAAAGAGTTCAAGAAATGATGACCAGAGAAGTTACGGATCTTTATTTACAAGGTTAAAGTACAATCCGATTGTTTTGCCCTACAGGCATCAGACCAAAATCACCTGTATTATTATTGCAAGACAGGGTATAGTCGCAGAGGTCCAACAGCTTACCCCTGTAGAGGCAGCATATGGGTATGGACTATACACTGCTACTGCTGAAAGATTTTCAGTATCAGCAACCACTCTCTACGTATGACGTAGTTGTTACAAGTTAGTGTCAGAAAAAAAGAGAAGGAGAAGGTATTACAGAATCTGTGCATTTCACATTTACAGTAAACGTACAGCGGTAAGTTGCACTGGATACTCATTTCGCTTTATGCTCAAACCATGTTTACAGGGGTTGCAAGTATCTTACTAAAATTAGCTTGGTCATTTTATATATCACACAAGTACCCACGTACCCCTTGTAAACAACGCCAAACCAGTTCGAATATATTACGAACAAGACTTCCGCAACTGTCATGTCTTAATACAACTGGTATAAAAATGTGTTCATTTCAATTTCTACAGTGGTGGTGAGTTGACACCATGTTCCAAGTGATACACCGCTAATACCTCAACACGAAGTAATTAAAGCTTGAACAATATCCGAAAAAGTGTGCTCCCTTCGTTGAATCTATGTCCGAAGACTGCTGATTCAACAATTTTTTTAGTGGCGCATCTTATTTACAACAATGAATATTGCGGCTCCTTATTGACGTATGCTCGAATTAGTAGGCATTGAGCGTCCAGAGACACATACCCAAACAGCAAACAAATCGTTGTATAGACTGTCTTCCTCCACATCACCTCATATTTTCAGTTCTCCCTCCTCCCCTTCCCCCCCCCCCCACCACCCTACCTCCGCTAGTCACCTCTTTCCCTTGTGCCCCCGCAAGATTATGCTGGGAACAGTTGTGGCAAAATAACTCTTTCTGTGAAAATTAAATCAAATTCATTCTTAAAGTATTTATTCACAGGAGAATGCATTTGAAAGGATGAATGAAACATAAAATAAAAAAATAAAGGATATTTACTAAGCTGGGTAACTATGTCAGGCTAACTTTACTCAATCCTCAGTTTCAGAGCATCTCAAGACTTTGTTCCTAACGTGTAAGAACCGAATTAAACACGGTCTTAACCTGAATTGCAGCTCGGGTCGCAGCATCAGGCACGACTCAGACTTGGCGCGGCGCCGAACTTGGAGCAAATGCGCCAACAGACACTGCTGTGATGGGACAGATAGTGTTGTGAGGTTGCTGCACCACGTTTCTATTATTATCTTACCTATTTCAGCCTCCTGCCTGTATCACTTGTCCTCTTGATAATGATTCACTTCGGAGCGTTCAGTTTCCGACAGGGCTCGAAGTCAGGCTAAACAGTTTCCAGCATATCATATTTTGATAACACGGCCCTACTAGGTGTCCTATAACTTCGGTAACGGAAACAAAATTTCTTCAAGTCAAAAACTGAAACTCCACGACAGTATTTCTTTCATAATATTTGGCTCTTGGTGTTCCTGTGGCATATCTTTATTTCACTTACAGATTGTTCTATGGAAATTTATGTATTGTTTTGGAAACATTATTTATGTGTCACTACCGGTAAGGGATCCTCGGAACGCAATACAGGCAGTAGCATCATGTTATTATGCCCCAGTTTTTCACCAACGTCAAGTACTTAATTTGCCAGCTTGCTGTAATGCTATGTACGGCTCGGCAAGAGTCTCCAATATCACTTTCTTTATTCCACTCAGATTGTTATGTTTTCAACTTTGTTTCTATGCTATTAACGAGACCAATAAAATTCGTGCGTTCTGAATGATTTGTTTCTTCCTTACTTTCAGTGTAAATACTACGTTTTTTTAATGTTTTAACGGTAGCACATGTCAATATGAATGCGAAATAATCGTTGTATAAGCATTTCGTGCTCTATTGCCAAATATATACTAACAGTCTGAAGATATCCCAAATTTTTAAAGATATTAACAGCGGAAACATTTAAAATATTTCATTTTAATAGGAACGTTCAGCATTTGCAACAAACTGACTGTCACTCCACCGTATAAGCAAAACGGCATAACATTCTGGCAGTTCTGAAGAACAATGAAAAAGTGCAATCTATTTCAAACACTAGTAATGTCAGTCTCACGTTTTTATGTTACAGCACCAAGGTATTCCTAATTTTATAATGACTTTAAATATCGTTGCCACATTGGAACCCACTTGTTATCTTCTGCGCGCAACACACACAACTTGAGAGCGTTGCCCTCAACACGGATGTTTTCCATTTAGCGTCCACTTCATAGTCTCTGTGTATCTGAAGCTTTTTTAGTGAAGGAAAAACTGCACTGCTCTTCAACTTCAGCAACGTATAGTTACTGCCCTCAACTGGAGCATGAAAAAATTTCAGCACAAGTTACCGAAATAACAGCCACATCAGCATTTGCATAAGTTTTGAATATTCAACATAATAATAAACTAAGCCACATACACGTTCTTAGAATAACAAACACATTTGCTGAAGCCATACACTGTGTGTTTGTTCATTAGAACTGGCAGAAATTCATTCACTTAAATACATAATGACTTTATCGAAGGTTGATGTCGAATTGGAGATTGAAGTGAACATTTTTGTTCAAATGTCACAAACGGAAATCAGTACCTTTGTATTCCATGTTTCTGTTCGAAAAACACATTACTGTATATCCTGAACACTCGCACTAAATGATCGTAGAGTCTGGGGCAAATTAAAAGTGATACATATATCCCATTTCCATCTGACGCAACGCGTCACCCACTGTTTCGTTCCGTCCAGTGCCTAACGGTTTTCCATTTGAAAGTATCGATAAACCCGATTGATGGCCCTGGTCAATCCACAACAGTTCCCAGATTGAGCCACTATCAAGCCTTAACCGATCAAGTCATCAGCTATCATAGATTGTAAACGTGCTGCATTTTTCACTTATTTACCAGCACAACAAAACTCTGTGATATCAACATACCAGTGTACAAGCATTTTTATGCTTACCGAGTGACCATTTCTTTTGACGGTACTGGATGTTTTGATTGACTAGGTCAACAAATGATTTCACTTTTCATATAAAGTTTCACATGCGATACGAAAGTCTGTAATTGCAGAAACAGAATACAACACGCATTTTCCACTGTTTTCTTTTGGTTTGCGAACCACCTAAATTATAACACTTTCGCTTTTTAACTTTTTTTTTGCTTTTGGGCTTTATACTGTCCATAAGGAAATTAGAGATCAGTCAATTCTCGAAAGTTTTGTCATTTAGAAAAATCACTTTCAGTTCTTTCAGTTCTTTAAAATAAAGGCAAATTCGAATCCTTTTATTATTCGAAAGGAACACCATGTAGATTTTTTTCTCTCCCACTCATGTGTTATATAAAGGTTAACAGACTGTTGTTCATTACGTGTAGATGTACGGTCAACATCGCCACACCCTATAGCAACACACAGTCGGAAGCAGAGATTGACGTATCCGTCTGTATTTTTGTTTTGTTATTCGAAAGGAAAACCATGTTGACATTTTTTTATCTCCAGCCCACGTGTTATACATAATTTAACGGACTGTTTTTTTAATTATGTCTAGCTGTACAGTCAGTATCAATATATTGTATAGCAACACATTGTCAGAAGCAGGAGTTGATATATTTTGCCCCATTTTTGTTTTTACTGTTCATCATTTCTCAGTGAATATTCTCTCTACGTTATGCCATAGATTTGACATTTTCTAACGAATACGTCCTCTCACGATTTCCTAGAAAGTTATTGCATAGTAATTTCTGGAATCTCGCCAAATAGCATTGACATATTTGCTTTCATGCGTTCCACAAGTAGTATAATGAGATGTCAAGTAACGGAATATAAAACATTTACAGTTTCCTTTTCAAACCTAAAGATGAGTCCTTCGAAAAAACTAATGCAGAACAGTTCGAAAGATACTCCAGTGTGGTCTATACGTTCATCCCTTAATATCACCAAGTGACTTGTAGAATATTCCATATTCGAGACATTTCAGAACCATACATTATTGCAACAACAATATTGTGTGCTATTAGGTCAGTAATTTACCTTCGGATGATACCGATTTTGAAGCTTATTCTTCATTATTTATGTCCAGTTGTATTTCATTTGTTAAAACTTCAAAACTGTTTATAGCAAACTGAAATCATGTTGAAGAATAAACTGAACAGGTAGTACAACACGTTCAATAATGGGAGAAACCGTTGGGGTGAAATATCTTTCCCAGGTACAGACAAAGACGGCCGAGTCAAAGCAAAATAACCCACGCTGAATCGGCCCGTCGTTTGTCGTTCAGAAAAGTAAATGTTGTGCTCAGCTACGATTTTGCGATGGCCTCTTCCCTATTCACTATGTGACATCAGTGAGCGAGAGCCGTCATGTCCCTGCTGTTCTTTCTCACACATTTCAAGATTTGCTTCCATCTCATTCGTTGGATAAATATCAGAAAAAGACTACAAATTCGTCCTTCATTGACACGAGATGGAAAGTACCGATGATTTCTCCACAGGCTCAGCACTAGAAGTATTAGCAACGAAGATAAAAGAAAATAATTTATCTTGTACATCTCAGAACAAACCATGCAAATACTGATCGCAGACAGTATTACTCGTACGTTGAGAATATTCATTTTAGATTATATTTTAAGTAACAAAAGTGGTATAATGTGGGTAAATAATTATTTAGAAGCCCATCGACAGCATCGATCGTCTCTTCCAGGTATTCTATAATGAATCAAAGGCAACATGACATGCTGAGACGCTACTGGAGGTCTAATTCACCACTTTAGAAACTCTTTATTGCATTCACATATTAGATGTCTCGTCAAAAAACCACTGACATTTCACATTACAGTATATTTCCCAAACCACTGAACTACAAGGTATTTCCTCAGATTTGTTGTAATTCATATCGGCCGTATCTGTCGTGTATCTGGCCACGGTATAGTAATTACTGCACTAGACGTACATCGTGACATATAAGGGAGAAAGTCCCAGTGAACACAAAGATATATGGCTTCCGCAGTTTACCATAGGCACTGACCCAAAAAGTGTTTGGTGTCCCTACGACTTGAAAGCCTCCTACTTCTGTTGAGATCTGAATACGTAGCTCGCATAACCTGTGTCAATGACCTCAAAATATTACCCTTCTTATACAAAATTTTGACCCATGATTTTCATTGGGCAACGATAAATATGAGAGGAACCTGAAAATATGTTTCAGTAGTCAAAAATTACGATCAACACGCCAAAACCTGTTAATTCAACCTGAAAGTGTACTGCACCCTCTCTTATAGAAAAAATGCTTGTAGCGGAGATGTAGACTTCATGTTCCATAATCTGACACCTATTTGTAAGAAGCATTAATCACAATAGTCACTCTCAATATATTCAGAATCAGCAGGTATCTTCAGGTTCTCAGTAGCTCAGACCTACATTATTCTTGCTGTAGCAGGCATTCAAAGAAATGAATATATCATATGCTGATGTCATATTATCTGAATAAAGATTCCACTGAAAGTAGAACGTATTCAGTAAAGTGTGGGCGCGTCAACTACGAATTTAGACAAAGAATAAGTAACCATAAAACACGATACTGTAGGTGGATTCGGGATAAAAAATGTGAATTTGCAGTAGCCTTTGGTTAATATTCATTAAACAAGCACTAGACTTTTGTTACAAGGTTACGTATGCCCTCCAAGGGACCAAGTGAAGTACAATACCACAAATCATCAAAAACAAAAGAATAGGAACCCCATATAATCTAAAATCCCTGTAGCAATACTAAAAAAATGAGAGAGTAACATGAGGGACGACCTATCTTCACTGATGAGTTAATGAAAGACCTATAATGAGCCTTTAACATGGAACATTATCTCTCTATCCCAATAGCAAATATAACGTTGTTCACACAGAAAGCGCATCTCATCTATAGAGATTACGCGAATGCAGACAACTGGTTCACCATAGAGTCATGTACGTTATAGCTTAGAAATGGCCACTAGTGTAAAACACAAGGCAAAGGCGTCCGAGCGTAGTATGAAAGTTGCGGGCAGCGTCCACGCGACTAGTTCCAGTTGTCAGCGGAAGAAGAACGGAGGATGCTTTGTCTCTCTATCCACATGAGGAAGCTAACCCAAATCTGAACCGAGCAGTTACCTGGCTGGTCAGGATAACTCCACCTCAGAGTGTGTCGTTCAGATGTGTTCTCACTACGCACTCAAAGTTGTGTGACTTCCCTAGCAGACGATAACAGTGCAAAGATAGTCTTTGCACCTAGCCAGTGACATAGTGATAAATGTCATGACAGTCGTTCTCTAACAGAAGGCGTTCAAACTTTGTCGCTTTACACGTTACTTTTCTGCGAAGTCCAGACATGCCCCAGCAGAGTGAGGTTGAGGAAGGCCATCAGGTTTTCAGTTACCTCTGATAGACTGAACGAAACCTCCGAACTTCATGCTGTGATCATCCTGTTTCTTGGCTTCAGATAACCACAAAATGCAGTAAGCAACCATCACGTGATGTGACAGCTAAAGGACTCGTGAGCTTTGAACATATCTAACTCCTGACATCACAGTAAGCTCTCAGAAATTTGACTTATATTCGAAAACAGGAGCAGGTGTGAATAGTTTCACGTGGACCTCTCCCACTGTCTTGACCAGACGTGCTGCTGTTCACTTTTCAACAACTTGCAAGTAATTGAGCATTGTATGTATATCCCCTCCTCCTAAGCAAAAGGAACTTCACTGGAATATTCACATGCTGACTTCATTCTAACTGTGTTTCACTTTGTAATCTGATCTTTTGCCATTAGTTTTGTTTGTATCTCCCTGGTTAATAACCTTATACATATGTTCAAATACTTCAAGAAGTCTTGTGCATATATGTAATAGCAAATATGCCCTAAAAAGCTGGGAATCTCTGCTTCCGACTTTGTCTCTTCCTTTTCTGAATCCTATTTATTAATGATTCCAGACTGTGAAGTATTTAAGTTTAGTCGGGAAGAAACATTGCAAGTGGCCTCAATGATAGTTAGTTAGTTAGTTAGTTACATGTTCCATAGATCGTTTGAACGATTCTTCTATCGAAATTATGTGAAACGAGTCAGTTCACAGGATATGTATATATGATTAGTGTTAAAATCAATGAACGTTTTAGTATTTTAGTCCTACTCGTGTAAATAACACTTAACAATAAGGTGATTTTGTATTTGTTTATAATTTTACTGGCTGCCAGTTTTTAAGTACAAATCTGTCAGTGGAATAGAAGAAGGAGTTGTCCAGGAAAAATGGTTTTAAGTTAAATTTAAAACTTGCTTTGCTGCATGTCAGATATCGTATGTTATAAGCCAAATGAACAAATATATTTGTTGCTGCATACTGCGCTCTTTTCTGATCCGCCGACAGCTTTGATGATGCGTAATAAAGGTGATTTTTCCGTCTAGTGTTGTGTGTATGGACAGCAGTGTTCTTTCCAAGTTTTGATGGATTATTTGTGATTAACACTGATGAGTAGCATTTTTAGTAACCAGTCGTCTGCATTTCTAGCGGTTAGTTTCGTCGCCACAAATGATACTTGTGGATATTTAATTACTATAATTAAGTACAATAGTCTACTCCAATTCATGAAATTAACCAGTCTACGATTTCTCGAGTTGTATGTGTATTGTGTGTGTGTGTGTGTGTGTGTGTGTGTGTGTGTGTGTGTGTGTTTGGTGCAAAGAGTATGTCCTGTAGTCTTGTTTAATGTCATAACAAGTAAATACATCCTAACACAGCGGCCAATATAAGACAACAGAGGCATATGTACACGCATTCACCTGCCCGCTAACATTACTTAATACCTGAGCCCTCATCCAATCACATGACACGTTTCCGTACGCCTATAATCAACAATAAATTACTGTTTGATTGCTATTCGCTACACTTTCTAATAGGGTACAATGGCCCTCTCGTTATTTAAGACTTTAACGCCTTTCTAAAACTGTAGTCACTAATCTCTATAAATACCATTTTTTCAGAGAAATGAGGGAAACAAGGACTGTGTTGAAATTATTTATTGTGAAATCTTTTTCTACGGAGCTATTCATATTTTAATATTTACTTTTCCGTTTTACTGTGGGCAACCGTATAGTCAATGAGTAAAAAGATGCTCATCTCAGCTCTCTAATGACTTAAAACTGAGCCAGAACTTACTATTTTTCACTGTTTGTCTATAGTACTTTGTTGTAGATTAAACGATCATTTCACTTTTTGCTGTTAATCGTTAAGGACTTATTCCCATTCCCTTTCTTAAATGACCGTCCCACACCTGTTCATTTATACGTTCTCCGAAATTTCGCTATGAATCCATCACGCTACTAAAAGAAATTTTCAAATCAGTTTCTTGTAAATTTTGTTATCTAGAGGTTTTTCTTGCTTTCTTCCAACCAGAGCAGCCAGAGATGCTCCAAACACTCTCCATGATCTTATGAGACACCTTAAAACTGTGTGTGTCGTTGTGGTTCGAACCTAAAACCTCGCTTTCGCGGGCTGTGCGCTACTAATCTCCCCATCCGACTACAGCTATTGAAAGAGTCAATCTGGCACGAACTCCTAACATTTTCTTGTTCGATTTTGTTGAACCGAGGAGCTCGGAAGTTAGGTGCTACCACCCTCGTTACAGTTGTCAGAGACGAACTGGATAGGAATATATATTTTTAAATGCTTAAACTATAAACTCAGTTAAGATCCCACTCACTCTCCGACTGCACTCCGACACAGTGAAGACGTCTACTTACTGTTATCTACCGATAGGTCAAAACGCAAACATCTCAGCACTGACAGCTAATATAATGAAGACACATCTCTAAACAGTTTCATCATTCAGCAGTTTACTCTCAGTATTTGTTAGCTGGATCATCCGGTCACTCTGATAGATGAGGCAGATGATCGATGAAAACAGCAACTTACAATTCGCGAAACCATGTCACTGCTTACAGTGCCACGTAGTAAATTGCCTCCCGTGTGCGTACTTATCTTCCTAGAGCAGGGATTGCAAATTTGTCCTCTGATGGAACACTTTCAAAACTCTGATACTTTGATGGCACACCTTGTTTATTCTGAAGGTTAGTAAAATTTTGTAAAAGGAGAGAAACTTGTTTTATGCAGTGATTACGTCACATTCAAATCATAACTGATGAAGCAGAAATCATAATATACTTAAGTAAAAACAATTAGTGTCGTAAAAATGTCGAGAGAAAAAACCACCATATTATTAATAGGTTTCGTGGAGCACTTATTCACTGTCCGAGGAACACCAGTGTTCTGAGGAATACTGTGTGGAAAGCCTGCTCTAGAGTCTGCACTGATTTCTAGTTTTTGAAATCAATGCATGTGCTGTGTTTATTGACATTTGACCTACATTTCCGACGTCTATTATATTCCAGATTCAATACTTGTTACTACTTTTTATGACGCCCCGTAGTTTTCCTAATTTGACCTATGTCTTTTTTCCGTTCGTTTCGCGTGCTAAAGCAAGAGAGAAACGTGTTACAGAGTGGTGCTCCCTATCCTATTATTGTTACCTAACTAAGATCGTATACGCACTCCATATGTTTTCTTCTACACGCATAATTCAAGCGTAGTCTAATCACACCAATTTGGCAGCTCAATAAACATATATTGTCATAGTCTCTGAGTCCTATCGAAGGTCTTTAGGCAGGAGCTCAGTCAGTTACGCTATCGATAAAGGTATGTGCTTTGAAGGTTTTCGTCCTCCTCGCTACCGCCAAACTCAGAAAGGAGGAAATGACATTCACGTGATGAAGTCGATGATGCACACATGAGCAATAGGCTGCAATAACTATCTGCATTGCACTTTGAATTTAGTTCCCAACTATATTGCTACACTACTGGCCATTAAAACTGCTACACAACGAAGATGACACGCTACAGACGTGAAATTTAACCGACAGGAAGAAGATGCTGTGATATGCGAATGATTAGCTTTTCAGAGCATTCACACAAGATTGGCGCCGGTGGCGAACCCACAACGTGCTCAAATGAGGAACGTTTCCAACTGATTTCTCATACACAAACAGCAGTTGACCGGCGTTGCCTGGTCAAACGTTGTTGTGATGCCTCGTGTAAGGAGGAGAAATGCGTACCATCACGTTTCCGACTTTGATAAAGGTCGGATTTTAGCCTATCGCGATTGCGGTTTATCGTATCGCGACATTGCTGCTCGCGTTGGTCGAGATCCAATGACTGTTAACAAATATGGAATCGGTGGGTTCAGGACGCTAATACGGAACGCCGTGCTGGATCCCAACGGCCTCGTATCACTAGCAGTCGAGATGACAGGCATCTTATCCGCATGGCTGTAACGGATCGTGCACCCACGACTCGATTCCTGAGCCAAAGGATGGCGAAGTTTGCAAGACAACCATCTGCACGAACAGTTCGACGACGTTTGCAGCAGCATGGACTATCAGCTCGGAGACCATGGCTGCGGTTACCCTTGACGCTGCATCACAGACAGGAGTGCCTGTGATGGTGTACTCAACGACGAACCTGGGTGCACGAATGGCAAAAAGTCATTTTTTCGGATGAATCCAGGTTCTGTTTACAGCATCATGATGGTCGCATCCGTGTTTGGCGACATCGCGGTGAACGCACATTGAAAGCGTGTATTCGTCATCGCCATACTGGCGTATCACCCAGCGTGATGGTATGGGTGCCATTGGTTACACGTCTCGGTCACCTCTTGTTCGTATTGACGGTACTTTGAACAGTGGACGTAACATTTCAGATGTGTTACGACCCGTGGCTCTACCCTTCATTCGATCCCTACATTTCAGCAGGATAATGTACGACCGCATGTTGCGGGTGCTGTAGGGCCATTCTGGATACAGAAAATGTTCGACTGCTGCCCTGGCCAGCACATTCTCCAGATCTCTGACCAACTGAAAACGTCTGGTCAATGGTGGCTGAGCAACTGGCTCGTCACAATACGCCAGTCACTACTCTTGATGAACTGTGATATCGTGTTGAAGCTGCATGGGCAGCTGTACCTCTACACGCCATCCAAGCTCTGTTTGACACAATGCACCCAAACTGCGTGAAAATGTAATCACATGTCAGTTCTAGTATAATATATTTGTCCAATGATCACTGCATTTCTTCTTGGTGTAACAATTTTAGTGGCCAGTAGTGTTTTTCTTTTTGAGTTGCTGTATATAATAACCCGATATCCGACTTTGATCGTTCAGTGTATGTATTTCAGGATGATCTGGTTCGAACAAGAGGGTACTCCTTCCGCTGTCAAAGCTCTGTCTAGTAGTACCTCGTACTGTACAGCTAAAATACCTACCAATCATTAAAACACCACTTCAAAGTACTGCGACAATGTGCAGAGATTCGTTGTATCTTGTTAGGTGCATCTTATTTCAATTTCAGAGTTATAGTGTGAACCCTTTTACGGCATGAAGGAAAGCCTGCAATCAAATAACAGTTGCTGACCGTCATGTTGTAAGTGGTGCCCAAGAAACAGGAAAAAAAGAAACTGATTGCAAAACTTACTTAGTAAGTGTTTACGAGCCATTCAGTGTCACTCTGTAAAATTTTTGTTCAATAGAATGATAAAACAAAGAAGACTGAAGAAAGCAATAAAACGCTTTTATCCATCATAGTAACGTCTGGTGGTTGCTAAACAGTTTTTGTCGCGTTAGAAATGATGTGTGTAGTAAACTGTCTGCGTAGGCTGGACTTGGGATCGATGGAAAGATTGATAGTAATTCTTTGCACGAGTACTGCATTATTATGTGCACAGTTTTACTCCCCGACCGTAATGCATATACACAACCAGGCATGTCACATCACATTTACTAAGATTTTTTGGTTTGCAAAACAGAGTGACTGTTTTTTACCAGTCTCAAAAGAATTCTTCAGCCCTTCCGATTTATTATTCGTTCCACTCTTCAGTAAGTTTGTGAGCTGTAAATCGGAAACAAGTCTTAAGTTTGTGCAAATCGCTGAGAATGGTGACACTGACGCCGGCTTTTCTGTCAGTTCTTCTTTCATGCAACTCAAGGTCACTGATCTTGTGCCAGGATGTATGGCAGTTTCTCAAGCTGTTACAGACTACGGCCGTTGCTGACTAAAACGACCGCGGAACATCACCAAAAGTTTCCAATCTACTTTCTGTCACGAAAGCGTTGGATCCAGTCATACACACGTTTTGCGTTCGCAGCGCTTGGTGCAACTGTACTTTCATCAATGTGTCCGTTCCACAAAATTTATAACACAACTTTGTTTTTATGCCTCCGTCCATTGCTCTGTTGCATTAGTTATACGCATACATTCGAGTGAGCCTCCTGTAAACGACACAACAAGCGCACTTTGGCATGACTCTCGATACGCATAGGCTCCCATGAATTTTTAACATAATCCGCCATGTTTATGATACTGATGCTCTCGACAAATATGGTACTCGCACACGGGGACCAGGAATGATTATGGTAATGTTTTTGAGTGAAACAGCACCTTTGACCCAGCGTTCAGTATGTGGAACTGTAAAGAACCGTTGGATAATAAAGAAATGTGGCACAATAAAAAATAGTATACTACAAAAAATTGGAGCTGATGCAGAAAAAGTTTTCAAATGTTTTCTGATAATTCTGTAAAAATGTATTCTCAGTTCATTCCAGATACCAAATAAATTAATGTTGGCATTTGTATAAGTTTATTTATATTTAGTAAGTATTACTTTTAATAAATGTATCCAATTATGACATATCCATGGTTACTTTATAAGAAATATGTATACATTTGACAAATCCATGTGGTCCTGAAAATATTTTGCAATGTGCGACGATGGTACGCAAAGAGAGATGCGCATATGTAAAGTAGCTCAAAGTATAAATTTTTTTTTATAGTATTCATACAGGTACTGGCTTTTCTTCACTGGACAACATCGACCAATGGAAAAGGGTTTTTAATTAATTTTTATTAGGCGGTGGGTTAGGATTATCGCTTTTTGAATATATCCATATCGATCAGTTGTCTTCTATCATGCATAGTTTTGTCACAAGGCAAGTTCGTTATAAACAAGATAATTATCAAAACATATGTACTGGACTGAAAAGAAATTCATAATTCAATAAAATCTTTCTTCAGACTGAAGAGTTTAACATCCTTTTATAACATAGAAATTTTGATGGAGTTGTAGAAATCCTTAATCTATAAGTTCATCAAACAGTCTAACTAAGTGAACATCTCCGACATGTTCAGTACGATAGAAATAGTGTGTGAGTCCTTGAATCATGCCCAAGCTACACTCCCGCATACTGTCATCTTTTATTCAAACTTTGAATACAATGTTATTTTTCAGGACCAACAAACAACTCCTTCTTTTAGTTTTTAATAGTTAAGAAAAAACCTCACAGAGATTCTTGAAATATTCTCTACATCAATGTAATAGGAAATATAAAGTCTTGAGCAATTGCTTCATGGTGTTCTTGGCGCATTAAATTTTGTTTCAATCTTGAGCTTTCGAAAACTTCCTCTGCCTTCGAAGTCTTGAGGCTGGATACAAATCTAAACCAAAAAGACCATCTACTCAAGAAAGTCGCCGAGGAAAAGTACGTTATCAAAATATTAATTCTTGTTTTTCTTTTCTGAGATCTCTCATACATAGCAGACATATGCGGTGGTCACGATTTATCCTGATTATGAAGTTTATTTTCAAAATATGACAGGTATACTTTGTTTCCGGGTAGCTCACTGAAGTGTTTCTACACAAATATCTCTGGAACAAGAATAGATATTGAAAAACGACTTTCACTGGTACGAGTGTAAGGCAGGAGCTCATAAAAGTAAACACTACGAGAAATTCTAAAATGTAAACCAATATCAACACAAACTTAGGTTTTTTATGGACACACCGTAGTATTTCTTATGCAACAAATAACATGAAAAATCACAAAAAGAATGGCGTTCGTTGAAGCGGAATACGTCATTTACATCACGAGGTATTCCGAAGCGAAGTTGGTGCTTGGAATAAACGAAACTTGCCGTTACGGCACATCCCGAGATGCAAGTATGATCCCAGATATCAGTGTTTGTGACGGGAAACCCTATTGTTACTTTTTGTCTTTACGACAAAAGTGGAAGTAAGACTACGTACGTCAGTCACATAACGATAATGAGCAACACCGGGTCACGCTTGCATCTCGACGGATGCGAGCGTCTGCTTGGATAAAATTATGTAGTGGGCATAAGTGCAGATATTTTGTATCTAGTTCCTTAATATGTACACACATCAGTGTGTTGATTGTTTTTTCTCTGCATCGAACAATATTCTTGTAACACGTCACAAACTGACAAATCACGACTTGCTGTTTTCTGCATGGCCCAGTGCACCACTAAGTGGACGACGCCTGTCAGTAGAAACTAACCGCTTTGTGTCCATGTGTCCACGCTTTGACACCTGGTCTGCTGCCCAGGAGAAAATGAGCACTAACAGCTTCCTCTTGCGGCATGCATTTGGAGGCATTAACCAAAATAAAAACATACTATTCATAATAATTGTAATTATTAGTCTGCATATGAAGTAAATACTGCACTTTACACACGGTACTTATACGCTAAACAATAACTCAAATGTGCACTTTTTATATTCGTATATTGCGTGCTTATGTGTGTCTCTTTGGTTATCACATTAGGATCCGTGACAATAAGCACCACAAGACTAACCCACTTTCGTTAAAACGTTAGATTTTTTTGGTGTGTGAAACCGATAAAGTAAAGAATATTTCCAGCCATGTCTCCGCTATATCCTTTCTTTCAGGAGTGCTAGTTCTGCAATGTTCGCAAGAGAGCTTCTGTAAAGTTTGGAAGGTAGGAGACGAGATACTGGCAGAAGTAAAGCTGTGAGTACCGGGCGTGAGTCGTGCTTCGGTAGCTCAGATGGTAGAGCACTTGCCCGCGAAAGGCAAAGGTCCCGAGTTCGAGTCTCGGTCGGGCACACAGTTTTAATCTGCCAGGAAGTTTCGTAAAGAATATTTGCTCGTCAGGCTCCTCCAACAACGTTTAATATGCTCGTCTGGTAGGAGATTCATCGAACAGCGAAGCTCTCTTTGATTCCATGCGATGATGTTTAAAGCCGTTGATCCATCACAAGGATACCTCACACAATAGTGATGTCTCAAATGAGTGACACAGCATTCTGTAGTCCTCATCGACTCTATACCGTCGTGCCCTTCACCTGTGTAATAAAGGTCAGACAGCAGGTGTTACAGTTTCGCAATCGTTTTTGTAAAGTGCTGGCCGCCGTGGACGAGCTGCGCAACCCTGCGAGGTAGGCAACCGCGCGGCACAAGCGGCGAGCAGGGCGCGGCGTCGCAAGGGCCAGCCAGCTAGCCGAGCCGTAATGAGGGCAGCCGTGGCCAGGCGGCGGCATACCGGCGCCTCATTAGCCAGCGGATAATGAAGGCGGGCCCCGCGCCCCGCGATACGCTAATGGCCGCCACCTCTCCAGCCGGCCGCATCACTCCGCCGCTCCCCGCGATAGCTGATCTGAATTTCAATGTGATACCACTTCGTATCAGAGAAATCGCGCCCGCTCCAACTCGGTTATTCCACTTCAACTCTCACCCTCTACCGGCCGCCTTATCGACTCCTTCGGAGATAATTCGTGATCAGAGGGAAGGACTAACCCACCGTGCAGCTGGTATGCGTTTCGTGGAGGGAACTACTTCGGCTGCCTTCCTTTACGAGACGGTTCCATCGTCTGTAACAACACACTTACGAAGTAACTTTTCGGTACCGGATATCGGAGGCAAAAACAAAACTCTCACAACTGAAACTAGCAGTAAATTCTTATTCTTAAAACTGTCTGTAAAAGAGACAACATTTTTAAGTGTATCATATCGCGAATACAGCTTTCCTTTCTACTCGAACTCCACTAAAGATACTGAGAAGGAGGATACATAAATGAAGCGGTGAAAATATTTAGTGAGCCGCGCTTAAATAATTCAGTCAATAGTTCGCTGAAATCTAAACTTCCGTCATCGTGTTTTAGTCGAGCGTACGGTTTTACTGCCACACAAATGATCTCAGTTGAGATAAAAGTTTGTCTTGGTAAATTCACTAGTGCTACCGATAAGGCATTGAAAACATTCCTGTAGCCAGTACTTTTTCCACAGTATAAGGAACTGGAAAATATGTTTTTCAGGAGCAAACGTTTTGCTATTATGTCCTATACTGAAACCCACATTAGTAATTGACCCAGCTTTCAATTGACGTAATCTTTTGTCGTTCCAGGTAACATTCTGCAAATGCTCATTGACGAAAAACAAAGACTGCATTTTCATTCACTTCTCTGTTACTGACAAACGTGCTAGCTTCTGTTGCAAGTATAAGAAGAAATAATAAAGTACCAGAAATGAAAGTAAAGATAAAAATACGATTGAATATTTGTAGTAACATTTTTCCTAAAAGTATTCTCACTTGTACAGCATTATGTCAGAGAGACAAAATTTTACTGCTGTCACTAAGAAGTGATCAGTATAGAGAGATGAAGTAAATTGGGAAGAAAGTAAATGTAAAATGACAGTTGAATATTTACAACAACATTTTTTCTGAAAGTGGATATGATAGGGTTTCAGATTAATTCTTTTTTTTTCAAATGTTCAAATGTGTGTGAAATCGTATGGGACTTAACTGATAAGGTCATCAGTCCCTAAGCTTACACAATAAGGACAAGCACACACACCCATGCCCGAGGGAGGACTCGAACCTCCGCCGGGACCAGCCGCACAGTCCATGACTGCAACGCCCTAGACCACTCGGCTAATCCCGCGCGGCAATTCTTTTTTTATTTATAACCAGCCGTAAATGTTTAAAATGCACATCCTCCTTCATTTTGAAGTGTTTTACTTAATTAACTGGAGCTGATGCATTTCAGTTTATTTCAGTGTAAAGCCATACCATACGCAATTTAGATATTCTTAATTTAAGAAATAAATGTAGTACAAAAGCCACTGACCAGATACACCGATTTAGATTCAAAGAATTTTTAACTAATTTCTGATTACCCGTTTCAGCTATGCCATCTTCAGCACATTAGTCTCGGGTATTCTTGTTTTGGTAAAGACCTCTGTTAGCTTTCTTTTCTATTTCCAACTAATTAGGCTAGTCTGCTTTTACTTCTCAGTAGCCTAAGTGTCACGTTAAAGTGTTGTATAACATTAAGAGACACATTTTGTTTTCTTTTGCAATGAAGCAAACACTAAATGCGAGCGAAAGAAAAAACTGAAGAACAAAACTGAATGTAGTAAACTCTGATCAGGCGAACAAAACGTTGCTCAACAAGAGAGATAGTAAACCGAATCAGAACATTGCTGACTTGGCACGTGCGCCCAACAGCTGTGAGGTATGGTGCAGGTTAGCGGCTAAAGTGGCGGCTTAAGCTCAGTCCTGATCCCGGAGGAGGCGCTGGCTGCTGGGGGCAGCG
Source organism: Schistocerca americana (assembly GCF_021461395.2). Taxonomy (NCBI): domain Eukaryota; kingdom Metazoa; phylum Arthropoda; class Insecta; order Orthoptera; family Acrididae; genus Schistocerca; species Schistocerca americana. Next base: position 206,838,354 of record NC_060122.1, on the reverse strand, counting down.
TATTACGACGAGCGGGGCGCTTTATTTTGCGTGCTGGGTGTTTGAACCTTTTGCCCTATTGTCCGGCGAATAATGATGCAGTCGTCAATGACGGACGGTCGTCGCTAGCAACCGTCCTTACCGCTCTCTTTCGTAAGAGCTTTTCTCTATTTTTCTGATATCATTATAAAGGGGGTTGTTTGGGGGAGGAGACCAGACAGCGAAGTCATCGGTCTCATCGGATTAGGGAAGGACGAGGAAGGAACTCGGCAGTGCCCTTCAAAGGAACCATCCCAGCATTTGCCTGGAGCGATTTAGGGAAATCACGGAAAACCTAAATCAGGATGTCCGGACGCGAGTCCAGTGTGCTAGCCACTGCGCCACCTCGCTCGGTTATCATTAAAGGCATCAAGCATAGCATTCTTTAGCAATAAACGAGAAAATTTGAAACACTCCAGAATTTAACAAACATGCAGCATTTATTTAATTGAAAGCAGAAGTAGAAAACTTCAAACAGCCACGATCGCTTTTGAATTGCATTTATTTACGTAACCGGTTTCGCAACCTACTTTGATATCTTCGGATCTTGTGCACTACACTTCAAAGAATATTGTCCTTGTACACAATAAACCGTACCATTGTGCACACGGATGAGATTCGCTTAAATGTACTGCATAATATCCGATGATGGCAACATAATTTGCCGAAACCGGTAATCTAAATAAATGCTCTACAAGAGTAGCCGTAGCTGTTTCGGGTTTTTTAATCCCCTTTTCACGTTAATTCATGTTGTTGTTGTGGTTGTTGTTCTGGTCTTCAGTCCTGAGACTGGTTTGATGCAGCTCTCCATGCTACTCTATCCTGTGCAAGCTGCTTCATCTGCCAGTACCTACTGCAGCCTACATCCTTCTGAATCTGCTTTGTGTATTCATCTCTTGGTCCCCTCTACAATTTTTACCCTCCACGCTGCCCTCCAATACTAAATTGGTGATCCCTTGATATCTCAGAACATGTCTTACCAACCGATCTTTTCTTCTAGTCAAGTTGTGCCACAAACTCCTCTTCTCCCCAATTCTATTCAATACCTCATCATTACTTATGTGATCTGCCCATCTAATCTTCAGCATTCTTCTGTAGCACCACATTTCGAAAGCTTCTATACTCTTCTTGTCTAAACCATTTATCGTCCATGTTTCACTTCCATACATGGCTACACCCCATACAAATATTTTCAGAAACGACTTCCTGACACTTAAATCAATACTCGATGTTAACAAATTTCTCTTCTTCAGAAACGCTTTCCTTGCCATTGGCAGTCTACATTTTATATCCTCTCTACTTCGACCGTCATCAGTTATTTTGCTCCCCAAATAGCAAAACTCCTTTACTACTTTATGTGTCTCATTTCTTAATCTAATTCCCTCAGGATCATCCGACTTAATTCGACTACATTCCATTATCCTCGTTTTGCTTTTGTTGATGTTCGTCTTATACCATCCTTTCAAGACACTGTGCATTCCGTTCAACTGCTCTTCCAAGTCCTTTGCTGTCTCTGACTGGATTACAATGTCATCGGCGAACCTCAAAGTTTTTATTTCTTCTCCATTGATTTTAATACCTACACCGTACTTTTCTTTTGTTTCCTTTACTGCTTGCTGAATATACAGATTGAATAGCATTGGGGAGAGGCTACAATTCTGTCTCACTCCCTTCCAAACCACTGCTTCCCTTTCATGTCTCTCGACTCTTATAACTGCCATCTGATTTCTGTACAAATTGTAAATAGCCTTTCGCTCCCTGTATTTTACCCCTGCCACCTTCAGAATTTGAAATAGAGTATTCCAGCCAACATTGTCAAAAGCTTTCTCTAAGTCTACAAATGCTAGAAACGTAGGTTGGCCTTTCCTTAAACTTTCTTCTAAGATAAGTCGTAGAGTCAGTATTGACTCACGTGTTCCAACATTTCTACGGAATCCAAACTGATCTTCCCCGAGGTCGGCTTCTACCAGTTTTTCCATTTGTCTGTAAAGAATTCGCGTTAGTATTTTGGAGCTGTGACTTATTAAACTGATAGTTAGGTAATTTCTACATCTGTCAACACCTGCTTTCTTTGGTATTGGAATTATTATATTCTTCTTGAAGTCTGAGGGAATTTTGCCTGTCTCATACATCTTGCTCACCAGATGGTAAAATTTTGTCAGGACTGGATCTCCCAAGGCTGTCAGTAGTTCTAATTGACTGTTGTCCACTCCCGGGGCCTGTTTCGACTTATGTCTTTCAGTGCTCTATCAAACTCTTCACGCAGTATCATATCTCCCATTTCATCTTCATCTACCTCCTCTTCCATTTCCATAATATTGTCCTCAAGGACGTCGCCCCTCTATATACTCCTTCCACCTTCCTGCTTTCCCTTCTTTGCTTAGAACTGGGTTTCCATCTGAGCTCTTAATATTCATGCAAGTGGTTCTCTTTTCTCCAAAGGTCTCTTTAATTTTCCTGTAGGCAGTATCTATCTTACCCCTAGTGAGATCCTTACATTTGTCCTCTAGCCATCCCTGCTTAGCCATTTTCCACTTCCTGTCGATCTCATTTTTGAGACGTTTGTATTTCTTCTTGCCTGTTTCACTTACTGCATTTTTGTATTTTCTCCTTTCATCAATTAAATTCAGTATCTCTTCTGTTACCCAAGGATTACCACTAGCCCTCGTCTTTTTACCTACTTGATCCTCTGCTGCCTTCACTACTTCATCCCTGAGTGCTACCCATTCTTCTTCTACTGTATTTCTTTCCCCCATCCCTGTCAATTGTTCCATTATGCTCTCCCTAAAACTCTTTACAACCTCTGGTTCTTTCAGTTTATCCAGGTCCCATCTCCTTAAATTCCCACCTTTTTGCAGTTTCTTCAGTTTTAATCTACAGTTCATAACCAATAGACGGTGGTCAGAGTCCACATCTGCCCCTGGAAATGTCTTACAATTTAAAATCTGGTTCCTAAATCTCTGTCTTACCATTATATAATCTATCTGAAACCTTTTAGTATCTCCAGGGTTCTTCCATGTATACAACTTTCTTTCATGATTCTTGAACCAAGTGTTAGCTATGGTTAAGTTATGCTCTTTGCAAAATTCTACCAGGCGGCTTCCTCTTTCATTTCGTAGCCTCAATCCATATTCACCTACTACGTTTCCTTCTCTTCCTTTTTCTACTGTCGAATCCCAGTCACCCATGACTATTAAATTTTCGTCTCCCTTCACTACCTGAATAATTTCTTTTATCTCATCATGCATTTCATCAATTTCTTCATCATCCGCAGAGCTAGTTGGCATATAAACTTGTACTACTGTAATAGGTTTGGGTTTCGTGTCTATCTTGGCCGCAATGATCGTTCACTATGCTGTTTGTAGTAGCGTACCCGCACTCCTATTTTTTTATTCATTATTGAACCTACTCCCGCATTACCGCTATTTGATTTTGTATTTATAACCATGTATTCACCTAACCAAAAGTCTTGTTCCTCCTGCCACAGAACTTCTCTAATTCCCACTATATCTAACTTTACCCTATCCATTTCCCTTTTTAAATTTTCTAACCTACTTGCCCGATTAAGGGATCTGACATTCCACGCTCCGACCCGTAGAACGCCAGTTTTCTTTCTCCTGATAACGACATCCTCCTGAGTAGTCCCCGCCCAGAGATCTGAATGGGGACTATTTTACCTCCGGAATATTTTACCCAAGAGGATGCCATCATCATTTAATCATACAGTAAAGCTGCATGCCCTCGGAAATATTACGGCTGTAGTTTCCCCTTGCTTTCAGCCGTTCGGTACCACAACAGCAAGGCCGTTTTGGTTAGTGTTACAGCCCCAGATCAGTCAATCATCCAGACTGTTGCCCCTGCAACTACTGAAAAGGCTGCTGCCCCTCTTCAGGAGCCACACGTTGTCTGGCCTCTCAACAGATACCCCTCCGTTGTGGTTGCACCTACGGTACAGCTATCTATATCATTGAGGCACACGCCTCCCCACCAACGGCAGGCTCCATGGTTCATGGGAGGACGTTAATTCATATCGCCCCCAAATTCGAATAATGTATGGTATATTTATTTCGCTGTTTATCTCATTCGGTACCTAGTTCCTATGTCCTTCTACTGTTTCCTTCCTCCTAAACTCACCCTTCTCCTTTCGTCTTCTCTCCCTGCCATTCTCCTCGGTTCCTTGAGAGACAAATCTTCTATCTACAAATAATCACGAATTTAGAAGGATCGCTTGTGCGAAATTAGGCCTGCCCTTCTCTCCCACGATAACCTGCGAACTGTCGACAGAAGACAACAGGCAGATTACACATTCCTAGATTTGCGTTTGACAATGTCTCAGACCGCGGACTGTTAACAATGGTCGGAGCATACGGAGCAGGTTCTCAGATATGTGAGTGGCATGAAGACTTATTGAGTAATAGCACCCCGTCCGTAGTCCTCGAAGACGAGTGTTCGTCGGCGACAAAGTTGTTGTCTATTGTGCTCCAGGGAAAACTTATATGTCCGCTCTTGCTCTGTATCTACAAAAATGATTTGACGGTTAGGGCGAGCAGCATTCTACAACTGTTTACCGATGACGGTGAACTACACGTGAAATTTTTTGTTCTCTGACTATCAGCAGGATACGGGATGACTTGAATAGAATTTCCATTTTGTGTCGTGAACGGCAGCGATTTCTAGAGGGAAAGAATGTAAATGGGGAAAATTTTAAGTTAATGTAAATGAGTAACGAAACGTTCCTGCAAAATTGGATTACAGTACTAACAGTGTGTGGCTTAACACAGCAACCTCGATCAGAGAACCGCAACATGCAACAGATTACATATCAATCCTAGTCGCACCAACATACATCTCGCGTAAGGATCGCGACGGTCGGATTTAGAAAAACCAGAGCTAGTATGGAAACATATTCACTGGCAGTCAAAAAGTGAAGTAGTCACAAGTGGAGGAGGAAACGAAATGAAAGTTCGTGGGTTGAGAGGTACGTGATATTATTTGAGTGATTACATAATCCAGCCAAGTTTAGAGAGCAGTTGGCATTATGAGCCCACGTGTCACAATGAAGCTGCATCCCTTTTAGCCATGATGCACGCACTTATTAGGTTGCGAACGGTGTCACAAATCCGTTGTATCCTCTCCTGCGACAATCTCTCCCATAACTATTGTAAATGGTACTTGACATGCTAGAAATTGCGACTGGGACAGGTTTGACATACGAGCTAGTCCCGCCCATATTCTATAGGGCACAGATCTGGGGTACTGCTGGCTATGGGAGCTCTGAAACCGCGCTATGAACAACATGACCTGGGAAATGGGTTGAATATGGCTTGGTTTTCAAGAAAATAAAGTTCTAATTGTAACCTTCTGAAGAAGTACACAAGCTGCCTGATTCTGACACCGTGTCAAACGCAAATCTGGAAATGTGTAATCTACGTGTTGTCTCCAGTCGACCGTTCGCAGTGTGTCGCGCAAGAAAAGGGTAAACTTAATTTCGTACAAGCAATGCTTTCTAAATCGGTGAGTTTTTGTAAGGGAATAAAATGTACACTCCTGGAAATGGAAAAAAGAACACATTGACACCGGTGTATCAGACCCACCATACTTGCTCCGGACACTGCGAGAGGGCTGTACAAGCAATGATCACACGCACGGCACAGCGGACACACAAGGAACCGCGGTGTTGGCCGTCGAATCGCGCTAGCTGCGCAGCATTTGTGCACCGCCGCCGTCAGTGTCAGCCAGTTTGCCGTGGCATACGGAGCTCCATCGCAGTCTTTAACACTGGTAGCATGCCGCGACAGCGTGGACGTGAACCGTATGTGCAGTTGACGGACTTTGAGCGAGGGCGTATAGTGGGCATGCGGGAGGCCGGGTGGACGTACCGCCGAATTGCTCAACACGTGGGGCGTGAGGTCTCCACAGTACATCGATGTTGTCGCCAGTGGTCGGCGGAAGGTGCACGTGCCCGTCGACCTGGGACCAGACCGCAGCGACGCACGGATGCACGCCAAGACCGTAGGATCCTACGCAGTGCCGTAGCGACCGCACCGCCACTTCCCAGCAAATTAGGGACACTGTTGCTCCTGGGGTATCGGCGAGGACCATTCGCAACCGTCTCCATGAAGCTGGGCTACGGTCCCGCACACCGTTAGGCCGTCTTCCGCTCACGCCCCAACATCGTGCAGCCCGCCTCCAGTGGTGTCGCGACAGGCGTGAATGGAGGGACGAATGGAGACGTGTCGTCTTCAGCGATGAGAGTCGCTTCTGCCTTGGTGCCAATGATGGTCGTATGCGTGTTTGGCGCCGTGCAGGTGAGCGCCACAATCAGGACTGCATACGACCGAGGCACACAGGGCCAACACCCGGCATCATGGTGTGGGGAGCGATCTCCTACACTGGCCGTACACCGCTGGTGATCGTCGAGGGGACACTGAATAGTGCACGGTACATCCAAACCGTCATCGAACCCATCGTTCTACCATTCCTAGACCGGCAAGGGAACTTGCTGTTCCAACAGGACAATGCACGTCCGCATGTATCCCGTGCCACCCAACGTGCTCTAAAAGGTGTAAGTCAACTATCCTGGCCAGCAAGATCTCCGGATCTGTCCCCCATTGAGCATGTTTGGGACTGGATGAAGCGTCGTCTCACGCGGTCTGCACGTCCAGCACGAACGCTGGTCCAACTGAGGCGCCAGGTGGAAATGGCATGGCAAGCCGTTCCACAGGACTACATCCAGCATCTCTACGATCGTCTCCATGGGAGAATAGCAGCCTGCATTGCTGCGAAAAGTGGACATACAATGTACTAGTGCCGACATTGTGCATGCTCTGTTGCCTGTGTCTATGTGCCTGTGGTTCTGTCAGTGTAATCATGTGATGTATCTGACCCCAGGAATGTGTCAATAAAGTTTCCCCTTCCTGGGACAATGAATTCACGGTGTTCTTATTTCAATTTCCAGGAGTGTATTTTGTGTAGCTGGTTGCTGATTATTTCAACAAACATTTCACCATCTACATCAAGAGGACTTGAACACTAAAATAGCTTGTATAAGTACTCCTTTTGTTGACAATCAAGGCAGAAGCGTCACGTTTCGGGGCTATAAAGTTGCAGTCGTACGTCCCCTTGCAGGAATGATTTCGATATATCTCTGGTGGTAACCCACTATTTCTATAAGCGGGCACAGGTCAGTGGTTTCCTCGAAATTAGTTGACAGGCGTGAGACTGCAAGAGAATTGCACTACAATATGGGGTTCAGTGCGCCAGGGGAGGCCAGTGCGGGCAGTAGGTCATCCTGGGTGAATTGCTCGCCCTCAAACAAACACGTTCCATACTGAACGCAAAATTAACCCGGCCGGGGTGTGTTCGCTTAACGGGTCCACGACCACACAGGCGATTACCGGCGTGATATATTACGCAGTCGCCGTACGCCCGTGTAAACTGTCCCGCGCTCATTTTAGATGCGGACAGCCATAAAATCAAACGCGATTAGCGAAAAACTCGCTTCATTAGGAGGTGGACCGCGACCGTCCTGTTTTTCGATAACGCGCCGCCTGCCAACAGATTAATCCGCGCTCTGTCCGTACATTCGGACGCAGACGGCGGAGCGTACCGGCCAAACCTCGTGACGTCACGCGGTTCGATCCCTGGACGCGGTGCGCATGCGCGGCAGGCCGGGCGGGGCTCGGGGCTGCCCACGGGCCACTCGAACCAGGTCCGGGTGCAGGGGTTCTCAGCACTGCCCGTACCACGCGTCTCGTCGAGACGAGAGCCCTCCTCTACTCTGCCGTCTGTAAACCACTGGCTCTGAGCACTATGGGACTTAACATCTATGGTCATCAGTCCCCTACAACTTAGAACTACTTAAACCTAACTAACCTAAGGACAGCACACAACACCCAGTCATCACGAGGCAGAGAAAATCCCTGACCCCGCCGGGAATCGAACCCGGGAACCCGGGCGTGGGAAGCGAGAGCGCTACCGCACGACCACGAGCTGCGGACTGTAAACCACTTCATGAGTAACACACAACAGTAAGTTACTCGCGGGAAGCACTTGCGGCAAGGAAACCGGCAGTGCCACCTAAAACGCTTTGACCCGAAGAAGAAACGTTCGTAATTTATGAAACATTCATTCAAAATTGTCCTAAAAATGTCAAATCGCAATGAATTGAATACCCCTAGCTGCATACAGGCGTTGATATAAGTCAACGGGGACAGTTGAAAATGTGTGCCCCGACTGGGACTCGAACCCGGGATCTCCTGCTTACATGGCACACGCTCTATCCGTCTTTTTTTTCATTTTGTTCGGTATTATTAGTTGCGTTTGTTCTGGGCGGTCGTCACAAGACATCCGTTCAGACTGGTCGTTGATTTCTTTACTCAGTTTTTTAGTACAGAGGGCGAGCAGCCCTCTGACCGAACACGCTGAGCTACCGTGCCGGCTGTCCATCTGAGCCACGGAGGACACAGAGGATAGTGCGACTGCAGGGATTTATCTCTGGCACGCCTCCCGTGAGACCCACATTCCCAACTTATTGTCCCGCACTGTATTCGTAGTGCCCCTGCCCAGTATACTCGTTACTCGTGGTTTTTTGCCGATTCCCGTAAGAGTTCAGATACTATTTGTGCATTCGCACAGAAGAAGATGGTCAAACGGCCGGTGAGCCTTAACTATATATATATGAAGATGGTATCTGTTCTTTCAGACATGTTCGAAAGAACAGATACTATCTTCATATATATTTAAATATATTAGACAATTCATTGGTACTATATTGCGTGAACGAAACACTGAACGAGCGTTGAGCTATTGTCTATAGATTTAGTGATAGTGATGGGGTTATTGACAGCAATATTTATCCAAATTCGACTCTATCGACTCAGTTCGTTTCCGTTCTATTTTGGAACAGTTTCGAATCTGATATGCTGCCTCACCTTTACCCACACCCACACACTTCCATGTCTTCTACCTAGACTATTCTTAATGGACCGTCTCCTAGACATTGAAACCCTTTCGGCTCTAATACACTCCTTACCGTTCATCAGTCCTCCCTCCTCCTTTCGCGTTCTCTCTCACTCCTTCCTTTTCATAATCATGATCTGGTGTCCACTGTTCCGAATCCCGTGCGTACTCACCAACCACTGTTCCTCATTACATCCATTTCCAAATACTAACTCTCCTTCAATATTGATACCCCACAACTCACACCACCAGAAGATCTTAGCCTCTTCCTATTCTAAATTATCTCTTCCCAGTGCAGGACCTTCTCTACCTTTAATGTAGTTCATGTTTACACACCATACTACACACCACAAAAAAAGTTTTGCATCACCTCGTTTCTGTGAGTTCAAGAACCGGTACAGAAAACTGGAATAGACATCAACATAAACATCATTTCCAACCTTTTTATTGCTCATAAAAACCACGTTTTGTATGTTGTACCACCATACAGTGAGACCTTCAGACGTGGCGGTCCAGATTGTTGTACACACCGGTACCCCTAATACCCAGTAGGAGGTCCTCGTGCATTGATGCATGCCTGTATTCGTCGTCGCATACTATCCACAAATTCATCAAGGCACTGTTGGTCCAGATATTCTCACTCCTCAACAGCGATTCGCCGTAGATCCCCCAGAGTGGTGTTAGGTCACATTGTCCATAAACAACCCTTTTCAATCCATCCCAGGCATGTTTGATGGGGTTCATGTCTGGAGGACATGCTGACCATTGTAGTCGAGAGATGTCGTTATCCTGAAGGAAGTCATTCACAAGATGTGCACGATGGGGGCGCGTATTTCGTCGACGAATGCCTCGCCAATGTGCTGCCGATATGGTTTCACTATCGGATGGAGGATGGCATTAACGTATCGTACAGTCGTTATAGCTCCTTCCATGACCATCAGCGGCGTACGTCGGAACCATATAATGCCAACCCCAAAACATCAGGGAACCTCCACCCTGCTGCACTCGCTGGACAGTGTGTCTAAGGCGTTCAGACTAAGCGGATTGCCTCCATACACGTCCCCGACGATTGTTTGATTGAAGGCATATGCGATACTCATCGGTGACGAGAACGTGATGCCATTCGTGAGCTGTCCATTCAGCGTGATGTTGGGCCCATCTGTACCGCACTGCATGGTGTCGTGGTTGCAAAGATGGACCTCGCTACAAACGTTTGGAGTGAAGTTGCTCATCAAGCTGCCTATAGCACACAGTTTGAGTCGTAACACGACGTCCTGTGGCTCCACTAAAAGCATTATTCAACATGATGGCGTTGCTGTCAGGGTTCCTCCACAGTCAATGTCTATCTTCAGGAATTCTGGAATCCGGGGTGATGCAACACATTTTTTGATGTGTGTGTATTAAAAACGAGATAGTTATTTCATTTTTATATTTTAAAACCCTATGTACCAAGACAGTACTTGTGACTGAAGAGTGGTTATCGCATCTTACCTAATTATCCTCATACGTGAGAGGGGAGGGGATGAAAAAAAGTGTCCAACTTGAAATTTTAAAAAGTCTGTTATAGTGATGGTTCGGGTAAATTAGTCTTCGCTCTCCTTATATTTTTGATATATGGAAGTTACGGGAACTTCTGCAGCGTGTTCTTATGGGCGACGCAGGTGATATGCATCAGGCACATACGAGTCATCCATCCCTAACGCCACCAGGGGCAGCGCAGAGCTTTGCGTCCTCATCCCAAGGAGCGTGACGCCCGAACAGCGACACTAGCTCAAACTTCGGAATTTAACTCACGATACTCACAAAGTGGTACTTTGTCGGCGATAAACTGATGATGAAAATTTCATCTACATCAAAATTCGAACTGTGTGCCTTCCACTCATTCTCGGCTAGGAAAACTGGTCGAGATGGAGCACTTCTATCACTTTCTGAAAGCGCAACCTTCATATCACGACGAGATAAATCTTATTCTTTCCATTTCTCAGCATTGCATATTGCAAAAAACTGAAAGACTGTTATTGTTGCCTGTAAGAATCAATGAAGCACTCGATAAAATTCTCAGTACCATTCTAGAATACTAGTGTGATGTATTATAGCAGTGGTATGTCTCTGCTTATCTGTGTGTCACTTACACAGCGGCAGCAAGATAAATGAAACATGAAGACTACAGAGGGGAGAACGGACAGCACCTGATTTCTAGAATCAACGTTGAGGCTTAGAAAAATGTATTACCAATGATTGCCGCAGTGCAGAGATTAGATCGCTAGTAAAAGAAAGCAGAAAAAATGAAGGCAAGCGAAGAGATTTTATTTTTCCTTAGTCTGAAACGCTATTGCTCAAAATCGACAATACTCTTCTAGGAGCAGCGGTGTAAATATATTACACAGCACATTTTGCACACAGAATTCCTAAAGACTTCAAAATATACAACGCGTTCGAAAACCCCGTTACAAACTTCTGGTACTTGAAGAGGGGAGTGAGTATATGATATTTTGAGTAGAAACCAGTATCCGGGACATACTGTTTCCACTCTGCGACAGTTTCAGTTCAGATAGGTAACTCGTCCACGTCTGCTGAGGGAAAGAGAAAAGTCTGAGAGTTACTTTTCCTGGTATGTAATCGGTACTGCGCCAAACTACTTTTTGTGAAGTCGTATGCAAAGTTTAATTTACGAGATTCCTGTAGAAACAGAGGAAGACCTAATGGCACAAGTTTTGTCGGTTTGCACTAGAAATTCAGGAGGTATCAGGTGGGATGGGGAGTGTGTACCAGAACTTATTTCGTAGGTACAATGTCTGTAATAACGTTGGTGGTCGTCACATCGAGCCGCTGTTGGAATGCATCCAGTATAATGGATTCTTTTTTGTTTTGCTTTCGAATTGTTGCCTAATAACTGAACAGCTTCATGCCAAATTCAGTCCTCAAGAAGAAGTGAATGAGTTAAACATCTGAATTAAAACCATCGTAGAACGGAAACGGTGCGTTTCCGGGTATGGGTTCCTATTCTAAATATTATGTACTCAAGTCCTAGAAAATTTTATCGGCAGTTTCCGAACACCCTGTACATCAAAATGAAAAGTATGCCGTTGCCACAGACTGAAACAGAATCAATGTGATGATATTAGTGTCATTTAGTACCATAGCGTTATTCAGTCCCATTCATGTTTAGACTTTTCTGTAAATGCATACGTGGGAATGCCTAAATTAAATTGTGTTGCCTTTGGCAATGAAGAAAAAGCAGTCTTGTTTCACAAACATACAGTATGTACAAAAGGCAATATAATGCAGTGGGGGTTTACACAGGTTTGCAACAGTAATAATTGACGACATAGTACTGTTGCATTACGAGCTAACCACATACACAGTTCATAATTAGGTTGCACATGCTCACTATTTTTAGGCTGAGGACCTGAGCTCCTTGTACAAACGTTTTTATATTGTGTAACGCCACCCTTAGTTTTGTACTTCTAACTTTAGCCTGTCGTGACCCTAAAACCTCACTTTTGCATCTAGAACTGTATTTTGCAATGCGTATTGCGTTTCAATTCTATTACGTATATTAAAACTGTTTGACGATTATACCTATTTCAATAGCAGTTACCATAAAACGTGGAAAGTGATATTAAGATTACAATGTCATTTACGTCACTGCAAACAGTTTCATGCACTCCTTTATCCTTTTCGTGGACGCTAAAAGAAAGAAGTACATAAAAATTTGATATATTTGAATATCGAACTTACAGAAACTCACGATGTTCCACATTATCAAAGGACTCCATCGCGCTACTAAATGGCCAGAAAGTACCAAAACTATGCACTGAAGCCGGCCGGGGTGGCCGAGTGGTTCTAGGCGCTACATTCTGGAATCACGCGACCGCTACGGTCGCAGGTTCGAATCCTGCTTCGGGCATGGATGTGTGTGATGTCCTTAGGTTAGTCCAAAGTTCTAGGGGACTGATGACCTCAGAAGTTAAGTCCCATAGTGCTCAGAGCCATTTGAACCATATGCACTGAAATTTAGGTCTTCTGCAGATCAAATGGTTCAAATGGCTCTAAACACTATGGGACTTAACGTCTGAGGTCATCAGTCCCATGGACTTAGAACTACATAAACCTAACTAATCTAAGGACATTCAGAAAGTTATGAACCTCCTCTTTCACCTCGTCGCCGGCCGGGATGGCCGAGCGGTTCTAGGCGCTACAGTCTGGAACCGCTGACCGCTACGGTCGCAGGTTCGAATCCTGCTTCGGGCTTGGATGTGTTTGAGTCCTTAGGTTAGTTATGTTTATGTAGTTCAAAGTTCTAGGGGACTGATGACCTCAGATGTTAAGTCCCATAGCGCTCAGAGCCATTTGAACTATGTGCACTGAAATTTAGGTCTTCTGCGGATCAAATGGTTCAAAGGGCTCTAAACACTATGAGACTTAACATCTGAGGTCATCAGTCCGCTGGACTTAGAATTACTTAAACCTAACTAATCTAAGGACACCACACACATCCATGCTGGAGGCAGGATTCGAACCTGCGACCGTAGCAGCAGCGACGTTCCGGGCTGAAGCGCCTAGAACCGCTCGGCCAGATACTTATTTGCTTAATTTTTCCGCATTAAGTTGTCTTTATTTCGTATTTTTTCGCTTTTTGCGCATTGTATTAATGCGAAATATATAATAAAAATTGTAATACTCCAATGTTCCTACCATCCAAATTGGAAGACTTAATGTACGACCTGATGTAGGCAACAAGGAAGCACTTTGTATAATGACATAACTTCAGTACACATTTACCAAAATCTTCGTGAGACGTGTGATATTTGTTGCTACTTTGCTGCTCGAAGAACATTATTCTTCAATACACAGTGATGCATAACACAGTAAAGTAAGTTAGTATTGATCAGGATATTACAAGTGAAATCTTCAGGATATAGAAAAGTCTAAATAACTTCAGATAATTGAGAAGCAAGAGCAAGGGTGCGAAAGTATTTCCACAGCTAAACGCAGAGCAGAGCTCGTATAATTGGAAAGTGTATATGATACTTTGAACAGGGGGAAGGAACTATCCCGTAACGTGATGGACGATTTTGATAAAACAGATTGAGAGAGTTACGGAAGTCTTGCGATTAAGCAAAGCAGAAGGATAGCAAACATTCCACGAAGTTCTTAAATCAAGTGGGATAAGTGGTACTCAAATGATTGTTCTAGTTAGTGTGTAGAATACACGAGAAATTCAATCGTACTTTCAGATCATTCATACAGTCACCAGCAAGAGTAGGTAAACGTGAAAACTGTCTTACGGTCTTCTTGACAGCTTATGCTTTAGAGTTGCATAACACAATAATAAAGAGAAGAATGGAAAAAAATTGCGGTTCTGTTAGGTAGCAGTCACATCGTATTTAGAAAAGGTAAAGCTAAAATAGAGGCAGTTGTTGTGTTAAACGTAAGGATGAAAGCATGTCATTTCCATGCCTGCCATTCCTCAAATCAGAAAATGAGCGTTGGGGGCAGCTGCGATACATCTCGAACTGCCGTTTGGGACGAGGTCCTGATGGGCTGGGGGTTTTAGTTGCCTTCCTCTGGTGTCTTACGAAGTGTCAGGTGCGTATCTGTGTCTTGTGGATGACTGCTGTGAGTCTCTTTATTACTCGACAGAGCAAACCGCAGACCTGGCCGCTGCAGGACTGCGTTACAGTTACTGTCCAGTTCATATGGCGGACGTTGTTAAGTCACAGAAATCGGGAAAATTGTCTGTGTGGGGACCTGCGATGTCTTTCTGTTAATTTCAATAAGTTTATCAACGATGAGAAGGAGAAAACATTAAAGTGTCGGCGGAGAAGGCGAGGGAATGACAGGCAAGTAGCAGAAGCTGTGTAAGTCGGTGTTGGGAAAAGCAACGCCGATCGAAATAGGATTCATGTACCTGCCTCAAAGAAAAAGAAGCAAGGCGCGGATAATAATAAACATCTCGTTGACGATGTCGTTAAATGTTACTAGGCGTCAGGCTCTGTGACGGTGTGTATTATACACACAAGTGTCAACGTTGCGGAAACTAGACTGTTTTTGTCATGCTGAACCCGGCGTCAAAAACTCTGAATTTTAGGTTTTAAAAAGTCTCAGAACAAAAGTGTCGTCACGAGTGAAGGAAACGATTTTATATGACATAAGATTTTTATGAAAAAGTGCAGATCATAATCAAAGCGACCAGTGGTTTATTCCGACGAAACGTGGATTCATACACATTAAACTGTTAATAAAGATTTCCACAGCTGATTTCGTGCGAGAAGTATTCTCCAACAGAACTGACGGTCGAATCCAAATAAAAATATCGGCCAGGTGCGAGTAGAAAAAAATTTTCAAATGTGTGTGAAATCTTATGGGACTTAACTGCTAAGGTCATCAGTCCCTAAGCTTACACACTACTTAACCTAAATTATGGTAAGGACAAACACACACACCCATGCCCGAGGGAGGACTCGAACCTCAGCCGGGACCAGCCGCACAGCCCATGACTTCAGCGCCTGAGACCGCTCGGTTAATCCCGCGCGGCTGCGAGTAGGACAAATGTAATTCTGTGTATTGACAGTTTATTCACCTCGGGTATCAAGAATCTCGATGAGTTTTGTCTGTTGTCGACATTGATACTGGGAAGATATCGTCCCCGGGAATTCCGAGACTTTTGAGAATGTTTTAATTTTGTAAGTGGCGATCAAACAATTTCCATTGGAGGGCGTTGCTGCAACGTACATGCAACACAGCGCGATTCCACTGCACCAACATGTAGGCAAGAGATTAGTGTCGCATTCGTGTCTTTCCGATATGCGTGCGATCAGTGCGGACGTTATTACCGAATACGTCCAAACAGGACCGGCGTGCTGTTGTTCTTTTCGTGGCTGCCGAAGGACAAACACGGGTAGATATCAATGCTGAATGAGCAGTTAACGCGAAACGCCCGGGAGCACTGCGACAAAGGGTGCTGCTGCTTCATGACAACGCACGTCCCCTTCTGGAAAATGCCGTAACGCAAAGTCACGCTAACTCACGTGGGAGACACTCGAGCATCCGCCCTATTGTATTGGTCTCTCCGCAAGCGATTATCACGCCTTCGGTTCCTTAAAAAAGATCTTGAAGTGTCGAAGATTCCGTCGGACGAGGATGTGCAGCAGACAGTTTTCAAATGGTTCGAATAGCTCTAAGCACTATGGGACTTAACTCTGAGGTCATCAGTCTCCTAGACTTAGGACTACTTAAACCTAATTAACCTAAGGACATCACACATAACCATGCCCGAGGCAGGATTCGAACCTGCGACCGTAGCAGCAGCGCGGTTTCGGACTGAAGCACCTAGAAACGCTCGGCCGCAACGGCCGGCCACTCTGTTTTACCAAACGGGTATGTTCAATACGGTGCGTCAGTGGAATGACTGCCTCGCTGCTCACGGCGATTTTTACTGATTGCCATACTGACTCTGGACTGTACGGCCTTCTCACGGAAACTTTTTGATCTCCCTCTATAAGTTTTTGTATGATGTAATAACAAATTTTTTGATTTTTTTTCCCTTCAGTTGTAGGGTTAAACCTCGCTTCTTGCCAAATTTCAAGATTCTAGGTCAAGGTAAGCTATGGGCTTTAACGAGTGAGTTTTAGAGTATCAAAATATATGATATAAATGACCGTATCTGTTGGTTGCATTGATTTGGAAGTTTACATTTATTACACCTCCAAAGAACCTTAGGCATTAGCTTGTGACTAAACTTCAAGTTGATAAGTCTACACGTTCCTGGAAAAAGGGGTCTTGACATCTTGACAGACGGTCGGGTTGACTGACTGTCAGATAACAAATGAAAAAAAGTCTTGCGATATAACTACAAATTTACGATTTTAGGATTTTTTTCCATTACTTGTACTGCACAACTTTGAATCCTGCCAATTTCCATGTTTCTAGGATAAAGGGCAATACCTTAAAAATTTTGATGAATGCGAGAATCAAAATATGTTACATAAATAGACGTATCTTTTGACTGCATTGACTCACAAGCGGCATAAATTTCACCTTGATACGTCTGTGAGTTCCTGAGAAAAAGGGTTTTAGGAGTCGTACAGTAGACAGGCAGATAGACAGACAGACAACAAACTGATCCTATAAGGGTTCCTTTCCTACGGACTGAGGTATGGAACCCTAAAAGCTCTTTTTGGAAAGAACTAAATATTACTTTTTGACAAACTAAAATTTTCCTTTGGTAAATGCAAACTCTAGAGTCGCACGAACAAATTTTTGAAAGTGTCCATAATAATTGGCATATCTACACTACTGGACATTAAAATTGCTACACCACGAAGATGACGTGCTACAGACGCGAAATTTAACCGACATGAAGAAGATGCTGTGATATGCAAACTATTACCTTTTCAGAGCATTCATACAAGCTTGGCGACACTTACAACGTGCTGACAGGAGGAAATTTTCCAATCGATTTCTCATACACAAACAGCAGTTGACCAGCGTAGCCTGGTGAAACGCTGTTGTGATGCCCCGTGTAAGGAGGATAAATGCGTACCATCACGTTTCCGACTTTGATAAAGGTCGGATTGTAGCCTATCACGATTGCGGTTTATCGTATAGCGACATTTCTGCTCGCGTTGGTCGAGATCCAATGACTGTTTTCAGATTATGGAATCGGTAGGTTCAGGAGGGTAATACGGAACGCCGTGCTGGTTCCCAACGGCCTCGTATCGCTAGCAGTCGAGATGACAGGCATCGATCCCTCAGTCAACAGATGGAGACGTTCCCAAGACAACAAGCATCTGCACGAACAGTTCGACGACGTCTGCAGGAGCATGGACTATCAGCTCAGAGACCATGGCTGCGATTACCCTTGACGCTGCATCACAGACAGGAGCGCCCACGTTGGTGCACTCAATGATGAACCTGGGTGCACGAATGGCAAAACGTCATTTTTTCGGATGAATCCAGGTTCTATTTACAGCATCATGATGGTCGCATGCGTGTTTGGCGACATCGCGGTGAACCCACATTGGAAGCGTGTATTCGTCATCGCCATACTGGTGTATCACCCGGTGTGATGGTATGGGGTGCCATTGGCTACACGTCTCGGTCACCTCTTGTTCGCATTGATGGCACTTTTAACAGTGGACGTTACATTTCAGATGTGTTACGACCCGTGGCTCTACCATTCAATCGATCCTCGCGAAACCCTACATTTCAGCATGATAATTCAGGACGCATGATGCAGGTCCTGTACGGGCCTTTCTGGATACAGAAAACGTTCGAATGCTGCCCTGGCCAGCACATTCTCCAGATCTCTTACCAACTGAAAACGTCTGGTCAATGGTGGCCGAGCAACTGGCTCCTCACAATACGCCAGTCACTACTCTTGATGAACTGTGGTATCGTGTTGAAGCTGCATGGGCAGCTGTACCCGTACACGCCATCCAAGCTCTGTCTGACTCAATGCCCAGGCGTATCAAGGCTTTTATTACGGCCAGAGGTGATTGTTCTGGGTACTGATTTCTTGGGATCTATGCACCCAAACTGCGTGAAAATGTTAATCACATGTCAGTTCTAGTATAATATCTTTGTCCAACGAATACCCGGTTATCATCTGCATTTCTTCTTGGTGTAGCATATTTAATGGCCAGTGGTGTACTATTATACACCATCCCGTGTTGGTAAGTAAGGTATTTATACTCCAGGTCTAGCAGCTGCGCAGAACAGCGTTTGATGTAATGCGAAGTAAAATGGGGTTAACAGTGAAACACGTTAGGAGAAGTTGTCAGTTTCCAGAGTGTTTGTCGGCGAGCAGGAAGTAGGCAGGCGTGTTTCCAGGTCGGCAGGGCGTGGGCCCGCTCTCGGCCTGCAGGCTGCGGCCTACTGACTGCCGGTCGCCGCCCGCCGCCCTGCGGCCGCCACCGCATGAGCCGCTCGGCGGCGCGGAAGAGCGTGTGCGGCGCGGCTGGCGCCCTTTGTGGCCGGCGCCGCCCAGCCGGAAAAAACGGCGCCTCCGCTGCCCAGGCCGGGGCTCGGCCGGCCGGCGAGCGTCTGCGCGGCGCGCGCCGCACGCGGCAAAAAATGACCCCAAACTCTCTCGTCTCGCGGTCCCTGCTACAGATAACGCAGTGCAAACGAGCGAGGGAGGTCGGGCTGGCTTGTTTGGGGGATGAGACCAAACAGCGAGGTCATCGGTCTCGTCGGATTAGGGAAGGAAGTCGGCCGTGCCCTTTCAAAGGAACCATCCCAGCATTTGCCTGGAGCGATTTAGGGAAATCACGGAAAACCTAAATCAGGATGGCTGGACGCGGGATTGAACTGTCGTCCTCCCGAATACGAGTCCAGTGCGCTACCACTGCGCCACCTCGCTCGGTAGCGAGGGAGGAAGGCAACGGTTTAACGTCCCGTCGACATCGACGTCGTCACCGACGGAGCACAGCCTCGAACTGGGAAATCGTGTGAAAAGGAAGCCGCCTGCTCACTTCAAAAGGGACCGTTCTAGCATTCTCCTTAATCGATTTAGATAAATCACAAAAACCTTTATTTGAATGGTGGGACTGTGATCTGAACCAACATCTTGCCGAATACAAGTCCAGTGTAACAGTTCGGGGAAATGTAGTTCAGGCAGTACAGCCTTCCTCGCTTCTTTGAACCATCCATGTTACACTTTCCTAAGTACTGTCACCTGAGCCGTTCAGTGAACTTATGTCTTCCAGTAGCCATTCAACATCATCATTTTTTAAACAACGTGCTTCCACAAACGGCTGAATTTGGAATCTTTATTGGCGTTACTGAATTTTCAAATGTCTGAAATTACAACTGTATCTAAAGACGATATTACTACAAAGACTTACTTGAACTGAACCAAGTTCCATC
Source organism: Schistocerca americana (assembly GCF_021461395.2). Lineage (NCBI taxonomy): Eukaryota > Metazoa > Arthropoda > Insecta > Orthoptera > Acrididae > Schistocerca > Schistocerca americana. The sequence continues at coordinate 206,818,500 of NC_060122.1, read as the reverse complement.
AACATACGGGATACTGCAAACTACATACCATCAAAATTAAAATAAACCTAAAACAGAAAAAAGTCAATAGGAATTATGCTTATGTGCATTTTCAACACATGCTTACCGTAAATAATAATTTTGAGAATCCATGACTACTGGGAGGTATAATAAACTAACCATAAAGTTTTTAGTATGTATAAGAAACTATCAGCCTCGATTGTGGTAATGAAACCAACCTTTACCTAGGTTTCAGCCCAAATAATTGACCCTTCTTCAGGGGATATACGTGAATCTGTAATTGTCTAAGAGGGCATGGTCTAGAAATAAAACTAAAACGCCTATCCAGGCCGTTATTTCTCAACCATGCCCTCTTGGACAAATTATAGATTCAGATATGTCTCCTGAAGAAGGCTCAATTATTTGAGCTGAACCCTAGGTAAAGGTTGGTTTCATTACCCCAATCGAGGCTGATAGTTTCTTATATATTAGATTATTACGATTGCTGACTTGGCTGCAGTGTTGAAAGTACAAAAAAGTTTCTCAACAGAAAGTTGGATTGCCACATGCCAGTCAAAGATTGAACTTATCAGAGCGCCACATAGTGGTCACCGTTTCTATTTTTCCAGTAATTATATAGCGGTAAGGTAACATCTTTGGAAAGGTACACATGGGTAAAGCGACCTATGAAATTCTTGTCATAAAACAGGTTACAAATTTGCATTTAAGAATAATTAATTCGAAAATAAACAGCGCGCGCTACTGTAGACATAAATTACCAATCATAAAACCAGACGGCAAAATGAGACAAGCATTAATAATAAATTCTTGCAATACCTACAAAGCAGATCACGTCATAGCATCGTTGCCGTATATCTAAGAATATATTAAAGGAAAAATAACGTAATAAAAATATATGCATCCGTAACAATACCTGGGTTATCATGAACAACACCTTTTACAATGAAGAAAATAACCCAACATCTACAAAGTATTTACTGAGGTTAACGAAGGTGATGTTGGCCTGATGTACTCGACGATGCCCTTTAGCTATACAGTCTAAATGATCGTCCTAAGAAATACTAATCTAAGATCAGCCTGAAGATGCCCAAATAAGGTGAAACGCGTAGTTGTTAAGTAAAAAAAATTGCAACCAAGACTGTTTTAAATTAATACTAAAACAGAAAAAAGTTAATAGGAATTATGCCTATGTGCATTTTCATCACATGCTTACCGTAAATACTAATTTTGAGAATCCATGACTACTCGGAGGTATAATCAAATAACCAAAAAGTTCTTCAGCAGAAAGTTGGCTTGCCATATGCCAGTCAAAGAATGAACTTATCAGAGCGCCAATAGTGGCCACCATTTCTATACTTTCAATAATTATATCGCAGCATGGTAAAGTCTTTGAAAAGGTAAATATGGGTAAAGTGACCTATGAAATCCTGTCATAAGACGGGTTACAATTTTGCATATAAGAATAATTAATTCAGTAATAAACAGCGCTTGCTACTGTAAACATAAATTACTAATCATAGAACCAGGCGGGAAAATGAGACAAGCATTAATAATAAATTCTTGCATTGCATACAAAGCAGATCACGTCATAGTATCGTTGCCGTATATCTGAGAATATATTAAAGGAAAAATAACGTAATAAAAATACATGCATCCGTAACAATACCTGGGTTATCATAAACAACACCTTTTACACTGAAGAAAATAACCCAACACCCCCAAGTACTGTGTTCTGCGGCACTTCGCCTAATTAGGGGTTGTAGTGTTAGTGATTCGTTTGTCACATTCATCAGAGATCAGAAGGCTTGTCTGTCCGCCTTCTGTTTTTTATCTGCAGACAGTAACGGTGCTGGGCTTAGACGTCAACAGTCAACATTTATTCTAGAATACAATCATGCCCCACCAACCCATCTACATGGACGCATCGATGGATTGTTGCACATATTGAGCACAGTGTATCGGTGCTGTGTAGTTGTTTTCAGCAGTGCTCTGAGGAATATTCCGACATTTGCTGATCACCAGGAACCGTGTGCTTGCATCACGATTAATATCAAGTGTGCCTCTGGAAAGGCAGCCACCGACGCAACGACATCACCAACCACCACTGTTCTGGCGTCGTGAAAGAGTTGACTTGAGAGTAGAATGACACTCTGTTGTCTTCGGTAAGAATGACGGTGGAATGACGTTCTGACGTATTTTGTGATCAGAGTATGTTGTGTCTGAATGCGAGTAACGGACTTCATTCTAGTGAGCGGCCTTTTACGGAGTGTATGCGCCCAGAACATACGGGTCTCGCCACAGGCCTCATGGTGTGGTGACCCTCCATACAATTCCCGGTCACATTTGGTGTTGCTGCAGAGTAAACATTGCCCCCACTGTTCCAGGCGCGAACAGAGCGCGGAAGAAACTACTGTCTGCATACCTCCGTATGACCCCTAATTTCTCGTATCATCGTTGTCCATACGCGAAACGTACGTTGGCAGCAGTAGAATCGTTCTGCAGTCAGCTTCAAATGCTGGTTCTTAAATTTTTTCAATAGTCCTCGAAAAGAACGTCGTCTCCCTGACATATCTTCGTAATACTTGCATGCCAGTCGAACCTCCCGGTAACGGATCTATCAGCCCCCCTCTGATTGCTTCGGTGTATTCCTTTAAGACAACCTAACGAGGTTCCCAAACACACGAGTAGTACTCAGGAAGTGGTCTTCATCACAAATGAAACAAAATTCCCTAAAATTCTGCCAATAAATCGAAATCGAACATTCGACTTCTCTACTACCTTCCCTTCGTGATAGTTCCATCTGATATCGTTGTGCATTTTAACAACTAGATATTTAATCGACATGACTGTGTCAAGTAACAGACTACTAAAGGTGTATTCGGAAATGACGGGATTGTTTTTTCTACTCATCCCCATTAATTTACATTTTTCTTCATTTAGAGCAAGCTACCATTCATCATTCCACGTAGAAATTCAGTCTATGTCATCCTATATTTTCTTACACACACTCAACGACGATACCTTCCCGTACACTACAGTATCATCAGCAAACAGCCGTAAATTGTTGCCCTCACTGTCCGTTACGTCATTTATGCACAGAGAGAGTAAAAGCGATCCGTTCACACTTCCCTTGAGCAGTCCTGACGATACCCATTTCTCTTATGAACGTTCGCCGTCGCGAATGGGTCCTACTGCGCCCTACTACTTAAGAAGTCTTCGAGCCAGTAATACATCTTGGGACCTATCCCGTATGCTCGTACCTTCGTTAACAGTGAGGGCACCGTGTCAGACACTTTTCGGAAATCTAGAAATACGGAATCTGTGTGTTTCCCTTCATCCATGGTTCACAGGATATCATGAGAGGAAAGGGAAGCTGAGTTTCAAAAAAAAAAAGAAATGGTTCAAATGGCTCTGAGCACTATGGGACTTAACATTTACGGTCATCAGTCCCCTAGAACTTAGAACTACTTAATCCTAACTAACCTAAGGACAGCACACAACACCCAGTCATCACGAGGCAGAGAAAATCCCTGACCCCGCCGGGAATCGAACCATGGAACCCGGGCATGGGAAGAGAGAACGCTAACGACCACGAGCTGCGGACTGAGTTTCCAAAGAGCGATGCTTTCTAACATAGTGCTGATTTGTGGACAGAAGTTTTGCCATCTCAGGGAAATTTATTATATTCGAACTGAGAATATGTTCAAGAATTCAGCAGCAAACCTTTGTTATGGATAATGGTAATTTTGCGGGCCTGTTAATTTACCCTTCTTTAGTACACAAGTCATCTGTGCTCTTTTTTTCAGTCATCTGAGAGTTTGTGCTATACGAACGATTCGCGATAAATGCAAGCGAAGTAAGAGGTCAATGTGGGAGAGTACTCTCTGTAAAACCGATCTGGGATTGCATCCGGATCTGACAACTTATTTGTTTTCATTTCTTTTAGTTCCTTCTCTGCGTCTGGGATGCCTGTCAATATGTCCTCCGTATGAAAGTCTGTGCGATGAACAGACGACGCTATATTTTTGAACGATCCTCCTACATGAACGATTTCTTAAATGTGAAATTTAAAACTTCAGATTTCCTTCTCCATCTTCTATTGCTACTCCAGGCCGGTCAACGATTGACTGGATAGAAACTTTCGACCGGTTTAGTGATTTTACGTAATACCAGAATCTTTTCGAGTTCCCGGCAAGATCATTCGCCTCTCTCAATGACCGCTTTACAGACGCCCGGCTCTCTACTAACTTCTGCCTGTCGTCATCTGTGCGTCCTCACTTGAACACAGAGTGCATCAGTCTTTGCTTCTTCAGGGTTTTCGGAATTTTATTATTAAGCCACCCTGGGTCTTTTCCGTTCTTAATCCACTATCTCGGCCCATACTTCTCTAGAGCGCAATTAACAATCGATTTAAACTTTGTCCATAATTCCTCCATGTCCCTCATGCTGGAATTAAATGATGTCCATTCGCTGTCTAAGCGGAATGCTAAACACTCCTTATCTACTCTTTCTAGCAAAAGTACTGTCGCAGCCTTCTTGATCTATTTATTAACTTTCGTAACTATTGTTGCTAAGAAGACAGCATGATCACCAATCTTTGTGTATAGATACAACGTCGATAAGGTCAGGTCTGTTTGTAGGTACAAGGGCTAAAATATTTTCATTGTATGTGGGCTCTCGGACTAGATGTGCAAGTTAGATTTCGGAAGATGTATTCATAAGTACTTCACAAGACTGCCTGTCCGTACGCCTGCAGTGAATCCATAGATGTAGATTAAAGTTACATCCAACTAATATCGCATGATCCGCGTATTTCTGCGCTACGGAAACTCTAACGAAGGATTCGGATGGTCGGTAAAAACATTCAGCAATTAATCTGATTTTACCTAGACCCGTTATACGCCTCTAGGTACTTCACAGTCACATTGTAACCTCCCCGCAAGAAAAGAAATGATATTACTCAAATGTAAATGGACCTAGAGCTAAGTGTAAGCTCCCCAGAGAAATTTTGAAACACAATAATTGAATTTTAACCAGAATAGAACCTAATGTAACCTCCCAGGAAATAAATTTAATGACAATGACAATTAAATAAAATTAGCAATCTGACCCAAGTATAAGTTCCTCACAAAAAAAATGAAAGTCAATTCAGTGATAATAAAATCTCAGTGACAATGAAAACACAAATAGACCGAAATGTCGATCTTAGGCCCTGTTCACTAATTAAACTGAAATTCTTACCTTAGTAAACCTGCATCTGCTCTTATTTTTTGCCATAGCTTGGAGGAAATTCATTGCAAAAATTTTGAATTTAAGGGAAACTTTTCTTTAAGGAATAGCAAGGGAATATTTCTTTCATTAAAGGATTCTTTGTTAAAAAAATTGCTTTGAAAACAAAATTATTATTGAGGCGATTCTTGCACAAATTAGTTACAGTTAATTTACATTATTAGCTGAGCGCAATGCTGCTTCATTACCTTATAAAAAAAATAATATGCCTCGTCCTGAATCTTGACCAGAATGCCATGTCGACGCCCGCCGACTGCTCACACACAACTAAACTCTCTCGCAACTAGACCGCAACTGCACTGAACTCTCGCGCGGTCAAGCGCAGACTAGGAATGACAAATAGCTCTCTGGTCAGAGACTCTGCAATGCCTCGCCATCGCCGCCACACAACATACGTGTTTCAACATTCAAATCTGACCCCAATAGAGATAATATTTTCGTCGACTGCAATGGACACTCTCGTTCCTGTCACGTTTATTCCGTCTTCCCGATATGCGTTCCATGATTCACAAAATACTTCAGAACTTTCTACTTCGGGTCTGAGCAGGCTCTCTGTCCCTAGAATAATTCGAGCGAGACAAATTTCCTATAGGGGAGGAAATTCGGAAACCTTGTTATAAATGCTTCGATAACTTACTGATAAAATTTCGACAGGCGAATTATCTTTACTCTGAACGCGGTCTGATTTCACTGTCTGTGTGCCGGCTGGCGAGTGTTCATCAGAGTGCCTAAAACTATCACCTAGCCTAAAAAACCACATGTGCACTTCGTAAGAACTCTCCCATCCGAGTAGCTGCGTCGCTTGTGTAGAGCGCCCCTGACCTGTCAAGGGAAATCGTACAATTCTCCACCCGATTAGGCAGTTTCAGAAATCTGCAGCCAACACGTCGAAGCCTTTGACGGAGACCCTCCAGTCTGCACCAAATCAAAGAACATCGATCATCTCTGTCTCTGGGAACAATGCTAAAAATTGCGAGCTCTGCTTGTGCTCAGCGTGTGAGGCCAGCAGTCTTTACCATTCCACCAGCCGCCCTTCTGAACTGAGGATGGCCTTCGAACCCAAGAGACAGGCGTCACTGGTGCCAGCGTGAGCCACAGCTTGCAGACGACTCCACGCTGCACGCTTGACAGCCACAAGCAAGGCCTCTTCCACGTCTCCTCCACGGCTCTCCGGCAGAGAAACTGAGGCCACGTTGGGTGTCCTTCTGGTCCTGAACGCTGGTCCCCTAAGGGGCTCCATGATGCGCCTAAGATTGGAGATCCTAATAACTAGCAAACTCCTCCCCACGTGTATCTGTCTGCTCACAGGGGAAATAAACGAGACCAGACTGGCAACCTTTACATTGTTCCTCCGCGTCGAGCGACACGAATTCGTTACCACCTGCCACTCACCCTGCAGTGAGTGCGGATCCACCGCATGGGATACGCTAGAAGGTGCCTCGGCAGCGGAGCCCGTGTGCGAAACAAGCAACACCTGAGGTGACCTTAGGAACGCCAGGTTCTTCGTCACCGCTGCACCCCGTGGCAGCAGCCTGACGACGGTTGACCGTAGCCAAAAGCACCTTCAGCTATTCGCAACCTCTGTCCAGCTGCTCCTGCTTCCGCACACAGCACGCACGCACACTTTTCCCGCCATCATTGGTCGCACGAGAGTTTCTTACCAATGAACTAAACTCTGACACCTTATTTAGATACAACTGAGCCTATGTGATCATTTCATTTCATATTCACGTCAGTTTTACACTTATTTATGTGGATTTATTGAATGATTACAATTGTAACTCATCACAAGATACCACATTTCGGCGTTTTGTGAATTGAATAATTGCACACTTCGGAAAATTGTAGGAATGTTTTCCAATCTTTACGCAATTTTGAAATCTTTTCAAGATCTGATGGGATATTCGTGCAAATTTTTTCAGATAGTATTTCGATGGGACATTCGTGCAAATTTTTTCAGACAGTATTTCATTTCTGACAACTTTATCACCTGCAAAAGTTTGAAGTCACTATTAATATTTCTGCCTGGCTCTCCACTTAAGATAACATTCTGCGTCTACCTGTCAAGAAATCCTCGCCTCGGTTACAAATTTCGTTTCATACTCCATACGAAAGTACTTATGTTAACAAGCGTCACTGTGATCAAATGGTTTTCAGAGGTTAAGGAACACTACGTCGCCCTGATCCCCTTGATCCATAGTTTCCACGATGTCGTTTGAGAAATGCACGGTTACTGTCAAACATCGGAAACCCTTGTGTTTGCCGTTTTCAGAAAAAATCATACCTACCGTCACAGCAGAGTGCAGACAAAGCAGTAGGCGGTTCGGTGTTAAGTGTATTAGTGCGCTGAAAGACAAGCAGAGCAGTAGTACACTGTCTTCTTGTGGGAATACGAGAAGATGGCATTTGGGTACTGTGAGTATTTTGTGAAAAGCAGTCTGCGATCGACGGCGCACGCGCTTTTATTGAGGAGTTAATCACCCATGACACTTTAGGTGCTTCAAGTGACTAATGACGATGATGACTTGTATACTTATAAAAGAAATATTTCCTGCAAATCAGTGGAAGACACTGGTTTTCAGTTCTACAAAAGTAAACGAAATTGTTTAATTACGAATAGAGACTGCTGTGTCTTGAGCAAGTGAAGCTCTGAGGCTTACTAATATTGGAAATACGTCATTTACGTACATATAGAGATTAATTTTATTTATTTATGGATATCTGGACTAGTGTGGGGCGCACGCTCATTATCAGCAACATCCGCATTACAGAAGACAAAATATCTTTCAAAATGCATTTATCTCTAGTGTGTAGTGCTCCATATTATTCACATCATTGCTACTTTTTTATATACATCAGCTTGCCTTGTAAATAGGTTTCCTTCCACATGCGAAGTACGATTACCATTATTACTTAATTGTATGACGGTTTTAACCATCATAGGCCTATTAATTTTGTATTTCATGTATTTGTTAGTGGTGGTGCAAAACATTTAGCAGACTATCGTTTCCAGCGATGTGCAGGAAACAGGTAGCCTGCTACATATTTTGAAAGAAATGAAAATTTTCAACATCCTGACATTCCTTTAATAATAATGACATAAATAAACACGTTGTGGTCAAATGTGAAGTACATTTACGTTGTGAGAAAATGATGACATTTTGATACCTTCCTGCCGGATTTTCGAACGCCTAATTGTTTAATGATGATGCCTTTGTAGCCGTTTCGCTTTCAGCTACCACATACTCGGTTATGCAGATTTATTAGTGCGGATATTTTGATGGATAATGGTATCACATCCAATATGTGGTAGCCAAAGTCTTTCTGAAATTACGTTTATAGCGAAAGATCAGTCAACCTCGATAACATGAGATAACATGAGACTGTAATAACTTCGCAACATCTATTTGTAAGCATATAATGTAGAATTTGTTCCCCGTTTAGAAAGTAGTGTCTTTTTGGTACACCACACATTCATTTACATTGTCAGATTACATTAGTTCTCAGGCTCAGTATGTTATTATAACTGAAAACACACTTTGAACATGAACCACATGAATTACATACATTATAGGAACTCCTGGTTCCCAAAGTATTTTTGAATGTCCTATATTTATGTAAAATAAAGCTTCCGATCTTTCCGCCTGTTTTCGCAAAGGCCTACATACTTCCAGTGATGTTTCCTTCTGACAGAGAGTGTTATGACTAAGATTTCCAAGTAATACAAACAATATCTATCAGCGTGGCTGAAATCGTGCTCCAGCAATAGAAACCAAATGAGATCAATACACGTTAGTTAATTAGACCAGGAGGAGGATGGTTGTGGGGAGGTTGGATACCCACTGTCAACTTTTCTCAGAAGTTGGCTCTGAGCACTATGGGACTTAACTTCTGAGGTCATCAGTCCCCTAGAACTTAGAACTACTTAAACCTAACTAACCTAAGGACATCACACACATCCATGCCCGAGGCAGGGTTCGATCCTGCGACCGTAGCGGTCGCACGACTCCAGACTGTAACTCTTAGAACCGCTCGGCCACTCCGGCCGGCTTTCTCAGAACTTCTACACGATTGTGAATATCTGCGCCTGACTGTCGAGTTGAACTCACTGTTCCATTTTTAGGACTGGCATGAAGTTCCTAGTCAACCGGATCTTAGAATTAGTCACTCTTTGGGGAAAAACTGAGCAGCAGAATTAAAATTTATACTTACGGACATTTATGAAATTATTGGAAACCAAAACTTAAACATAAGACACCGAAAGTGAACGGCGTATTCCCAGGACCGACGTCTCAGCAAGAACATTAAGGCTTCAGCATAAGCAATGGTAGTACACATGTCTTGAAGTAACTTCTGGTTTTTGATTTACCTCTACAGAAAATATTAATACAAGGGGCGGTCAAAAAGTTTCCGTACGAAGGTCGTATAGTTCAGAATCAATATGCCAGTCATGGAAAACCGCCGTGAGTGTTGAGACAATTATTCGACTGGCGCACTAGGTTGAAGATACCCGTTTTTTGGTAAAGCACTGTGTTCTGTTGCCTGAAGAATTTTTTTTTTTTTTTTTTAGGGATCGAAGGCGTGATACCTCTTGTGGAGAGATGAGGGGCTACAGGGCGGGTGCTCTAATGTCTCCCACATGATTTGCCGTGGCTACATTTGCGATATGGGGACATGCGTTATAATGGAGCAGCAGCACCCCTTGTCGCAATTTTCAGCACCCCTTGTCGCAATTTTCCCGGGGGTTTCGCTTTAGTTGCACGTTATCGTTTTCCGAGGGATGTAGACCAATGTTTGTCCTCTGGAAGTAAAAAAAAAAAAAAAAAGAAGGTACATGTGGTCTAGGGGTAGCGTCTTTGATTCATAATCAAAACGTCTTCGGTCCCGGGTTCGATCCCCGCCACTGCCTAAATTTTGATAAATAATCAGCATTGGCGGCCGAAGACTTCCGGCATAAGAAGCCAGCCTCATTCTGCCAACGGCGGATAAAGGTTCAGGGCACTCTCTTGTCCCAGGGGTGGGAAATTGCCCCTATAGGCGGAAGAATCAGCAATGATCAACGACATGAGAATGCAGAAGGCAATGGAAACCACTGCATTAAAGACACGTAACGTGTATCCACAGGACATGTGGCCTGTAATTGAAGAAGTGTCATGATGATCTCTCCATTGGCAAAAGATTCCGGGATAGTCCCCCATTCGGATCTCCGGGAGGGGACTGCCAAGGGGGAGGTTACCATGAGAAAAAGATTGAATAATCAACAAAAGGATAAAGTTCTACGAGTCGGGGCGTGGAATGTCAGAAGCTTGAACGTGGTAGGGAAACTAGAAAATCTGAAAAGGGAAATGCAAAGGCTCAATCTAGATATAGTAGGGGTCAGTGAAGTGAAGTGGAAGGAAGATAAGGATTTCTGGTCACATGAGTATCGGTTAATATCAACAGCAGCAGAAAATGGTATAACACGTGTAGGATTCGTTATGAATAGGAAGGTAGGGCAGAGGGTGTGTTACTGTGAACAGTTCAGTGACCGGGTTGTTCTAATCAGAATCGACAGCAGACCAACACCGACAACGATGGTTCAGGTATACATACCGACGTCGCAAGCTGAAGATGAACAGATAGAGAATGTGTATGAGGATATTGAAAGGGTAATGCAGTATGTAAAGAGGGACGAAAATCTAATAGTCATGGGCGACTGGAATGCAGTTGTAGGGGAAGGAGTAGAAGAAAAGGTTAGAGGAGAATATGGGCTTGGGACAAGGAATGAAAGAGGAGAAAGACTAATTGAGTTCTGTAACAAGTTTCAGCTAGTAATAGCGAATACCCTGTTCAAGAATCACAAGAGGAGGAGGTATACTTGGAAAAGGCCGGGAGATACGGGAAGATTTCAATTAGATTACATCATGGTCAGACAGAGATTCCGAAATCAGATACTGGATTGTAAGGCGTACCCAGGAGCAGATATAGACTCAGATCACAATATAGTAGTGATGAAGAGTAGGCGTAAGTTCAAGACATTAGTCAGGAAGAATCAATACGCAAAGAAGTGGGATACGGAAGTACTAAGGAATGACGAGATACGTTTGAAGTTCTCTAACGCTATTGATACAGCAATAAGGAATAGCGCAGTAGGCAGTACAGTTGAAGAGGAATGGACATCTCTAAAAAGGGCCATCACAGAAGTTGGGAAGGAAAACATAGGTACAAAGAAGGTAGCTGCGAAGAAACCATGGGTAACAGAAGAAATACTTCAGTTGATTGATGAAAGGAGGAAGTACAAACATGTTCCGGGAAAATCAGGAATACAGAAATACAAGTCGCTGAGGAATGAAATAAATAGGAAGTGCAGGGAAGCTAAGACGAAATGGCTGCAGGAAAAATGTGAAGACATCGCAAAAGATATGATTGTCGGAAGGACCGACTCAGCATACAGGAAAGTCAAAACAACGTTTAGTGACATTAAAAGCAACGGTGGTAACATTAAGAGTGCAACGGGAATTCCACTGTTACATGCAGAGGAGAGAGCAGATATGTGGAAAGAATACATTGAAAGCCTCTATGAGGATGAAGATTTGTCTGATGTGATAGAAGAAGAAACAGGTTCAAAATGGTTCAAATGGCTCTGAGCACTATGGGACTTAACATCTGTGGTCATCAGTCCCCTAGAACGTAGAACTACTTAAACCTAACTAACCTAAGGACATCACACACATCCATGCCCGAGGCAGGATCCGAACCTGCGACCGTAGCAGTCCGGCGGTTCCGGACTGAGCGCCTGAACCGCTAGACCACAGCGGCCGGCGAAGAAACAGGAGTCGATTTAGAAGAGATAGGGGATCCAGTATTAGAATCGGAATTTAAAAGAGCTTTGGAGGACTTACGGTCAAATAAGGCAGAAGGGATAGATAACATTCCGTCAGAATTTCTAAAATAATTGGGGGAAGTGGCAACAAAACGACTATTCACGTTGGTGTGTAGAATATATGAGTCTGGCGATATACCATCTAACTTTCGGAAAAGCATCATCCACACAATTCCGAAGACGGCAAGAGCTGACAAGTGCGAGAATTATCGCACAATCAGCTTAACAGCTTATGCATCGAAGCTGCTTACAAGAATAATATACAGAAGAATGGAAAAGAAAATTGAGAATGCGCTAGGTGACGATCAGTTTGGCTTTAGGAAAAGTAAAGGGACGAGAGAGGCAATTCTGACGTTACGGCTAATAATGGAAGCAAGGCTAAAGAAAAATCAAGACACTTTCATAGGATTTGTCAACCTGGAAAAAGCGTTCGAAGATACAAAATGGTGCAAGCTGTTCGAGATTCTGAAAAAAGTAGGGATAAGCTATAGGGAGAGACGGGTCATATACAATATGTACAACAACCAAGAGGGAATAATAAGAGTGGACGATCAAGAACGAAGTGCTCGTATTAAGAAGGGTGTAAGACAAGGCTGTAGCCTTTCGCCCCTACTCTTCAATCTGTACATCGAGGAAGCAATGATGGAAATAAAAGAAAGGTTCAGGAGTGGAATTAAAATACAAGGTGAAAGGATATCAATGATACGATTCGCTGATGACATTGCTATCCTGAGTGAAAGTGAAGAAGAATTAAATGATCTGCTGAACGGAATGAACAGTCTAATGAGTACACAGTACGGTTTGAGAGTAAATCGGAGAAAGACGAAGGTAATGAGAAGTAGTAGAAATGAGAACAGCGAGAAACTTAACATCAGGATTGATGGTCACGAAGTCAATGAAGTTAAGGAATTCTGCTGTCTAGGCAGTAAAATAACCAATGACGGACGGAGCAAGGAGGACATCAAAAGCAGACTCGCTATGGCAAAAAAGGCATTTCTGGCCAATAGAAGTCTACTAATATCAAATACAGGCCTTAATTTGAGGAAGAAATTTCTGAGGATGTACGTCTGGAGTACAGCATTGTATGGTACTGAAACATGGACTGTGGGAAAACCGGAACAGAAGAGAATCGAAGCATTTGAGATGTGGTGCTATAGACGAGTGTTGAAAATTAGGTGGACTGATAAGGTAAGGAATGAGGAGGTTCTATGCAGAATCGGAGAGGAAAGGAATATGTGGAAAACACTGATAAGGAGAAAGGACAGGATGATAGGACATCTGCTAAGACATGAGGGAATGACTTACATGGTACTTAGAGGGCAAAAACTGTAGAGGGAGACAGAGATTGGAATACGTCAAGCAAATAATTGAGGACGTAGGTTGCAAGTGCTACTCTGAAATGAAGAGGTTAGCACAGGAAAGGAATTCGTGGCGGGCCGCATCAAACCAGTCAGTAGACTGATGACCAAAAAAAAAAAGTCAAGAAAAGAATAGTGGATGGTTGGTCCTGTTTGGATGCATTTGGTAATAACGGCACTACAGTTCACATGTCCGCATTTATCGCACTCACACCAGAAGACACGAATGCCACACGAACCTGTTGCCTACATTTGGTGCTTTTGTATCGGCATCGGAGTCGCGCTACGTTACACGTACGCTGCAACAACGACCTAAAACGGAAACTTTCTGATCGCCCCTTATAATAACAACAATAAAAAACTACATAATGAGTGAAAGTTTTATGAGGTATGGTGGAGACGTCGTACAGCTGCAATGAAACTCTTGCCTTGACCTCAAAAAAAATTTATTTCTTCCTTACACGTTTCGGCACATCGCTGTAGTGAAAGAAACTGAATGTAAAAGGAGAAGCACACAATATTCAAATGTGTGTGAGTTCCTAAGGGACCAAACTGCTAGGGTCATCGGTCCCTAGACTTACACACTACTTAAACTAACTTATGCTAAGAACTACACACACACCCATGCCCGAGGGAGGAATCGAACCTCTGGCGGGAGGGCCCGCGCAGTCCGTAACATGGCGCCCTAAGCCGCACGGCCACTCGGAGCGGCGAATTCAATAATTCAGACTGCAGAACTTGCACCTATCTACTTTTTATCAACAGTGTTCTAGCTGGTGCTAGAACTGCAAACTGTGCCGTCATATTCACTTTGTGATACAGATGTGTTTCTCATTCTGTGCTTCTCCTTTTAAAAAAAATGGCTCTAACCACTATGGGACTTAACATCCGAGGTCATCAGTCCCCTAGACTTACAACTACGTAAACCTAACTAACCTAACGACATCATACACATCCAACCCTGAGGCGGAATTCGAACCTGCGAACGTAGCAGCCGCGTGGTTCCGGACTGAAGCGCCTAGAACCGCTCGGCCACAGTGACCGGCGCTTCTCCTTTTACATTCAGTTTCTTTCACAATGACGAAATGCCGAAACGCGTAAGGAAGAAATATTTTGTGATCAAGACGAAAGTCTCATTATAAATAATAAAATATTAGAAAGTATAGTTGTACAGAAAGATGAAGATTTGAATTTCCTTTCAGATACATGGTCCAGAGACCTTCTTACTGATTGTGACGTGGCAATGTTAAGACACTAGCGTCATATTTGGGAGACGAGTGGTTAATAAATAATATTTGTGGTTCTGATTTGTTTGTTGTGATGTTTCTAATCCTCCCCAGGCAACCTTGGACGCTGGAGCTGTTTCTCCAGTACAACCCATACTTCCCACTGCCGGTGTTCCATCGAAGCATGGCCTTCCACTCTGCTTCTACATGGACCAAAAATTTATACATACTAATCTCAAAAACAGTATTGAACTGTCCCTGGGTCTCAATGAATAATTCGCATTTTTGATGAATTCATGGGTCTACATTTCTTGCAGTGCATAACTGTATTTTATGACTGCTTCCATAGAAAGACAATTTCCAAATGTTTCGTAAACAATAAAGCATTAGAAAGACCGATGAAAGGGGTGCTGCGGACTCACGAAATACACATCTCCATTTTGGATATAATACTAACAGGAGTGTCATATAACTGAAAAACATGTAAGAGAGCTAAAATGTTGCAGTATGACGCCATTCAAAGCATGAAAAGAACTTAGTCGAAAACAGAATTCGCTGTATAAAATAATTTTGAAATATATCACCTCTTCCTAAGTCGACACTTTAATGTAGCTCCCATTTTGCATATTTCTTCCGGATGTCCTTAGCCCCATCTCAGTGGGTGCAATTAGTCGGGCACCAGCGCAATGGGTAGCTCCGTGTACAGGTAGCAAACGAGCCCGAAAGGGTGGTGGCGGCTGGAAAGGGCCTGCGGTGGTGGTTCAGGGCAGGGGCAGGGATCCTCCGCCAACTTGGAGTCGTTAATTTCGCGCCGTGGAACAGAGCGCGCCAGATTAGAGTGGCGTCGTAGTTAAAGCCTTCGGAAAATGATATCGCGCGAGCGGCGGCAGTAAATTTGTAATTTAGAGGCTGGCAGCGCGGCAGAAGCAATTACAGGGATCAGTAATTATCGCTCAGGGTGGGAGGGGGCTGGGTTGGATAGGTGGGGGTAGGCGCTGGCGGAGGGATGGATGGAGTTGGGGGGAGGGGGGGGGGGACCCCACCTGGCGCCTGGCGGCCGGATGGCCCGCGTAATCAAACGACTCCCTCTCCCAGGCCTGCGCGTGTCACTCGCGGCGCCTGCCACTACACTCACACACACACACACACACACAGTAATGGCGCTGCGGTGAAGAACACTTCGCACCAGGTCTCCGCCGGTAATCGTTGTCCCAGTTGTCTCAGCGTGAGCCTAGGACGCCAATTAATATATAACTCGGTCACCTGGTCATCGAGCTGAACTCGCGTGACAGACATCACTGACAGCGATTACCGGAAACAGATAAACCCTTACGAGGTGCCGGGGCTAGTGTATTGAACACTAAATTCTTCTAGAATCTCCATATGGAAATGATGCTCTAAGCCCCCCCCCCCCCCCCCCGCCCCCCCCATTCTAACTCCGACTTTTGCTGTTGCACATGGATTAAGAAGAAATACGAACTGTAATCGACCCTGCAAGTGGTGTAGAAAAGAGTTTGGCACCTGCAATAATTTAATTTGATAAAGGAAAGTTTCATTAACGTAGTGAGAAATGGAAGGGTTGCTTTACCGATCCACAGAATGAAAGTTCTGTCCAAAATGACAATTTGATTTATTATGACTAAACTCAAAATAATAAACAGAACACATGAAACATTTACAATACGTCAAATTGGATACTCAAATAAATGCTGTGAAGGTGAAGTTGTTCATAAACTAGCTTGTGACGTTTATGACCAAGTGGTATGTGGGGCCAGTTCCTTGCAACTCAAATCTTAAGAGAAACACCCAGCCAACCCAACATTAATTGCTGCTACAGTAGTGAGAACTCAGGCAATGAACATCCAACCCAGAACCACGTAAGAAAAGACGGGAACAGGCGCTCTCTGCTGAGCTCTGATTATCACAGAGCAAATTCTCTAATCTGCCGGTGCTCCGGACATACGTTACCAAGCTGTCTTCTTAACTGCAAGGACACGATCTGGCGTACCGGAAGCAATGGATGGCTGCTTCGACGTCCCGTCGTTGTGATGATGTCGCGAGTATAGCCCGAAACAAATTATCCTGGTCCGGTGGTTCCAGACGAAAGACTTCCTATCAATACAAATGCGCCTCTGAGGGAGACGAAGAAGGCTCGTCACACAATCTCTGACGGTACAGTGATTGGTTTTAACAAGTGAAGTCACACAGTAACTCCGATACAGTCAACTTTAGCCAAAACTGCTCAAGACGGACAACATAGGCCGCTTGTACGCAGAACGCCCGATTGCCAACTGTACTTGGATAGTTACATTGAAGTCAAAACTTCAGCAACTTCGTCAAACAGTTACGATTAAATGAAAGTATATTAGACAGCCAATGGGAGGCAGGCTGTCCAGAGCGTGTGCTATACAATCTGGACCAGAGGCCTTGTCTTCATTGTTTTAAGCTACTTCACTACAAAGAGGATAACTACTTCCAAGTTACTCATATTGGCAGTTATTCGTGATTAGAATACTTACTTCGTCTTCTTTTGTGAAGAATTTCGAAAAGCCGTGTTTCGTAACTCTGCTTCGGTGCCACCGTTATCAATAATATCGCCATAATTATAGGATACTGGTGTTGATTGCGTCTTGTCGTGGTGTATATACGAGCAGAATCTCTTACATTAGATTACATTAGTACTTGTTCCATAGATCATGAATACGACACTTCGTAATGATGTGGAACGTATCAGGTTAATAAAAGGTGTCTATACAAGATATTACATTACACAAAATACACTACTGGGCATTAAAACTGCTACACCAAGAAGAAATGCAGATGACAAAGGGGCATTCTTTGGACAAATATATTATACTAGAACTGACATGTGATTACATTTTCACGTAATTGGGTCCATAGATCCTGAGTAATCACTACCACCTCTGGACGTAACAACGACCTTGATACGCCTAGCCATTGAATCAAACAGACCTGGGATGGCGTGTACAGGTACAGCTGCGCATGCAGTTTCAACACGATATCACAGTTCATCAAGAGTAGAGACTGGCGTATTGTGACCAGCCAGTTGCTCGGCCACCATTGACCAGACGTTTTCATTTGGTGAGAGATCTGGAGAATGTGCTGGTCAGGGCAGCAGTCGAACATTTTCTGTATCCAGAAAGGCCCTACAGCACCCGCAACATGCGGTCGTACATTATCCTGCTGAAATGTAGGGATCGAATGAAGGGTAGAGCCACGGGTTGTAACACATTTGAAATGTTACGTCCACTGTTCAAAGTGCCGTCAATACGAACAAGAGGTGACCGAGACGTGTAACCAAAGGCACCCATACCATCACGCTGGGTGATACGCCAGTATGGCGATGACGAATACACGCTTTCAATGTGCGTTCACCGCGATGTCGCCAAAACCTGGATTCATCCGAAAAATGACGTTTTGCCATTGGTGCACCCAGGTTCGTTGTTGAGTACACCACCGCAGGCGCTCCTGTCTGTGATGCTGCGTCAAGGGTAACCGCAGCCACGGTCTCCGAGCTGATAGTCCATGCTGGTGCAAACGTCGTCGAACTGTTCTTGCAGATAGTTGTTGTCTTGCAAACGTCCCCATCTGTTGAGTCAGGGGTCGAGACGTGGCTGCACGATCCGTTACAGCCATACGGATAAGATGACTGTCATCTCGACTGCTAGTGATATGGGACCGTTGGGATCCAGCACGGCGTTCCGTATTACTCTCCTGAACCCACCGATTCCATATTCTGCTAACAGTCTTTGGATCTTGACCAACGCGAGCAGCAATGTCGCGCTACGATAAACCGCAATCGCGATGGGCCACAATCCGACATTGATCAAAGTCGGAAACGATCGTACGCATTTCTCCTCCTTATACGAAGCATCACAACAATGTTTCACCAGGCAACGCCGGTCAACTGCTGTTTGTGTATCAGAAATCGGTAGGAAATTTTCCTCGTGTCAGCACGTTGTAGGTGTCGCCACCGGCGCGAACCTTTTGTGAATGCTCTGTAAAGCTCATCATTTGCACATCACAGCATCTTCTTCCTGTCGGTTAAATTTCGCGTCTGTAGCACGCCATCTTCGTGGTGTAGCAATTTTCATGGCCAGTAGTGTATTACATGACAATATTTTTAATTTTTTTTGCGGCTGTTGGGGAAATTACCCACTTACTATATCCAAAAATGCTTCTAAGGAGTAGAAGGAGTTCCTTCAGTACATTCCCATCGCGAGGTAGTAGAGCACTAAGCAGAATGCTGGTGTTTAAAAGGCTCGCAGAACGTAGCGGGCAGCGAGAGGTGGCGAGAAAGCATTCCCGTCCCAGCAGGTGTGTAATGCGAGCTATTCATCAGGCGACTGCCGCGGCCGGCGGAGCGACGGACAGCTGCTAAGTCGCCGCGTGCGAGATATCGATTGCGGCGTCGACCGGGCTGCGGGTGGCGCTCGGCAGCGGGCGCCCGCGGTGGCCCGCCCGGGCCCGCCACCGCGCCCTCGCCACCGCTCTCGCTTTCCCTGGGCTTTTTGAAGCGGCGGGCGGCGGCCTGTCAGCTGGCGGATTCCCGGATCGACGGCGCGCCTTTCAGGAGCCACTCCCGGGCGCCGTCCTCGCACCCGTGCCTCGTTGTCCCTTTGTAATGCTGCGACCCCCGGCGCGTGCATATCGCCCCGGCCCGTAATTAAAAGCCACGCAGGCGGCGGCGCCGGCGTCCGCCTCGCCTGCCGAAATGGAAACGCGGCTACCGGCGTCGCATTGACGACAGCAAATATGTGCTGTCTGGCTAATCCAGTCGTACCATTACCTACTGCCATGGACGTCCTACCACCCTGATATAACACATCGAGAACAGCCCGTTTTGCAGTGTTAGTGTTCTCCACAAATGTGCTTACCTACACAAACAGATGCGAACAATTCTGTCGTGTGATGAATATTTACATTTGTAAGGAACAATCTTCAAGCAGAAATCTCAATATACACTACATTGCTCTTTTGCCTCACTTCATGTGGCAATGTATCACATACAGGGTGAAAATATTTAAACCGACAAACTCTGGGTGGTTGTAGGGGACACCAAAACAAAAATTTTTCCCTAATGTCATTTTTTCCTATGAGGAGTATTTAAACTGGTAGAGGACGATTTCTCTGGCGGCAAATTAATTAAACCAACAAACACTTTTCCATGTTTTTATGAGCAGGAGACAACACATTAACACAACCCAATATTTCAATTACAGTAGATTTTCAAAAATGCCTCCATTGACACGTAAACAAAGGTTACACCGTCGGATCATGTTCTGTCTGACACGGGCAAAAACCCCAGGAATTTTTCCTGCTGCTGCTACTATCCGGTCAACCAGATCCTCCTCTGATGCAGCAGGAGCTGCGTAAACGAGGTTGCGCATCTCTCCCCACACAAAAAAAGTTCAGAGGGGAGATATGTGTGGGTCGAGCGGGTCATGGTACAGGGCCACCTCTGCCAATCCATCTGGAACTGCACGACCGCTACGGTTGCAGGTTCGAATCCTGTCTCGGGAATGGATGTGTGTGATGTACTTACGTTAGTTAGGTATAAGTAAGGGACAGATGACCTCTGAAGTTAAGTCCCATAGTGCTCAGAGCCATTTGAACCATTTGCCAATCTACGTTTCAACGAACCGTCGGTCCAGGAATCGTCACACACGACGACTGAAATGTGCCGGCGCCCCGCCATGTTGGAACCACATACGTTGTCTTGTAGGGAGCGGGACGTCTTCCAGCAATTCTGGCAATGCTCTGGCGAGAAATTTGTAATAGTGCCTGCCATTTAATGGCCTAGGTAGCAAATACGGCCCAATTAAACAGTCTCCAACAACACAGACACACACATTAACGAAGAGCCGCACTTGATGAGCGATATTGACTGTGGCATATGAGTTATCCCCACTCCAAACATGCGAATTGTGCATGTTGAAGACTCCATCTCGCCCGAACGTTGCTTCATCGTTAAACAACTCAGAGGCTGGAAATGTAGGATGCATTTCACACTGTTCCAGGTACCACTGCAAAAACTGTGCTCTGGGTGGATAATCAACTGGTTCCAGTTTGTGGACACGCTCCAAGTAAAATGGACGTAACAATTGCACTCGAAGAACTGTTCTTACATTCGTCTGATTCGTCTCCATGTTATGTGCAATTGCACGAGTGCTGAGTGAAGGATCCCGCTCCACATGCTGCAAGACAGTTTCCTCAAATTGCAGCGTTCTTATCGTGCGACGGCGTCCCTGTCCAGGTAATCTGCTAAATGACCCGGTCTCACGCAGACGTTGGTTCACAGCAGCAAAGGTCGTATGATGCTATTGTTGTGCAGCTCGTCCGTTGTGGTGCGCTACGTAGTACGCACCAACCATATCAGTGTACTCACTCCAGATGTATCGCTCCATTCGTAAACAGAGACAAAGCACTACTACACTGATTGACAGCAGTTGCCTACAACTGAAGAGTGTAATCTGCCTCTAACGACTGAAGAGAGTAATATGGCCTGCACTGGTTTAAATAATCCTCATAAATGACATTAGGGAAAAACTTTTGTTTTGATGTCCCCTACAACCTATCAGAGTTTGTCGGTTAAAATAGTTTTCACCCCGTACAGCGCACACAGCCACACTGACGCTCGTTGTGCGCTAGTTTTGAAGAAGTTTATTAATTGCCATAAGCACCTGATTTTAACAACAGCAATTGAGTGCAACAACACGTTAACATGCACGAATTGTTAGTAACTTAAATGCATAGACAGATTGTAACAAGATATCTATGTCGTTATGGTGTTCGTCTTGGGGAACAAATTCAGGATAAGAATCCACATCCAATGCTGCCGATCGTGAGTGTCAAAATTATACGGATTAACACCTGCTGCCTGGCCACCCCTTCGGCAGAACGTCTGCAGTTGTGCACTACTGGCCATTAAACTTGCTACACAACACAGATGACGTGCTACACACGCGCAATTTAACCGACGGGAGGAAGATGCTGTGATTTGCAAATGATTAGCTTTTCAGAGCATTCACACAAGGTTGGCGCCAGTGGGGACACCTACAACGTGCTGACATGAGCCAAGTTTCCAATTGATTTCTCATACACAAACAGCAGTTGACAGGCGTTGCCTGGTGAAACGTTGTTGTGATGCCTCGTGTAAGGAGGAGAAATGCGTACCATCACGTCTCAGACTTTGCTAAAGGTCGGATTGTAGCCTATCGCGATTGCGGTTTATCGTAGCGCGACATTGCTGCTCGCGTTGGTCGAGATCCAATGACTGTTAGCAGAATACGGAATCGGTGGGTTCAGGAGGGTAACACGGAACGCCGTGCTGGATCCCAACGGCCTCGTATCACTAGCAGTCGAGATGACAGGCATCTTATCCGCATGGGTGTAACGGATCGTGCAGCCACGTCTGGATCCCTGAGTCAACAGATGGGGACGTTTCCAAGAAAACAACCTTATGCAAGAGCAGTTCGACGACGTTTGCAGCAGCATGGACTATCAGCTCGGACACCATGGGTGCGGTTTCCCTTGACGCTGCATCACAGACGGGAGCGCATGCGATGGTGTACTCAACGACGAACCTGAGTGTACGAATGGCAAAACGTCATTTTTTCGAATATATCCAGGTTCTGTTTACAGCATCATGATGGTCACATTCGGATCTGGGGACATTGCGGTGAACGCACATTGGAAGCGTGTATTCGTCATCGCCATACTGGCGTATCACCTGGCGTGATGGTATGGGGTGCCATTGGTTACACGTATCGGTCACATCTTGTTCGCGTTGATGGCATTTTGAACAGTGGACGTTACATTTCAGATGTGTTACGACCCGTGGCTCTACCCTTCATTCGATCCGAGCGAAACCCTACATTTCAGTAGGATAATGTACGACCACATGTTGCAGGTCCTGTACGGGCCTTTCTGGATAGAGAAAATGTTCGACTTTTTCCCTGGTCAGCACATTCTCCAGATCTCTCACAACTGAAAACGTCTGGTCATTGGTGGCCGCGCAACTGGCTCGTCACAATACGACAGTCCCTACTCTTGATGAATTGTGGTATCGTGTTGAAGCTGCATGGGCAGCTGTACCTGCACACGCAATCCAAGCTCTGTTTGACTGTACCATGGCCGTTATTACGGCCAGAGGCGGTTGTTCTGGGTACTAATTTCTGAGAATCTATGCACCCAAATTGCGTGAAAATGTAATCACATCTCAGTTCTAGTATAATATATTTGTCCAATGAATACCCGTTTATCATCTGCATTTCTTCTTGGTGTAGCATTTTTAATGGCCAGTAGTGTAGGCGTAAAACTAAGTTGCAAATATCTACAGAGGCAGCACAGAATAGGACGACACCCATCTAACATTATGAGTCGTTTCTGACATTTTAATGCATATAAAGTCTATCAACTCGCAGCTGTAACATTCCTCGCACAGGAATAGTCCTAATTGTTCGATACGAGCTTGGGTGGGGTAACAGCACTTCGTTTTTCGAATACAGATCACAGACACTAAATAACAAGATGTCTGATGAATTCGAGTGTCTTCACACGTTTCGTGGGCATTTATCGTCGTGTCAGTGGTGGCTCTATAGTATTCGAAACGTAATCCATACTACGAGATATACTTGAGTTATGGAATATGATCATCTAAATTGCTTTTTTGACAGGTACCTTGCCGTTTAGTATTACAGTTTGCGGCAAAACTCACTTAAATGATCAACTTTGCTTTACAGTCTCGAAAAAATAGTATGATTCATATTTCCTCACAGCAGTATCACTACTCAGTTCTGCTTTTTGAACCGTGTATTATTCAAGAAATAGTACGACCAGCAATAGCTTTCGTAGTAACGGTTGCCTTCCTAGCCTAAATATTACTTTTAATGTTCTCCTATTTCTCAGTAAATTTAATTTTTCTCCGCTATTTTGTTTAGCAGACACAATTTTCATGTTGCCAGAATCCTTGATACGTTAATTCTGGGTATCCTTCTTATATTTCAGTTTGTTGTCGTTAAGTTGGTTAAGTCAGACACGTTGATAGATCAACACCACGTCTCAAAGAGCACATACATAATGATTATCTTTCCTTGGGTGGGGTTGGCAAACATATAGAACTTTAAGACATAATTGTCGCCTCTGAAGCATAAAATTATTTATTTACAAATCCCCCGATTCGTATTTCAGTCTTTCTTCATTCTGAAGTGGAATCCTGCTTGTAATGCTCTAGCATACTTAGGAAACAGTCAAAGACTGAAACAACAGTCGTGAATTTTATAATTATTAATATCATCAGTCGAAGATGACAACGATGTGTTTCAGACATATACACATCGCAGGCATTTTCGCAAATATTACAGAGCTGGAAAAGAATACCTCAGTTCTTAGGAGATAAGTCAGAAAAAAGCTAAGGAAAGAAGCCTTTATACCAATGTATTCATATGATCTATCAAATGCAGGGAATACTGATGTTGTTGTTCTGGTCTCCAGTCTGGAGGCTGGTTAGATGGAGCTCTCCATGCTACTCTATCCTGTGTAAGTCTCTTCATCTCCGAATAACTGGTGCAACCTACATCCTGCTGAATCTGCTTACTGTATTCATCTCTTGGTCTCCCTCTTGATTTTTACTTGTCACAGTTCCTTGCAATACAAAATTAATGTTCCGTTGGTATCTCAGAATGTGTCCTACGAACCAGTCTCTTCGTCTAGTCAGGTTGTGGCACAAATTTCTTTTCGTCCCAGTTCTGTTCAGTATCTCCTCATTACTTGTGTGATTTCATTTATCATCAGCATTCTTCTTTAACACGACATTTCAAAAGCGCTTGTTCTCTTCTTTACTAAGCTGTTTATCGTTCATGTTTCACTTGCGTACAGGGCTACATTTCCATAAAAGATTTTGAAGCACACAAATCTGTATTCGAAGTTAACAAATCTCTCTTCTTCAGAAACGCTTTTTTTCCATTATCAGTCTACATTTTATATCCTCTCTACTTCACCAGTCGTCAGTTACTTAATTAAAAAACTCATCTGCTCTAATCTAATTCCCTCAGCGTCACCTGATTTGATTTAACTACAACTCTTTATCCTCGTTTTGCATTTGTTTATGTTCATCTTATATCCTCCTTGCAAGAACTATCCATTCCTTTCATCTATTATTCCAAGACCTTTGCTGTCTCTCACACAATTACTATGTTATCAGTTAAACTTAAGCTTTTATTTCTTTTCCCTGGATTTTAATTCCTACTTCAAATGTTTCTTTTGTTTCCTTTACTGCTTGTTCAAAGTACAAATTGAATAACGTCAAGGATAGGCTACAACACTGTCTCACTCCCTTCTCAACCATTGCTTCCCTTTCATACCCTTCGACATTGTCAAAAGCTTTCTCTAAGTCTAAAAACGCTATAAATACAGATTTGTTTTTTCCTGACCTGTCTTCTAAGATACGTCGTAGGGTTAGCATAGCCTCAAGTGCACTTACATTTCTGCGGAATCCTGTCTGACCTTCCCCGACGTCGGCTTCTACCAGTTTTTCCATTGTTCTGTAAAGAATTCGTGTTAGTATTTTGCAACCATGACTTGTTAAATTGACAGTTCGGTAATACACGTGTCAGCACATGCTTTCTTTGCTATTGGAATCATTGTATTCTTCTTGGAGACTGTGGGATTTCCCCTGTTTCATGCATCTTGCACACCAGATGGAAGAGTTTTGTCATAGCTGGTTCTCACAAGGTTATCAGTAGTTCGAACGGAATGTTGTCTACCCCCGGGGCTTTGTTTTGACTTAGGCCTTTCCGTGTTTCGTCGAATTCTTCTCGCATAATCTCCATCTACATCCTCTTCTGTCTCTATAAAGTTGCCTGCGAGCTCATCTCGCTTGTATAGACCCTCCGTACTCCTTCCACCTTTTAGCTTTACCTTCTTTGCTCAGTACGGTTTTCCATCTGAACTGCTAATGTTCATACTGCAGCTCCTCTTTTTTCCAAGGCCCTATTCAATTTTCCTGTAGGCGGTATCTATCTTTCCGCTAGTGATATATGCTTCTGTATCCTTACATCTGTCCTCTAGCCATTTCTGCTTAGGCATTGTGCACTTCCTGTCAAGCAGATTTTTTTAGACATTTGTATTTCCTTTTATTTGCTGCATTTTTATATTCTCTCCTTTCATCAGTTACATTCAGTATCTGCCATGTTAGCCAAGGATTTCTACCTGGCCTTATCATTTTACCTATTTGATCCTCTACTGCCTTCACTGTTTCCTCTCTTAAAGGCATATATTCGTCTTCTACCGTATTCCTTTCCCCTGTTCTCCTGAACTGTTGCCTAATTCTCCCTCTGAAACTCTCAAACAACCTCTCGTTCTCTCTACTTGTCCAAGTCCCATCACCATTATTTCCTTCCTCTTTGCAATTTTTTCGTTTTTAACCTACAATTGATAACCAATAAATTATGGTCAGAGTGGTCGGGCCCTAGAAACCTCTTACAATTTAAAATCTGGTTCCTCAATCTCTGTTTTACCATTATACGATCCGTTTGAATCCTTCCGTTGTCTCCAGGCCTATTCCAGTTGTACATCCTTTTTTCATGATTCTTAAACCAGGTGTTAGCGATAATTCAATTGTGCTCTGTGCAAAATTGTACCAGGTGGCTTCCTCTTTCATTCCTTTCCCCTCCGTTCATATTCATATTCACCTACTGTTTTTCCTTCTCTTCCTTTTCCTGTAATCGAATTCCAATCACCCATCACTACTACATTTTCGCCTCCTTTAATTGTCTGAATAAGTTCTTTTATTTCACCATACATTCCTACAATCTCTTCATTATCTGTGGAGCTAGTTCGCATACAAACTCGTACTACTGTGGTGGGTGCTGGCTTTGTGTCTATCTTGGCTAAAATAATGCGATCACTATGCTGTACATAGTCGCTTACTTGTATTCCCTTTTTTTACGAGTATTATTAAACCTATTCCTGCTTTATCCATATTTGACTTTGTATCTATAACCCTGTGTTCTCCTGACCAGAAGTCCTTTTCCATTTGCCACCGAACTTCACAAATACTCACAATCTCTTATTGTAACTCATCCATTTCCCTTTTTAAATTTTCTAACCTGGCTGTCCGATTAAGGTATCTAACATTCCACATTCAGATCCATGGAACGCCAGTTTTGTTTCCGTTGATGATATCCTCCCGTATAGCCCCCGCCTGGGGACCTGCATTGGGAACATTTACATCTAATAACAAATCTCATGCCTAAAGAGTATTTTGGTATTTCAGTGAAGAGTGCTAATCATTTCTATATCTTAAAATGAATATGAGATAACTGACTGCTGTGGTCATGTACTTTACTGTAGAAGTTCATATCGAAGGACATCACTTAGAAGTTGAAGGAAGCGAGATGGTAGAGCATTAGGGTAGAGTGTTTTACCTTGACAACTGAGTACCAAGGAATGTGTGATGTTTCCTTATATGTCTTTTAATCTAGTGACCGTTTTTAGAATAACCTGAGGCCTCCATAAGCAATTTTGACATTTTCTGATGTTTATGTACGCACGTCGGATGGGTGTCTTAAAGTTTGACCTGTGGTGAACCACAGTCTTTTGCGGTACACCGCTTGACATTGACGTTAAGGATACAGGGTACTTTTCCGGCTCAATATTATGTAAAAATCAACACCTATTTCTTTCAGGCACTGTTTATAATGTATATGTTTTATAGATTTTTTGTTGATATCAGGTAATGCAGCATACTTCCTAAACAAATTAGAAGTATTTTGAATATTTTAGAACCTGCTTAGGGTTATTAAAAAATTACAAAGAAATTGATTCAATTGTTTTTCTAAAATCCTTTCTCAAATTGAGGTACTATATAATACAATGTTATACATTTGAAGGAGACCAAATTTTTACCAGTTATGCATGACATGATGGCTGAGGTAGTAGACCTATTTAATTCCATCGATTATGTATATTACAAGGATAAAAAAATATCACTTCTTGCATCTCAATTTTTATAATTTTTTTCTTAATGAAAAGATTACTTTCTCTATAATTTACTTGATTCTACAATAAATCTTAGGTCTACTACATAAGTATGGACTATTGCGAGTTATAGAAAAAAATTGGAGCAATGCTTTATAAACTTTAGGAAATATTTATACCTGAATTCTGAAAAATACAACTCGCAGGAAATTGTGAATGAAGATATTAAACTGTGCCTCAGAACATTCCTGAGTATAGTCTTCATCCTGCAGCATTTCTTCATCTTTAAGCTTCCTCTTGGTATTCCTTTTACCACTTCTTGCTTCTTTGGTAACTTGAAGACCAAACCTTTCAGCTTCATGCACCCATTGTCTATCACATGCAAGCAATTGATCTTCCATATTAGAGCCGCATTTTATGCCTACATTTCTCAGGGCTTCGAACCTTCCTATCACTCCATCATTGAAACATATCACTGCGTCTAGTACACCAACTTTTAATCTATTTAGTACTGCAAAAACATTCTTGGGTAACCTTTCCCACTTGCAATGCCTGAAACTTTCATTTGTATTCTGAGTGCCCCCATGAAGGCATTTACTAAGCAAAATAGGATCACTCAGGTCTCTAAAAATTAGTATTATTTCATTCATAACAGGCTCAGGAAGAGAATGCTTATGATGGTATATTTGACCACTTTCATTTGCTTTTTGGTAACTACACCAAGAATTTGCTCCTTTAGGGCAAAGTCTGTGAACAGGGTGGTCATCTGCGGAAAAATTATGAAAGTAGGTGGCCCATACCGCTTTTCTCATTGCTGTAACATCATTCAGAGGTGCAGTTCATCTAATAACTCTGAGGAAGGTCTGTTTCAGTTTCTGCCAATCTGCTTCAGCCAGACAGAGATTTTCCGTCAGGTAGCAAGTTTCATTTCATTTCTCTTCGTGGCTTCCTCAATCTAGCAACCATCCTCTTTTGCACATGTGTACAACACTCCAGTTTTGTTACCAAGGTATCACCATAAATATTGAACTCAATTTTATTGAAAGCTATAGAGTCCCCATCTCCTAAGTACTTTGTATATCTAACGTTATAAACGGGTACCAACTTCTGGAATATTTTTAGAGCTCCATCACACTCCATATCTTCACTGTAACCGTCATAATTCTTCGAACACTGATGTTCAATATGTCATTCACTGTTACCATGGCAGGTGTAGCAGTGCTTAGATAAGCACTCAACATCAACAACTTTTCCGTTCTCCAGAGAAGTAGAACTTACACCATTCAAGGAATGATGTCCTCAACATTGCCATGTCCCATCAAGTGCAACAGCAATGTCCCTGGTTCCACTAATATTTACATTTTGTTCTACTGCATGTTTCATAGATGCTTTAGACACCGCCGTCAAGACACCTAAAAGTATCTTTATGTAGTTTCTGAACCTACTCGTAGAAGGAGGAAGGTTCATCAAACTACAAAACGTTTGAGCAGCTTCTTTTCCTATTCCTATTGCACACATTGCATACAGTAACTTCAAATTCACATCGTATGAATTATGCACAATGTTCGAAGTCATTTTCGAGGTAGATTTATTGCAGGATCTACACAGAGCAACTAATTTTGACGCTAAACCCTTCCTGCTACTTTGTTGTTTAGTTGTTTCCAGACAGTCTGCACCATCACATTGTTTACATTTCGCCACTTCCTTTATCAAATAAGATGTCCACATCAGCAACAACAAATCCACTCCAAACAGCGTCATTGCTAACACAAAAATCTGAATCACCAGGAGGCGTGCCATGTGAGAGTTTCTTCCCTGAAGAACTGATACATAAGTTACTTTCAGCAGTGTGGCTCGCTCTGTTTGTGAACTGGTCACCACGGAAATTCCTTTTATTGAATTCCTTGATGCGTGGCATAGTTCGTATTTATTGCACTCTAAAGCAAAGATAAACATTTACAGACACTATAAACTTGCACTGTTACTAACATATACAACGTAACATACATATAATCGCTGGAAACAGAAATTTCACAGTACTTTTCGATATAATACTGGTATCTGAAACAGAATTAAAGGAGGGCTTTGACATACATGACCATAACTTTAAAATTTGGTATACATAGGTCATTTTTCATTTGAAACCCTATAATATATATATCAATATAATCAGGAAATACTATAGAATTTAATAAAGTCATTAAAAAAATTTCGATTTTTCCATCTTTTATAAGTACCCTGTATCCTTAAGGCTGAAACTTCAATAGCAGGAATTAATTTCTACTGTCAGTGGCTAATATAACGTTGTTTAATAAAGCCAGCCGAAGTGGCCATGCGGTTAAAGGCGCTGCAGTCTGGAACCGCAAGACCACTACGGTCGCAGGTTCGAATCCTGCCTCGGGCATGGATGTTTGTGATGTCCTTAGGTTAGTTAGGTTTAACTAGTTCTAAGTTCTAGGGGACTAATGACCTCAGCAGTTGAGTCCCATAGTGCTCAGAGCCATTTCAACCATTTTTTTTTGTTTAATAAATTTTTGCTGTTGTGAGGAATGAGGTTTTGTTTTGTGAAGCATTTCTAAAACGAAATAGTTCTACAGTTATAAGTGCAGTGTAACGTACGAAAGCTATATGTATATATCGTCAATTTTTCAGTTACAGAATGTTAGTGTAAGTAGAAATTTATGTATGTTTGAAACTAGTTACACAATGTGTGGACGGTTAAGCCATACTTCAGCAGTTATGCACAATGCAAACGAAGGTTTTGTACAATGGAACATGTGATATTTGCAAATGGAACTAATTTTTTTAAAATATTTTTATGATTTTACCTGGCTTGAAAATGGAAATCTGTGTTAGTTCTAGGAAGCTTGTATTTCAAAGTATATTTAATTTCTAAATGGTTCATGATGGGCTAGTATTTAACTAAATTTGATTTTACTTATTGATTATTGTATGAAGTACAATAATAATGCAGCAGACAAACTATAAAACACAGTATAAACAAGATTTTCTCTGCTGCAGCACTTTTAAATTTCAATAGGGCTTTTTTCCCTAGGTACATGAATATGTCGTGTATAAAAGCATTATTTTTACATTTGTAAAAAGCTTCCTTTTATGGGGTAATTTCTGTAGTGTCACAAAAAGACTACAGCTGAATACCAGCATTTAAAAATGGAGCAAGATAACGTATTAAATTTCTATTACAGGGCTGGCTAGAGCCGAAAGTCTGTAAAGTGTACCTAATTTATGCTTTCTTTCCATCGTGAATCTGATGATGACTGACTGCTGAAATATGTATCTGAAATAAGAGTAATCTTCTTAAAGAAGATTATAATTCAGCCCTGAACAGATTGCTTACGAAACATCTGTTCGATCAATTGTCGACTATCGTTAGTTCAGGGCACGTACCAAGTTACATGAACGGAAGAGGAGATTACGTAAAGTGAGGCGGTCTGGAGGAGTATCATTTAATACTGTACGAAGAGGATGGTCATGGGTGTAGTCGAGGTGATGCACCTTCCCCCATTCTCCATTAGTTGCTTCTTCGTGTCGCAGTTCTTGTGGTGAAGTGTTATGGATGGTGTTCAGCCAAGGGATCTATGTGGGTTTTGGTGTGTCCTTAATAATGTTTAGCCAACGTGACAGTTTCATACAAATCCTCTATAATGTGTAGTGAGACACCTCACGAGAAGATGTGTCCAGAAACATACTAATTCCTCCGACATATACCTCTCATAAAGACCGTAACAATATAAAAAGGGGATGCCGGGCTCAGACTGAAGAGTACCGACAGCTTTTATTCCTGCATATCATCTGAAAATGGAAGAGGAAATGGAGGCGATGACACTGGTACACTGTGTGCCGCCACCACCACACAGCAGAGAAAGTGGTGGGGGGGGGGGGGGGCTTTCAATTTACAGATGTACTGTAAAATCGTGGAATACAACTGGAGATTTTGGCAAAGCTTGCCACACAGACCTATTACAGTCATAGTGGAAGATTCGAACCCAGTTCGTCAAATGAATCGAAGCTGATAATACTCAATAATTTCGACGGATACCATTGTCTCCTGAAACTAGTAGTGACCCAAAAGTTCTACAAGGCATAAAATACAGTGTAATTCGGTGTTGGTCTTTCTACTGTCTGGGGTTGTTTTTCTTGATTTCTACTATTATTTCTGATACATGACAAAATGAAGACAGATGTTCCTGAAAATATTTTAGGAATGGCAACAGTTTCTTTACCTGTGTGTTCATGATAACCCAATGTAAACAAATCATATAAAACGAGTAAGTACTTCTGAGGAAGAGCCTCAGCAGAATCTGTAATGAATGGAGAAAATAGCAACAAATTCAGGCCAGCAGTCTTTGAAGCATTATCAGGTAATGCAATTTATGGCACTCAGCCCGTGAAAAGCAGAGATCCGGATTCGAATTTTTACCTGGTACATTGAAGAATCTTATTATACACAGGTTGAAAGGGAATTGTACTGACAATCTCTGTGCGGTTGTAGAAGGAATTTCGAGGAAAAATTGATTACATAAATATAAGCCCAGAAATATCACTTAAAGGCACTACAGCGAGTCAAAGTTATAGGAACTAGCAATTGTTCAGAAAAACGTGAGCTTTTGCGCTGACGCCATTGCAATTAGCTCTGTATACAGTAATGTGAGCGCCGTGGATGCGTTGCATTCGACGCCACCTAAGGCCATGCCAGATGGATTGCAAGAGGTTCCATTTACCGTATGTCGTATAAATTCATGCTTACTGCCAAAAGTGTGACTACAGTCGTTGGTCGTCTCCAACGCCGACACTCTTAGATTTTGTCGATGGTGTTTACAGGTATGTGTCCGTATTCACAATTTGTTTCTCAAGACACTCTCTATAAGCCTTTAAAGTTTGTCGACATCATTTGGTTGCTGTATACTCTGTACGGAGTGGATAATTCATTATCAGAAACAAGGGATAATGCTCTGTATATGAAACGTGTATTGTCAGTTTGTTGCGGTGCTCAGAGTTCTGAAGAGGTATACTCAAATGTCTTTGAAACGAGCATCTGTTGCGTGCAAGATGAGTACGGACTGAAATCCGACAGCTCTTATTCTATATGGAAGCATAGGAATAAATCTCGCCTATAGTCTTGGGGAAGTTAGAGGGGAGACGTCTTAAAAGTTGTGAAAATAGCATCTGCATTCCTTAGATGCAATCAATTGCACGGTGGGAAGTAACGGAAATATACACTGACACAAAAAATCGCAACGCCAATAAGGAGTTATGCGACATAAACGACCATTGGTAGACGCGTTTCTACAAGTGGAAAATGACGTCTATTAACTTTTTGCTCAAGTCGCATAAGAGTAGCCCTAGGAGCACCTCAGTGAGGATGCAAATCAAGTTGGCTTTGAATACACGTTGTAACGGTCGTGAGCATTATTTACCTTCGTGGTGAGTTGATGTTAGTCAAGAATACCTTTACGGCAATAAAGACGCGACTATCAACACATCACTATTGTAATAGAGCAACGGGAAGCTGGAACTTCTTTCTTCGACACTGCATGAAGAGTTGGCAGGAATGTAGTCACTGTACATGGTTTCTGACAGTGATTGTCATTAGAATTTACGGTCGCAAGAAGACTGAGCCCCGGATAGCCACGTGGCTGAAGTGAGAGGGAAGATCATCGTGTTCGGCGTATGGCTCTGGAGGATATTACTGCATACCCAGCAATAATTTCAGCAGCAGGTGACATCACAGTGACACAATGAACCGTTACAAATCGTTTACTTCAAGGACAGTTCCGGGTTAGACACCGCAATTTGTGACTTCAGTGGTGTTAAACGAGAGTTCACTGGAAGGCAGGGTGGAGGTCTGTTGTGTTTCCTGATGAAAGGTGGTTCTGCCTCGGTGTCAGTGACGGCCGTGTGTTGGTTACAAGGACTCCTGTTGAGAGCCTACAACAAACCTGTATGCGTGCTGGCCACACTGGACCTAAACCTGAAGTTATGGTCTAGCGTGCGATTTCGTATGACAGCAGGAGCAACCAAAAATTTCTACTATCTCAACAGGCATAGCAGCGCAGAATAGGACCTCGCACACAAACTGTAAACACAGCCATACACAACAATGGCCGCAGAGGCACATCTGCATTTACATAGTGCATATATATGAATGATAGGAGCTCATGAAAAATATTAGGCTAGTAGTCATGACAGTGCCCATGCGGCGCTGCCACCAGGCGTATAGTATGATAGCGGTGGGAGTAAAATTCAAATAGTAATGGATAAATTAAGAAATAAATATAAATGTAATAGAGGATATAGGAATATACACAACTCAGGACATGCCAGATCGAAAGCTATGTACAGAGGCATAGAAAACCCTTATGCTCAAAGGCAGTGTAAAATAATAACGAAGTAAAATATGTAGAGCAATAAACTAAAGATCGTACTACAAATACATGGCTAAAAGGTAACAAAACTAAAAAGATAAAATACAACTGCATACACGTGACAGGTGACCAATGCCATGGTAATAAGAATCTAAAAGCTAATATACTGCTTAAAAATGGGCAACATGCACTCACGAAAAACCTGATTTCTACCTATTACTGATCACTGAGTAACATATCCTTCTTAGTAAGTGAATGTTAAATAATTTTGATCTTTTCAAGCAGATTGAGCCTCTTTCCTTTGGGAGAGTGGAGCGAAGCCTTTAAGTCTCCGAGTGTAGGCAGCTAGTATTTAAGGTGCTCGGCAGTGGGAGAATTATGCTTCATCTGCCACTTCATAGTGCGTAAATGCTCCTGAAACCTCATTTTAAAAGTCCAACCCATCCGGCCAACATAATTTGCTTGACATTCACAGCACTCGAGCATGTATACACCAGAAGCAGCATATTAATTTTTCTGGGGACGCTGATTGTGAATACACTGATACTGGATTTTATGAGAGGTGGCAGGAATCGGGTTTTCTATGACTGCATGTTCTCCATTTTTAAACAGTATATTAGCTTTTAGCATCTTATTACCACGGCTTCGGTCGCCTATAATATGTATGCAATTGTATTTTATGTTCTTAGCTTTGTTACCTTCTAGCCACATATTTGTAGTCTGCTCTTCATTTTACTGTTCTACATATTTTACTTCATTATTCTTTTACACTGCTTTTGAACGTAAGGGTTTTCTATGCCACTGCGATCTGGCGTGTCCTGTACTCTGTATATTCCTGTATTCTCTATTATGTTTTTATATATTTCTAAATTTGTCCGTTAGCATTTGAATTTTCCGACCACCATTATAGCATGGCAGCGCCACATGGCGACTGTCATTACTACTAGTCCAACATTTTGTATGAGCTCGCCTATCATTCATATGTATTCACTATGTGAATAGTGTTCAAATGAGTGAAATCTTATGGGACTTAACTGCTAAGGTCATCAGTCCCTAAGCTTACACACTACTTAATCCTAAATTATCCTAAGGACAAACACACACACCCATGCCCGAGAGAGGACTCGAACCTCCGCCAGGACCAGCCGTACAGTCCATAACTGCAGCTCCTCAGACCGCACGGCTAATCCCGGGTGGCGGATGGGTCTCTGGGACCATTGTGGTGTATGACTGTGTTTATAGTTTGTACATCTACATCTACATTTATACTCCGCAAGCCACCCAACGGTGTGTGGCGGACGGCACTTTACGTGCCACTGTCATTACCTCCCTTTCCTGTTCCACTCGCGTATGGTTCGCGGGGAGAACGACTGCCGGAAAGCCTCCATGCGCGTTCGAATCTCTCTAATTTTACATTCGTGATCTCCTCGGGAGGTATAAGTAGGGGGAAGCAATATATTCGATACCTCATCCAGAAACGCACCCTCTCGAAAAGAGGTTCTGTTCTGCGCTGCTATGCCTGTCATCGCCTCCATGAGATGATACGCATTCTTCGGTGTTTCCTTCGTTCTCTACTCATGTCTGATCACGGTAATTTTATTTCATTAACTTCTAAAATTTTTTCTTTGTAGGTTGCCTTTTAGTGCGTTTTATTTTGGAGTCTTGCCTTCTTGACGGATACTTTTTGGCAAAAAAAATCCGATTATTTAACATGAGGTACATTACGTTTCTCTATACAATTTTATTCGGTCGGTTTTGAAGATTATTTTGACTTTTAGTAGTCCAGGATAGGAAGCCAATGGATTTACTCTCTTGATGATGATGCTTGATTTGTGGGGCACTCAACTGCGCGGTTATCAGCGCCCGTACAAATTCCAAACTTTTGCTTAGTCCAGTCTTACCACTTTCATGAATGATGATGAAATGATGAGTACAGCACAAACACCCAGTCAACTCGAGGCAGATGAAAATCCCTGACCCCGTCGGGAATAGAACCCAGGACCCTGTGCTCAGGAAGCGAGAACGCGACCGCGAGACCACGAGGTGGGGACAAGTTATCCTCTTACATTTTCAGATAACCTGATGATGGCCTATCGGGGCGAACAACCTACGACTGTTTTTTAAACAGCATCAATAGAAGGTTGCCGTACCATCACGCTATGGTGAAATGGAATAATTTGTACGATAATTTTACATTTGCAATTACTTATCACGTATATATACGAGGCCTGTTCAGAAAGTAAGCTCCGATTGATTGCCAAATTGAAACCACAGTGAACATCAGAAATGTTTTACTTGTAACAATTAGCTACACCTTTCAGCTACTTCTCTACGTAATCGCCGTTCTGACTTAGACTTTTGTCATAGCGTTGTACCAACTTTTCAATAGCCTCATCATAGAAGGCAGCCGCCAGTGCTTTCCGCCAATTCTCCACGCTGGCCTACACCTCGTTGTCTGTGTCAAAATGTTGTCTTCAAAGACAGCGGTTCATGTGACCAGAGATGAAACTCAGGGGGAGACAATTGCGGACTGTATTGTGGGTAATCTCACATTTCCATTTGAAAACGATGCAGGAGCATCTTCATTGCCCCTGCAGAATGCGGCTGAGAATTGTCTTGAAGAAGAAACAGCACGACAGTTATGTAATGTTAGCTGCATAGCTTCAGGCGAAATTTCTCACCAGACCCTCGTACTTGGCGGCAGACACTATTTTCTAGACATCTTTACGCACTCACTGCGAGCTCAGAAATGAGAAGAGCGACGTGATGCTAACTGGGGTTATACTAGAGACACTACCCAACACATCTGTGCAAAGCTTTATCGGATTTTCATAGTCGTTTCCATTTCGCGACCGATCGGAGCTTACTTTCTGAACGCCCCTCGTATATATATATATATATATATATATATATATATATATATATATATATATATATATATATATATACAATTTGTACAGAAACCAGATGGCAGTTATAAGAGTTGAGGGACATGAAAGGGAAGCAGTGGTTGGGAAGGGAGTGAGACAGGGTTGTAGCCTCTCCCCGATGCTATTCAATCTGTATATTGCACAAGCAGTAAAGGAAACAAAAGAAAATTTCGGACTAGGTAACTCCATGGAGAAGAAATAAAAGCTTTGAGATTCGCCGATGACATTGTAATTCTGTGAGAGACAGCTATGGACTTGGAAGAGCAGTTGAACGGAGTGGACAATGTCTTGAAAGGAGGGTATAAGATGAACATCAACAAAAGCAAAACGAGGATAACGGAATTTAGTCTAATTAAATCAGGTGATGCTGAGGGAATTAGATTAGGAAATGAGACACTTAAAGTAGTAAAGGAGTTTTGATATTTGAGGAGCAAAATAACTGATGATAGTCGAAGTAGAGAGGATATAAAATGTAGACTGGCAATGGCAAGGAAAGCGTTTCTGAAGAAGAGAAATTTGTTAACATCGAGTATTGATTTAAGTGTTAGGAAGTCGTTTCTGAAAGTATTTGTATGGAGTGTAGCCATGTATGGAAGTGAAACGTGGACGATAAATAGTTTAGACAAGAAGAGAATAGAAGATTTCGGAATGTGGTGCTACAGAAGAATGCTGAAGATTAGATGGGTAGATCACATAACTAATGAGGAGGTATTGAATAGAATTGGGGAGAAGAGGATTTTGTGGCACAACTTGACTAGAAGAAGGGATCGATTGGTAGGACATGTTCTGAGGCAACAAGGGATCACCAATTTAGTACTGGAGGGCAGTGTGGAGGGTAAAAATCGTTGAGGGAGACCAAGAGATGAATACACTAAGCAGATTAAGAAGGATGTAGGCTGCAGTAGGTACTGGGAGATCAAGAAGCTTGTACAGGATAGAGTAGCATGGAGAGCTGCATCAAACCAGTCTCAGGACTGAAGACCACAACAACAACATATCTCGTCATACATTAACCTGTGATCTTGCAATGGTTAAGCACTCAAATACGTTACCAAGACAAATGTATTCCCGAAATTTCGAAAATGCGCATTAATTGCTTTTTAGTGTTGCGATTTTTTCTAGCAGTGTATGTCTAGAGAGTTTTGGTCGCCTAGTGGTGATAGTTCGATATCTCGATGAATTGAAAGCTTTGATCATCTAGTGTTGATAGCCCGATATTTAGGAGGACTGAAACCACTTCGGAATGCCTGCAACGACAGCGGTGCGAAATGAGGGAGTGATGCCGTCAGTAGTGTGGCATTAGCACGAGGTGGGTGAAGGCCGCGGGTGCCGGCGCTCGTTAGGCAGCGGGCGGGCGCAGCTGCGGCGCTGCCCGGCTGGGTGGCGGCTGGCGGCCAATCAATAGCGCCGAGGCTCAGCGCGGGCGCCGCTCCGGCCCGGGACGCCGCTGCACAGTGCCGGCTGCCGCTGCCGCCTGGGTGGAGCCGCGAGCCGCGCCAGCGTGTGTCGCGCGGCTGCCTACCCAGCCAGCGGCAGGGGACATCTCTGAGCATGTCCTTTGCCACCAGCAAGAGCCAATACGCTAATGTACGGCCGAAGGACAGCACTGGACATATGTCCCCGAGGCTCAACAGCTAACTCTTTCTCCACAGTGAGCATGGGAGCGTACATAATCCACACATAGTTCACTAAAAGAACCTGATTCGTGTAAGGCACGGAAACCACACTTGTTATAAAACAGTGATCCCAACCTGGACATTATTAGCCTGTGGCGCCAAAATGAAATCTTATCAGCAATAAAAACATATCTTCACACACAATCTGTTAAGTAATAAAGTACTTGGCACTACACACAGATGGTAAAGATATCGCCTTCATAACCCAATGGAGGGAACCTGAGTCCTTCGTGCAATGTTCACAAAGCATTAGTTTACTTTGAATTCGAAATTGAGATACCAAGAAGAGACAAGAGTCGCGTTTATCATGATGCTGATGGCCAAATGTTGGTTGGCACTGAGCGCTATGGGACTTAACATCTGAGGTCATCAGTCCCCTGGAATTTAGAACTACCTAAACCTAACTAACCTAAGGACATCACACACATCCATGGCCGAGGCAGGATTCGAACCTGCGACCGTAGCGGTCTCGCGGTTCCAGACTGAAGCGCCTAGAACCGCTCTGCCACTCCGGCCGACGGCCAAATGTTGGTTCATTGACAAAAATGGAGACTGGATACTGCAGTAGCACAATGATCTGAAGCCCAACAGCAGGCTTTGCAGCCACTGGATAAAAAGGAGAAATGCCTGCAGGTATTGGAGAGTCCCTCACACTCGCCTGATGCTACGCCTACTGAAATGTATGGTCTTACATTAAAAAAAGCCGTAGTAAAGAAAAAGATCTTCACTTTGAAACAGCTGTCAACGCAGTTCGACGCATTTGGAGGTCTATTCCACGTGAATATGCGTAAAACATCCTTTCAAATATGCCTCGGAGATGCCAAGCAACTTTCGACACTGCGAGAGACTGCATGTGTTCGTGTATTATCTACATGTATGTTTTAGTCTGTTGTCAAATACATTTTTCTACTCCAGAATGAGAGTTTCACTCTGCAGCGGAGTGTGCGCTGATATGAAATTTCCTGACAGTTTAAAACTGTGTGCCAGACCGAGACTCGAACTCGAGACCTTTACCTTTCGCGGGCAAGTGCTCTACCAACTGAGCTACCCAAGCACGACTCGCGACCTGTCCTCACAGCTTGCGTAGCTCAGTTGGTAGAGCACTTGCCCTCAAAAGGCAAAGGTCCCGAGTTCGAGTCTCGGTCTGGTACAAAATTTTAATCTTTCAGGAAGTTTCATTTTTCTACTGATTAAACCGATTACGATCTTGCTTAACAGATAGTATAGGTGAATTGCTCGATGAATATTCGACTAGTAGAACCTGTTACATTATACCGCAAGGGCCATCTTCTTCAAAAGCGTAAGTCACACTAGATGCATCACAAGGAGCCATACTGGGACATCGTAAGTTCCAAACACACGTAAACGATTTATGAAATAAAATCAAGTGGCCGTACAAGTTTGTTCTGTGAAGATGCTGTTACCTATAGAAAAATATCGTGTTGCGTTGTAATGAGTAAATATAGACTGATCGGGACAAAATTTCCGCTTTGTGTAACGGATGGTACTTCTTTCTGAAAGCTGATAAATGCAATGTAATACCAATAACGAAGAGAAAGATTCCGACACTGGCA
This sequence comes from Schistocerca americana, assembly GCF_021461395.2. Classification (NCBI taxonomy): domain Eukaryota; kingdom Metazoa; phylum Arthropoda; class Insecta; order Orthoptera; family Acrididae; genus Schistocerca; species Schistocerca americana. The sequence continues at coordinate 206,778,197 of NC_060122.1, read as the reverse complement.
GAATCCGGTATTCACGGTGAATATCTTCAGTTCATGACATCATACCATATGTATTCAGGGGTAATACTAACAAGTGACATGAAGTAGGGTTATCACAATGAGTACAGGGGAAAACATAAATGTCCGAGAAAGTTGTGCAAAACTGCAATGCTTTCGTAAATTAAATCACGTACAAAAGCTGAAATAATGAAGCTGTCATCTGCATGAAGATATCTTTCAAAACCACACTGCTTTACTAGAAATGAACCTGTTACAGGTAGCATAAACCTGAATTTCTCAGGCCTCTTTACTGATTTAAGCAGTCAGTTACAAGAGGACTTACAGTTTAACTTGGACTCCCTACCATAGTTCAAAATGTAGTGGTATGATCATTAGTTCGGTATCACCTCACTGTGCTCTACGAAATTAAATGGGAGTCCTCAGAAGAAAGACGCCATAATCCTAATGAAATCCTGTTGGGCGTATTTAGAGAACCTGTGCCCATAGAAGATTGCGCAACAATCAAATCTTCTGCCATGCACTGTACAGTGCTTTCAGGGTTTATATATAAATCTAGATTATTGCTTAGTCCTTTTATTTAGCTTTCTTTTAAATTATCTCTATTTCATTAAACTTAGGTTTCTTCTGTCATCGTCATCTGTATAGTCACTAACCACTTTACATCCATTGTAAGGTAAAGTCCTCTTCTACATCTTTCTACAAATGATGGGCTTCATCTAGCAAGTAACAGGCTAACTAAAAAATGCTCAATTAGTGAGCCAAACGAAGAGTGGGAAATTTACAAGTGGGCCAACATACATGTCAGCTTGAGGCCTTGTTTACAAAAAAAGTTATACAGAAAAATTAATAATTTGAGAGATAATTGCACAAAAGACTTTGACCGGTGTATAATAGCCCAACGAAGACTACTAAAATCTGTTAGCAACGATTTTAAAATCTCGATATCTAATTGTGGTCGTACCACATCATTAATTCTGAGAAGACAGCACGTTAGCAGGTAATTTTCTTTCCTTTAGAATGAACGTTGACGAGTATACATTACTATCAGAAATAGTCTTAGTAACACAGATTTCATTTCTTAAGACTTGCTACTGTGAAATTATACTTCCTACTACAGTACCAAAGAAAGCAAAACATAAGAAGTGAATGAACGTCGAGCATGATTTGTACCTTGCGTTGGCCTACTCAAGCTGGTTATTCAAACTTTAATCAGACATAAACGGCACTAATCGATTCATTGACTCATCTTTTCGTGGCCTAGTAAACAGAAAAAAAGAAAATTACAAAACTGGGTGGATTTTAATTGCTTGCTTATTAATTAAATGTTATTTACCTTTCGTCACTTTTAAAGTATAAGTTATAACACTTTTTGCTGCTAAAGTTCAGTTCGTTGCTAACGTTTGTCGGAAGTATAATTTCATACTAATCGCGTTCAGTAGCAATGGTAACAAAAATGTTTAAATCCCATTGACATAAAAAATAATGTGATTGCAATTCATTTGTAAATATACAAAAGCCGCTGCTGTCGTTGAAGCAAGATTAGCTTCAGTGTTGAATGTCCAGTGTTGCCAATTTTTGGTCCAGATGTCCAAGTTGTCCTGCACATCCTTGTCGAACGCGAAGCATTAAACAACCGAAGTAATTGGAGTCACGTTGAGGATATCGCTGCTCTAAGAGGATTATTGACGTCCTCCGTCTATTTTTTTCACTTGATCATTAAGTTTACTTTGGTTACAAGTAGATTAGCGTCCTCTAGATGTAAAAATATCCCTTCGAGAGCTTCCGTCTTTTATTTTTAACTGCCCATTTAAGAGTAGTTTCGTTCAACGTTCTGTTCTGCATAGTTGCAACCAGCCCATGAGTGAACATCCTACGTTCAAAAAAGAAGCTAAGCAACTTTCTTCTGGGGGAAGTGATAGTTAATACAATCAAATGCGTCACGAAAGGATGTGGTACAGCATAACTCAAATATAATAATATCTCATAATTTTTGTAGTTCACTATCCACCTTCCTGCGAGCATACGGACGTATGGTTCAAGTAAACATCCATTCTCGCCAGCTTCTGATTCCTTGGGAACTGCTTGCACAGTTACTGTATGTAGACTATGCCAGATGATGGTCATTGCCCAAAACTAGCTATTTTGGAAGGTTATGCGATATGAGTGTGAGTCGTTAACGTGGTACAATAGGGAAATTGTTACTTGTTGTCAAAGTTTTCTCAAAATTTTCCTAATAATGATCATTATACTAGCTTCTTTACCTCCTAAAACAATGTACTGATTTTTTCAATGTAGCAGTGTACTGATGAAGGCCAATCTTTCAATTTCTCTGAAAAACTAACATTTCCCTATTATGATTAAGCTGTTCAATGTTTCATGTAGTTCCCAAAAAGAAACCTCTGTGTCTTAGTGAAGTACTCACATATTTTTGTGTAAATACATAATATATGTGTAATATTACATAGGATCCTAAGCTTGATTAAAACCCAGTAGTTTTACCTATCGTAAATGTGCTAGGATGTCAGGATGGAGGGAGAGATTGGATACCCTGCTGCAGATTGTGATGGTGTTGAGTGTCGACCGGCAGCACAGCATGCTCATGGAGCAAGGTGGACGTCTGGCAGGAATAAGCAGAAACAACAGTTGCATAGATTAATTTATTTCATGATAAACGCACAGCAGTCGTAAGGCATAGTGTTACCAGTTGGTGGTCACCGTCCAGCAACGCAAGGTGATGCAGGTTCATAAGTGTGCTTAGTTCAACAAGCACCCTCATGTAACAGCAACTGTGTAGCGTCCCCCGTCTGGTAGGTGGAAGCTGAGGTGAAGATATCTGTCAGATCACCAGAGGAGTACCGCAGGAAGGCAGTCGGCAAACAGACTTTGCAGAAGTAGGTCACGTTGGCGGGTGCAGATGTACGAGTCTTGCATGCATTTTTGAAGTAAGGGACACAGACCAGGATGTGGCAACAGTGATGTTCACGGACAAGCCTGCAATAATAGTGTCCCCAAAAGGGCAGGCGGCGGCTCAGCAGCAGCTCGGGCCCAGATGTGGACTGTGGACCCCGAGGTAGGCATGTTGAAGCAAGCAGATGGTCCAACAGTTTCAAGGCGACTGTTCGACTCCCAGCGGCATCAAGCACAGACACTGCCAGTAGTTCTGCACTAGCTGTCAGTAGCTATACGACCCGTGCCTCTCGTGAGTGTCGGCAGACAATGACAGATAAAGCATAGCTGAACAGGCAGCATTTATGACGGTTCGACCCACCACTGCTTTGCATAACCTTCGTTCCTCATTAATTAGATCAAGGTAGTGGCTCAGTGGCTTGGTGGTAGGCCTTGGCTTGTGATAATCCATGTCGCTACTGCTGCAACCTGCTTATGTATTTTCGTGGTGTAGTGCCTCCCCTCTTTGGAAGATGTGATGCACTTGATAGCCGACTGGCAACATCTGAGAAAATAATAACACGTTACATCTTCACGTTTCTGTACATTTCATTCATGTTTTCCTTATACTAATTTACCCTGAACCACAAGCATTTTCTCCTTGTGTGGTACCCCAGCTGTATCTCTCTTAAAGGATATTTTGGAGTTTTCCTCAAAGGTGTTATTTACAAGAATTCAATTTATGCCTTGCACGATTGGTGAATTTCCGCCTTACGTGCCATTTTCCAGGGCAGTAGGTGTTGATAGATAATTGTGCAACACATTGAAACCCACTGTACTTGAAATGGCCTATGAGGCCGAAATTGACCAGCTGTGCAAGGTATAATAAATTGAATACTTCTGAAAAAAACTGAATTGAGAAACTTCAAAATGTCCTTGCACAGCAGTTTTCACTGGCTGTGTACTTAATTAAGAACCATTTGTTAATGGTAAGCCCATTGGTCGGTATTTGGTGTACCAGGATACCACATGTGTGGGCAGTACCCCACCTTAAATAGACATAGGATGCACAGACAACGTTCAAAGTCGACATTTTCCTGAGATTTATACATTTATTGCCATGACTCTGTGTCACGTGCTGAAGCTTCGGCTCCTTGCTAATATATCCTTTCTGTGTTGCTATTAACTTGTCCAAATCAGTATCTAAGGTACCACTGAAGTAGGTTACGATTTGGATTGGGAGCACATATAGATGTTTGTGCAGCCATTGCAACAAATAATATATTATGGTCATAATTGTAGCTCCTGTTATGGCAGCTGGAAGATGGAAATTTGATCCCAAGCTGTCTCAAGTCGTGTCATTTAGTATTATACCGCTGTTGTGCATTTCCGACCGTTTCATATCTGCTCACAGTAGCTCGTGGTAATTACTTGTGGTTGGTACAGGGAACATACACAGTGCATCCCAGCACTCTGAAAATATGGTTGTGATCCCAAGATGTTTCATGAGTGTCCTTCCCTTCTGTGTCTCCTAAGAATAATTGTACCTCACAAGCTCCTGGCACAGTCTGTACTCTACAGGTTGGGCATTGCCCAAAACATTCGCCTCCATGTTTTCCATAGTGCGACTCTGGTTATGGTATGACCATCCTGTGCAATCATCTACAACAGAACTCACACCTTAATTACAACTCCTCCTTTCGCAATTTCAACATACGCATAACCATGTGTGCAGCTTGCACAAATGTGTCTGCGTTCCCCTTTTCTTCATCCTCCCTCCTTCCTTCTGAAAGAGTGCTGCTTGACAGGTGGCAACGAATCTGGTCCACCTGTAAAAGAATGAATACGCCCAGCTTGTATGATGGCCATATGAATTTGCAATTTGAGCTTAACACTCACTGCTGAAGTCATCTCAGTAAGCTGATATGGGCCTTGGTACCAAATGATATATAAGGGGCTTGACAGCATCACTCACTGAACTACATGATATTCTGGTAATTGAGCACTGTGTTGAACTAATTTCTCTTGATGTTGTGATACCTTGGTATTAATTTTTTGTACCCATTTCCACACTTCCTTCAACCTTCTTACGAAATACCATATGGGTACACAATTCTTCCTTGCCCTTGCAGACTACCTGCTTTTTCGACCATACGCCACCTCGTACAGTGATAGACCTATGCTCATGTGGGTTATCACGTTATAAGCAGCCACCACATATTACAAGAAAGTTTCCCAATCGTTAGGATAGCTGCCGGCCGGATTGTCCATGCGGTTCTAGGCGCTATAGTCTGGAACCGCGAGACCGCTACAGTCGCAGGTTCGAATCCTGCCTATGGCATGGATGTGCGTGATGTCCGTAGGTTAGTTAGGTTTAAGTAGTTCTAAGCTCTAGGGAATTGATGACCTCAGAAGTTGAGTCCCATAGTGCTCAGAGCCATTTGAACCATTTCGTTAGGACAGCTATGCACGTAGTAGTTAAGCATCTTACCTATTATCCAATGTGCCTGTTCCACGCTTCCATTAATGTGCCAATGTAATAGACTTGTTCTTAGCATTCCAGTACATACCAATTGGCATAACTGTTTCATTAATTCAAAATAATGTTGGTGGCCAGATCCATAATAATTGTCTTTGGTAGAGCTAGATTTAACAATCGATTATTCATCTTCAATTTCACTACAGTTTCAGCTTCTTGATTTGCAACAGCGATCATTCCAATAGTGTGAGAGAAAGGGTTAGTGTTGGCTAAAAAGTTGCAAAAATCCGTTCCAGTCATCACAAGCTTATTAGCTTCCAGTAATCTTTGTAGCAGCACACACTGATAACTTAAACCTGTACATTGTGCATATGGTACACAGTTTTTAAAATACTGTTCTAAATCTTGTTTATTTCTTCACCAGTAGTAAAATCGTATATTACTAATGGCTGAGAGACCCTAACGGGCAGGTTGAGCTACCTATCTGGAAAAGTTTTTCCAATCCTCCACACCCCCAAGCACCTTTCGATAGTGAAGAATGAGAGTTGTGTGTACAAGTGTATCTGCTGAGTATAGATAACCCTAATGATATGTGTGCACGTATTGTAGTGTAGGTGGCCACCATCTCTCCTCCCCTTGATGGCCAAATACTGGTAGTGACAATTTCATACACCACCAGGATTCGAACCGAGCACCACTGCACGGGCAACCTTGGCTACAGAGGCAAGTCTCCCCACCAATAACAGTCAGGTACTCTTTGGTCTGTTGTTCTATGTCCCTGATGACTGGATTGGATAATTGTAACTATTTGCTTCCATTAATATTTCTTCCTATAGCCTGTCACAGACTACTACATGAGGGCCAAGTCTCGTTGTTATAATAATATCTTGGTGCTGCATTGTGAATAGCTTGAAATCTGTGTGAGCAGCTTGCACTCTCTGACATTCTGCTAGCCTATGACCTAGTGTCATAATTACACCATTTTCCCTGCTAACCCCATTCCCATTAGTTGTTTATTGCTGAGTTTGTGAATTATTTCAAACTCGGATTCACCCACGTCTGAGGCCCAACATATAAAGCTATTTGATGGATCCTTCAATCCCAACAACCATGTCAGTGATGTGTATCTGTTTGTAGCTGTATAAATAGCAGTGGAAGTAAATCATGTTGTACATAAACTTAAAATGTTTTCAGCGGCAAATTAATACTATATTTGGCTTTGTTCGACTGCTGTGATGCATGACTGAATGTTCCATAACGTGTACCTCCTGACTTAAAACACAACCCACAACGTGTTTGCTAGCATCACATCACAAAATGAATTCCTTTTCAAACTCTGGAAAGAAGAACACAAGAGTGGTTGTTAATTCTGTTATTTTTGCAACTATGATTTCACACTCTGGCATTCACTGGAACTTCACGACCGTTTTTAACAAATGTGGTAGTTGTTGCACTATATCTGCAAATCCCATTTCCAACTTCTATAGCAATTCGCCAGTCTCAAAAACGACGGCAATTCCTTACTCATCTGAGGATATGCAAAGCTTTGTACAGCATTCACTAACCTTGGACGTGTTCTTAGTCCGTCTTGGGTAATTATTTGTCTCAATTAATTTACTTCCTTCAATGTAAAATGTCCCTTTTCTATACTAAGGGTCAGGTGCGTTGAATGTAGTCTTTTAAATACTTCTCTCAACTAGTGTACATGTTCCTTCATCTTTTTTGCAAAAACAATATCATGAAGATACATCATTCACAATTTCGGTTTTAACTCTCTCAAAACTCGAGCCAACAATTCCTGAAATGCGGCTGGTGTATTTTTCAAACCGAACGCCATTCTCTGATGCTGGCGATGACCAGAGAAACCATTAATGCAGTTTCTGGTCGGTCCCCTGGTACTACTTCCAACTTATGATACCCATGTCGTCCTGGGTTTCTGTCATATTCAGTATTGGAATATACCTGTGATCAAACATACCTTGAGATTACCTGTAATTACAGCAGAAACTATATTTCTTGGTCCCTTGTGAGGATTTCCTTGGCACGTGATGACAGTTGCACCTCACAGGCTACTCCTTTCCTCAGTGACCCCATTGCTTAATTGCTGGTTAATGAAGTCTTCCATTGGCAATTGTAGGTGATGGAGAACACTATACAGCTTATTGTTCAATGGTGACCCAATTGGAATACTTTGCTGCATCACCAGTTTTCTTGGCAACAGCTCATGAGGATTAAACAGGCCCTCAAATTCAAACAGTAATTCCTCCAGTGCGAATTTTTTATATCATTTTCAATGTTCCACTTTTACTCTGGAGACTTTCTCTCTATATCATCCTTGTCTGTAACATTTCAATTGGCCGTTGACAGGCTTACACCATCGATACAAAAATTATCCACACTGACAGACATTACTCTTTCATCATCTATTTCTTGTATGTACACAAAAGCCCTCTGCGCAAAATGTTGTGCTTTACCTTATCCATCGTTCTCTTTCAGTGATTCTACATTTACTGGTAGATCAGTTCCTATGTTCATCTAAAGTAGTTTCCCTGTACCTTGCAGAACTTTATCATGTGGACTGAACCTTCATGACTTCACACGGGGTTTAATGGGTTTCACTATCATGATAGACAAACCTTGCAGTGGTAAGTTACTGACAACAATCTGCACCAGATGGAACAACGTTTCCCCAAGCTTTAACATGATGCCTATACAGGAAACCTAACCCTCTGATCATGCAGTACTCTGTACCTAAATGAAGCATAGTTTCCATACCTTCTTCGATTTGCTTTCCTCCATCCCAAAAATTTAATGTCTCCAACCATAGTGAATACTCATCATTACTCCTCATGTCACATAGCCTATTATGTGGAGAGTATAAGTTTCTTTTTCCCAAGATGTCCGGACTTAAAAAAGACATGTGAGTATCCGTGTCCAATAAAAAATCTTCGTACCATCTGTTACGGCAATCAAGCAACATTCGGCCTCTGCACACATTCCTGTACCATTAAAACTTATTGGGACTGCCGTTTGGGTGACCTGAGGCCCCCACTGTTGTTTAACGGTTGATTACTTATATTCTGCCCTGTTCCATTATATACCTTACTTTTGCAATCCCACTCTTGGTGAACCACTATCCCACATTTCTTACACTGTTACTGGATACACTCTTTTTCCCATATGACGTGGAGGTCCACAATGAGAAGGTGTTTCTTCCATCACAGACTTTCGTCGCCGCATCTGTTTTCTCCACTGTCATTGGTTTGGCAATTCGTCAGCACGATCCTTTCGAAATTGTGCACACACCATTCTTGACACATCAGTAACAGTCCCCTTAATAACGTGTAATGCCTTATGTTCCGCTTCCTGCAGAATGATTCTATTCCTTTTATCATTATCTGTCAACTTATAGGTACTCACATTGATCCACTGTATCCTAACTACAATACTGTCAACGGATCTGTTTTGCGTTTCCAACGCCTCATTTAATTGTTCACAATAGAACTGCAGCTATTCTGCCTCATATAACATTCTACCACGCTTTTCATAAGTTCGTCGAATGTCTGAGAAGTCCTCGTGATACATAACACACATTTTCACTTCTCCTGTTGAGATCAACTTGGTCAGCTGTAATAAATGCTCATGCCCAAAATTCCAGACTTACAGCTGTCAACAGGTTACTTATAAATGCTAGTACAGCCTCCCAGCGATAGCTGAATCTGAAAGGGAAGCAGTGGAACTAAACAGATCCCTGTACTCTCTTATTGCTAATGCCGATCAGCATTTTCTACTCTCAGCTGAGCTACTTGCTCCAATAAGCACTGTGCGGATTCCTGGGTGGTAATCCCCAGAACTTCTGATGCGGTCAGTGTGAAGCCTGTCATAGGAAAAGTAACAGAAGAAACAACAAACAAAACGGAAAGCATAAAAGTATAGATAACTGCACCACAAATTATTACTCCCAAGTCTTGCACCTAATCACCAGCCATCTGGATTCAGGGCACTGGCTAGCATAATGCCCATACCGAAACCACATAGAAAACGTTACTGGGACTGATTCTATACAGGGCACACTATGACTTAACAGATTATATCACACACCTCATAGGATCGATAACTATAACCCCTCTCTTGCGTTTCCATTCTACTGACCGAAATCTATATACTCATCCAGCTTAACGAGCTGAATGAGCAATAACATTTGCAAGGAAAACAAACACAAAGGTAACAAAACAATGAGTTCAAAAAGGTTCAAATGGCTCTGAGGACTATGGGACTTAACATCTACGGTCATTAGTCCCCTAGAACTTAGAACTACTTAAACCTAACTAACCTAAGGACATCACACAACACCCAGTCATCACGCCGGGAATCGAACCCAGGAACCCGGGCGCGGGAAGCAAGAACGCTACCGCACGTCCACGAGCTGCGGACAAAACAATGAGTCACTTCATTCACGCCACTGTGTTCTTTATGCTATTTGTTACAGCTGCTGATGTCGTCTCAGATCCGCTTGGCCAGTCAATTCTAAATCTAGTCGTCAGCAGTCAGCCACATCTGATGCCTCTTATGGCGGGTCCACTGCCCACTTATGGGGCGTCAGGATGGCGGGTGTGATTTGGTACCCCGCAACGACGTTGATGCCCATTAGCAGGCGCCACCTTCATGGAGCCAGGTGAACCTCCAACTTCGAGCCATAGGAATAGTAGTTGCAAAGATTCGTTTTTTCTGCACAAAAAGTAGAGCAGTCGCACCACGTTACCAAATTACGGACAGGACCCCTCAGACACAGGCTGCCCCAGTCATGGAAGTGTGCTTAGCTCAACAAGTGGCATGTAACAGCTAACGCCTAGATTGTCAACACACAGGTGGGTTAGCACTGTGTCATGCTCCAGGTATGAAGTCAACATGCCACTGTGGCAAACTCTGCAGAGGTCGGGCACATTGCTGGTGCAGATGCACGACTTAGTGTGGAAACTAACTCGAGTATGTAAAGTGGAAGGAAGGACCCGGCACAGGGTGTGGCAACAGTGATATACAGGGACACGTTTGTGGTAGCAGAGGGTACCTATACACAGCAATCGATGGCTCGGCAGCCACTCAGTTCTAAATGTGGACCATGGGCCCCCAGTTACGCACCCTGAAGTCGGGGGAAGTCGGTCAGTAGATGGTCCATCAGCTGGAAGGGCCCGGTTTGACTTCCAGTGCCATCAGATCTATATGTTGCCAGTAGTTGAGCAGAGAGCAATGGCAGCATCTAGTAGCAGCAGCTAGATGATACATCTCAGGTCGTTGACTGGCGTTGAGTGCCTGTGGTAGTTGTCAGCAGATGATGACAGTAACGGCACAGCTGAAACGGGCAATATTTATGGTGGTTCGACTTCCTACAGTGTTATGTACGAAGGCTATCCAGAGAATCACAGACGTTTGGTCTATCGTGGTGGCGACCTGGGCTACAGCCGCCATCTGGTACCATAACGTTCGTACATTCAGAATGCATTCAGCGGCGGTAGCGTCTGGTCTGTTTCTCTGCTACTTTGCTTTCTGTGGCGTGTTAAAATGTGCACTGCAGTAGTTAATCCCGCCATTTATGAGGTGCATTCCGCGATAAGGATTGTTTGGTGGCAAAAATCCGTAAACCAATTGAAATTTATCGCGATCTTGTGATGTGCCCGTATCAGAGTTCATGATGACAACTGCTTGCCTTATGACTGACGAACCGGCGATGAAAATCAACACAAAATTCGACTAAATAGTAGTTTCACGATTACAGCACTGATAAATGGTTCAAATGGCTCTAAGCACTATGGGACTTAACATCTGAGGTCATCAGTCCCCTAGACTTAGAACTACCTAAATCTGACTAACCTAAGGACATCACACACATCCATGCCCGAGGCAGGATTCGAACCTGCGACCGCAGCAGCAGCGCGGTTCCGGACTGAAGCGCCTAGAACCGCTCGACCACAGCGGCCGGCCAGCACTGATAAATTTAAGGCGCGAGATACAAAAGAAGTGTCTGGGAAGAGTTTTGTTTTTTCACAACAACGCACGTCCAGACAAGGCCAATCGTACCTGAGAGCTCATACGAGCTTTTGGATGGGAGGTGTTTGATGATCCACCATACAGCCCGGATTTGGCGCCGAGTGACTACCACCTCTCTTCAGCAATGAAGACATGGCTCGCTACACAGTGCTCCGATATTGACACCAAACTGCATGCCGATAAACCAATGGCTGCAATCGCAGGCGGGAGATTTCTACAGAAACGGTGTTGAAATCCTGTGCCACGGTATGATAAGTGCCTCAGTCTGAATGGCAGTTATGTAGAAAAACAACTTAACAGAATAACTTCAAAATGTATATAATAACATTTGGATTTTTCATATTGCTAATTTTTTATTTCAAAACGTCCGTTACTTTCTGAACAGCGCTCGTAGATCAAGGAAGTGTCTCGGTGCCGGGCCTGAACATGTGGTAATCCAAGTTCGCCGTTGCTACCGTCCCCTTTCATACTTCCGCAGCGTCAGCGGTGTTACAGAACTGGCAGCAGTCGTCGAAGTTGGATACATGGAAACGAGTCCACTACGAGATCCAGGAAGAGATTCCCGCTGAGTTAGCAGAGTCCGCTTGTAACTTCTTGCGAAAGGGTGTCTTACTGGCTTCCTTTCGCTCCACGCCTCTGGGACTTTTTGCGTCAGCTTGTGGCGAAATTTTCTGCTAAACTGGGAACGAGGTTCCTACTGTCAAGTAAAAGAAACGGTGGAGAAGCATAAATAAGAATAGAATAATAATCACATAAACTATGTTACAATATTTTACTATTCTTTCTTGTAACATTTGCCATGTGTATCAAATAAATTCTCCCGAATTGTGTTTGTATTTCTTAGCCGCAAGAACGTTTCACTATCAATTACCTTTCACAAACACCTTCAACCCTCGTAAATAGCGAAAACATGAAATATCTCAATTTTCATGTTATTGTTTTGATAATCAGAAAACTGGACGCTATACAAATGTGGCTTATTGATAAGAATGAGGCAGAAATTTGGTCATCATTGTAGTCTTACGGACAGAATACACGTTAAATTATTGAGATTATATTGTCACATGAAAAAGTTATGAAACCGAATATACGCGCTTTTTATAACCGATGAATGGATGAAGCATTTCACTTCGGAGTCTGAACAGGTGATCTTTGAGAGCAGTAACCATCTTATTCCGTTTTTCAGTCGTGAAGTCTTTCATGGGTCGCAAAGGTTGGCTTCCAGTAGTAATCGGAGTAGAAGCTGGTCATTCTGAAACATTTCCAGTCCAGGATGAATTGTGTGCTGATTTTAAACTTCCTAGCAGATTAAAACTATGAGCCAGATTGTAATTTAAAAGCGGACCTATTCTTTCACGGGTACACAGTTTTATCTGTCTGATTTTCATTGTTTTGAGAGAAATATTGTAACTTTGAATAAGCTGAGCTATATTTCAAGTAGCATCTGAATTTTACAACACGATCTGTTTTTCAAAGGCTACTGTGACGTAATTTACGAGCAGATCAGGTGGATGCTACAACTCGTTAGCATTACTGCTAGATCCTTGAGATAAAACAATACAAGTCGGCTTTCTTCAGTTTAGTCGATTTGAATGAATTAGCTTTCCTGTCCATCGCACTCCCCAAAATCGCCAAAAAGACACGATACATTGCTTCCAAAACTGTAGAGAATTATTATAGTAGAATTTTTACACCAGTTGTACTTTTATTTTTGACATGGGCGGGTCGACCTCCGAGGCCGTTATCAAGTATGGCTCTCTCAAAAGTCATGAATCTATTCCGGCCATTATCAAGTGTAGCTGTCTCAATCTATGGTGACTCTATTCCGGTGCAAGGCGCACTTAAGTTGCGACGCAACACTGGACAGTGGTCTTGGGAGCCACAACGGTCGTGTGTAAAACAAAAGTTGATTCGGTGCTGAAATTCAGTTCGGATGAATGAAGTATATTGTTTTCGTCAAAAGTGACAGGTTTTTGACAAAGTAAGAGATATTCACTGTTGCGGACGAGAGCGATGCGCGAATCATTGAAAAGTTTCTTTTTTTCAGTCAAAATTTCGAAGACAATCAAAAACAGCTAAACAAAATAAAAGATAACCTTTTGTCACACGGAAAATACCATAAACACCTAACTTTAATAAAACACCTGCAAGAATCATTCCGTCAGAAATAAATAATCAGTTCTATAGGATGACAACTACACTGAAAAGCCAAAGAAACTGGTACACTTGCCTAACATCATGTAGGGCCCCCATGATCACGCTGAAGTTCCGCAACTCGACGTGGCATGGACTCGGCTAGTGTCTGAAGTAGTGCTGGAGGGCTGCCCACAAATCCGTAAGAACACGGGGAGATGGCACGTTGCAAGGCATCTGGAAATGCTCAGTAATGTTCATGACTGGGGAGTCTCGTGGCCAGCGGAAGTGTTTAAACTCATACGAGTGTTCCTGGAGCCATTTGTAGCAATTCTGGGGGTGTGGGGTGTCGCATTGTCCTGCTGCAATTGCCGAAGTCCGTCGGGCTGCACAATGGTCATGAATGGATGCAGGTGATGAGACAGGATGCTTACGTAGCTGCCGCCTGTCAGAGTCGTATCTAGACTTATCAGGTGTCCCGTATCACACCAAGTGCACACGCCCCACACCTTTACAGAGCCTCCACCAGCTTGAACAGTCCTCTGGTGACATGCAGGGTCCATAGATTTTTGAAGCTGTCTCCACACCCGTACACGTCCATCCGTTCGAAGCAATTTGAAACGTGACTCCTCCGAACGGGCACATGTTTCCAGTCATCAATAGTCCAATGTCGGTGTTGACGGGTCCAGGCGAGCTAAAGCTTTTGTGTCGTGCAGTTATCAAGGGTACGCAAGTGGGCCTTCGGTTCCGAAGGCACATATCGATGATGTTTCGTTGAATGGTTCGCACGCCGACACTTGTTGATGGCCCAGCACCAACCGTGCACAGGCAGGGTGATGACTCCAGCGAGCGACCAAATTGTGTAAATTGCCCTGAATATGAACCCAACGCGGGTTGAAACTGGTTGGCGGAAAATAAATAATGCCATTGTGACTGTCATTTTGAATAATTGACTGAAATCTTCAGCAATTTGCGGAAGGGCTGCGCTTGCGTCACATTGAACGATTCTCATAAGTCGTCGCTGATACTGTTCTTGCAGGCCGCAGCGGTGTCGAAGATCTGATGTTTTACCGGATTCCTGATATACACGGTACACTCGTGAAATGGTCCTAAGGGAAAATACCCACTTCTTCACTACATCGGAGATTTTGTGTCCCATCGCTCGTGCGCCGACTGCTATTGGAGAAGCAGTAACCGACCTAACAACTGCGCCAGACATTTGTTGTCTTTTATAGGCGTTGCCGACCGCAGCGCCGTATTCTGCCTGTTCACATAGGCATGCGTATTTGAATACGTAAGCCTATACCAGTTTCTTTGGCGGTTCGGCGTATGTTCAGATCTCCGAGCCCTTAAACGCTTGTGGAAATTCTAGTGAAACGAAGTTGTTAGTCGGTATATCACTACAGCGGTCAGTAAATTTGTATAGGGCAGCATGTATTTCCTTTGTAGGACGGCTGCTACAACACAGACGAGTATGTTTGGCTTGCTCTTCGAATTAGACCTGAAGATGATCATCGTGGAATGGGGGTGATCACCATTACTACATTCTGTGCTAGAGCATATAACTTTCTAAAATGAGTTTTGGATAGCTTGTCGCAAGGCTGAAATGAATTCATAAAGATGCAAACTGGAGACAGGTGACGAAATATTGTTTACGGTCTATTCGACGTATCAGGTGTTTATCTGAATGTAATTGGTTCAAATGGCTCTGACCACTATGGGACTTAACTTCTAAGGTCATCAGTACCCTAGACTTTGAACTACTTAAACCTAACTAACCTAAGGACATCACACACATCCATGCCCAAGGCAGGACTGAAACCTGCGACCGCAGTGGTCGGGCGGTTCCAGACTGTAGCGCCTAGAACCGCTCGGCCACCCCGGCCGGCTATCTGAATGTAATCAAATCACATATGACCAGATTATGTCCTTGTGTCACTGATAGGAACTGCGCTGTCTACCCAAATGTAAACAATTTTTTTTTCTTTGACTTATAACGTAATTTCACGGTAAAGCGAAATCGCTTACGTTGTTCCTGGCTTCAGTCACTTGGAAGGCGCCAGCAGACGTTCGTGCTGCTCCCGAAAATAAAAGATGTAGAGAAGGAATGTCACGGAGACCTACGAGAGCAGTTACCAGATTCTTATTTCTTTTTCCTTTTACTTAGAAGAATTAGAATAAACTGAAGGCGTTTCATACACAACCCCATGACGCTTGCCGGACGACAAACAGATTTTCATGTCGAGATGACCTTCAAAACAGTGGTCCGATGCAGCTCTCCATACTAGAGAACTATATTCAAGTCTCATCTACGTATAACTGCTCCAACCTACATCCACCTGAACTAACTTATTGTAGTCAATCGCCGCGCTGAATGGTCGCGCGGTTTGAGGAGCTATGTCACGGATTGCACGCCCCTCCCGCCGGAGGTTTGAGTCCTCCCTCTGGCATGGGTGTGGGTGTTGTTCTTAGCATAAGTTAGTTTAAGGAGTGTGTAAGTTTAGGGACCGATGACCTCAGCAGTTTGGTCCCTTAGGAATTCACACACATTTCAACATTTTTTGTAGTCAATCCTTGGCGTCCCTCTACAACTTTTACGCTCGCACTTCGTTCCAATACCAAATTAACTATTCCTTGTTGCTTAAGTATTGCGTTATCAACAGTTTTGAGCACTTTTTTCAGTAAAATTCTGTATCACCAATTCGACTCAGTGCGTATTCACTAGCAGCTCGATCTGTCCAACTCATCTTCAGAATTTTCTGGTACACAACATTTTAAACGCTTCTGTTCACCTATTAACTGACCTGTTCATTGAACACGTTTTACTTCCATGTAAGACTACTGCAGATACATACCTTCAAGAAAGACTTTTAACACTTAAATTCACATGCAACATGAACAGTTATTTGAAACAATTTTGTTCTATTGACACTTTAAATTTTATATCCTCTTTACTTCAGTTAGGCCTATCTACTGTTATTTCACTTCCGAACTAATGATTATAACGTCTTTTAAAAAAACACTATCCATTCAATTCAACAGTTCTTCCAAGTCCATTTCGTCTCTAACAGAATCATAGTGTCGTCATTCTCTCCATAAATTTTAGTTCCTTATTTAAATTTCTCTTGGGTTTCTTTTACTACCTATTCTATTTATAGATTAAATAACATGGGAATCTGACGTAATGTCGTCTGCCCCAGGTGCCCGTTTTCGAATTAGCTCTTATAGTGCTCTGTCAAATGTTTTTCCCATTATAACATCCCCAACCTCTTCCCTAACTCTCCCATTTCGAAAATATTATCTTCTGCTTTTTTTCCTTCATGTACCATCTCGATATGTTTCTTCCGCCTTGCAGCCGTCGCTACTTTGGTTAGCGCTTGGTTTTCAGCCGTCCCGTTGATGTTCATACAGCTCCTTTTCTATTTTCCAGACGTTCCTTTAATTTTCTATTCGTGGCATTTACGTTTTTTATAATTATGTACGCCTCTGCTGCAGTTCTCCTCTAGCAATTCCTGCTTCGTATTTTGCATTCATTTTAAATTTACATTGTTTACTGGTCTGTATTCGCTTTTGCCTCCTTCATTTGCTGAATTTTATGTTTCCTCTTCACATCAATCAAATTCGAATCTCATATTATAACCAAACATTTCTACTTGGTCTTGTCTTTTTTTCTAGCTGTTAGTCTGTTACACTGCTTCATTTTCGATGCTTTATTTCGCATGTTTCATTTGTTCTGTACTGCTCCCTTTGCAATTCTCAACAATTTGGTTGTTTCAATTAAACAAATCCCCTCTTCTTAAGTTCGTAAGTTTCTGCAACTTCTTCAGCTTTCATCTTCATTTCATAACTAATAAATTATGGCCGAAATCCGAATCTGCTACTTAAGTGATTTACAGAATGAAATTTGGTTTCTGAATCAATCTTTTGCTACCAAATAATCTATAAGTGGCAGTCAAATGAAAATGATACTTAAGAAAAAACTAAGTAAACTGTTTATTATTTCAAAAGTAATTGCGGTAACTGTTTATAAATTTATCGCTTCATGGATAAATATCTGCGGTTGCTAACGGAACCACGATTGTACTCAGGCGTGCATCTCTTCGCCCGAAGCATATCGTTAGCCTCTTTTGAAACAAATAACCGTTTATTTACTTTTTTCGATTCCTATTGTTTCCATCTGACTGACACTTATATTTGAAACCTTTCGGTGTCTCCAAGCCTCTTCTGTAAACAACCTTCTTTCATGATTCGTAAACTAAAGTGGTAGCAATGATTAAATTGTGCTCTGCACAAAATTATGTAGGGCAATTTCCCTTATATCCTTTCCCCCAGGGCATGTTCTCATTCTGCTTCTCAGTCTCTTTCTTTTGCTCCTGTCGAATTCCATTCCACACCATATTTCCGTCACCCATACTCTCGACATACATCTGTCGCACCTCTTCACAACATAGCTACTACGCTATTATGATGGGTCGTGGTTTTGTGTCTTTCTTGACTAGATCATACGTTCCTTAGGCTGCACACAGTAGTTTACCCGCATTCGTATTTTCTTGTTCGTTAATAAACGTAGTCCTGCATTCCCTTATTTGATTTTATACTGATTGCGCTTATCGCACCAGATATCACATTCTTCCTTTCACCATACGACAATAATTCCCATTTATGTAACGTCGTCCGATCTATTTCCATTTTGAAGTTTTTTAGCCTACTTTTCAGATTAAAGGATCTGAAAATCGCACTCTAACCCACAGAAAGACAGAATGTTGCCATTACGAGTGTGGATGGTAATGGAGGCTAAAATTTTTCCATTCCTTTAATCTTCATTTCATAAATAATAAATTATGGTCGAAGATCGAATCTGCTATTTAAATTATTTACAGAATGAAATCTAGTTTCTAAATCTCTGGTTTGCTATCATATAATCTACAAGATGCAGTCAAACGAAAACGATAGATGTGAAAATACTAAGTAAAGTAATTGCTGTAACTGTTTATATATTTATCGTTCCATAGAAAAATGTTTCCGGTTGCCAACGGAACTATGGTTGTACCCGGGTGTGCATCTCTTCAAAAGTAATTGCCGTAACTTTGTATCGTTTGATTCGCAAGTTTACTTTGGACTGATGATGCAATTATTAGTTCGATGCTACAGCTGATGAATGACAGATTTCTGGTGAAAATAAGCTGTTGCGAAGAAACGAAACGGCAGTTCATGTTCCTACTTCTCGTTTCGTGCACAACGCCACTAATAATAAATTGAGTCTTCATACCGGTACAAAGCTGGAAATCTATTAATGACGTGTAAACGAAGTAATTCTTAGGGACACCGCATTGGTACGGCGACCTTCTACGCTGTAGAGAGCCTGTAGAGAGAGAGTGTGTGGCCGACGCTGCTACGGCGGCCGTGGTTCTGGCAACTGCCGGCGGGACGTTCGAAGGGCGATAGTGTAGTGCAAAGTCGAAGGATATCCCTCTGTGCCGGAGACCAAAAGAGATGAAGTTGCCATAAATACTGAAGTAAACGTTTTTAGAACGATTTGATGGTTACTGGTTCAGTGATACCACACCTATTGGTACAATTTCATACAGTAAATGTGAAAACCATTCGGCACCTACATATTTCTGTTTTAAAGCTCGTTTGGATGACAAATCATCGCAATAACGAGAACGTAAACAACAGATATAGGCCCTGTGGGATTTGTTTTCCATCTCTAGTGCCAAACGCTAAAAATATAACGCACTATACGTCTGATAAAATAAAATCCTTAGCAGTTTTCCATTTGTGACGCTCAAAAATGTTTGAAGACATGACAAAAAGTATTTATAAGACGTTCTCACAGACTGAATGCTTTTCATGGGTAACTTCACCATTAAAAAACATTACTGATATCAGGCAATGTTAAATGCACTGCAGTAAGGAACAAACAGAACTAGAAAACTGATTCTAACCCACTACAAATATTACTGTCTCAATTCAGATGACAAATCTGCAGACGTGGTACACCATAGAACGCAAAAGTTTTCAAAGACGATTTGTTCAGCAAGAATATGTAAAGTGAGTAGTGCTGACGCATCCAACTAAAGTTGCGAAAAACATGCGTTAATATTTTATCCGTATCGAAACTCAGGCGATGATAACACAGAAACAGCAACAAAGCCTTGTGTTGTGGTTCGCAAATAAACCTGGAATTGAAGTCACAAATACGCACGACCACTGCATAGCATTTGATGAAACTTTCGGTTACCCGTGAGGGCTGGAGGATACAGGCTTCATAAAATCTGGTGGTGAGAGGCACGAAAATTTAAAGAAATACAGTACATACAAAATCAGTACGTTTCAATACTTGTTGGGACGATGGTTTTAGAAAGAGACAAGAATAGGGGCCTGAAAATGTGAGTTACTTCAGTGAAGTAAAGAAGCAAGAAATTTTGTTACAGGAATGACCTAAAAAATCTATGAACATACGCTATTAAGGAATTAGTAGCTGCCCTGCATTATGAAAGTCTGCTAGAGACAAAATGTTAACAACATAATTGTGTGATAAATTCATGTTCTTTTCCTATTAGAACTGACTGGGATTGCCAATTTTTATCGCTTGGTCATAATTCCTTAGCCTATTTCTAAGCTGGATGATGCAGAATATATTTCCAGCCATTCGTCATCACAACTTGAGAGAAGAAAGCATGAGCATTGCTCAAGTGTATATTATCTTAAGGTGCTTCTCAGACTTTCAGGTGTCTTTAAACTTTCAGACTGCAAACCTATAGTATAAAACGCATTTATATCTGCCCAGACTTACCTCAGATCGGCTGTGTCCTGCATTCAATTACGTGAAGTTTCAGTTCACTTCCCCTTGACCGGACATTACAGAATGCAGCAAGAAGGTACAAATTTGAGCCAAGAGTTCCATATAGACAAATTTCTGTTGAATCTAGTACATACACTCTCTTTGCCACAATATATGAATATTCAGGTTTCAACCATCAATGAAGAATTGCACCTCCCAACTGACCTATGCAGTGCATAGTTTTAGGTGACCTGGAATTTTGGCCGGCCGGTGTGGCCGTGCGGTTCTAGGCGCTTCAGTCTGGAACCGCGTGACCGCTACGGTCACAGGTTCGAATCCTGCCTCGGGCATGGATGTGTGTGCTGTCCTTAGGTTAGTTAGGTTTAAGTAGTTCTAAGTTCTAGGGGACTGATGACCACAGATGTTAAGTCCCATAGTGCTCAGAGCCATTTGAACCATTTTTTTTTTTCACCTGGAATTTTGATAAGCTGTTCTCATTGCCATCCTATGTAGTTTCCTATCATCAACGGTACTGAATTAAATGCATTGGTCCATAGACCCCACAATAAGGAAAAAACGCACGTGAGGACAGGTCGATGTTCAGCAGTCAGAAAAAGCACTGAGGGCAGATTGGCACACAGAAAGAAATGTGGGTGTGTGGGTGTGCCTGTGAGCTGCTCAGTACTTCTTTCTGCAGGTACAAAAATGGTAGAAACATTTAGATAGACCCTTACTGTTAAAAACAAGTCACAACCCAATGAGACATAACTATAAGATGTTTTCAGCTTAGAAGAAACTGTCGAAGTCTGCTGCATAACTACATTTTAATTCCATGCTTATAACAATAAGAGGTGCTATAAAAATTGCACAGTCAATGCACATGCCAAATGTCACATATCACAATAACATCTATCTTAAACTTCATGTTGTATGGAGTTGGAAAGCCAAAACCACTTATTTCGCACATATAAGAGTAGTTCGTCGGCTTCCACAAGGCTTCTTTGTGATTTACATCACCACTGTTAACTGCAATAGCCAACTCCTTTCTTCTTCCTCATTCCGAGGAAATACTAGCATACAAAATCCACCTTCGTCTCTATTTTTACATCCGAAAGCAGCACGACCTGGCATCATTTCTGAATGTCTGCAGAATGAATTCAAAAGAGACATGTTTCATAACAAAATACTATCTTATTTGAACTCTTACTCAAGCTAACACGTTAAATGTTGTGCAAAATGCAAAAAAAATGGTTCAAATGGCTCTGAGCACTATGGGACTCAACTGCTGAGGTCATTAGTCCCCTAGAACTTAGAACTAGTTAAACCTAACTAACCTAAGGACATCACAAACATCCATGCCCGAGGCAGGATTCGAACCTGCGACCGTAGCGGTCTTGCGGTTCCAGACTGCAGCGCCTTTAACCGCACGGCCACTTCGGCCGGCGCTGTGCAAAATGCAGTCCAAGAGAAGTGCAAACGCATACAGAATGCATGACAAATCTACAAAATAGCTCCAATTACTTTCGGATTGTTTCCAAAAGTCTTCAAACAAGTAATATAACTCCGGAAAGCACTGCGAACATAGTAATCCATGGATATCTGTAGGATAAACATGTCGTCGCAGTGGCTCAGCCAATCACATGCGATTTCACCTATGGTCACCTTCTCCCTGTATACAGGCTGGTCCATTGATCGTGACCGGGCCAAATATCTCACGAAGTAAGCGTCAAACGAAAAAACTACAAAAACGAAACTCGTCTAGCTTGAAGGGGGAAACCACATGGCGCTATGGTTGGCCCTCTAGATGGCGCTGCCATAGGTCAAAGGGATATCAAATGTGTTTTTTTTAAGTAGGAACACCCATTTTTATTACATATTCGCGTAGTACGTAAAGAAATATGAATGTTTCAGTTGGACCACTTTTTTCGCTTTGTGATAGATGACGCTGTAATAGTCACAAAAATATGGCTCACAATTTTAGACGAACAGTTGGTAACAGGTAGGTTTTTTAAATTAAAATACAGAATAAAGGTACGTTTGAATATTTTATTTCGGTTGTTCCAATGTGATACATGTACTTTTGTGAACTTATCATTTGTGAGAACGCATATTGTTACAGCATGATTACAAGTAAATATCACATTAATGCAGTAAATGCTCAAAATGATGTCCTTCAACCTCACTGCATTTGGCAATACGTGTAACGACATTCCTCTCAACAGCGAGTAGTTCGCCTTCGCCTTCCATAATGTTCGCGCATGCTTTGACAATGCGCTGACGCATGTTGTCAGGCGTTGTCGGTGGATCACTACAGCAAATATCCTTCAACTTTCCCCACAGAACGAAATCCGGGGACGTCAGAGATGGTGAACGTGAGGGCCACAGGATGGTGCTTCGACGACCAATTCACCTGCAATACCGCTTCAACCGCACGCGAGCTATGTGGCGGACATCCATCATGTTGGAAGTACATCGCCATTCTGTCATGCAGTGAAACATCTTGTAGTAACATCGGTAGAACATTGCGTAGGAAATTAGCATACATTGCACCATTTAGATTGCCATCGGTAAAATGGGGGCCAATTATCCTTCCTCCCATAATGCCGTACCATACATTAACCCACCAACGTCGCTGATGTCCCACTTGTCGCAGCCATGGTGGATTTTCCGTTGCCCGATTGTTCATATTATGCCGGTTTACGTTACCGCTGTTGGTGAATGACGCTTCGTTGCAAAATAGAACGCGTGCAAAAAATCTGTCATCGTGCCGAAATTTCACTTGTGCCCAGTGGCAGAACTGTACACGACGTTCAAAGTCGTCGCCATGCAATTCCTGGTGCATGAAATATGGTACGGGTGCAATCGATGTTGATGTAGCATTCTCAACACCGACGCTTTTGAGATTCCCGATTCTCGCGCAATTTGTCTGCTACTGATGTGCGGATTAGCCGTGACAGCAGCTAAAACACCTACTATGGCATCATCATTTGTTGCAGGTCGCGGTTGACGTTTCACATGTGGCTGAACACTTCCTGTTTCCTTAAATAACGTAACTATCGGGCGAACGGTCCGGACACTTGGATGATGTCGTTCAGGATACCGATCAGCATACATAGCACACGCCCGTTGGGCGTTTTGATCACAATAGCCATACACCAACACGATATCGACCTTTTCCGTAATTGGTAAACGGTCCATTTTAACACGGGTAATGTATCACGAAGCAAATACCGTCGGCACTGGCGGAATGTTACGTGATTCCACGTACTTATACGTTTGTGACTATTGCAGCGCAATCTATCAAAAAGCGAAAAAAGTGGTCCAACTAAAACATCGATATTTCTTTACGTACTACACGAATATGTAATAAAAATGGGAGTTCCTATTTTAAAAAAAACGCTGTTGATATCCGTTTGACCTATGGCAGCGCCATCTAGCGGGCCAGCCATAGCGCCATCTGGTTTCCCCCTTCAAGGTAGACGAGTTTCGTTCTTTGTAGTTTTTTCGTTTGATGCTTATTTCGTGAGATATTTGGCCCGGTCACTATCAACGGACCACCCTGTATAGGCTCTCTACTACTCTGCGCTCAAGACGCTGCCCGCCGCCGGGGCTGTTGTCTGGCGGCCTGT
This sequence comes from Schistocerca americana, assembly GCF_021461395.2. NCBI lineage: Eukaryota > Metazoa > Arthropoda > Insecta > Orthoptera > Acrididae > Schistocerca > Schistocerca americana. Next base: position 206,754,238 of record NC_060122.1, on the reverse strand, counting down.
GCCCGGCGGTGGCTCCACCGGCCCCTGATGCGTCGTTAATACATAATCCGCGCGCCGCTGCTTAATTTCCGGGGAAGTAGTTCCATTCAGCAAGTTTGTCTCAGCTCTCTGCCATCTCATAAAACATGGAAGTCGAATCTCGGCGCTGTTACAGCGAGGCACGTCAACAGCGGCCGGCTGCACCTCCATTAGACGCGGAGGCACCGGCACTGCGGGCGAACTCGCAACTACATTTCTGCAGCTCCTCAAAGGCCAAAGAAACTTTGCGTCATCTGATTCGCGAGTTTACTGTGCGGTTGATGATGCAACTGTTGGTTCGACGCTACAGCTGATGGATGACAGATATCTGATGAGATTAAACTGTTGTCAAAAACGAAACAGCAGTTCATACAGGGTGTTTCAGAAATGACCGGTATATTTGAAACGGCAATAAAAACTAAACGAGCAGCAATAGAAATACACCGTTTGTTGCAATATGCTTGGGACAACAGTACATTTTCAGGCGGACAAACTTTCGAAATTACAGTAGTTACAATTTTCAACAACAGTGATGTGAAAGATATAGAAGACAATGCAGTCTGTGGGTGCGCCATTCTGTACGTCGTCTTTCTGCTGTAAGCGTGTGCTGTTCACAACGTGCAAGTGTGCTGTAGACAACATGGTTTATTCCTTAGAACAGAGGATTTTTCTGGTGTTGGAATTCCACCGCCTAGAACACAGTGTTGTTGCAACAAGACGAAGTTTTCAACGGAGGTTTAATGTAACCAAAGGACCGAAAAGCGATACAATAAAGGATCTGTTTGAAAAATTTCAACGGACTGGGAACGTGACTGATGAACGTGCTGGAAAGGTAGGGCGACCGCGTACGGCAACCACAGAGGGCAACGCGCAGCTAGTGCAGCAGGTGATCCAACAGCGGCCTCGGGTTTCCGTTCGCCGTGTTGCAGCTGCGGTCCAAATGACGCCAACGTCCACGTATCGTCTCATGCGCCAGAGTTTACACCTCTATCCATACAAAATTCAAACGCGGCAACCCCTCAGTGCCGCTACCATTGCTGCACGAGAGACATTCGCTAACGATATAGTGCACAGGATTGATGACGGCGATATGCATGTGGGCAGCATTTGGTTTACTGACGAAGCTTATTTTTACCTGGACGGCTTCGTCAATAACCAGAACTGGCGCATATGGGGAACCGAAAAGCCCCATGTTGCAGTCCCATCGGCCCTGCATCCTCAAAAAGTACTGGTCTGGGCCGCCATTTCTTCCAAAGGAATCATTGGCCCATTTTTCAGATCCGAAACGATTACTGCATCACGCTATCTGGACATTCTTCGTGAATTTGTGGCGGTACAAACTGCCTTAGACGACACTGCGAACACCTCGTGGTTTATGCAAGATGGTGCCCGGCCACATCGCGCGGCCGACGTCTTTAATTTCCTGAATGAATATTTCGATGATCGTGTGATTGCTTTGGGCTATCCGAAACATACAGGAGGCGGCGTGGATTGGCCTCCCTATTCGCCAGACATGAACCCCTGTGACTTCTTTCTGTGGAGACACTTGAAAGACCAGGTGTACCGCCAGAATCCAGAAACAATTGAACAGCTGAAGCAGTACATCTCATCTGCATGTGAAGCCATTCCGCCAGACACGTTGTCAAAGGTTTCGGGTAATTTCATTCAGAGACTACGCCATATTATTGCTACGCATGGTGGATATGTGGAAAATATCGTACTATAGAGTTTCCCAGATCGCAGCGCCATCTGTTGTTGAAAATTGTAACTACTGTAATTTCGAAAGTTTGTCTGCCTGAAAATGTACTGTTGTCCCAAGCATATTGCAACAAACGGTGTATTTCTATCGCTGCTCGTTTAGTTTTTATTGCCGTTTCAAATATACCGGTCATTTTTGAAACACCCTCTATTTCTACTTCTCGTTTCGTCCTCTCCACTCCTAATAACAAATTGAGCGTTCATATTAGTACAAAATTGAGAAAAAAATTCGGTGATAATGTATTGATATGAAATAGCATGCACCTCAAAGAATGTTGTTGACCCTTCTCTCCTCAGCGTAAGAAGTCATTTGAGACTGCTCCCACCTTCTCCCCATCCTCACATCCAATGAGCTGCAAATAAACAAAACAGCAAGGTCCACATTTTGGATATCACATCGTTTACGCTAACAAGGAGACCGTCCTTACTTATTATAAGCTATTTCGTCCAAATTTAAGGTGTATGCTGGGCTTGGCCAGAAATGAAAGTGACAGAGGGAGCTCCAGCTGGTAAATTTGGTAAAAAAAATGCATTTTTTCCACTTTTCCGGCGAGACATTAGTATTCTTTTGGTCGAGTAGTTACTAAGCAGCGTCTCGCACAGTGCAAAGCGCATACAGTGGTAATCTGAGGGTTGTGGAGTCGAGTGTATACAAGGAACCCTTTTTTTCTTTTTCTATTTTTAATTTTAACGTTATTTACACTGAAAATAAAACGAAATCATGTTCAGTATATTTTATTTATCAATATTTTCATAATAGGCATCGAAAATAAAGGCTAACGAAACTTCGGGGTAGCAAATAAATTGCCAAAAAGGGATCTATGGCGTACCCGACAACTTCGTATATAAAAGTAGATTCTACTATTATTTTGCAATTGTTGATTTACACTTGCTGGGTGCAATATTCATCGTAGAAACAGAGGAACCATTAACTTCTTGGCAACGTCACACGTTATAAACTCCACATTTTTACATGCGTCGTGTTTTTATAGCTTCTATAGAAAAAGAGACTTGCTTAAATTCATAAAAGCACTCGTTGCGCTGCACCAACCACCACCTGAAAACGACGGTGTCACAAATGGCTCATCTCACAGCGCGGCATCAAACCAAGCGTAATGCATCATGTCACAAAATATTGGCAGTGGAATGTTTTCTGGAGCAGTCTTCGCGCGAAATGATTCCTTTTATTCTATTGATGAGATAAGAACAGTTTTGTTAGTTGTTTGATCAAATTCTTTATCTGACAATAAAAATAGGCATTGCAGGGTTGCACTAGCGAGTGCATCGGGGAGGGGGTACCACTTTAATACTACATGATGGCACCCCTAGTACATCTTTTCTCCCCAGGAGTCAGTTAACAGAAGAAATTAGTTTTCCTGCATTTACGACGTCATAACATCCGTCAAAAAATATTCGTATAAGTTTTTCGTAAGATTCCCGGACTTTGATGAAATAACAACATTCCTATATTTTCCCACGTACTCATTCGTCAAATTTTCTTTTGTCTTTCCTTTTCATGCCTTTTATGAAAATATTTATAAATTCATTATATTGAACTTTTTTGGTTTTTGTGCAGTGCAGGTAACGTAAAAGTTGAAAATAAAAAAGTTCCCACATAGTGACCCGACACCATGGCCCTTGGATTATCATTCTGCACTCTTTCCGCTGCGCCAACCGCGGCCGGGAAGCCACGCTGTCACAGATGGCTCGTGTCAAAAACGGTATTTTTTATAAACTCTTGGTAGTCTGGAGCTCCCTTTTCTGTCATTGTAATTTGTGACCCTGTCCTGCATGTATCATAAATTTCGACGAAATCGGTGACGACGTGTAGGCGCGGTCCTCTTGTATGTCGAAATCGTAAGCTTAATCAAGGGAAAAGGCCATAATACGAGGACTTCTTGTACACAGTACATTGTAAAGCTTAATCACAAGATGTCTCATGTTTTGTTTGCGCAAAACTATTGACGCAGGACACATATTTTTCTTACAAAAACTATAAATCTACATTTAAAAACCTGTGACTATATTTCATCCATTATGCCTCAGGTAAACTTCGATAGTATTTATTTTGTTACTAGTGTAACCAAAACTATTGTTATTGAACTGAACTTTTATTGTTGTTTACGATCAAACATGTACCACCGAACTACATTTGGCATTTTCGGTGGTCTACAATGAAATAAAAGACATTTTTCGCTTGACTACAAATATTTTGATTTGAGATACGGAATGACCATGGCACTTCCGTTTCAGTCTACTGCCTGTTACAACGTTGCTTGTTTAAGTGTAGCGACAGCAAGGTTGTGAAAAGCAGTTCATTTAAAACTTATCAGAGAAATTTGGGTCCAGAAGTATTTAATTAACTCCAATAGGAACACAAAAAATATTAGACACATGAAAGTAAGTGCTCCGTTCTAAACAACGTAAATATTGTGGTGAATATCACTTAAAAGTGATAGAACATTGCGCTCTGTCTGTTCGTCCCTCTTCCCCCCTCCCTCTCCCCCTTCCTCCACCCCCCCTCTCTCTCTCTCCCTCTCTCTCGTGTATACAAAACAAGCGTGTGTGATGTATATAGTGTGCATACCCATTTTCCCTATTTGAGGAGGGCATACTTTTCATGTATGAATACTTAAACTGTATTTAAAATTATTATAATAGTTGTGACACACTGGAAAATGTAGAAAAATAGGAAAATACTACTGATGATTTGCTTTTTGCTGTGCTCTACAGTAACTCTGCTTACAAAAATTACAATAGTAATGAAACCTGCTTGTTTCCGAGAAATACACTTTTTGTATACACACATACAGCAATGTGATTTATTTCCGTTCTTAATTTTCAATTTGATTATCATTATTTTTCTTTTTAGTTTACCTTCTAAGTCTCTGTCTTTTCGTACGATTCAGTATCACCAAGGAGATTGAAATCGCTTACTTCTGAGTGCATTTAAACAGAGAAATTATTTACCACCCCTTGGTATTAGTGCTTCTGGTATTGCTTAACTTCTGTATTATGTAGACTCCATCGTATCAACAGAAGATTACGTAACAATATAAGTTTAAAATAAGTGTGCGTATTTTTAATATTTCTTTACTTTTGTCCCTCATCAAGCTTTTATAATCGTCATTACCTATGTATAAAGGTGCTGACTGGATGAGATGTACATCAAAACTCAGTAACATAAATAAATTAATTCGTTATTAACAATAATTGTAGGGTATAACGACACAGATTAAGATGCAACCTGAAGTACCAAAGAAAATTTGTTGGAAAATAGTGAAGTCAGTTTCGCTGGAAATTAAATCATTATTAACAATAATTGTAGGGTACAACGACACAGTTTACGATGCAACCTGAAGTACCAAAGAAAATTTGTTGGAAAGTAGTGAAGTCAGTTTCGCTGGCAGAGGGTACATATAGTAACTAGAAGGCGTGCGACCATTACATACCCTATCACAGCTATCGATCGCTAAAGTAAGAGTCCCTTGTTGCTATAACTTTTTTAATGGCGAGTTTCCGGGTTGACCTATAACCAGAGTGTCAGAGAAAAATTTACTACAGCGTTTTGTGTCATGTGGCTTCTGTCCTAAGATTGGTGCCTAAATTGTTACTACAGATATGACACGATATTTGGTATTAAATTTTTCTCTGACATTCTGATGATGGGTCAAGTCCAAAACGCAATATTTCAACAACAACTAGACTCGCGTTATCAGCTACATTTCTGTTCTTTTTTTATTTTTTGAGCCATCATTCTTCTGACTGGTTTGATGCAGCCCGCCACGAACTTCTCTCCTGTCCCAGCCGACCTCTACATCTCAGAGTAGCACCTGCAACCTAAGTCTTTAATTTTTTGCTGGATGTATTCAAATCTCAGTTCTTGCCCTGTACCTCTGGCGCAGAGGTTACCATTCTGGACTCGCATTCGGGAGGATGACGGCTCAAACACGGGTCATCCAGATTGAGGATTTCCGTGATTTTCCTAAATCGCTTTAGACAAATGTCGGGATGGTTCCTTTAAAAGGGCATGGCCAACTTCCTTGTCCATCCTCCCCTAATCCGATGGGACTGATGACCTAGTTGTTTGATCCTCTCTCCCAAATTAACCAAGCAACCTTTACAGCTTCCTCTAACAACATGGAAGTTATTCTCTAATGTCTTAACATATGTCCTATCATTCTCTCCCTTCTGTTTGTCATTGTTTCCACATATTCCGCCGGCTGTGGTGGCCGAGTGGTTCTAGGCGCTTTAGTCCGGAACCGCGCGACTGCTACGGTCGCAGGTTCGAATTCTGCCTTGGGCATGGGTGTGTGTGATGTCCTTACGTTAGTTAGGTTTAAGTAGTTCTAAGTTCTAGGGGACTGATGACCTCAGATGTTAAGTCCCATAGTGCTCAGAGCCATTTGAACCACATATTCCTTTCCTCTCAGATTCTGCACAGAATCTCCTCATTCCTTACCTTATCAGTCCAGCAAATTTTCAAAATTCCTCTGTAACACCACATCTCAAATGCTTCGATTCTCTTCTGTTCAGGTTTTCGCACAGTCCATATTTTACTACCATACAATGCTGTGCTCCAAAGGTACATTCTCAGAATTTTCTTCCTCAAATCAATGGATATGTTTGATACGAGTAGACTTCTCTTGGCCAGGAATGCCCCGTTTACCAGTGCTAGGCCACTTCTTATGTCCTTCTTGATCCGCCCGTCACTGGTTATTTTGCTGCCCAGGTAGCAGAATTCCTTAACTTCACCTAATTCGTGACCATCAATCCTGATGTTAAGTTTCTCGCTGTTCTCATTTCTGCAACGTCTCACTATTTGCCTCTTCCTTCGATTTACTCTCAACCCATATTTTGTATTCATAAGAGTGTTCATTCCATTCATCAGATCATGTAATTCTTCTTCACTTTCACTCAGGATAGAAATATCATTAGTGGATCGTATCATTGATATCGTTTAGTCCTGAATTTTAATTCCACTCCTTAACCTCTCATTTATTTCCGTCACTGCTTCTTCGATGTGCAGATTGAACAGTAGGGGCAAAAGCTTACATCCTTGTGTTACATCCTTTTTTAAACTCAGCGCTTCGTTCTTGGTCGTGCACTCTTATTATCCGCTCTTGCCTCTTGTACATGTTGTGTATTACCCGTCTGTCGCTATAGCTTACGCCTACTTTTCTCAGTATTTCGAACATCTTGCACCATTTTATATTGTCGAACTATTTTTCCTGGTCTTATAAGCGTGTCTTCATTTTCTTTAGTCTTAATATCATTATCAATTGCAACGCCAGAATTGTTTCTCTGGTGTCTTTATGTTTATTAAAGCCAAACTGATGGGTCGTCTAACACACTCTCAATTTTGTTTTCCATCCTTCTCTTTATTATTCTTATAAGTAACTTAGATGCATGAGTTGTTAAGCTGATTTTGCGATGGTTGTCGCACTTTTCAGCTCTTGTAGTCTTCGCAGTTGTAAGGATGATATTTTTCGGAAAGTTAGATGGCACGCCACCAGACTCATACATTCTACACACTAAATTTGAAAGTCGTTTTGTTGACATTTCTCCAATGATTTTAGAAATTCTGATGGAATGTGAACTATCCCTTCTGCCTTATTTTATCCTATGTCCTCCAAACCTCTCTTATATCCTAATAAAGGAACCTGTATCTCTTCTAAATCGACTCCTGTTTCTTCTTCTATCACATTAGACAAATCTTCCCCTCATAGAAGCCTTCAATGTATTCTTTCCACCTATCTGCCCTCTCCTCTGCATTTAACAGTGGAATTACCATTGCACTCTTAATGTTACCACCCTAGTTTTTAATGCGACCAGACGCTGTTTTGTCTTTCCTATACGCTGAGTCAGCCCTTCCGACAGTAATTTCTTTTTCGATTTCTTCACATATTTCATGCAGCCATTTCGTCTTAGCTTCCCTGCGCTTTCTATTTATTTCATTCCTCAGTGACTTGTAGTTCGGTATTCCTGAATTTCCCTGAATATTTTTGTTCTTCCTTTTTTCCTCGATCAAATGAAGTATTTCTTCTGTCACCCATGGCTTCTTAGCAGTTACCTTCTTTGTACCTGTTTGTTCCTTCCAACTTCTGCGATTGCCCTTTTCAGAGATGTCCATTTCTCTTCAACTGTACTGAGTACTGAGCTATTCCTCACTGTCGTGTCTATAGAGAACTTCAAGCATATATCGTCATTCTTTAGTACCTCTGTACCCCACTTCTTTACGTATTGATTCTTTCTGACTAATCTCTTAAGCTTCAGCCCACCCTTCATCACTATTACATTGTGATCTGAGTCTAGATCTGCTCCATGGCACGCCTTGCAGTCCAGTATCTGATTTCGGAATCTCTGCCTGATCATGACGTGATCTAACTGAAATCTTCCCGTATCACGCGGCCTTTTCCAATTATACATCCTCCTCTTGTGATTCTTGAACAGAGTATTCGCTATTACTAGCTGTAATTTATTACAGAACTCAATTAGCCTTCTCTTCTCTTATTCCCTACCCCAAGCCCATATTCTCTTGTAACCTTTTCTTCTACTCCTTCCCCTACAAATGCATTCCAGCCCCAATGACTATCAGATTTTCATCTTAGTTTACGTGCTATATTCCCCTTTCAATATCCTTATATACTTCCTCTATCTCTTCATCTTCAGCTTGCGACGTCGGCATGTGTACCTGAACTATCGTTGTCGGAGTTGATTTGCTGTCGATTCTGATAAGAACAAACCTATCACTGAACTTTTGCCGGCCGGAGTGGCCGTGAGGTTCTAGGCGCTACAGTGTGGAGCCGAGCGACCGCTACGGTCGCAGGTTCGAATCCTGCCTCGGGCATGGATGTGTGTGATGTACTTGGGTTCGTTAGGTTTAATTAGTTCTAAGTTCTAGGCGACTGAAGACCTCAGATGTTAAGTCGTATAGTGCTCAGAGCCACTTGAACCATTTTTTAACTGAACTGTTCAGAGTAACATACTCTCTGCTCTACCTTCCTATTCATAACGGATCCTACTCCCGTTATACCAATTTCTGCTGCTGTTGATATTACCCTAGAGTCATCTGACCAGAAGTCCTTATCTCCTTTCCATTTCACTTCACTGACCGCTACTATCTGTAGACTTAGTCTTTGCATTTCCTTTTTCAGATTTTATAGCTTCTCTAACAAGTTCAAACTTCTGACATTCCATGCCCCGAATCGTAGACGTTACCACTTCGTTGGTTATTCACTCTTTTTCTCATGGTCACCACGTCCTTGACAGTTTTTTTCCTGGAGATCCGAATGGGAGACTATTCCGGAATCTTTTTGCACTGGAGAGTTAATCATGACACTATTTTTCGATTACAGGTCACAAGTCCTGCGGATACACGTTATGCGTCTTTCATGCGGTGGTTTCCATTGCCTTCTACATCCTCATGCCGTTGGTAATGGCTGATTCTTCCGCCTTTAGGGGTAGTTTCCTACCCCAAGGGCAAGAGAGTGCCCTGAACCTCTGTCCGCTCTTCCGCCCTCTTTCGTAAGGCCGTTGCAAGAATGAGCATAATTTCTTACGCCGGAAGTCTTCGGCCGCCATTGGTGATTATTAACCACATTTTAAGCTGTGTCGGGTTTCAAACCCGGGACCGAGGACGTTTTTATTACTAATCAAAGACGCTATCAATAGACCACGATACAGATTAACAGCGATGATTTGGACGATCCCAGTTATACAGAGATTCTCTATGCTACTTGGATGGAGAATTATGGCCTTGCAGCATGGAAGTTACTCGTGCCTCCAGACTCTTGTGCTCTGCATCGCCTACCATGTCATAGTTAGACAGGACGTTTCGATTGTTTTGTATTTGACTGAGGGTGTTTTGTTCGATATAGACCTAATGTCATTGTAGCTTCTCTTTCTTCTTATTCCTGTACTTACCTTGTCTTCACGAGGTCAGCGTGTTAATCTATATTTGTAGTGTTAGTGGTGGGAGATGGCTGGATGTCCTTCCTGCCACCACCTCCTGCCTCCCAGGACGGAATTTGTGTACCCCATCTGCCCGCACGCTAGTATTATCCGATGAGAAAGGGTGTGAACGTTTTCGAAATGTTTGCGCATCGTGAAACTGGGCCGGAATCTGAGTATCAGCACAGTATTCACTCAGTCGGATGTGGAAAATCATACTGGCCGGCCCAGGGGCCTTCGTTGTTAACCCGCAGGGCGGATTCGATCCGAAACCCGCACCCCTTCCCAAGTCCCATAAGCAGCGTTCCAAAGTGTCCCTTATGGATCTGTTCTTGCAAATGAAAACATAATGTTTAGTACTCCAGATATATTTCGTGTGGTTTGTAGCTCTACTAAATAAACTGCTGGATACTGAGAAGTATTTGCAACATTGATCCCGATATCCATTATCTGTCATTTCGTACATGTTCCTTTGCTATAAAAGCAAACCACATATAATACTCAGAAGTTGTGATAACCTTCGTAAATGCCTGGTACTCATTATCACCAGCTGAGAGAAATTGAATGCCGCATATGCCATTTGTGTGTCTACGACATTGAGTGGCAAAGTAAATGCTGATAGGTAGTTCATCAATCACACACTAGAAAGTTAAAAATATTTCCGCTTTAGATTTAAAATTTTATGGCCTTGCAAATTTTAATATCCGTTTATACTTAATAAGTGTTTGCTTAGTTCATCCGTCATTTTTAACACCAATAGTGAGATGTCTGAGTAAAATGTGTTGATTTTGTTGAAGAGCGTCTGTCTCGCTAACGACAGACGATTTTACTAATTAAATTCACTTAAGCGTTTGGCTAACAAACTTTGTAACTCTTCGATATCTTCTACATCCCATGGTGGTTTTTTGGCACTTAGCGGAATATAAGAGTAAACCGTAAGTGTAAATAGCAGAATCAATGTTTCTATCAGCCTGTCAATTCGCGAATCATTCTACAATTATCGCCATTTGTAATACTAGCTTTGAAATTATTTTCTTCTTCTCGTGAAGTTTGGATCATCTTATATACTAGATTCATGTAGGTGTACTCTGAGGTGACAAATATCATGGGATAGCGATGTACATATATAGAGATGGTGGTAGTATCGCGTACACAAGGTATAAAGGACAGTGTATATGTGTAGTTGACACTTTTCTCAGATGATTCATGTGAAAAGTTTTCCGACGTGATTACGGCCGCACTACGGGAATTGTCAGACTCTGAACTCGGAATGGTAGTTGTAGCTAGACGCATGGGATATTCAATTTCGGAAATCGTTGGGGAATTCAGTACTCTAAGAAACACAATGTCAAGAGTGCGCCGAGAATACCAAATTTCGGGCTTTACCCCTCACTACGGACAATGCAGAGGCTGGCGGCCTTCATTTAATGCCGGAGAACAGCGGCGTCTGCGTAGAGTTGTCAGTGGTAACAGATGCGTAAAATAACCGCATATATCAATGTGGGACGTACGACAAACGTCATTAGGACAATGTGGCCAAACTGGCGTTAATGGGTTATAGCAAACGAATCTGAAAAGGGAAATGCAAAGGCTCAATCTAGATATAGTAGGGGTCAGTGAAGTGAAGTGGAAGGAAGACAAGGATTTCTGGTCAGATGAGTATCGGTTAATATCAACAGCAGCAGAAAATGGTATAACAGGTGTAGGATTCGTTATCAATACGAAGGTAGGGCAGAGGGTGTGTTACTGTGAACAGTTCAGTGACCGGGTTGTTCTAATCAGAATCGACAGCAGACCAACACCGACAACGATAGTTCAGGTATACATGCCGACGTCGCAAGCTGAAGATCAACAGATAGAGAAAGTGTATGAGGATATTGAAAGGGTAATGCAGTATGTAAAGAGGGACGAAAATCTAATAGTCATGGGCGACTGGAATGCAGTTGTAGGGGAAGGAGTAGAAACAAAGGTTACAGGAGAATATGGGCTTGGCACAAGGAATGAAAGAGGAGAAAGACTAATTGAGTTCTGTAACAAGTTTCAGCTAGTAATAGCGAATACCCTGTTCAAGAATCACAAGAGGAGGAGGTATACTTGGAAAAGGCCGGAAGATACGGGAAGATTTCAATTAGGTTACATCATGGTCAGACAGAGATTCCGAAATCAGATACTGGATTGTAAGGCGTACACAGGAGCAGATATAGACCCAGATCACAATATAGTAGTGATGAAGAGTAGGCTGAAGTTCAAGACATTAGTCAGGAAGAATCAATACGCAAAGAAGTGGGATACGGAAGTACTAAGGAATGACGAGATACGTTTGAAGTTCTCTAACGCTATACATACAGCAATAAGGAATAGTGCAGTAGGCAGTACAGTTGAAGAGGAATGGACATCGCTAAAAAGGGCCATCACAGAAGTTGGGAAGGAAAACATAGGTACAAAGAAGGTAGCTGCGAAGAAACCATGGGTAACAGAAGAAATACTTCAGTTGACTGATGAAAGGAGGAAGTACAAACATGTTCCGGGAAAATCAGGAATACAGAAATACAAGTCGCTGAGGAATGAAATAAATAGGAAGTGCAGGGAAGCTAAGACGAAATGGCTGCATGAAAAATGTGAAAAAATCGTAAAAGATATGATTGTCGGAAGGACAGACTCAGCATACAGGAAAGTCAAAACAACCTTTGGTGACATTAAAAGCAACGGTGGTTACATTAAGAGTGCAACGGGAATTCCACTGTTAAATGCAGAGGAGAGAGCAGATAGGTGGAAAGAATACATTGAAAGCCTCGATGAGGGTGAAGATTTGTCTGATGTGACAGAAGAAGAAACAGGAGTCGATTTAGAAGAGATAGGGGATCCAGTATTAGAATCGGAATTTAAAAGAGCTTAGGAGGACTTACGGTCAAATTAGGAAGAAGGGATAGATAACATTCCATCAGAATTTCTAAAATTATTGGGTTAAGTGGGAACAAATCGACTATTCACGTTGGTGTGTAGAATATATGAGTCTGGCGATATACCATCTGACTTTCGGAAGAGCATCATCCACACAATTCCGAAGACGGCAAGAGGTGACAAGTGCGAGAATCATCGCACAATCAGCTTAACTGTTCATGCATCGAAGCTGCTTACAAGAATATTATACAGAAGAATGGAAAAGAAAATTGAGAATGCGCTGGGTGACGATCAGTTTGGCTTTAGGAAAAGTAAAGGGACGAGAGAGGCAATTCTGACGTTACGGCTAATAATGGAAGCAAAGCTAAAGAAAAATCAAGACACTTTCATAGGATTTGTCGACCTGGAAAAAGCGTTCGACAATATAAAATGGTGCAAGCTGTTCGAGATTCTGAAAAAAGTAGGGGTAAGCTATAGGGAGAGACGGGTCATATACAATATGTACAACAACCAAGAGGAAATAATAAGAGTGGACGATCAAGAACGAAGTGCTCGTATTAAGAAGGGTGTAAGACAAGGCTGTAGCCTTTCGCCCCTACTCTTCAATCTGTACATCGAGGAAGCAATGATGGAAATAAAAGAAAGGTTCAGGAGTGGAATAAAAATACAAGGTGAAAGGATATCAATGATACGATTCGCTGATGACATTGCTATCCAGAGTGAAAGTGAAGAAGAATTAAATGATCTGCTGAACGGAATGAACAGTCTAATGAGTACACAGTATGGTTTGAGAGTAAATCGGAGAAAGACGAAGGTAATGAGAAGTAGTAGAAATGAGAACAGCGAGAAACTTAACATCAGGATTGATGGTCACGACGTCAATGAAGTTAAGGAATTCTGCTGTCTAGGCAGTAAAATAACCAATGACGGACGGAGCAAGGAGGACATCAAAAGCAGACTCGCTATGGCAAAAAAGGCATTTCTGGCCAAGAGAAGTCTACTATTATCAAATACCGGCCTTAATTTGAGGAAGAAATTTCTGAGGATGTACGTCTGGAGTACATCATTGTATGGTAGTGAAACATGGACTGTGGGAAAACCGGAACAGAATCGAAGCATTTGAGATGTGGTGCTATAGACGAATGTTGAAAATTAGGTGGACAGATAAGGTAGGGAATGAGGAGGTTCTACGCAGAATCGGAGAGGAAAGGAATATGTGGAAAACACTGATAAGGAGAAGGGACAGGATGACAGGACATCTGCTAAGACACGAGGGAATGACTTCCATGGTACTAGAGGGAGCTGTAGAGGGCAAAAACTGTAGAGGAAGACATTGGAATACGTCAAGCAAATAATTGAGGACGTAGGTTGCAAGTGCTAGTCAGAGATGAAGAGGTTAGCACAGGAAAGGAATTCGTGGCGGGCCGCATCAAACCAGTCAGTAGACTGATGACCAAAAAAAAAAAAGCAAACGACTCAAGCGAGCGTGTCTGCTACAAGCACGACGTCGATTGCAGCACCTCTCCTGGAAAACCGTGGCCCGGTCAGAAGAGCCCCGATTTCAGTGGGTACGAGATGACGGTCGGGTTCGAGTGTGTCGTAGACCCTACGAAACCATGGTCCCAGCTTGGCAATAGGGAGCTGTGTTTGCATTAAATGGGTCCTCTGGATTTGCTGAAATAATCAATGACTGGAAATGGTCATTGAGACCTTGTGGTCAAGGGAAGGGAGAATTCGATGGATGGGGCCGCAATCAGTTACTATTGGTTGACTTTTACAGTTGCACATAATTTATTTTAAATCATTAATTACAGACTGAACAATAAATTTAAAAAATACCACACGCCATTAATGAAGGAATAAAAAAGTAAAATAATTATGTTTTCCGTGAGTTACAATTTAGTAAATCACCATTAAATTCAAATACAACAGATAATGTTTTAAAATCAAGCCACTGTAATCTGGGCAGTAGCCTTACATGTCAGGAATGGAAATACATTAAGAATTGTTTAATACTCGCTGCAACTTTCAAATTACAGGTATTGAAATATTAAAGGCAGGTCGCCACGCCGGCTGTAGTGGCCGTGCGGTTCTAGGCGCTACAGTCTGGAACCGCGTGACCGCTGCGGTCGCAGGTTCGAATCCTGCCGCGGGCATTGATATGTGTGATGCCCTTAGGTTAGTTAGGTTTAAGTAGTTCTAAGTTCTAGGGGACTGTTGACCAAAGCAGTTAAGTCCCATAGTGCTCAGAGCCATTTGAACCATTTTGAACCAGGTCGCCACAAACACCACAGAAGGCATCAGACGGCAGGAACGGCAGTATATAAGGTTTCAAGGCATACTGCTAAAATACATATACCAAATAGGATTTTAAGGCAAGTGACCAAAATCACAGCTGAAGGCCTTACACGCCATGAACGGCAATAATATAAAAAAAAATATTGAAACCTGCTGTAAAACAGCAAACACAATAGCATAAGTTAATTAAAAAACAAACAACTGATCCAGATGGTGCTCCAGGAATCGACCTCTGAGCAGGTCCGGCAACACATTCGCGTTGACATAGGCAGCCAAGAGTTGCATTCACTTCACAAGATGGTAACTCAGGCTAGTGACAGTCTAACGAATGACTAATGATAATCTTGCTGAAGCTACCTGATGTCCAATAAACCAAATGCAAGAATGGAACAACACACCAAAGCCGGAACCGGTCCGACTGAACTACGCGCCCAGAATACTGTGCTTAGAGCGCCCAGAACGAGAAACGAGTCACTACCACCAGAGTAGAAGAATCACAAACGGCCTACAATCAAGAAAGCTGTGCAGACTACACGCCTTACCGGACAGCAGCGGCAAGGCGAGGAAACGTGCACTGCCGTTACATACACTAACCCCCAGGGTAGGTAACTGGGGCGCTAGCGGCCTCCAGGCAGGAAAAATGCCGCTGGCTGAACTTAATAAACTGTAACATGCTGAACGCAGTAAATAGCAATAAGAAGTCGAGGAAAGCTTTCCCCAAGCACTCCACTCGCTGCTCCTTGCCTCGGCGACACTACGAGCAGTAACACGAATCCAAGTCACTGGAGAATCGCGAGATGTCACAATGGTGGAGGTTTCTCTACTTTAATTTAAATGCACTCATCTTAAAGCCTGCAGGATCCAGTTTACGACGAGGTCTTGCACCCTCGTGACCACAGCCATTCCATCCAGCAGTCCATACGGGCCACAAGCGGTCCCGGCGTGTTCTCACACTGCGCGGACCTGGCTCCTCCTGAGCCCTCAACCAAGCTCCTGCACTCACACGCCACAGAAAAACGACGACGACCCAAAAATAGGGCAACAGTTACTACATTTCGACAACCGCCGCTACTGCCACTAGCGGACAGGCAAGAAGAAGACAAACAACAGCAGCCACACCAACTAAAGGATATGGTCTGGCAGAAACCTACAAACAGCACCAACGTGAGCCGCAGCACGGCTCCGTCATGTTCTGCTACTTGTTCTGCTTCATGGACTTCATGTTCCCAAACATGTCGCTGCGCCATAATTGTGTGCGATTAGTTTCAAGAACATTCTGGGTAATTCGAGCGGATGATTTGACCACCCAGATCACCTGACATAAAACCCATTGAACTTTTGGGGCACGTATTTGAGAGGTCAGTTCATCGCAAAATCATGCAGGGGACATACTTTTGCAATTATGGGTGGCTATAGAGTCAGCATGGCTGAGTATTTCTGCAGGGCTTCCAACGAGTTTTTGAGCCCATGCCACGTTGCCACGTATAGCTGCTGCACTACACCGGGCAACAGGAGGTCCGACACGATATGAGGAGGTATCCTATGACTTTTGTCACCTCATGCAATGTATTTTCTTTTGATTTCTTGTGACGCATCTGAAACGCCTGGTTAAATCCGCAAGACAGAGAAGGTAGTTGGAATTGTGGAAAGGAGCCAAAAATGAGCGTGTGTCCGTTACAGTCGAACACATATAACTTTATTTAGTTGCTCAAACATTACAGCGCAAATTTCCGAGCTTAACTAACGACTGAATATGTCACACAATCTTATGGCTTAAGGGCAGAACCTGTTCAATTTTTAAAACGGCTGAAGGTCCATGATTTAAAACACAACTACAATAAATTTTCAAAAGGCAGAAGGTTCAAAGTTTTATCAAGAAAAAAAATTTTAATGAGGCTGAAGGCCCAAACAATCTAAAACTTGGCAAGTACGGAATTTCAGTATTAAGACGGCTGAAAGCCCATGATTGAAAAACACACTTCAGTACATTTTCAAAAACCAGAAGGCCCAAGGCTTTACCAAAAAGAATATTTTAAATGAAGCTGAAGGGCCAAATAATGCAAGGCTTAACAAGTAAGAAATTTTAATTTTAAAACGGCTGATGGCCCATTATTTAAAACCCAACTAAAAGCATACATATTCAAACCATCGGCTATGAGCCATTAAAATACGCAATCAAACACCAACAAGAAAAGGCAGTACAGCTAGCGGCACTCAGAAGTTTCCGGGGGTCGGTCTGCACTTGAAATATTAACGTTCGCTTAGGGGGGACAGGTAGTCGGCCCAAATATATCCGATCCGCCGGCAGCCCAGCCACGAGACAAATGGGTCAAATGGCTCTGAGCACTATGGGACTCAACTGCTGTGGTCATCAGTCCCCTAGAACTTAGAACTACTTAAACCTAACTAACCTAAGGACAGCACACACATCCATGCCCGAGGCAGCATTCGAACGTGCGACCGCAGAAGTCGCGCGGTTCCGGACTGTGCGCCTAGAACCGCGAGACCACCACGGCCGGCGAACCACGAGACAGTCAACGGACCCACCGACAACACGATCTGCTTTCCACCCGACCAGTACACAAGGAACTCCAAAGCCAAAACGTAAAAGGCGTAGCCACCCACAACAAAGTATGCATTTGTCAAAACTACACACAAAAGTTGGACAGTGACAACACGGTGAGGAAAGGACACTGCCGAATTTTACGGTAGCGTCCAGGGCAGGTAACCGGAATGGTAATGGCCACAAGGCTGTAAATTTCGCTTGTGCACCTGGACTTCAAGTAACCAAAATACAATTAAACTCCACCACATGGTGGCCAAACTTTAGCCAACTCGAACACTCGCTGTTGCTCACCGGAATACCCGCAACAGCCAACCATAAAAACCAACGGCACAATGTGAACAGACTGGCTTCGGTATTAAATCACCACTCAACTTTGATGTCCTGGGTTGGTGAGCCACGAACCTCGTAGCTCCCACATACTCCGACACTGCGTGGTAACCGCCAGCGGGCCTGGCCCACTGCATCACGCGGAGATTTCCTGGCAGATCCACACCAACCGACCGACTGCCGCACACCAGCTAACTGGAAACTATCAGCACCAGACCAAAGATAGTACAAGGTGCGAGTATCGATAGACACCGCTGCTGCCACACGTAGAAAGAGGAAGAACCACGGCATAACCGCAATAACCGCTGGAAACCGAACGCAGAGTAACAGTCAAGGTTTAAACCAACGCATAAGCCGGGACCAGCATGGCTCAGCATAGTGGTTATATAGGCAAGCATTGACTGACACGTTCTGACAGCCGCAGTTCAACATGCAGTGTAGACAGAGAGCAGGGGTTCTGTGAAGCCACAGCCAGGGATGTGGCGGGTGGGCGGGGCGTCGCAGCCAGACTCCCTCGCGACACCGGCCGCTGCGTGGTCCGCTGCGGCGTGTGGGGCTGTGTTAAAGCGGAAGCCCCAGCCGGTCGCGCACTGATTGCAGACATCAATTACTGTGTCAGGCCGGGCCGCGGCGCAATATAGCGCGCCCAGCCAGCGACCACCAATAAAGGCTGCGGCCCAGGGGTCGCACAAAGCAACGCCTCATCTGCCTCTGCGCTGCACACATCCACCCCCTACACCAGGAATCTCTGAGTGCTCGGGTTCCATAGGCGAACGGCGCATGTTGTTAGCACTAGGTCCAATCTGCGCCGATCGCACTTTTAGCCCTATCTTCAGTTTTCAAAACTGTCTATGGAGTTTTCATTTGCTCTCAATGCGGAGGTCAGAGACGACCACCTATCGCATGATAATGGCGATCTGTTTTAGGGTGATATAAAAGTTGCTCACAAGTGCTCAATCAAAAGAAGGAAACGACTTCTAGTTCAAATGGCTCTAAGCACTATAGGACTTAACATCTGAGGTCATCACTCCACTAGACATACAACTACTTAAACCTACTAACCTAAGAACATCACACACATACATGCCCGAGACAGGATTCGAACCTGCGACCGAATGACTTCTGGAAAAGTGCTCCATTGTACTCGTAAATGGTTAGCCTTTCCTTAGCGTTTCCAATAGGGTTGGGTTGTTTGGAGGAAGAGACCAAACTGCGAGGTCATCGGTCTCATCGGATTAGGGAAGGACGGGGAAGGAATTCGGCCGTGCTCTTTCAAAGGAACCATCCCGGCATTTGCCTGGAGCGATTTATGGAAATCACGGAAAACCTATATCAGGATGGTCGGACGCGGGATTGAACCGTCGTCCTCCCGAATGCGATTCCAGTTGTAAGTAGGCTGTTTAGGTTTTTATGTTGGTAACGCCACGTAGCGCTCTATATGAAAATCACTGACTGTGCTGTGTGAAGGCTGTGGTTGCTTTGTATTGTTGGAGTATATGCTATTGTAGTGTTGGGCAGTTGGCTGTTAACAGCGCGTAGTGTTGCGCAGTTGGAGGTGAGCCGCCAGCAGTGGCGGATGTGGGGAGAGAGATGGCGTAGTTTTGAGAGCGGATGATCTGGACGTGTGTCCATCAGAGACAGTAAATTTGTAAGACTGGATGTCATGAACTGATATATATATATATATATATATATATATATATATATATATATATATATATATATAAAAAATGACTTTTGAACACTATTAAGGTAAATACATTGTTTGTTCCTCTATCAAAATCTTTCATTTGCTGACTATGCCTATCAGTAGTTAGTGCCTTCAGTAGTTAGAATCTTTTATTCAGCTGGCAGTAGTGGCGCTCGCTATATTGCAGTAGTTAGAGTAACGAAGATTTTTGTGAGGTAAGTGATTCATGAAAGGTATAGGTCATTGTTAGTCAGGGCCATTCTTTTGTTGGGATTTTTGAAAGTCAGATTGTGTTGCGCTAAAAATATTGTGCGTCAGTTTAGTGTTGATCAGAATACGTATAGAGAGTAATGTTTGAGTACATTCAGTTCTGCTCAGCTGTTTGCAAAGCAAATAATGTAAGAGGTTTATCAGCACAGTCATTCATAAATTTTTCTAAGGGGTCGTTTCACTGTTTTAGGGTAATATAAAAGTTGCTCACAAGTGCTCAATCAAAACAAGGAAATGACTTCTGGTTCAAATGGCTCTAAGCACTATAGGACTTAACACCTGAGGTCATCATTCCACTAGACATACAACTACTTAAACCTAACTAACCTAAGAACATCACACACATCCATGCCCGAGACAGGATTCGAACCTGCGACCGAATGACTTCTGGAAAAGTGCTCCATTGTACTCATAAATGGTTAGCCTTCCCTTAGAAAAAGTGGTACGTTTCGAATAGGGTTGGATTGTTTGGGGGAAGAGAGCAAACTGCGAGGTCATGGGTCTCATCGGATTAGGGAAGGACGGGGAAGGAAGTCGGCCGTGCCCTTTCAAAGGAACCAACCCGGCATTTGCCTGGAGCGATTTAGGGAAATCACGGAAAACCTGAATCAGGATGGCCGGACGCGGGATTGAACCGTCGTCCTCCCGAATGCGAGTCCAGTGTGCTAACCACTGCGCCACCTCGCTCGGTCTACGTTTCGAATAAAACATTCATAAAGCACAAGTTGCAATTCTTCGAAACAGCTAGGCAAGGTGCTGCTGAGCAGATTTTGTCATTACTGGATCGATCTGGTTACGCTAGTGTTATTAGAACACACTTTGGCAGTAGCTTTATTGTTAGTTATAAACTCATTCAATTTCGAAATACACACTGAGACAAAAAAACAGACGCACCAAGGATGAATTAAACAAATGGAAATCTATATATGTGGTGTACACGTACAGAAAAACAAGTGATAACAATTTTAGAAAAGTTGGATTATTTATTCAAGAGAAAGAGTTTCACAAAATAAGGAAGTACACCTCTGATCCTCACATA
Source organism: Schistocerca americana (assembly GCF_021461395.2). Classification (NCBI taxonomy): domain Eukaryota; kingdom Metazoa; phylum Arthropoda; class Insecta; order Orthoptera; family Acrididae; genus Schistocerca; species Schistocerca americana. Next base: position 206,733,418 of record NC_060122.1, on the reverse strand, counting down.
AGCAATTATGCAGCTTGGCATTGGCTGACAGAGTTGTCCGATGTCTGCCTGAGGGATATCGTGCCAAACTCAGTCCTGTTGGTGCGTTAGGCTGTCTGAATCCCGAGCTAGTTGGAAGATCATGCCAGTAATGCTCCAGGTGTTCTCAGTTGTGAAGAGATCCGGTGACCTTTTTTCGCCAAGACAGGTTGTGACAAGTACGAACTCTCGCCGTTTGCCGTCTGGCATTATCTTGCTCAAATATAAGCCCAGACTCGTCTTCGGCATGGAATCTTGTTGATTGGAGTAGAATTGCCTCCATAGATGATATGTTCTTCGAAATGAGCCAGCGAAGACGTGTGTGAAGACGCCTCAGACACCGATGGAGTAGCAACACGAGTGCCATATGGCCAGGTTGGGGTGCCATTTCCTTTTAAAAGCAGGGTGGCCTTTGGTTGTGGCAACGACCTTGCAGCAGTTGTAACACCAGTTCCCGTCGGATCACAAAAGTTAAACGCTACCGGGCTGAGGTAGCACTTGGATAGGTGACCATCCGGTCTGCAGAGCGCTTTTGGCAAGCGGGGTGCACTCGGCTCTTGTGAGGCAAACTGAGGAGCTATTTGATTGAGAAGCATCGGTTCCGGTCTCGTAAAGTGACATACGGCCGGGAGAGCGGTGTCCTGACCACATGCCTCTCCATATTCGCATCCAGTGACGCCGGTGGACTGCGGATGACACGGTGGCCGGTCGGTATCATTTGGGCCTTTATGGACAGTTCGGACGGATTTTAGTTTAGTTTTAGCCTTTGGTTGTCATCCGCAGCACCCTTACAGCACAACTGTACGTCAACGATATTCTACACCCCGTATTGTTACCCTTCATGGCAAGCCAACCTCGACTTACCTTTCAGCAAGATAATGCATACGGAGAGAGTTTCTACGCCATCTCTTCGTGATTGTCAAATTCTAGCTTGGCCAGCAATGTCGCCGGATCTCTCCCCAGTTGAGAGTATCTGAAACATTAAAGACACGTTCTTCCAACCAGCTCAGGACTCTTTCGACCTAACGCAAAAACTGAATAGAATCTGGCACGATATCCCGTAGGAGGACATCCAACCGCTCTGTCAATCAATGCCTAGCCGAATAACTGCTTGCATCGGGAGCATAGGTGGACAGACACGTCAGTGGCTTGCTTGATTTGTGAAACTCTTCCTCTCGAACAAATCATCCAACTTGTCTCAAATTGTAATCACTTGTTTTCTATACGTATACATTTATAGATTTCCATTCGCACAATTCCTTTGTGGTGCGTCATTTCTTTTTTGTCTTAGAGTATATGTCGTACTTGCGGAGAATAAGTTCCTGAGAAACGAACTCTGCAGAGTTGTCAGCGAACAGTGACCGAGCGGTTCTAGGCGCTTCAGTCTGGAACCGCGCGACCGCTACGGTCGCAGGTTTGAATCCTGCCTCGGGCATGGGCGTGTGTGTTGTCCTTAGGTTAGTTAGGTTTAAGCAGTTTCAAGTCTAGGGGCTGATGACCTCAGATGTTAAGTGCCATAGTGCTGAGAGCCATTTGAACTTTTTTTGTCAGCGAAATTAGGACACCATGTCGTTTTTAACAGAAAAATCACAAATACTACATTCTTAGCACATTATTGTCTCTACTTTAAAAAAAATGCTCAAATAAATAATAAATGGGATACAGCACGACGACAAACCGAATATAATAATAAACTTCAAAAGCAAGATGTCGTTTAAATTAGATCTAGTACACTCCGAAAACGGCGTATTATCATTTTTCTGTGTATGGAAATGCAGATTTTAGGACAGATTACTGGACATGATAATGCAAATATACGTACATAATTACAGTATGATACGAAATCGAAAGACGAAAGAGAATCCGTTTTCTTACTTCATTAAAATCATTTTTAAATCTGTAATTAATCCACAGTGTTTGCAAGGGAGAGCGCGTGTCCTAGAATTTATATGCCATTTGTTACAGCGCTGCTATTGTTTGTTAAATTCAAAAATCCCAAGTTACACCGTCGCGTTGAACTGACATTAAACTGTAGGTCACCTTATAAATGGCTGGGTGAGTCACTTCAGAAGTTGCAGGATGGCGAGCATATATCACGTCCAGTAGGTCATTACCGCATAGAGCTCTGTGACGTTCATACCAACCTTCTGGTTGATAAAAAGAGACAGACATCATCATGTGATGATGTTTACACTCCCAGTCAGTCAAAAGTTTGTAAAAACGTTTTGCCAATATATTAGACCAAGCTGAGAGAACAAATTTAAAATACATGAAGTTTCATTTGATCAAACCAATTACCTCGACGCTGAAAAGGTGTAAGCCAAGTAATTACGCAATTTGCGCATGCTGTGTAACAATGCTAGCACCACTGACAAAGTACCAAGGCAAGGCAGCTACCGGTAGTAGCAAAAATACACGATGCTGCTTCAGATACCCTCAGCAAGGCCAACTTCATTGAGTGGCTAAAAAATCACAGGAAAGTGTTAATTGGAGACAGCCAGAGTGGGATTTGAAACTTCTTATGACTACGACTACAGTGTTTTGAAAACCTCACCGCTTCATTTGACCCCAACATATGTAAAGGTGAATGCCATACTTTTCTCCATGAGTAAGAATGATTTCAACCACTTAGCTGCAAAAAGCAGCACGCGTTATAAGTGCTGTTCTGTGCTACATTGCTATAGAGGAGGTAAACCGGACTGTGCCTAATTTGACAGTGGTATTTAGTGGATTAATCGAAAGGAAATATATTTCACCCACCAAAGAACTGGCTACATATCACAAAACCTCGTTATTGAGTAGTTCTTGTCAGACACTGACACTTACGAGGATGGTTTAAAAGATAATTTGTAGAAATTCGAAAGAAGAGCAACCCGATCCGCCATGGATTCGTTTAGTAAGCTCAGTAGTCTTACAGAGATGTCTATATAACACTACCGGCACTAGGGTTAGTTGTAAAATTCAGAGAGCGTATCTTTCAAGAAGAGTCGACCAACAAATTACTTCCTCTCACAAAATCCCTCAATATAACCACTGAGAGAAAACCAAATAAATTAGAGCTAAATAGTGTTATCGGCAATCGTTCTTCACGCTCACCATTTGCTATACTGGAACAACCCTCTGCTACCAGAAGGACCCACCAGCATAACATGTAAGGTGACTTGGTTAGTTTACATGTACACGTATATGAACACATATATTGGACACTGCCTACTCTTCATGACGGTTATTAAATTTTGGTGTAATGTCTTCTGCCTTTTAATAACAGCCGTCACAAAGTATTTCCTTTTACTAGCGACCTGCCCCGAGTTCACGCTGGTAGCACCAAGTATCTATGACTTAGCGGGTGTAGCAGTAATACTTTGTATATCCAAACTTTTCACGTGATTCATTCGATCTATTAGTGAAAATAGTAGCGAGATCGCTACAGTAGCTCCTGATATTAGTCTTCACATAGAGATGGAAAAATGTGGTGGGGGACTTGGTATTATTTTTAGTGTCATATTTGATGCTTTCAAAGACCAAGTTATACACTAATGGCCATTAAAATTGCTACACCAAGAACAAATGCAGATGATAAACGGGTATTCATTGGACAAATATATTATACTAGAACTGACATGTGATTACATTTTCAAGAAATTTGGATGCATAGATCCTGAGAAATCAGTACCCAGAACAACCACCTGTGGCCGTAATAACGGTCTTGATAAGCCTGGGCAATGAGTCAAACAGAGCTTGGATGGCGTCTACAGGTACAGCTGCCCATGGAACTTCAACACGATGCCACAGTTCATCAGGAGTAGTGCCTGGCGTATTGTGACGAGCCAGATGCTCGGCCACCATTGACCAGTCGTTTTCCATTGGTGAGAGATCTGGAGAATGTGCTGGCCAGGGCAGCAGTCGAACATTTTCTGTATCCAGAAAGACCCGTACCGGACCTGTAACAAGCAGTCGTGCATTATCCTGCTGAAATGTAGGGTTTCGCAGGGATCGAATGAATGGTAGACCCATGGGTCGTAACACATATAAAATGTAACGTCCACTGTTAGTGCCGTCAATGCGAACAAGAGGCGACCGAGACGTGTAACCAATGACATCCCATACCATCACGCCGGGTGATAACGCTCGATTCATTCGGAAAAATGACGTTTTGCCATTCGTGCACCCAGGTTCGTCGTTGAGTACACCATCGCAGGCGCTCCTGTCTGTGATGCAGCGTCAAGGGTAACCGCACGTATGGTCTCCGAGCTGATAGTCCATGCTGCTGCAAATGTCGTCGAACTGTTCGTACAGATGGTTGTAGTCTTGCAAACGTCCCCATCTGTTGACTCAGGGATCGAGACGAGGCTGCACGATCCGTTACAGTCACGCGGATAAGATGCCTGTCATCTCGACTGATAGTGACACGAGGCCGTTGGGATCCAGCACGGCGTTCCGTATTACCCTCCTGAACCCACCGATTCCATATTCTGCCAACAGTCATTGGATCTCGACCAACGCGAGCAGCAATGTCGCGATACGATAAACCGCAATCGCGATAGAGTACAATCAGATCTGTATAAAAGTCGGAAACGTGATGGTACGCATTTCTCCTCCTTACACGAGGCATCACAAGAACGTTTCACCAGACAACACCAGTCAACTGCTGTTTGTGTATGAGAAATCGTTTGGAAACTTTCGTCATTTCAGCACGTTGTAGGTGTCGCCACCGGCACAAACCTTGTGTGAAATCTCTGAATAGCTAATCAATTGCACATCACAGTATCTTCTTCCTGTCGGTTAAATTTCACAACTGGTGCACGTCATCTTCGTGGTGTAGTAGTTTTAATGGCCAGTAGTGTTCTTTGAACCTGCAATAGGTCCTCGCTGTCTACCAACTCCGGGCGCGACGTGGCAAACAATTTTGCGCACAAACGATAAAGAGTCACCATCTTCGTGGTGTAGCAATTTTAATGGTCAGTGGTGTAATTACTCAGGAATAACTCATTGTGGATTATGGTTCTCTAGAATAAATTACTGTGTCAATATCGAATTATTTCTTGGTGAATATGAAACCCAGCGCGCAAGCACGTATTACATGTGATAGCAGAGCTCAGTTGCTTGTGAAAAGCTCGCAGGAGGTAGCAGCTTCATAATCTTGATTCGATGATGGTCAGTGGTCACCACAATTTCCCACGGATATGAAAGAAACCTAGTCGCGTGGCACTCGCCAACTCTCTGCAAGAAAAGGTCACCTCGTCCTAATTAGGAGTAAAATTTGGCTCGCCAAATATCAGACTTAATTTTCTGCTTAATGGGGCGTATCCGTACTACAGCACCTTTGCTGCAGGAGGTCCTGGCTTCCAGGAAAGAGACAAGTGCAAAGCAAGCCCATAAATGGAAGATCAGCAGTAAATTCACGGAGTTTAAAACTGACTGAAATGATATCGAGGTCGCAGATTCAGCTCCCTCCTATTCCAAATTCGATTTATAACGCTTGTAACATTCAGTTCTCCTTACTTCAACGCAGGTACTGACGTGCCACAGTCCCGTTTCTAAGTAACAATCAGAAATATCAAAAAGAGATCATGTTTATAAAGTAATTCACACAAAATCTCTAGCATTTGACAAGGGTATGACGTAATAAGGTAGCCGCAGCCGCCAGGAGGCTTCAGATACCCCGTTAGAGGTCGCGAGGTACCCGAACTTGTTTTTTACGCGTAGAATAGTGACTGAAATTAGCATGTGGGAAACATATTTAAGGACGAGCACAGACCACACAAGGCAGTCGTCACCAAGTAAGTCGCTGGGCCATGCGCCGAGGGCAACATCTTTTCCACCATCAGGGACTCACCACTGTGCATCCAGGAAAACGTGCCGCAGTCCACGCTAGCTACGCCACCGTGTCGTTCTCCAGACGGCCGTAGGGGCCGAGCGGTTCTAGGCGCTGCAGTCTGGAACCGCGCGATCGCTACGGTCGCAGGTTCCAATCCTGCCTCAGGCATGGATGTGTGTGATGTCCTTAGATTAGTTAGGTTTAAGTAGTTCTAAGTTCTAGGGGACAGAAGACCTCAGCAGTTAAGTCCCACAGTGCTCAGAGCCATTTGAACCATTTGTCGTTCTCCCGAGGGAAGCAGAAGGCTCCAGACCATTAGCAGACGATGTGGCCTACGACGCCGTATCAACGGTTTGGACTTATAATTATTACTGTTTGTTAAGTGTGGCTACACCGAACTCTAATTCTTCTCCCCCATTGTCGACCTTCACTATTATTCTACATCTACTACATCTACATACATACTCCGCAATCCACCATATGGTGCGTGATGGAAGATACCTCGTACGACAACTAGCATCTTCTCTCCCTGTTCCACTCCCAAACAGAACGAGGGAAAAACGACTGCGTATCTGCCTCTGTATGAACCCTAATCTCTCTTATCTTTGTGGTCTTCCCGCGAAATATAAGTTGGCAGCAGTAAAATTGTACTGCAATCAGCCTCAAATGTTGGTTCTCCAAATTTCCTCAATAGCGATTCACGAAAAGAACGCCTCCTTTCCTCGAGAGACTCCCACCCGAGTTCTTGAAGCATATCCGTAACACTCGCGTGATGATCAAATCTACCAGTAACAAATCTAGCATCCCGCCTCTGAATTGCTTCTATGTCCTCCCTCAATCCGACCTGATAGGGATCCCAAACGCTCGAGCAGTACTCAAGAATAGGCCATATTAGTATTTTATAAGCGGTCTGCTTTACAGATGAACCACATCTTCCCAAAATTCTACCAATGAACCGAAGACGACTATGCGCCTTCCCCACAACTGACATTACATGCTTGTCCCACTTCATATCGGTCTGCAATGTTACGCCCAAATATGTAATCGACGTGACTGTGTCAGGCGCTACACTACTAATGCAGTATTCAAACATTACGGGATTCTTTTTCCTATTCATCTGCATTAATTTACATTTATTTATATTTAGAGTTAGCTGCCATTCTTTACACCAATCACAAATCCTGTCCAAGTCATCTTGTATCCTCCTACAGTCACTCAACGACGACACCTTCCCGTACACCACAGCATCATCAGCAAACAGCCGCACATTGCTATCCACCCTATCCAAAAGATGATTTATGTAGATAGAAAACAACAGCGGACCTACCACACTTTCCTGGGGCACTCCAGATGATACCCTCACCTCCGATGAACACTCACCATCGAGGACAATTGTTGTTCAACTCGAGAAACAGTACCTGACCCACTTGTCACTATCCGGGATTGCGTTGACAGCCATCATCCTAATTTCAGTTAATTAAGTAGTTTTCAATACCGACCTTCTGCCAAAACTAATTAGTTGCTGCCAAAACTAATTAGTAGATGTATTAACTGTCGTTATTATTACAATTGGCCTTCTACCGAGAGTTATTCTATTGTCTGCACATTTAGCCAGAACTTATTTGTTCTTCTTGTGACTCTGTCTTCAGCCCAATCATTGTTTCTTAATTAGGCCTTCAGCCACTGGAAAGGGACTTGTGTTTACTTGCCGGTGATAAAATTTGTTTCCTTTACATTTTGAGAATAGTTCTTGTCAGTTAACCGCGGGTATAGCACTTTCCTTCCAGCATCACTTGCTCACAACGACCACATGTGGCATCCAATTTCGTGGTAGTAATGATATTTAGGCTTATCAGTGAATGAGTTTGTATGTACGTTCGTGAGACTTTATCGTACCTGAGAATTCTATACATTTTATGAACACACGTATTTACTTATGGACAAGTCGCAATGCTGTCAACATCGTTACCGCATTGGTTGTTGTTGTTGTTGTGGTCTTCAGTCCTGAGACTGGTTTGATGCAGCTCTCCATGCTACTCTATCCTGTGCAAGCTTCTTCATCTCCCAGTACCTACTGCAACCTTCTGAATCTGCTTAGTGTATTCATCTCTTGGTCTCCCTCTACGATTTTTACCCTCCACGCTGCCCTCCAATGCTAAATTTGTGATCCCTTGATGCCTCAAAACATGTCCTACCAACCGATCCCTTCTTCTAGTCAAGTTGTGCCACAAACTTCTCTTCTCCCCAATCCTATTCAATACCTCTTCATTAGTTACGTTATCTACCCACCTTATCTTCAGCATTCTTCTGTAGCACCACATTTCAAAAGCTTCTATTCTCTTCTTGTCCATACTAGTTATTGTCCATGTTTCACTTCCATACATGGCTACACTCCATACAAATACTTCCAGAAACTACTTCCTAACACTTAAATCTATACTCGATGTTAACAAATTTCTCTTCTTCAGAAACGCTTTCCTTGCCATTGCCAGTCTACATTTTATATCCTCTCTACTACGACCATCATCAGTTATTTTACTCCCTAAATAGCAAAACTCCTTTACTACTTTAAGTGTCTCATTTCCTAATCTAATTCCCTCAGCATCACCCGATTTAATTTGACTACATTCCATTATCCTCGTTTTGCTTTTGTTGATGTTCATCTTATATCCTCCTTTCAAGACACTGTCCATTCCGTTCAACTGCTCTTCCAAGTCCTTTGCTGTCTCTGACAGAATTACAATGTCATCGGCGAACCTCAAAGTTTTTACTTCGTCTCCATGAATTTTAATTTTTCTTTTGTTTCCTTTACTGCTTGCTCAATATACAGATTGAATAATATCGGGTAGAGGCTACAACCCTGTCTCACTCCCTTCCCAACCACTGCTTCCCTTTCATGCCCCTCGACTCTTATAACTGCCATCTGGTTTCTGTACAAATTGTAAATAGCCTTTCGCTCCCTGTATTTTACCCCTGCCACCTTTAGAATGTGAAAGAGAGTATTCCAGTCAACATTGTCAAAAGCTTTCTCTAAGTCTACAAATGCTAGAAACGTAGGTTTGCCTTTTCTTAATCTTTCTTCTAAGATAAGTCGTAAGGTTAGTATTGCCTCACGTGTTCCAACATTTCTACGGAATCCAAACTGATCTTCCCCGAGGTCCGCTTCTACCAGTTTTTCCATTCGTCTGTAAAGAATTCGCGTTAGTATTTTGCAGCAGTGACTTATTAAACTGATAGTTCGGTAATTTTCACATCTGTCAACACCTGCTTTCTTTGGGATTGGAATTATTATATTCTTTTTGAAGTCTGAGGGTATTTCACCTGTCTCATACATCTTGCTCACCAGATGGTAGAGTTTTGTCAGGACTGGCTCTCCCAAGGCCGTCAGTAGTTCTAATGAAATGTTGTCTACTCCCGGGGCCTTATTTCGACTCAGGTCTTTCAGTGCTCTGTCAAACTCTTCACACAGTGTCGTATCTCCCATTTCATCTTCATCTACATCCTCTTCCATTTCCATAATATTGTTCTCAAGTACATCGCCCTTGTATAAACCCTCTATATACTCCTTCCACCTTTCTGCCTTCCCTTCTTTGCTTAGAACCGCATTGGTACACAACACAATTATCCACTTATGATCGGAACAAACTACTCTGGAAGAGAGTGATGCTTGGATAGTAAAGCTGTCAGACATAGTCCATGAATCCTCATTACACTGTCGGCTACTAGGTATCATTAGGAATTAGACAATCAGAAACTAATTACAAGGTAAACTACGCCACCTTTCCCAGATTTCGACGCTCCTGGCACCTAAAACGAGCATTTCCACACAAGAATTCCGTCTTGAATGGTCGTTTACCAGCATCACAATGTAGGGATCTTCGTTATTGTTTTTCTGATACACTTTTTAATTGTGTACAATCTGTATATTATGGGAATAAATCTCAAACGCGTGACACTATTGATTTAGAATTTTAATTTTTCCCTATCCGCTAGCGTGTAATTCAAGTAGTGTATATTTCTGTTTTAAGCCGTTTGAAAAGTGGATGTGCAGACGCTTTTGAGAAGGAATCCTTTGGAGAACCCTCCTTCAATGCAACAAATTATTGTAGAGGGATGTTGATATAGCCATAACTTTGGTTTTATTTTCTTATGTATTCAAGCGATAGATTTTGCCTATTAAGTGAAAGTGGTTTAGAGTAAATTGTAAATCATCCTCCGCCTTTTGTAAAATTATTTGGTTGTCAGTAAAAAGTGCAGTACTGAAATGTGTGTTTCTTACAAACTGATTTTATTCCGGCGTTAACTTTTTATTTCCGTTGCTAAACAATGTCGTCTGTATAATTATATATTCAATATAATAGATGAGGGACTGTACCCTTATACTCCTCTGATAACTGCTATTGATCCTGTTCTCTCTTACCTATATTAACCAAGATTTCGTTATTTAAACAAAAACTTTTTATCAATTGTATTAAATGTTTACGGTAACATCGTTTTTCCATTATACTACACAGCATGTACCTCTTCACTCTATCGAAGGCATTTTCATACTCTACAAATGCAATAACAGTCTTCAGATTATGTTCTCGTCTCTTTTCAAGTATCTGCCACACTACTGTGATATTGTCAATGCGTGATAGTCCCTTTCTGAAACTATTTTGTTCCTCCAGTAAGAGAACGCCAACTATTCTTTTCGGTCTTTTATTAATTATTCTTGGATAAAATTTACTGTCAGGATCCAAAAGACTTACTTCTCTGTAATTTTCGCAAGGATTTCTAGTCCCTTTTTATAGAGTGATTTTGTTTCCGCTCCTCTCGAGGTGCCGAGTATCCTCTTCCATTTCAAACACTGATTTAAGACATACAAAATCCTCAGATTTAACAGTAATACTCCACATTTGCTAAGTTATACATTACCTTTGTCGGGTTCCACTGCTTTTCTGTTCTTCATCTCTCTTACTATTTTCTTAATCTCCTTCAATGTAATATTGTCTCCTAGGTATAATTCAGCTTCTTCTTCTTCGTCGGTGGTCTGTTTTCGTTGGTTCAGTACAAGTTGCTTTGTCTATTACGTGCAGAGACTTTTTTCTGTTTGTTGTTTCCGGAATTTACAAGACATCTCTTATCTACTATGCAGATCATTTTGAGTGTCTGATATCATTCTATCCCAATAAAGAAACAAAGAAAGCAAGCATTACAAATCTGCAACACAATACAGAAGAAACAAAAGAGTAGCGTAACGAAAACGTAAGTATGCTAAGTAAATAGTAGGAGAAACTGTAAGATCCGTTCACCAAAAATTATTTTTTGCGTGTAAAATTTTGTGTATGCTTCTGCAAAGGAATATGTAACAGATATTCTGATTGAGGACCAAAGAGTCCATGTGCCAATATTTCTACTACCTGTAGAAAGAAACGAGGGCACGGCCTTCAATTTTTTCAAGAGCAGCTAGGAGACGCCTGAATGTTCGCTTTTGTCTATTACCATACCGGTTCTTGTCATGTAAGCATCGTTCCCTGTAGCTCTGAGTAGCTTCCAATATAGTGAACTAACTTTTATCCAAGATGTGTTCAAATACTTTACTACAATACCAGGCCACATATTTATGTTAATAATAATTGCACTACTAGTTCCATTTTTCAGTTTTTTGTGGGAGAGATGCAAAATTTCGACGTAGCACCGATTGGCCATCGGCGTGACTTTGTTACTAACTCTCAGTATCTTTTTTCTCTTATCGTACAACCTCGACCGTCAGTAATTCGAAGAAGAGGTCCAAGATTTTTAACTAATAACATTGCGCAGAAAGGTTGTTAGATCGTGATATGCAATTTGTATTTTCAATAATTCCATCGGGACACATTTTTACTTACGCTGTTCCCGACACCAATCTGGGGTAATTACAACGTGCATTACTTCGCTGTTTTGGTACTTATTCAGTGAGCGGAGGTGGAAACCAATGCACAAAGGTCATCAAGAATTGTGGGATAGAATGTGACAGAGTTTGACAGTATTACCCAACATTTGTCCGATCTAGTAGTGGCAAACTCACAACCCTTTGCCACAAGATATGGTATAGGAGCCCCACACAATGATTCGAGAATGTTTAAAGCTTCAAACAGGCATAATGTCTGGAAATGAATAACTCGTTTAATGTAGTGAGAGAGGTGAAGTATAATTAGGTGCCGGCCGTGGTGGCCAAGCGGTTAAAGGCGCTACAGTCTGGAACCGCGCGGCCGCTACGGTCGCAGGTTCGAATCCTGCCTCGGGCATGGATGTATGTGATGTCCTTAGGTTAGTTAGGTTTAAGTAGTTCTAAGTTCTAGGGGACTGATGACCTTAGAAGTTAAGTCCCATAGTGCTCAGAGCCATATAATTTGGTCGTGTTTTCATTTGTGATACAGAGCAAACAGGATTTGATAATGACGAGTAACCGGCACAATGACTCATCTATCGATCCATATACCAACCCTTCATCATGTACATACTTCGTATAAAATGATCTAGAGTTGAAATGATGATTTTCGTGTTTCTCTGAAGTAGGTAGATATAATATTGCACAGCGTAGAATATTTACACCTAGGCTTCCAACACGTATGGTAACAATTTAATTCTAAAACTGTATCATGTCTCTTATTAAGCTTTCACAGGAGATAAAAATCAGGTAACTGTAGCGGGACTTTGAATTCCGCCGCGCTACACTCGTTCCCTCAGATATAAATCATACCGTCGCAGCGGTATGAGCGCTCCGACGGCAGAGAAAATACTAAAATTGTAACTCTTTTTTTGTTTTCGATCCGTCTATTGTCTCTCGAGAGCGGAAGCTTAATGCAGACGTACAAACTTATTAGCTATTCTTGGTCTGATAAAGTCGAAAAAAAACTTACTAATGTGTAGACGTATTGTGGAAGTTGTTATGAAATTCGTAGGATGGAAGTAGCAACGTAAAATAAATTGCATTCAGTATGAAGATGATTTTAATTTGTATAAACTAGTGATTACTGGACGATTGAAAGATTTCGGAGCAGCTACTACTTTCATGCAGAAATGAAGTAGGAGATTTTTGAAGACGTGAACGCCGCACGAAAGAAGACATGTTAACATGGTAAAGGATGAACTCTTATCTACGCCATTTCCCCCTGTTAGTCACATTTGTTATTCTCTGTTATTTTTTTCAAATAATTTTTGTAGTGGAAATTGGTTTGACTTTTGCTCAGAAACGCCACAAGGACCACCCCAACAATAGCTTTTCCGAATCACGAAGTCCGGTAACTTTTCTGTAATACGAAGTCCGATTTGCATTTTATTCTTTCCCGTTTTTCACGGTCATTAACGATTTTAAAAACCCCTTTTCATCCACCATTTCTTTCCACATTTTCAACCTTTTCTTTTCTTCTCTTTTTCTTTTTTATTAACCACTACATAACACAAAAATCTCCTTTGGACCAATGATTACATGCAGACACATTAGAAACATATTAATGAGACAGCTTTCCCGTGTTTTAAAAAAGTCTCACCCTAGTTTTAGAGAAGATTGTTTAGTGATGAGTTATTTTTTATGGAAAGAATCCTAATTGCTGCTATTCTGTATAAAACTTAAATATAAGAACGTCGTAGAGTTCCATCGTTTACTAGTATGAGTACATTCCGTAAAGATGGCTCACAGTCTTAGCTAGGCACGCCTACCTCCCCAACGGCGCCGGTCGCTCCTCAGAACAGACGCACGCCGCCACTTTTCACATGACGATATCGGCGTGCAGTAAACGAATGACGATCGCTGCTGGTGGCGTCCGCAACAGCAGGACACCGCTTATTCGGGTGAAGAACCGATCTCCGTGTTACGGTGGAGGCGGAGCGAGGGCGGAGCGGGGGCGGAGCGGGGGCGGGCCGGTGTTTGTGCGGCGGCTATTTTCGTCCCCCCGCGCTCCAGATTCGCCCGAGTGCTGACACAGGCCACAGGCGCACGCTCGCCAGGTAAGCGTCAGGTGTCTCCAGTACAAGAAAATGCAGCTTCACTTGCTCTTATCCAACATGTTTCACTTACTACTGTCGATCACTCTTTTCCTCTCAAGTGGTGAAATTCACCAGAAGAGAGCCCAGAAAACTTTATCAAGTCTGAGTAGTGACATTGCATCGACCAGCGTCGTAGCTGTGTTGGAAAAGAACCAGAGCTCCAAGCCTCAACTGTAAGCACTGAGTCTCAAACCGTTTTAGGTACGGAAAGCTGACTGAAGCTTGAAATAAGTTCAGCCGAAATTTTTGCAAAGGACCTAACTGCGTTCAGAAAGGATAGCTTCAATGCAGTTGGTGGTGGTTTATTGCTGTCAGAAGCAGCTTACGTTGTAGTGAAACTGAAATAAACATTATAAATGAAATGCACACAACATTTGTTCAAAAATGGTTCAAATGGCTCTGAGCACTATGGGACTTAACTTCTAAGGTCATCAGTCCCCTAGAACTTAGAACTACTTAAACCTAACTAACCTAAGGACATCACACAGATCCATGCCCGAGGCAGAATTCGAACCTGCGACCGTAGCGGTCGCGCGATTCCAGACTGTAGCGCCTAGAACCGCTCGGATACAACACTTGTGTAATGTTCTAGATTATTTATTGTTTTTTTTACACGAACCGGTTTTCGGCTGTTACGTCATCATCAGGTACAAAGATAAGTATATCGTGCAGTGAAATTTTGTTGGATCAAAGATTTTAAACTAGCACTTCTAAGAGTATCTCCATTTCCAGAGATGAAAAATGTTGGTGTTAGAATTAGTAAACAGTTCATATGTGTTAGTGTGAATAGAAGCTATACTTGACAACCAGAATAAATTACTAACTTCATCGACTTCCCGGCACAGATGATGCCGTTTCTCAGCAGTTCAAGAAAACTCGAGTGCCTCAAGTTACACGACTCGCAGACGTCTGAAACTCGTTCGCACTATTTCATGATTTACGCTGGACGCAGACGGCTGGGGTACACTGATTCCGTCCCGGGAGGTACGGGGTGATGGCTGGGAGGCTATCAGACCACTCCTTCAAAGTAACCCTACCAAATCCGATTGTAACCACGCCGACCCTGCGAAAACTGCGGGACAAAGCGTCCGGTAAAGAAGAAGTTTTAGCATGAAGCTAATAAAACAATAGAAAGAGCCAATGAATCTAATATATGCGGCAGTGCATAACACTTTAACCACTGCTTAAATATACGCGTATTCTCTGACTCGCACACGGATAATACGATCGATAAGTATAATAAAGTCGCACACGGTCTTCATCTACATCCTCTTCCCTTTCTATAATACTTTTCCGTTGTTCAGTCCTTCTACAAACGACTTCAACATTTCAGCTTTCCCTTCTTTGCTTCGCACTTGTTTTCCATCTGATTTCTTGATACAGGGTTATTACAAATGATTGAAGCGATTTCACAGCTCTACAATAACTTTATTATTTGAGATATTTTCACAATGCTTTGCACACACATACAAAAACTCAAAAAGTTTTTTTAGGCAGTCACAAATGTTCGATATGTGCCCCTTTAGTGATTCAGCAGGCATCAAGCCGATAATCAAGTTCCTCCCACACTCGGCGCAGCATGTCCCCATCAATGAGTTCGAAAGCATCGTTGATGCGAGCTCGCAGTTCTGGCACGTTTCTTGGTAGAGGAGGTTTAAACACTGAATCTTTCACATAACCCCACAGAAAGAAATCGCATGGGGTTAAGTCGGGAGAGCGTGGAGGCCATGACATGAATTGCTGATCATGATTTCCACCGCGCCGAAAATTCAAAGCGTTTGACTTTGTCATCGGGTGTCAGGGCTTGTAGGAATTGTAAACGGTAAGGCTTCTGCTTTAGCCTTTTCCGTAAGATTTTCCAAACCGTCGGCTGTGGTACGTTTAGCTCCCTGCTTGCTTTATTCGTCGACTTCCGCGGGCTACGCGTGAAACTTGCCCGCACGCGTTCAACCGTTTCTTCGCTCACTGCAGGCCGACCCGTTGATTTCCCCTTACAGAGGCATCCAGAAGCTTTAAACTGCGCATACCATCTCCGAATGGAGTTAGCAGTTGGTGGATCTTTGTTGAACTTCGTCCTGAAGTGTCGTTGCACTGTAATGACTGACTGATGTGAATGCATTTCAAGCACGACATACACTTTCTCGGCTCCTGTCGCCATTTTGTCTCACTGCGCTCTCGAGCTCTCTGGCGGCAGAAACCTGAAGTGCGGCTTCAGCCGAACAAAACTTTATGAGTTTTTCTATGTATCTGTAGTGTGTCGTGACCATATGTCAATGAATGGAGCTACAGTGAATTTATGAAATCGCTTCAATCATTTGTAATAGCCCTGTATTTACAGAATTGCCTGTTTTCTCCAAAGGTCTCTTTAGTTTTGCGACAGAATTTATCTACAATGAGGTGACAAAGGTCATGAGATACCTCTTAATATCGTGTCGGACTTCCTTTTTCCCGGCGTAGTGCAGCAACTCGACGAGGCATGGACTCAAGAAGTCATTGGAAGCTCCTGCAGAAATATTGAGCCATGATGCCGCAATTGCGTAAGTGTTGCCGGTGGAGGATTCCGTGCACGAATTGACCTCTCGATTATGTCCCATAAATCGTGCATGGGAATCATATACGGCCAACTGAATGGTCAAACCATTCGCTCGAATTCTCCAAAGCGTTCTTCAAACCAATAGGAAACAATTGTCGCCCGGTGTTTTGGTGCATCAAAAAAATGGCTCTGGGCACTATGGGACTTAACATCTTAGGTCGTCAGTCCCCTAGAACTTACAACTACTTAAACCTAACTAACCTAAGGACATCACACACATCCATGCCCGAGGCAGGATTCGAACCTGCGATCGTAGCGGTCGCGCGGTTCCAGACTGAAGCGCCTAGAACCGCTCGGCCACTCCGGCCGGCTCTTGGTGCATCGTCATTCATAAAATTTCCATCGATGTTTGGGTACATAAGTCCATGAATGGCTGAAAATGATCTCCAAACAGTCGAACATAACCATTTGCAGTCAATAATCGGTTCAGTTGGACCAGAGGCCACAGCACTTCCATGCACACACAGCCCACACTATTATGCAGCCACCACCAGCTCACACAATGCCTTGTTGATAACCTGAGTCCATTGCTTTGTGATGACAGCACCACACTCGAACTCTACCATCGGCTCCTACCAACCGAAATCGGGCCACACGTGACCAGGCAACGGTTTTCCAAGACCTAGTGTCCAGCGGATGTGGTCACGAGCTCAGGACAAGCGGTGCAGGTGTTGTCTTGTTGTTAACAAAGACACACGGTGTCAGGCGTCTGTTGGCATATCCCACTAACGCCAAATTTCGCCGCTCTGTCCTGACGGATACGTTCGTCATAAGTCCCACAATGATTTCTGTGATATTTCACGCAGTGTTCCATGTTTGTTAGCACTGAAAACTCTACGCAAACGCCGCTGCTCTCTGTCATTAAGTGAGGGACTTCGGCCACTGGGTTGTCCGTGGTGAGAGCTAATGGCCTGAAATTTGGTATTCTCGGTACAATCTTGACACTGTGAAACTCAGAATATTGAGTTCCCTAACGATTGCCGAAATGAAATGTACGTTGCGTCTAGCTGCAAGTACCATTGCGTATTCGAAGTTTGTTAGTTCCCGTCGTGCGACCATAATTACGTCGGAAACATTTTCATATGAACAACCTGAGTACAAATGACAGCCGAGCGGGATTAGCCGAGCGGTCTCGGGCGCTGCAGTCATGGACTGTGCGGCTGGTCCCGGCGGAGGTTCGAGTCCTCCCTCGGGCATGGGTGTGTGTGTTTGTCCTTAGGATAATTTAGGATAAGTAGTGTGTAAGCTTAAGGACTGATGACCTTAGCAGTTAAGTACCATAAGATTTCACACACCTCGAACATTTTTTTTTAACAAATGACAGCTCCGCCAATGCACTGCCCTTTTGTATCTTGTGTACGCAATACTGCCGTTATCTGTATATGCGCATATCGATATCCCTTATCTATCCTTCCTTAGTTATGTATGCTTCCATATTTATGTATGCTTCCATATCGTTATGTTTGTCCATTCCTCCTTAGACAAATTTCTGTTTCCTGTGAATCTCATTTATAGGAGTTTGCTGAGTTGTTATACTCGTAATTTTTTTTCCTTTTGTTAGTTAAATCCAATGTATCATGTGATACCGAAGGATAAGTAATAGGCCTTTACCTATTTCATCATCAGCTACCTTCACTATTTCGTGTATGAAAGCTACCCATTCGTCTTCTACTGTATTGCATTGCCCTGTTTCATCAGTCGTCGCCTAATGCTCCCTCTGAAACTCTAAACAACATCTGGTTCTATCAACTTATCCACGTTCCGTCTTCTTAACTCCCAAGTTTCTGCAATTTCTTCAATTTTAATCTCCAGCCAATAATCAATAAATTGTTGTAAGGATATACATCTGCCACTGGAAAAGTCTCACAACTTGCAAAATACTTGAATTTACGAAATTCTAGAATTCTCACATGCGTTGATCATTGACAAGACTTAACCCCAAGCACGTGATGTAGAATTCACGATAACAATAACATGGCTTTTTCTACGTAAGTGTTTCCGGAAGGTTAGATCAACTGTCCTGGAATCCATGCGTTCATACAATGTGTGTGGTTCCTGCCCCGTCCAAAACTTCCATGAGCTTTAAATTCATTTATGATGCAAAACATTGAGACAAGAGATAATACTGTGCCTATATTAGTTTCCGCCTATAACATAAAAGGGTGCACACAGTGAGGTACGTCACCCCTAATGTAGGTGTAGCCGAAGTACCGCTGCAACAGTGCTGTTGAGACGTGTAGCTCTGATTGATGATGGAAAGAGAGGCGGGAGTGATGCGCCCGTCGAGGTGTCGCGTATGATACACAGGCGGGGGCGCGGAGAGAAATGAGGGGGGGGGGGGGGGGTAGGTCCCCCGCGGAGATCCCATCGCGCGCACAACAGCTTCCCGCCGGCGCATAATGGCGCTTTCATTCCGCCAGGCGCGGCACCGCGCGATGCAGATAGCGGGGGCGGTGGGGGCGGTGGTGGCGGCGGGCGCGGTGGGAGCGGCGTTATCGCTGATTGCTGGGAGCGGCTCGGCTCGCAGCGCCACCTGGCGACCAGCGCCACGCGACCTTGCGCTGGCGCCCCTCCCTGCGACACAGCTCTCCGCCTGAACATCGGACATTCGCTCCCTTAGCGACACAACAAGTGTGTGTAGCTTACATCGTAACCAAATACCTCGCCATCCACATCGGGTCCCGCTAGCCTGTTATCAGGATGCGATTTGGGCATTTTTTTTTCGTTATGCGAGAGTAGCTTTTCGCAGCTGTTGTCATCTTAAAAGAAAATTTTCGGGTGTCTGGTCACACCGTCATGTTGTTACGTACTACCTTGCGCCTGTTGCTGCAAGTATACAGGGTGGTCCATCGCTCGTGACCGGGCCAAATATCTCACGAAACAAGCTTCAAACGAAAAAACCACAAAGAACGAAACTCGTCTAGCTTGAAGGGGGAAACCAGATGGCTCTATGGTTAGCCCGCTAGATGGCACTGCCATAGGTCAAACGGATATCAACTGCGTTTTTTTTTTTTCTTTTAATAGGAGCCCCCATGTTTTATTACATATTCGTGTAGTACGTAAAGAAATATGAATGTTCTACACTCCTGGAAATGGAAAAAAGAACACATTGACACCGGTGTGTCAGACCCACCATACTTGCTCCGGACACTGCGAGAGGGCTGTACAAGCAATGATCACACGCACGGCACAGCGGACACACCAGGAACCGCGGTGTTGGCCGTCGAATGGCGCTAGCTGCGCAGCATTTGTGCACCGCCGCCGTCAGTGTCAGCCAGTTTGCCGTGGCATACGGAGCTCCATCGCAGTCTTTAACACTGGTAGCATGCCGCGACAGCGTGAACGTGAACCGTATGTGCAGTTGACGGACTTTGAGCGAGGGCGTATAGTGGGCATGCGGGAGGCCGGGTGGACGTACCGCCGAATTGCTCAACACGTGGGGCGTGAGGTCTCCACAGTACATCGATGTTGTCGCCAGTGGTCGGCGGAAGGTGCACGTGCCCGTCGACCTGGGACCGGACCGCAGCGACGCACGGATGCACGCCAAGACCGTAGGATCCTACGCAGTGCCGTAGGGGACCGCACCGCCACTTCCCAGCAAATTAGGGACACTGTTGCTCCTGGGGTATCGGCGAGGACCATTCGCAACCGTCTCCATGAAGCTGGGCTACGGTCCCGCACACTGTTAGGCCGTCTTCCGCTCACGCCCCAACATCGTGCAGCCCGCCTCCAGTGGTGTCGCGACAGGCGTGAATGGAGGGACGAATGGAGACGTGTCGTCTTCAGCGATGAGAGTCGCTTCTGCCTTGGTGCCAATGATGGTCGTATGCGTGTTTGGCGCCGTGCAGGTGAGCGCCACAATCAGGACTGCATACGACCGAGGCACACAGGGCCAACACCCGGCATCATGGTGTGGGGAGCGATCTCCTAAACTGGCCGTACACCACTGGTGATCGTCGAGGGGACACTGAATAGTGCACGGTACATCCAAACCGTCATCGAACCCATCGTTCTACCATTCCTAGACCGGCAAGGGAACTTGCTGTTCCAACAGGACAATGCACGTCCGCATGTATCCCGCGCCACCCAACGTGCTCTAGAAGGTGTAAGTCAACTACCATGGCCAGCAAGATCTCCGGATCTGTCCCCCATTGAGCATGTTTGGGACTGGATGAAGCGCCGTCTCACCCGGTCTGCACGTCCAGCACGAACGCTGGTCCAACTGAGGCGCCAGGTGGAAATGGCATGGCAAGCCGTTCCACAGGACTACATCCAGCATCTCTACGATCGTCTCCATGGGAGAATAGCAGCCTGCATTGCTGCGAAAGGTGGATATACACTGTACCAGTGCCGACATTGTGCATGCTCTGTTGCCTGTGTCTATGTGCCTGTGGTTCTGTCAGTATGATCATGTGATGTATCTGACCCCAGGAATGTGTCAATAAAGTTTCCCCTTCCTGGGACAATGAATTCACGGTGTTCTTATTTCAATTTCCAGGAGTGTAGTTGGACCACTTTTTTCGCTTTGTGATACGTTGCGCTTTAATAGTCACAAACGTATAAGTACGTGGTATCACGTAACATTCCGCCAGGGCGGACGGTATTTGCTTCGTGATACATTACCCGTGTTAAAATGGACCGTTTAGCAATTTCGGAAAAGGTCGATATCGTGTTGATGTATGGCTATTGTGATCAAAATGCCCAACGTGCGTGTGCTATGTATGCTGCTCGATATCCTGGACGACATCATCCAAGTGTCCGGACCGTTCGCCGGATAGTTGCGTTATTTAGGGAAACAGGAAGTGTTCAGCCACATGTGAAACGTCAAACACGACCTGCAACAAATGGTGATGCGCAAGTAGGTGTTTTAGATGCTGTCGCGACTAATCCGCACATCAGTAGCAGACGAAT
Organism: Schistocerca americana; assembly: GCF_021461395.2. Classification (NCBI taxonomy): domain Eukaryota; kingdom Metazoa; phylum Arthropoda; class Insecta; order Orthoptera; family Acrididae; genus Schistocerca; species Schistocerca americana. The sequence continues at coordinate 206,712,068 of NC_060122.1, read as the reverse complement.
TGCGCGAAAATCGGGAATCTCAAAAATGTCGGTGTTGAGAATGCTACATCAACATCGTTGCACCCGTACCATATTGATATGCACCATGAATTGCATGTCGACGACTTTGAACGTCGTGTACAGTTCTCCCACTGGGCACAAGAGAAAATACGAGTCGATGACATGTTTTTTTGCACACTTTATATATAGCGACGAAGCGTTATTCACCAACAGCGGTAACATAATATGCACTATTGGGCAACGGAAAATCCACGATGGCTGCGACAAGTGGAACATCAGCGACTTTGGCGTGTTAATGTATGGTGCGGCATTATGGGAGGAAGGATAATTGGCCGCATTTTATCGATGGCAATCTAAATGGTGCAATGTATGCTGATTTCCTACGTAATGTTCTACCGATGTTACTACAAGATGTTTCACTGCATGACAGGATGGCGATGTACTTCCAACACAATGGGTGTCCGGCACATAGCTCGCGTGCAGTTGAAGCCGTATTGAATAGCATATTTCATGACAGGTGGATTGGTCGTCGAAGCACCATACCATGGCCCGTACGTTCAACTGATCTTACGTCCCCGGATTTCTTTCTGTGGGGGAAGTTGAAGGATATTTGCTATCGTGATCCACCGACAACGCCTGACAACATGCGTCAGCGCATTGTCAATGCATGTGAGAACATTACGGAAGGCGAACTACTCGCTGTTGAGAGGAATGTAGTTACACGTATTGCCAAATGCATTGAGGTTGACGGACATCATTTTGAGCATTTATTGCATTAATGTGGTATTTACAGGTAATCACGCTATAACAACATGCGTTCTCAGAAATGATAAGTTCACAAAGGTACATGTATCACATAGGAACAACCGAAATAAAATGTTCAAACGTACCTACGCTCTGTATTTTAATTTAAAAAACCTAACTGTTACCAACTGTTCGTTTAAATTGTGAACCATATGTTTGTGACTATTACAGTGTCATCTATCACAAAGCGAAATAAGTGGTCCAAATAAACATTCATATTTCCTTACGTACTATTCGAATATGTAATAAAAATGGGGCTTGCTATTTAAAAAAACGCAGTTGATATCCGTTTGACCTGTAGTAGCGCCATCTAGCGGGACAACCATAGCGCCATCTGGTTTCCCTCTCCAAGCTAGACAAGTTTCGTTCTTCGTAGTTTTTTGTTTGGCGCTTATTACGTGAGATATTTGGCCCGGTCGCTATCAATGGACCACCCTGTATACACCTACTTGAAGATGACGCCCTGCAACAGTGACAAAAATATAGGTCGGTCTAAAAGTTTAACACTGCGTTCATCTTAATTATCATATACACTCTAAGTCAATTAAAAAAAGGCGCAACATGAAGGAATTATCCGAACGGTGTGGAAATCGGTAGATATGTTGCACATGTGCAGACAAACAAATGATTGCAATTTCAGAAAAAATTGATGTTGTGTTCAAGAGACAGAACTGCACAAATTGATCAATTCAATAACACTTCGGTCCACGCCCGGCCCTTGTGCCCTGACGTATATCGTTCCAAATTCTGGTCTACTGATGCGTTAGGTCGTCAAAACTCCGAGCTGGTTGGAAGATCCTGCCCATAATGCGCCAAATGTTCTAAGTTGAGGAGAGATCCTGAGACCTTGCTGGCCTAGGTAGCGTTTGGTACACTCAAAGACAAGCATTAGACTCTTTCGCCGTGCGCGGGTGGACGTTATCTTCCAACGTAAGCCCAGGGTGACTTGCCATGAAGAGCAACAAAATGGGGCGTAGAATTTAATCGACGTACCACTGCGCTGTAAGGATGCCGCGAATGACAACTAAAGGGGTGTTGTTACGAAAAGAAACGCGATCCCAGACCATCACTCCTAGTTTTCGGGCCGTATGCCTAATAACAGTCAGCCTGGTATCCCACTGAGGTCCGGGTCATCTCCAGACATGCCGTAGAATCTCTTTGACCGGCGTAGAATTGTCCTCATTGATGAGTCCTGATTCGAACTGAGCCCCGATAGCCAGCAAAGACGCCTCAGACAGTGCGGGATACCAAGCAAACTGTCACCCGCCTAAAGGCCCGACAACCAGGAGTCATGGTCTGGCGTGCCATTTCTTTTCATGGCATCACTCCTTTGGTTGTCTGCGGTATCCTTATAGCACAACGGTTTTTTTTCATTTTTTTGGACCGATCAGTCTTCCGATTGGTTTGATGCGGCCCGCCACGAAACCCTCTCGAGTGCCAACCTCTTCATCTCACTGTAGCACTTGCAACCTACGTCCTCAATTATTTGCTGTACGTATTCCAGTCTCTGTCTTCCTCTATAGTTTGTGCCCTCTTCGACACTCTCTAGTACCATGGATGTCATTCCCATTTTGAGAAATGTCCTATCATCCTGCACCTTCTCCTTGTCAGTGTTTTCCGTATATTCCTCTCCTCTCCGATTCTGCGCAGAGCCTCCCCATCCCTTATCAGTCCCTTTAATTTTCAAAATTCGTCTGTAGTACCAAGTTTCGATTCTCATCAGTTCCGGTTTTCCCACAGTCCATGTTTCACTACCATACAATGCTGTGTTCCAAACGTACATTTTTAGAAATTTCTTCCTCACATTAACGCGTACTTTTGATACTAGTAGACATCTCTTGGCATTGAATGACCTTTCTGCCAGTCCTAGTCCGCTTTTGATGTCCTCCTTGCTCCGTCCGCCATTGGTTACTTTGCTGCCTAGGTAGCAGAATTCCTTAACTTCATCTACTTTGTCACCACCAGTCCTCATGTTAAGTTTCTCGCTGTTCTCATTTCTGCTACTTCTCATTACTTGCGTCTTTCTTCGATTTACTGACGGTCCATAATCTGTACTCATTGGACTGTTTATTCTATTCAACAAGTCTTCCAATTCTTCTTCGCTTTCGCTGAGAAGGGCAATGCCATCAGCGAATCGTATCATTGATATTATCCTTTCACCTTGAATTTTAATTCCACTCTTGAACCTTTATTTTATTTGCATCATTGCTTCTTCGACGTACAGATTGAACAGCAGGGGCGAAAGACTACATCCCAGTCTTACACCCTTTTCAGTCCGAGCACTTAGTTTGTGGTCGTCCACTCTTATTATTCCCTCTTGGGTCTTACACATATTGTATATCACGCGTCTGTCTCTGTAGCTTATCCCTATTTTTCTCAGACTTTCGAATATCTTGCACTATTTTACATTGTCGAACGCTTTTTGTATTCGATAAATCCTATGAAAGTGCCTTGATTATACTTTAGTCTTGCTTTCATTATCAAACGCAACATCAGAATTGCCTCTTTGGTGGCTTTACCTTTCCTAAAGCCAAACTGACCGTCATCCCAACGCTTCCACACCTTTCTTTTCCAGTCTACTGTACATTATTCTTGTAAGTAACTTTGATGCATGAGGTGTTTGATGATTGTGCAATAATTCTTGCACTTGTCAGCTCTTACAGTCTTCAGAATTGTGTGGGTAATAGTTTTCCGGTATTCAGAGGATATGTCGCCGGACTCATACATTCTACATCCCAACGTGAATAGTCGTTTTGTTTTAGAAATTCTGAGGGAATGCTATCGTTTTAGCTTCCCTGCACTTCCTATTTTTCTCATTCCTCAGCAACCTGTACTTCTGTAGATAGGGACACATAACATTTCATACCTTCTGCCTTATTTGATCTTAAGTCGTCCAAAGCTCTCTTAAATTCCGATTGTAATACTGGATCCCTGTTTCTTCCAAATCGATTCTCCCCTTCACAGAGGCCTTCAGTATACTCTTTCCACCTATCCGCTCCATACTTTGCAATTAACAATGGAATTCCCGTTGCACTCTTATTTTTAATGTCGTTGTTCTGACTTGCCTATATGCTGAGTCAGTCCTTCAAACAATCAATTTCTTTTTTTTTTTAGTTTTTGTTTTCCAGTTCTTGACATTTTTCCTGCAGCCATTTCGTTTTAGCTCCCCTGCACTTCCTAGCGGCTTGTATTTCTGTATTCCTGAATTTCTCTGAACATTTTTGTGCTTCTTTCGTCGATCAACTGAAGTATTTCTTTTGTTGCCCATGGTTTTCTCGCGGTTATCTTCTTTGTACCTATGCTCTTCTTTCCAATTTCTGTGATTGCCCTTTTCAAAGATTTCCATTCCTCTTCAACTGCACTGCTTACTGAGCTATTCCCATTACTGTATCTATGGCCTTAGAGAAGTTCAAGCGTATCTCGCCATTCTTTAATATTTCCGTATCCTACTTGTTTGTGTACTGAGTCTTTCTGACTAATCTCCTAAACTTCAACCTCCTCTTCATCACTACTAAATTGTGATCTCCTTGGTACGCCCTGCAATCCAGTATCCAATTTCGGAGTCTCTGTCTCACCATGATGTAATCTACCTGATATCTTCCCATATTACCCAGCCTTTTCTAAGTATACCGCCTCCTCTTGTGATTCTTGAACAGGGTATTCACTATTACCAGCTGAAATTTATGAGAGACCGCAATTAGTCTTTCTCCTTTCTCATTCCTTGCCCCACACCCATATTCCCCTGTAACCTTTTCTTCTGCTCCTTCTCCTACAACTGCATTCGAATCCCCCATGTCTATTAGATTTTCATCTCCCTTTACATACTGTATTACCCTTTCAGTACCCTCATATACTTTCCCTCCTCCGCCCATTTCGACAAGGCCGTTGGCAGAATGATGGTGTCCTCTTATGCCAGAAGTCTTCGGCCGCCAATGGGGATTATTGATCAAAATTTAAGCGGTGGATGGCTTCTAACCCGGGAGCGAGGACATTTCGATTACTAATCAAAGAAGCTACTCCTAAACCACGGACAGCGGTACGACGCTGATATTCTACGCCCCATTTTGTTGCCCTTCATAGCAAGCCTTCCTGGAGTTACATTTCAGCAAGATAATGGCCGCCCGCACAAGGCGAGAGATTCTGTTGCTTGTCTTCGTCCTTGCGAAACTCTGCCTTGGTGAACAAGGTTGTGGATCCCTCCCCAACTGAGACCGTTTGGAGCTTCATGGGCAGGTAATATTGAACGTCACACACAGAAATCTCCACAGAATTTCATCCACCTCAGAAAAACCTTTATCCTGTAATGCTGGAAAGTCACAACGTAATCACACATTTAAAATAAATACGAGACTTGAAACCAAGAACAAATTATACGTTTCTGCAGCTGCAAGTACTATAGATGCAGCATGTAAGATGTGAAAGAAACAGAATAAACAAGATATAGTTTTATGTTCGATCGAGTGCTCAATGTTCTGAGGTGTGGGGTTGATCTGTTATCCTGTTATACTGCACAACGGATTAATCTGAGATGTACCCATTACCCTGTGGCTGCTGCAAGATGCAATTTCCACCCCCACACTACTACAGAAGTCAGACAGACGCTCCTAACGTTCTAAAGAGAAATGCCTGAAAAACTTTCAGCAATAAATATCTACTGGAGTCGTCCACTGTAAGGAAATGACACAAAAATTCACAAAATTTCTTACATAACTAGTGGGATATTTGGGTACTGGAGTAGTGCTAGTTAGTGTAAGTAAAACATGCAACTAACGAAGGTTATTATTTATTTTGCAAAAATTCTGAGAAATCACAATGGCACTTTTAGTTATGAATTGAACAAGTTATATACTGGTTCTTTTCGGAATTTGAAGTTACCTCTCAAGGATAGGATTCGCTAATGAAATTTCTATACTAAGTTTAAGATGATTGTTCACTTGGCAGAATGGCTGAGAGGCGCGCCTACTCAACTTGTATAATTATCCTTTAGAATATTGCTAGGTACGGTCAAGGCTGTCGCGTGTGAAATGCAGTGAAGTGTACTGTTGTGGAGGAAATATAGGGCTCGCACTAGCTATAGCGCACAATACCGTAAGCTGCGATGACTGCTGTCTGCGCCGCTCGCTGCTGACAAATAAGATAACTCTTGTTCTGTCTGGATTGACCTTTGCCAATCAAACTCTCCCTATGCCTTGATGAAGTCAAGGAGTCCTATTCGCCCCTAGTCTAACTATTGGCGTGGCACACCAGTCAGATAACCAGTCCACCGCAATGCCACTCAAAATTCGCTTGCAGGCGTTTAACTATAGCTCTGTCAATTCACACCGCACAATAAGTGTGTCCACCAACACAGTGAACAATGCTTAATCGCAAGGACTCAATATAAAGTAGCACTTCGATTCGCTCTCGACAGAGGTGCTCTCCCAGTGAAGTACTGTGGAGAGACTTGTTCCTCGCTCCAAGAGCGACAATGCAACGGCGCCTCTCCACGCCAGACATGAAGGGGTATATCTTTCAGTCTCTTCCATTATTCCTTCAGCTCAAGGCGTCAGAAATATCGTCTGCCAATCAGCATAGCTCTTCTAAAACGGGAGAATGACGTTTCCTTTAAGGCGACCAATCTGGAAACCAGTAGCATTGGCATTTGGCGTTTGCTGTCTCCCTGTGAAAATCTCTGAAACTGTGTACTATGTGTAAAGAATGCGTAGGGTGGCCACTCCCACACAATGTACCGGAATTTGCTTTTAAGTCGAACACGGGGTTATTCCCCCCTTTCACTCAGGCCCACACTGTCCGCTACATGGGTGGTCACTGATCAACATAGGCTGGGTCGTCCTCTGAAGCAACTGGCGTCCCGTTGTGCGGTTTCTCTCCCGAAATAAAAGCTTCTGTGACCGTCGTGTCTGGAATGTATGTGTGTACGCCAGCCTCGAGTATTTCAACCACAGTGCGCTTACTTGTTAATTGCATATCGTTTACATGAATTCATACAACATTGACTTTATGTTATCGAGTTTGGGTTCTAATGAAGCGTCTGGATGTGCGGAATATGATTGTGAGGGCGGAGTATGTAAGCAATGAAGGTCAGGACACCACGACGTCTTACAATGTGATTGATCTTTTTTATCTTTCTACGCAAGAGTTGAAAGAAAAAATGCAAATAAAAACATAATGAATCAAAGAGATAAAATGGGTTGGCATTTACTACCGTATGGGTCGTTGATGGAGGTGCTGTCGGTAAAGAGATGATGGCAGGAAAGATTAAACATGAGTACATGTCTTGTCAATACGTGGGATGCTGATTTTCTTCAATAAAGAAAATTACCGGGAGAACTGTTGAAAGCTATAGAACTTGCTATTTTTTATAAAAAAAAAAAATAGTGTCTCTTTTCCAAGCTTCCGATTCCACATGTGCTTGTCAAACCCAGGTATTCAAGAATGTGAAAACATTCCGTTTTTTACCATTGTTTCGAACATGCAGCACACAACTCACGTGCATGTCAACATACACTCATACATACATACATGCACACACACACATATACACAAAATTTCAATTTTAGTCTGGGAGAACGGACAACATTTCTGCAGAAACATTAAAATATGGCCCATTCCTCCCAGTTCTCATAATGGTTTCGTAGAGGTTTCACTTTGTCGTTAGGCGGCTGTCAGAAGTGATGATCCTCTCCCATTTATTCCCTTTTGGGAACTCCACTAGCAGCTCTCCTGGTAACTTTCTGAAAAGAACCTCTACTCTACAATTGACTAGCAAAGTTTACAAACAATTTTTAATAAGTTTCGTTTGAGACTGTAGTACAGATCTCTCGTAAACTGTCAATTGATAGGTCATTTTCATCTTCTAATCTGTCTGTGTTGGCCCTACCTATTAAGTCATATGTTGTATGTTATTTAATCAAGGGACATAGTTTAACTGAGTCTCTTACTTTTTTTTCTTGACGACTTCCATGTAAAAGACATCTGCCTCTACATCTGCATGGATACTCTACAAATCACATTTAAGTGCTTGGCAAAGGGGTTCATCGAACCACCTTCACAATTCGCTATTATTCCAACCTAGTATAGCACGCGGAAGGAACGAACACCTATATCTTGCCGTACGAGCTCTGATTTCCCTTATTTTATTGTGGTGATCGTTTCTCCCTCTGTAGGTCGGTGTCAATAAAATATTTTCGCATTCGGAGGAGAAAATTGTTGATTGGAAATTTCGTCAGAAGATTCCGCTGCAACGAAATACACCTTTCTTTTAATGATGTCCAGCCCATATCTTGTATCATTTCAGTAACACTCTCTCCCATATTTCGCGATAATACAAAACGTGCTCCCCTTCTTTGAACGTTTTCGATGTACTCCGTCAGTCCTATCTGGTAAGGATCCCACACCGCGCAGGAGAATTCTAAAAGAGGACGGACAAGCGTAGTGTAGGCAGTGTCCTTAGTAGATCTGTTACATTTTCTAAGTGTTCTGCCAATAAAACGCAGTCTTTGGTTAGCCTTCCCCACAACATTTTCTATGTGTTCCTTCCAATTTAAGTTGTTCGTAATTGTAATTCCAAGGTATTTAGTTGAATTTATGGCTTTTAGATTTGACTGATTTATCGTGTAAGCGAAGTTTAACGAATTCCTTTTTGCACTTATGTAGATGACCTCCCACTTTTCGTTATTTGGGATCAACTGCCAATTTCCGCACTATTCAGATATGTTTTAGAAAACATTATGCAATTTGTTTTGATCTTCTGATGACTTTATTAGTCGATAAACGACAGCGTCATCCGCAAACAATCTAAGACGGTTGCTCAGATTGTCTCCCAAATCGTTTATATAGATAAGAAACAGCAGAGGGCCTATAACACTACCTTGGGGAACGCCAGAAATCACGTCTGTTTTACTCGATAACTTTCCGTCAGTTACTACGAACTGTGAACACTCTGACAGGAAATCACAAACCGTCACATAGCTGAGACGATATTCCACAAGCACGCAATTTCACTATAAACCGTTTGTGTTCCCTATATGCAGCTGTCTGACGAAATAATTAGGTAAAGGGCAAACGCCAGTCACTTCACCCTATTAGTCATGCTGCTGTCCTCCTGCCTCATCTCCTATTCCTTCGATTGTCTTCTACCAATCTTGTTTTCACTTATTTGTAAACTTCGCATGTTTCAATCTTTGCCGAAATCGAGAGGTTTAGAGCGGGACCGACGCAGAACAACACTGTTCAAACTGCCGATCAGACGCAGAGATTGCACATTCCACAGAGCGACGATCGCCTCCGACGCACGCGTACAGTTCAAAAAGCCGGAGTCATGAATTTTTCCCAGTTGCTCACCGCGTCGCCTCTCCCTCCAGAGGTTCACCCAGCCCCCAAAAACGGGCGCGGGCGTCATTGTAATTGCTAATTTCCATCTCCAATACTGTCGCGACCATCCACGAGGGACGCGACGCCAGGAAAAAGCTCGCCTTATTAGGTCTGCGCGCAGGAAGGAAGGGCGGCGCCAGCGACAGGAAAGACATTGTTTCCCGGGACGAGACGGCCGCCCCCGCACCCACCCCCAGAGACTGCCGCCTGGGGCGGATCGTTGTCCGCCCTCCACCGTGGCCTCACCGTCTCCAGACCCCCCTCCCCCCACCCCCACCACAACCGCTCTTCTGCCGCGGGGAAACAAAATTGGAGACAACATCTGAGAAGAGGAGGGAAGCAAAGGAACCCGCCGCCACTTAAGAGGGCGCCTCTGCTTGCGGACCGCCGGCGCCAGCGGCTCACCTGTACTTGTTGGCTGCTGGCGGAGGGCCGTTGCAAACCTTACCGCAACTGCACGTCTTCCACGTGTGTGCAGTTATAATTAAGCGATCCTGTCAAGGGGTGTGTTATTTAGTGACACGAAAGAGGCTTCCTAGGCACGAATATTCTATTTCTTCGAGGCACAATCGAAAAGCAACGCAAGGTATGCAGGACGTTTAAGAAAGGTGGTTTTCTCTGTAACGTACAAAACGGTACGTGAGTTGAATATTTATTTAGATAGGTAAACGTCAGAAGCGTTAAGTCGTCGGCACACGAACCGTGCTTTTGCATATCAGCGTTGAGTGTGCCGAATGCAATGTGCTGCTGAACGCTCAGAAACGATGTGACATTTGCATACGATACGTGTGCTTCAACGTGGTAAATGCGATCGCAGAGCGCTCCAGATGCAGTTGTCGGCAGTATCTGGCACGCAAATCACACTATTTACGAAATAGAGGGGCATAAAATTCCTGTGTTAGTTACATTAAACCGCAAATTTCCTCCTTTGTCCATATGATAGTCATGTTCTTTTTCTGTAGTACACATAAAAAAAATATTGGTGAATATGTTATAAGACGAGAAGGAAAGTACAATACCATGTCCAGTCAATACGGACATTGGCTTATAACGTTTCTATTACAAATAATGCGATGCAAAACTGCAGAAGCTCTCCATATAAGATAAAAATTATTTCATCGTTCTCACTTTATAGCAGAACCCTAAGCTCATTCTTACTTGATCACTGCTCCTCTTCAGTAGCAGAACCTTTACAACCTGTAAAATACAAAACTTAAAACAACAATGTGCAATTTATCTTACTACAAGTAGTACAAGCTGGCTTGATGGTTAAATCAATCGAACAAACCCAGTCATCAGAAACAGTGCACTTATGTTTATATAACATCCAATATTATAGAATGTACTACTATTAAATTAATAACAAAGTATCAGAACCTATTAGAAAACGCGAAGGTTAGCGAAAAGCTTTAATCGCAGGTACGTTACTAACTCTCATTTAATTACAACTATTTATACAATAAATAATGTATTTTTGATGGATCCTCAATGTGCCATTGCCTTGAAACGGCAATAATTCTTTAACCACAAATATGACGTTTCCCGTCATTTTTTACAGCCAGACACAGCATTAACGACTGGCTTTCGAGAGAACCTCAATTTGATGGTGCTCAGAAACAGCATACATACATACGGGCTTCAAGTGAAATCGAGTATGGCCTCTATGCACTGAAGAGAGATGGAGTGCAAGTGACGTAGATGGCGTTCTTCTCTCTCACTGGTCTATGTCGAAACGCATGTTCAGAATATCTGACACACTAGATATTGGTCTGCAGGTTCGGAAAGACTCCCCAGCGTGCTGTCCCACGCTGGGACGTCAGAAACTCGAATGCCGACGACTTTACTGTTTCTGTGAAGCAATCAAAATAGTTTATTTAACTATTTTCCAGAGCTGCAACAAAGAGTTATAGTTTATTGTAGTAGAACATTTTATACCACATAGAGGATGTATTTAAACCAAATGTATATAAATAATTTTAAATCAAATTTCTATCAATTGGAGTTGGGTCTCATGAAACATTCAGAGTTATAAGGGTGGATGCAACACGCAGTACATAATTCATTGTGTTCAGATGGAATTTTCGTTTGAGTGATACGTTCGAACAAGTGTCGATTTTCCTGAATACACATCTCAATGCACCTTTTAAACAACAAGTGCACGAAATGTGAAGTTGCTGGTGCCACGGAACGACAAGCTACCTCAATGCGCTTTCCAAAGTCGTCTACAGTTGTGAATTCGGTGATAGCCACGATCGTTTGCATATCATTACAAAAAGAAATCAGCTGGAGCTAAATCGTGCGATAGTGGGAGCAATTCCAAAGGACCACGGTGTACAGTTCTTTCAAAACGTCATGCACGTGATGGGGTGACTCTGCATCGTCCTGCAACCATAAACGACCTCTAATGTCTAGACTGACATTTTCTAGGAGAGAACGTAAATTGTCGACGGTAAAAGCTGTACACATCTCACCTGTCATAGTACACGCAAAGTTTTGCGACCCGATAATTTCATCTCCATGGTATTCACACAGTACATTATAGGTCACTTACTTTGACGATCGATTTGATGTACCCACCTAGGATTTGCTGTAGCCCAGTAATGCGTGTTACAGCAGTTAACAGTACCATAATTTGTGAACATTTTTCAAGGCATGCAGAGAGAAACCGTTCACGGCCCATTCGCAGAAAGCAGCTCTCCGTTTGAAATTGTTCGTTGCAACTCGTGGTCGTGTACTATTCGCCACACAGATGTAATACGGGTACTAGCGACTGTAGTCGCTTCCTGTAAGCTGGTATTAGGATCGTGGGGTTTTGTAGCTACAATAAACATTTGCGTATGCTCACTTCTTGCAAATATTCGTCGGGTACTGCTACACCTTTCAAACAACTTTTTTCTCGAAGTACTTGTTCAGCACGCAAGAACATAATGGCTGAAGGCGTTCTTTAACCAGGATATGTCACGGCATTTGCCATTGATACTTCACTGGCTTCGTGTCGGCGTTCGTCGAGCTTGAGTAACATGATAACATACTTGGTATGCGTGTGTGTGTGTGTGTGTGTGTGTGTGTGTGTGTGTGTGTGTGTGTGTGTGTGTGTGTGCCGTATTTATTGCACAGTATCCATGGACGACCGAACCTTTCTTGTCTATGCATTCTGACCTTATTGTGTACGGCACCGAGAAAATCATTTGAAATTGTTTTCAGTGAAATTCCTGTAGCGTATTCATAATCAACTGCAAGCGCCGGCCGCTGTGACAGAGCGGTTCTAGGCGCTGCAGTCCGGAACCGTACTGCTGGTCCGGTCGCAGGTTCGAATCCTGTCTCGATCATGATTGTGCGTGATGTCCTTAGGTTAGTTATGTTAAAGTAGTTCTAAGTCTAGGGGACTGATGACCTCAGATTTTAAGTCCCATAGTGCTTAGAGCCATTTGAACCATCAACTGCAAGCGCTATTTTTCGGTAGTAATCCGTTATGCGTGGACTGCTGCGAAATTGTTGGCAATGCCTGAAATCATCATCAGTATTTATGACGTTCCGTTTCCGTATGAGATACATACGAACAAATGACATTGTGGCAAACCTGTCTTCCCGTGATATTCCTGGTGTTTGGAATTTCTATGTTTCGAATATTTCTACGCTCGATATCATCCAATGGAATGCCCAAATCTTCCTGAAGAAAAAACATAAAAATAAAATATATTAATTGATACAGAAATTGATATAATAACGAAATATAAGAATATGAGAATTTAAAAAATTTGTAACGCCTGAAAGCGTCATACACACCCATATATATTACATAATAAATTGATGACACTTGTGAAATCCACTTGTAAATTTACAGTTAATATCACTTAAGAAGCATTCGTGTTGTTACATTCTATAGATATGGGAAAATAAATGAAAATTGTAATAAAATAAAATAAATAAAGGTAATAATCGGATTTTAACATTGGGCGCAAACGTGAAAGGCCACGACTCTAGCCATTGTGACACCATTTTTGATGAGACAATTCCACGCCAAAGGCATCTAATTCAAATGGCTCTGAGCACTATGGGACTTAACATCTGATGCCATCAGTCCCCTAGAACTTAGAACTACTTAAACCTGACTAACCTAAGGACATCACACACATCCATGCCCGAGGCAGGATTCGAACCTGCTACCGTAGCAGTCGCGCGGTTCCAGACTGAAGCGCCCAGAACCGCTCGGCTACCGCGGCCGGCAGAGGCATCTAAATTACATCGAAAACTTATACCCTCGTTTTTTCAGATACCGTCAAGTATCTACGGATAAGCCGGGATATGTGTCACTTGTTTTGATTCCTGCTGAGTGAAGCTTCTGAGAAAATGGGTCTTGGCTCTTTCCGTGTTCTTATCGTTAGTAAAGGATTCCTGTCTGTCCGCTTTATGTTCAGCAACGTCTCTTCACTCTAATAGTTTATTCAATTTTCCTATACGCAGTACCCATCTTTTCTACAGTAAAGAATGCTTAAACAGGCTTGCAGCTCTTTTCTTGCCACTCGTGCTTGGTCTATTTTCAGTTGTTCCCAATTTCATATATTAATCTGTATTCACCGCATTTTTAAGTGTTCTCATTTTCCCACTTAAATAAATATTCGGGTGAGGTCTAATATAGTAAACGTTCTAGAGACTGGGAAGGTTCTGTCCACGAATCAGTTTGTGAAAGCACCGCTCGTGTGAAACTCAGCTTGCCCTTTTCTCACATGATATACCGCAAACTATAGATGAAGCGCAACAGGCAGATTGTTTATTCCTGGATCTCCAAAAAACATTTGACACAATACGCCACTGCAGACTGTTAACGCATACAGGAGTATATGGATAGGTTCCCTGATACGCCAGTGGCTCGACGACTTCTTAAGTAGTAGAGGCCTGTACGTTGACCTCAACGGCGAGACAAGGGTATCGTCAGGAGTGACCCAGGGAAATGCAATAGGAGGAAATGCGAAAGAGGTGTGTTGGTGCATGTCAGAGTACGATGCAGCGAGTAAGTGTGCACACGCTTTCAAACATGCTAATGGTGACCGTGTGTTGAAAATGGCTCAAAGAACATATATTGATGACGTTATGAGGGGTAGAATACTAGGGCGACTGGAGGCTGGTCAAACACAGAAGGTTGTAGCATGGGCCCTCCGTGTGCCACAAAATGTGATCTCTAGATTATGGCAACGATGCCAGCAGACAGGAAACGTGTCCAGGTGCTACAGTACAGGACGTCCACAGTGTACAACACCACAAAAAGACCAATATCTCACCATTTGTGCCCGCAGACAGCCACGGAGTACTGCAAGTAGCCTTGCTCGGGAGCTTACCGCAGCCACTTGAACAGTTGTCTCCAGACACACAGTCTACAGACGACTGAACAGACATGGTTTATTCACCCGGAGACCTGCAAGCTGCATTCCACTGACCCCTGGACACGGGAGAACCGCCGCGCAGGATTTGCCGAGCGGTCTAAAGCGCTGCAGTCATGGACTGTGTGGCTGGTCCCGGCGGAGGTTCGAGTCCTCCCTCGGGCATGGGTGTGTGTGTTTGTCCTTAGGATAATTTAGGTTAAGTAGTCTGTAAGCTTAGGGACTGATGACCTTAGCAGTTAAGTCCCATAAGATTGCACATACATTTGAACATTTGAACAGGAGAACCCGTAAGGCCTGGTGTCAAGAACACAGTACATGGTCATTCGAACAGGAGTCCCCGGTTATGTTCACGGAAGAGTACAGGTATAGTCTGAACAGTGATTCTCGCCGGGTTTTCATCTGGCGTGAACCAGGAACCAGATACCAACCCCTCAACGTCCTTGAAAGGGACTGTATGCGGGTCGTGGTTTCATGGTGTGGGATGGGATTACGATTGGTGCACGTACACCCTTGCATGTCTTTCACAGACGAACTGTAACAGGTGAGGTGTATCGGGACGTCATTTTGCACCAGTATGTTCGCCTTTTCAGCGATGCAGTGGGTCCCACCTTCCTCCTAATGGATAATAACTCACGTTCCCACCGAGCTGCCTTCGTGCAGGAGTACCTTGAAGCAGAAGATATCAGGCGAATGGAGTGGTCTGCCTGTTCTCCAGGCCTAAACCCCATCGAGCACGTCTGGAATGCTCTTGGTTGACGTATAGCTGCACGTCTTCAAACCCCTAGGACACATCAGGAGCTCTGACAGACGTGGTGCAAGAATGGGAGGCTGTACCCCGGCAGCTGCTCGACCACCTAATCCAGAGTATGCCAATCCGTGCCTGTGTACGTGTGCATGGTGATCATATCCCATATTGATGTCGGGGTACATGCGCAGGAAACAGTGGAGTGTTGTAGCAAATGTGTTTCGGAACAGTTTTCTGAACTTATCACCGTGGCACCACATTCCGCAGCTATCCTTAATTTGCGAGCATGAATGTAGAATCCAAAGATATCTGCTGGGCACTGTGGTTTTCTCCTGTTTTTCACATGCCACCTTCACTATTTCATCACTCACAAAATTCGAAAAATTTCGTGAATTTAAGCAAAAATACAGAACACAGTTAAATCTGCGCCGTTAATGGAATTAAACTATGATAAATACAAAAAATGAAACACCTGTAAAATTTCACGAGATCATAAATTCAGTAAAATGTCGTTGGTGAAAGAGCAGAATTGTTTCTCCAGATTGTACCACCAGTTACGAATTGCTTAAAAAGTTTTCTATTTCCAGAGCCAACATTGAGAAGATGCGAGCATTTAAGGAGCAGAAAGGGTGGCGTCTAGAAATGAGCCGTGGCTGCGACTGCAGGCGGCCTCATTTAGCCGGCTGTTGCAGTCGAAATAAAGCGGCGCGCCGTTCAATGGCAGGCACAGCAGGCCGCGGTGTGGGCGCGCTATGGTGTGTGGCGGGGTGGGCCGGTGAATGGCGGTGCGCGGCGGGTGGCCCGGCTCGGCACTCGTTAGGCGCTGAATGCGCGCGCGCGCTGCAAACCGATCTCGGCACGGCGGCTGGGGCGGCGCCGGCGTCGTTAGCGGAGACTCTGAAAGCGGCCGTCGCGTGCGGCGCGGGGGGGCGGCGAAACAGGACACCTACTCCGCGCTCCCCTGCTGCTCCCGCCGATCGCTATAACGAGATATCCGATCCCACCTTTTAACCTTCTGTTACTGCAGATGGAGGAGGACTCGGGAGCATAACTTCAGGGATAAAGAGTTGTGGTAACCGAGTCCAGACGGTGCTAACGATGAAAGGACTCGCGTACTCCGAAGTCGAAATAAAAACAAGACATTATAGATGTACGTGGTGTTTAAAATAAACTGAATTTGACAGCTGATATTTGTCGTATCCCGGAGACGTTGTAGTTTTACTAAACACGAAGAAAGGCTCTACATCTACATCTACACACATACCCCGCAAGCCAGTGTACGGTGCGTGGCGGGGGATACGGTGTCACGCTAGTAGCCATTTCCTTTCCCATTCCACTCGCAAATAATGCGAAGGAAAAACATGTCTCCGTATGAGCTATAACTTCAGGTATCTTATTTTCGTGGTTCCCACACAAAATGTACACTACTGGCTATTAAAATTACTACACCAAGAAGAAATGCAGATGATAAATGGGTATTCATTGGACAAATATATTATACTAGAACTGACATGTGATTACATTTTCACGCAATTTGGGTGCATAGATCCTGAGAAATCAGTACCCAGAACAACCACCTCTGGCCTTAATAACGGCCTTGATACGCCTGGGCACTGAGTCAAACAGAGCTTGGATGGCGTGTACATGTACAGCTACCCATGCAGCTTCAACACGATACCACAGTTCATGAAGTGTAGTGTCTGGCATATTGTGACGAACCAGTTGCTCGGCCACCATTGACCAGATCTTTTCAATTGGTGAAAGATCTGGAGAATGTGCTGGCCAGGGCAGCAGACTAACATTTTCTGTATCCAGAAAGGCCCGTACAGGACCTGCAACATGCGGTCCTGTATTATCCTGCTGAAATGTAGGGTTTCGAAGGGATCGAATAAAGGGTAGAGCCACGGGTCGTAACACATCTGAAATATAACGTCCACTGTTCAAAGTGCCGTCAATGCACACAAGAGGTGACCGAGACGTGTAACCAATGGCACCCCGTACCATCACGCCGGGTGATACCCCAGTATGGAGATGACGAATACACGCTTCCAATGTGCATTCACCGCGATGTCGTCAAACACGGATGCGATCATCATGATGCTGTAAACAGAACCTGGATTCATCCGAAAAATGAAGTTTTGCCATTCGTGCACCCAGGTTCGTCGTTGAGTACACCATCGCAGGCGCTCCTGTCTGTGATGCAGCGTCAAGGGTGACCGCAACCATGGTCTCCGAGCTGATAGTCCATGCTGCTGCAAGTGTCGTCGAACTGTTAGTGCAGGTGGTTGTTGTGTTGCAAACGTCCCCATCTGGTGACTCAGGGATCGAGATGTGGCTTCACGATCAGTTACAGCCAGGTGGATAAAGATGCCTGTCATCTCGGCTGCTAGTGATACGAGGCCGTTGGGATCCAGCACGGCGTCCGTAACCCCTCCTGAACCCACCGATTCCAAATTCTGCTAACATTCATGGGCTCTCGACCAACGAGAGCAACAATATCGCGATACGATAAACCGCAATCGCGATAGACTAGAATCCGACCTTTATAAAACTCGGAAACGTGATGGTACGCATTTCTCCTCCTTACATGTGGTATCACAACAACGTTTCACCAGGCAACGCCGGTCAACTGCTGTTTGTGTATGAGAAATCGGTTGGAAACTTTCCTCGTGTCAGCACATTGTAGATGTCTCCACCGGCGCCAACCTTGTGTGAATGCTCTGAAAAGCTAAGCATTTGCATGTTACGGCATCTTCTTCCTGTCGGTTACATTTCGAGTCTGTAGCACGTCATCTTCGTGGTGTAGCGATTTTAATGGCCAGCAGTGTATGTTGGCGGCAGTAGAATAGCTCTGCAGTCATCTTCAAATTCTGATTCCTTCAACTTTCTCACTAGTGTTCCTGAAACAAGATCGTCGCCTTCCCTCCAGATATTCCCATTTGAGTTCCCGAATCATCTCCATAACACGCACGTGTCAAACCTGTCACCAACAAATCTGGCAACCCGCCTCAGAATTGCCTCGCTGTTTTTCTCCTTTAATGCGATCTGGTACTGATCCCAAACACTCGACCAGTACTCAACAATAGATCGCACTAGCGTCCTTTACAGATAAACCACTCTTTCCTAACATTCTCCCAGTAGACCAAAGTCTACCTTTTGCCTTCCCTACCATCCGCCTTTGCAAAGTTACTCTCAGATATTTCAACGACTTGGCTATGTCAACCAAGACACTGTCAGTGACACAACTGACATTAAGGTCTCATTTATCCTACACGTCTGCATTAATTTAGCTTTTTCTATATTTAGAGCTAGCTCCATTCTTCACACCAACTAGTGTAAGTCATCTTGTATCCTCCTACAGTCACCCAACTTCAACACCTTCCTGCAGACCACAGCATCATCAGCAAAAAACCGCAGTCTGTACTCCACTCTACTCGCAAGATCATTTATCTCTATAGAAAATGACAGCGTTCGTATCACACTTCCCTGGGGCACTCCTGACGATACCCTTGTCTCTGATCAACACTAGCCGTCGGGAACAACATACTGAGTTCTATTACTTAAGAAATCTATGGGACACTTGCATATTGCGAATCTATTCTTCATGCTCGTATCTAGTTAACAGCCTGCTGTGGGATACCGTGCCAAATGCTTTTCGGAAACCTACAAATATGGACTCTACTTGTCGTTAATCCATGGTTCGCAATACATCATATGAGAAAAGGGCAAGCTTTCTAAAGCCACGCCGATGTCTGAAAATAAGGTTTCCCGTCTCAAGAAATATTCGTCTGTCTGAACTGAGAATATGGTCAAGGATTCTGTAGAAAACCGATGTTAAGGACATTTATCTGTAATTTTTGGGGCGTTCTTTTACCCTTCGTATACCTAGGAGTCACCAGGGCCTTTGGTCAGTCGCTTGGGGTATTTTGCTGAGCGAGAGATTCGCGATAAATGCAAGCTAAGTGAGGTCCAGTTTCTTGGAGTACACATTATGAAACAGAATTTGGATTTTGTAGGGAGCAAATTGTGCTCATGTGGGAGCGATCTAGATGGTTGTGAAAATATAAACTGGTAGCCAAGATCGCAGGAATTCTTTTTATTCCATGATTACCGCTTTTGGCGAAACTAAAGCTACCATCATCGGATGTTAGGACACATACAGGTTACAACATCAAGGGAAACAATGGTGATCTTAATAGTTTCCTATAACACGCAGGACTTACAAAATTGTCGTAAGTAGCACATAGGCGTCCAAGAGAGATGACATTATAAATGTTAAGTGTCTCCATCACATACAAGCGCTTGCGTGTTGTAGGCAGCTATTTATATCACCATTGTTTGCCTTGACGTTGTAACCTGTATGTGTCCTAAGATCCGATGATGGCAGCTTTAGTTTCGCCGAAATCGGTAATCATGGAACAAAAAGAATTCCTGCGATATTGGCTACCAGTTTATTGTTTTAGAATTCGGATATCATCCCGATTTGACGACTTACTTGTTTTTAAATCTTTCAGCTATTTCTTTGCGCCAGGGATGCTTATTACTATGTCGTCTACACGAGAGTCTGTTCGACAGTCAAACTACGGTATGTTTGTGCGATTGTTTTTCGTGAAAGTTTTCTTAAACGCGAAATCGTTTTTCGTTTTTCTACCTTCAACTGCCACACCATATTGATCAACGAGTAACTAGATGGAAGCCTTAGATCCACTTAGTGATTTTACATAGGACCAGAATTTAAACGGGTTCTGTGCCAAATATTTTGCTAAATTGACGATTGACGTTGTTTTATGCTTCGCGCTTAGTCTTTTCACAGACGCACGAATCTCTACCAACGTTTGTGTGCCTTAGCCTTCCCTCTTCTGTCTCGTATACGAACGTTAATAATCACCACTATTACCATCAGGTTCTTGGACGGCATGGGGTTCGTAAGCATGGGATTCGTAACCCGCTGTCGTACAGACGAAGGTGGGAAGGAGTGATACCCTCTGATCTCGACAGAAGTATTAGTAGAAATAGTATGAAGGCTTTCACGACCGGATGACATATCTTCTGGTAAACCTTGCGGGATGTAAGGTCGTGGTCCATGAAACTCTTCAGCTCCTAACGTTTCGTCCAGTGCTTCGCTGGACATCTTCAGAGGGGTGTTTCTCCTCCGGTGAGTCTTGCTGACTCACCGGAGGAGAAACACCCCTCTGAAGATGTCCAGCGAAGCACTGGACGAAACGTTAGGAGCTGAAGAGTTTCATGGACCACGACCTTACATCCCGCAAGGTTTACCAGAAGATATTAGTAGAAAGATTGAAAGTAGAAGGAAGATTGCCTGCTAGCAATTATGGACTCTTTTGGCGAGAATTTATTATGTACGATGGTCGTTCAATAAATAGTGCCCCAATTTTTTTACAGTCGTTAATAATAACAAGAAGACATCCTTTTAGGTGCTTCAAATTTGATATTTCTTCTTCACGTCTGCAAAATTTCTAACAATTCTAACTGATGGCAGAGCTGCAGTGAATCATAACAATGGCATTTACGAAAAACACTCATTAGAAGTAACGGGCTATAATTGAATTCCAGCTTGCAAGGAAATAAACCTTGGCTAGCATTCAAAAACGTATGTGTGCAGGGTTTGGTAATGACACTATTGTCAGGATTACTGTTGGGCGATGGATAAAGAGAGTTAAAGCGTCAGGAAGTGCAGATACTAAGCTCCACAATCGGCCATATTCGAGGCGCCCTGCCATAGCCGTTTTTCCCGACTTGGTGAATGCCTTTATCTGTTCAAGCCAACGCATCACAACTAGGCATTTTGCTCTACATCTATCGGTGAACATTGTAAGCGCGATTGCGATGTTGAGACTCTTGTATTCGTGTATTCATGATGGACTGTTCATGATGTGTTGAACGAAAGTTCACAGCAGATCATAAGATTCAAAGAAAAGGCATCGCTTCTGAAATGGAGTGACTTCAGGCCAATGAAGAAGCCTTTCCGTTATGGATCATTACAGGTGAAGAAATCTGGGTGCAGCTGTTCTAGCCGGAAGTAAAAAGGCAGTGACTAGTATGGCACCATCTTCAATCACCAAAGAAGGAAGAAATTTAAGGCAGCTCCCTCTGCTGACAAAATCATGATTATCATCTTTTGATACAGTGTGTGGCGTTCGCTGCGTTATTCAGTGGTTTGGTATTTAACTAATTTGTAAATGAAAACGATAATCTTATTTTATTACATTGAGTAACTACAAAATAATTTTTCTCCCGGCTAAAGAATTGGTCAAGTTGCTAAAGAACTCCAAGTTAACGTTGTGTTAAAGTGTTGTCTGTAAGTTGAGTAAGTGTCACTAAATCACAGTTCATACAACAGATACTATACAACTATGGATTCTGATGAAAACAGTTATCTTCAGCAAAATGATCATTAAAACCACCGAATATCAGCCGCCCACTACACTGACGTATGTTACCTGAAACAATATTCTTCGCAACTCATGCGTAATTAATTTCGGCTCCATACATCAGCTAGAAAAATTTGTTATAACGATCGTGCTATGAGCACTGTTTTTAAACAACCAATCTGATTCGAATTATTTTCATTAAAACGAGTTCGGAACCACCGGTCCACTTTTATTTTTACACATTTGTATTACCTTCGGCATTTATGTCTGCAGAGTTGCGTAATTTGAATTTGCCGCTGAGATAATTGTTAAGATGGCGGCAGATAATTGATAGAGACTTTCTATTGTTAGAGCAAATAAGATAAGTATCTGAAATGCTTATTAAACTTTACTTTCATATTGTGTACTATTTAGACTTCATCAAGCAAACATTTGATTTGTTTCTAAGGAAAACACAGGCAAAAACGCGATACAAATCGCTGTCCTCAATGGCTGCGCTCCTTGCAGCGGAAAGAAATAATTAACACAGATAATGCTTACTGAGAGAGGAATTAAAGTTACAAATAATTGCTCACTCATATTTATAATAATAATGAACTCTATTCTCAAGTAATAATTAACAAATAATTACAATATCTTAACAGACCTCAGTTTGAAGTGCGTCTGCAACCTACAAAAGCCAACCATCAAAAGGTAAAAAAAAAGGAAGACAAACGCAGATCATAAAAGAAATTTACAATTATCATTGTCTTTGTATGATACACATCGATATGTCTAATTAATTCATAAATATTATATAAATAATTAATATTTATCATCGTTTTCAATATTTTTTCATATGTCGAATAGATAATGTTTATAATTGTTACAGGCATAATTTCCTCTCGTCGCACTGTAGCTAAAATTTATCTCGTGGATGTTACAAGTGACAGTGTCATTCTCATTGATATGTTGCCAAATTCAGAAGCATATGTCAAAACTCTGTATAAAGTCAAGAACCGTTCCCAAGTGTTCAGCCTGAGAAGAACCCTAAGTAAATTTTGCTCCAACACACAATGCACCGCAACACACAAGAACTCATCGTTAAACTGATTTGGATATCACTGCCTCATCGTCCTGTAGTCCAGGATCCATACCCTCGGACATCAGTTTGTTTGGGCCGTTTAACGATTCTCTACCTTGTACACTCTCTGAAGATGATGAGAACGTAATTCATACACTAAAAACATGGCTACGCGCACAGGACAAGAACTTTTACCAACAGTGAATATTTCCTCTTACACACGCTGGCGTAATGTGGACTATATTCAAAAACGTACACGTAAAATAAATGTTGACTTATATTATCATCAAATTCTAATTTTAAATATAAATATGTTCTAAGAAAAAAATTGAGCCACGACCTCCTTATATATGTACACACATAATACATACTGAATAAAAAGCACACCCAGCTTTTACCACCTACCCGAATCATCGGAGACACGTCGAGGTTATTCTGGACGCCGTACAAAATTATGAAATAACATAGGATTCACTATTTACAACATAAAACGTTAAAGCACATAGCACAGAAACTCAGGAAGTACCTAGTCAGCATACCTCATCGTCTAGGCACCTATTGGTGCCCATCGGTGGACGATATTGTCCCGTAACTCTCATAGCTGCATCCAAAATGGACTGATTTCTGTACATGTACCATATTTTACAGATGTCTATAGGCAAGATTCTTCTCCCAGCTGTAACTTAGTTCAGCTGTAACTTAGTTCAGCTGTAACTTAGTTCAGCTGTTATAGGTCATATTACTGATGATTACTGAAACCATGTATCTTTTGTAATCAGTATTAGCCGCATTTGTATACCTCGCATGATATGAGACCTCAACCTTTGATTCTAATGTGAACATTCTAATGATTTGAAAGGACTGGAAAATTCCTTTCCCGTCCTTGTTGTAAGCAGTTCTCTACGACCCGTGGCTAGTGGCTCCGTGACTATTCACGTTGCCTATAAATTGCTCGTAATTGTTAGCTCTGATTTAGCAATCCCCTCTTCTTTTCTGCCGTGAGTAAACGCTACGGCTAACCACCTGAAGTCGGACAAGCTGTTAATCGAAGAAAATTTATATGTGTTAATATTCTACATGATGCAAAATAATATATGGCTATTTACCTACATACAGCATCAGTTAACCTATATGCCACATACCTACTGAAGGACACATGAAGCAAAACAGGGACAAATCACAAAATACTCGCACAACAGTGAAGTTTTTTTGCTATATTTTACTGTCACCAAAATTGCTATATGACCCAACTATAAGAAGTTCTAAATTAAGACACAACGAGAACGTTAGGAGGAAAATGATAAAACGGAAGTGGGCATGAATTTTGGGGAAACACTATTAGATACCAGCCCGCGCATTCAGCACGCGCATTGCTCATGTTTATAATCTCAGACTGAAGCTCAGTAGCGCCACTTCAGCAGTTTGCGTATTGCAACCTGCCCTTGAATTACTGCGGTCTGCGTCAAACCAAACTGTAGCAAAGCTTCATTCTGGGAACATTCCCACGCCTATTACTAAGACGTTTGTACGCAATATTCTTTCTTCCAGCGTGATAGTCCCACAAGATGTAAGTATGGGAAACGTTTCTCTAGAAGTAAAGCTATAAAGCCATGTCACAAGAAGTGCCTCGTTACCTCATAGGCAGGACATTGCCCATCCAACACAGCAATCCAGTTTCGAATCCCTCTCAGACATACAGTTTTAATCTGTCCAGAAGTTTCAAAGTAGCACACACATCGTTATAGAGTAAAGTGTGAACATAAGCGGAGGAACATAGTCCCCAAATACTGGTTCTACGTAACAATAAATAGGCGAAAAAAAGAAAAGACAAAATAATAAACTGTAGACCTATTAGTCCCCTCTCCATTACTGAGGTTTACTGTAACCCACTGTAGCAAACAGTAACACAGCTACGGTATTCACTGGCTATTAAATATTAACACAGTTTAAATCACCGAAACCAAGTATGTGGGACGTACTAACGTCAACGAGAAACTAAATGAATTCCATTCCTGGGCCAACTTCTTCATTTCAGTGTAGCACTTGTAACCAGCGTCTTCGGTTATTTGCTCGATATACAGAAAACTCTGTATTGCCTACAATTTTTACCCTCTACCAGATCATTTAGCACCAAGGAGATTATACTCTGCTACCTTAACACATGTCTTATCATCCTGTCCCTCCTTCTTGTCAATGTTTTCCATATGTTCCTTTCTTCGCTGAGTCTGGCTAGAACCTTCTTACTATTATCAGTCCATCAGATTTTCACCATCCTTCTACTCTACCGCATCTCAAATGTCTCGATTCTCTTTTTTACCGGTTTCTGCACCATGATTCATTACTGTATTACTATTCAACGCTCTGCTCCAAACGTACATTCTCAGAAATTTCATCCTCAAATTAAGGCCGATGCTTGATACTAGCAAACTTCTATTGGCCAAAAGAGCCCTCTTTACCAGTGCTAAACTGCTTTATATGTCCTCCTTTCTTCGTCCGTCATGTCTCCTTAACATCATTTATTTCGTGAACACCAGCTTTCATGTTCAGTTTACCGTAAATCTGCTTTCTGCCACTCCTCATTCCGTTTGTCTTTTTCCGATTTAATCCCAATTCATATTCTGTACTCGTTAGGCTGTTCATTCCATTCAAGTCCTGTAATTCCTCTTCACTGAGGGGGGGGGGGGGGGGGGAAGGGGGGGGTATTGCCATCAGCGAATCTTGTCATTGGTATCCGTTCACCCTGAATTTTAATTCCACTCTGGAACCATTATGCATGTATGACTGTAAATATAGAAATATAGAACAGAGATGATTCCAATCAGCATTTTCAAAAGCTTTCCCCAAATCTACAAATGCTACAAACTTAAGTTTTCGCTTCTTCGGACTATCTTCTAAGATAAGTCGTAGCCTTTGTATCTCTTCTTGTACATTTCTGCAGTCTTTTAATTCTTCATAATTTTTCAACAAATAATTGGAAATGGTGTTTTATAACCATGACATGTTTAAGTGCTTGGTTCTGTAATATTCACCACGCTTTTCGTTTAGTTGGAATTCCGATCATTACATTCTTCTTAAAGTCTGAAGGTATTTTGCATGTCTCATATATCTTGCATAACGAATGGAACAGTTTTCTCAAGGTTCATTCTCTCAAAATCTTAATAATTCTAAGGAAATGCCGTCTACTCCACATGACTTGTATCGACTTAAATATTTCTGTGCTCTGTCAAATTCTTGTTATAGACCCACACCTCACATCTCATTTTTATTTACTTAATCTTTCCTTCCCATAATATTGTCTTCAAGATTCCTCTTTTTATAAATTTCACGTATTCCTTCCAATATTCAGCTTTCCCTTTTGTGCTTAGTAATATGAGCTCTTGATATTCATTTTCCTACACTCTACATTTATCTTTTCTCACAGTTACGCATTTTCCCACACCTTCGTAGTTCTGCTCTTTTAGTACTTGCTTATTTCTTCCCTGTGTACCATCGCAGACAATTTTTATTAATACAGTTAAAATATCACAGAGCGAGCTGGGTCGGCGCGAGTGATCGAAGCTGATGATAGTGATACCAGAAAGTCCGCAAGTCCTCGCAAAACCGTTATCAGCATAGTAATAAATAAATGTGTATAACAATTTGTAGTCCAATCCAGTAGCAGGCAGCCGGTCTCCGCTAGCGTGTCGTGAGAACGATGTTTGTAGTCTTCACTCGGCGAACAATATGACTGTGGAGCTCCGAGTCACTGCGTACAAAGGCATTCTGGCCTCCAGCTGGTGAGACCATACTATTCACTG
Organism: Schistocerca americana; assembly: GCF_021461395.2. Classification (NCBI taxonomy): domain Eukaryota; kingdom Metazoa; phylum Arthropoda; class Insecta; order Orthoptera; family Acrididae; genus Schistocerca; species Schistocerca americana. Next base: position 206,685,513 of record NC_060122.1, on the reverse strand, counting down.
GGAGAGCCACCCACTCAGAGGCAACATCTTTGACTTTATAGCGTCGTTGTCCAGGCGAGACGTAACACCTCTGACCGTTTTTGCTTTGTCATTTATAATATTCTGTCGGTCTAATTTTTATGTTTTTGAAATCTTTTTGCCTCCCCAGTTGCTGAATTTGTGTATATTCTCTTATCCTTAAGTAAATTAAAAATTGTGTATATTAATCGATTTCTATCACGCCTTGCCTTTTGACCAACAAGTTTCTCTGCAGCATTTACAATTTCGTATCTCAAAGCTACGTGACGTACTATTTACTCAGTAGCATTGTTACTAACTGTATAAAAAATTATTAGATTTAAACCAGGTAAAGGAACAAGCCTGGTATAGAAGGGTTTATTAGCACAACAGGCCATTTGCATAGTATGAACGAAATTTTAATGCAGATTAATGATTCTGGGAGCCGGCCGCTGTGGCCGAGCAGTTGTAGGTGCTTCAGTCCGGAATCGCGCGACTGCTACGATCGCAGGTTCGAATCCTGCCTCGGGCATGGATGTGTGTGATGTCCTTAGGTTAGATAGGTTTGAGAAATATTTCGACTCAGTTTCAACTAAATCTATACTAAAAACCCTTGAAAAGAGATGATTTGATTCAATCGATGTTAGAATGGTGAAGATCATACGGATCAGTGCTGTAATTTCCTTTATACTTTGTCCGCATAATGAGAAATGAATGATTGAAATAGGAATGAGGCAAGTAAAATGGTTCAAATGGCTCTGAGCACTATGGGACTCAACTTCTGACGTCATCAGTCCCCTACAACTTAGAACTACTTAAAACTAACTAACCTAAGGACATCACACACATCCATGCCCAAGGTAGGATTCGAACCTGCGACCGTAGCGGTCGCGCGGTTCCAGACTGTAGCGTCTAGAACCGCTCGGCCACCTCGGTCGGCGAGGCAAGTAAATTGCATATTATCTAAACTAGTATCATCAGTACTAGACGAAGACTTCTGAGGAAAAGAAGCAGAAATGCATGTCAATGAAAGATTCGCATTTCTTTCGCTGATAACAGAGTACCATGTGCAACTAGTGCAGATAGACTACAGTAATGAAACAGCAGAACAAATTAGTGTGACTCAAATTATTATAATAAGAAAATTTGAGTGTAATCAATAGATAGGAAACAGATCATGTTAACAATGAAGCCATAGAATCATTTGACTATTTTTTGTATTAAGGACAGCTAAAGGCAATAATCGAACAGCAGAAAGGTAAAACATTGCTTTTGATCAACTAATAAGGTTAGATGGCAGTAATACGTGTACTCTGAATTCGAAAACCACTCAAACTGGGGTTTGCTCCGCGAGAAGTGAAGAGACCTATGTCGGTGATTACTGGGTGAGGCAAGAAAACAAGGAAATAGGTCAGGGAACAGGCCATAAAGAACGTTTACAGACGAATTACATAATGGATGGGGAAAGCTACAGGAAGCCTTTACTCAGCAGTAGACGCCGAATGGCTGATGATGGTTGTGATATTAATGGCAACATAGAATCTCCAATAGCCCGCGAATATTCCTTCAGATTGCATTAAACAACTGTGTCTCCCAGAGGACGTAATTATCCGTCTACATGAGCTATGACACATGTGTGGATCAGAAATTATTGAAATTAACATAAGAAGGAAGGAAACTGTTTTTATTAGCAACGTGCCGTCGGCTGAAACCGTAACAAACACAATCAGGAAAAAAATATTTTCTTTAGTCTGTAGTCGTAATTCTTTTTTCTCAAGATCTCCGGTTTAGACACCAGGTACTACCAAAATGCGATCAAAATATCACTGTGTATAGTTCAAAACTCCTTCAAGAAACACTTACAAAATATTTTTCTCTGCGATAGCTAACGTATGATACAAAGGGCAACTTAAAATGTAGGCAGACCCTTAGCCTTGATTTGTAGACGTCAAGTTCACTTACCCAAGTCGGTGTGTCATATACTAAAACTATAGTTCAATGCTATGCTTTAAGTAAATGCAAATCGCGGTCAGAACTGACAAGAGCGCCCCTGTATAGGTAGCTTGTTTTACGTCTTGAAAAACAGTCACAATAAAAAATATATCTAAAAATAAAAATTGAAAAAATATGGAATGAGAGAATATAAATAATAAAAGATAAGAAATGAAACGCTCTTCACCTTAATAAAACCTAAAAAACACGTCTAGGATACTGTGTGCCCACCCGCAGATTTTATGCGGTTTGGACCACCATAAAGCATCGATCTGCCCACGAATTTTCTTATCAAGTATGTGTTGTCCATATTAATAGTGTTATTTGTTGAAACCCAAAACCATTTGCATTGCAATGATATCCAGCATTCAGAAAGAATAGTAGCGCAGTGTGGCCACGTATTAGTTGCCAACTGTCAGCTGGGGACCTTGGGCTGCTTATCCCGGCGGTGTCCGTGTGTAGGCAGCTATCAGGCGGTGACAGCCGCACTTCTTCCGCCCCATGTCGCAGTTCTCAGACTCTCCACAGCAGTCATAGCCACTCATAGCGTGCAGCGTCAGTCGTGAGAGGCTGCGTCGATGGTCCTTAGTATTGGCAGAAAAACACAAAAGACCACAACAACAACCCATATTTAGGTCTACAACTTTGCTTCCGCAGTTTTTTCTCGAAGTGAGAGGCTTTATTGTGAGAAACTTATAAAAACATTACGATTCAAAGCTTTGACCATCGCTGGTCACAACTTTGCCCGACCTTTCTGACTGCAACTAAGCGTCTTGTCAGAAGATTCGTGAATCGATACAATTTTGCACTTGCTCATATGCTGGTCAGCCAGGCCACGTATCATTGATCGAAAACGGTGGTAGTCAGAGGGAGCAATGTTTCGATAATATGGTGAATGGGGGAGGGCTTCCCAATTCAACGTTTCCAGGTATATTTTGACGGGTTATGCGCCATGGGGTTGAGCACTGTCTTGCTGCAATATCACCTTTCCATGGCTATCGCCCTATTGCGGTCGTTTGTCTTTCCGTGCTCGTCTCAAATGCATCAATTGCTTTCGATAATGATCTCCTGTGATTGTATCTGTCGGTTTCAGTTACTTCGAAAACCTTCTTTCCTCTATCGCCATGCCTGTCTTCGACGTCGAATCACCGTTCTTGAGACGTTGAAATCATTCTCTGCACGTTCTTTCACTAATATGTCTCACACAGAATTTTACGAACCTCAGCCTCAGAGTTCTTCATGTTAAAACATATAATTAAAACTTTCCGTAAGTAACGAAAAATTTGCTCTTAAGTTGACATATTCAGTCGAGAACAACTTTACGATGCAATCACAAATCGATTAATATTTTAATGGCGTTATGTTTGTAAATGCCTAAGCTTATTGTATGGCACTTACGACCTAGCACCTGCAACACTACTTCCCGCTGCTGCCATCTATTACAAAACGCCAGAAGCAAAGTTGTAGACCTAATACATTTTGCAAATGTTTCCTAAAAATATTTTACCTATGTACATACTGTAACTTTTTGATCATAGGATCGTCTGATGATGGTACTCGGTACTGAAACGGGTAGCTATTACACAAAACAAAAGTGTGTCTGTATACTAAAGCGAATAATTTGTTAACGAAAGGCTCATAGCCAATTTTCAATTCGAAATTACAATACTGATGCAGAAGAAAGCTGTTTAAAAATTGTATGAAGTGGAATAGTTTTGATTTCGTTACTTTTTTTATTTTTTTCTAACTTCCATGATAATAAAACGTGGTGCCAATATCTTTCAGTCGTAGCTAAAACGATAATAAATTCAAAAATTCGGGAGAGCTGTATTAGTTGCCTCAGACTCTACTGTTGTGGTGCTGCGTTCTCAGGACTACCTCGGAACAGAAGCTGGCCGCGTGAGGCTGATTCTTGTTTAGCATACGGAGAATTTGAAAAGTGGTGTGCCTAACAACACTCGAAAGGCGCGGGCACAGTACACTGATTTTCCGGTCACTGATCTCGCCTTTTCAAAATGGATCAGCTATTCCTGCAACTAGAACTCCGTGACGTAAAAATGAAGCACTCGCGTCATTATTGTGCGGAAATGCGCCCTTGGCCACTGGCAATTGAATATAGATCCACTGTGTGACTTTCAGCGACGACGAAAATTCAAGCATGGAAGGTGAAAGAGTTTCGTATCTGAATAACTTTTCACGTAACAAAGTGAACTGTTTCATTCGGCTTAACAAGTCAGCAAAAAAATACCGCTTCATTATTACTATAATTTGTATGAAACAACAAAATATTTACTTTTTGAGTGTGAGTACCTTTTTTAAATACACGTGTGGTCTTCGATGCTCAGTAGTGGTAATAACCCAAAACATCACAAAAAGAATAAGAACTCTTCTATGATACGTTTTCGAAACTGTTAGTAACAGCATAAACATTTTCAAAACCACTCATTTTTACAATTAGACACACACTTGTGTTTGCTTATGGGAATTTGATGTATACGGGTCGTCTGGGTAGAACGGCTCGCACACGTCGTATTATGTTAAGCTGTTCCGAGGTGTACAGAGGAACTGTGACAATGCAAAAACGTTAGTGACGTATAATCATACACTTTATTGCGCAGCAATATTTAACTAAAGTTGTACAGCAGCTCGTTGGATGTGTTTGCGGACAGATACAACTAAGTAGTCGTCTTTCAAGCCATGCGTTACTGAATACGATGTCAACAACAGTATGTCCGTCCTGGGTGCCACACTGTCAATCACTGTAGTAAACACTTGTCCCTCTGGGAAGGCATTAGGCGACTCCACTTCTAAACTAAGTCTCGCAGCAATCGTGGAACTCCGTACTACACTCATGCTCATAAATTAAGGATAATGCTGATACATGGTAAACAACGCTCTGGTGGGCGGTTTGCGGGTTTAAATCACCTCGGCGTATGACCATGCTGTGCATTTGACCTGCGGTCGTCGCACGGCCGCGCTGGCCGCAGTCAAATGGTTCAAATGGCTCTGAGCACTATGGGACTTAACATCTGAGGTCATCAGTTCCCTAGAACTTAGAACTACTTAAACCTAACTAACCTAAGGACACCACATACATCCATGCCCGAGGCAGGATTCGAACCTGCGACACTCGCGGTTGCGCGGTTCCAGACTGAAGCGCCTAGAACCGCCCGGCCATAACAGCAAGCAGCAGCAGTTCAAATACGCAGAGGTGTGTTGGTGCATGTCAGAGTACGATGCAGCGAGTAAGTGTGCAACTGGTGACTGCGCGTTGAAAATGGCTCAAAGAACAGATATTGATGACGTTATGAGGGGTAGAATACTAGGGCGATTGGATGCTGATCAAACACAGCAGGTCGTAGTACGGACCCTCTCTGTGCCACAAAGTGTGATCTTAACATTATGGCAACGATTCCACAAGACAGGAAATGTGTCCAGGCACTACAGTACGGGACGTCCACAGTGTAAAACACCACAAGAAGACCGATATCTCACAATCAATGCCCGCAGACGGCCACCGAGTACTGCAGGTTCCCCTGCTCGGGACCTTACCTAAGCCACGGTGTTGTCTCCAGACACGCAGTTTACAGACGGCCGAAGAGACATGGTTTATTCGCCCGGAGACCTGCAAGGTGCATTCCACTGATCCCTGGTCACAAGAGAGCCTGTAAAGCCTGGTGTAAAGAACAAAGTACATGGTCATTGGAACAGTGGTCCCAGGTTATGTTCACGGACGAGTCCAGGAATAGTCTGAACAGTGATTATCGCCGGGGTTTCATCTGGCGTGAACCAGGAACCAGATACCAACCCCTTAATGTCCTTGAAAGGGACCTGTATGAAGATCGTGGTTTGATGGTGTGGGGTGGGATTATGATTGGTGCACGTACACCCCTGCATGTCTTTGATGAAGGAACTGTAACAGGTCAGGTGTATCGGGATGTCATTTTGCACCAGTATGTCCACCATTTTAGAGGTGAAGTGGGTCCCATCTTCCTCCTGATGGATGATAACGCACAGCCCCGCCGAGCTGCCATCGTGGAGGAGTACCTTGAAACAGCAGATATCAGGCGAATGGAGTGTCCTGCCTGTTCTCCAGACCTAAACCCAATCGAGCACGTCTGGGATGCTCTCGGTCGACGTATCGCCGCACGTCTTCAAACTCCTAGGACACTTCAGGAGCTCTGACAGGCACTGGTGCAAGAATGGGAGGCTATACCCCAGCAGCTGCTCTACCACCTGATCCAGGGTATGCCAACCCGTTGTGCGGCTTGTGTACATGTGCATGGTGATCATATGCCATATTGATGTCGGGATGCATGTGCAAGAAATAGTGGCGTTTTGTAGCAAATGTGTTTTGGGACGGTTTTCTCAACTTATCACCAATACCGTGGACTTACAGATCTGTGTCGTGTGTGTTCCCTATGTGCCTGTGCTATTAGCGTCAGTTTTGTGTAGTGCCACGTTGTGTGGCATCACATTCTGTGACTATACTTAATTTATGAGCAAGAGTGTAGAACTGTCGATTACCAATGCCCAACTTCGTTGCTGCCTGTTTATCACAGCGCGGACGTCCATCCCATTGATGGCGACGTGGAAGTTGCTGACTGGCTCGAGCTTGTGGTCGGCTTCAGACTTCAATGCGCCCGTGGCGCCAGTCGCATTGCGTCCATTGGCGAGGACATAACATAATTGTTACGGAAGTACTGTAACACATATCAATTTAAAAAATACTGAATTTGTTGTGGAACATCGTGAAATATTGCACTTCAGCCCCTTATTTTCTTGACGTTCTGATAGGTGACGACACAATACGTAGCATTCAAACCGGCGTCCGTAACAGAAGTAAGTTCCATGCAGAGAGCTGTCATCGAGTTTCTTTTGACGAAAAGCCAGACCATCGCAGATATTGGTAGGCGCTTGCAGAATGTCAACGAACATCTGTCAGAGAACAAAAGCAGGGTTGGGTGAGGCGTCTAACATCATCGCACCAAGGTCACTCAAACCTGTTCGATCTCCAGCGTGCTGGTCGACGCACATAGTTGTGAGTCCCGCAATGTTGGAACGTGCGGACACTCTCATTTATGGTGATCAACACATACAATCAGGCTCCTCGCTGCTCAACTGAACGTCTCTGTTGGTATTGCTGAAACACTCGTCCATCAGTTCAGGTATTCAAAGGCGTGTGGCCCCTGTGTTCCATCCGTTTGGTCCAATGGTCTGCGGGAAGCAGTGAGAGAGTGATTGGGAGGTCATTGATGGAACAGGACGTTGGGTTTGACGTCGACCAGTAAGTAGTACCATGTGGACATACAGGCCCTCACAGTAAAGTGACATAAGATCATTGCACTGAACGGAGATTATGTTCAAAAGTACGATTTTGTTGGGAATAAGATGGAGTATTGGAATCATGAAGAAAATCAACCTGCTTTCAGAAAAAAATGTGTTGCACTACTTACAGACCGCCCCTCGTACATATGAATACAAAGCATTTCTAAAACAACGAAGGAAGATTAGGGTTTAACCTCCTGTTAACTCTGAGGTCATTATAGACGGAGCACATACTCGGAATGCTTCATGAATGATTAAGAAAATCGACTGCGTCCTTTCAAAGGTACCATCACGGCGTTTGTCTGAAGACATTTTGCGAAATGAAGGAAAACCTTAATCTGGATGGTCGGACGGGGATTTGAACTGTCGTCCTCCCAAATGCGGGTCCGCTGTGCTAATCACTGCGCCACCTTACTTGGTAAAAACACTTTGTAAGGTTGTGAGATGATCAATAGGCGTTTCGGTACAAAATGAGTATTAATTAACTGAAATAAAAAACGTGTGCCTCGCCATAGCTACATGATACCTACATGATTGCTACAAATACTATTATTTGTAGCGATAAGTTCTGTCCGTGAACAGTAATTTCTACATTGCCATACAAAAACGTCGTGGTAGATGTGTTGGAATCATTTAAGATGTCCTTTTTTTTAATTTTAAGAAATCTATATCTAATCATTTTCTCCTTTTCTTACAATGTCAAATAAAACCATTTTCGCTGTATTTTTGTGACCCGTCTGCGAGGCAAGATAAATTACTAAGTAGATTCCGCATTTACTTAGGCGCAATCAGCGCATTGTTGAAGGAGTATCCAGTTGCGCAGTTCACGGTAATTAACACGGTGGAAAAGACGCTTGTTTCCCTTTTAAAAGAACCTTCTGTGCGACTCACATCTCAGAGTGAAATCCGCAATCCCCGCCAATGTTTCCACGAGAAGCGATCCCTCCGGAGGGACGCGCTTTCCGCGCTGTCCCCTCAGACGCAGTTCATTCGCTGCGGCCGACGTGAATTATGATTGGCACGGCCATAAGGTGAACCCGGCTCTCCTTCTCCCGAGCGTCCTTGAGCCAAGACTATTTTTCACCGGGAATGCGCTATAAAATCCGCCACAGGCTTGTGCAGAATCGATGAAGCGATCGTATAACTTTAGTGTCACGTGGAATTACCATATTCGAGGCACAAATCTGCTCACTCTATGAAGACGTGGTAACTTGGGACCTATTTTCATCGAAAGTTTGCCGAAACGAGTTCTTCGAGCAGTTTACGAGATTTAAAAAACATGAAGAAATATTTGCAAGAGCGGTTGGATTCCAGCGGTGGCAAGGCTTCCCAGTTATTTGCTCAGTCTTTGCGAATGCACGAACCAAAGGCCAGCCGCATCCTTTCCTCCTTGAGGTTCTTCACGACTCAGGGCCGCTTCCGTAATGCGTTCCGCAACTATCAGTTATTGTTAGTCGTCTGGTGTTTCTCCAGTAAGTATTTACTGGGCACATCTTTTCCCGAGTTTATCACAATGATTTTTCTCTAAAGAAGAGGAAGATAATCTTTAGGTAGAACGTAGCACCATATTCCCAAATTAGACATCATTTAACTAAATGGCACTGAGTACTATGGGACTTAACTTCTGAGGTCATCAGTCCCCTGGAACTTAGAACTACTTAAATCTAACTAACCTAAGGACATCACACACATCCATGTCCGAGGCAGAACTCGAACCTGCGACCGTAGCGGTAACGCGGTTCCAGACTGTAGCGCCTAGAACCGCACGGCCACCCCGGCCGGCCATCATTTAACTCAGTGCACTAATATTTTTAATAGTATCAAAGCAGTGTACAATACGTCTTAAGAATACTCGAGCACTGAAAAGATGTAGTAATGCTGTTAATGGGTGAAATAATGTTTTTGACGCTACTGATGCCCTAACCAGGAAAGTATTCTATGATCACAGTTCTTGCTCTCATTTTGAGTACTTTTTTATTTGACAATTGAACGTACATACGTAAAGTTCTGTATCACTTTAAAATTACTCCCAGTGTGAAGCCTTGTCGACTGCATTGCCATTAGAGATGAATTTAATGAATTCAAAGTCAACATTTACGAGCCTATTCATGTGAATAAAGTACTTTATGCATGTTATTATTGACATGATTAACAATTTCTTTTAATGAGTCACGACTTTATTTCCAAATAATTAAATTTCGCTTAAAATTTCATGAAGTGTTAAAGTGTGTGATTTACGAATGAAAAAAAAAGTTATACACAAGTAGAAAATTTAGTATGAATGCTGCAGCCTATTATTATAAGATAGGCTGCAATAATAAAAACTGTTATTTAGACTAACGTGAGTACTTCTGATCGTCCAAAAGCAACAGAAGAATTAGACATAAACAGCAGTAACCTTAGCTCGCTGCTGTTCAGAGAAAAATGCAGTTTTCAGTAACTAAATTATTTACACCGAAAAACAAAGGCGGCGTGGTAGGACACTGGACTCGTATTCGGGAGGACAACGGTTCATACTCCCCTCCAGTCACATAAATTTAGCTTCTCCGTGGTTTCTGTAAACTGCTTAATACAATTTTTGGGGTGATTCCTTTGAAAAGAACGTGGCCGATTTTCTTTCACGTCCTTTCCCCATCGCAGTTTGTGCTCCATCAGTAATTAATTCGCCATTGACGGTACGTTAAACGTCTAATATTTTTCATCCGTTCCTTAAATAATTTATTGCGCAAGTAGTTACGTTTTTGACTGGCAGATAAACTAAGTGTGGCCGGCCGGAGTGGCCGTGCGGTTCTAGGCGTTACAGTCTGGAACTGCGAGGCCGCTACGGTCGCAGGTTCGAATCCTACCTCGGGCATGGATGTGTGTGATGTCCTTAGGTTAGTTAGGTTTAACTTGTTCTACGTTCTAGGGGACTGATGACCACAGAAGTTGAGTCCCATAGTGCTCAGAGCCATTTGAACCATTTTTTAAACTAACTGTTACATAGATGGAGGTTTTACAGTACACAACGACTATAACTGCTCGATGTTACAGAGACCGTTACTGGCAAATGACGATAGCAACAACTGCTGAAAAGGAAGTGCGATTTTCAAAGCCGCTCCACCTAGTATGCATTTTACCCTTGGTAACACTTGTGTCTCTTTCAGAAAGGAAATTATACCGCATAGCGCCCTGCTGTGACAGAAACGGTTTCGAATCTACACCCGTCGACTCCATCAAAGAAAATGCATCAAAGAAAATGCAGTTGCTTGTATCAAGTATCACAACTGACACTTGTAAAACGCGTACATACTTGCACTCTCATTACGTGACAAAGTCCACCCCTCTGTCTAGAAAACGCTTAATAACAAAACCGAGTCAGTCCTCACTTAGTCAAATACGTTAATTGCAGATTCCTGAGCCCTCGTGAAATTTATTGGTTATCACGATGTAAGTGTTGCGTTTTAAAGTGTTTTAGAGTCGCCAGTGGCTGCCACTTAATCTAGTAAGAAATTCCATGTGCTCTGGAAGTTTCTTGTGGACTGGTTTGCTTTTCGTCGTGTTCACATGTATCCGCTTATGACTTGGCATCAAGTTTTATTTCCGGCATAGCTTCAGAAATGTTGTGAGACTCCTGATTCTTGTACACGCTACAGACTTTTGATACGTCAAACGTTTTCATCAAACTTTTAGTGCCGCGCTGGATTAGCCGCGCGGTCTGGGGCGCTGCAGTCATGGACTGTGCGGCTGGTCCTGGCGGAGGTTCGAGTCCTCCCTCGGGCATGGGTGTGTGTGTGTGTGTTTGTCCTTAGGATAGTTTAGATTAAGTAATGTGTAAGCTTAGGGACTGATGACCTTGGCAGATAAGTCCCATAAGATTTCACACACAAAAAATAATCTTTTAGTGAGTCGCAACAAACAAACCTCAATAAAAATTAAGTTATCCGCCTTAACCAATAGGAGCTCAAAGAATTCAGAGTTTTTTTCGGTAGTACAGTTTTGTTAGAAGCCAATGTGCATCATATTCAAAGAATGCTTCAGTTTATTTGAAAAACATGTAACTGTGTAAGTACGGTATTGATTATAACACCAATTTTCGCTACTCTCAGCCTGCTCTCCCGTTCGAGAAAATTGTAGTCATCCTGACAAATTGTTTTAAAAGTAGGTTAAGCTAATCTCGTGTCTTTCTGTGCATTTTTGTAAAACCGTAACAAATTTAGAAGGATTTATTTTCGATTCAGTCAGCATAACGTCTCACACCAAGGTAGGCTATGCAAATCAAAAACTTTGTGGTACGATAATTATGTTACAGATCCTCGGTTATTTCTGCTACATCGAATATCTTATGGTTTTTAAAACGTGTAAAATCGATGGGGAACTACGTACAAAATATGAATTAATTTCAGTGAAACTTAATTGATGGAATCATTGGGTGGGGAAGTGACATGAATTACAGAAAAAAACGTGAAATGATGTCTGTAAATTCCGTTAAAATAACGCATAACTTGAGATGTGACTTGTATGTCGAAACATGTGAAAATTTATGACAAACGCATTCGGACATGGCTCTGTAATATGATGCAGTGTATAATCTTCGTTAAATGAGAATCTCATACGTTGTATGTATGGCCTCTCGTAAGTGTTGACACAAACATTATGGCTGCTAACTGACGCAAGGGCACGTGATCAATCTTTTAATGAACACCTTACGAATTTTCGGTATTGTATACTTTTTATTTTTTAAAATAAATAATCTATCGATTATTAAATATTTAAAAAGTATTGTTTTATCAATTATGCAAAACAAACATCTATTTCGGTAAAGAAAATGCAACGTCATCTGCGAAGAAAAAGAACTTAATATCTTGAAAAAAGTCATTTCCTTGTATCAGGTGTTGTTTTTTTATGGATAATGAACCGTTGTAAGTATTTAACATGTGATGTCGTTTCACAATGCTCACGGAAGCGAAAATAGTTGATGGCGAATGAAAAAAAAGTGTTTATTTCAAACAAAAAACAAGCAATAACATTGCTTTTACAAGAAATATAATGCACCTTTGGATCCAGACACTCGAAATGCTGTAGAAGTTGATTGTTAATTCAATAAGAAAGTTAAGCAGGGTGTGTACGGAGTAAAGACGTAGATATAACTATGAATGCCACGAAGAAACAGCGTATCGGGAAAGTAAAGCTATTGAAAATGCGAACTCCCTTCGAAACATTGTTAATTCAATAAGAAAGTTAAGCAGGGTGTGTACGGAGTAAAGACGTAGATATAACTATGAATGCCACGAAGAAACAGCGTATCGGCAAAGTAAAGCTATTGAAAATGCGAACTCCCTGCGAAACATTCAAAAAGAACCGAAACCGCCTGCACGAAAATCAGTAACATGACATGGTTAGACACGTAGGTTTGCGTCGTCTGAACAGTGGCTTCAGAGTGAGAACGCTGAAACCTGCCGCCACTATTAAGGATTCACTGGATCACTCACAGTGTCTCTACATCACTCCACAACGACTCATCACGAGTCTTTGTGTAACGGAATTACCCTATATCAGACCAAATTCTGAGCTCCTCCATTTCAGTAAGAGCTAAGACATATAATATATACTCCCCCTACAAAAAAGCTAGTTGTTGGGAGAAAGGGGTTCCTTACACCCGTCAGTCTATTCAAAAAATTCCTCGTTTACGTGGAATAGGTTAAGGAAAGGAAAGCATGAATAAGAGTACTTAACAAACCATACATATTAGCAAAACAAAGGCTACGAAGTAACAAAACTGTTGTATCGCCTTTGCCAGTCTTATGCATCACTACGCCTGGATATTCTCCGATTTCGTAATACTTCCCTTTCAACGGAGGTTATGTTGCCTCATAATGGAGGAGCTTTCATAGTTGCACGACAAGTCTCCTGTCTGACTCTTCTGTTTCCATTTCCTGGTAATGTCTTTGGTAATCCAAAGATGGTGCAGCTCACACAGGGGTGCAGCTTTGTAACGATCTTTGCCATTTTTTACGAATATTAACATCATTTGAATTATGGACATGATGAATGCAGTTCACAAGAAAAAATTGTCTGCCAATCAGTTTACTAATGCTCATTCACTGTGCGAAATGTTAGGTTTATTATGCAGCTTCGATCTGCGCTGATGTCCTGTGAAATGCCAACTCATTTATAACACCAGATATATGAGATATGCGTAATTTGGATGATGACATGTCATTTAGCCACGTTGGATTTTTGTGACGTGTAAGCTATGTTCTCAAATTACGTAATAACATCTTGTTTTTCATATGAAGAGCTCCCTCAATGAAGGTTGTCTATCACAGTTTCATAACGTTTCAGGAAGTAAAAATAATTGTTGTTTTCCTTTGTTACTATTTATTTATACTTTTTATTACGTAGGATCAAGTGATACAGTTTTGTTTTCCTTTCGTATTGTTTCTCTACCTTCTGCATTACATATGATCAAGCGATACATAAAAAGGTAAAAAAGCAACAAGTATTTAGCATATTTAACAAGATTCACGAAGTTGTCTTAATTTTTGCGTAGTATTCCATGTAACAAGATTGCATATCATGTAAAAGTGCGAGTACATTATAAAATGTCGTTGTATATCAAAAAATATTAATTTGCTGATACAGTGTCGAAAATAATGGAAAGTATAAACAGAATATACTATCTGCCCAACTGAAATAATACAACGCATTTATTTAACTAACATCCAAACTCAAAAAAACTACTTCTATATAGGACAAGAAACAATAAAAAAGGAAAAATTTAACAGGAGAAAAATAAATTGAGTTGTTCAGTCAGAAGGTAAGTTTACATAAAATTCTCTGCATTGTAAATCAAGGTATTTACACCTTCCTGACAAGACTCTCATTGTCCCACCCTATAGATAAAGACGATCTTTATGCAACAAATGATGCATCTACCACACGAGTACTAACAATTTTCCCACGACCGAATTCGCTTAGCTCCGACATAATTTACTCACAGCCACACATAAAACTGTTCTGATCACGACTAATACCTGCAACGCGTTGAGGAAACTGCACGGGCATTGCACAGATATATAAACGTTAACTTGAGGTTTATTTTCTGTTTTGTTTTCAGAGAGATTTATATACCCAAGGTTGAATGACATTTTTACTAAGACGCAGATACACTGCATTTATTCCTGGTTATAGCAACTGCATTTGTAGGATAAGTTTTACCTTGAGGTCAAATATCATCTGAGGTGCAACAGCAACTACTAATCTATTATCAGCAATTCCATATTTAGGAACAGATTTAGTTCGATCATCTGCATTGATACTGAACTAGTAATTTCCAAGTTTGAGACACAATTCATAATTACTTCAAGAACAGTGAGAGCAACAAAATCATTCTGGCTCATTTCCTTTGTAATGAAAGGGGTGTACTTAAGCTTCAGATATTACATATTTCCATTCATAGGTAATTATTACATTATTACTCTTCATTTTTTTTCGTTTAATGGAAAAGTACAGTGTCCTAAGGCAGAAGGCTATGCACCAACATAATAAACTTAAGCTCTACTGTTCTAAAAGTTTCTGTCAAAACAATGCAGTTGTTCAAAAGTATCATTGTTCAGTTGTTTCTTTGCCCAAATCAACGGCGAGACCAAATAAATTATTCTAGTGCACAATTCTTACATTATAATATTACACAACGTTCTTATACGTACCACTTTTGATGCATTTTTTCAGGCACGTCTTACCAGCCATAGAAACATTAGATTTTTCACTGTTGCTCCTACCTTTGTTGACACTTCGCTTCCAATCTAATGGATCTATTTTTGTTTCTACGCTTTCTCGTAACAATACGATACCCTTCGGAGTGAAACATCAGCCACGGCCTCCCAGGACGGTCAACTATAAATAGCTCAACTTGTAAACAGAAAAAATATATCTATTACTAGGGTAGCATGCCTCATGTGATGTGTCGCTTTATTCCAGTGAAAACTCAACTTTGCCAGATCTGGGATATGTAACGATTACACTATGCTCTATACTGTATAATCTTTATGTTTTGTTAATTTTCAGTTGAACTTGTACTAGAGAATGGCTAATCATGATTGTGTGCAACAAATGAATAGCAGTTTACAGTCAAACAGCGAAAGTTTCTTTCAAGACGAAAATTCGTTCTTCATGTGTTATCAGATGTATTCGTGCGTTGTCTCGTCCTCGTCTGTTTAAATCTAAACCAATAACGAATCTGTATAACCGTCGTACCTGTCTGTTTCTCTGAACTCGCTAATCTCCAAAACTACTACACTAATTTTGCATGAGGTTTTCACATGGGGATAACATGAGTATAGCTTGAGGACTATATAGGCTAATGGGAAATAAGATATTGGTACTGAAAGTTTTATCCATACTAATATTATAAGTGCGAAAGTATTCTGTCTGTTACATTTTAACGACTAAACCACTGAACCGCTTTCGATGAAATTTGGTGTGCAGATAGCCTGAATACTGGGGAAGAACATGGACCACTTTAGGATATATGTATTAAAAGATAATTATTGATTTGAAGAATATGACGTGAATTGGGAAAAATATTTACGAGTTGTAAAAGCTGTTTACTCTTTGAGTTTTGGTCTTTATCATAGTTGTGAAAATGCTGTTATTGATTGGTACGTGCCAGGTGATACGATTCCGAGTAATGGATAGAATGCTTATACAATCTTCAGTGTGTTTGAACCACACTACCGCATTGTTTGTTGCATAATGTACACAACGAACTATGCTTACCCGAGGAGGCAGACACGTGAGGGCAGCTGATTTTAGCACACGTACAAAACCTTATTTACTCGCCGTCACTCATAATAGCAAAACTACTGATATGCAAGCGTAGCTGTGGATAACAGCTGTTTCTAGTAGTTTGTAGGCAGTCTCCCACATACGTTAAGTTCCTTATCACTCACGAATTTTTGCCATTCTCTACTTGCTCTTCTTAGAGATTTGCAATATTAATAATGGCTACATAATGTTTTAGCTGTAGGTGCTTTTCATACGCTATTTGTTTATCCCTGAGAGCCATTTCTTTTTCATCGTTACAGATTCTAAAACCCTTCTTTCGTTTCCAGTTGGTTTGTTTGCTCAATGCTTCATCCACAGCTCTTTTTACCCTGCAATTCTTCATTAATATCCTTCATTGTTTCTCTTCCTACGAAATGTCTATTTAACCTTCGCTGATACGTATCTGCTATTAATTATTCGTTCAACAGCGTAAAAATTCTATAATTACCTTTATTTTACTTTATAGTACTGATTTGTTTCTCAGAAGTATTCTATCAGCAGATAATGGTCGCAGCGTGTATCATTTCCTCTGTACATCGTTACATCAGTCACTTGAGATTCCGATTTTCTGTTATCTCTTCTCACTACTACAGCAAGAACTATTTCTGTTAAACTACGAGAATGCTAATCAATAAAACTACTTCATAGTATTAGGTTTATAAATGGAAAGAGAGAAACCTTCAGGTACGAAGAACAACCCTGTCATGTCTGTACAGACTGACCGACTGATGGTAGCCCATGGAATTACTATCAGTAAACGCCAGATTCCAGCTTTCACACGGGACAGAACCAACCAACACAAAATCCGTCCCCGACTTCATCTTTTTCAGGGCTTAGCCGCTCAGTGGGTAACTGGAAACCGAATCAGCCACGCTAACAACTTCATGCGTCAAGTGTTGAGCTATCTTTTCATTTACAGATAATGTTTTTGTGCCTTATCAGGTATTACATCAGCGAGTTTACACATTTTTAGAAATGGATCAGAATTATCAAGATATTGTGCTACATTGTATATCGGTAACTGTCTTCTATAGGCTTTCACTATGTCATAAAGAGCAGGCCATGCAAATACTATGTGCTCAAGAGTCGCCAGCCAGGCACCACAGTCCCACCCTTCAGAGGCTCGTTGGCTTACCCTGTGTAAATACACAGCTCAGAAAGTGCACTAAATCATTAACTGGATTAAAATGTTTAATTTTCAAGTTTTCCGTTATATCTGAGAAAAATAATAATGGAAAACTTGTCTAATTTCCCTATTACTTTCAAACTGCTTATCCATAATATTTCATAGCTTCTCAAAATTCTTTCCCCGTACCAAGACAGAGCACTCTCAGTGACACAACCAATAAATCTCCAAAACACGACAGTGTCCACAGTATGCTACACAAAAACCCTACTGCACAGTAGATGGAGGATGAAGAGGGGAAGGATAAATGGGGTTGGTAGTAGGGGGTAAAGTGGTGGCAGGGTGGGTGGTTGTAGGGGAGAAAGGGGAGTGTGTGCCATGGGAGGGAAGCTTTGTATGGGAAAAAGGGGGAATAGACAAAAGGCAATAGAACAGTAGGTATGGGATTTGTGGGAGATGGGCAGCAGGTGAGAAATGGAGGGGAGAAAGGGGAACAGACAAAAGACAGTACAATGGTAGCTATGGGAGTTGGGGGCAGTGGAGGTGGAGGGTGATGTAGGGACAAATGGGGTTGAGGGGGGTTCTGGGAAGGTGGAGTGGGAGCATATGGTGTTGGAGGGAGGAGGAATAGACAAAAGATAGCATATCACGTGCTATATTATGTACCTCAGTATTACATGAATATCCATTAATTTTGTATTTATTTAGTCTTACTAACTACAGCATGTGAAGATCTGAAGCATTAGTGATAGGTTTTTTTTAAGCGACATACCAATAATTTATTTTAAAAATAATGAAACAAAAAAATCCATAAAAATTGCTAGAAGCTATTAAATATTAAAAATTGTTATATAGTGTTGAAAAGTCATATAAGAGATATGCTGCATTATAGAGGAAGTGCATTGAGACTAACATAGCCTTTGTGGCTCCGCTGAAACCAAATATACTGTCACCGGTTCTGTATAGTCATAAGTCAGACAATATGAACCTAGGATTACAACTAAGCAATTTTTACGGCCCAGTAATTTAATAAAACAACAATTTTTGGAGGGGCGTGCAATGTGGGTCCAGTTTAGGTGGAGGAAGAAGGAGCAGTGACGAGAAGAATGGACGAAAGATGATAAATTGGTATACTCTTCTAATATGCATATGATCATATACTGGAGCATGAAATAAATATCTATTCAATTTCATACTAAAATGGTCTGAATAATTACATCGTAAGGAGATACGAAACATACATAATTTGTTGCGTATACATTGCTAAAATTTTTAAAATGATGTACAAATACATCGATTTTGCAAATGGTTAAATGTGGAATCTATTAAAATCATTAGAAAATTACTAAAAAGATAAAAATGAATACAGGTATTGAAAGGCTCTAGATGACCTATGTTTTCATTATGAGGATAGTAGCTAAGTAAATAAGTTAACCTTTATGGCGCTGCTAGATTCCAGCATAGAGTCACAGGTTCAGTTGTTTCATTACAGTAAGAACCTTATATGACAAGATACCAAAAAAAGCGAATAATGGATCAACAACATCAAAGCCTGAGACAGAGATTTATAGTAATCCTGAAGAGGGGACCAGAGAATTATTAAAAATATTTACGTAAGGGGAGTTCAGAGCAGTAACAAGAATATAAAAGAATGAAGAAAAACCAGGACCCAGGGCATAACAGGGGAAAAAAATAAACTCACAAACTACAAAGCATAAATGTATTTAGTACGCTGGCACATTAAATAACGGAATAAAGCCAATAACAGAGTCACTCTTACAAGAATAACAGACAGGATTTCGAAAAGGAAGATGTTATACTGAGAAAGTATTCACTATAAAATAATTACGGAGAAGAGAAGGGAATACAATTTGCCCGCCTAAATAGTGTTTGTAGATCTAGAGAAGGCCTTCAGTGAGGTAGAAAGGAAAGAATTTTGGACACCGCAGCTAAACGGGGCTACCCCAATGAGCAGTCATGTGTATAAAAAGACTCCTCTTATTACAGTGTGGGAAATGAAGTTATTAACATGGAGTAAGGCAAGGATGTTTACTATCAGCCACGCTTTTTAATATTCATATGGGCGATATTGTACGCAGGTGGAAGCAACGGGCACCACTGAGGATTAAGTTAGGAAGGGCCGCTTTAAATGTTCTGTCATATGTAAAGGACACTGAAGACAATCTTCAAGGTGCTTTTTATTTACTACTAGATATTTGTAAAATACCTCACCATTACTGACCATGTCATTCCAGGTCAGACGCCCAATGGGGTAAAGGTTCTTTTGGAGGACATAATTTTTCGACTTTTTAATTATTTACTCAGTGATATCTCATATAATTATGATACAGATAGAAATAGTAAATTAGGAAAATGTGAAGCAATGTGTGCAGTTATTCAAAGAACACTGAAAACAGAGTGAACGGAACACAGCTGAAGCTTTACAAAATGATGGCAGTGCCAGTTATTCTCCATCCCAATGAAACGTGGACGTTAAGATACGACCGAAACCATATTCAGGCCACGGAAATTAAATTCTTTATGACACTACTGTGACATTTTTCGTTTCTTTCCTTTTTTTTCGAATCATCACTCTTCTGATTGATTTGATGAGACCTGTCACGAAATCCTCTCCTATGCCAATCTCTGCACCTCAAAGTATCACATGCAACCTACGTCCTCAATTATTTGCTGGATGCATTCCAATCTCTGTCTACCTCTACAGTTTTTACCCTCTACATCTCCCTCTAGTACTATGGTAGTTATTTCCTAATGTCGTAACAGTTGTCCCATCATCCAGTCCCTTCTTCTTGTCAGTGTTTACTACTTATTCCTTTCCTCACCGACTTTTTTGAAAAATTCCTCATTCCTCACCTTATCAGTCATCTAATTTTCAACATTCTCGTGTAGCACCACATCGCCAATGCTACGATTCCCTTCTTTTCCAGTTTTATTATAGTATATGCTTTGTACATTCTCAGGAATTTCTTCCCAAATTAAGGGCTACGTTTGACACTAGTAGACTTCTCTTGGCCAGGAATGCCCTCTTTGCCAGTACTAGTCTGCTTCTCGTGTCCTCCTTGCTCCGTCCATCATGGGTTAAATTGCTGCCTAGGTAGCAGAATTCCTTGACTCCATCTGTTAATCAAGAGCGGACGATTTAGTCTCACCTGAGTGCTTTGGTATTTCGGTTTTTGAATCTCTGCATATTAATCTAATTTATTGGGCATAGTTCTAGCATTTTCCTCCGTATCTACAGTGGAGTTCCACAGCGCGTTTTGATAGCCGTTTGTTCGTCCATGTAGTGTAGTTTTCCACGGACTTTAATATGGACAGAGACTGTGACTGCTGCGTACAGATGTGGACCAAGTTAGTGACACCTCACTCCAAGCCCCATGGGGTTAAATCTTTAGTTACACAGATAGAAGCTGCTGTGGATGGGCATCACTGTTGTGGGTCGGCCATGGGGATCCCATGGACATCCAGCACGGTTGAGTCTGCCGATCGGTCCGCACCTGTGACCAGTCCAGTTACCGCTCGCACTGAGGTTGACCCTCATCTGTGGTCGAATGGGAGGTCGCCTCGGGGCATGACAGGCGGAGAAAGACTACCCAGGGGGTCGATCATAACGCCTCCCACTTAGTCTGACAAACAGATTCCAGGTGCTGTCCGTGGCTGACACTATCCCTCAGACAGATGCAGTCTGCTTGTCCTGTTTCAGAGGAAACCTCTCAGCCTGCAAAATCCTGGCAATCACAGAGTATGCGATTATTGGTAGTTGGGAGCTCCAATGTTAGGTGCATTATGGAGCTCCTTAGCGACGTGGCTGCCAAAGAAGGGAAGAAAACCAATGTGCCCTCCGTGTGCATAGCGGGTGGAGTCATTCCAGATGTGGAATGGGTCTTTCCAGATGCCATGAAGAACACAAGTTGCAGCCAACTACAAGTCCCTGTATTTCTATATCCTGAATCCCCCTGAAATTTTGGTACTTTCTTCTTTCGTCGATAAACTAACATATTTCTACCGTTACGCATAGTTTCTACACAGTTACCTTCCTTGTACCTATGTCGTTGTTTCCAACTTCTTTGGTTGCCGTATATGGAGATGTCCTCTCCTCTTCATCTGAACTGCCTACAGAACTACACTCCTGGAAATGGAAAAAAGAACACATTGACACCGGTGTGTCAGACCCACCATACTTGCTCCGGACACTGCGAGAGGGCTGTACAAGCAATGATCACACGCACGGCACAGCGGACACACCAGGAACCGCGGTGTTGGCCGTCGAATGGCGGTAGCTGCGCAGCATTTGTGCACCGCCGCCGTCAGTGTCAGCCAGTTTGCCGTGGCATACGGAGCTCCATCGCAGTCTTTAACACTGGTAGCATGCCGCGACAGCGTGGACGTGAACCGTATGTGCAGTTGACGGACTTTGAGCGAGGGCGTATAGTGGGCATGCGGGAGGCCGGGTGGACGTACCGCCGAATTGCTCAACACGTGGGGCGTGAGGTCTCCACAGTACATCGATGTTGTCGCCAGTGGTCGGCGGAAGGTGCACGTGCCCGTCGACCTGGGACCGGACCGCAGCGACGCACGGATGCACGCCAAGACCGTAGGATCCTACGCAGTGCCGTAGGGGACCGCACCGCCACTTCCCAGCAAATTAGGGACACTGTTGCTCCTGGGGTATCGGCGAGGACCATTCGCAACCGTCTCCATGAAGCTGGGCTACGGTCCCACACATCGTTAGGCCGTCTTCCGCTCACGCCCCAACATCGTGCAGCCCGCGTCCAGTGGTGTCGCGACAGGCGTGAATGGAGGGACGAATGGAGACGTGTCGTCTTCAGCGATGAGAGTCGCTTCTGCCTTGGTGCCAATGATGGTCGTATGCGTGTTTGGCGCCGTGCAGGTGAGCGCCACAATCAGGACTGCATACGACCGAGGCACACAGGGCCAACACCCGGCATCATGGTGTGGGGAGCGATCTCCTACACTGGCCGTACACCACTGGTGATCGTCGAGGGGACACTGAATAGTGCACGGTACATCCAAACCGTCATCGAACCCATCGTTCTACCATTCCTAGGCCGGCAAGGGAACTTGCTGTTCCAACAGGACAATGCACGTCCGCATGTATCCCGTGCCACCCAACGTGCTCTAGAAGGTGTAAGTCAACTACCCTGGCCAGCAAGATCTCCGCATCTGTCCCCCATTGAGCATGTTTGGGACTGGATGAAGCGTCGTCTCACGTGGTCTGCACGTCCAGCACGAACGCTGGTCCAAATGAGGTGCCAGGTGGAAATGGCATGGCAAGCCGTTCCACAGGACTACATCCAGCATCTCTACGATCGTCTCCATGGGAGAATAGCAGCCTGCATTGCTGCGAAAGGTGGATATACACTGTACTAGTGCCGACATTGTGCATGCTCTGTTGCCTGTGTCTATGTGCCTGTGGTTCTGTCAGTGTGATCATGTGATGTATCTGACCCCAGGAATGTGTCAATAAAGTTTCCCCTTCCTGGGACAATGAATTCACGGTGTTCTTATTTCAATTTCCAAGAGTGTATTAATTAAGGCACCATCTATAGCCACAGAGAGCAAGTGATAGAATTACGTTTTCGTGGAGGCATATGAATCTCAACATTGTCTTTGATAAAGATAGAAGCAGAAGTATTGGGTTAAAATTTGTGCCAAGGTCAGGACTTCAACAGAGGTCTCCCGCTTAACAAAGCAGATGTGCAAACCAATACACCACCGAGGCACTGTGACTTTCACAGGTGCATATACTACCCCAGTCCATTGCCCTGCCTAACACAAACTGCAGTTCTTACCTCCAGTCTTTTTCCCATGCTTAAATCGTCAGTACTGCCGACGCTCTCTGCCGTTTGGTTAGGGAGGGCATTGAACTATTGTAGTCCGTGGAGGGGTGGTAGTGACACAGCACGGTGGGCATGCATGCCCAGTAAGCAGCAGACGCAGGTACAAGTCCCGGTTGTGGCACGAATTTTGATTGATTCCTTCAGCTACTATCCTTATCCAAATTACAAGTTATCAGAAATATAAAGATAACGTGATTGACAACATCGCTACTGAGAAGAGTCGACGCATGGATCTCCTATATCCTTTAGCTTCGCTACTGATGTCGACTGTCCATTTTAATGTTGGTGTTACTATGAAAATCACTGACAAGGAAAAAGGAATATCGGATCTGCGTGGCCTACATAGATATGAGTAGAAACAAGGAAAGGGATGAAATGTGCCGTTACTTTATTGCCAATTTGTTTTCGCGATAGTGCGAATCGCTCGCCGCTTTTAAATGAATACGCTGTTTTGCTAACGCAGTTTGCTTGCTGTACACGGACGATAATAAAGGCGACACGACACGCAGCTGGCCGAGGTGCGTGCGACACGGAAGGCTCGCAGCTGGCAGCGCTGCGGACAGATCGATATGTGAGGCGCGTTTACTCACGCCAGGCGCCAGCGGCCGGGCGAGTCGCGCGCTGCTATCGGCTCGCGATCGATACTCGTGCCGCATAAGGCGGCCGGCTCCACCGGGTAATTGTTGCACCGTTCGAATAGCCGCCGCTGCCGGCTGGCCGACAACGGCCGGGTCCGCTGTCCGGGGCATCGCCGCTTGCTTTCGACCGAGAACCGTCGGCCACAGGTAACGTTAGTTGCGTGGCGGCCGACTTCCGAGGTGACACCGTGCCTACTTACACTGAGCTCACAAAAGTCATATCGTACCGCACCTCCTTTTGCCCGACGTAGTGCAGAAATTTGACATCGCATCGACCTAACACTTTGCCGTCCGCACGTAGCGTAAAAATTTATTCGCTTGGCGCCGGCAGCTCTAATTCGGATTAGTTGGCTTGTCGCCAGCCGCTTGTCACCTTTTACGTTGATGACAAGCTTCAAACATATTGACTTTTGCAAGCTTTAATTTCTCCGGAAATCCTCTATTTTGCCGTATTGTTCCACAAACTCGAATTTTCTTTTCAAGTAACTTCTCTCCGATTTCTACACTGTTATAATAATTATCCATGTAGAGGTGATGCCACTTTCCATAAGAAGGTGTCAATAGTTCCATCACTGTTTTTGCTCAAGGTTGTCTGGCGCCAGATGTAAGACGTCGTTGTCTCCTGACCTTCATTGCTTACATATTCCGCTCTCACAATCATATTCCGCACATCAAGACGCTTCATTCTAACCCAAACTCGATAAGACAAAGTCAATATTGTATGAATTCTTGTAAACGATATGCAAATAACTAATAAATTGCAAGTGCGCATCGTGGTTGAAATACTCGAGGCTGGCGTACACACATACATTCCAGACACGATGGTCACAGGAGCTTTTAGTTCGTGAGAGGCAACCGCACGCCAGGAGGCTCGTCCCAACCCATCTATGTCAGTCAGCATTTGCCCGAGTGAAAGGACGACCCCGTGTTTGGCTTAAAAGCAAATTCCGCTACATTCTGTGGGAACGGCCAGCCTACGCATTCTTTACACATAGCACGCAGTTTCAGAGATTTTCACACGGAGACAGCAAACGCCAAACG
This sequence comes from Schistocerca americana, assembly GCF_021461395.2. Classification (NCBI taxonomy): domain Eukaryota; kingdom Metazoa; phylum Arthropoda; class Insecta; order Orthoptera; family Acrididae; genus Schistocerca; species Schistocerca americana. Next base: position 206,660,704 of record NC_060122.1, on the reverse strand, counting down.
CCGATACTACAGATTTCCGGCTAGTCGCCTTAAACGAAACGTCATTCTCACGTTTTAGAAGAGCAATGCTGATTGGCAGACGATTTTTCTGACGCCTTGAGATGAAGGCGTAATGGAAGAGACCGAAAGATATACCCCTCCAAGTCTGGCGTGGAGAGGGGCCGTTCCATTGTCGCTCTTGCAGCGAGAACATGTAACGAGAGCATGCGCGCTCGTACGTGTACTCAAAGAGCGAGGAACAAGTCTCCCCTCAGTACTTCACTGGGAGAGCACCTCTGTCAACAGCGAATCGTAGTGCGACTCTCTACTGAGTCCTTGCGATTAAGCGTTATTCACTGTGTTGGCCACCACACTTATTGTGTGGTGTGAACGGACAGAGTTGTAGTTAAACGCCTGCGGGCAAATTTTTGAGTGGCATCGTGGTGGACTGGTTATCTGACCGTTGTACCACGCCAGTAGCTAGACTAGGGGCGAATAGGAGTCCTTGACTTCATCAAGGCGTAGGGAGAGTTTTATTGGCGAAGGTCAGTCCAGATAGAACGAGAGTTATCTTATTTGTCAGCAGCGAGCGGCGCAGACAACAGTCATCACAGCTTACGGTACTGTGCGCTACAGCTCTTGCGAGCCCCATATTTCCTCCACAACAGTACACTTCACTGCATTTCACACGCAACAGCCTCGACCGTACCTAGCAACATTCTAACGGATAATTATTCAAGTTGAGTAGGCGCGGCTCTCAGCTATTCTGCCAAGTCAATAACAATCTTAAACTTTGTATAGAAATTCCATTAGCAAATCCTATCCTTAAGAGGTAACTTCACATTCCGAAAAGAACCAGGAAATAACGTGTTAAGATCATAACTGAAAGTGCCATTGTGATTTCTCAGAATTTTTGCAGAATAAATAATAATGTTCGTTAGTTTCATGTTTTTCTTACACTAAGTAGCACTACTCCAGTACCCAAGTATCGCAATAGTTACGTAAGAAATATTGTGAATTTTTTTTGTCATTTCCTTACAGCGAATGACTCCAGAAGATATTTATTGCTGAAAGTTTTTCAGGCATTTCTCTTTAGAGCGTTAGGAGCATGTGTCTCACTTCTGTAGTAGTGTGGGGGTGGAAATTGCATCTTGCAGGAGCCACAGGGTAAAGGGAACACCTCAGATCAATCCCACGCTCACACAGGATATATCTTGAATGAGGAACTGTATGCCGTACTATAGTCACATAGTATCCGAAAGAGTATTCCATATTTAGTAATTTTCGACGGATTGTAAACTTTAAAATTTAACTGTCCATAGCACGGTATCATTCCTTCATCAATTGAGATGCTTTGCCTTAGATTAAACGTTTCTTTAAACTTGTTAGAAAAATAATCAATTACGAATTACACTTTGAAAAGCCGGTCGGCGTTATGTGGTTTATTTTTGTTGTCAAAAAAATGTAAAAATGATAATGTTTGTCTGAATCGATTGCGGAACATCGTTTTGCGAAATATCTGTGTGTCTATCAATGGATTCGTTGACCCGTAATCATCAGTCCTTGCTTTTTGTACAATTCCCATAAGGATAGCAAGCCCAAAGTATTTTCTAAGTTCGGGTCCCGTAACGTCGACAAATTTGGCATATTTTTTTATCCAGTTTCCTTCTATTTCAATTTTGACTGTAATACTTGTTGGTTTCGTTGCTAATATGTTTAAATAGATCGTTCCCAATATATAATTCTACGAAATCCACGACACTGTGTATTTTTGGGAAATATGTGGGAACCTGGAGATCCTTCGAATTTGTTATTGGTCCTCAATAAATCATAGTCTGCTTCTTCGTCTGATTCATCCGAATCAGGTGGCAAACGTAGCGTTCGCCGATTTTTGCTTGGACGTATTTCACTATCTGCCGACGATATTGATTCACTTTCATTTTTTTGATATCCAATGTCTTCTTCCCAATCGGCCAAGTCGTCCGGAACGTCAGACAAGACGACCGTGCATTCATCGTAAATAATCGTATCGTCTCTTTCGTCTGCCATGATGAAAGTGCACAGGTACTTACAAAAACAAAACAGTTGTTGAGGTGTGTAATTTATTGTTACCTAAACAAAACACCAACAGAATGAAAAAGGTACTAGAGTGCTGTCACCGGCCACTGCGCGATACTATGCTCACGACACCACTGTGGTGTCGCCGGCCCCTGAGCGATACTATTCACACGACACGACTGTGATGTCGCCGGTCGGCAAAGTGTTAATAAGACGTTGGAAGTCCCCTGCAGAAATATTGAGCCATGGTGGCCATATCATTCACTTGAAATGTCCAGAATGTTCTTCAAACCAATCGCGAATGATTGTGGCCTGTCTACGTAGCGCATCGTCATCCATAAAAATTCCATCGTTGTTTGGGAACAGGAGGTCCATGAACGCTTGTAAATGGTCTCCAAGTAGCCAAACATAACAATTTCCAGTCAATTATCGGTTCAGTTGGACCAAACGACTCAGTCCATTCCTTGTCAACACAGATCACACCATTAGACCCGCCACCAGCTTGCACAGTGCCTTGATGACAACATGGGCCCATCAGCTCCTACCAACTGAAATCTGGACTCATCCATCTAGGCCACGGTCTTCCAGTTGTCTAGCCTCTAACCGACACGGTCACGAGCCCAGGAGAGACGCTGCAGACGATGTTGTGCTGTTAGCAAAGGCACTCACGTCCGTCGTCGCCCATTAACACCACATTTCGCAGCACTGTCCTAATTGATACTTTCGTCGAACGTCCCACATCGATTTCTGGGGTCATTTCATCCTCGTCTGTTAGCACTGACAACTCTCACAAACGCCGCCCTCTCGGTCTTTAAGTGAAATCCGTCGGCCGCAGCGTTGCCCGTGTCGAGAGGTAATGTCTGAAACTTGGTATTCTCGGCACACACTTGACACTGTTGATCTTGGAATATTGAATTCCCTAACGATTTTTGAAATGAAATGTCCCCAAATCTAGCTCTAACTACCATTCCGTGTTAAAAATATTTTAATTCCTGCCGTGCGGACATAATCACATCAGAAACATTTTCACATGAATCACCTGAATACAAATAATAGTTCCGCCAATACACTGCTCTTTTATACCCTGTGTGCGAGATACTACCACCGTCTGTAAATGCACGTATAGCTCTCCCATGAGTTTTGACACCTCTTTGTATTTTGCACTGGCTGTTGTTACCTGCATCTGCGCTAACACATCCGTGGTTTTGTTATGACGCATGATAGTAATACATTATACGTGCGATAACGTCAGCTGCTTTTAGGATGTGTGCCCTCTACGCCCCTCCCCCAAAGTATTACAACGCAAGACAAGGCCGCTCATCCTGCTCCAGTTTGAGCGTGGTGGGGCGTGGGAAGGGCGCAGCATGAGTGCTGGGACTATTGAAATTCGAGGGATGTTCAGTATGTAATGCAACAATTTTTTTCTCGGTCAATTTCGGTTGAAAAAAAACGCGAAATTTGTTGAGAAGCATCCTGGAAAATTTCCGCTACACCTCCTATAGTTTCATCAAGTTCCGATAAGTGGCGGTGCTACACGTACCCTTGAAAGTGGCGCATGTCACCAAGGTGCATTCCAAGCAGAGCTTGCGGAATGTCTACGGAGACTTGGCAGGGAACAAAAGCACAGTGCATCGTTGGGCGAGATGTCTGTCACTATTAAACCTGTCCGATCACCCATGAGCTGGCCGGTCGCACACAGCAATGCTGGATCGTGCGGACAATCTGATTCGAGGTGATCAACGGATCACAATCTAACAGCTAGCTGCCGAACTGGAGGTTGGTAGTGCTGAGAGACTCATCCACCAGGCGGGACACTAAAAGGTGTGTGCCCGCTAGATTCCACGCTGCCTAACAGAAGACCATCAAGGGCAATGAACGACCAACTGTTTGGCCCAATGAAGAACACACTCTGCAGGAAGCAGTACGTGGGTGACATGTAGGTTACTGACGCAGCATGACCTTGTCTCCGACGTCGACCTGTAGAGTGGCTAGCATACAGCCTTGCCAGTATGGGTGCATAAGGCCATCGCACTGAACAGAGATCACGTTGAAAATAGGATTTTGTAGCCAAAAGGGCAGTTATGCTGTTTGGGGGTGCATGCGCTGATCACGAGGAAAGTATCATATTTGTTTATTTTGCACAGATATACATTAAAGCTCGAATCACAGATTAGATAAAAACAGATACCTCAAGTTAATGTGCAGCATTAGGATTAATTTTTCGAACATACTCAATGAAATTGTGGAATGGATTTTCCCCAAAACGTTGACGCCAGAGAAATTCCACCAGGCAGTTATTCAGCATAGCACGGTGAGTTCCGAAACGCCTTTTATTTTTTTCTTCAGCATTTTGCCAGACTTACTCCACGTGATTTGTGGTTGCTTTACTAAAGGGATCGACAAAATAAAGCGAATGATTAAAAGTCAGATGATTGTAGCCCAAGTTACCTATGGTGTTGTAAGCTTGCCATAAATCAGAAACTACTGTCCTTTTTTGGTATTCCGTGTATATATATGCTTATATCTTCAGAAATACGCGTTTCCTTAAAAAAAAAAACAGCGCATGTACCCCCTAAAATGCATAAGTGCCGCCAAACGATTGGGGAATAATATGGTATATTGGAAACCTGAATAAAACCAATCTGCTTGCAGAAAAAGAAAGTGTTGCATTATTTATTGAACACCGGTCATGCCTGTACATTACACAACACGTACATCGTGTTTAGACGTAGTTTATGTCTACATGTGCAAAAAAATGTACCTTTCGTTGCGTCAACCTTCCTGGACGTCTTTTTTGTTTTCCTATTTAAAACAGCCTTTATTCCTGGTTGAGCTTCAAGCTATCTACATACGATACTTCATCCAATCCGGTGTAGACGTTTAGATGTGAAAACGTAACAGAATTTCTTTTGAGCTTAAACACATCAGTTTACAATTCATTTCTCGTCTTAAAGGGTTTTCGATTACGTGATTACAACTTTGCTATTGCGAAACGTATACACTAAGTTTCATAAAATGCTTTAGACTGTGATGTCTGTGGTAATAATATTTATTCTGCTACCGGTTTCGGTTTTTAACCATCTTCAATGGCAAAAAATTTATTGCAGATTTAGCACGTGTCATACATGCTTAGACATACGTTGCTTCTGAAAACCATAATTGCCAGTACAAAAGGAAAATCGTAGCAAGATTATAATACAATGGCTCATTGACAGCACACTGTAATGCATTTAGTAAAATTCGTACAACTGTTGACCAGAGCCTAAGCAAGGTGACAAAAGTCATTGGATAGCTATATATTCATATACAGATGGTGGTAGTATCGCTTACACAAGGTATAAAAGGGCACTGTATTAAAGGAGCTGTCATCTGTACTCGGGTCACTCATATGAAAAGCTTTCCAACGTGAGTATGGCCACACGAAGGGAATGATCCGACTTTGAACGCGGAGTAGTAGTTAGAGCTAAACGCGTGGGCCACCTCAATTCGGAAATCATTAGGTAGTTCAATATTCCGAGATCCACAGTGTCAAGACTGTGCCAAATATACCAAATTTCCGGCATTACCTCTCACCACGGCCAATTCAGTGGCCGACGGACTTCACTTCATGAGCGAGAGAGCGGCGTTTGCGAAAGTTGTCAGTGCTAATACACAAGCAACAATGCGTGAAGTAATAGCAGAAACCAATGTGGCACGTATGACAAAGGTATCCGTTAGAAAAGTGCTGCGAAGTATGGCGTTAATGGGCTACGACAGCAAACAACCGACGTGAGTGTCTTCGCTAACAGCACGACATTGCTTGGAGGGCCTGTCTTGGGCTCATGACCACACCCGTTAGACCCTAGACAAGTGGAACACTGTAGTCTAGTCAGATGAGTCCTGATTTCATGTGGTAAGAGCTGATGGTAGGGTACAAGTGTGGTGTAAACACCACGAAGCTGCCGGCCGGAGTGGCCGAGCGGTTAAAGGCGCTACAGTCTGGAACCGCACGACCGCTACGGTCGCAGATTCGAATCCCGCCTCGGGCATGGATGTGTGTGATGTCCTTAGGTTAGTTAGGTTAAAGTAGGTCTAAGTTCTAGGGGACTTATGACCACAGCAGTTGAGTCACATAGTGCTCAGAGCCATTTGAACCATTTTGAACCACGAAGCTTGGACCTAAATTGTCAACAACACACTGTGGAAGCTGGTGGTGGCTGCGTAATTGTATAGCTGTGTTCACATGGAATGGAATGGGTCCTCTGATCCAACTGAACCTGTCACTGACTGGAAATGGTGATGTTTAACTTCTTGGAGACCTTTTACAGCCATTCATGAACATCAAGTAGCCGAACAATGATGTCATCAGGCTACCATTGTTCTTGACTGGTTTGAAGAAAATTCTGGACGGTTCGGGCTAATGATTTTCCCACCCAGATCGCCGTACATGAATCCCATCCAGCGTTTGCGGATCATAATCGACCTGTCAGTTCGTGCACAAAATCCTGCCCCTGCATCAATTCCGCAGTTTTGGACGACTATAGAGGCAACAAGGATCAGTATTTCTGCAGTGGACTTGCAAACGACTTGTTGAGTCCACGCCACGTCGAGTTGCTGCACTACGTCGAGCAAGAGGAGGTCCAACACGATATTAGGAGGTTTTCATGACTTTTGGCAGCTCAGTATATGTTACATTGCACTGAGATTTAATTACTAAATGTTGACATTAATGGGAAATGGAAGATAAGTTTAATTACTCATTCCTATTAGTTTTGGAAAAATTACAGCCACGTTTAGTGACTGAGAAACATGGAAGTAATTGCACTAGAAATAGCAAGTTGTCGTTTTATATCACTCCTTTCATTTGTTACTGCATGCTGACCACTTGCAGCGGTAGCCTCTCTTCAACTGTCAAAAGGTTGCATCGCTTTTGCCGTATAGAGTTTCCTGCCTGCTTGCCGTTGACTATGACTGTATAAGCATTGTATTCATGTCCTTCAATCTTATTACGTAGAATGAATGAACCAGTAATATTTTCACAAACATGAAAAAGTTCAAACGTTAAAGAGTAAGTACCTTCTTTAAAGAGTAACTATTTTCCGCAATTCTTATTAAATTCTTCAGATAAATAAATATCTTATACTATTCACTTTGTAAAGTAGCCCTTTCCTTCCTCAGGTTTCAAGTTTTTCATGTCAAATTTGATTGAAATCGGTTCAACTGTTTAGTCGTGAAAACGTAACGGAGTTACTTTCGCATTTGCAATGTTATTGTGGAGGAGATAAAACTTTCTATCATTTTTTCGCGATCCAATTTTGATGAAATAATACCTACATGTTGTCTCAACCGACGCTCAAGTTACCTGTGGAAACCCGGGCAAATTCACCTGGTAGTTTTGGAGATTAGCATGTTCAAACAGACAAACTGACAGTATTAACTAGATTAGAAAGAAGCAAAGTTTATGTTAATTCACGGAAAGCAGAACAACAAAGACGTTTTGTAATCAGGCAGATTTAAGCTGTGAGAGCTGGTAGCAATTAGCGCGAGAAAAAGGGCAGAGAAGGGCGAGGAGGATAAAAGTGGCAGAGACACAGCTAGTGAAGAGCAGAGGAAATAAGTGACGTTGCTGACTGATAAATGATAAAACAAAGAAGTATAGCTGGGAGAAGATGGGGGAATTTTATTTATTGTTTGACAGAGGGAATTTCGGCCGGCCGAAGTGGCCGTGCGGTTAAAGGCGCTGCAGTCTGGAACCGCAAGACCGCTACGGTCGCAGGTTCGAATCCTGCCTCGGGCATGGATGTTTGTGATGTCCTTAGATTAGTTAGGTTTAACTAGTTCTAAGTTCTAGGGGACTAATAACCTCAGCAGTTGAGTCCCATAGTGCTCAGAGCCATTTGACAGAGGGAATTTCTCAAGTGCGTTAACACGTAGAAAAAAGCTGAGACGTTAACAAAGAGAAGTGCTTCAGATTTATCTTAAATGCAACAAGCCACTGTATTATGTCCAGAGTGTAGGATAACTTCTTCTAGAGACGGATGGCAGCAACAGGGAAGGAATTCGCTAGTTTCTCGCAAGTGTTTCTGTTTTGTGAACGGGGACATCTAGGATACTACATACAGTGTGACCTTGTTTCCAATTATGAGGAGATGTCGTCTACTTGACCTCTGATATCAGGTATTGGGGTGAACGCACTGCAAGCAGCCTATGAAGTAGACGTGGCAAATGACAGACAATTAACTTGTCTGACCATATTCATCACAACAGGATGTACAATGCACTGACATGGTCCAATAGACGTATGATGCAGACGTAAAAACGAACACAAACAAGCATAGCAATTCTAACCATCTAGGACTTTCACCACGCGTGTTGTGTTTTAGTACATAGCACTCATGGAGGCAGAACGATTGAGTGCACAAGTGTTTGCTTAACACTCTGTTCAATCACAATCCGGAATTTATGGAGAGCATCAACGCAAGCGGAAGTTTTCCCGCGCTTGGCGACAGCACGTTCTGTCCAGCTGAGGCACTTATCCAAAGCTACACCGAAGTTCCCCACCGTTTCTTGATATAGTGCTGAGATACCGCCGAGAGGGACAGGAGGTGATTTTTGATGGAACACTGGTCTATTTGATTTTGATGGGATCCTGAAAATACTTGTGACTTTTGACATTTAGTTTAAATGACAGGTTTTGTGCCTATTTGACCAATGACAACAAATCGTTATTCATCTGGACGATGGCAGTATTAATATCTTCACGTCCGTCACTTAACTGCAGGTAGTCGGGATGGAAATTATGTTTACAGAATGACTGAACCGACGAGCTGTCATGGACATACAAGGAGGACAGCAATGGGACCATTACTGTGTTTCTCCTAAGAGAACATGTCTGATTTTTTTTTTTTATTTTCACAGACAAAATGCTGGTGTCTGTTTCTCCTGTAGCATTAAAACCACTTCACAGCAGTAAGTGAAAAGTATAACTGTCACATTTTTGGAAGCAGTATGACAAAGCTGACCTTATCAAATGCTTTGCTGAAATCTAGTAGCTTCAAAATTGTTACCTCATGATTATCTGCGGAATATTTCATATTATCAGTTACGCTGTTACCCTGATTAGTGTTGTGCTAGGGTGCTTACGAAAACTTAGGAGACATTTGCCATAAATTTAATTTTTAGTAATTCAGTAACAAACATTACAGGCCTTCCAATTCAATGGATAAGACCCTAACTGGTTGGTAACATAAGATTATCATGGGTTTTCCTTCTTAAAAATAAGTCGGACTGTGCATCTTTTCTAATAAGTCGGATAAATCCTATTGATGAAAGAAATATGTAGTATTTGTGTAATAAATTATTATGTCGCGTTCCCTTAAATATATATATTCACATTACCAGTTTAGGGAAGTAGTTGCCATTTTAAATAGTGCTTTATTCAATGAAAAGGTTTGCACAGATATATAACAAATACTGTTAGACACTTTCAACATAACGAAGTAGTCTAAAATGTTACAACGGATGTACATCATATCGGCCATAGTAAAAAAAGACTGAAATTAAAATATCGCTCTGTACTACTATAGTAAGAATTATCGGAGATAGGGATACGGGAAGTGGGGAAGGCGGTAAGAGAGGAAGAGGGCAAAACGCAGAGGAAGCAGGTACTCTGAATCCACTTATGTTTGCTGTAGGCAGTTATTTAAAACTGGTACCGTACATTAAAAGCTTAGGAAAGAGAACAAATAAATACAGTTATAAGGCTTTAAAAATGTTTTTTTAAAAAGTTTGAAAAGTAGCACTGAAAAACTGAAATCTTTTGCACATGTCTTCTACGGTGACATCTTAAAAGCATAATAGCTATATAGAGTTTTTAGTACCTATTGTAACATTAAAAGCAAATTACATGAAAATGCGTTTTACTAAAATAGAAGTGCTCATATAAAAACATATGTCTATAAATAATAAACAGTTAACGGAACAACAATGAATTACAAATGGTTCAAATGGCTCTGAGCACTATGGGACTGAACGTCTGAGGTCATCAGTCCCCTAGAACTTAGAACTACTTAAACCTAACTAACCTAAGGACAGCACACACATCCATGCCCGAGGCAGGATTCGGTCGCAGGTTCGAATCCTGCCTCGGGCATGGACGTGTGTGATGTCCTTAGGTTAGTTAGGTTTAATTAGTTCTAAGTTCTAGGCGACTGATGACCTCAGAAGTTAAGTCGCATAGTGCTCAGAGCCAAAAAACAGTTGTAAATGTTATCTCAATGGTAAATTAAGTGCAGTCGAGTGCTAAAACCGTTAAAGTGAAATTGCAATAAAATAGATTCACTTTAGGGCAGCAGTTCCATCTTCCTGGCAGTTAGATGACATTTTATTGCTGGTACTGGCGCCGTTGCTGTGTTTACTTCCGTGTTGTCAGTGGCGTGCGGTAGGCTTGGCGTGACCGTTTCGATCCGTATAGTCTCATGTAGTATATTTCCTATGCTTACACACTTCCAATTGGCAATACGTCTTTTTTTAATGTAATGTGTCTGTGGAGAGTGCAGGCTAATGTTGAAATGTCGGTGCCTATCGCTTCAGAAAAGATTCTGGTTATTGCTTTTCTCGTTTTGATTATTGTAACCTAATTTGCTCAATTACTTCCCGACCGAGTTCCATAGCTCTTTCCATCTTCCAGTTAAACATATCCACGCTATCTGAGTGGATGGACCTTCTCCAGTCTTCAATGTCACTGTCTACACCGCTCGCTGGGCGTGACGGTATTCCTTTATCCTATTTCGCAGCTTTCTGTATTCTACAGCTACATCTACATTTATACTCCGCAAGCCACCCAACGGTGTGTGGCGGAGGGCACTTTACGTGCCACTGTCATTACCTCCCTTTCCTGTTCCAGTCGCGTATGGTTCGCGGGAAGAACGACTGTCTGAAAGCCTCCGTGCGCGCTCTAATCTCTCTAATTTCGTGATCTCCTCGGGAGGTATAAGTAGGGGGAAGCAATATATTCGATACCTCATCCAGAAACGTACCCTCTCGAAACCTGGCGAGCAAGCTACACCGCGATGCAGAGCGCCTCTCTTGCAGAGTCTGCCACTTGAGTTTGTTAAACATCTCCGTAACGCTATCACGGTTACCAAATAACCCTGTGACGAAACGCGCCGCTCTTCTTTGGATCTTCTCTATCTCCTCCGTCAACCCGATCTGGTACGGATCCCACACTGATGAGCAATACTCAAGTATAGGTCGAACGAGTGTTTTGTAAGCCACCTCCTTTGTTGATGGACTACATTTTCTAAGGACTCTCCCAACGAATCGCACCCTGGTACCCGCCTTACCAACAATTAATTTTATACGATCATTCCACTTCAAATCGTTCCGTACGCATACTCCCAGATATTTTACAGAAGTAACTGCTACCAGTGTTTGTTCCGCTATCATATAATCATACAATAAAGGATCCTTCTTTCTATGTATTCGCAATACATTACATTTGTCTATGTTAAGGGTCAGTTGCCACTCCCTGCACCAAGTGCCTATCCGCTGCAGATCTTCCTGCATTTCGCTACAATTTTCTAATGCTGCATCTTCTCTGTATACTGCAGCATCATCCGCGAAAAGCCGCATGGAACTTCCGACACTATCTACTAGGTCATTTATATATATTGTGAAAAGCAATGGTCCCATAACACTCCCCTGTGGCACGCCAGAGGTTACTTTAACGTTTGTAGACGTCTCTCCATTGAGAACAACATGCTGTGTTCTGTTTGCTAAGAACTCTTCAATCCAGCCACACAGCTGGTCTGATATTTCGTAGGCTCTTACTTTGTTTATCAGGCGACAGTGTGGAACTGTATCTAACGCCTTCCCGAAGTCAAGAAAAATAGCATCTACCTGGGAGCCTGTATCTAATATTTTCTGGGTCTCATGAACAAATAAAGCGAGTTGGGTCTCACACGATCGCTGTTTCCGGAATCCATGTTGATTCCTACTTCGTACTTTCTGGGATCTGTTTCGCAGCTTTCTCTATTCTTCTTGGTGTTCAGGCTTCGGATTTGACTTGGAAGCCTCTGTAGGTAGCACCAGTGTTGTTCATCATATGACAATTCAGTCGTCAGACGATGAGCAGGGAGTTTTCTGATTGGAACTGAATGCGTTGGAGCATATTTGTCGTAGGGAGCGGTACGCCTATCGGCAAATTTGACGTATCTACAGATTGCTATGTGTTTAAAAGCTGCATCATTATGCTCTTTCACTCACGAATAAATCTTCCACCAGGACTGATACAGTGCTATCATCGCGCTGTTAACAACCTGTCCAAACGATTGATTATAAAATAACAACTAAGAGGAGGTTAGGCACAAGCACGAGAAATAGTGCAATGTCCCACTGAAACTATCTACCGGTGACAAATAATTGAGAATAGCTATTTCAATAAACAGTGAAGATAACTCAAAGCCATAACTGTTAAGTCGGAGTGCTTCTAATCCACAAACAAAATATAGCTTTTTTACAAATGTAGACTCTTAAAAGAATTGTCCTTATGTATTAATAACTAAAATTACAGAGACCAAGAAAAAGTCGTGCCTAACGTCTATGGACTCTGGCAACCGTTTCACTTGTTATACAAAATTATCGAAAGCAATCGGGAGGATTTCCGGCACGATCGTTAGCCATCACCAGCAGCGCCGAACCAGGGGTGCCTCCGTACAACGCCCGGAGATATCGTTCAGACGATGGCAAAGCATTTGCAAAGACTACTGCCAACACCATCCAGGATCCGGCGTTCCGCCGCTACGGCACGATCATGGAGAGGCGCCAGCTGGACTACAGATCCGACAATACCAAGTCTTACAACTGCCATTTCTCTATAAGGGAGCTGGATTCGGCACTGTGGCTCGTGATACTGCACCTGGTTACGACGGAATCTAGTACAGTATGCTTCGATATTAGCAAATGGTATTAAAGATAATCTTACTCGAGTATTTTAATTTCATATGGCAAATAGAAGAAGAATGGGTAGTTTTGAGAGATGAAATATTGAAGGCAGCAGAGGACAAGTAGGTAAAAAGAGGGCCAGTAGAAATCCTTGGATAACAGAAGAAATATTGAATTTAATTGATGAAAGGAGAAAATATAAAAAGGCAGTAAATGAAGTAGGCAAAAAGGAATACAAACGTCTCAAAAACGAGATCGGCAGGAAGTGCAAAATGGTTAAACAGGGATGACTAGAGGACACATGTAAAGATGTAGCGGCATATATCACTAGGGGTAAGATAGAGACTGCCTACAGGAAAATTAAAGAGACCTTTGGGGAAAAGAGAACCACTTGTATGAATATCAAGAACTCAGATGGAAACCCAGTTATAAGCAAAGAAGGGAAAGCAGAAAGAAGGAGTATATAGAGGGTACGACTTAGTACACAGCGGTATGGAGAAGTGGATAACAGAGCAGTGCGGCTACTGACGTAGGAAAGCTGGACAGGAGCAGAAATGATTAGCAAACAAGTTAACACAGTAAATAGAAGATTATCTAACTTGCCTTTCTCCGGACGTATGACGACTCATCACAAATAGTGTAGCAAGAAACAGCGTACAGCTCTTACAACAGCAACAACAATGGTGTGTTGCTGCCACTGGCCAATCTTTGTTTGGCCAGAGGGCGATCATGGTACGCAGCTGATGGATGCTTGGTGCAGCAGGCATGCTACATTGGGTCCGCCGTATTCCACACGACCTCTGTCGGCATCTTACGAAAACTTGCAATTCCGTTGCCTACTTTGTCGCTCGTGGGGCGGTATCGATATGTGATACCACAGAAGCTGCATGTGAGACTGTTCCGACAAGACTCAGTATCAATGGCGGACACAAATTTATAATTTAGTTCTTCTATTGAACACCAGACTCACCGAGAGGTGACTGAAAACCTTAGGAATTCCTCAATTCCTAAATCCATACGTTCTTGAGTCTTAATGTTTCCATTGGATGAGACTTTAATCATATAAAAATCTAATGGGATGAATACTAGTTTGTAAGTGATGGATGTGACAAGAGATCCTCCGAACTAATTCTAAATGCTTTCTTTGAAGTATAATAGGAATGAATATTCAGAAACTGCTCTCAGGATGTAAATAATTTGTATCTAATTGCAACATGTGCACCAGACACCATCGAGAACGTCCAAGCTAAAAATGGTACCAGTGACCACGAGCAGTTGTAGCAACAATTACTGATGTTCGAAGCATAAAATAAAATTAGAAAGGTTTACATGTTCAGTAAACTAGGAAAGAGTCACGTCATATCTCAAAGAGGAAAACAAAACATGGGAGAAACATGTAAAGGGTCTGTGGATCAAGTATGCAGAAATAGTGGACCAGTTTTGGATAGATAGGTAGCTAATAAAGCAGTTCATAAAGGAAGGTACCCACCCTGTTACACAGTCACTGTAAAGAAACTTGTAAAACAACAGAAAATTCTGTATATAGATATACGAGGGCTGTCCAGAAAGCAAGCTACGATCGGTCGCGAAATGGAAACGACTATGAAAATCCGATAAAGCTTTGCAAATATGTGTTGGGCAGTGTCTCTAGTATGACTCTAGAATTATGTCGCTCTTTTCATTCCTGAGCTCTTAGTGAGCGCGTAAAGATGTTGTAGAAAATAGTGTCTCCCGCCAAGTACGAGGCCCTTGTGAGAATTTTCCCCTGAAGACATGCAACCAACTTTACATAACTGTCGTGCGGTTTCTTCTTCAAGACAATTCTCAGCCTCATTTTGCAGGGGCAATGAAGATGTTCCTGTATCGTTTCGATTGGAAATGTTTGGTTACCCACAATACAGCCCGTAATTGTCTCCCCACTGAGTTTCATCTCATCTCAAACGAACCGCTGGCTATGAAGACAACATTTTGGGACAGACAACGAGCTTTAGGCCAGTGTAGAGAATTGACGGAAAGCACTGGCGGCTGCCTTCTATGATGAGGGTATTGGAAAGTTGGTACAACGCTACGACGAATGTCTGTGTCAGAACGGCGACTACGTAGAGAAGTAGCTGAAAGGTGTAGCTAACTGTTACAAATGAAACATTTCTGATTTTCACTGTGATTTTCATTTCGCGATCAATCGTAACTTACTTTCTGGACAGCTCTCGTAAAACACAGCATTGTGGTATACATACAGAAACGCTGAATAAAATGCATTTGGCTTTCAAAAGGGCTACCCTTGGAGCCTTCAGTGATTACAACAGCAGAGTCTTATTGAAGAAACCCTTACAGACCCCTAACAAATTCCGGTCGTATGAAAGACTGTCATTGGCATCAAAGTTAGTGTCCAAATATTCGTCGACGACAAATGAATCAAAGCTGAGAAAAGGAAAGCAAAAGCAGATATGCTGGACTCCGTTTTGAAATGTTCACTTTAAAGATGGGTGATACAGCTATTAGCTGAAATCAATGGAAATGAATAAGACTCTCTGGCCTGATGGAAGCCCTTTCGGATCCTGTACTGACGTATGTCGTATTTTAATCATAATTTTCCACAGGACTCTCAAACAACTAGTTGGGAAAAAACACAGGTCACAGTTATCTACAAGGAGGACAACAGAGTTGATACACAAAACCACCGTCTAGTATATATGATGTGATTATGTTAGAATACAATATTATGCCATATTCAGAACTGAAACGTAATGAGGTATCTCGAACAGAATGATCTCTTCCATGCCACGCAGCAGGTATTCCGGAAACACTAGCTATGCGAAAGCCAACCCGAGCTTTTTTTTTCACGGGACAACCTGTGATTCATAGATCAAGTCAGTCAGGTAGACGCAGCACTTCAGGGCTTGGGAAAAGCATTTGACTTAACGATAAAGCAAAGCTTGTTGACAAAATTACTATCATCTGGGGTAAAAGATAAAAACTGTTAGAGGATTGAGAAGTTTTCGTCCCACAACCTAGTTTCCCCGGGTCACATCATGTTACACCCTCCGTCTTTCTTGTTCTACTGAGCGCCCATGCGCCGGCCGGCGTGGCCGAGAGGTTCTAGGCGCTACAGTATGGAACCGCGTGGCCGCTACGGCCGCAAGTTCGAATCCTGCCTCGGGCATGGATGTGTGTGATGTCCTTAGGTTAGTTAGATTTAAGTAGTTCTAAGTTCTAGGGGAGTGATCACCTCAGAAGTTAAGTCCCATAGTGCTCAGAGCCATTTGAACCATTTTTTTAGCGCCTATGCGCCACTCCACTGCTACAACAGCGATTGTAGTTGGCCATTACAAAGGCATTGGACACATAGCTACAAACGTAATAAATAACGCAATCAAAAGGAATTAACATAGATTTCCACCACTAAGTGGATCTGAAAACTGTATTACCGAGGAAGATTCTAAACTACTGTAAATAAACTCCCACTGAATGAAAATAATTTAGCGTAATTATTAGCTGGATGGACACCGTCTAATGGAGAAATATGAGCAAGGAAATGATAACTGACTGTCAAAAATTTTTGTATTTTGAGAATAGAATTTCTAACATTTCCGCTCGTTTCACAGTTTGTGTATCACTCTTTATGAAGCTTTCTTATTTAACTCCTCAGTAACTGTTACGTGGCTATACT
This sequence comes from Schistocerca americana, assembly GCF_021461395.2. Taxonomy (NCBI): domain Eukaryota; kingdom Metazoa; phylum Arthropoda; class Insecta; order Orthoptera; family Acrididae; genus Schistocerca; species Schistocerca americana. The sequence continues at coordinate 206,644,074 of NC_060122.1, read as the reverse complement.
CTTATTAGAATAAGTTTTATCAGTTCGCAGTTCTGTAAAACATAATCATGACTCATTATCCCAGGGAAAATTTGCTGTTTTCGTGCATATTTAAAATGAGCTGACTATATTTAGATTCGTGGAGAAAGCCATATTATGTACTATACGTATTGCTGAGTTTCAAGTCGTTTAAGATTCATCTTTATTATACATACAAATGTGTTTTTTCTTCCTTCTGACTGAGACGTTTTCGTTGTAGCACAGAGCAACAGAACTTCTAACCTAATTTTTTGCTTAAATACTTTAGAATCACATGTTCCCTTAGACTAAATAGTCAGCACCAGAGGGAGATGCCAAGCATGTGGCGCAGCGGTGAGACAGTGGACTCGCATTCGGGAGGAAAGTGGTTCACTTCCCCGTCAGACTGTCTGGGTTCACGTTTCCTGTGATTTTCCTTACTTCCTTAAGGCATGTGCCGAGGCGGATTCTTTAAAGAGGGCACTTCCGATTTCTATCCCCATCGGTATCCAATCAGACCTTGTCTCTCCCTATAATGACGTAATCGTCGCGGGAGCGGTTGTTCAGGTGAATTGAGCGGAAGGCAGCTTAAAAGAACGCTTGTGAAGAGTGGGATGGAGAGCAGGACGACAATCCATGCCGTCACTTCCCGCCACCCTGCATCTGCCCATGACCTGCTTCGTCGTTCGCCTCTATTTTTCTTTTATTGCTATGAACAACACCAGTGAGAAAGAGCAAAATCCTGGTGAAATATGCATGCAGATGCCACATCTTTACTATAAGGAAGAATCTCATCTCAAGTCAGTACAGTTACAATGTTGACGTAATTACGATCACGAAAATGTGTTGTAGAACGGCACACACTACACTACTGGCCATTAAAATAGCTACACCACTAAGGTGACGTGCTACAGACGCGAAATTTAACCGACAGGAAGAAGCTGTTGTGGTATGCAAATGATTAGCTTTTCAGAGCATTCACACAAGGTTGGCGCCGGTGGCGACACCTACAACGTGCTGACATGTGGAAAGTTTCCAACCGATTTCTCATACACAAACAGCAGTTGACCGGCGTTGCCTGGTGAAACGTTGTTGTGATGCCTCGTGTAACGAGGAGAAATGCGTACCATCACGTTTACGACTTTGATAAAGGTCGGATTGTAGGCTGTCGCGATTAAGGTTTATCGTATCGCGACATTGCTGCTCACGTTGTTCGAGATCCAATGACTGTTAGCATAATATGGAATCGGTGGGTTCAGGAGGGTAATACGAAACGCCGTGCTGGATCCAACGGCGTCGTATCACTAGCAGTTGAGATGACAGGCATCTTATCCGCATGGCTGTAACGGATCGTGCAGCCACTTCCCGATCCCTGAGTCAACAGATGTGGATGTTTGCAAGACTACAACCATCTGCACGAACAGCTCGACGACGTTTGCAGCAGCACGGACTATCAGCTCTGAGACCATGGCTGCGGTTACCCTTGACGCTGCATCACAGACAGGAGCGCTTGCGATGGTGTACTCAACGACGAACCTGGGTGCACGAATGGCAAAACGTCATCTTTTCAGATGAATTCAGGTTCTGTTTACAGCATCATGATGGTCGCAACCGTGTTTAGCGACATCGCGGTGAACGCACATTGGAAGGGTGTATTCGTTATCGTCATACTGGCGTATCTCCTGTCGTGATGGTATGAGGTGGCACTGGTTACATATCTCAGTCAATTCTTGTTCGCATTGACGGCACTTTGAACAGTGGACGTTACATTTCAGATGTGTTACGACCCGTGGCTCTAACCTTCATTCGATCCCTGCAAGCCGGCCGCGGTGGTCTAACGGTTCTTGGCGCTCAGTCCGGAACCGCGCGGCTGCTACGGTCGCAGGTTCGAATCCTGCCTCGGGCATGGATGTGTGATGTCCTTAGGTTAGTTAGGTTTAAGTAATTCTAAGTTCTAGGGGACTGATGACCACAGATGTTAAGTCCCATAGTGCTCAGAGCCATTTGATCCATTCGATCCCTGCAAAACCCCACATTTCAGCAGAATAATGCACGATCGCATGTTGCAGGTCCTGTACGGGCCTTTCTGGATACAGAAAATGTTCGACTGCTGTCCTGGCCAGCACATTCTCCAGATCTCTCACCACCTGAAAACGTCTGGTCAGTGGTGGCCGAGCAACTGGCTCGTCACAATACGCCAGTCACTACTCTTGATGAACTGTGGTATCGTGTTGAAGCTGCATGGGCAGCTGTACCTGTACACGCCATCCAAGCTTTGTTTGACTCAATGCCCAGGCGTATGAATTGCGTGAAAATGTAATCACATGTCAGTTCTAGTATAATATATTTGTCCCATGAATACCCCCAATTTTATTGGCCAGTAGTGCAGTTAGATGTGGAAGAATGGAGGCTGCCTCTTAGAAAGGCGATAAGCGAAATTTTATCTGCTTTATTAAATAGATGTACTTTGCGTTTGTATTTTGGTGGGTTTGGATGTTAAGTATTGTGTATGGCCAGGAGTGTATTCTGGTCTATATCACGTGGCAACAAACATGCGATTCTCTGCCGCATTCCTGTCGCGCACATTATCTTTATCGGAGGGCGATATACTGCTGCCTACAGGTGAGCTTTTCACGTGCGTTTATGAGACTTTCTCGTCGAGTGTCGTCCGCAGACGTTTGTGACTTCCATAGACAGAAACTGTGCCTGTGGCCTCAGGCCAGGTAGTGCCGGGTAGGGCTGGCTAGGGCCCAGGTGGGGTCCGTCCGGTGGCAGGGCGCGGTCGGGTTGACATTTGCGCGAAACAATCGCCGCATCGACCGGCGAGGTGGCCGCTGCCGGGTGCCGGCTGCCGGCTGGCACTGCGCATGCGCACGTCCGCTGGCCGCGCCCCGGGCCGGCGATAGCGCAGGCGGCCGCTTCCGCCGCCGCCCAAACTCGCCGGCAATTTCTGCTGGCAGACAGAGGGCGACCCTCCCGCCTTCTGCCCTCTGCGCCGCTGTCACCCCAGCTGCCGACGCGCCCGCGATAGCGCGCTTCATTTCGCCCACCACCCAACTCCTGAAGCTCACTAACTTTTCCCATAAACCTATCGTATTTAGTACCTTCCGTGACATAACCAGAATTTCGTATTTATTTTTTTCTTCTCTGTTGTTGCTTCACCCCCCTCTCCCCCAGACGGACGTCAGAATGCAAAAGCAAAGAGAGGAGGGGGATTGGGGGATGAGGAAAAATTTTGAGCTATAGCCGCTCTCCAACCTGTGGTATCAAAATAAAACAGTTTCAAGATGCTTAGATACAAACCCGTCTCGAAAATTAAATGTAGAATGTTTATCATAATTAATACCGAAAACTGACCCAGCTTATATTAATCTATGACGGAAGCAAAATCATCGGTCCGCAAACTAGCCATTTGAGAGGTACAATACTGGCCATTAAAATTGCTACACCAAGAAGAAATGCAGATGATAAACGGGTATTCCCTGGACAAATATATTATACTAGAACTGACATGTGATTTCATTTTCACGCAATTTAGGCGCATAGATCCTGAAAAACGAGCACCCAGATCAACCACTTCTGGCCGCAATAACGGCCTTGATGCGCCTGCGCATTGAGTCAAACAGAGCGTGTACAGGTACAGCTGCCCATGCAACTTCAACACGATACCACAGTTCATCAAGAGTAGTGACTGGCGTATTGTGACGAGCCAGTTGCTCGGCCACCATTTACCAGACGTTATCAGTTGGTGAGAAATCTGGAGAATGTGCTGGCCAGGGCAGCAGCGAACATTTTCTGTGTCCAGAAAGGCCCATACAGGACCTGCAACATGTGGTCATGCATTATCCTCCTGAAATGTAGGGTTTCGCAGGGATCGAATGAAGGGTAAAGCCACGGATCGTAACACATCTGAAATGTAACGTCCACTGTTCAAAGTGCCGTCAATGTGAACAAGAGGTGACGTGTAACCAATGGCACCACATACCATCACGTGATATGCCAATATGGCGATGATGAATACACACTTCCAATGTGCGTTCACCGCGATGTCGCCAAACACGGATGCGACCATCATGATGCTGTAAACAGAACCTGGATTCATCCGAAAACAAGATGTTTTGCCATTCGTGCACCCAGGTTCGTCGTTGAGTACACCATCGCAGGCGCTCCTGTCTGTGATGCAGCGTCAAGGGTAACCGCAGCCATGGTCCCCAAGCTGATAGTCCATGCTGCTGCAAACGTCGTCGAACTGGTCGTGCAGATGGTTGTTGTCTTGCAAACGTCCTCATCTGTTGACTCAGGGTTCGAGACGTGGCTGCACGATCCGTTACAGTCATCCGGGTAAGATGCCTGTCATCTCGACTGCTAGTGATACGAGGCCGTTGGGATCCAGCACGGCGTTCTGTATTACCCTCCTGAACCCACCGATTCCATATTCTGCTAACAGTCATTGGATCTCGACCAACGCGAGCAGCAGTGTCGCGATACGATAAACCGCAATCGTGGTAGGCTACTTTCCTCGGTGGTACACACGTTTTTCAAGTGTTAACTTTTCGATTAAGTCCACATTTAAATGATGTCCAATTTCACCTCTGATTCACGTCAAAGAATGTGATACATGCATGGTGGGGCACAATGTAATCTAATAATTCAACACTGTTTATACAATATCTTTGTGGATCTCATCCTGCTGGGAGGTGGATATATGAGATACATTTAAGTGTGATGGCATCCATAGAACTGTGCATATCAACCATATCCTAAACACAGGGTGTTCAAAATTTAGTGCCAAAGCTAACAGGGATGATGACGGAGACCAAAAAACTATATTTCGTAAAGCAACCACGTGCTGGAAACGCATATTGTTGAAGCACTAAGTATCTAAATCTGCATCTACGTACATACTTCGCAATCCACCGTGCCGTGCATGGCGGAAGGTACCCTGTACCACAACTAATCGTTTCCTTTCCTGTTCGACTCGCAGAAAGAGCGATGGAAAACCGACTATCTACAGGGTGAAAAGTACACTCCTGGAAATTGAAATAAGAACACCGTGAATTCATTGTCCCAGGACGGGGAAACTTTATTGACACATTCCTGGGGTCAGATACATCACATGATCACACTGACAGAACCACAGGCACATAGACACAGGCAACAGAGCATGCACAATGTCGGCACTAGTGCAGTGTATATCCACCTTTCGCAGCAATGCAGGCTGCTATTCTCCCATGGAGACGATCGTAGAGATGCTGGATGTAGTCCTGTGGAACGGCTTGCCATGCCATTTCCATCTGGCGCCTCAGTTGGACCAGCGTTCGTGCTGGACGTGCAGACCGCGTGAGACGACGCTTCATCCAGTCCCAAACATGCTCAATGGGGGACAGATCCGGAGATCTTACTGGCCAGGGTAGTTGACTTACACCTTCTAGAGCACGTTGGGTGGCACGGGATACATGCGGACGCGCATTGTCCTGTTGGAACAGCAAGTTCCCTTGCCGGTCTAGGAATGGTAGAACGATGGGTTCGATGACGGTTTGGATGTACCGTGCACTATTCAGTGTCCCCTCGACGATCACCAGTGGTGTACGGCCAGTGTAGGAGATCGCTCCCCACACCATGATGCCGGGTGTTGGCCCTGTGTGCCTCGGTCGTATGCAGTCCTGATTGTGGCGCTCACCTGCACGGCGCCAAACACGCATACGACCATCATTGGCACCAAGGCAGAAGCGACTCTCATCGCTGAAGACGACACGTCGCCATTCGTCCCTCCATTCACGCCTGTCGCGACACCACTGGAGGCGGGCTGCACGATGTTGGGGCGTGAGCGGAAGACGGCCTAACAGTGTGCGGGACCGTAGCCCAGCTTCATGGAGACGGTTGCGAATGGTCCTCGCCGATACCCCAGGAGCAACAGTGTCCCTAATTTGCTGGGAAGTGGCGGTGCGGTCCCCTACGGCACTGCGTAGGATCCTACGGTCTTGGCGTGCATCCGTGCGTCGCTGCGGTCCGGTCCCAGGTCGACGGGCACGTGCACCTTCCGCCGACCACTGGCGACAACATCGATGTACTGTGGAGACCTCACGCCCCACGTGTTGAGCAATTCGGCGGTACGTCCACCCGGCCTCCCGCATGCCCACTATACGCCCTCGCTCAAAGTCCGTCAACTGCACATAAGGTTCACGTCCACGCTGTCGCGGCATGTTACCAGTGTTAAAGACTGCGATGGAGCTCCGTATGCCACGGCAAACTGGCTGACACTGACGGCGGCGGTGCACAAATGCTGCGCAGCTAGCGCCATTCGACGGCCAACACCGCGGTTCCTGGTGTGTCCGCTGTGCCGTGCGTGTGATCATTGCTTGTACAGCCCTCTCGCAGTGTCCGGAGCAAGTATGGTGGGTCTGACACACCGGTGTCAATGTGTTCTTTTTTCCATTTCCAGGAGTGTATTTAAACCGACAAACTCTGGGAGGTTGTAGGAGACATCAAAACAAATATTTTTCCCTAATGTCGTTTATTCCTACCAGGAGGCCGTATTACGCTCTTCAGTTGATAGAGGTCGTATTACGATCTTTAGTAGTTGTTGTTGTTGCTGTTGTTGTGGTGGTGTCCGCAGCCCGTGGTCATGCGGTAGCATTCTCGGTTCCCACGCCCGGGTTCCCGGGTTCGATTCCCGGCGGGGTCAGGGATTTTCTCTGCCTCGTGATGACTGGGTGTCCTTAGGTTAGTTAGGTTTGAGTAGTTCTAAGTTCTAGGGGACTGATGACCAAAGATGTTAAGTCCCATAGTGCTCAGAATCATTTTTGTTGTGGTCTTCAGCAAGCTTCTTCATCTCCCAGTACCTACTGTACCCTACATCCTTCTGAATCTGCTTAGTGTATTCATCTCTTGGTCTCCCTCTTCCATTTTTCCCTCCACGCTGCCCTCCAATACTAAATTGGTGATCTCTCGATGTCTCAGAACATGTCCTACCAACCGATTCAGTAGTTAGAGGGCGTATTACGCTCTTCAGTTGTAGGCAACTGCTGTCCACCGGTGTAGTAGTGCATTGTTTCTGTTTACTAATGGAGCGATACACCTGGAGGACATCACAACGGACGAGCTGCACAGTGGGTTTATCAACAACAATATCCTAATCGCCGTATCCCGCATCATACGACCTTTGATGCTGTGTACCAACGTTTGCGTGAGACCAGGTCATTTAGCAGATTACCTGGACAGGGATGCCGTCGCCCGGTAAGAACGCTGCAATTTGAGGAAGCTGTCTTGCAGCATGTGGAGCGGGATCCTTCAATCAGCACTCGTGCAATTACACGTCACATGGGGACGAATCAGACGAATGTAAGAACAGTCCTTTGAGAGCAACTGTTACGTCCATTTCACTTACAGCGTGTCCACAACCTGGAACCAGTTGATTACTCACCCAGAGCACAGTTTTCGCAGTGGTACCTGGAACAGTGTGAAATGCATCCTACATTTCCATCTCTGTGTTGTTTACCGATGAAGCAGCGTTCAGCGTGATGGAGTCTTCAAAATCCAAAATTCGCATGTTTGGAGTGAGGATAACCCACATGCCACAGTTACTAGCGCACGTCAAGTGCAGTTCTTCGTTAATGTGTGGGTCGGTTTTGTTGGAGACTGTTTAATTGGGCCGTATCTGCTACCTAGTTGACCCTTGGTCATAAAAAAATGGAAAAGTGTTTGTTGGTTTAATTAATTTGCCGCCAGAGAAATCTTCCTCTACCGGTGTAAATACTCCTCATAGGAAAAAATGACATTAGGGAAAAATATTTGTTTTGATGTCCCCTACATCCTCCCAGAGTTTGTCGGTTTAAATACTTTTCACCCTGTATATGCCTCCGTATAAGCGATAATATCTCCTGTCTTATCCTCGTGGTCCCTACGCGAAATGTGTACTGGCGGCAGTAAGATCGTTCTGCAGTCAGCTTCAAATGCCGATTCTGTATACTTTCTCAGTAGCGTTCTTCAAAATGAATGTCTTCTACCCTTCAGAGATTCCCACTTGAGCTCCCGAAGCATATCTGTAACACTTGCATGGTAACAGATCTAGCAGCTCGCCTTCGAATTGCTTTGATGTCTTCTTCTAGCCCGACTAGTTGCGGATCCCAAACACTCGAGCAGTACTCAAGAATAGGTCGCAGTTCCGTCCTACATGATGTCTCCGTTACAGATGAACCACTCCTCCCTAAAATTCTCCCAATAAAGCGAAGTCGACCATTCGCCTTCCCTACGACAGCCCTCACTTGTTCGTTCCATTTGATATCGCTTCGCAGCGATTCGACTGCATCCGAACATGACGGGTTTGTTTTTCCTACACATCAGCATTAAATTACTTTTTTCTACAGTAAGAACCAGCTACCATTCATCGCACCAACTACAAATCTTATCTAGGTCACCTTGTATCAACCTCTAGTCACTTATCTTCGACACTTTCTTGTACACCACAGCATCATCAGCTAACAACCGCAGATTGTTGCCAAACCTGTCTGTCAGATCATTTATATGTATAAAAAGTAATAACGGTCCTATCACACTTCCCAGAGGCACTCCTGGTGTTACCCCTGTCTCCGATGAACACTGTCCGTCGAGAATAACATATTGGTTTGTATTACTTAAGATGTCTTCGAGTCAGTCACATACCTGGGAGCCTATTTCGCATGCACTCACCTTTGTTAACAGACTGCAGTGGGGTACCGTGTCAAATGCTTTTCGGAAATCTAGAAATATGGAAATATCGAATCTGCCTGTTGCCCTTCATCCATAGTTCGCAGTATATCATGTGAGAAAGAACAATCTGTATTTCGCACGAGTGACGCTTTCTAAAGGCATTCGTGGACATGAGCTTTTCCGTCTCCAGAAAATTATTATATTCGTACTCAGAATATGCTCTAGAATTCTGCAGCAAACTGATCTTAAGGATATTGGTCCGTAATTTTGCGGGTCGGTCCTTCTACTCTTCTTATATATAGGAGTCACCTGCGCTTTTATGCAGTCGCTTGCCACTTCGCGCTGGTCGGGAGATTCGTGATCAATGCAAATTAAGCAAGAGCCCAATAACGTAGAGTAAAAAATGGCTCTGAGCAGTATGGGAGATCTGAGGTTATCAATCCCCTATAGCTTAGAACTACTTAAACCTAACTAACCTAAGGAGATCACACACATCCATGCCCGAGGCAGGATTCGAACCTGCGACCGTAGAGGTCGTGTGGTTCCAGACTGAAGCGCCTAGAACCGCTCGGCCACAGCAACGTAGAGTAGTCTTTGTGAAACTGAATTGGGATTCCATCCGGATCTGGCGACTTACTCGTTTCCAACTCTTTCAGTTATTTCTCAACATGGGTGATGCTTTTACTATGTCATCCATACGGGACACTTTGCGATGGTCAAACGACGGTAAGTTTGTACGATCCTCTTGCGTGAACGATTTCTTAAACGTGGAATTCAAAACTTTGGTCTTCCTTTTGCTATCTTCTACTGCCAAACAAGACTGGTCAACGAATGACTGAATGGAAGCCTTAGATCCGCTTAGCGGTTTTACATAGGACCAGTATGCAGGAGGCTATTGTGCGTGATTAAGAATAAAACGATGTTAAATGTTTTCCATTGCTTTATTGATCTGATCAATATTGCATTACAATAAATGCTCAAAATGAGCAAGTCTAACCCCAGCGCCGAACCAGTATCTACGTAGCAGAGAGTCCCGCTTTTGCTGAAAAATGCGTGCTGTGTTTTGCATTTGAGTGGCTGCTGCAAGGATTCTTGCAACCAATTCCGCGTCCGAGTCAACAGGAATAGAATACATCTCGCTTTCATGAAGCCTCGAAGAAGTCTGATGGGATGAGATCCGGGATCTTGCAAGACAATGCACAGGTCTTTGTCGGCCGATCCACCAAAGGCACTGGTTATTATTTCCCGGTCTGGTTGTGTAAGGTGAGCTGGGACCCCATTATGATGAAATCATGTTCTCCACCCAATATCTAGAGGTATCTCCTCTAGTAACGTCAGAGGTGTGCTTCCAGGAACGGTCTGTACATTGGCCACGTGACTCGAGCAGACAATATGTAAGGACAAAGTAAGTAGTAGCCGGCCCACTTATTTATTGCAAAACGTCTCTAATGTCTTCGCACAACTGTAGTAAATGGGTTTTCATGCCGGCCGCGGTGGTCTAGCGGCTTTAGGCGCTCAGTCCCGTACCGCGCGACTGCTACGGTCGCAGGTTCGAATCCTGCCTCGGGCATGGATGTGTGTGATGTCCTTAGGTTAGTTAGATTTAAGTAGTTCTAAGTTCTAGGGGACTGATGACCACAGATGTTAAGTCCCATAGTGCTCAGAGCCATTTTTTTTTTTTGGGTTTTCATTCGACGATACATGCGAATTTTGACCATGGCATATGCCTTCCCGAGTAAACTGAGCCTCGTCTGTAAATATACAATCTTAGGAACGTGAGGGTATTCATAGCCGTCGCAGCAATCAGCGTGCGTACTGAAGACGAGGTGGGTATCTCATCCCATGGCCTGTATTCTCACAGGACGATGAAGATGAAGCAACTCTTCACGCAACGCATCCTATACTACATTATGCTGAATACCGAGCACAGTTGCAGTCGCTCGTGTGTAACAGCACTTCTTCCACAACGTTAGGTGTACGTACCCTCCGTGATCTGCTTACATCAGCCCTCCGCACCATCAATATGCCGCTATTTCCCAGTCGAGCATGGACTGCAGTAAATGTGCGATAATGTGGACATCCGCGTGCAGGGACATGTTCACGATACATTCGCCGGGCTCTTCGACTATTGCCTTTAGCCGCACCGTAAACCAAGTGCATGTCTCGCATTTCTCCCCACGTGTAGCGCCCCATGTCGGCACTGTCGTGCAGGCAATAGTCTACCAGCTGTTTACTGATTCAGTGTCGAAGGGCATGACATCACGACGTACTACGTATCTCAAACTAACATTTGGTGTAACAACGTTAGATACAACAACTTTTATCTGCGCCACTGGAGTATTATCTACGCACGCTCAGTGCTCACGAAATGCGGTTTTCCGACACATTATTGCTTTTCTAAATATATTTGTTTTAGCTCCTGTATCATCCCAGTTAGTTCGGCAACTAAATTTTTGAACACCTCGCATAATACATGGCTTGTGAAAATGGGCTACGCCCTAAACTACATACGGTTTGAAACTTCCTGGCTGATTAAAACTGTGTGCCGAACTGAGACTCGAACTCTGGACCTTTGCCTTTCGCGGGTAAGTGCTATACCAACTGAGCTACCCAAGCACGACTCACGCCCCGTACTCACAGCTATACTTATGCCAGTACCTCGCCTCCTACCTTCAAAACTTTACAGAAGTTCTCTGTGCCTAAGCCATGTGTCACAATATCCTTTCTTTCAGGAGTGCTAGTTCTGCAAGGTTCGCACGAGAGCTTCTGTAAAGTTTGGAAGGTAGGAGGCGAGGTAATGGCAGCAGTAAAGCTGTGAGGACGTTCTTGGGTAGCTTAGTTGGTAGAGCACTTGCCCGCGAAAGGCAAAGGTCCCAAGCTCGAGTCTCGGTCCGGCATACAGTTTTAATCAGCCAGGAAGTTTCATATCAGCGCACACTCCACTGCAGAGTGAAAATCTCATTCTTGATACATACAGTTTACTTAAACCGCTGTTTTCCATTCGTGCTAAATAGCGCTGTAATCGACAGATATATAGTGTGCCTGTTACTGCAATTAACAGCCGAAGCATTTGATTCTAATCTCATTTACGATGCAAATGTGAACCTCTGTGTTCTAGCGGTTGATATTTATGTTCAGAGTTTAGTGTTTGAAATTTAATTGTCCAGTACAATATGGTTAGCCACTTCAACAACAACGTCGATGTAATAGCTGGTTGCCATCGCGATTGTTGATATCGGTGAGTATCCTTGCCTCTCACCACTGACAATAGTTGTGGCTTTTACTCCACTATTAGCCAGGTAATGGCCACAGCAAGCGTTACGGCGGTTCGTATGGCAAGTCACCTTGATAGTGGGGTTCGAGGGTGGCCACAGAAATCAAGTATTCCGATGATTTGAGGACTCACCAAAGCAGCCCTTCATGGAACAGAAAACTACGTTAGCATACAAGTAGCTTATCTGCCAGAAATGTCAGTGTCTCGCCATATTATTTATACTGTACAATCACACTGGCAACATCAATATCAACCGTTAAAATATAAAGGTTCACATTTACATCGTAGAATCAAGTGCGTCGGTTCCGAATTGCAAGATCAAGCGGCCTTGATATTTTTCTACTACAGCGTCATCTACGATGACTGGAAAACAATGGTTTGAGTAAATCGTAAATATTTTTTTGGCGTAGAATCCGAATATGCAATAAAAATGGGAGGGAGGGGGGGCTGCATTTGTAAATAGAAAGTTGACCCCGCCCACGCAGAGGTGGCCAGTTGTTGCACAAATAGATGGCCCCTTTACTAATATTAACTTTTCACCTAAACATTTTTTTTTTTGTGCGGTGCGTGGTTTGCAAGATATTCAATTGTGTCGAGTTAAAACGAGCACTCTGTATACATCAACTTCATTGCATCAACTGAACTGAATTATCAGAATTCATTAACACACAAGAAAGGTGAGAGGTACAAGTAACTATGATAATAGAATAAAAACGGAACATGTTTAAAGGCTTCTAGTTATGAAATAATGCAGGTATTTAGGAAGAGCCGGCGGGTATGGCCGAGCGTTTCTAGGCGCTTCAGTCTGCCTTAAAATCAGGCTTATTTAGTGTAACGAAAATGAATAAAATGTGTATGATAAATGTTGATGATACGAATATTAGAAAATTCAGTCTGCTAAAAAGAAATAGCAAAATATACCAAATGATCTTGTCCATTTTATGAGCACATTTTTAGACTAAGTACTTACAACGTACAGGGATCCACCACTGTATATCCAAGCGGGTCGCCACACGTCATTACTCAACCACTCAGCTGTGCTGACAGCTCGACCGCTTCGTTCTTTGTTATGGTACTGCACTGTGATACATAACGACTGAGTGGCCGCAGTGATTAGACGTGCGTTTGGACCAGTACTAGATCCCCTACCTTGTTGATGTAAAAGTTTGCCAAACAATCTTTTGTGGGCTTCTGCTCCCTTAACAAGTATTTGTTCTTCTTTCACTGTCTTTCATCTTTTCATCCGGTATGTTTTCCAATGTATCCCTGGTTACGTTAGCCGGCCGGTGTGGTCGAGCGGTTCTAGGCGATTCAGTCCGGAACCGTGCGACTGCTACGGTCGCAGATTCGAATCCTGCCTCTGGCATGGTTGTGTGTGATGTCCTTACGTTAGTTGGGTTTCAGTAGTTCTAAGTTCTAGGGGACTGATGACCTCAGATGTTAATCCCATAGTGCTCAGAGCCATTTCAACCATTTTAAAAGATGACTTTAGGTACATCAGCATTCCAAATCACATAATTCCGTATGGCGGATTCAGGCATTTCAGCGTAACTTCAGTAACACAGAGGAGTTGTCCACTTGAGGACTGTGTCCAGGGCACCTCCCGTGCACTAGACAGGCACCGGGCACCAAACTGACCGGCGCGCGTCCGCCGGCACTGCTCTGTGTATTCGCCTCCACTGCCTCCACGATGAACTCCGAGCTGTGCAGCTGCCGCGTTGCCCCTTGCTCGCTCATCCTTCCGCTAAGCTGCTAGGCGCAGCTGCGGACGAGACTCCTCAGCTCCCTCCAGTCGCTACCTCGACGAACCAGTTGCGCAGTCTACGCCCGCCTTTATCTTTTCAGCGCCCTCTCACCCATAGCGAAAATACGGCCTGAAGATTTGGAGCCCCCTGCTGAATAAGGCGGGAGTTAACTGTGCCGCTATATCCCGGCACAGTGCAGAATGCCTTCTGCTATATCTGGTGTACTTCCGATCCAGTATAAGAATGTTGATAATATATGGCAGATCAAGGCTCAAAACAGGCTTTCAGGCAAATCATTTTTCCTCGCATTTATAAGTGGAACTGGAAAGAGAAGCTGACAGTATTCTCTACCAGGTACTGTGTGGTGTCACCGCCAGACACCACACTTGCTAGGTGGTCGCTTTAAATCGGCCGCGGTCCATTAGTACATGTCGGACCCGCGTGTCGCCACTTTCAGTGATAGCAGACCGAGCGCCACCACACGGCAGGTCTAGAGAGACGTACTGGCACTCGCCCCAGTTGTACGGACGACGTAGCTAGCGATGCACACTGACGAAGCCTCGCTCCTTTGCAGAGCAGGTAGTTAGAATAGCCTTCAGCTAAGTCAATGGCTACGACCTAGCAAGGCGCCATTAGCCTTACATAGCTTGTATCTAAAGAGTCTCACTTGTCTCGTCAATAGCGATGTACCAAGGATGGATTTAAGTTACGTATTCCAGAAGCTACGTAATTTTCTTTATAGCATTCATTACGTATCCTGTTTCAGACCTCACGCCATCCTGCGTAAGCTTATAGCGCGTATTTCGGTCACCTCAAACCACACTGTGTCGGCACTTCTGTCGACACATCATACTGTACAGCGGCTTGTAATTTATGTAGCTGTAAGAATATACCGTGACTGCTACGCTGATCTGGCATGCACAGTGTAAAAAAGTGTTCCATAATCTAATAGGATACAGTAATAGCCGGAAATAGAAACTATCCTGATGAAGTTCCCCGGAAACACTTGGTATTCATGTTTTGCTGTTGATATTCATGGCTCATTCCTTAATGGTTGCGTTTGTTCAATACTTACTCTTATGACTGTGGTGTTGCTTTCGACAGCAAGCATTACTTACAGTACTTTATTTAATCGTATGGCTTTACTCGTCAGGCAGACCTTTCGCCGGGTACCGTTCTTTCAATTTGACGCCACTTCGGCGACCTGCATTCGATGAGGATGAAAGGATGATGATGAGGACAGCACAACACCCAGTCCCTGGACGGAGAAAATTCCTCTACCCAGCAAGGAATCGAATCCGTGCCCAGAGGACTGACAGTCCTACTGGGCGCTAAAGATGCGCTTACGCTGCCTATATTTTATTAACGGATGAGGCAGCACTCACAAAGACTGGGATAATAAATTAACGTTATAACCACCTGTGGGCAGATGCAAATTCTCGAGCGATGATGGAAGCAAGGCGTAAGGTTCGCTTTAGCATCGATTTTCCGGATTAATTAACAGGTTCCATTTGTCGTCAGTTTGTGTGCTCTTACTATTGTACAACGTTCCCTAGCAGAAATACGACGGATGTGGTTTACGGGCTGCGGGCCACAGTTCACTGTCTACGCCTCGTGCGACAGTACCGTTTAGAAACTTTCCTCGTGATGCGTTGGTCGAGGAAGGCTGTAGCATAGAGTTACCGTTTTTCTATCCATCGTGCCTTAGATTTCTGGCTATTATGACATTTAAAGGTGTCAGGTACGTGAACACGTTACAGGAGTGTGTGGACTGCCTTCATAATGAAACCTGAGGCGGCCGGGGAGGTTCTCAGGAGTATGTGATTATTTAACAGGGCAGAAGGTTGTTTTAGAGTGACTGGAACCCGAAGTGGGCGTCTCTTATACTGACAATAGCAGAAGGTTATAAAGGGACAAAATTGCACACATTTCAACAAGAATTTCTAAATCTGAACAGCACGAGCATTTACTGTAAGAAGACGGGACACTTTTTCAAACGCCCTGTACTTTGTTGGCTTTCTCCGAAATTTGAACTATGTGTTCAGTAGCAGGAGATATATGCGGGACGTTCCATTCGTCCGTCCACGTACTTTACATGGTGTAACGCGAAATCTCACTCACAGCATCGACCAGAACCAACACACTGGATGCGAGACAAATTACACGACTTGTTTGTAGAGCAGATATTTTTCTGTGGCCTACCACAAGGTGTGCACTGGAACGACTACCACTTTGTACATCCTTCCAGACAAATATACAGTATCCCAATGAAATACACTCCTGGAAATGGAAAAAAGAACACATTGACACCGGTGTGTCAGACCCACCATACTTGCTCCGGACACTGCGAGAGGGCTGTACAAGCAATGATCACACGCACGGCACAGCGGACACACCAGGAACCGCGGTGTTGGCCGTCGAATGGCGCTAGCTGCGCAGCATTTGTGCACCGCTGCCATCAGTATCAGCCAGTTTGCCGTGGCATACGGAGCTCCATCGCAGTCTTTAACACTGGTAGCATGCCGCGACAGCGTGGACGTGAACCGTATATGCAGTTGACGGACTTTGAGCGAGGGCGTATAGTGGGCATGCGGGAGGCCGGGTGGACGTACCGCCGAATTGCTCAACACGTGGGGCGTGAGGTCTCCACAGTACATCGATGATGTCGCCAGTGGTCGGCGGAAGGTGCACGTGCCCGTCGACCTGGGACCGGACCGCAGCGACGCACGGATGCACGCCAAGACCTTAGGATCCTACGCAGTGCCGTAGGGGACCGCACCGCCACTTCCCAGCAAATTAGGGACACTGTTGCTCCTGGGGTATCGGCGAGGACCATTCGCAACCGTCTCCATGAAGCTGGGCTACGGTCCCGCACACCGTTAGGCCGTCTTCCGCTCACGCCCCAACATCGTGCAGCCCGCCTCCAGTAGTGTCGTGACAGGCGTGAATGGAGGGACGAATGGAGACGTGTCGTCTTCAGCGATGAGAGTCGCTTCTGCCTTTGTGCCAATGATGGTCGTATGCGTGTTTGGCGCCGTGCAGGTGAGCGCCACAATCAGGACTGCATACGACCGAGGCACACAGGGCCAACACCCGGCATCATGGTGTGGGGAGCGATTTCCTACACTGGCCGTACACCACTGGTGATCGTCGAGGGGACACTGAATAGTGCACGGTACATCCAAACCGTCATCGAACCCATCGTTCTACCATTCCTAGACCGGCAAGGGAACTTGCTGTTCTAACAGGACAATGCACGTCCGCATGTATCCCGTGCCACCCAACGTGCTCTAGAAGGTGTAAGTCAACTACCCTGGCCAGCAAGATCTTCGGATCTGTCCCTCATTGAGCATGTTTGGGACTGGATGAAGCGTCGTCTCACGCGGTCTGCACGTCCAGCACGAACGCTGGTCCAACTGAGGCGCCAGGTGGAAATGGCATGGCAAGCCGTTCCACAGGACTACATCCAGCATCTCTACGATCGTCTCCATGGGAGAATAGCAGCCTGCATTGCTGCGAAAGGTGGATATACACTGTACTAGTGCCGACATTGTGCATGCTCTGTTGCCTGTGTCTATGTGCCTGTGGTTCTGTCAGTGTGATCATGTGATGTATCTGACCCCAGGAATGTGTCAATAAAGTTTCCCCTTCCTGGAACAATGAATTCACGGTGTTCTTATTTCAATTTCCAGGAGTGTATAATTTGAACATCCGATAGTACATTCAGTTTGTATGTAAATTTACGAATCGTTTGATATATGTCTTGGGTCGTTTCGAATAATAGAGAGGTCGGACGAATTTTCCTAGCCTTCGTTTAATTATTCATAATAATTCGCAAGATGGCAATTAGCCAAAAAGAGTGGTCGAGCCGTTACTTTGTATTCCTTGCCACGGCTTCCTCGCGGGCGGCCGTTGTGGCCGAGCGGTTCTAGGCGCTTCAGTCCGGAACCGCGCGACTACTACGGTCGCAGGTTCTAATCCTGCCTTGGGCATGGATGTGTGTGACGTCTTTATGTTAATTAGGTTTAATTAGTTCTAAATCTAAGGCACTGATGACCTCAGACGTTAAGTCCCAAGTGATCAGAGCCATTTCAACCATTTGAGCTTCCTCACGGCAGAGGGACACTACTCCGTCTCGCTCTTTCGCAAAACTGCCACCACTGCAGGAACTCAAACATCAGAACCGTGAGACCAGGACCTACTTGCTGAAACAAATTCTAGCTTTTAGCCTGTTCCGCTTGGATATAGCTACCTCTTTCCGCCGGCGGACGCATTCTGATTTCCAGTGCCCTCGGTACCAAAACTGTTGAGAGAGGACCTCTCGTCCTAAGTCGTTTGCAGTTCTTGATTGAAGTCTGTTAGTGATGTTCCAAAGCTCACGTATTACCGCCGTTTATTAGCCCTTGTGCATGGTTACCGTTGTCAGTAGCAGTCATGGTCTTCACATCTCTGATTACTACTGCATCGGATTTATTGTAATGCAACCGTGATTATTTCGGTCGTGAATTCGTAGAGATTTAACAGTTTGCACCTCAGTCGGCGGACGCGATCTACATCTACATCTACATCCATACTCCGCAAGCCACCTGACGGTGTGTGGCGGAGGGTACTTTGAGTACCTCTATCGGTTCTCCCTTCTATTCCAGTCTCGTATTGTTCGTGGAAAGAAAGATTGTCGGTATGCCTCTGTGTGGGCTCTAATCTATCTGATTTTATCCTCATGGTCTCTTCGCGAGATATACGTAGGAGAGAGCAATATACTGCTTGACTCCTAAGTGAAGGTATGTTCTCGAAACTTCAAAAGCCCGTACCGAGCTACTGAGCCTCTCTCCTGCAGTCTTCCATTGTAGTTTATCTATCATCTCCGTAACGCTTCCGCGATTACTAAATGATCCTGTAACGAAGCGCGCCGCTCTCCGTTGGATCTTCTCTATCTCTTCTATCAACCCTATCTGGTACGGATCCCACACTGGTGAGCAGTATTAAAGCAGTGGGCGAACAAGTGTACTGTAACCTACTTCCTTTCTTTTCGCCGGGTGGTCGTGCGGTTCTAGGCGCTCCAGTCCGGAGCCGCGCTGCTGCTACGGTCGCAGGTTCGAATCCTGCCTCGGGCATGGATGTGTGTGATGTCCTTAGGTTAGTTAGGTTTAATTAGTTCTAAGTTCTAGGGGACTTATGACCACAGCAGTTGAGTCCCATAGTGCTCAGAGCCATTTGAGCCTTTCTTTTCGGATTGCATTTCCTTAGGATTCTTCCAATGAATCTCAGTCTGGCATCTGCTTTACCGACGATTAATTTTATGTGGTCATTCCATTTTAAATCACTCCTAATGCCTACTCCCAGATAATTTATGGAATTAACTGCTTCCAGTTGCTGACCTGATATAGTAGAGCTAAATGATAAAGGATCTTTCTTTCTTTGTATTCGCAGTACATTACACTTGTCTACATTGAGATCCAATTGTCATTCTCTGCACCATGCGTCAACTCGTTGCAGATCCTCCTGCATTTCAATTTTCCATTGTTACAACCTCTCGATATACCACAGCATCATCCGCAAAAACCCTCAGAGAACTTCCAATGTTATCCACAAGGTCATTTATGTATATTGTGAATAGCAACGGTTCTTCGACACTCTCCCTGCGGTATACCTGAAATCACTCTTACTTCGAAAGACTTCTCTCCATTGAGAACGACATGCTGCGTTCTGTTATCTAGGAAGTCTTCAGTCCAATCACACAATTGGTCTGATAGTCGATATGCTGCCGACCGGGGTGGGCGAGCGGTTCTAGGCGCTACAAGAAAAAATGGTTCAAATGGCTCTGAGCACTATGGGATTTAACTGCTGACGTCGTCAGTCCCCTAAACTTAGAACTACTTAAACCTATCCTAAGGGCATCACACACATCCGGGCCCGAGGTAGGATTCCAACCTGTGACCGTAGCGGTCACGCGGTTCCAGACTGAAGCGCCTAGAACCGCACGGCCACACCGGCCGGCTTAGGCGCTACAGTCTGGAACCGCGAGACTGCTAGGGTCGCAGGTTCGAATCCTGCCTCGGACATGGATGTGTGACGTCCTTAGGTTAGTTAGGTTTAAGTAGTTCTAAGTTCTAAGGGACTGATGACCTCAGCAGTTAAGTCCCATAGTGCTCAGAGCCATCCATATGCTCTTACTTTGTTCGTTAAACGACTTTGGGGAACTGTATCGAACGCCTGGCGATTGCTCTCTCTGATCAGGGGCTGGAAGAGTTATCAAAACTCTCGTTTGGGTTGCAATTATTTGCCTTTTTCTGGAGCAAGACTGTTCAGCTGGGCTGATCAATTGTGAGTGGAAAACTAGTAATTAACTTGCAAAGGCTACCTTGCATTTCCATTTCTTTATATATATATTACATTGTGTGCTAGTTTTTATCAGATCTGTCAGACTACTGGACCACTGTCGCCTCCTGAAACTCTTTCATTTAGCTAGGCGAAATGTGGTGCCTGGCCATCTAACATAACCTAAATAAAAATCAGCTCGCTTATGTTAGCGGATTTTCCTGTTTGCGGTCCTTATCGTCGCTAGAACGATACTGATTCGTCTCACCTCCGTTTATACACTTTCCTTACCGCGTCACCAGGCGGCATTTAGTCTTGCGGTGGGCAGTGATCGTACTGTTTTGACTCACAAGTGTACGTCGTAACTATGACGTAGGAAACAGCTCGCGCTGGACTTGACGCGAGGCACTTGCATAGAGAGAGAGCGCCAGCAGATCGGCCCCCTGGACTGGCAGCCCTGAGAGGCGGCAGGTGCGTGGTGCGCCCGCCCCCGCCCCTCCCCCGCCCCCGCCAGCACATTTGCCGCTCATAATGGCGGCGCTGCGCCGCGCGGGCCGGCCCATTTATATTAAAGGGGGCGGGTGGCGGTAGTGGCGGCGGCGGCCTCAAAAGGCGCGGCGCACGCGAGCCGCAGAAAGCCCGCAATCTCGCCTCTAGTATCGCCATTCAGACGGCAATCTCGCCCACCCGCCCGCCTTCCCTTGACCTCATATCGGCGTACGAACCGAACTGTGGCGGCATAGCGAGTGGTGTGATGGGGAGCGCGAAATTTCCTGTTGACGTCACTCAGGCGGTAACAGTTTACTGTTAGACGCGCACAGACGACTAACAGCCAGAGAACAGCCTTTTTCGCAGCGCCATAGCACCGCTTTATTTCTTTTTTACGAAGTCATTCTTTATACTGCGTTTCCAGGACGAAAGCCAGAACGTGTTAAGCACTTATTCACTTTCGAGATTAAGCCCGTTACTATCCCCTCCCCATTTCCGTATAAACTACCGATTGATCAAGTACAAGGGCGACTCAGAAACTTCTCGCGGCTATTTAGATTAAATTACATCGTGGTTCGCAATCCACTTTAAACTACCACCTGAAAGTCATAGGATACATCTTAATATCGTGTCGGACCTCCGTTTTCCCCGCGCAATACAGGTACTCGAGCCGCGCGGGATTAGCCGAGCGGTCTCAGGCGCTGCAGTCATGGACTATGCGGCTGGTCCCGGCGGAGGTTCGAGTCCTCCCTTGGGCATGGGTGTGTGTGTTTGTCCTTAGGATAGTTTAGGTTAAGTAGTGTGTAAGCTTAGGGACTGATAGCGTTAGCAGTTAACTCCCATAACATTTCACACACATTTGAACATTTTTGAACAGGTACTCGATGTGGCATCGACTCAACAAGTCGTTGGAAACCCCCAGCGCTGTGTTGCCTCTATAACCGTCCGTAATTGCGAAAGTGTGAGCGGTGCAGGATTTTGTGCACGATATGACCTCTAGATTATGTCCCATAAATATTCGATGGGATTCTAGTCGGACGATCTGGGTGGTCAAGTCATTCACTCGAATTCTCCGGAATGTTCTTCAAACAAATAGCGAACAACTGTGGCCCCTGACATGGTGCATTGTCATCTGAAAAATTCCATCGTTTTTTGGGAACATTAAGTCCATGAATGGCTGGAAATAGACCAACATAAACATTTACAGTCAATAATCGGTTCAGTTGGACCAGAGGACCCAACCCAGTCAATTCCGTATCAATACAGCTCACACCGTTATGGAGCTGTTACCAGCTTGGTACAGTGCCTTGTTGAAAAACAGGGCCCATGGTTTCGAGGGGTTTGCGCCACACTCGAACCCTACCATCAGCTCTTACTAGCTGAAATCACGATCATGCCACCGTTTTCCAGTTGTCTAGTGTCCAACTGATATGGTCTCAAGCCCAGCAGAGTTGCTGCAGGTCATGTCGCGCTGTTAGCAAAGGCACTCGCTTGAGTCGACTGCTGCCACAGCCCATTAATGTCAAATTTCGCCGCACTGTTCAACCGGATACGTTCGTCGAACGTCCCTCATTGATTTCCGCAGTGTGTTGCTTGTCTGCTAGCACTGACAACGCCATTGCTATCAGTCGTTAAGTTAAGACCGTCGGTCACTGCGTTGTCCATGGTGAGAGGTAATGTCTAAAATTTGGTATTCTCGGCGCATTCTTGGATCTCGGAATCCCCTAATGATTTCTAAAATTGATTGTCCCATGCTTCTAGTTCCAACTACAATTCTGCGTTGAAACTCCGTTAATGCCCGTCGTGCGCCGATAACCACGTCGGCAACCGTTTCACATAAATCACTTGAGTGCAAGTTACAGTTCCGCCAATGCACTGCCCCTAAAACCTTGAATAGGCGATACTACCGTCATTTGTGTATGTACATCTCGCTATCCAATGACTTCTGTCGCATCAGCGTAGAGTCACCCTTGTAATCCACGGCGGAAGTCCTTTACCTTTAAGAGTAAAGACGTTTCAGTTCCCTTTCTTCTTCACTTACACATTCGCCTTTAACACAACGAAGGAAACGAATCGAGTCGTTTGTATTTGTGTATATAGGGACCATTATGTCCAGCTGGGTTTCAAAGACTTCTAAAAACTCATCGGTCGCCATGGTTCCTTCACGCCTCTACGACATTAGAGGTGTGGAGGACCCACGGCGATCGAAAAATTTTTAGAAGTCTACGGAAACCGATTGAAGATAGTGATCCCTATAATACACAAACAACAAGGGGATTTAGTTTCGTGTGCAGGAGCCTGAAGAGGGTGCCAACGAGGCAGCGAAATAAGATTACCGATGTTGGTATCTGTTTTCTTATTCGTCAAATAATCAATGATTTTTGTTGTTACATACAGAACCACTTGAAGCTTTTTAATTACTTCAGAAAATTACGACTTAACACATTAATCACTGTAAATATGGAAATTATCTTACTTTCTGTGGTGTCACCGCCAGACACCACACTTGCTAGGTGGTAGCCTTTAAATCGGCCGCGGTCCGTTAGTATACGTCGGACCCGTGTGTCGCCACTATCAGTGATTGCAGACCGAGCGCCGCCACACGGCAGGTCTAGAGACACTTCCTAGCACTCGCTCCAGTTGTACAGCCGACTTCGCTAGCGATGGTTCACTGACAAATTACGCTCTCATTTGCGGAGACGATAGTTAGCATAGCCTTCAGCTACGTCATTTGCTACGACCTAGCAAGGCGCCATTATCATTTGCTATTTATCTTGTGATGCATGTACCGTCAGACCGATGTTCACCAATTATGGATTAAAGTTAAGTATTCCCGCAGCTACGTACGTTCTTTGCTACTATAACTTCCTTTACCTGTTCCAGACCTCACGCCAGCCTGCGTGAGCTTAAACGCGTGCCTTTCGGCTACCCGTCATTGTGGATTGGCTGTCTTGCCAGTCCACAACACTTTCTCGTAGTAATCTCACTTCGTTGTCAACTGCTGTAGCTCCAGTTTCCGCACGTTAACAACGACCTTCGGGTCGCCCTGATATATCAGTGTTAACAGGGGTGCTACCCCCAACAATCGCTATCAGGCAACCATACACATAAACATTACAAACGCAGAAATAACTCCAAGTGTCAGTAACATAAGTACTCAGCTCTCATGTGACAGTTGTTGAAACAGTCCTAGCCTGCGAAAGTATCCCGTCAGTGACTAATTCGTGATCGGCGAATATGACTATCTCCTTCCCTGGACAGACGTTTCTCCGTGGCGATATATAGCACTGTCGGATGGGGGTGCTGATTTCACTTCGGACCCATCGTCGGGGTGTGTGGCGATTGTTTCGGCGAACAGGTCGGTGCTCCTCAGCAAGTGATCTGATATGGAACTGTAACTGCAGCTGCCAGTTAAGCAACGGAGGCGACTTGTATCCTTGTTTGCGCAGAGATATGAAACCGCGCAGTACTTGAGACTGCTGATTTGCGCCATAGTTCCTGTACGCTGGCGACCTCTGCTGCAGGCCGCTCGAACTGCTAGCAGTCTCATTCGCCTGGCGAGTAGGATGCCCCGGGCAACCTGCGTTGCTGGAGGGAAGGCTAGCTTGCACTGGACAGTTCTATTTGGTTATTTCCAAAACTTACAAAAAAAAAAAAAAAACAGATGTACGTAGGTTCAAGACCATACTTAAATTTTCTGAAGGTATGACATTAACTAAATGTTTTAGACAGCTGTTGATATTCTGTTATATAAAGCGAGTAAATGCAAAAATTGCATTCTCAGTTGCGCAATAGTTCTGCAACCAAAATTCTGGCACTAAGTGAGTTTTTCAACACAAATGTGACGCTTCTCTTGAGCGCACATTTTTTGCAATATTTCAGAGAAGGATGTCACTGAGACAGTTGGAGAATAATAATCTACTTTTCCCTGTCACCATTTTCTTATAAAGACATTTGACAGCAGCATATTTTAAATCTCTCTGGACAAAATTTCCTGAGCTGGTGCTGAGCTAAATAGAATCCTAAGTATATCGTATTAAAGTAGAAGAGTTCTTGAGAAATGTGGTCGAGACTGCATCAGCACCATGTAAGCATTCTAAGAACTTTTATAATTCTGTTAACTTTGGTGTAGGGTGCTGACGCTACCTCAAGTTACAAAGTCTGTAGGCCATCACATTTTCAATGTATCCCCTCCTTGCTTCGTGTAAGTTCTTGACCTTCCTTTTACTGATATATTTAAGGAGTGATTACAAATAGCGACTTGCCACTTGTGGACTTCCTTTCATTGTTCAGTTACTCAGTTCATGGTTATCTTGTGTGCTGGTTGGTGTCTCCTTTTCTCACTATATTCCATGAGATTTAATTATTAATTTTTGTGATGACACGCACGCTTGTGGACGTTTTAATAACTTTCCTTTGTATGTCGCAGTGCCTAGGATACAAGAAGTACTGCTTCCTTTCTTATTCTAGAACTTATGTGAATTTCCCCTTCCTCTTACGAGATATTTCAGTCCTTTTACTTGTCCATAGTGCACTTGTTTTTAATCAAATTCGTCGCAAATAACGAATTTTATCATTAAATATGATGAATTTAATTTTAGTGTCTTTTCGGTTTATAGCTCAACCCGCCACAACTCATTTATAACACATCGTATCTTGGTACTACCAATAAGACTCACTGTTTTGTACAGGTATGTCCTGTAACTATGTATTAGTGCAGTGTTCAGTTTCATTAGATCCCTTCATAGTCAATTTGTGCACTAATAATAAAGTGAATACTTTCTATTAAAATGTAATCAGCCTGTGTTCGGCTATCTGCGTACAGAAGTACTTATTTTACGTTGTAATAACTAAATAAAATTTCTAGCTCATTTTTTTCTGTCAGAATCTTTTAAGAGATCTAGTTTCAAATTTCCCCAACTATTAACTGATTCTTCTTGTGTAGACTAGTCACCAGCAGCTTATAGGTCCCCATGGTGAGCTGTAGACAAAATCACAAGTGACATATTCTGAAATAACAACTTATAAGCGGAATTATCTAGCCTCCGATCAACAAATTCATCGTTAGACTAACAGTCTCTGTAAAGATACTGTTGAAGTAGTGACTACTGGTATTATGGGTGTAAACGGAAGAGCTACAGACAGTGAAAGCCGAAAGCAGCGCAATTGGATGTCGTAAGGGTAGCGCCTGAATCCTTCAATTTCTACCGTAACAGAATATTAATGAAAGGCCGCTCATAAAACCTGTATAAATTCGGGTCATATCAACAGACTGCCACTGGTATTACAGCTGATGTCCAGACACTCATGGATGCCATCTGAACAAAACTGAGGTTCTCAAAGGAAAATCAGTAATATTGACAATGCTTTAATACATTCTTTTACAAGATAAAATCCAGTAGCACTGCCCCACATTAATTCTCTCACCACCAGAAAGAAGAATGGTAAAGATTTAGTGTGAATGGCGTTGAAAAAAAACTGCAGCCTCTAAAACCTACAACGCTTGACAACATGCGTCAGCGCATTGTCAATGCATGGGCGAACATTACGGAAGGCGAACTACTCGCTGTTGAGAGGTATGTCGTTACACGTATTGCCGAATGCATTGAGGTTGACTGACATCATTTTCAGCATTTATTACATTAATGTGGTATTAACAGGTAATCACGCTGTAACAGCATGCGTTCTCAGAAATGATAAGTTCAGAAAGCTACATATATCACATTGGTACAACCGAAATAAAATGTTAAAACGTATCTACGTTGTGTATCTTCATTTAAAAAAACCTACCTGTTACCAACTATTCGTCTAAAATTATGAGCCATATGTTTGTGACTTACAGCGCCATCTATCATAGAGCGAAAAAAGTGGTCCAACTAAAACATTCATACTTCTTTACGTACTGCACGAGTATGTAATAAAAAATGGGGGTTCCTATTAAAAAAAAACGCAGTTGATATCCGTTTGGCCTATGGCAGGGCCATCTAGCGGGCCAACCATATCGCCATCTGGCTTACCCCTTCAAGCTAGACAAATTTCGTTCTTTGTAGTTATTTCGTTTGGCGCTTATTTCGTGAGATATTTGGCCCGGCCACGATTAATGGACCACCCTGTATAAGTGAGAGTGAATTTGTAGTTTTTTTTAAATATTTTAGTATCCCCTTTTCTTCTCAGTTTTTCAACAGATCATCTGACGATGACTTTCTAAGAAGTCTAAACTATCTATGACACAATATGTGTGAACTGAGGCAAGAAAAATGTAATAGAAAAATATTATTTTAAACGTATTAGTCATAACATGTTTTGTGAATACGTTAACACAACGTGTTTTCGGAGAAAAATAAAATACAGCCAGATAGCTAATGCCGATGGGCTTCGTTAGTATATAAATTTATACTAGCCAGGAATTGTCAGGGTTAAGTGTTGCGCCACCTAGTTGCAAGTAATTCATCCTGTTCAAACAATTTGCCCAGGTAGGGTGGGTAAGCAACATTTTCCAGTTCGTGGAAAGTCAATTTTACAGTTTGTGAGCCCACATGAAAACCGTGTGACAGATGAATGAGAGGCCATACTCAGGAAACGGTTTTTCCGCACCGAGAACTGAGTCTGCTGTGTTCCGCTACAGTGATGAGTGATTGTAGTAGCATCATTCGACATCTGTTAGTGAAACCAATGCGGTTTCCAAGTCGTTCATCAAGAAACACGTTGCACCTAAAACTCCTTTGTGCTGTATGGTAGCTGGGGAGAGACAATTTTCCAAGTGCTCTTGTATTATAAAAACCGCAAGTTATTCTTTTTTTTCCCTTGCTTTCTTCTCGTTGGACTACATTCTGCTCGCGGGATACTTCACTCTACTTTTGTGTACACTGTTAGACACCAAAAAAATCTCGCTGTAGACCTTTCTCATTAATTTTATTAAAACCGATATTCTTGACTCTGCACGTGTAAAATATTGCAGGGCATTTTTTTACCAGAACAATACTTCCATCTTAAAAACCGTATATCGATCAAGCGTTTTTTTTTTAAATCATCAGTCTTCTAACTGGTTTGATGCGGCAAGTCACGAATTTCTCTCTTGCGCCAACCATCTTTTCATTACACGGTCGGCCGGCCGGAGTGGCCGCGCGGTTAAAGGCGCTTCAGTCTGGAACCGCACGACCGCTACGGTCGCAGGTTCGAATCCTGCCTCGGGCATGGATGTGTGTGATGTCCTTAGGTTAGTTAGGTTTAAGTAGTTCTAAGTTCTAGGGGGCTTATGACTTCAGAAGTTAAGTCCCATAGTGCTCAGAGCCATTTGAACCATTTCACGGTAGCATTCACACTCTACGTCCCCATTATTTGTTGGGTGTATTCCAGTTTCTGTCTTTATTCTCCCTACAGCTCCCCCTAGTAATATGCAGGCTACTCCTTGCTGTACCACATGTCCTATCACCCTCTCCCTTCTTCTTGTCAGTGTTTTCCATACGTTCCTTTCTTCTCCCATACTGTGGAAAACCATCTCATTCCTTTTCTTGTCAGACCATGGGCCCACTTCTCACATTGTTAAGTGACTCCAGGCAGCAGCCAACTGCATCATCTGTGACAATCCTAGGAAATAGTAAGAAACGGATTCGCATTTTGTAAATCTGGATTAACGTTAGCTGTTTGCGACACACGAAAATTTGTTCCGGGCTGAGAGCTG
Organism: Schistocerca americana; assembly: GCF_021461395.2. NCBI lineage: Eukaryota > Metazoa > Arthropoda > Insecta > Orthoptera > Acrididae > Schistocerca > Schistocerca americana. Next base: position 206,615,882 of record NC_060122.1, on the reverse strand, counting down.
AAACCTGATTTCTCGCTTATCGCGAGCGATCGCCTTAAGCACTTGGGCTCTTCAATGCTATTAACCGATCTCAGTGAAATTTTTGTAGGAAGTAATCTTGAGGTATTTGCATACTTCTAGGCATTAATAAAATTAATGTTTTAATTTGTAGACATATTAAAAGTAAATTAATAATATTTCTCTCAAAATCAACGCAGAGAACTGTTGAAATATATCTTCTGAATGCACCTAAAAATTTGGAATGTGAAAATTGAGGTCTGAGTACCAAAAACTGGTTTCAAAGAATACCATTAAAATCATATTAAAAAGACTTTTAGTCTTGGGTATTGCTACATCTTTGCATGCTATGCATGATTTTAAAATTTGGCTGAAATCGGTAAAGTAGAAAAAGTTAAATTTTTGGATGGAGTCTGCCCTAAGCAAGTTCATAGCGACTATGGAATCGAAAAATAAATTGTTATAAATGAAGTATTCAATGAAATGTGGATGAAGCCCGACCAACAGCCATTACATGCACTGATTAAAAAAAATGATAGTGCATTGAGAATGGCTAGTTTTTAGCTGAAATATAGATGTGCCAATAAAATTTAAAAATCTCGACTGACCCTGAAATCTATTATTTAGAAGTCAATATATCAGTCGCTGAGTGCAACAGCCTTCTGAATGGAAGGTAACCTACTGACGTAATGCTTAAAATACTGTTACACGTAAAACAACAATCTTCAGAAAGTATTGATAACATATAGGGTCGTTGGTCTAAACGTACTAATGTCATTCTCTTTCGCTCCCCGTCCCAAGCGAAATAATTCCCATCAGTCTCTAATGAATTTCATTGTCTGCAGAGGAAAACAGTATTATTCATGCACTGACGATAAATACAGAAGTAAAATGTGGCAACTTCTTCGTCCGTCCCTCACGGTGCAACGATAAAGTATGAAGTGTATTGTGCTACCCTCACGAAACTGATGACACGACTTCGGCGTGTTCGTCGCCACAAAAATGCAAACGAACGACTCCGTTACAACGCAAGGCGTCACAAAAGCCTGCACAACCACGAGAAGCTCAAAAACAACTTCAATGGACCATTCTTCCTCATCTATCGCACAGCCCGGAGTTCGCACATTCCGACTTTCATCTACACTACTGGCCATTAAAATTGCTACACCACGAAGATGACGTGCCACAGACGTGAAATTTAACCGACAGGAAGAAGATGCTGTGATATGCAAATGATTAACTTTTCAGAGCATTCACACAAGGTTTGGCGCCGGTGGCGACACCTACAACGTGCTGACATGAGGAAAGTTTCCAACCGATTTCTCATACACAAACAGCAGTTGACAGGCGTTGCCTGGTGAAATGTTGTTGTGACGCCTCGTGTAAGGAGGAAAAATGCGTACCATCACATTTCCGACTTTGATAAAGGTCGGATTGTAGCCTTGTACCCTATCGCGATTGCGGTTTATCGCATCGCGACATTTCTGATCATGTTGGTCGAGACCCAATGACTGTTAGCAGATTATGGAATCGGTGGGTTCAGGAGGGTAATACGGAACGCCATGCTGGATCCCAACGGCCTCGTATCACTAACAGTCGAGATGACAGGCATCTTATCCGCATGGCTGTAACGGATCGTGCAGCTACGTCTCGATCCCTGAGTCAACAGATGGGGACGTTTGCAAGACAACAACCATCTGCACGAACAGTTCGACGACGTCTGCAGCAGCATGGACTATCAGCTCGGAGTCCATGGCTGCGGTTACCCTTCACGCTGCATCACAGACAGGAGCGCCGGCGATAGTGTACTCAACGACGAACCTGGGTGCACGAATAACAAAACGGCATTTTTTCGGATGAATCCAGATTCTGTTTACAGCATCATGATGGTCGCATCCGTATTTGACGACATCGCGGTGAACGCACATTGGAGGCGTGTATTCGTCATCGCCATACTGGCGTATCACCCGGCATGGTGGTGTGGGGTGCCATTGGTTACAAGTCTCGGTCACCTCTTGTTCGCATTCACGGCACTTTGAACAGTGGACGTTACATTTCAGATGTGTTACAACCCGTGGCTCTACCCTTCATTCGATCCTTGCGAAACCCATTTCAGCAGGATAATGCACGACCGCATGTTGCAGGTCCTGTACGGGCCTTTCTGGATACAGTAAATGTTCGACTGCTGCCCATGTTCGACTGCTGCCCTGGCCAGCACATTCTACAGACCTCTCACCAATTGAAAACGTCTGGTCAATGGTTGCCGAGCAACTGGCTCGTCAAAATACGCCAGTCACTACTCTTGATGAACTGTAGTATCGTGTTGAAGCTGCATTGGCAGCTGTGCCTGTACACGCCATTCAAGCTCTGTTTGACTCAATGCCCAGGCGTATCAAGGCTGTTATTACGGCCAGAGGTGGTTGTTCTGAGTACTGATTCCTCAGGATCTATGCACCCAAATTGCGTGAAATGTAATCACATGTCAGTTCTAGTATAATATATTTGACCAATGAATACTCGTTTATCATCTGCATTTCTTGTTGGTGTAGCAATTTTAATGGCCAGTAGTGTATTTGGCGCAGAGTAGGATGCACTCCGTGGATGATGGGTACGTTAGTGATGCATCAAGACATTGGCTCTGATGCCGACCAGTAGAGTGGGACTATGCGAGCATACAGGTCATCTTAGTACGGTGGCATACCGGTTAGCCGTGCGGTCTAACGCACTGCTTTCCGGGTGGGAAGGCGTGCCGGTCCCTGACACGCATCCACCCGGCGGATTAGTGTCGAGGTCCGGTGTGCCGGCCAGTCTGTGGATGATTTTTAAGGCGGTTTTCCATCTGCCTCGGCGAATGCGGGCTGGTTCCCCGTATTCCGCCTCAGTTACACTATGTCGGCGACTGCTGCGCTAACACTTTCTCTACGTACACGTACACCATAATACTCTACCACGCAAGCATTCGGGTTACACTCGTTTGGTGTGAGACGTTTCCGGGCGGTCCTCTGGGAGCCGAACCGCACAATACTCTGCGTTCGGTGTGGGGCGGCGGTGGGGTGTGTGGAGTGCTATAGCCTGTTGCGGGGTTGTGAATCACGGAGGGCTACGGCGGGGACGAAGCCTCTCCGTTGTTTCTAGGTCCCCAGTTTCATACAGTACAATACAATACAGCCTGATAACAATTCTCTTGGTTAGTACGTTTTTACTGATGCCTCCCCATGTTTCGTAACAACCTTTAATGCAGCCAGATAATTCAGGTGCTGCACTTCCACAAAAGGAAAAGGAAGTTTTGGGAGCGTAAGAATCGACGTAGCGCCCCCGCTGATCAGTAGGGCACGGCCGTACACGTGCAGCGGCAGGTGGCACCCCTGGGAGGATATAAAGTGTCGGCGATAAGACGTGGCCACCAGGCGCCGGACAGCAGCGGCGATAAGCCCGACTACCCCCCTTCGCCTAATAAGGACGCTCCTACCCACCCCTCTCCTGCTTCTGGGGACTTGGCCAAGCATTGCTCGGCTGTTCTCCCACGTTGGTGCTCGACGAGGCTGCAACAGCCAAGGCGGGCCAACACAAAAACACAGACGGAGGAAAAAATCGCACCCCAAGGAGTTGTGCGACATAGATGAAAGTTGACAGGCATATTTCTACATCTGAAAAATTTTGCACCAGTCGTATTATAATGGCGTTAGTAGTGCCCTTATAAGGACGCAGCAGAAATTGCAGCACCAGTAGACAGCGTATTGACAACGAACTCTTACAAACAGGTCACTTCAAGGACAGCTGCGAGAAATACGCCACGCAGCATGCATTCCACCGACCCCAAGCCACAGCCATTTGGTACTTCAGTGGTGACCAGCGACAGTTCAACCGAGAGCAGCGTGGAGGCTAGTTTCCTTTCCTGATTAAAGCCGGTTCTGCCCCGACACCATCTGCAACAGTGATGCCCGTGTGTTGGTAATAGGAGATCAGTTGGGGGTGTGCACCCAACCTGTCTGTGTGCTACGCACACTGGGCCTGCTCCTGGTCTAGGGTGCGATTTCGTATGATAACGGAAGCACTCTCGTGCTCATCCCACGCACACTGACTGCAAAACTGTACGTCCATCTCGTGATTCGAACTGTCGTACTGCCATTCATGAACAGCATTACAGGATGTATTTTCCAACAGCACAACGCACGCCTACATACCACTGTTGTAACCCAACATGCTCTAGGAGTGTCGACATTATGCTTGACCTGCTCGTTCATGAGACCTGCCTCCAGTCGAGCATACATGGAACATCATGGGACGACGTCTCCAGGGACATCCACAATCAGCGTTAACCGTGCCTGTATAGACCAACCAATTGCAACAGGCATTGAGCTCCGTCCCAGAAAATGACATTGACACCTGTACAACACAATATATTCGCGTTTGCATGCTTGCATTCAGCATTCTGGCGGTTACACTGCCTGTTAATGAACCAGAATATTACATTTGCAATGTTTTATTTCGGGCTTACATTAACCTATGATGTTGGAATGTTAATCACTTAAATATTTCACCTAGACAAATGTGTTCGCAATATTTCACTGCTCTACATTGGTTATTTTATGCTGTTGCGATTTTTTTTTCTTTACTGTATATCCAAAACACTAAGTAGTTGCGCGAGTTGTTTTCGTCAAGTTATGGCAGAAAATTTTGCGAATTTTCTGGCGTATTCAAATAATGTTCAATGTTTATAGCTGCCGAATTATCTCATCGACATTTTTTTAAGAAAGTTAAAGTCGGTTAAGACTATCCCTGAATGTTCCTGAGCCCTACATCTGTCACATCCCCCTACTTGTCCATCTACGTGCTTCATACCTTCAACTGTTGCGGCTAGATAGCTACGTGACTACAATGCACTACGTTATGTCAACGGCTCACCGGTACACATGTATCCCAATACCCAGAAACAGAGACTGAGTACCTCTTATCTCATCACAAATCAAACATAACGTCTCACTTATCTAATCTCCCAGCTGTGCCCAGCCAAAAAACAAAAGCATTTGCAAAATGCTTCCCCCTCACTATACTCTGAGCAAAATTAAATGCCCTGTTACTTTTACTAAGAAGCTGAAGTACTTCCATCTATCTATCACCCTCAGAACGTTTCAAAATGGTTCAAATGGCTCTGAGCACTATGGGATTTAACATTTCAGGTCATCAGTCCCCTAGAATTTAGAACTACAGGGCTATTACAAATGATTGAAGCGATTTCATAAATTCACTGTAGCTCCATTCATTGACATATGGTCACGACACACTACAGATACGTAGAAAAACTCATAAAGTTTTGTTCGGCTGAAGCCGCACTTCAGTTTTCTGCCGCCAGAGCGCTCGAGAGCGCAGTGAGACAAAATGGCGACAGGAGCCGAGTGCAACGACACTTCAGGACGAAGTTCAACAAAGATCCACCAACTGCTAACTCCATTCGGCGATGGTATGCGCAGTTTAAAGCTTCTGGATGCCTCTGTAAGGGGAAATCAACGGGTCGGCCTGCAGTGAGCGAAGAAACGGTTGAACGCGTGCGGGCAAGTTTCACGTGTAACCCGCGGAAGTCGATGAATAAAGCAAGCAGGGAGCTAAACGTACCACAGCCGACGGTTTGGAAAATCTTACGGAAAAGGCTAAAGCAGAAGCCTTACCGTTTACAATTGCTACAAGCCCTGACACCCGAAGACAAAGTCAAACGCTTTGGATTTTCGGCGCGGTTGCAACAGCTCATGGAAGAGGATGCATTCAGTGCGGAACTTGTTTTCAGTGATGAAGCAACATTTTTTCTTAATGGTGAAGTGAACAGACACAATGTGCGAATCTGGGCGGTAGAGAATCCTCACGCATTCGTGCACCAAATTCGCAGTTCACCAAAAGTTAACGTGTTTTTTGCAATCTCACGGTGTAAAGTTTACGGCCCCTTTTTCTTCTGCGAAAAAAACGTTACAGGACACGTGTATCTGGACATACTGGAAAATTGGCTCATGCCACAACTGGAGACCGACAGCGCCGACTTCATCTTTCAACAGGATGGTGCTCCACCGCACTTCCATCATGATGTTCGGCATTTCTTAAACAGGAGATTGGAAAACCGATGGATCGGTCGTGGTGGAGATCATAATCAGCAATTCATGTCATGGCCTCCACGCTCTCCCGACTTAACCCCATGCGATTTCTTTCTGTGGAGTTATGTGAAAGATTCAGTGTTTAAACCTCCTCTACCAAGAAACGTGCCAGAACTGCGAGCTCGCATCAACGATGCTTTCGAACTCATTGATGGGGACATGCTGCGCCGAGTGTGGGAGGAACTTGATTATCGGTTCGATGTCTGCCGAATCACTAAAGGGGCACATATCAAACATTTGTGAATGCCTAAAAAAACTTTTTGAGTTTTTGTATGTGTGTGCAAAGCATTGTGAAAATATCTCAAATAATAAAGTTATTGTAGAGCTGTGAAATCGCTTCAATCATTTGTAATAACCCAGTACTTAAACCTAACTAACGTAAGGACAGCATACACATACATGCCCGAGGCAGGACTCGAACCTGCGACCGTGGCGGTCGCGCGGTTCCAGACTGAAGCGCCTAGAACCGCTCGGCCACCAGCGGCCGGCCAGAACGTTTCCCCAGGAATTAAAGTAAATAACCAGTTCCGTGAAACAGGATCGTACAAAGAATTTCAACAATTTATAGCGTACAGTTCATTTTTGCCATCCGTCTGCATTGGTTAGTGTGGCGACTGCGACTGAAAACGGAGAATGCTGAGTTTCGTGCTGAAATTAAACGTTTTCATCTGAAGATTTAGACAGCCGCACAAATCAAAACAGAACGGGATGAAGTTAACGTGGACTCTGCACCGTTATTGAATATGATTTACTTCTCGATTAATGAATTTAAACGCACTGAAGACGAAGCATGCTCCAGCCATTCAACTGAGGTCACAACAAAAGAAACCACTGTCAAAACTCTGGCATGGTAATGCAAGACCACCGAATACAATTTTGTGGGATTATTGACACTTCAGGCATCTAAACTGCATGAGTTAATAATATCCTGCACGGAGACTTGGCCATGAAGAACCTGTGTACGAGGTGTGTGCCGCGAACAAAAGCATATCCTGCACTACATTCCAACACAACACCCGACGATGTTTAATCGCAATCCACAATGCTTTTTGCGCCAATTTGTGACAGTTGATGAAACCTGGATCCATCGTTACACACCAGAGTTAAAACGGCAGTAAAAATAATGGACAAAGGCTGGTGAAAGTGCACCGAAGAAGGCGAAGACCGTTTTGTCAGCTGTTACAATGATTGCCACTTTTTTTGGGGTTCCCAACTCATAATCCTCATAGATCACTTGATAAAAGGCAGAACCGTAACTGGACTCTTTTATGCTTCACTGTTGGTTCGTTTGAAACTTGCGTTGGCTGAAAAAAGACCAAGGTTTGAACGCTAAAAAGTGCTGTTTCATCAGGATAAAGCACCATCCCACAGTACAGTGACTACAGTGGCGTAAGAGCACGAGATTGGGTTTGAATTTGTTCCTCATCCATCCTAAGCAACAGACTTAGCCCAAATTGAATCCTAACTTGAAACATTGGCTTGCTGGGGAGAAATTGTTATCAAATGAGGAAGTGACTGTCGCAGTCAACGAGTATTTTGCCTAGTTTGACAGAACCTACTTTTACGAGTATTAAAAAGCTGGAGGATTGCTTGACGAAGTTTATATCACTCAAATGAGACTATGTCGAGAAGTAAGATGAGTTGTTTACGAAACAGACAATTTTTCTTGCTTTTTTGCAGATTTTTCTAACCACCCTTTTAAAGAAAATGCTTCAGTCTTCTCTCATTTCCTTTTCTTTTACTTTTTATATCTCAAGCAGTCACGCCATTTTCTTTAACCTTATTTTCATCGTGTTTTATCACTTCCCACTTTTTCTCTGTCTTGCACTCCTCCCGTCATGACTACTGTCTGCTGTGCCCAACAGTTTAAACATAACTTATTGTAAGTTGTATTTATTGATGTATTTCCCCTCAACGAATGTTTTATAATATCGTGTATTACACATAACCTATAACTTGCTTATTGTAGGCAGTGTAATGAAAATACGTGTAATGTCTGCTTATAAGTATAGAAGAGCATATCAGACGGTCCTAATCTTGCCGGGTTAAATAAAACAATAAGTAAATATTTATGATTTTTTTCTGTGTTACTTGAGAAGGGAGGAATTTACTCACAAAAATATATTAAACTTGATCAAATAGTAACAAGACAACAGCACCGTAAATCAAAAAGTCGCCTTCAAGAGACGAGGTCCCAAACGCTTCTGCCCCGTTGTACCAAACTGAAGAAACCAGACAACACAGGTACCAGTAGTCTGTCCACCTGGTCGTTTCATCATCATCAGTCTGTGCATTGCTGTCCTAGAAATGAGACAATTTGTTCGTGAAGTATTCCGACTACCGCAATATATATTCCATTTTAAAACCTGGATACGTTTCTCGTTCATAGCGAATGTCGCCTAAATGTCAGAACAGCTATGCGGTTGTATGCTGAAAGCTATGCTAATCTTGCCAAGCGCTTACAGTCGGTTTTTGCAAAACTTATAAAAAAATGTTATTGTTGTTGTTGTGGTCTTCAGTCCTGAGACTGGTTTGATGCAAAAATGAAATAACCTGGAAATGCGAAAAATAAAATACACCAATTAAAAAATGGTTCAAATGGCTCTAAGCACTATGGTACTTAACATCTGAGGTCATCAGTCCCCTAGACTTAGAAAAACCTGACTAACCTAAGGACAGCATACATATCCATGCCCGAGGCAGGATTCGAACCTGCTACCGTAGCAGCAGCGCGGTTCCGGCAGCAATGAAAATGGACGACAAGTGATAGATAATGCAAACAACATTTCGGCAGAAGCAACACACAGTCAAAGTAGTGTTCTGCCTACGCTACATCTGAACACGTTTCAACCATCATTCACTCCATCGCTAGCTTCATACCAGTGACTTTCAAAATTATTTCTAGTTTTCCAAATTATGTCTATGAAAACAGCAAACTGATACGGTATTTCAGTGTAAAATTTTGTTTAGAGATGAAGCGTTGTTTACAACGACGGTCAACTCAATATTCACAACACCTAGTAGTGGTCAGTTGAAACTCCCCACTTGCTAAGAGAAGTAGATAAACAAAGATGTAGGTGTGTTAGCGCGTGGTGCGGGCGTTTCAGGAATCTCATCACTGGTCGCTGATTTGATGTTCTTCATGTCTGAGTGCGATAGGACGTGAAATGTGCGTAGTTTTTAGAACTGTGGCGTGTTCCTTGCTAACGAGGCTGTATTTCCAATTTTATGACAATTACGCCTGCACTCATAGGTACAATAACTTTGGACGCTTTTTAAATATACACAGGAACAGACTTGTATGGCATAATGTGCCATGAATGAATTGTCTGTAAAATACTTGATAATGATCCAAGAGAGAAATTGTGCAATCTTAAAGGCAATAAAGGTAAAAATGACAGCTGCAGGCGCCACTTAAGCATTTAAACAGTAGCTGCCTTATTGACGGGATGCTGACTAGCCAGAAGTACTTACAATTACGTTGCCGCAGGTATTGGATGCATTCGAATGAACATAAGACAGCCGGCGATGAATGTTTCGTCCATTCCACACAGTTAACTACAGATACTCTGAACAAAATATTGGTACGAGAGATCTACGAGGAAACAACAACGACTTCCTACGAAATGCCATAAAACATGGGCCTGTGCTACAGTAAGTCTAGATGAAGCTCAGCATCTAGGAATGTCTGTCTCAAATCGCTTCATAACATACCTCATTCCTAAAATTCAACATTTTGAGCTCTTGATAATAATAAAAAGCCGAACCGTACGAGAGTTGTTTGCCTAGATTCGGTACAACAGGGCACATGTTTATAGGGTGTCCTCTGCTAACGGCAGCAATTGTTTGTGTCGCCATTATCTTGTTGCTATTTGATCACGTTCCAGACATTATTGTACTGTTGGTGACACCCTCTTCGAAAGTTCCTTCCAAGGCCAGAGAAAAAGCATATAGTTCCATTAAAAATAAACATAGTTGCTATAACTATTCGATGACAATAAAGTCTGGAACCGCGCGACCGCTACGGCCGCAGTTTCGAATCCTGCATCGGGCATGGATGTGTGTGATGTCCTTAGGTTAGTCAAGTTTAATTAGTTCTAAGTTCTTGGGGACTGATGACCTTAGAAGTTAAGTCCCATAGTGCTCAGAGCCATTTTTTATGACAATAAACGTTAGAAATTACTCACATGTCGGAAAATTTGTCACCATGTCCGCTACAGCATGCCGGAGATGAGACCTGCTTACACTCACTAGTTCCTTATATACTCTGGGGTCGTCTGTCTTAGCAGCCTCAGCTTGTATACCGAAGGAAGGAAGTGTTTAACGTCTCGTCCACACCGAGGCCGTGAGAGACGGAGTACACGCTCGGGCGCTATATTTGTCTCTAATTGGTGTTCAACACTGAACTGCGTCCTTACTCTGTGAAGGTCGTCAGCTCAGCGGCTGAACAGCCAGTGTACTCCACACATGTCCCCTCCTTTTGCCGTTCTCGCATTTAGCAAAAATTTTAGATACACTATTGGCCACTAAAACTGCTACACCAAGAAGAAATGCAGATGATAAACATTGGACAAATATATAATATTAGAACTGACATGTAATTACATTTGCACGCAGTTTGGGTGCATAGATCCTGAAAAATCAGTACCCAGAACAACCACCTGTGGCCGTAATAACGTCAAATAGAGCTTGGATGGTGTGTACAATGGCAACCCGTACCGTCACGCCGGGTGATACGCCTGTATGGCGATGACGAATACACGCTTCCAATGTGCGTTCACCGCGATGTCGCCAAACACGGATGCACCCATCATGATGCTGTTAACAGAACCTGGATTCATCCGACAAAATGACGCTTTGCCATTCGTACACCAAGGTTCGTCGTTGAGTATACCATCGCAGGCGCTCCTGTCTGTGATGCAGCGTCAAGGGTAACCGCACCCATGGTCTCCGAGCTGATAGTCCATGCTGCTGCAAACGTCGTCGAACTGTTCGTGCAGATGGTTGTTGTCTTGCAAACGTCCGCAGCTGTTGACTCAGGGATCGAGATGTGGTTGCACGATCCGTTTCAGCCATGCGGATAAGATGCCTGTCATCTCGACTGCTAGTGCTACGACGCCTTTGGAATCCAGCACGGTGTTCTGTATTACTCCCCTGAACCCACCGATTCCGTATTCTGCTAACAGTCATTGGATCTACAATCCGACCTTTATCAAAGCCGGAAAGGTGATGGTACGCATTCCTCCTTCTTACACGAGGCATCACAACAACGTTTCACCAGGCAACGCCGGTCAACTGCTGTTTGTGTATGAGAAATCGGTTGGTAACTTCCCTCATGTCAGCACGTTGTAGGTGTCGCCTCCGGCGGCAACCTTCTATGAATGCTCTGAAAAGTTAATCATTTGCATATCACAGCATCTTCTTCCTGTCGGTTAAATTTCGCGTCTGTAGCACATCATCTTGGTGGTGTAGCAATTTTAATGGCCAGTAGTGTAGTACATACCCTACATATGTTAGTACTCTATACTGACACTGCTAAGAACATTTCAGTATAACGTCTCCACGATGCTGCACAGAAAGAAGAGCCAACATTTCACTGTTATGTCCTTGACCGAGTCGAGTATCATGATGGTGAATGATGTACACGCATTGGAATAACAACTGGTTATTAACAGCGAACTAATCTGAGTAGAGCTTCTGTCCATGAACGTCATAGTGGCAGTGAGCAGAGAGGTGCTGTGAAAGAGTAGCGACACTATTCCATGAGCCTATAAGCCTGTGAACAGTTCACAGATGAACAGCCAGGTGCTGCAGCGACACGGTCCCACGACGTGGGCAAAGCGGGACTCTCGGGAGCGGCTCATTGGCACTTCCCGACATGTCGAAAGCAGAGGCAGGCGCTGGATTCGTAACAGAGAGTCGAGACAGCTGACAGTCTATCTGGTGCCAGGAGCGTAACTGGCTGTCGAGGGACTGAACAGCGCCCTAAGTACACGTCCGTAGAAGATTATAGGCGCGGTGTGACGTGGACACGTGACTGCACGGACGCGAATAGATGCCTGTGACTGCAGCACTGTTTATCGTGACCTGCACGCCACGTATCGGCACGGCTTGTGCCCCCAGACACTGTTGTGGCTACAGGAGGCTTGACGGTAAATTTTTCAGAGGTTTTTCTGTTGATAAACACTTTCAGGGGTCATGTCTGGCCTTCAAAGCATACCTACGCGTGCGTGGTGGCCGAATATTCAGGGGCTCAGTACTGCGTATACTACCAAGGCTACTCGGAAAGTAAGGTCCGATCGTTCGTTAAATGGAAACCACAGTGAAAATCCGAAGAAACTTTGCATAGATGTTGTTGTAACTGACAATTCGAACATTTATTCAACACAACTTTTATTTACGTGAGTCTGCATGGAAATGACTGAATAACAACGAAAAGTCACAATCACAAAGCCAGTAAGAATTTCCTACTAGAGACAACGAAAGATAACTTCTAAGTTTCCCACAAGAGTCCGTTGTAACACACCAATGCTTAATTCCAAGTACTATCCCAATGGTGAAGACGTAGTCTTCCGTGGAAACGTCCTTGAGGTCGGTCTTCGGCGTGAACTGACGTCTGGTGTTTCTTTAGGGGAATATAAAACAGAGTAAACGGAGCAAATGGAGGTAAAAATAGACTGACATGGAGACGTTCATGGGGGACAGTTAAAAAAGTCACCAGAAAGTTAAAAAACACAGTTGGCGATTCTTAAAACACAGAGAAGACACTGAATGGACATGCACAGGTTAAACGCCGGCCACAGTATTAAAAACACTGCAGAGAAACACACTTAAAACCCACTTGTAGAACACGCGACGAAGAATAAAACTGCCAGGAGGGACCTGCCGAGGGAAAGGTCAGAGAGGATGGAAAAGGAGAGGAGAGCAAGGGGCAGCAGGGGAAGTGGCGGGATGAAGAGAGGAGGGGCGTCAGCGGGTACACGAAGAGGCAGGAGACACGTGGGGTGGGAGATGAAGAGGGAAGACAGGGCAGGAGGGAGTGCAGAGACACTGAAAGGGGGCACAAGAGAGGGAGGGGGAGTAGGAGGGGGAGGCCGCTCAGGAGGAGAGAGGGGGAGGAGAGGGAGCCCTGAGGAGGAAGCAGGAAGATGGGGTTACAGTTGGGACATCCAGTGCTGGTTCTAGCCTTTAAATAGTATTGGCCAGCCAATCAGATGTTGTTGTAGTAATACTTCCTGCAGGCCATCCGAAACTCCCTCTGCAGGAAGTAGTACGCGGAATGTCTGTTTCCAAAACAGCCGATGTTTACCATTGCTTACGCCTTTTCGCATAGGCAACCTCGGCCCTGTGTCGTGTTAGATGTGTTACCGACCCGCAGGGGCTACCTCGGCGACGGCGTAACAGATGTATTGGACAGTACCTCTGGTGGTCCCGTCGCTCGCGTCACGTCGCTCAATCTACGAGGCCTGTTCAGAAAGTAAGCTCCGATTGATTGCCAAATTGAAACCACAGTGAACATCAGAAATGTTTTACTTGTAACAATTAGCTACACCTTTCAGCTACTTCTCTACGTAGTCGCCGTTCTGACTTAGACTTTTGTCATAGCGTTGTACCAACTTTTCAATAGCCTCATCATAGAAGGCAGCCGCCAGTGCTTTCCGCCAATTCTCCACGCTGGCCTACACCTCGTTGTCTGTGCCAAAATGTTGTCTTCAAAGACAGCGGTTCATGTGACCAGAGATGAAACTCAGGGGGAGACAATTGCGGACTGTATTGTGGGTAATCTCACATTTCCATCTGAAAACGATGCAGGAGCATCTTCATTGCCCCTGCAGAATGCGGCTGAGAATTGTCTTGAAGAAGAAACAGCACGACAGTTATGTAATGTTAGCTGCATAGCTTCAGGCGAAATTTCTCACCAGGCCCTCGTACTTGGCGGCAGACACTATTTTCTAGACATCTTTACGCACTCACTGCGAGCTCAGAAATGAGAAGAGCGACGTGATGCTAACTGGGGTTATACTAGAGACACTGCCCAACACATCTGTGCAAAGCTTTATCGGATTTTCATAGTCGTTTGCATTTCGCGACCGATCGGAGCTTACTTTCTGAACGCCCCTCGTAGATACGAGGCCACAGTGACCACATAAAAATGCCTACAAAGTAGTGTCTCTCACGAATGCCTATGCCAGATTTAGACTCATTTCACACAGTCATGATAACCTTACCGCCATGCATTTCGTTCTTCATGAGAATTCTCGGCCGCACATTACAGAGGAAATGAGGACGCTCCAGCAGCTCTTTCGATCACTCACCGTACAGCCCGAACTTGGCTCTGTCTGATTTTCATCTCTCCATGTATGAGCCGTTGGTTACGGAGACAGAATTTTGGCACAGGCAACAAGCTACAGATCAGGGCAGAGAATTGGCAGAAAGTACTGGCAAGAGTGTTGTAGCGTTGGTACAGTGCTGCTACAAATATCTATGTAGAGAAGTAGCTGCAGGTGCAGTTAACAGTTGCAAATAAAACTTTTTTGATTTTCAATGTCATTTCCATTTTGCGATCGATCTGACCTTACCTTCCGAACAACCCTTGCCTTTACTGCAGAGTGCAAGAGCACGATTGCAGTGAACTGCTCGTCCACTGCTTCCGCGTTAATTCAAGTGGATCCAACAACACAGCGTAAGTATGCAGTCCAAAATCGCGATACAGCTACGCAGCAATACACTACGAGAAATAATTCTATAGTAATGTGACCAGTCTTCTTTTTCACACGCCAATACTTACATCACAGTCACGCCAATTTATGCTTGAGGAACGACTTCTACGTGTTCATAGCTGTCCAGTGTCAGCTCCTGAAATGTAGCCAGTGGTCGGCTCACTCCAGACATCATTGTACCCTACTGTCGCACCTTTTGCAATTTTTGTAGCTACTGCCAGGGCCGCATTCTATAGAACCACAACACAGAAATTTTAAATAAAAAAGTGTTTGTTGCAAAACTGTGGTGCAGACAAGACACGGACGTAATTATTTTTAAAAAAATTTTTTATCGTAACATTTATACTACAACCCATTGTAGTATAAATATCAAGGTAAAAAATTTATAAAAATAACTCTGTATTTTTTTAGAAATGCTCTTGTTTAAATTTTTCGATTTCCCTCTGATATTTTCACAGTAGTCGGCCCTTGCTATGACGTCACGAGCCAGTATGCTATCCTGTCAGACAATATGGATTTTAAGACATCTTGTACGTTTCTCGAAATATCCCATTAACGGATAAAGTTACCCGAAAGTGGTTTACCGCAGCTTATAGATATCAAGAATTCACGACAACCGACAGCGTCAAGTGCAAAACTTTGTCAGAATCTATATTACAACATTACGATGGCTGTACCCAATCTCTGTAGGGCCAGAAATGAAACTGGAGTGGCGGTTGCATCTGTTATTGCAGGCGAATAGCAACAATTTAACAGGATATTTTTCTGTTTTCCGCAACAGCCAATTATTAATAAATGCCATATAATACAAAATAATGATGAAAGGAAATAAATTTGACGGTAGCAATGCGAAACGAAAATTCGTTTCATATTTTTGACTCATAGCTTTATTGGATTGTAAATTGAGTATTAACATTGTATTCACTGGTAGGGTTCGCACCACAGGCTCAGCTTAGGGGCCTACTGATCCTATATACATCTCCGGGCAGAACGTCTGAAATGTGACTCTGGCTGATGTCTGGTTATCCATTGCGTATACACGCTTGATATCGTTAAAGGCCAATTACACATAGGCTGTACCAAAAGTAAGTGGTTCGCACATTCAGCTGAGGCTGAATAGTAAATGACTCAACTCGTCAGTCAACTTCGGTGCCTAACATTCAGCAGCAACTGGTAAAATGCTGAATATTTCCAGCCGATAAGGTAATTGATAAGTCATATGAACAGGAACAGCAAGTTCTAACGTATCTCTCAAATTCTGGTGACCACCAGTGGCTGGTCGCCAATACAGCACAGGGTCGCAACTTCTGCATTACGGGAAACATTCAAACCTCTCCTTTTTCGAACATGCTGTACACACCACTGACCAACCAGTATTCTGAAACCTGTCAAAAAGACTGTGAGTATATAGTTATACGCAGAGACATACGATTTCATTGTGCAACGAATGCCACAAATGACAAAACTACATGTTGTTGTGGTCTTCAGTCCGAAGAATGAGGCAGCTCTCCACTCTACTCTATCCCATGCGAGCCTCTTCATCTCCGAATAACTACTGCAACCTACATCTTTCTCAATCTGCTTACTGTATTCATCTCTGGGCCTCCCTCTCAGATTTTTACACCCCACACTTCCCTCAAATACTAAATTTGTGATCTCCCGATTTCTCAGAATGTGTCCTACCAGAAGAGCCCTTCTTTCGGTCAAGTTGTGCCACAAATTCCTTGTCTTCTCAATCCTATTCAGTACTTCCTCATTAGTTACGTTATCGACCCAGTTAATCTTCAGAATTCTTCTGTAGCATAACATTTCGAAAACTTCTATTTTTATCTAAACTGTTTATCATCCACATTTCACTCCCATACATGGCTACACTTTAGAAAAGACATCGTCTAATTCTACAAATGCTGTAAATGTAAATTTGCCTTTCCTTAACCTCTCTTCTAAGATAAGTCGTAGGGCCAGTATACCCTCGCGTGTTCCGAAATTTTGTCCGGAATCCAAACTGACCTTCCCCGAGGTCTGCTTCTACCACTTTTTCATTCTTCTGTAAAGTTGTTGTGTTCGTATTTTGCAGCCATGATATATTAAACTGATAGTTCGGTAATTTTCACACCTGTCAGCAACTGCTTTCTTTGGAATTGAATTACCACATTCTTCTTGAAGTCTGAGGGTATTTCGCCTGTCTCATACATCTTGGACGCCAGATGGAAGAGTTTCTCATGGGTGGCTCTCCCAAGGCTATATGTAGTTCTGACTATGGCACGTACTCTCAAGGCTTTGTCTCGACTTAGATCTTTCAGATCTGTGTCAAATTCTTATAGTAATATCATATTTCCCACTTTACCTTCAACTACGTCCACTTCCCTTTCTATAATATTCCTCTTAAGTTCATCTTAAATATATATACTCTCTACATACTCCTTCCACCTTTCAGCCTTCCCTCCTTGCTTAGGACTGGTTTACCATCTGAACTCTTAATATTCATACAGCTGCTTCTCTTCTCCGAAACGTCTCTTTAATTTTCCTGTAGGCGTTACCTACCTTTCCCCTAGTCAAATAGGCTTCTAAATCCTTACATTTGTCTTCTAGCCATTCCTGATCAGCAATTTTGCACTTGCTGTCACTCTGTATTCCCTTTCTCATGCTTCATTTGCTACAGATTCAAGTATGCTCCTATCATCAGTTAAATTCAATGTCTTTTGTCTTATCCCAGGACTAGTAATGGTTTAAAGTAAAATCTATTACTCGTAATAGTTTAAAGCAAAATTTGGTTCTTTCCCTTGAGAAAGACTGTGATAAGTCAGCGAAATCAGGCGTATATAAGATTATGTGTGATGATTGCCCATCTTATTACATAGGTCAAACAGGCAGAACTATAGCAGTAAGGTTTAAAGAACATCTTCCAATAAAGGGCGTAGGAACACGGGGGTCAGCCTTTGCGAAACATCTGGTGCAAATGGCTCATACACCTAAACCTTTACGTGACATAGAGCTACTACATCATGAAGTTAAGAGATATAGACAAGCTTGAGGAACTACAAATCTATGCACACCTAATTACAGATAGAGGCAATTTACTGAACGATCTACTGTATCTAAAAAATAGGGCGTACTTCGAAGGCTTCCAGCCTATATTAGGTTTACGATAATTCATAATGCATGTGACCTTTACAGTTTCTGTAATTATAGAACCTTTCCCACAAATGTTCATACTAGATTTGTTGGTCAGTTTATAAGGCTCTGTAGTAGAATGTAAATCGTAGTCATGCCGGATACTGTAATTAACTTACAATAGTAAAGTATAAAATTAAGTCATATCAAAAATGTTATCTGACGCGTGCGTAATAAGAGTTTGATTCTATACGTCTCGCGCATGCGCGCCGCCCTCTGGGAGGCAGACGGCGAAGCCCTCGCTGTCCGCAGTGTCTAGTCACACGACGAGGCCCATACAACGGGCTTAAAGTGAATTTGCTGCAGCTTGTTTAATAGAAGTGACAAAACCTTATGGTTATGCATCAAGTTTTATAAAGTTGACTTATGATATGGCTTGTTTTAGGCAAACATTTAAATAATATTCTATTTAAGTACTACACATTGCATCCTGTGGGATGACCATATCTAATATAATTTACTAGCACATTATAATATTAACTTTTTGCAGGTTCTGAAGAAGACGTTATTACTAACGTTGAAACCTAGGTAAACGATAAAGTTAACCTGCAACTGTAGGCTGTATATTCTTATATAAACAATATCAGTTGCTGTCGCTACATAAAAATGTTAAAAATTATGAACACCTATATCTTTTCGTACGAGCTCTGATTTCCTTTATTTTATCGTGGTGATCGTTTCTCCCTATGTAGGTTGGTGTCAACAAAATATTTTCTAAATCGTTTTGCAATTTGTTTTGATCTTCTGATGATTTTATTAGTCGGTGAAAGACAGCGTCATCTGCAAACACCCTAAAACAGCTACTCAGATTGTTTAGAGGGAAGAATGATAGTTGCACATAGTTTTGGCACGAAGGCCACATATGTTTGAATTGCTGTTGGGTACGGATATCATCTAATTCTCCCCAGACCCTTAACATCTGATATTACATACCACCCAAAAATATGCACTGCAAACGTGAATCCGGGATTTTATTTCACTTTGCTTGTAATAAGTGGGCTGCGTTAAATATTTGTCTAGTTGATTTCAAGTGTATTACTGGCTCACTTGTTCGTGTTTTAACTCCAGAATAAACATAAATAATAACATTCAATAAAGAGGAACTCACTGGTTCTCAATTTCAAAGAGACAGCAAGAAAGTTTTTTAAAGATTTCTGTGCGTGTGGAATAGACAAGGCCCGACGATGACACAAGGGGCAAATCCGTGAGCGGAGTTCTCGGCTTTAGAGTTGCTAGCAGGACACGTAGTGTTGGTCGCGTGGCCAGACGCCATCAGCAGCCGTCAGGGCGAGGCGAGTGCCCCCGCGAGGCTGTTGGCTGATGACAGCTCTGGGCTGCCCTCCTCTCGCTAATTGGCTGGCCACAGCACGCGACGGCCGAGCTACCAGCCGCCGACCTCACCCACTCCCAAACACCGCAGCCGAGATAGCGACAGGCGCCTTGCTGGGACGCTCTAGGGAAGAAAGGGCAGTGAAGAAGTCTCACCCAGCTTGCACAGCCAGATCAACTCGTGACTGATACGTGCTCTCACAGTGAAGCAGCTTTTGGAGTAATTCCTAAAGGGTCTCTGCATTAGCCTCTTCATGATGGTGCCGTACTACACAGCTTCATTTATTTGCCTCTGGCACATTGTTGGTGCAAACATCTGTTACCTTACATGTAAAGAACATTTGGTAAACACTGAGCTGCTGAGTGTGTTTGTTGCGGCCACAGTATACTTATATACACTGCTGGCCATTAAAATTGCTACACCACGAAGATGACGTGCTACGGACGCGAAACTTAACCGACAGAAAGAAGATGTTATGATATGCAAATGATTAGCTTTTCAGAGCATTCACACAAGGTTGGCGCCGGTGGCGACACCTACAACGTGCTGACATGAGGAAAGTTTCCAACCGATTTCTCATACACAAACAGCAGTTGACCGGCGTTGCCTGGTGAAACGTTGTTATGATGCCTTCTGTAATAAGAAGAAATGCGTACCATCACGTTTCCGACTTTGATAAAGGTCGGATTGTAGCCTATCGCGATTGCGGTTTATCGTATCGCGACATTGCTGCTCGCGTTGGTCGAGATCCAATGACTGTTATCAGAATATGGAATCGGTGGGTTCAAGAGGGTAATACGGAACGCCGTGCTGGATCCCAACGGCCTCGTATCACTAGCGGTCGAGATGACAGACATCTTATCCGCATGGCTGTAACGGATCGTACAGCTACGTCTCGATTCCTGAGCCAACACATGGGGACGTTGCAAGACAACAACCATCTGCACGACCAGTTCGACGACGTTTGCAGCAGTATGGACTACCAGCTCGGAGACCATGGCTGCTTGACGCTGCATCATAGACAGGAGCGGCTTCGATGGTGTACTCAACGACGAACCTGGGTGCACGAATAACAAAACGGCATTTTTTCGGATGAATCCAGGTTCTGTTTACAGCATCATGATGGTCGCATCCGTGTTTGGCGACATCGCGTTGAACGCACATTGGAAGAGTGTATTCGTCATCGCGATACTGGCGCATCACCCAGCGTGATGGTATGGGGTGCCATTGGTTACACGTCTCGGTCACCTCTTGTTCGCACTGACGGCACTTTGAACACTGGACGTTACATTTCAGATGTGTTACGACACGTAGCTCTACCCTTCATTCGATCCCTCCGAAACCCTACATTTCAGCAGGATAATGCAAGACAGCATGTTGCAGGTCCTGTACGGGCCTTTCTGTATACAGAAAATGCTCGACTCCTGCCCTGGCCAGCACATTCTCCAGATCTCTCACCAACTGAAAACGTCTCGGCAATGGTGGCCGAGCAACTGGCTCGTCACAATACGCCAGTCACTACTCTTGATGAACTGTGGTATCGTTTGAAGCTGCATGGGCAGCTGTACCTGTACACGCCATCCAAAATCTGTTTGACTCAATGCCCAGCCGTATCAAGGCCGTTATTACGGCCAGACGTGGTTGTTCTGGGTACTGATTTCTCGGGATCTATGCACCGAAATTGTGTGAAAATGTAATCACATGTCAGTTCTAGTATAATATATTCCTCCAATGAATACCCGTTTATCATCTCCATTTCTTCTTGGTGTAGCAATTTTAATGACCAGTATTGTATATTTAGTTTTAACATTTCATTAGATTATTGGTACTTTTCGAAGCCCCACACATATGTTTGATACATTTAAGAGTCATGTTTCTATGTATCTATTCTTTCCTCTTCTTGTACGATCAGTTGAAAGTATGAATTAGAGTGTGCAAGTATTTCAGTGTGTAGATCCTTGGGAGTGAAGTAGTCTGCCAATGTGTCAGAACAGCCAACTGTAGGAAACACGTACCAGGTAGCAAAGAGGTTTCAGTTTGCCTTGGACGAATCTTTTGTATACGTTTGCACCACAATAGGGTTCCTCTGGCCACTTTCGTAGGTACGGGGAGCGGTTTTGGTTGGTGAGCGAGTGCTCGCCGAGTGTTGCGTGGGACGCGAGACGGGTGACACCTACTAGCGGTAAGTGTGCCTTTTCGATGAAAAGTTAATGTTATGTTTAATGTAAGTTTCACAAAGCTAGTTAAAGTAAATGATTCCTTTCATAGTTCATAGTCTATTATCGTGTGTGATATTTATTTTACTTGCTAATTCGCGAATTGTTGAATGCGTTAAAATCCAGTGACGGTGTAGGCTATTGTTCAGTTGAACTGTTAGTAAAACACGTGGAGCCGTGTTGAGTTTATTCTGATCATTTTGTTTAGTATCCCTTTCGCGAAAGCATGTATATTTCGAATGATTTCCATGATTTTATGACTGAATTTTGTGCAATTCGTCTCACTTGATAGCTTTCTTTGTGCACCCTTTTGTTTGTGAGGGCAACGTGACCCGCGCAGAATTACCCGAGCGGTCTCAGGCGCTGCAGTCATGGACGGTGCGGCTGGTCCCGGCGGAGATTCGAGTCCTCCCTCGGGCATGGGTGTGTGTGTTTGTCCTTAGGATAATTTAGGTTAAGTAGCGTGTAAGCTTAGGGACTGATGACCTTTGTAGTTAAGTCCCATACGATTTCACACACATTTGAACATTTTTTTTGGACAACGTGATCGTGATCTAATGAGAAAGTCTACAGTGCCAAGGCCACAATGATCTTCCGCTGTAGAATATTTTAATTAATGGTGATTCTTATTTATGCCGCATTTTTATAGCAATTCACTGTAATAGAAATTTTATCCATTTATCACAATGTGTGCTGTGGTGAAGGTTTTTAGTTCTTTTTCTTCCTGTTAGTCTCTCAAGTGCGTGTGAATGTAAGTGTTCGTGTTTAAATCATGCTTCGATCATTCCTCTACCACAGATCATAGACCTTGCAGGGGACTCCGAAGTAAAGTTCTTGGTTTAATTAGTATGCGACGTAATAGATTTCAGGCAACAGCAACCATCATATTACCCACTATACATATACATGTGTGCAATTAAATTTACCGATCTAATAAATGTTCTTTTGCCAGAATTTTTGTTTACGCTCTCACTGCTAGAATTCCACTCCATACTTCATCCAGCTCCGATGCGTGGCTCATCCTACTGCATTCCGTATGCGCGACACTTGTATTGAGGCCATCTTCACATTAACTGTAAAGATACCCCGTAATTGTAAAGATACCTTTCATTCCTTCACGATAAAATCCAGCTGTCATCTCCTTGACTTGTTTCGTGGTATCCTCAATTTTTTTTCTATTTGCGGGGGGGGGGGGCTTGATCTTTACATCTCGACGTAAGTGTTATATCCAGCAATCGTTGTAACGCGTTTTGTGTATTCTATTCAGGATCTACCTCCACCATTAATACCTCTACTGTTCCTTTCAGCGCCACGTCAACCGTTCCTATAGGCCGTTTCAGATGTCTTACTAATTTATCCCTTCTTCTGGAAAGTGTTTTCCATAAACATCACTTTTAACCTACTCTTCAAATGCTTCTTTTTGATAAAAAATTTTATACCTTTGATAGCACCAAATTTCAAATTCCGCCAGCTTGTTCTTCTCTTCGTTCCCATTTCCACGTTACGCTGCCATGCAACGCAATGGTCCACACTAAATCTCTTTCATTCAAAAATGCTTTCTCTGCCTATGACTTTATCCGATATCTTCCTTGCTTAAACCATCCTGCGTAATCTTGCTTTCTGGATAGAACACTTACTGTGCCGTTAAAACTTTTTACGTCAAGCAAGTCGTTATTTTTTTGTGTTATCCACTTCTTTCAACAAGTCTTCTAAGTCTACCCTACATTCGACTAGAAGGCTTGTGACATCTGCGAACCGTACCACTGATATCTCATCCATCACCTTAAGCTTTACTTTCTGTTTCCAGCTTTCATTTATTGCTTCTTCCACGTGCAAGTTGGACAACAATGCAAACCTGCCTGACATCCTTCTTTGCGCAAGCTTCTCTTTCTTGACTTTCTTGACTTTCCAGTTTAGTTACTCCCTCTTCGGTTTTGCAGAAATTGTATACTATTCATCTGTGTCTATACTTTAAGCGCAATCTGCTAAGTATTTTGAAGGTCTTGCGGCACCTTGCAGACAGTCCCAAAGTTTACTAATTCCCTGGAGCTAACCTGACTTTTTTCAAACTGCCCACCATTAACCAAGCGCAACTTCAAAATTCCTTTTCTAGCACACTTTCCGTTATTCAAACAAACATTTTCTTCCAGTACTTCAGTTTCTCTTTTTCTATTCTTCTACATTTTTTTCTCGTAAGGCGTTTACAAACGTGTCTCATCGAACTAACTGTCCCATAGCTTTCTTATTTATCCGCACTTGACTTCTTTGGAAAAGCAATGATAATGTTTTTTTTCCAAATCTGATGCTAAGTCACCCGTTTCAGATAACCTTTATGTTCCTAAATTTCCCAGATTCAAATAGATCCGGAGGTATATCAATGACTCTTGCTGAGATATTTGAAATGTAGCTTCAGCTTCGGATGAATAAAGTATCCAATAAAAATCCACACCCCTCGAAATGTCGAAAGAAGACCCCTTTTAAAATGCAACCTCTAATATTCAAAGCATACCTGCTTCCTCGCCATCACTGCGATGGACATATGAAGCAAAACTAAAACGTACACTTACCTTTTCTGTCAAGGAGAGGAAAAAAACATTTACAGTAATCTATGAGAAAAGTTAGCCTCATACGTAGCGCTTTTTAAACTGAGTGTAGTCTATCTAGAGATCTGCCGATTCCATTTTCAGGTTTCGATTCAATTACAAACATACTGAATATCCAAAGTCAAATTCAGCCCTTTACTGTCTGAATTACTTTCTTCATATTTCTTTCCATCTCAAATGCAAAAGTAAGCTGTCTGAAATCTCTGTTCGTTGTATAGAGAGAATTTTTCTGTATGAGCTCAAGTAATTGAAGTTGGAACAGGAAGTTCCCAACTTGGAGTGTGTCTAAATAATTTCCAGTTGTGGGATTTGTCCTTCAATCAAGGAAGCTCTCCAGCACACCGTGGTAGAAATCGATGAATTGGAACTATTTTTAACGTACAATAATTCGCCCAGACAACAATATGAAGGACTTATGTTTGTGTGTGTGTGTGTGTGTGTGTGTGTGTGTGTGTGTGTGTGTGTGTGTGTGAGTGCTTGTTTTTTTAGTCCATTCCAGAGGGTATCGGTCTGCAAATCTAAAACGACCCAGGCTTATTTTATTGAATGGGTACGCTCGATGTTTCCGTGTAAAGGACTATGGAAGATTTTGTATGTGATAAATTGAAACCGTTCTTCAGGGACCATTCAGATAGTAGATCATCGGCATTATTCATTCATCAGCAACGAAGTTTCAGTCTGGCAGATGCAGTATCATCCACACATTATAGCTCATGAGTAGTAGGGCCAGATATGTTTTTCAGATACGCTACAAATAAGGCACATAGGAGGGGACATAGAATAGCTCCTTGAGGTAGTCCCCAAATGTGGTCTTGCTTTCTAATGTAAACAGTTCTACGGTGTAAATAATTTTGACGAAAACGAAGACAAATGTGCGAAACACCCACTTGTTCATTGACAAAATTTTATTATGTTCCAGACACCATTCGAATCGTAATTTGAGAAGACGTTCAAAAGGCTTTACTAAGCACGATGACAGTGCTGTTGAATGACAGTCATCTCCTATTGTACGATCTTTACTGGGCTTTAAGACCTGCAACAGAATTTTTTCGCTGTTATCGCTAATTTAGATCTCTTAAGGTAATTTATTTGATCCATTTCGGGTGCCATGATTAGTAGAACACTTAAGAGGCATTTCTAATTCTTGGATTGCAAATGGTTTTGTAAATAATTCACTAGATAACTGTGAATCTTCATGAATGCTACTTTCGAACAGGAATGTTTCTCTTTCTACTGATGGAGGTGCAGTAATATATGCGAAGTCTTCAGTCCAATAGTTTATAGATTCTGACATCCATAAAGCACTAAATGAATTACTTCAAAAAAAGAAATTCACGATGGAATCTGAAACCAATAAATCAATAAACTTTCTAGACGTAACACTCAGCAACATCGACAACACAAACAAATTTGAAATTTACAGGAAACTCATAACTTCTTCTTGTCAGTGTTTTCCATGTATTGCTTTTCTCCTCATTCCTTACTTTATCCGGTTTTCCCACTGTCCACGTTTCACTAGCATACAGTGGTGTGATCCGGACGTACTGCTCAGACTAAGTTTAAGATTATTAGCACGACAGCCATCTTCTATGCAAAAACCGGGCCCCCTGTTTTCATGACAGGAACACTTAAATGGTCGATACCGTCACCTCCTTGTTATTTAAAACATCAACTCTGACTGGTGCCGCCAACAGAGAGCTCAGAGAACAATCAATTAGAATAGTAGAATAAACACACTTATCGTTACGGTTCCCTATTTCTCAAGCCGTGGCGCATATAAAACCATAAACAGCCGACTGGAGAGCATGTCCGCCGTGTCGATCTGCGTAAGGCTGCAATTGTCGGGGAGATGAAGTATGATGTGCACAGAGGACGTGTCGTTGTCCCCTATATTGTAAGTTACTCAAGTACAGAGTTATATGTACGAGTCAAGACAATCTGCTTGCACACTTTGCAGGAATAGATACTTGACTCAAGGGCGTAGTCGTAAGTGAGCACTTCAGAATTCCTAAAGCTGCATGGAGAAGGACCGAATTATTCCTCTGCTCGCAAAGAAACGAAATTATTCTGCTTCAAGTGGCACAATCAGCATTTTCTCAGACTGAGAGTGATCACTGGACGCTTTGCCGGCAATGTATCAAAGAAAATATATGCTTTCCAGGGACGTGTGTCGGCTGGGCGCCCACCAGAGTCCACGTCACATTCTGCTTGGATGTTAGCAAACCTCAGGCTCTCTACTCCCACTATTTCTAGACGTGAGACAATTGGACAGCCCTGAGCAGCTCGCACATAATACTCTGGAAGCTTCTAGAACAATTTAAAGTAATTTACGCCTGAAGCGCGTAGCCAGTCACAATGTCTCCTGGATACAGTGGGGAGAAAGTGCTACGTGTTCTGTGTGGGAGGAATTCTTAACTGTTGACTCCCGGGTGCCTGTGTGGTTGCAGGAGATGCATTCCAACGGGGTTGAAAAAAGTGCAGGCGATTCTTGTCAGATAGTTATCTTTTTCTGTCCCCTTTCAACTTTCGCCCGCACCCTAATCTGTGGAAGACGACGCTCGCTGAGCTGTTGCATAGGACAACTTTGTAGCCTGATGTAAAATTCTGCCCATCGGCCACTGAGAAAAATCTCTCAGCTCGTCCCTGAACTGCCTGAAGTCTGTCGTTTCCTCAGACGCTCTAGCTATACTAGCCAGTGCAAAAATTACTTTTGTAAAACACGCAGTACTACAGTTGTTAGTGTGAAGTTATCCAATATTAATCAGTACGATTAATAAACCAATAACCCAACTAACCCTCAATCCAAAATGATATAAATGTATTAATCTAATAGGCCAAATTAATTATTTTAATTGATCATGTAAGGAGGCAAAATACCACCGACTTACACATTATTTCCGCATACCTGACTGGAAGCAAATCCCTGTTAGGTACATGCAATCATGGATGAATGAATCTTCTTGCAACAGTAAGACTACGCAGAAAAGATAGGCAAAGCATGGAAAGTTTAGCCATTGTTCGACAGTGCCGCCTAGTCTGTCTCATTCTCCCATCACATGATACACATGAGTGCAACATTCGACAGTACCTTTAACAAACTTTTCCGAACACAGAGGAGGTTTCTCTGCAAACTTTACCATCTTCAGCCTCTGGGTAAACTATAAATCTATAGCCATGAGGCCTGCGTATGAAGTGTGTTGAAAAACCAAATGGAATTTTTGCTTTTTTGAACATTTGTCTACATCAGTGCTATACACTTCACAATAGTCCCCATTACGCCACAGCTTTTTTTAAATTACCCAAACACATCTGAAGATCTTTGGATAGCTTTCAGCCCTCTAAGCGACGCGTTTTTTTTATCTCATTTGTGCTTTTCAAAGACGGACCTTTAAGGTCTTTATTTTGGGGAACAGAAAAACGGCATATGGGAACATTTCTAGTGATTATGTTGGCTGAGACACGATTAAAATATTGATTTACGCAAAAGTTTCATGAAGAAGCAACAATGTGTGAGCAGGTGCTTTATCGTGATGCAAAAGCCATCAGCTTTTTTGCTACAAATTCGTCCTCAGTGACTGTTCTTTTGGAAAGACCTCATGGTGCACTACGTCACTAACATCGGAGAACGCAGTAACCATACTCTCCACGTTGGGCCACACTCTCGGAGTTTTTTTCAGTCTTTGGAGCCCAGATGTTTCCGCTGGGACTATTGAGCTTCAGTTTCGATGTGAAATAAGTAACCCATGTAACTTCACCTATTATGTGGCATTTCAGTGCTACAGTTGTTAGTGTGAAGTTATCCAGTATTAATCAGTACGATTAATAAACCAATAACCCAACTAACCCTCAATCCCAAATGATATAAATGTATTAATCTAATAGGCAAATTAATTAGCCATTGTTCGACAATGTTGTTGATTCCTGAGCAAACTTCAATGCCGTTTTTTTTCAGAATCCAAAAAAAATTCAGTTGAAATGACAAACTTATCAGTGACTCCTCTGACTTTGATTCGATGATCGTTCATAATCATTGCTTTCAACTTTTCCACGACTGTCATAAACACCTTCACAGCCTTCTCCGAAAAGTTTATATCACTCGTAAACAATTGTTGTACTTGCTGTATCTCTGGTTCCTGTAAATGCACTCCTGCAGTGATTGGGTTCTGGAACAATGTTACCAAATTAAATAGTACAATGTAAATGAACACTCATTTCTTTCAACAAACGTACCCATAATATTCAGTTTGTATTAAAAACCGATAAGGATCTGTCCTGGCAAAGACTAAGTCAAATATATCGTATAGTCACTTCCCCAGTGCTAACACAGCCAGAACTAATAAGTTTCTTTCTTACGTCATTGAATGACAGTGGCTATGGTGGTTGCTGTCGTTGTGGAATGTTTATTTTAGACTGGTGATTTCAGATTGGCTGAAGCTAGTACTGAAAATCGATGCAAACTGCATATGAACTCCGCATGAACTGCTGCTAACTCACTGGGGTGCGAGTTAAATAGCCACCAAGGCTGATTCTCTTATCCATGCTATTCGCTGTGGTCATAGAGCGATAAGACACATCCCACTCGTTGGCTACCCACACAGAGTGATAACGCTCTGCCCGAATCAAAAACGTTTTATTTGCAACATTTACCCACATCTCCCAGTTACTTTTTTGCACAGTTGCACATTTGTCGTAGTGTGGTAACAGCGTTCATAGAAGGCATTGCCTATGATTTCCGTCAATTCCCTAGTCTGGCCTGCAGCTCGTTGTCCGAGCGGTACTCATATCCAGTGTAGAGATGAAAATCAGAGGAATCCATGTCCGGGCTGTAAAGTAGGATATCAAATACTTGTCATTGCAGTGTGCGGCCAAGAATTGCCATCAAGAAGGAAATTAGTGACAGTTACGTTATATGAGCTGCATGAAATCAGGCGAAACCTCTCAGCAGGACTTCACACTTGGCGGGAGACACAATTTTCTAGGAATTTTTATTTGCTCGCTCAGAAGTGAAAAGTGCGACGTGGCGCGATAGGTTGGCATACTAGAGATACAGCGCAACACATCTGTGCAAAGCTTCACCGGATTTTTACTGAGGTTTTAATTTCGCGATCGCTCGGCATTTGAAGAAAAAATAGCTGTCTTAATGGTTGCGCTGTCTTTGCCTTGGCATTGGCTGAGGCTGCACGCCACTGTGATTGGCAGGGGTAGTGGCGCAGTACTAACATCACATAAGTCATTAGTAATACTTAACGTTTATAATGCTCTGATGCACTTTTTTCCGATGGCCATTCAGAAAGTAAGGTCCGATCGATCGCGCAATAGAAACTACAGTGTAAATCCGATGAAACTTTGCACAGATGTGTTGGACAGTGTCTCTAGTATGCCCGTAGATTGCGTCACGTCACTCTTTTCAGTTTTGAGCGCTCAGTGACCACATAAATATGCCTAGAAAAAAGTTACTCCCGCCACGTGTGAGGGTTGGTGAGAGATTTCCCCTGAAGCTATTCAGCCCACAAAACACGACTGTCATGCATTTTCTTCTTCATGAAAATTCTCGCCCGCACTCTGCAGGGCCATTGAAGATTTTCCTACAACGTTTTCGATGGCAAATGTTTGATTACCAACAATACAACCCGCAATTGGCTCCCACTGAGAATCCTTTCTGCTCACACGAACCACTGGCTATCAAGACAACATTTTGGCACAGACAAAGAGCTGTAGACCATCGTAGAGATTTGGCGGAAAGCATAAGCGCTTGCCTTACGACGAGGGCATTGAAAAGTTTTACAACGCTACCACAAATGTCAGTCTGAGTGGCGACTATGTAGAGAAGCAGAGGGAAGATCTAGCTAACTGTTTCAAATAAAACATTTTTGAATTTCACAGTGGTTTCCATGTCGCGACCGACAGGATCTTACTTTCCGAGTAGCTCTGGTAGATCCTTATAGCAGGATTGAATACAAATACTGTCTACAAGTTAAATAACCGTCAATACGTAAATTTCTGACAGTTGACAACAGATAAATAGCTGATGTGGCTAACACTATACGCATACTTTTCAGAGCTGTTTGCCTTAAAAAAAACGAAAACATCGCTTGAATCTAACAAATGAAATAAAGTCACCATTATTTTTTAAACACTCCATACACGAGGGTCACTCCGAAAGAAATGCACACTATTTATTTTAAATCCATCTTTTATTCTACATGTTTGAAAGTTTTACAGTGTGTAGATACATCCTTTAGGAACAATATTTTCATTTCTCCACATAATTTCCATCCCTCTCAACTGCCTTACGCCATCTTGGAACCAGCGCCTGTGTACCCGCACGGTAAAATTCTGGACCAACCTGATGGAGCCACTGTTTGGCAGCGTGCACAAGGGAGTCATCATCTTCAAACCTTGTTCCACGAAGAGAGTCTTTCAGTTTCCCAATGAGATGATAGTCACATGGAGCCAGGTCAGTACCGTAAGGTGGGTGTTTCAGTGTTGTCCATCCGAGTTTTGTGATCGCTTCCATGGTTTTCTGACTGACATGTGGCCATGCATTGTCGTGCAACAGCAAAACAGCCTGCTTTTGCCGATGTGGTCGAACACAACTCAGTTGAGCTCGACGTTTCTTCAGTGTCATTACATATGCATCAGAATTTATGGTGGTTCCATTTGGCATGATGTCCACAAGCAAGTCCTTCGGAATAGAAAAACACCTTAGCTATAACTTTTCCAGCAGAAGGTGTGGTTTTGAATTTTTTTTCTTGGGTGAATTTGCATGATGGCACTCAATTGATTGCCTCTTCGTTTCTGGTGAAAAATGATGGAGCCATGTTTCATTACCTGTCACAAATGTCCAAGAAACTCATCTCCACCATTCTCGTACTGCTCCAAAAGTTAGCTGCATATAGTTTTTCTTGTTCCTTTGTGAGCCACTGTCCACATCCTGGGAACCCACCTGGCACAAACCTTTTCTAACGCCCATACTTTCAGTATTCTGCAAACACTTCCTTCCCCTATTCCAACGTAGCGTGACAATTCGTTCACTGCGATGCGTTTGCCAGCAGTTAATTCGTTAACTCTCTGCACATTGTCTGGAGTGTATGCAGTACGAGGCTTGCCGCTGCGAGGACAATCCTCAATATTGCCGTACCCGCTTTCATCACGTAACCTGCTTGCCCACCGACTAACTGTACTACGATCGACAGCAGTATCTCTATACACCTTTTTCAACCTCTTGTGGATGTTTCTCGTTTTCACAGCACAGGAATTCTATGACAGTACGTTGCTTCTGACGAACGTCAAATGTAGCAGCCATCTTGAAGACATGCTGTGACGGTACCACTCAAGGGAACAGGTTGAACTAAGAAACTTCCTGGGCGATTAAAACTGTGTGCCTTTCGCAGGCAAGTGCTCTACCACCTGAGCTACCCAAGCACGACTCACGCCCCGTCCTCACAGCTTTACTTCTGCCAGTACCTCGTCTCCTACCTTCCAAACTTTACAGAAGCTCTCCTGCGAACCTTTCATATCAGCGCACATTCCACTGCAGAGTGAAAATCACATTCCAGAAACATCCTCGAGGCTGTGGCTAAGCCATGTCTCCGCAATATCCTTTCTTTCAGGAGTGCTAGTTCTGCAAGATTCGCAGGAGAGCTTCTGTAAAGTTTGGAAGGTAGGAGATGAGGTACTGGCAGAAGTAAAGCTGTAAGGACGGGGCCTGAGTCGTGCTTGCGTAGCTCAGATGGTAGAGCACTTTCCTGCGAAAGGCAAAGGTCCCGAGTTCGAGTCTCAGCCCGGCGCACAGTTTTAATCTGCCAGGTAGTTTCATATCAGCGCACACTCTGGTGCAGAGTGAAAATCACATACCTGGATTGAAAGTGTTGTTAATAAAAATTCTCTATTTAAACTAGACTGAACTGCATGTGACTGCTTTAGTCTTTAATAAAACTTACATCTGACTGAACTGAACTTTATCTGACTGCATGAAAATATTGTTGGAAAATTAATACTCAAAATACACATCTGACTGCATGAAAGTTTAGTGGTAAAAATAAATGAAAGTCACCAACCTGCATCTGACTGCGTCTGTGGACTTAGCTCGTGCACTCCTTCCCGTTTAGCCGATAATAAAACATATATTCAACTCAGCCGTAGTGCAATGGCATAAAATTGTCATTCTAGATAACTTTACTCATTTTGGCCCTGTTTGTTACTTAATAAAAATTATGTCCTGATCTGAATAATTTCCAAACTGTGCAATGGCATATAGATTATTTTACTCTGATAAATGAAATTATTAGCTTTACTCATGGGAACTTCACTTTAATGTACCTTTTGGTTCAACGCAAGCACAGGATGCGGAGAACGACATAAGGTGTGAGATGAAACTCTAATTTTATCTAAAAAATATTTATTGTTCAATCTTTTAAGGCACATGTGAAAAACTAAAAAAAAACTTCTTTAGCATGGATTTACGAGAAAGTTTCACAAAACGCTTATTGCATCAACAATGGGATTTCTATCTAGCTTTTAGACATCATTTAACCAAAGAAAACCTATTTTATTAATTATTCTTTCTAGTTTCCCCAGGTATGTGCCGAGTTTCGCTCAATATATAGCTTATTATGTGCGTAGCGCCAATTCTTACTTTGATGCTGTCACGACCCGGCTGCCTCCTGCAGGCATCTAGCTCCGACTCGAAACACGTCTGCTGTCTCTGCGCATCTCCTCACCACTACTCAAACTTTTATCGCGTGCACCTAGCTCGGTTAGCTGTCAAAGATCTTACTACTCTAAGATGTACTACTCGTCCTACCTTGCGGTTGGGAACTATCGACATTTTTCACTGGCTCAATCCTGATTGAATCTCAGCACATACCTTTCAGGTTGAACTAAGTTTGAAAACAAACAGGAAGGCTGTAACTACACACTCTAAAACTTTCACACATGCAGAATGAAAACTGTATTTTTACAAAAATAGTGTGCATTTGTTTTGGGGTGACCCTCGTACATGACGATACATACCAGGAAGTGACATTTCCTATCTCGGTATCCCTCACGAAGACTGGAGCGCGAATCTTTGCCCTTCGCAAACAAGTGTCTGTTTTAATAACCAACCGAGGGAAATAATGCCCATGCCATAAAACCGGGGACGGCGCCGCGTGTCGCCGGTGAGATAACTGTAGTGCCGTCAAGCGGCGGGCTCCGCTATTAGCCACCGGCGGCCGGTCCAGGGCAGAGATGCGAGGCGGGGCGACCCCTGACCTTTCCGGAGTAAACAGCGGTCCGCCGGCTCTCGGGCCCAGCCGGCCGAGATCGGCGGCCCTCGCACCCGCGGCCGCCAGCTTGTTAGCGCCTGACGTCACGACACGTAGGCAGTGCCGCGCAGCGCCGGTCGATGTGTGGCGGGGTTGCCTGCCGAGCGGCGCGCCCGGCGCTCGCTGCGTCTCTCCCGGAATAGGCCGCAGATCGTTACCTCCAAAGTCGCCTGCCATCACAATCCCCAGGAACTCTCCCACAATGAAATACTTTAAGCCCACATTAAAGACCTCTCTTCAGCGCATGAAGGTCACCCTACAGCTTCGTTAACCTACCGCAGTCACTTGGTAATCTACACTGTTTCTGTATGCGAAATCCATATCAGATTATAAGTACATCGGGATTATAAAACTAGTACAGGGCGAACGGTCGCAAGTTTACTTGCTTGACCGGCGAATGGAATGTAAATCCTTACTCAAAGAATGAGGAGTACTATCTCGCGGAAATCCTCTTAGCAAATCGCAGGAACCGGTTGTCAGATCGGAAGCTAAGAATATTCCCCAGCCCCCTACACAACCCTCCCAAAGACACAATGAGCAATAAATACAGAGACCGAGCGAGGTGGCGGAGTGGTTAGCACACTCGACTCGCATTCGGGAGGAAGACGGTTCAATTCCGCGTCCGGCCATCCTGATTTAGGTTTTCCGTGATTTCCCTAAATCGCTCCAGGCAAATGTCGGGATGGTTCCTTTGAAAGGGCATGGCCGACTTCCTTTCCCGTCCTTCCCTAATCCGGTGAGACCGATGACCTCGCTGTTTGGTCTCTTCCCCCAAACAACCAACCAATAAATACAGACCAATAGCAAAAACCAGAAAACAAGACAGTCGAAGAGTTTGTGATGAGGTGTTATAGAAAGATGTTGAAAATTTAAGTTGACTGATAAGTAAGTAACGATGGAGTTCTCTGCAGAATCATCGACAACTGAAATGTGGGGAAAACACTGAGTGTAAATGCTGATCATAAGAGATGTGGAGAGACATCTTGGAATAACTTCCGCGATACTACTGGGAAAAGTAGAGGGCAAGAATGGTAGAGGAAGACAGAGATTATAAATATCCAACATAAAACTGGGGAAATTGAGTCTAAGTGTTGCTCTCAGACGAAGAGGTCAGTACACAAGAAAAAATCGTTCTGGGCCCCACCAAATCAGTCAGAAGACTAATAACACAAAGTGTTTAAATTTATATGAAAATAGCGTTCATTCTTTCCACACTCAACCAATAAATTAAATGGAATGAAATTATAAATTCTGCACAACAAGAAGTACACTTCCATATCCACTCTTGCTAATTAGCAGTGTATACTTGTAGAAGAACTGTAAGATTTATATTAACTAGGAAGAAAAATTATAGAGGGCAGTCAGGACCTCTACTCAGTACTAAAATAGGTGAAAGGACAGATTAGACGTGTTTATATAATGTTAAGGAATAACTTTAGAACGAAATTGAAAGGGTACAGTATGAAAGAAATGCTATCAGTCTTTGCATGATGAAAGAAAACCTTTGAAGACGTATAGTTAGTCTACATGTATACTAAATGAATGAAATAAGTGACTCTTTCCACTTTTGAAAGTTGGGTTAACACTTCACTGTAGTTGTTCATAACATGATTTACTATATTTGTGCTTAAAATGCATGAAATAAACACTTCTCATAACTGAGAGGGAAGCCAATAGTTTGAAGATAGCTTCCGTTACTGCCATTTACTTTTAGGTAATATTTATATTGCTTCCCTGGAGCATTTTTAGAACGGAATTCCACGTTCTAACGGCCACACACTCAAAAATAGCATGGGAAGGAGGGTGTAAGCGAAACGCTACAAGTAAAGCTAGGTATACAATATAACGTCACAGTCATCGTTAAACCTAGTGGAAAGGCTTGCCAGGTGACAGGAGGAGTGGGAAGGATAGATCAGCTGAGCGTATCGCAGAAACTGTAACGGGGTCACAAGCACACAGAGCCGAAATTTGTGTGATTACTGGAGTCATATGGGTCATGTAGGTTATATTCCGTCTTTTGAGACTGTAATGGTCTAAAGACGATTTTTATTACAGTCGCAAAAGACGAAATATAACCAGTACTATTAGTAATGTGCTTAGTGATACATATCATGCATCACTGCAAAGCGATTTTTCCGGAGAGATTAAAATATGTCGTTGTTGAAACGCTTTTTGAGTAAGGTGACAAGAAATAATTAAATAATTATCATCCAGTTTTTTCACTGACGTCTTTTTCCAGTAAATTCGAAAATGTAATGTACTCAAGATGTAGATTACTACATTTAAATAGCAAAAATTTACTTAGCACATCAAAGATTCCAGAAGGGTTGCTCGACTGAGAATTCTATTTATACATCCAATAAGTCAGTGAATTGCTTTTGAATGAAATGAAGTCTCGCATGTGTGATGTACCTGCTGCTATAGTTGGTAGATGGGACCAACAAATAATGGCCTGCAACTGAGTAGGAGTGGGAAGGTTAGATAATAAAATATTATCAGTTGGCGTTTTTGTGGTCTGTCCAAGGCGTTTCATCGTGTAGATCATGTTACTTTCTTAGAAAAAACTTAAGTTTTAAGGATTTAATGGCTTTACAGCTAAGTAGTTTGAACCATAGTTAACAAACAGAATGCTAAAGGAAGACTGTACTGAACAATTCCATGTTGGGAGGTAAGAAAATGTTTGTGACTGGGGAGAAATCACGAAGGGAGAACAACAGTGTTAAAATATTGTACCACTCTTACTCCTTCTTTGCAGACTAGTGTTACAATAAATCCTACTAGAGAGAATGCAGCACAAGAAATCGTTAATTATGCTTTTCAAATAGAGTCATACCAATAGTTGATATAACATGCGATCAGCGATCAGTAACGAAGATAGAAAGTTCCATATTTTTGGGGGTACATATTGATGAAAATTTGTACTGGGAGAAATATGTTGTTGAACTACATAAACAAATAAATTTGCCCTTCATCTAATGACTGCTCTTGGCAACAAATGAATCAACATCTCAACATATTTCGATTCAATAACACCTTATGGAATAATTTTCTAGGGTAAATCATCTCTTAGAAATAAACTACAGATGGCACAAAAGCGTGCATTATGAATACTGTATGGTGTTTACCTGCAGTCGTCTTCTAGCTTCCTGTGCACTGTCACAGCATATATAAACGCTAGCGAAATTCGTCATTAATAATCCACGACAGTTTAACAAGAATAGCGTTGTCCATACCTGGAACATCAGAAAGAAAATATGACCTCTATTGCTCATTATTGAAGTTGTCTGTGGCTCGAGTTAAATATTCATCAAGAAGAATTTTTGATCATTTGGCTGACAACATAAAATTTTTGGCAGATAGAAAAGCAAATTTTAAATTTTATCTTAAAATCATTTCTTCTGGACAACTCCTCTTATTCCATAGGCGATATTTTATTTAAAAACTGGTAGCCTGTGACAGACAGAAGCCTTACATTTTTCTGTTGTTGCGTAAATATGACTTAAAATAAAATATTCGTTAACTTTATTCTTGGTCATGTGCCAAGAGTACCAGTAGCAGAAGAATTATTATAAGGATACCCGAGGGCTGGTCATGGGCCGTAGCAGCCAGGTAAAATGTTAAATTCTGTCTTCAAATGCCCCTCTGAAAAGGAAAATCAAAGATTTGCCGCACGTCTTCTTTAATTAATACTAACTAACAACAGTATCAACAGACTGAAAAACTGCCAAAACCCGCCAGGTTCCATTCACAGTTAGTAAATGGGTTACCTCGGTTTGTTTGACTACACTTTACCAAATGATATGTGTAGAGAAAAGACAGCAGGACGGATCCATAGAAGAATTGCTCTTTATAATTCACCACTATTTACAGTAAAATCCCGTAACATACACTCCTTTCGAACATTACGATCATTGATCATAATGACGTTCTACATGGAGACAGGTTTGGATTGGGAAAATTTTGATAGTCGAAACAGAGTTCACCCCTTCACATTAGACATCCTATATCTTATGGTCAGAGGTAACTTCACGGATATGGTGTTTGTAGATGTAAAAACTTTTGATTGAGAGCCATACCAACGCGTGCTAAATGAACTACTTGCTGGACGTGCAAGTGCACTGTAAACGCCTTGACAGTTACAATGCAGTACGTTTTTTCTGGATGAACAGTCATCCACGGACATGAAAATAATAACTGGTGTGCTCCAGGAACTGCATCCTTGGCTTGGTGGGTAGTAGCCTTTGCAGTCGCAGACTGTTCACAGACGGTGCGCTTATCGAACAGTACTATCTCATAAAAATTGTAATAATATAAAATTACATCTTGACCCCCTTCCCCGTTTGGTTAAAGAAAGGTTTAAGTTACATGACTCCCTGAATTCGTCCATTCGACTAAGGTTGCAAGCAGCATAGCAGGACAGACTTACGTCCATGGCACATGTACCAATTTATCAAACTTCCTAACTGGGCGCCTACTGCAACGTACTGTGAATCCACTTATACTATTTCTGTTCATAACTACATATTAAAATAATAAAATGTGATGAATAGGTCAGAATGATGTTAAAACAGTTTATATGAGCACTCGATTTAATGTTCTTTAAGCAGGAGCGATATGTCCCTATACGGACTACTAACCCTTGCACTAAGATCACACTCACTCATTTAAAATTGTTCTTTTGAGTTTGCCATTGCTGTTCTAAACTTTACGGCCATCTTTGAATTAAATACGCTTTCGTCAGTAACGAAATTAAATCGGTGTTTCAAATTATTCACTTACATGCTCGAACTCGTACACCATTCGCGCACTTGTTCACCTCCGGCTGCCTAATATCCACGCCAGAGACGGTAGGCGCCTGTAGTATGGGTCATCCTCGTCATCGAGTACGGGTAGATTTGATTTGTTCTATGCAGGACCGATACCTGCACCCTTACGTCCCGTTACTAAATGTTTGCAAAATCCACGAGAAACAAGGGTTTTTGGAAACACAAAAAGAATCCCAAAAATTAATGAAACATCCCCAAAATTATGGATAACAAAATGAAATTATTCAAAAATCTAATGTAAATGCTCCAGAAATAAAACGACAGTTCAAAATTGCTACTTTACATTAACATTCTGAGGTTCAACATTTAAAGTATACAAGTAGATTCATCTCTCTCGTCCATCCCTACTAATAGAAATACTACAAAGGATAATTTTTACGCGACAAAAATTGTTTTAAAAATTATGAAATCTCAGAAATGATACAGTAGTATTTCCTTTTAGTCCATTTTAACACTTCTTGAAATTTTCAATCCAAAGCTGATATAAAAGTACAAAGATTTACCAAATATTATGGAAACTGACACCCATGAAATCAGCAAACTTTACAGAATCTTCACATTACATCATAGTAAAAGGAAAGCATTTTCGCACGTAGGATACGGAACTATTCTACTGCCTTAAAATCAGGCTTATTCAGTGTAACGAAAATGGATTAAATGTGTATGATAAATGTTGTTGATACAAATATTAGAAAATTCAGTCTCCTAAAAAGAAGTAGCAAAACATACAAAATGATCTTGTCCATTTTATGAGCACATCTTTAGACTGAGCATCCTCACCGCACAGGGAGCCAGCACTGTATTTCAAAGCGGGCCGTGCACACGCCATCACTCAACCACTGAGGTGTGCTGACAACTCGACCGCTTCGCTCTTTGTTATGGTACTGCACTGCGCTACATAACGACTAAGCGGCTGCCGGTGTGCGGTTGAACTCTTTTCGTGGTCATCCTTTCTTGATGAGACGTGCGTTTGGACCAGTACCAGCTCCCCTACCTTGTTGATGTAAAAGTTTGCCAAATTATCTTAACAAGCATTTGTTCTTCTTTCTCCATCTTTTCATCCGGTATGTTTTTCAATGTATCCCTGATTGTTGTCTGTGTACCGTTTGTCAGAACTGCCTCCACTTCTTCTTCTGTACATACCTCCACTTCTGTACATCCCACTGCTCCCTATAAGCGAGAAAATCATTACGCTTTATCTGTTCTTCACTTCTCATAAAACTTTACATTTTTCTCTTCCTTCTTTATAAAATTGCACTTCACTACTTCCATAATCTATTTCTGAAAGCTCCATCAACCAAGCAGACCCTACAAATGATCTCTTGTAAATTCGGCACAATTACAGCGTCCATGGAGTATACTTCTCCCTCCATTTCTGTGTCCAAAATTACGTGACATGTAACCAGTTTCCCCCTTTCTTCCACAGGGCCATTAATTTGGAAACCACTTACTGGTAAACTCGATAATTCAGCTACTGACTTCAGATATTGACTATATTACTTACGATCACACATAGCTGCTTAAGGAATCAATTAATGACGTCTTTTGTACACATATTTTAACAGTAAGAGTAATGAGTGTCTTATCCCCCATCAAAATTTCCTCCTCTATTAAATCGTCTTGCTCGTCAGACTTTCAGATTTGATGAAGCAGATAGTTTTCGCTCCTTTCATTACATGTATTCCAACGACGTTCGTTCCAGGGCGAGGCACTTCTGAAACTACAGTACGTCTCCCGCGCTGTCATTGCCTGTCTACTCTGAGCCATTTTTTAGCGCCATGCTTCGTAGCCGGCTAGAGTGGCCCCGCGGTTCTAGGCGCTACAGTCTGGAACCGGGGGACCGCTACAGTCGCAGGTTCGAATCCTGCCTCGGGCATGGATGTGTGTGATGTCCTTAGTTAGGTTTCAGTAGTTCTAAGTTCTAGGGTACTGATGACTCCAGAAATTAAGTCCCATAGTCCTTAGAGCCATTTGAGCCATGCTTCGTATTTATTCTCACGCGGGCTACGCCCCACTGCTCTCCCGCCAGCGCCTTGCTCTATGTGATACCGAAAAAATTAAACGTCTCATTCTCCATTGTTCGTTACATCGCTCTTGTTAGTGGCTCATTCCTTGCTGCTTGTACCACGCCGCCCAACGTTTCGTGTTCTACCTACGCGAATATTAAAAAATGGTTCAAATGGCTCTAAGCACTATGGGACTTAACATCTGAGGTCATCAGTCCCCTAGACTTAGAACTATTTAAACCTAACTAACCTAAGGACATCACACACAGCCATGCCCGAGGCAGGATTTGAACCTGCGACCGTAGCAGCAGCGCGGTTCCGCACTGAAACGCCTAGGACCGCTCGGCCACAGAGGCCGGTTACGCGAATATTATACTGGCTTGTTCAGCTGAAATTATAATCGTTCCTACCAAGAGGCTTCGTATTTCGAGCGCTTTTCTTTGTACAATCCAGCGTACTACATTCCTTTCATCCTATGGGGCATCAAGGTATTGAATTCTTTCCAGTTATTTTTCTAAGAATTCGATATACATTCAACCCAGCCTTCGCTTCTGTGGCTGATTACATACTGAAAGTAAAATAATGTCCTGCTTGCTTTGAGAACAACATTTATTTAAAAATGTGTTTTCAAACTCCGCGTAAATTATACACGCTTTTTCCACACGTGAGCTGCAGTTTTATGCCTCTTCGTCCATACGGTTAACGATGTAAACAGTCTTAGTTCTGTCGTCACATACTTCCCACATTAAACCGTGGATATTCCAGAGGAATGCAACGATATGTAATTTGCCTTTCGGGTAAAATTTATTAAATTTACTGCTGTGTATAAGCTGCGCCAGGGGTCACTTTTAGCTACTAGGGTAGTTTGACCGTTTACAGACTCTGCTTCGTTGCTAATTTGCTACTTACTCCAGCTACACAGGTTTTTCGATCGTTTGCCGAGCTTTGTATACTTGTTGTACTACATGATGCCAGTCTGTATTTTCCGTTCAGCCTGATTCACCCTAAGGCAACTTCAACTTGGTTCCCCGTATTCGCCTGCATCTTTGGTCCTAAGGCCGCTACTCTTTGCAATGCTGTTTCTCGGCTTTTCTGTATCTCCGTTTCTTTCCTTCCGATCTGTTAAGTTCCATTATTTCTTCATTTATTTTCTTTTGCTGTACTAATTTTAATTCCTCGTCTACTTCCCCGTTCAATGTTTCAAACGATTCCTCAAAACTCACCGCTCATTTTTCCTGATTATACGCCTGAATCTCGAATCTCACCTCATTTTTGAGATCCTCAGTATTGTTAATCGAATATTGCCTTACCTCGCCCAAGCTCCATTCCTGTCTTACTTTTCATCAACTGATAATTTAAACTATTTGTCATCCTTTGCTAGCTTTCTTTAAATTACTGTCTTTTCTCAGAAAAAAATTCTCGCCTGCGTAATTTTTCTGCCTTTTTCTTTCTAATGATAATGTAAGCTCGTCGTTATCATTTTTGTTTCATAATTTTATTTCTCCCGTTATTTTTGTTCCCATCTTTCCCATTTCTAGTAGAAACATTTTTCTAACCCACTCTGTGGCGTTTATATGTACGTAACATGCCCACTATCTGCGCTTGCCTCTACGATTTCCCCCCGTAACTTTTGGAGTGGGATCGAGTTTCCCCCGCTTTCTTCCATATTGACATCACCAACGTGAAATTCTGTCGAATTACGTGTCTGATGCTTTCCCTCATTTGACCTTTATTCCGCTGCTGATTTCACCTATTGGATATACTGATTCCATTTTCACTGTTTTAGGCTCAATGATACTTCCTCAATGTTATCCCAATGCCCAGAAACTTAAAGTTCGACTATACCATGTTTCTCCACACGCAGTTTTGGGCACAAATGTTCAAATGTGTGTGAAATCCTATGGGACCAACGCAATGCGTGACATGGCGCCTCAAACCACGCGGCCACACCACGCGGCTTTTGGGCACACATCACAGTGTATTGCAGCAACTACGAATACTCACCTACAGTGTCACTTCTAATTACTTGCATACAACAGTGGCGTTAAGTACTCGCCTACTGCTTACTGTGACTCATTTGGCCGGTTTTTTTGTTTTTTTTTGTTTTTTTTTTTTTGTTTTTTTTGTTTTTTTTTTTTAATTCCTAAGTTGACAATTGTCCTGTCCCCACTTCCACTATTTCTGTTCATTCGCTCATAATAAAATACGATGAATAGGTTGGAATGATGTTAAATCGGTTTCAATGAACACTCAGTTTATTCTTCTTTAAGAAGCAGTATGTTCCTCGTTGGCCTAATGACATTCGCACTACAGTAACAATCACTCGTTTAACGTAGTTCTTTCGAGAGTGCCATTGCCGTTCGGTCAGCTTTCGAATTTAGAGGAGCCTTTAATAAGTAATGCAACATATTTTTACTCGGCCGGTTTCGGTTGAAAAAAATACGGAACTTATTTTGAGACATCGTGAAATATTCCCGCTTCATTCCCTATAGTTTAATGGTATTCCGATAGTTTGCGGCTCTATAAATAGCCTTCTAAATAGCGTCTGTCACGGAGGTGCGTTCCAAGCAGAGAGATGTCATTAAATTTCCTTTGGCAGATAACCAGCGCATCGTAGATATTCATAGGCGCTCGTAATATATCTATGGAGATCTGGCAGAGATCAAAAGCACGGTGAGTCTTTGGACGAAGCTTCTGTCGTCATCGCAACAAGGTCGCGCAACCTGTCCGATCTCCAGTGTGCCGATCAGCCGCATGCAGTTGTGACTCCTGCACTGTTTTCGTCACGAAAAAAATTCAAAGGAACTTCTCCTCCTCCAT
The DNA here is from genome assembly GCF_021461395.2 of Schistocerca americana. Taxonomy (NCBI): domain Eukaryota; kingdom Metazoa; phylum Arthropoda; class Insecta; order Orthoptera; family Acrididae; genus Schistocerca; species Schistocerca americana. Next base: position 206,572,742 of record NC_060122.1, on the reverse strand, counting down.
GACAATGCAAGGTCTTACGCAAGTCCGAGCACTCGAGAAGAACTCACAAACGTCATTCCTCGACCACTCTAACAGCTCAGATCTCGTACCTTCCTACTCCCATCTGTTTCGCCCACTACATGGGAAGCAGTACATGGATGAGGGGATTATTGACGCAGTAAGACGATGGTTCCGACGCCGACCAGTGGATGGGTACCATGTTGGAATAAAGGCCCTCCTATTAAGGTGGCGCATGGCCATCACATTCAACGCAGATTATGTTGAAAAACATGGCTTCGTAACTCGAAGAGTGGGTACTAATATGGTGTACTGGAGTCCTGAATAAAATCACCCTCCTTTCAGAGAGAAATTGCTGCATTACTTTTGGAACGCCCCTCTCTCGACAAGTACAGAATTAAATCGATCCACTTTCGTAAAGGTGAAAATTCTCTGGCATATTCTCTAAATTAATGTCGATGATAACAACAAAATTACAAGTATTTGACAGCAAGTATTGCACAACAATATATCTCCATTTTATCGTATACTCTGTAATAAATCTAAGACTACAACTGTATTCAGTATTTTTTTTAGGCTGTGTGCTTATTAATGAACGTGGCACGAGTTACAGAAGTGTTGGTACAAACCGTAAGTGACAGGTACACATTAAGGCTACAAGTCATGGGACGGCGATATTCACATACACAGACGGCGGTAGAATCGCGTGCACAAGACGTAAAAGGGCAGTGCATCGGTGTAGCTGTCATTTGTACTCAGGTGATTCATGTGGACAGGTTTTCTAGGTGATTACGGCCGCATGATGGGAATTAACAGACTTTGATGTTGGAGCTGAGTCATGGAACGTTACATTCCAGAAATCGTTAGGGAATTCAATATTCCTAGATCCACAGTGTCAATACTGTGTCGTCCGCCCCGATAGCTGAATGGTCAGCATGGCGGATTGCCGTCCTACGGACCCGGGTTCGATTCCCGGCTGGGTCGGGGATTTTCTCCGCTCAGGGACTGGGTGTTGTGTTGTCTTTATCATCATTTCATCCCCCATACGGCGCGCAGGTCGCCCAATGTGGCGTCGAATGTAAAAAGACCTGCACCAAGGCGGCCGGACCTGCCCCATAAGGGACCTCCCGGCCAATGACGTCAGACGCTCAATTCAATATTGTGTCGAGAATACCACATTTCAGGCATTACCTCTCAACACGGACAATGCAGTGGCCGACGACCTTCACTTAACGACCGAGAGCTGTGACGTTTGCGTGTTGTCAGTGCTAACAGGCAAGCAACACTGCGTGGAATAATTGCAGAAATCAATGTGGAACGTGCAACGAACGTATCCGCTAGGACACTGCGTCGAAATTTGGCGTTAATGGGCTATGGCAGCAGACGACCGAGGCGAGTGCCTTTGCTAGCAGCACCACATTGCCTGCAGCGACTCTCCTGCGCTCGTGACCATGTCGGTTGCACCTTAGACAGCTGGAAAACCGTGGCCTAGTCAGATGAGTCCCGATTTCAGTTGGTAAGAGCTGATGGTAGGGTTCGAGTGTGGTGCAGACCCCTCGAAGCCTTGGACCCAAGTTATCAACAAGGCACGGTGCAAACTGATGGTGGCTCCATAATGGTGTGAGCTGTGTTCGCATGGAATGTACTGGGTCCTTTAGTCCAGCTAAACCACTTGCAGTTGCAGCCATTCATTTACATCATGTTCCCAAACAACGATGAAATTTTTATGGATGACAATGCGCTATGTCGTCAGGGTCACTAAACAATGTGTCAAAATTGTTTCCATTTCTAATACAATTACTGTCCTCCCACAACAAATTTGATGTGTAGTGATAAATTAAAAGCATGTGAAACTTATCGTAACTGTGATGTAGAGCTTGTTTGGCGCCATACGGATGATATCACAAACCACCACAAGACGAAGAACAGGCTCGTATGAAGTAGGGCGGTTGTGTGGACAGTTTTAGAGAGTTGAATTGGACAGGCCTGTGATCAATATTTTTTGATTTTATTGCACTTAGTTTAGTCATTGTCGCCAAAACACTATTTAATAAAATCAAAAAATATTGATCACAGGCCTGTCCAATTCAACTCTCTAAAACTGTCCACACAACCGCCCTACTTCATACGAGCCTGTTCTTCGTCTTGTGGTGGTTTATATTGACACTGTGGATCTAGGAATATTGAATTCCCTAACGATTTCTGGAATGTAACGTCCCATGATTCAGCTCCAACATTCTGGACAATTCGATCGAATGATTTGGCCACCCGGATCGCTCGACATGAATCTCTTAGAATATTTATTTGACATAATCGAGAGGTCAGGTCGCGCACAAATTCCTGCACTGGTAACACTACTGCAACTATGGCCAGCCATAGAGGCAGCATGGCTCAGTATTTCTGCAGGGGACTTCCAATAACTTATTGAGTCCATGCCACGACGAACTGCTGCATCATGCCGGTCAAAAGGAAGTCGTACACGGTGTTAGTTGGTATCGCACAACTCTTAGTACTCGTCACAGCTTGGCTTAGATAAAAAAAACTGTAGCATTGTTACGTTCCCACGTGCTCAAGCTGTAAATGATCGGCGAATCAAAGTATTCACGTGTTGATTAAATAGCTTTCAACTAAAACATTCGCAACAGTGAGATCTTCCACCACATCTTTGTTCACCAAATGCGAGCTTTCAAATGCAAGTTCTCAAAATACCACGTGCCGTGGACGTAGTGATCTTGTGGTAGTCGTTTCTCCAGGTTTAAAGGTCCAGTTTAATACTTGAGGAGATCTTAACTTGATAATGGCAAAGAAAAACTTTGAGTAACGTTAGTTTATCAATGTTCAGTACAAAAATAAACACATGTTGCACTTAGTTTAGTCATTGTCGCCAAAACACTATTTAATAAAATCAAAAAATATTGATCACAGGCCTGTCCAATTCAACTCTCTAAAACTGTCCACACAACCGCCCTACTTCATACGAGGCTGTTCTTCGTCTACATCTACATCTACATCTACATTGATACTCCGCAAGCCACCCAACGGTGTGTGGCGGAGGGCACTTTACGTGCCACTGTCATTACCTCCCTTTCCTGTTTCAGTCGCGTATGGTTCGCGGGAAGAACGACTGTCTGAAAGCCTCCGTGCGCGCTCTAATCTCTCTAATTTTACATTCGTGATCTACTCGGGAGGTATAAGTAGGGGGAAGCAATATATTCGATACCTCATCCAGAAACGCACCCTCTCGAAACCTGGCGAGCAAGCTACACCGCGATGCAGAGCGCCTCTCTTGCAGAGTCTGCCACTTGAGTTTATTAAACATCTCCGTAACGCTATCACGGTTACCAAATAACCCTGTGACGAAACGCGCCGCTCTTCTTTGGATCTTCTCTATCTCCTCCGTCAGACAGATCCGGTACGGATCCCACACTGATGAGCAATACTCAAGTATAGGTCGAACGAGTGTTTTGTAAGCCACCTCCTTTGTTGATGGACTACATTTTCTAAGCACTCTCCCAATGAATCTCAACCTGGTACCCGCCTTACCAACAATTAATTTTATATGATCATTCCACTTCAAATCGTTCCGCACGCATACCCCCAGATATTTTACAGAAGTAACTGCTACCAGTGTTTGTTCCGCTATCATATAATCATACAATAAAGGATCCTTCTTTCTATGTATTCGCAATACATTACATTTGTCTATGTTAAGGGTCAGTTGCCACTCCCTGCACCAAGTGCCTATCCGCTGCAGATCTTCCTGCATTTCGTTACAATTTTCTAATGCTGCAACTTCTCTGTATACTACAGCATCATCCGCGAAAAGCCGCATGGAACTTCCGACACTATCTACTAAGTCATTTATATATATTGTGAAAAGCAATGGTCCCATAACACTCCCCTGTGGCACGCCAGAGGTTACTTTAACGTCTGTAGACGTCTCTCCATTGATAACAACATGCTGTGTTCTGTTTGCTAAAAACTCTTCAATCCAGCCACACAGCTGGTCTGATATTCCGTAGGCTCTTACTTTGTTTATCAGGCGACAGTGCGGAACTGTATCGAATGCCTTCCGGAAGTCAAGAAAAATAGCATCTACCTGGGAGCCTGTATCTAATATTTTCTGTGTCTCATGAACAAATAAGGCGGGTTGGGTCTCACACGATCGCTGTTTCCGGAATCCATGTTGATTCCTACATAGTAGATTCTGGGTTTCCAGAAATGACATGAAACGCGAGCACAAAACATGTTCTAAAATTCTAGAAGAGATCGACGTAAGAGATATAGGTCTATAGTTTTGCGCATCTGCTCGACGACCCTTCTTGAAGACTGGGACTATCTGTGCTCTTTTCCAATCATTTGGAACCCTCCGTTCCTCTAGAGACTTGCGGTACACGGCTGTTAGAAGGGGGGCAAGTTCTTTCGCGTACTCTGTGTAGAATCGAATTGGTATCCCGTCAGGTCCAGTGGACTTTCCTCTATTGAGTGATTCCAGTTGCTTTTCTATTCCTTGGACACTTACTTCGATGTCTTGTGGAGGTTTGTGATATCATCCGTATGGCGCCAAACAAACTCTACATCACAGTTACGATAAGTTTCACATACTTTTAATTTATCACTACACATCAAATTTGTTGTGGGAGGACAGTAATTGTATTAGAAATGGAAACAATTTTGACACATTGTTTAGTTCTCAGTCCCAGTTGCACATTCAATATACTATAGACACTATTTGCATTTGAACAGAACCAGCAATTTGTGACGAACTCAGGCTGTAATTTGGAGACTTTGAGTTGCTCACATAATTGGCTATCATCATAACTTAAAAGCTTGAATCAAGACCCAGTATAATTTTTTTCTATTACGAAATGACTAATTTCAGCCTCCATGGATCATCTTCAGATTGATCAAGTTGCGTCAGTAACCCGTCGTGTCTGTACGGACCACACATCAGACTAACGTCACGGTACTGTGTTGTGTAGTTTTGATACAGAGACTATGGGTTGCTAACACAACTACATAAACCTGAAGATGCTCCGCGGAGATCGAAGTTAGTTATATCGTAAAAAATGAAAAAAAAAAAAACGCTCCACTGGGGCTTGATTCAAACTCTTATGTTATGCTGATGGTCAATTGTGTGGACAATCTGTAGCATCCAAATTACGTTCTGAGTTCTTCACACAGTGCTAGTTCTGTACGCATTCGAATAGTGTTTATGATGTGCTGGTTGAACAGGACTGAAAGGAGGTTTGGAAGAGCTAAAAACAAAAACAAAAAGCAATAGAAAAATGGTAGAATAAAATAAGTATTACTGCAATCAGACGATTCCGTTTAGTCAGATGATTACGAAACAAATTTCATTTAGACAACGAATTACGAGAGTTATCCATATGCCTCTATCGAAGTTTTAATTAATTAACAATAATTATCAATCGTCTTTTAAGTAAAATAAGTTATTAGAATAGAGGTATATTGAAATATTTCAGTTGTTTGAAAAGGCTGTTCTAAAAAGAAAAAGTCGAAATTAACATGTGCAGTATCTAGCTCTGCAGGCTTACTTCATGGACCCCATCTCCCACAAAACCTATGACTTCACTGGAAATAAGAGGTAATTCTGACTCCCACTACATGTTACTAAACCCGAGGATAATTTCTGACACAGAAGCCAACTACGAATACGTAAACCATACCAAGAAAGCTGATAAAATAAACAGATGTAAAAATATCGATATAGAAAGGGCCAAAAGTTTGTTACGTTAGAGCAGGATCAACTTTTACTATGCGATTATGGCGAACAAAGGACCTTCTATCTGAAGCAATACATCAAGTAGTCGAAATCAATCTCTCGTTTAGGAAAACAAAGGAGTTTTCAGTAGAATTGTACAAGACTATCAAAAATTCAGGAGTTTCTTCTGTTCGCCAGAAAGAACAGTAACGCATTTTTAGCAAGGTTTAAAAGAGGACTTGAGAACCTGATTTACAGAGTGTACATTGTTAACCTAGAGTTGGAGACAAATCACAAGGGACAAGGTGAACCTTTCACCCCTTAATAAGAAGAACATAACATGAAAGCCGTACTATTTTCATTAATGTTCCGAAAGGAATAAATTAGTACAAAAATTGACTACGATGAAGAGTTTTAGGTGTCGATGTTGTGTTCATGGATAAACAGACCTACCTAATCTCGATCATTATGGGGAAACATATCAATTGATGCGCTGTTAAAGTAGGCACTGCATTTTTAGACTCAAATGCGTTCCAGAAACCCCATAGCAGCCGGCTTTTCCCGAATGCAGCAGACTTTTAAGCTGTGCAATTAGGCGCGATTATGCGTGCAGCTGTCGGCTGTTCGTCACGTTTAGGAGAGTGGACAAGTACAAATAGAGAGGCATCTGCAGAGGCTGCAGTTTGGGCGTGGCACGGCACGGCCAGCGCGTCAGGGTGGCGCCGACGCTGGCGCCGGCGGGGGCGCAGCGGCGCTAATGGCAACTAGCGGCGCTGGCGCCAGGCCTGGACGCGGCAGCGCTCTCTGCAGGACGACGCCGGCCACCTGCGGTGCTCTCTCAAGCGCTTTATTTCCAGGAAATTCTTCTGACATGCACTGCACTAATCCTCTGTGATATCGGGGCAGTATTGTTGCCTCCTAAAATAAACGCCTAAAATCAGAATTTCACTATGAGGCGAGTGTGCCTTTTAACACCTTGGAGCCTCGCCACTTAGAAGAGTGTTGGGCCTAGGGAACTGGCCATGTATGCATGTTCTTAAACCATTACTAACACATATCTTATTTGTGTATCTTCAAGATTAACACGCACTAAAAAAGGGCCAAGTTTCGAGATCTTTGATAGACTACAACTTTTAAAATACTAATGACAGAAAGTACATTTATCGTCCCAAGAAAAAAGTGCGAAATGAGTTGCTGAGCAATTTCTTCCTCTCGAGCTTCCAGAATTTCTTGCTCACTCAACAAACGTGACGTATTTGTAGCAGAATTACGACTAACTGCGAAACGTAACGAGTATATGTACGAAATTACGTCAGGGTGACCATATTGGCTCAGCCATTCACTGCAGCAGCTGTTACATTCGTGAATTTTTTTTCTATACGAATCTAGAAATTGACCACAGAAGGCAGCACCAGTCCAGGGACAGGTCGCGAGACAACTGTACATTGTTCTCAAACGAAATGAATCCAGTTATCGAGCGATTGGCAGCTCGTGCGTCGAGAAAATCGCGACCCGACTTGTACTGGGGCGCCGTCTTTTGAATTGTGCGGAAGCGTCGCTTGAGGGAAGTACAAACAATTTGCAATCGAACGTCCTTGTCTTAGACCAACGGTTTACTCATTAATTAAGGTCAAAAATTTGCTTATGGGAAGAATAATGGATTCTTTACGTAAGAAATGTGGAGGTACTCCGCAAAATCGGCGAGGAAAGCAGTACATTGAAAAGACGAACAGAAAAACATCAACTCGACCTCGCATTTCCCAGATATGTGAGTGGCTCGAAGACTTCTTAAATAGCAGAACCCAGTATGTTGTCTTTGACGGGGAGTGTTCAGAGGTAAGGACATGTCAAGAGTGTCACAATGACAGGAAGTGTGACAGGACCGCTGCTATTTTCTATGTACATAGGTAAATGACCCGGGGGACAGGATGAACAGCAGTCTGCGGTTGCTGTGGTGCACGGGAAAGTGACGTCGTTGAGTGACTGCAGGACGATCAAGATGGTTTAAACAAAGTTCTAGTTGGTGTGATGAATGGCAGCTAGCTCTAAATGTAGAAAATTTAAGTTAATGCAGAAGAATAGAGAAAACAAACTCTTAATGTTTGAACACAGCATTAATAGTGTGCTGCCTGACACAGTCATGCCGATTCAATAACTAGGCGTAACGTTCCAAAGCAATATCAAATGGAGTAAGCTTCTAAGGATTGCAATACGGAAGGCCAACGCTCTACTTCGGTTTATTAGGAGAATTTTGAAAAAATGTGGTTTTATCCGTAAAGATGACCGCATACAAGACACTAGAGCGACCCATTGTTGAGTAGCGTTCGAGTGTTTGGGATCTGCTGCAGATCGGATTAAAGAAAGGCATCGAACTAATTCAGAGGCGGTCTGTTAGATTTGTTACCTGTAGGTTCGAACAATACTCACGTATTACGGAGATGCTTCGGAAACTCAAATGGCAATTGCTGGAAGGAAGATGACGGACTTTTCGATTAACACTATGAGAAATTCTAGTTAACCGGCATTTGACGCTCACTGCACGGGGATTCTATTGCCGCCAATGCACATTTTGCTTAAGGACCACGAAGATCAGCGAAATTAGGGCTGGTACGGAGGCATAGAGACAGTCGTTTTTCCCTCGCTCTGTTTGCGAGTGCAATGGGAAAGAAAATCACTGATAATGATACAGGTTACCCTCCGCTGATTAGGGCTCAGTGTGGTTGGACTGACATTTACTTTTCCATCTTTCATTTGGCTTTTTCAACTCGGAATTCATTAAAAATAGTATCTTGAGATCCGATGCCCAGTTGGAACACACGACGCCCTTCGAGTGAGGTGGACGCCAAATGTGAGAGCACGTCCATCTCGACCAGAGCAGCGCAGGTAGCAACGACGGCGCGCACCCCTCAACTGCTGAGAGTATACGAGGAGCGACAACAAAGTTATGAGACTGATGTGAAAATAAAAATGTTGCTTACCGTTTTACTCAAGTTTAGTGTTGTCTCCTTCAAAGTAGTTCCCTTCTGACTGCACCTACTTTTTCCAGCGCGTCTGCCATTGATGGTAACATTTCTGGAACTGATTTTCTGTAATATCCTCCAAGACCCCCGACACAGCTATTTGGACATCTTGTGTTGTTTGAAAATGGTGTCCCTTGATCGCTGTTTTGGCTCTTGGAAGTAGAAAAAAGTCGCACGGAGCGATATCTGGTGAATAAGATGGCTGTGGTAGTACTGAAATTTGTTCTGAGGTTAAAAATTGCTGTATTGACAGAGCAGTATGGGATGGCGCATTAACGTGATGCAGAAGATCTTCAGTTATTATTAGACAAACCGTTTCTCGATTGATGTTCAGTTCTTCTGCAATCATTTTCACGGATAATCTTCGATCAGCTCGTACGAGTTCACGCACCCTAGCCAAGTTGACATCTGTCCGTGAGTTTGATGGTCGTCCACTGCAGTCTTCATCTTCAACATTCGTTCTGCCTTCACTAAACATTTTATGCCAACGAAAAACTTGAGCTCTTGACAGAACCTCCTCTCCAAAAGGCTTCTGATGCTTACCGTAAGTTGTCGTCGCGTTTTCACCCAATTTAACGCAAAAAGAAATGGCATACCATTGCGCAGTATTATGCGGTTCCATTTCCGTCACGAGAGAGAAAAACATGTGTTAACTTATTACAGCACACCTGACGACTGAGCAGTTGCATCAATGTGCCGCTTGGACTAGAAGCAGCTTATAGACCGAGGTCAAAATTATAGTGCCTACACAAGCCTGCAGGGTTGCCACATCTTGCAAAGAAAATCAGTCTCATTACTTTATTGTCGCACCTCGTATGGTGAACGGAAGACGGAAGCACTATTACTCTGAATCACAGCTGAGTAAGCGACTTTATCTCTCTTCGAGCAACACCTATGGTTCAAATGGTTCTGAGCACTATGCGACTTAACTTCTGAGGTCATCAGTCCCCTAGACTTAGAACTAATTAAACCTAACTAACCTAAGGACATTACACACATCCATGCCCGAGGCAGGATTCGAACCTGCGACCGTAGCTGTCGCTCGGTTCCAGACTGTAGCGCCTAGAACCGGACGGCCACTTCGGCCGGCCAACACCTATGGCTGGCACTTAATATCACCTAATACAATCAGCAGAGCATTGTTCTGAAACTTAATCAGAATGGCATTCAATAAATATTAAACGTAATCGCAGCATGCAAAATGGTTCAAAAACTAGCATTGACAACGAAGAATTTAGTTAGTAATAAAGGTTACTAGATGTTAGTGGACAGAGTAGCAGCCCCTCTGAGCTACACCCACAGCTAAGCTCTCACGTATTAACATTATTGAGCTTAACATCACTTATAACAATGAAAATAGGACTTATGGCAAATGTGACTCAAGTAACCGGCACTAGCCGTAGATTAAACTAGGTTTTCAGTTCAAAGCGGGGACATGTGCGGTTTATAAAGCGCTCTAGAGTAATTAACATTGACGAATTAGAACAATTTTCGCTGTACAACTTTGCCGATGACAGTCACTGAGAAACATGAAAGGCCACAACAACGAAAGACGCGTCCGTTGTTCCTAACGTAACACAAGGACACAACTCCATAAATATCCACATGTCCCTAAAACAAGCAGCGCTGACAACATACGAACCGTTTACGTAACGCAGCCAGCAACGACCTAGTTCCTTAGAACCAGCTAAAAGACACAACTGCAATCCGCAATCCACAAGCCAAAAGCCACACGCTTATCAGGACACGCCGACGACTTAACACAAACCGCGCGAAAGTGTGCTCAACACACAAATAATATCAAAATCACGACGAGAATACACAAGACGACGACGCAACTAACCACGCCCACGTTCCGCATACACATTTTGCCGCGTAATGAAACCACATTCAAACGGCAATGGGAGTGATTCTCATTATAATCACTAGAATCGTATATATGAGATCCGATCGGTCTCGATGTGGGAACCACAGTGACAATCAAAAACGTTTTATTTGGAACAGTTAGCTACACCTTCCAGCTACTTCTCTATATATATGCAGCTCCGACTGAGACATTGGTCGTGCTTTGTACCAACATTTCAGTACCCTCGTTACAGAAGGCAGCCGTCCATGCTTTCTGTTAGTTCTCTTCCCTGATTTGTAGCTTGTTGTCTCTGCCAAAATGTTGTCTTAATAGCCAGCGGTTCATATGAGCAGAGACGAAAATCAGAGGGAACCAACTCCGGGCTGCACGGTGTGTGATCAAACACTTCCCATTGAAAATGCTGTAGGAGCATCCTCGTTGCCCCTGCAGTGTGCGGCCGAGAATTGTTATCAAGAAGGTACTGCATTACACTACGTTGTGCGGGTTGCATGACTCAGGTGAAATCTCTCAAATCGCTTATAGGCACTCACACTTTCCGAGAGACACTATTTTCTCGTGATTTTTACGTTCAAAAAAAATGGTTCAAATGGCTCGAAGCACTATGGGACTTAACATCTAAGGTCATCAGTCCCCTAGACTTAGAACTACTTAAACGTAACCAACCCAAGGACATCACACATCCATGCCCGAGGCAAGATTTGAACCTGCGACCGTAGCAGCAACGCGGTTCCGGACAGTAGCGCCTAGAGCCGTTCGGCCACACCGGCCGGCCATCTTCACGTGCTCACTTTGATCTCAGAACTGAAAAGAGCGACATGACGCGATCGTAGGGCATACTGAAACACTGTTCAACACACCTACGCAAAGCTTCATTGGATTTTCGCTGTGGTTTCGATTTCGCGATTGATCGGGCCTTACTTTTCGAATAGCCCTCGAACCTGCATTCCTTTTTTCCCATTGCCAGACGTTCAGGCCAGCGCGTTAAGGATGGCTTCCATCACTATTCATTGATGTTTTGATCCTTAAATTTCCTTACAATTACCACAACGCGAAAGTGTACGAAAAGAAAGAAAATTAAATCATTGGACTTCGTCTCTACACGAAGATAGTTTATTTCTTTGGTGCAAAATGTTCAGCGTAAGACCCAACATGAAGCTCAAATCGTTTCGTTATTGAACAAAAGCGATTGCAAGCCTTTTGAAATCGCCCTTCTGTGAAATGATATTTTACAGTATTGATTAGCTGAGCAGGTGTAAAAATATGTGTTTTGAATATGTCTACTAAAATAAAACACCTCTACACAATTTTCGAAACAATTCTTTTACACGAACGACACAGTATATTACCAACGAATGACACAAACAATCAAGTGATACTAATCTTCCCGTGACAGAAGTATAGCTGTTATACGTTGTTTTTTCAAAGGTAAATGATAAAGATATGCGAACAGCATCTTAAAATTCGGAAGCTGGTCTGAATTACAATTTCAAAGAACTGTGACTGACACCCTAACGACAGGGATCTGACATGCATCGAGACTAGAAAATAATGAATTGATAATGGTTACGCACTAGCCGAAATCTGGATTTGCCAAATGAAACCTGCAAAAAAAGGACGACTGATTGCTGCGCTCTATAATTTATAAATCATGTCACAGTCGCTGAATGGAAGGTAACCTGAATTTCTCTACATATTTTAATGTATCTTTAAAAAAAGAAAAAGGTGTCACAAACTGTGTGTCCACGGACACCAGCACTGAGTGCTAATAATCTAACGCACAGTAGTGCCTCCAATCTAAATTTAGTTGCTCAAGATTCCACACAATGCATATAGCTTGTTCGTTCTTATCGAATCATATGCAAAACTTATTTCTTCGTCTACTAACTCATTACTGGAATCACACCACCAACATGCGGGATTAGATTTCAAACACGTGCTACAAGGATCTCAAAAAAAAAAATCAGCTAATACATAACACCAGACAGAAAAACTATAAGCCATGAATCTTTCACGTAGTTGGACTACTAAAACACACACGACACATGTGTGCCCAATCACCGATCACAAGTCGCAGTGGAACCACTCACAATTGAGCTATAACCGATTCCCAGCGGAACCACTCGCAATGGAGCTATAAGAACTCCCGAACACGTGATACACAATAGACCAGGAACACACATACTAATCAAACTCACTACAAACCCACTCTGACAGCTTGTCGGTACCTGCCGCAGGAAAAAAAGCCTAACCTGGTGCTGACGGAACATGTTCGAAACTTCCGAACACTGTGCCCATTTAATTGCACATCACCAAACCAACAACACGAAAGCTGCAACCACAATGACGGGAATCGAATGCAGGATTTCATTGTTGTGGCTCATACACAACGAATTAGATAATAATTTTTATTGATCCGAAGATGGCTCCTCAGTGAACTGAAATTAGTAATCAATAAAGGAGTCTTAGCGATCTTGACCAAGGACTGTTATCCACACATTTTAACCGTTTATAGTTCTGTGTAGTGCAGCAGCAACTTCCGATGTATCGTCAAATATTAAAAGTTGTCTGTTTCGAATGAAAAATAAGTGAATACAGAAGTAAAAAAGGAACGAGAGAGGTAATACAATAATCTCTGAATTCATCAGTGACTGTGGGGATCCACACAGTACTCTCTTCTACTATACTTTTACTATACCTATGTTTGTTTTATTTCCTTGCGCCAAAAAAAAATGTGCAAATGTGTGTGAAATCATAAGGGACTTAACTGCTAAGGTCATCAGTCCATAAGCTTACACACTACTCAACCTAAATTATCCTAAGGACAAACACACACACCCATGCCCGAGGGAGGAGTCGAACCTCCGCCGAGACCAGCCGCCTTTGCCGCCATATTGTTCAGAATGGTAGTGATCACTTCTTTCAGGTAGTCTATTTTTGTGTCGCTAAACAAGTTATCGTCAGAGAGGAGTAAGCCTCAGCTGTGAGGTGTACTAGGCACATGACAGAAAAATTTCTGCAAAAATTCTCCCACTTACTGAGCAACACGAATGGAAGCGCAATACTTCAAGACTTACGACCCCACCGCTGATTCCAAATATTTCGCTGTCAATTCTACATAGTGGCTCAGTATATGTCGCCATTAATGGCAACTCTTGGAATAATGTTTGTCTACAATATTATATAAAGAAAATCTCGAGAACCTTTTGACCAATTTACTTCAAATTTTTACCTTATACTCTAATCTTGACTGATTTACCTCAGACTTTTACATGATACTCTAATAACAACTGGGCAGACGTTGCTTATATATTTTTTAGTAAATGTAACATATAGATATATATGCTTCATACAACAGTGTTACACTGTAAGCAAAAATTCTGAACCGATTTACTTCAAATGCTTATACGATAATCTAATAAGTGCTCGGATGGACATAGGATACATGTTTTTTAATATATTTGGCGTATAAATATAGGGTGTTTCAGAAGTGTTGGACAGTATTCAGGGATGTGACAGGAATGATTATTCCAAACAAAAAAGTCAAGTAAACATGGACAGTAAAACGCATCCCTTAAGAGCTACGAGCAAGTCTTGATCTATGGTATTGTGAAACAAATCTCCTCTACTGTAAGCTCTTTGCTTTCCATATTTTGGGAAGTGATAGTATGGACCAAACCAAGAAAAAAATTCCCAGTGAACATCTGCTCTAAAACGCATACCTTAAAAGTTATGAGCACTTGTTCATCTTCGCTACTTTGATACACAACACTCCATACACTTCCCAAAATATGAAAAAAAAACGCTTGCAGTAGAAGAGATCTGTTTCACAATATCGAAGATCAATAATTGCTCATAGCTCTTAAGGTATGCGTTTTAGACACATGTTTACTTGACTTTTTTGTTTCGAATGGTCATTTCTGTCATATCCCTGAATACTGACCATTCGCTCTGAAAAACCCTGTATGTAATACACGAATAGTATATAAAGAGGAATGGTTGTTAGCAAAAATCTCGAAACGTTCTTGACTGATTTACTTCAAAATTTTACTTCAAAATTTTGGACGATTTCTTATAAACATTCTGATAGACGTAGGTTATTATTTTTTAATATGTAAGAAACGTACAGATACATTTATAATATATAGGGAAGAAACGTTGTTAACAATTATCTAGAAACGTTCTGGACCGGTATACTTCAGATTTTTACGCAACATACCGATAAACTTTTAGAGGGACATACATTATATATTTTTAACGTACGTAACATATAAACTCACAAACATCATGTAACGGGGGAACATTATTAGCAACAATCTCGAAAAGTTCTTCACCGATTTATTTCAGATATTTCGTTGATACTCTAATAAATGATCAGACGGACATAAGAGATATATTTTTAAAATATGCGGCTTATCAATAAATACATATTGTTTAAAAGTGAAACTTCAGCAGAGAATATCTCAATAAGTTTTAGAGCTGTTTACTTGAAATTTTCTACACGGCACGCTCACAAATATTCAGGCGGACTTAAGCGAATTGTTTTTTGAAACGATAATGCATATGTTTTCTGTTGTAACAGACTGCGAGAAATAAAATGCTGTGCTGTGGAAATGTGCGGTTTAGTTTTCTTTCTTGTAGTTATTTTCAGAGACAACAGAGTAGTAATCACATTTGCCAAAGTAGAACTACATGTCGAGTTATTAAAATAGGAAAAACGGAGAGCGCCAGGTCTAGATTCAATAAACGCAGATGTAATACAAGCGTGGAGCAATCATGCTGCTTCACACCTATTGTCAGTGGTTGTCAACCTGGTCCCTCCAGGCCTGGATTCAACAAACGCAGATGTAATACAAACGCTGAGCAACCGTATTGTTTCACACCTTACGGCAGTGGACACAGTTATGTGCTATTTTATTTTCTTCCTCGTAGTCTGTTTTCACAGGAAACAGGAATGTTGTATTTAAAGCTTATCGGCTTAGGTTTAGAATTCTTTTATGGAATAATCCGAATCTTTGTAATCCTATTTCGTTTGCAGATTAAAACTAAAAACTGTCAATGATGCGACTAGGAGATCCAGCAGCAGGAGAGAGGTCTCTCATACCCGGTATGCCAATGAGCCCAAGCAATTTACCCATTCATTTTAAGAGACTTCAGTTCCCAATCTAGGATTCGTTGCCAATGCTCATAATCGGAGAGAGGGGGAAGAGGACATAAAGAAGGGAAGAAATGGATATAGAGAAGGAGAAGGAGGAGATAGATAGATAGACAAAAACAGGCGGGAGGAGGAGGTGGAGATAGATATGGAAGGAGAAGGAGATGGACAAAGAGAAGGAGGAAGGAGAGATGGACAGAGAGAGATGGGAGTTGGAGAGAGGTAGTGCAGGAGGAGGAGACAAAGGTGAGAGGAGGAGATTGACAGAGAGAGGGGAAGAAGAGAAGATGGACATAGAGAAGGCGGAAGAGGAGATGGACAGAGAAAGCCAAGAGGAAGAGGTGGAGAGAGATAGGGGGCAGGAGGAGATGGACAGAGAGGACAGGAGGTGATGGACAGAAAGAGGGGAAAGAAGAGGAGATGGAGAAAGAGAATATGGACGAGGAGAGGGATGGAGAGAGGAGGGAGAAGGAGATTATGACGTAAATCCAATTTCCGTACATACTTATCAACTGCGAAGCGTTGCCGGATTCGCTAGTAATTTTAATAAACGAAATATCAATGGACGTCTCCAGGGGCCTCTTCAGCATTAACACTTTCTGGTTAAGTTACTGATAGTGCGCGAAGGCAGCCATCGACTGAGCATGGTATCAACGCCTACATACAATTTATCTCCTTCGTAAATCATACGAGCCCTCACCCAACAGCTGCTGCTTGTGGCTTTCGATGAGTACGAAACTAACGAACCTTCATCACATCTCAGATGAAGCCTACCCAATGAGATGGCGGCAATTCTCGCCCTGCGAACCAGATTTATATCTTCAAGATTTCTCTAAATCGCATTTGACGAATTTCGTGTTGGTTCCTTTCAAAGAATACGGCCAATTTTCTTCCCAAGTGAGAGCATGTACTGCGTTTCTAACGGCTTCATCGTCAAGGGGAATATCAAATGATGCCACCAGTTTCATATTTATGTTTGATACGGAAGGCCTTTTTCTAAATTAGGTAAGAATCTCTAGTTTATAAGTACACATCCTTCCGTACTAACTGACTTTTCGTTCATCTTCATAAAGCGTCTGGTGATAAAATTGGAGTTTTCGGTCCACCGCCGAAAAGATAACACATTAACTGTTTATGTGAACCTTTTTTATCTGACAGTTTTCGCGTAAGCATACGGCTACTAATAACATCATACATAACATTAAGCGAAGGTTTAATTTTTTTATTTAACGGTTGAGGACATAGCTTAACCACACATCCACAGAGCTGAGTGATCACTGAGTCAAGATGGCGCTGAGTAATGACTTTCACGCAAGTCGTTCTGCGCTAGGAACGAGCTTTTACAACATTCCGGTCAATCTGAAAGTAACTGCTGCCCTAGGACAGCTGATTAGACTGCGGAAAGGTTTACAATAGGGGAAACAGTATTACCAGCAGCTCTTAATTGAAAGAAAACTTTGGTCTCCAGGTAATTTACGTCTTGAAACATATAAGCCAACGTGATGAGTGGCGTATAGTGTCTCGTACGAATATGAGTTGCTTCCTTCCAGTCCACTCACAGATTGCGTGCAAAACGTTCGAGATCGTCAACTCATTCGTATAAGCCCTAATATCTCTCATTTTATCTGTACTGACCCTCTGCGGCTTGTTCTATACTGATACAGTTTTCCAACTTAAAAAAAGACGTACAGAAACCTATGAGCTACGTGTTGAATTGGCGAAAAGTCACAGATTCTGACAGTATTTCTGTACATTATTTCAGGTTGTATAAAACAATAATAGATTTATTTCAATTGATGTAATAAGGAAGTATAATCAAATCACTCGTTACACAAGTCTCTAGCAAACTGTGAGGGACCATGAACCTTCAGTTCCGTTGTTGAACGGTATGCGCTACATCATATCACAGTCTACTTCTCTGTAACCCGCTTTCAGTTAGCTTCAAAACACAGCTCATGTCTTATCTACATCTAAAAGTACATGATGACTCTGCAGTTCACAAGTAAGTGCCTGGCAGAGGGTTGATCAACTATTTCTCTTCCGTTAGACTGTCGAACAGCGCGCAGGAAGACGAACACTTAAGTCTTTCCATGAGAGCTCTCTTTGCTGTTATTTTATTATGATGATTATTTTAACACTCTGAGGCCAACGATGATGACTGAAATTTCATGAGAAGACCCTGCTGCAGCGAAAATCGCCTTTTCTTTGATGATTTCGTCCCAATTCGAGTATCATATCCATGGCATTCTCTCCCCTATTTCGCAACAAAACAAGTTGTCCATCGAATTTTTTCGATGTCCGATGAGGGTACCCCCGCACCGAAGTATTGCAGAAGAGGAAAGACAAGTTTATTGTAAGAAGTCTATTTAGCAGACCTGCTGCATTTTGCAATTATTCTGCCAATAAATCACAATTTGGGGTTTGCTTTCCTCACAGCATTACCTATGATCGTTCAAATTTCAGTTATTCGTGACTGTAATCCCTAGGTATTTAGCTGAATTTACGTCCTTTAGATTTGTGTGTTTTATCCTGCAACCGAAATTTAGCGAAATTCACACTTTTCATTATTCAGGGTCAACTGTCACTCTTCAATTTATTTTGACCATCTGATGACTGCGATCACAACAAGCGCTGATCCTAGGCAGGGCTCTATTATTATTACTGCTACGACAGATAAAACTCAGTTTGCGAATCATCACCCACTCTTGTCTGGAAAACGGATGTGCGAATGACATGTGGGTGTATGACCGCAATAGTAGTCAACCTGGCTTTTAACACCATTGTTTGGTTCGTTTCTAATTTGTGTGTTGTGCATTACATACCTATTTTTTGGTTGTTTTTACCGTGTCAAGTGTTATTTTTTAAGACGCTAATGTCGTAATGTCAAACAATTCGACAGTCGGTGTTGTACTTATCTGTGTATCTTCTGTGTGTACACTTGTCTGATGAGATTGCGTCGTCTGTTGTGTTACAGAACCCCGGGCGGGAGCATGCTGGGAGATGTGAACATCTCGGCAATCCTCGACTCCTTTAGCGTCAGTTACGACAAAAGAGTAAGACCGAATTATGGAGGTAAGTTTTCGTAAAATAAAAACACGATTTTGTGCTGAAAAGTTACAATTAACACGAGTGTGTAGGCGCCTCCACCAGTGCCAATGGCTTCACTTTGCATTACTGCCGACTTTTCACTGTCGCTTTGAGCAGCTCGTGGAAGAGCACACGCGCCGCGAGCGTAGTGACCTGTGAAGCGCGGTCTGTACTGGTGGAGACGCCCGCGCATGCGCAGAGCGCTGTCGGCCCTGCGCTGACAGCGGCCCGCGCCGAAACCGCTCTGCGGGCGGACTCGTCTAGCGAGGTAGCGTCACAACGCGGCGCCGCGACCTCCCAGCTAATAACGCATCGGAAGAGCAAATGATTGCCCAGTCTGTAGCCCTTTCACTGAAAAAAACTTAGATAATCGTCTAATGATTCAATCGTTTGACGATGTTCTCTGCGCGTCTATGTGTTCAGGTATACACTCACTAGTTTACGAAACGCCCACTAATACTGAAGGAGAGTGTACATGGGTTCAGAAAGAGAGAAAATTTTTGTTATTACTTTACAACAAGTTCAGTTATACGGGGCAAGAGGCAGGGGAAATTCAAGATTTCTCAAAAAATCGACCGTAGTGTAGCCCATGAACATAGCGAACTAAACTCAAATAACAATATCCCGGTAGTTGAAGATGACGCTACGCAGATAACTTTTTGTGTGAGAACCATTGCATGGATGTATCCTGTTTCGGTGCAATGAGAAAAATATACACCACAATACTTTCCACTCTCCCGCTCTTGCAGGGTGAACTATCAACAGTAATCTGATGTGGCCCTGATTATTATCAAATGAAAATCATTTTTCTTGCAGGTGTATTTTTTTATTTTATTTTGTTCATCTCGTATTTGGGCGATATATTTCAATACAATATTGTCTCATCTACAGGTACCTGTTAGGCGTGTTCCTTGAGCCGAATGCTGTAAGTACTGTAACTCTCTTGCCATGACGAGAGGCGCCTATGACACGTCCTGCACACAGTTCAATATTTCGTGTCGAATACTCTCTGCTCTCTGCCTTGTGTTATACACTATCACTCTGTGTGACAGACGCGTAACAGGCGACTCTATTGATGGTTACATTTCTTACGGCATTACATTCATGGAGCACGTCTATCGGCTCCCTGAAGATCAGGCAGTACAATGAGTATCAAAAAGGACTTTACAACTTTGAACATTCGTACAAACTTAATGCATTCGCCTTACAGACTTAGTCTTGGTGTCTCTGTAAGTAAAATACACTCCTGGAAATGGAAAAAAGAACACATTGACACCGGTGTGTCAGACCCACCATACTTGCTCCGGACACTGCGAGAGGGCTGTACAAGCAATGATCACACGCACGGCACAGCGGACACACCAGGAACCGCGGTGTTGGCCGTCGAATGGCGCTAGCTGCGCAGCATTTGTGCACCGCCGCCGTCAGTGTCAGCCAGTTTGCCGTGGCATACGGAGCTCCATCGCAGTCTTTAACACTGTTAGCATGCCGCGACAGCGTGGACGTGAACCGTATGTGCAGTTGACGGACTTTGAGCGAGGGCGTATAGTGGGCATGCGGGAGGCCGGGTGGACGTACCGCCGAATTGCTCAACACGTGGGGCGTGAGGTCTCCACAGTACATCGATGTTGTCGCCAGTGGTCGGCGGAAGGTGCACGTGCCCGTCGACCTGGGACCGGACCGCATCGACGCACGGATGCACGCCAAGACCGTAGGTTCCTACGCAGTGCCGTAGGGGACCGCACCGCCACTTCCCAGCAAATTAGGGACACTGTTGCTCCTGGGGTATCGGCGAGGACCATTCGCAACCGTCTCCATGAAGCTGGGCTACGGTCCCGCACTACGTTAGGCCGTCTTCCGCTCACGCCCCAACATCGTGCAGCCCGCCTCCAGTGGTGTCGCGACAGGCGTGAATGGAGGGACGAATGGAGACGTGTCGTCTTCAGCGATGAGAGTCGCTTCTGCCTTGGTGCCAATGATGGTCGTATGCGTGTTTGGCGCCGTGCAGGTGAGCGCCACAATCAGAACTGCATACGACCGAGGCACACAGGGCCAACACCCGGCATCATGGTGTGGGGAGCGATCTCCTACACTGGCCGTACACTACTGGTGATCGTCGAGGGGACACTGAGTAGTGCACGGTACATCCAAACCGTCATCGAACCCGTCGTTCTACCATTCCTAGACCGGCAAGGTAACTTGCTGTTCCAACAGGACAATGCACGTCTGCATGTATCCCGTGCCACCCAACGTGCTCTAGAAGGTGCAAGTCAACTACCCTGGCCAGCAAGATCTCCGGATCTGTCCCCCATTGAGCATGTTTGGGACTGGATGAAGCGTCGTCTCACGCGGTCTGCACGTCCAGCACGAACGCTGGTCCAACTGAGGCGCCAGGTGGAAATGGCATGGCAAGCCGTTCCACAGGACTACATCCAGCATCTCTACGATCGTCTCCTTGGAAGAATAGCAGCCTGCATTGCTGCGAAAGGTGGATATACACTGTACTAGTGCCGACATTGTGCATGCTCTGTTGCCTGTGTCTATGTGCCTGTGGTTCTGTCAGTGTGATCATGTGATGTATCTGACCCCAGGAATGTGTCAATAAAGTTTCCCCTTCCTGGGACAATGAATTCATGGTGTTCTTATTTCAATTTCCAGGAGTGTAGATCACATTTTGACACGTTGTACGCTAGTACACAATTGCGCCGTCGCAAGCGCTATTGGCAGATGAAGCAAAGATGGCTGACTTTGTTGGTCCCGAGCGGGAACACTATTTATTTTGGTTTGAAGAGTCAAAGTCTGCGACAACTGTGCAGCGTAATTTTCGTATAGTGTATGAAAACGGTTGCCCCAGTAGCCCGACTATTTACGAGCGGTAAAAGTGTTTTACTGAAACTGGATGTTCGGTAAGACATAGGAAATCTTCATGCCGCGTCCGTGCGCCTGGCGACGTGGTAGAGCAAGTGAAACAAAGATTTGAAAGCAATCTTACAAAATCTACCCGGCGTCCTTCTCGAGAGCTAGGCATCCCACCTTGTGCGTTTCACCCTTACTGCCTTCTCTACCAGAGCTCATAGCTGGAATCTTCCTCACAACTGAACAAGTCACACCTGACATGCTGCAGAGAGTATGGCAAGAAATCGATTTCAGATGGAATGTGTGCTGCATGTCCAATCGATGTCTCATTGAACCTTTTCAGTTAAGTTTATGTATACTGCTACAAGTTGATATATTTTGCTATAAAATCACACCACAACAGTGTCTGCAAGTCAAATGAATTTTCGAAGTTATGTAGTCCTTTCTGATATATCCAATATTGTCTCGAAATCGACTGAACATACATGAGATAAACATTAAAATAAAATAAAAAATACAGCTGTGAGGAAATTGACTTTAATTAGAATAAATAAAAAAAACAGCTGAATATTATGTGGATAATCAGTACACAGCCGACACCACGAAAATTGTTACGTTTGGAAGTAGCCAAACTCGCTAATGCACCAGGTTTATCTTGAATCTCAGGAAGTCGGTTCGGAACCTGGAGGTGTGATGAGTATTCACCACCAGTATTTGGCAGGGAAGGGGAGAAGAGGTGATGACGTAAAGTATCCGATCGCGAGGAAGGGGCCTTTGTGCAAGGAGGAAGTAAACCCTTTCGATTACTCGGCCGAAGCAGACAATATCCTAAAAAACTCCGCCTTAACAAAAAATGAAGGCCCAACGGTACCGACCGGCCACCATGTCATCCTCACCCACATTCGCCACTGGGTGCAGATATGGAGGGGAATACGGTCAGCATACCGCCCTCCTGGCCGTATGTCAGTGTACAAGCTACTTCTCAATCAAGTAGCTCCTCGATTTATCTCACAAGAGCTGTGTGCACCACACCTCTCGGCAGATCGGATGGTGACCCATCCACTTGCTAACCCAGCCCGGCGGCGCTTATCTTCGATGATTCGACAGGAACCGGTGTTACCACAGCGGCAAGGTGGTTGGCCCCAACAATACCATATAACAATCTTTCGAGTGCTGCGCTTGCCAGACTCACGGTACTGTACATTATACTCTCTCTCTCTTTCACCCAACGGACGCGGGAAAGCAGGAGACCTTATTTTACATGTGGTTCATGCAACAGTTTGTACCTGGCGTCCTCTACCTTTTCTAGCAGCTTGAAAGGGCAATTTACAAAGACAGTGTACACAGTATCTCATGGTTTCACGTACATAACATATCTAACATATAATAAGCTAGAAAGATGAATAGAGATGAGGTTTCCGGTTAGTGATAGAAAGCTGAGACGTCAAAATTTACTATATAATGAACACGCATTTACTAACCAAAACATAGATGTGTCCACGGCTTTAATTAAAAAATGAATTAGAAACTCCAGCAATGAGTATAGTTACATAATACTTGCTAGTCTGTGTACTCACGACTTTCGCAAGAGTAACCGAGAAGTGTAGATAATGGTTGTCTTGCACGCAAGTCGAAGTTACAGGGCCATTTAGCCGTAAAATCACCAAGATATTCACATTTAGCAATTTTCTACAGGGTGTCCGAAATGTCTTTCCCTGATTACATAAATTGATAACTCAGGCTAGAAGTAAGATACAAATATGAAACTGGTGTCTAACTGTTTACAAACTATCAAAGTTTTTTTCACACATCAGTAAACTTCCACATGAGCACCCTTGGTAGCACGTAGCACATCTAGGCGATATTCAATTTCCGTCCACACATTAGCCAACATCACTGGAGGGATCGATTCAACGACTGTGGTTATCCGTTGCCGCAGGGTTTCAAGATCTGGTACACGTGTTCGGTAGACCTCGCTCTTGACATAACCCCATAAAAAGAAGTCTAATGGGGTTATGCCAGGAGAGCGTGGAGGCTAAACCGTTGGCCCATCATGACCAATCCATCGCCCAGGAAAGGTCATATCGAGATAGGCACGGACGTCCAAACCCCAATGAGGCGGTGCACCGTCTTGCTGAAACAAGACATCGGGGTGATATTGAAGCAGCTGAGGAACAGCATACAGTTGCAACATGTCCAGATACACTGCAGATGTGATGGTAGCCTCAGCGAAGAAGAATGGCCCGATAATTCGATCGTGCGATAGCGCGCACCAAACATTCACCTTTGGACTGCCTCTGGTGCACTCCATGACCTCGCCAGGGGGTTGTGAACCCCAAATGCGCACATTATGGCGACTCACTACTCCACTGACAAAAAAGGTCGCTTCGTCGGAAAAGGTAATTGGTCTGAGATAACCACCATCGTCCTCAATACGTGATAGCATTTCGACCGCAAAGTCATATCGACGTGTACTGTCATTGGGCAACAAGGCCTGAACGATTTGCACTTTGTATGCACGAAATAATAAACGTTTGTGTAAAATGTCATGGAGAGAGCTTTTTGGCATCTGTAATTCACGTGAGGCCCTGCGCACCGATTTCTTCGGACTTCGCAGAAAAGACTGCCTTACAGCTTCCACCCTCTCTGCTGAGGTTCTTGGTCCGACCAGACCTCGGAAGGTCAGCAACCGATCCTGTGTTCTTGAACTTCTAATACCAGGGTTTAATGCTCTTGACATCAGGTGGATTCCTTCCAAATGTTGTCTGGAAGTGTCTCTGCACTGTGGTTGGTGATCGTGTCTCATGGTACCACAGGACACACTGTGCCTTCTCCTGATTGGATAACATGGCTTCTTGTGCACTGCACCTCATCCACTACTTACGTACTGCGAACCTAAAACAGAAATAAACTTTGATAGTTATAAACAGTTCGACACAAGTTTCATATTTGTATCTTACTTCTAGCCTGAGTTATCAGTTTATGTAATCAGGGAAAGACTTTTCGGACACCCTGTATGTTACGTTTTCTACAATATCCCTCTCAACATATCACAGTAAGCTCTGTTAGGAGCTGTAAGATGTCGATGACAGTATATAAAGTAAGTCGCGGCTGATAAAGTTCCTTGTGAAATGGGGAAGTTAGGAATGTAAAACATTCAGCAAAACAGTCGTTTGTTTAGTATTGTGTCAAAAATGTTGTTCCGATATCTTGAGCGGTTAATGAAATAATAGTGATGTTTTACACTATTAAACGTTATCAAGTGTTGTTGTTGTTGTCTTCAGTCCTGAAACTGGTTTGATGCAGCTCTCCATGCTACTCTATCCTGTGCAAGCTTCTTCATCTCCCAGTACCTACTGCAGCCTACATCCTTCTGAATCTGCTTAGTATATTCATCTCTTGGTCTCCCTCTACGATTTTTACCCTCCACGCTGCATTCCAGTACTAAATTGGTGATCCCTCGATGTCTCAGAACATGTCCTACCAACCGATCCCTTCTTCTAGTCAAGTTGTGCCACAAACTCCTCTTCTCCCCAATTCTGTTCAATACTTCCTCATTAGTTATGTGATCTACCCATATAATCTTCAGCATTCTTGTGTAGCACCACATTTCGAAAGCTTCTATTCTCTTCTTGTCAAAACTATTTATCGTTCACGTTTCACTTTCACACAAATACTTTCAGAAATGACTTCCTGACATTTAAATCTATACTCGATATTAACAAATTTTTCTTCTTTAGAAACGCTTTCCTTGCCATTGCCAGTCTACATTTTATATCCTCTCTACTTCGACCATCATCAGTTATTTTGCTCCCCAAATAGCAAAACTCCTTTACTGCTTTAAGTGTCTCATTTCCTAATCTAATTCCCTCAGCATCACCCGAGTTAATTCGACTACATTCCATTATCCTCGTTTTGCTTTTGTTGATGTGCATCTTATACCCTCCTTTCAAGACATTGTCCATTCCGTTCAACTGCTCTTCCAAGTCCTTTGCTGTCTCTGACAGAATTACAATGTCATCGGCGAACCTCAAAGTTTTTATTTCTTCTCCATGGATTTTAATACCTACTCCGAACTTTTCTTTTGTTTCCTTTATTGCTTGCTCAATATATAGTTTGAATAACATCGGGGATAGGCTACAGCCCTGTCTCACTCCCTTCCCAACCACTGCTTCCCGTTCATGCCCCTCGACTCTTATAACTGCCATCTGCTTTCTGTACAAATTGTAAATAGCCTTTCGCTCCCTTATCAAGTGTAACTTTCTTCATTTTATTAAAATAAAACTAAATTACAAAATTAAACCCGAATCCACTTACAATGTAAATTCACTGTAGCATTTTTCGACAGTTGACTTACAACAGTGAATATGTTTCATCATCACGCATAGTTCTTTCCCAACTAACAACGAGGGGGCTTTGAATCGTTGACTTTCTTGCTGCGTGCAGATATGGCCAACTCTTTAGAAATCTCAATTTTTCATTTTCTGGGTAGCATAAAAGATGATACTTAGGTCGAATTGCTGCTCTGTTGAAATGCTGTGTCAGTTTTATGTGATCTCCTGTAGATTTATGGTGGAACTCCACATATGCGACGGCCAGAAAGAGTGTTTATCGTTTGTTCCTGTCTGATTTACCAGCGTTCGCTCTGGAGGCAGGTTTTCTCCTGTTAGGGCGACACACTTTTGGTCACATACAGGACGGAGCCCTTCCTCCCTCCCTCTTCACGCTCCACCCCCTGGAGACCCCCCACCATTCTCCACCTCCCCCCACACAACTGCCAAACTACTCCCACATCACAGCATCCCACGAGCTCCATCACTGGAATAGCGTTGCCCCTTCCTCGCAGATGAAACTTTTGAAGTAATATGGAGTAAAGTTACCGTTCTCAAGAAAAAACAAAGGCGGAACAGAAACTTGTTACAGCATCTTCGCTCCGTCACACGTGTACGCAACTTTTCACGCCTCTGTTGTCCATTCTTTTTCATTTATTATGTCACTTTGCCAACAACAGTATCTCATCTCCCTGAGGGAAGTAATAAAGGAAATGATCCTTCCAACTTTACTCACTTTCCCCTCATAAATTTATTCTTACAAATTCAAAAAGTGCGTAAACACTGTATCTGTTTCTTTACTTTGGAATACCACCTTAAGAAAAATACATGACGGTAAAGTCACTACTATATTATGGCGTGACGCACAGTGCTAATCGGAATAAACATAAAAAAAAGGGAAAGAGAGAGACAGAAGGTAAAACAAGAGTTTTGAGGTATATACAAATTGTGTGACTCGTTCTATGACAAAGCAGAGAAAACAGCTGAGGTGTAGTTAACTTCTGATGTTGTAGACAGACCTCACTTTTGCCTTTATAGGCCTAGAGTTCTATACGCAGAAGTCGCTTAGTAAGTCTCTTGACTCGTCGCAGTTCCTTCCATTTCTTGCGAGGAAGTGAATCATTACCACGTGAACTATTAGGTTGGTGCATAAGTTCGTAGCGTTTTTGTTTTGCATGTTGGTATTCCGGATAGTATGGGTTTATATATCGATTGTCATTTTTTATTTATAGTTCACTGTTGCGATTTGAGTTTACATGTCGTCATTTTGTTCATTTGGAGATAGGGAGTGGAGCTGTGGACTCTAGAAAATGGAGCGTCAAGCGAAGAAATCGGAACATTTCCGACATATTCCTCTGTTTTAGTTCAATAGAGAGGTGACAGCTGAGGAGGCAGCTACAAACATTGTCGCCATGTATGGGGATCATGTCATTGATAGAGCACGACAAAAAAATGATTTTCTCGTTTTACGGAGGATCGTTTTGACATTAGTGACTCTCCCTGTTCAGGAAGACCTTCGCGGTTTGATGAAGATCGTTTAAACGCATTAATTCGCCATTATCCATGTCAGAGTACTCGAGGACGGGCATATGTGATGAACTGTGATCACTCCACCATCGTGCGATATTTGCGTGCAATGGGGAAAGATCAGAAATCGGGTGAATGGGTACCGCGTAGTCGAAGCGAAAAATCACAAAATTCAACGGTTGGTCACACGTGCATCTCTGCTAGCTAGTCGTCAATTGGCTCATGAACAACGACGACTATTCCTATCCCATAAGGTTAATGGCGAGGAGAAATGGTGTCTTATGCTAACACAAGGAAAAGAAAAGCGTGACTGAGCCCAAACAAAGCAGCCACTACCCGTACAAAGTTCTGCGCACTTTCACAAAATATAATGATATGCATTCGGTAGAACAGCGACGGTGTTGTGTACTACGAAATGCTTCCCCGAGGTGTAACGATCACTGCTGAAATTTATTATCAGCAACTGAGTCGTCTTGTAGACGCAATCCAAGAACAACGACCAGAAACGCTTCGTGAAGTAATGCTGCTTCACGATAATGCCCGCCTACTTCTGCTAGACTCACATAAAACACTACACAGGAGCTGGATTGGGAAGTCATTTCGCACCGACCCTATTCACCCGATCTTTCACCCTCACATTTTTACCATTTCCGTTATCTAACGAACAGCTTCAAGGAACTTCCTTTCCGAATAAAAATGAGCTCCGAACATGGTTCGACCAGTTGTTCGGATAAGACTCACGTGATTTCTGCAGTCGCCGAATCGAAAATCACCCCAGCGTTGGCAGACTGTTGTAAATAGTGAAGGAGAATATACACTACTAGCCATTAAAAATGCTACACCAAGAAGAAATGCAGATGATAAACGGGTATTCAGTGGACGAATATATTATGCTAGAACGGACACGTGATTGCATTTTCACGCAATTTGAGTGCATAGATCCTGAGAAATCAGTACCCAGAACACCCACCTCTGGCCTTAATAACGGCCTTGATACGCCTGGGCACTGAGTCAAACAGAGCTTGGATGGCGTGTACAGGCTTCAACACGATACCACAGTTCATCAAGAGTAGTGACGGGCGTATTGTGACGAGCCAGTTGCGAAGCCACCATTGACCAGACGTTTTCAATTGGTGAAAGATCAGGCCAGGGCAGCGGTCGAACATTTTCTGTATGCAGAAAGGCCCGTACAGGACCTGCAACATGCGGTCGTGCATTATCCTGCAGGGATCGAACGAAGGGTAGAGCCTCGGTCGTAACACATCTGAAACGTAACGTCCACTGTTCAAAGAGCCGTCATTGCGAACAAGAGGTGACCGAGACGTGTAACCAATGGCACCCCATACCATCACGCCGGGTGATACGCCAGTATAGCGATGACGAATACACGCTTCCAATGTGCATTCACCGCGATGTCGCAAAACACGGATACGACCATCGTGATGCTGTAAACAGAACCTGTGTTCATCCGAAAAAATGACGTTTTGCCATTCGTGCACGCAGATTCGTCGTTGAGTACACCATCGCAGGCGCTCCAGTCTGTGATGCAGCGTCGAGGGTAACCGCAACCATAGGGTCCGAGCTGATAGTCCATGCTGCTGCAAACGTCGTCGAACTGTTCGTGCAGATGGTTCTCATCTTGTAAACGTCCCCATCTGTTGACTCAGGGATCGAGGCGTGGCTGCTCGATCCGTTACAGCCATGTGGATAAGATGCCTGTCATCTAGACCGCTAGTGATACGAGGCCGTTGGGATCCAGCACGGCGTTCCGTATTACCCTCCTGAACCCACCGATTCCATATTCTGCTAACAGTCATTGGATCTCGACCAACGCGAGCAGCAATGTCGCGATACGATAAACCGCAATCGCGATAGGCTACAATCCGACTTTTATCAAAGTCGGAAACGCGATGGTACGCATTTCTCCTCCTTACACGAGGCATCACAACAACGTTTCACCAGGCAACGCCTGTCAACTGCTGTTTGTGTATGAGAAATCGGTTGGAAACTTTCCTCATGTCAGCACGTTGTAGGTGTCGCCACCGGCGCCAACCTTGTGTGAATGCTCTGAAAAGGTAATCGTTTGCATATCACAGCATCTTCTTGCTGTCGGTTAAATTTCGTGTCTGTAGCACGTCATCTTCGTGGTGTAGCAATTTTAATTGCCAGTAGTGTATTATTGATGACTAAAGACTCTGTTATGTGTATATGTTGTCTTTATTAAATTTATG
Organism: Schistocerca americana; assembly: GCF_021461395.2. Lineage (NCBI taxonomy): Eukaryota > Metazoa > Arthropoda > Insecta > Orthoptera > Acrididae > Schistocerca > Schistocerca americana. The sequence continues at coordinate 206,542,949 of NC_060122.1, read as the reverse complement.
AAACTACGCTACAAAATTATGCACGAGCCACCTTAAATAACAGAAGTAACTCTCGGTGGATGATTAGTGACGTGGCTGCTAACGGTAATAATATCCTCAAATTACTGATCGCAGATTACCTAGTAGAAACCAATTACATTCCGATAATTTTGAGACCATACGTCCAAGAAATTCTGGGATCATTTCGTACCGTCTTCCGAGCATTACGAGTTTCTCTGTCGTCTTCTCAGATAAACTGCGTATAAAAATTGTATTTCGAGACTGTAGTATGCCCAGTGTCATACTAACGAGACACCACTACTATCGAATTTCGTATGGCGGAGTTGGGTGAGAAGTTTATTCTCTTTACCGGTGAATACCACATGCCACGCGTACCATTCTGGAAGACCTTTTACTGATCATCAAGGCAATTGTCATTCTTCATGTCTCTCCAAAAAATTATAATTTGAAAAGTCATAATTCTAATGTGATGACTCGCATAGAGCACTCACGACACGAAAAAAAACTCATGATCAACACGGTAACATGGCTCTAGATTAAACCTCCCGATTTGGCGTAGCAGAAATATTAATGCAGAACTAGAGCAGCAGTACAGCACACATAGCTATTTATAACGTTGTGGGTAACTGTGGCCAACCACTGGATTTTTAAGGCTTCTTCCAGCGTGCAGAAGCCCGAAGGAGATCACTAGAAAGGAACCCACTCCTCCCGAGCGCATCCCAAATCAGCGCCAAGATTGTCAAGTCCGGTAATTGGGCAGACTCCACCATATGCTTTAGTATTTGCTGGTGAACCAGTCCACGAGACGAACTTTGAGCCATAGAGCACTGTCGTCTTCAGACAATAAGTCATGACCAGTTGTTATAAAATTCTGGTGAGTTTTCTTAAAGTCTGAACCATTACAGACCAATCCGAGGTAATAATCCAACAAAGCACTAAATTCTGTCCTTCCTCCCAAAACGATGTAATGAGCATAGTAATAAATATTAATGTTAACATTCGGTTGCAAAAAAGATAAATCCTTCCTCTTGCCAAGGCATTCCTTTCAGTGATGGCTTTTGATGCTGATAGGTCAAAGTTTCTCGATATAAGAGTAACACAATAGCTATTATTTGCAAGCCAAACTAGCTCTACAGGAACAGTCCTCCAAGGATCTACAACCAACCATCGCACAGATAAGCGTGCTCACTGTAAACAGTACCTCCTGTGAAGAGCGTGGATGCGCTCTGATTCACTAAACCAAGGACTTTCGCTATTTGGGAGGCGACCTAGAACGTATTCCTTTGAGTGAAGAGCAGCAAATGTCGGTCATCGGCGATCGCCGTGACCTAATTGTTCTCAGTTGCAGTTTCGATACGGTCAACATGTCGTTAGAATCTATCGAATGTATGAAAAACGATAGGACCATATGTTGGTTATCCGTCTCTCTCGCTGTCTCGCAATCTGACACGAACACCTCCAGCCCCGCTCTGAAACGTGTTTCAGTCAGGTATTTGCACATGATTCAAACTGCCGGCAGTGGTGCTTTACGGTGTAAGCAGTTAAACATGTGTACATGGCATAGAGGAATTCCAAATCTGGCTGATGGACAGATCGCGAGTTTCAACAAGAATGCTAACGACACCTGAAACATTCCGCATTTGCTTGTAATTTCTTTTCACGTCCCGCTAGTTTCCAGTAATCTGTGTGGCTATTGAGACGTAGAGGAAAAAGTGGTTAGACTGTTCAAGAAGCCATTCCTCTATTATTCTGCATTTATTACGGCAAACAGGGAAGTATTTTAGTCTTTATGGCTGCAGTGGATGTGAACCCGGCTCTCCCAGAAACGAGTACACTGGTTAACAACTCCGGTACTTCCCTGACTCGAACGACTGTGAAAAGATTATATCGTTTGAATGTGGATTTATGGTGAATACAGACAGTAGCCTGAAATCGGCACCGAAATGTGGATTTGGTTTCAGACTGGAAAGGGCAGTGCTAAAAGCATCTAGAATAAACAACTGTAGCATATTTTCCCTAAGGAAAGAAATTGCAGAATATACGAAAAAATGAAACGAAGGAGAATAAGCGATACCGTAACTCACGTGAGTACCGTAGCACAGTTTTATTCCGCTGTTTTAACCTCTTCCACCAGTTCTGTAATTGCTTTTCACGGAAGCATGCACTACTCGTGATGATTAGCTTTTGTTATCTGAACTGAGAGTTAGCACCGTTTTTCCATCAACTGTACACTTACTCAGTCCCATTGGTTTAAGAATTTCACGTGCTAAAAAACTGAACCACGCACCGTATGCTACATGAGGAGCCGTTATCAATGTGTTCATCTTTATAAATACTACCCTCACGCTTCATTCTTTAGAAGTAAATCTAAGTGGGTTGTATTCCTTGTCAAGACACTAACGTTTTCTTGGCGCATACGTCAAATATCTAAGAAAGAAACAAAACTAGTAAACTGTGTAGAGAAATGATCAGTTGTAGCAGCAGTCGTCAGTAGTGGCTCTGAGAGGTGACACATAATTGCACAGATTACCCAGGGACGCGACCTCCAGCATGTTGCATGCCTGCAAACGGCCACAGCAAATCTGGAGTCCCTGGAAGCGCGCCTGTGCCCTGGGCCAACTGACACCTCTGACCTTTCCTGCCGTCTGGAGCCAACGGCCCACGCCAAAGGTCACGCAGGCCTGCGCATGCTTCCACGTGTATATCCCATTGAGACTCACCGTTGCAAATTAGGACCAAAGTAACTGCCGCCCTTCAAAATTGACAGACGCGTTTTATTAAATCGTTCTCATAACGCTCCCGCTTTAGCCAGGTCGTCGAATATATTCACCGTAAAAGATGCTATTGATGAGACATACCGCCTCTAGGGATGCACGCCAGTCCTCTCGGGTAACGTACACTACTGGCCATTAAAAATGCTGCACCTCGAAGATGGCGTGCTACAGACGCAAAATTTAACCGACAGGAAGAAGATACTGTGATATGCAAACTATTACCTTTTCAGAGCATTCACACAAGGTTGGCGCCGGTCGCGACACCTACAACGTGCTGACATGAGGAAAGTTTCCACCGATTTCTCATACACAAACAGCAGTTGACCGGCGTTGCCTGGTGAAACGTTGTTGTGATGCCTCGTGTAAGTAGGAGAAATGCGTACCATCATGTTGCCGACTTTGATAAAGGTCGGATTGTAGCCTATCGCGATTGCGGTTTATCGAATCGCGACAATGCTGCTCGCGTTGGTCGAGATCCAATGACTGTTAGCAGAATATAGAATCGGTGGGTTCAGGAGGGTAATACGGAACGCCGTGCTGGATCCCAACGGCCTCGTATCACTAGCAGTCGAGGTGACAGGCATCTTATCCGCATGGCTATAATGGATGGTGCAGCCACGTCTCGATCCCTAAGTCAACAGATGGGGACGTTTGCAAGACAACAATCTTCTGTACGAACAGTTCGACGACGTTTCCAGCAGCATGGACTATCAGCTCGGAGACCATGCCTGCAGTTACCCTTCACGCTGTATCACAGTCAGGAGCACCTACGATGGTGTACTCAACGACGAACCTGGGTGCACGAATAGCAAAACGTTATTTCTTCGGATGAATCCAGGATCTGTCTACAGCATCATGATAGTCGCATCCGTGTTTGGTGACATCGCGGTGAACACACATTGGAAACGTGTATTCGTCATCGCCATACTGGCGTAATACCCGGCGTGATGGTATAGGGTGCCATTGGTTACACGTCTCGGTCACCTCTTGTTCGCATTGACGTTACATTTCAGATGTGTTACGACCCATGGCTCTACCCTCCATTCGATCCCTGCGGAAACCTACATTTCAGCAGGATAATGCACGACCGCATGTTGCAAGTCCTGTACGGGCCTTTCTGAATACAGAAAATGTTCGACTGCTGCCCTGGCCAGCACATTCTCCAGATCTCTCACAAACTGAAAACGTCTGGTCAATGGTGGTCGAGCAACTGGCTCGGTCACAATACGCCAGTCACTACTCTTGATGAACTGTGGTATCGTGTTGAAGCTGCATGGGGAGCTGTACCTGTACACGCCATCCAAGCTCTCTTTGACTCAATGCCCAGGCGTATCAAGGCCGTTGTTACGGCCAGAGGTGGTTATTCTGGGTACTGATTTCTAAGGATCTATGTACTCAAATTGCGTGAAAATGTTATCACATGTCGGTTCTAGTATAATATATTTGTCCAACGAATACCCGTTTATCATCTGCATTTCTTGTTGGTGTTGCAATTTTAATAGCCAGTAGTGTAGTTAAAAGGAATTTAATCATTCAGTAATATCATTAGCACTTTCAAAACCTCCGTAACCGATTGTAAATGTTCTCTGAACGGCAATTTGAATCCAGATTTCGAAAAGTTTCGACCAATGCATTGGGACTGTCAGCTAAAGTTAACTTTCAGTATGCCACAACCTTACGAAGTATCCGGTCACACACATGCCATTTCTCACGGGAAAGTGCTTTTGAGATTCTCAGTTCATCTACGAACCTTTTTTGTGTGATCCTACTGGTTAGCAGTTAATATGCATCGATCAACAGATGAATATTTTGTACATACTAACATGACCAAATCAGCAATCTGAAAAATCATAATACACCCACAGTAACGAAAATTATTTCGCCGAAATACTTCAAGAAAAATACCTAAAGTAGGCATCCGATAAGCGCTAAACGTTCAGTGATGGCCGGCCGAAGTGGCCGTGCGGTTAAAGGCGCTGCAGTCTGGAACCGCAAGACCGCTACGGTCGCAGGTTCGAATCCTGCCTCGGGCATGGATGTTTGTGATGTCCTTAGGTTAGTTAGGTTTAACTAGTTCTAAGTTCTAGGGGACTAATGACCTCAGCAGTTGAGTCCCATAGTGCTCAGAGCCATTTGAACCTTCAGTGATGGAGCAACGATGATTAAATTCATTTATCTGATAATAAATTCTCTTGAGTGCTGTAGCAGAGTTTCCACGAAATATGCACGCCTCATGTAATATCCACGCAGCAGCCCATTATTTTAGAGAAGTCCAAGAAGTCCATGTTATATTCGAGCACTTCCGCACGCGTGACACCTGTCACTTACGATACCTTCAAACAAGTGCGTTTCCCATCTGTTTGAAAGAATAAACAAAGCTATTACAAGTATCACATTTACAAACATTATTTACAGTTATTTCGATGTAATTTAGTAAGCGTATCATTGCAGCCACATATAACAAGAGAATAACCTGTTGGTCCATAAAGAAAACGTTTCTGGACACAGTTAATCACAACGAGATATACGAAGTGCATTCAAGTTCTAAGGCCTCAGATTATTTTTGTAATTAACTACTCACCCGAAATCGATGAAACTGGCGTTACTTCTCGACGTAATCGCCCTGAAGACGTACACATTTTTCACAACGCTGACGCCATGATTCCATGGCAGCGGCGAAGGCTTCTTTAGGAGTCTGTTTTGACCACTAGAAAATCGCTGAGGCAATAGCAGCACGGCTGGTGAATGTGCGGCCACGGAGAGTGTCTTTCATTGTTAGAAAAAGCCAAAAGTCACTAGGAGCCAGGTCAGGTGAGTAGGGAGCATGAGGAATCACTTCAAAGTTGTTATCACGAAGAAACTGTTGCGTAACGTTAGCTCGATGTGCGGGTGCGTTGTCTTTGTGAAACAGCATACGCACTGCCCTTCCCGGACGTTTTTGTTGCAGTGCAGGAAGGAATTTGTTCTTCAAAATATTTTCGTAGGATGCACCTGTTACCGTAGTGCCCTTTGGAACGCAATGGGTAAGGATTACGCCCTCGCTGTCCCAGAACATGGACACCATCATTTTTTCAACACTGGAGGTTACCTGACATTTTTTTGGTGGCGGTGAATCTGTGTACTTCCATTGAGCTGACTGGCGCTTTGTTTCTGGATTGAAAAATGGCATCCACGTCTCATCCATTGTCACAACCGACGAAAAGAAAGTCCCATTCATGCTGTCGTTGCGCGTCAACATTGCTTGGCAACATGCCACACGGGCAGCCATGTGGTCGTCCGTCAGCATTCGTGGCACCCACCTGGATGACACTTTTCGCATTTTCAGGTCGTCTTGCAGGATTTTGTGTGCAGAACCCACAGAAATGCCAACTCTGGAGCGATTTGTTCAACAATCATTCGGCGATCCCCCAAAACAATTCTCTCCACTTTCTCGATCATGTCGTCAGACCGGCTTGTGCGAGCCCAAGGTTGTTTCGGTTTGTTGTCACACAATGTTCTGCCTTCATTAAACTGTCGCACCCACGAACGCACTTTCGACGCATCCATAACTCCATCACCATATGTCTCCTTCAACTGTCGATGAATTTCAATTGGTTTCACACCACGCAAATTCAGAAAACGAATGATTGCACGCTGTTCAAGTAAGGAAAACGTCGTCATTTTAAGTATTTAAAACAGTTCTCATTCTTGCCGCTGGCGGTAAAATTCCATCTGCCGTACGGTGCTGCCATCTCTGGGACGTATTGACAATGAACGCGGCCTCATTTTAAAACAATGTGCATGTTTCTATCTCTTTCCAGTCCGGAGAAAAAAAATCGGAGGCCTTAGAACTTGAATGCACCTCGTATGTTTAAAATCGACAGCGAAACCTCTGGCTTTTCTTACAATCGTGAAGAAACCTCATATCGACGAGAACGGAAAATATGTATTTATTTTTCTACTCATGGGGATGGGCTGAATGAAAAATACTGCCAATGTACCAAATTTTGCTTTATAAAGTGGAAATACTTTATTTCACGCTCTGCTAGTGATGGAATCTTTACCGGTCTCGAAACTTCTTGTGAATGGTATTTAACTGATCTCTCCATATAAGAGGAATGTGAAGGGGCAACGACAACTTCCTCACGCTCATCTGGAATAAGCTATAGTTATATTTGATTTGGCACGAAATTAAAATGATTCGCACAGAAAAGTAATGGAACGCAGCTGCACTTGGAATCGCTTTGGGAAACGCAGTAGTAGATTCGCTATGTACGACGGATACAGTTTCTTGTCTCCCAGTCCCAACATACTTCCTCCCATTGATGATGGGCCTGGACACCGATACTAGACCGTCTAAACGTATGGTACATTATGCTTAGGTATTTCATTCGCTGGTGCACTTATCAGTTTCATATGCGACGGCATTTGCGTGAATTCCTGCGTACCCATCATAATGACACCTCGTGATGTTACCTGTAAAGGTCGGGAAAAATTCTGGATGGATAATCCACAAACTGAATTCATAAAAAACTTACTAACAAACACATAGCAAAACTGAACGTTTGTCACCAAAAAGACATTACTGGTAAGATAATCACCGTTTAGCTTTCAAGCTTCCTACTTCAAAACAAATAGGCAAAAATGTTAAATCGATTGGCAGAAATCTCTCATTCCCTCCTTACAATCGACGTGACTGGCATGTAATTGTAAATGTCCACGTCACACATTTACCCCCAGAGAAAGACTAGCCGTGAGCTCCATGCGCTAAATCACAAATGAATCGCTTACGATGTGACGCAATCTCGAATTATTAATCTTTTAGAAATAGTATGCATATAATAGTACTGTATATCTATTAAGAGAATGTAATACCATGCAATTATACGCTGTTTTGTTTTTAATAGATGGAAGTGTTACTCGAGATATACTCATCTAAAATATGGGACTTCACGTACTTACTGCCATCAGTTGTTTAAGTCGTATTTTAATATGTTTCGTCCCTATTTGGTGCAAACGGACCAATGTAGTCACAATGTACACGTTTGATGACGAATATATTTATTTGAGCTGTTGCGAAAACCATGCTGTGATACTAAAATTTTGATTTTCAATTAAACTTGAAAGTATGGTTTCCTCCGCGGCTGCCAGAGATTCAATGGGACATGTTCTTATAAGATGGTATGTCTCGAGGAACACTTTCACTTTTAGTAAGACTTTGTAGTGATATTGCCACGAAGTGCTGATGGAGCTCCATAGAGCTGCAGGTACCGGGTAGAGTAAGAGACACGTCGCGGTTGTAAACACGTCGGTACGCAACAGGGCTGCCGAGTGGCTGCTTGTGCACGACGGAGGCACCGATGAAGAGCTTCATTATCAGGGCCCAGGCGCGCCGCAAATAAGGCGTCAATCAGCGCTGCCCGAGGGCCCTCCCACGCGGAGTGGAGTGCGGGGGAGAGCCTCCTCAGAGCGGCCCAGCGCGAGGGCCCTGAGCTCCGCAAGACACTGCACCGCAACAGATCCGCTCTCCACACCCACCCACCCTCTCATAATCTCCTTCAGCGCCCTGCTCATCCATTAAAAGTTTACCGCGGATGATTTTCGTAACATTATTATTATAAGTGACACAAACACCGAGCAAACGTATTAGTACAGGGTTACTCGTAAGTACCTGCAGCGTTTCAGAAAACGACTGAGTGAAACCTACAAGATAAGATAGTGAAGGGAGACGAAAATTTAATAGTCATGGGTGACTGGAATTCGGCAGTGGGAAAAGGGAGAGAAGGAAACATAGTAGGTGAATATGGACTGGCGGTAAGAAATGAAAGAGGAAGCCGCCTGGTAGTATTTTGCACAGAGCGCAACTTAATCGTAGCTAACACTTGGTTCAAGAATCATAAGAGAAGGTTGTATACATGGAAGAAGCCTGGAGATACTGACAGGTTTCAGATAGATTATATAATGGTAAGACAGAGATTTAGGAACCAGATTTTAAATTGTAAGACATTTCCAGAGGCAGATGTGGACTCTGACCACAATCTATTGGTTATGAACTGTAGATTAAAACTGAACAAACTGCAAAAAGGTGGGAATTTAAGGAGATGGGACCTGGATTAACTGACTAAACCAGAGGTTGTACAGAGTTTCAGGGAGAGCATATGGGAACAATTGACAGGAATGGGGGAAAGAAATACAGTAGAAGAAGAATGGGTAGCCCTGAGGGATGAAGCAGTGAAGGCAGCAGACGATCAAGTAGGTAAAAAGACGAGGGCTAGAAGAAACCCTTAGCTAACAGATGAAATATTGAATTTAATTGAGGAAAGGAGAAAATATAAAAATGCAGCAAATGAAGCAAGCAAAAAGGAATACAAACGTCTCAAAAATGAGATCGAGAGGAAGTGCAAAATGTCTAAGCAGGGATGGCTTGAGGACAAATGTAAGGATGTAGAGGCTTGTCTCACTAGGGGTAAGATAGATACTGCCTACAGGAAAATTAAAGAGGCCTTTGGAGGAAAAAGAACCACTTGTATGAATATCAAGAGCTCAGATGGAAACCCTATTCTAAGCAAAGAAGGGAAAGCAGAAAGGTGGAACGAGTATATAGGGGGTCTATACTGTGCGAAGAGTTTGACAGAGCACTGAAAGATCTAAGTCTAAACAAGGCCCTAGGAGTAGACAACATTCCATTAGAACTACTGACAGCCTTGGGAGAGCCAGTCCTGGTGAGCAAGATGTATGAGACAGGCGAAATACCCTCAGACTTCAAGAAGAATATAATAATTCCAATCCCAAAGAAAGCAGGTGTTGACAGATGTGAAAATTACCGACCTATCAGTTTAATACGTCACTGCTGCAAAATACTAACGCGAATTCTTTACAGACGAATGGAAAAACTAGTAGAAGCCGACCTCGGGGAAGATCAGTTTGGATTCCGTAGAAATATTGGAACACGTGAGGCAATACTGACCCTACGACTTATCTTAGAAACTAGATTAAGGAAAGGCAAACCTACGTTTCTAGCATTTGTAGACTTAGAGAAAGCGTTTGACAATGTTGACTGGAATACTCTCTTTCAAATTCTGAGGGTAGCAGGGGTAAAATAGAGGGAGCGAAAGGCTATTTCCAATTTGTACAGAATCCAGATAGCAGTTATAAGAGTCGAGGGACATGAAAGGGAAGCAGTGGTTGGGAAGGGAGTGAGACAGGGTTGTAGTCTCTCCCCGATGTTATTCAATCTGTATATTCAGCAAGCAGTGAAGGAAACAAAAGAAAAATTCGGAGTAGGTATTAAAATCCATGGAGAAGAAACAAAAACTTTGAGGTTCGCCGATGATATTGTAATTTTGTCAGAGACAGCAAAGGACTTGGAAGAGCAGTTGAACGGAATGGACAATGTCTTGAAAGGAGGGTATAAGATGCACATCAACAAAAGCAAAACGACGATAATGGAATGTAGTCGAATTAAGTCGGGTGATGCTGAGGGAATTAGATTAGGAAATGAGACACTTAAAGCAGTAAAGGAGTTTTGCTATTTGGGGAGCAAAATAACTGATGATGGTCGAAGTAGAGAGGATATAAAATGTACTCTGGCAATGGCAAGGAAAGCGTTTCTAAAGAAGAGAAATTTGTTAACATCGAGTATAGATTTAAGTGTCAGGAAGTCGTTTCTGAAAGTATTTGTATGGAGTGTAGTCATGTATGGAAGTGAAACATGGACGATAAATAGTTTAGACAAGAAGAGAATAGAAGCTTTCGAGATGTGGTGCTACAGAGGAATGCTGAAGATTAGATGGGTCGATCACGTAACTAATGAGGAGGTATTGAACAGAATTGGGGAGAAGAGGAGTTTGTGGCACAACTTGACTAAAAGAAGGGATCGGTTGGTAGGACATGTTCTGAGGCATCAAGGGATCACCAATTTAGTATTGGAGGGCAGCGTGGAAGGTAAAAATCGTAGAGGGAGACCAAGAGATGAATACACTAAGCAGATTCAGAGGGATGTAGGTTGCAATAGGCACTGGGAGATGAAGAATCTTGCACAGGATAGAGAAGCACGGAGAGCTGCATCAAACCAGTCTCGGAACTGAAGACCACAACATCAACAATGTAAAAAATAGATACGCATCAGTTGACAGCGAAAGTTTTTGATTACTTTTTTTTAGTCATCAGGCTTCTGGATAGTTCGATGCTGCCCACCACGAATTCCCCTCCTGTGCCTAGCCCTTCGAGTAGTACTTGTACCCTGCGCCTTCAATTATCTGCTGGATGCCTTTCAACGTCTGTCTCCCCTGCACTTTACAGTACTCTCTGGCACCATGGAAGATATTAACATCAGTCTTCACATAATTCCTGTTATCCGGTTCCGCCGTCGTGTCAGTTTTTCCACACATTCCCTCCTGTGTAGATTCTGCCTAGAACCTACTCATTCTTTATCATTATCCTAATTTTTCATATTCTTCTACAGCAGTCCGTCAACTCTTTCCTTTTCGGTGATCCCACACTCCATCATTCACAACCAGACAATGCTGTGGTCCAACCGTACAGTCTCAGAAATTTCTACCTCAAATCAAGGCCTATGTTTGACAATATCAGACTTCTCTTGGCCAAGAATACCCTCTTTACCTGCACTAGTCTGCTTTTTATGTCCTCTTTGTTCGTCAGTCATACGTTATTTCACTTCCAAGTTACCACGATTACCTAACTCGGTCTAGTTGGTAGTCATCAATTTTAATATTAAGTTTACCGCTGGTTTACTTTCGGGTACTCTTCATTATTATCTTCTACGATTTCTTCTCAGTCCATATTCTGTACTTACTGGACTGTTCATTCCTCAATTCATCTTCATATTCACTGAGGACAGCAATGGCTCCTGTGCCTAGCCCTTCGAGTAGTACTTGTACCCTGCACCTTCAATTATCTGCTGGATGCCTTCCGACCTCTGTCTCCCCTCCCCTCTACAATACTCTGTAGCACCATGGAAGTTATTAACATAAGACATGTGAAGTCAGTTAATGACTTACTTCACGTCAGACCTGTTATCCGGTTCTGCGGTCGTGTCAGTTTTTCCACATATTCCCTCCTGTGTCGATTTAGAGTACAACCTACTCATTCTTTATCACCAACCTAATTATCAATATTCTTCTACAGTAGCCCGTCTACTCTTTTCTTTTCCTGTGATCCCACATTCCATCATTCACAACCACACAATGCTGTGCTCCAACCGTACAGTCTCAGAAATTTCTACCTCAAAACAAGGCCTATGTTTGACAATACCAGACTTCTCTTGGCCAAGAATACCCTCTTCACCTGTGCTAATCTGATTTTTATGTCCTCTTTGTTCGTCCGTCATACGTTATTTCACTTCCAAGTTAGCAAGATTACCTAACTCGGTCTACTTGGTAGTCACCAATTTTAATATGAAGTTTATCGCTGATTCACTTTCGGGTACTCCTCATAAGTACCTTCTACGATTTCCTCTCGCTCCATATTCTGTACTTATTGGACTGTTCATTCCTCGTTTCATCTTCATATTCACTCAGGACAGCAATGTCATCAGCGACTCTAATCACTGACACCCTTTCACCCAAAATATTGATCTCATTGTCGAATCTATCTTTTGTTTCCCTCATTGTTTCTTCAATGTACAGATTGAACAGTAGGACCAAAAGATTCAATCCCTGTCTCAGACCCATTTTGATCCGAACACTTCGTTCTTGGTTTTTCCCTCTTATTGTTCCCTCTCGGTTTACGTGCGTATATCATTTGCTTTCCCTACAGCTTACTTCTATTTTTCTATAAATTTCAAACGTGCTTCATCACTTTACACTACCGAACGATTTTTCTAAGTCGACAAATCCAATGATCAGGTCTTGATTTTTCTTAAGTCTCGCTTCAGGTATCAATCACAAACATCGGAACTGCCTCTCTGGTACCTTTACCTTTCCGAAAGCCAAATTGATCGTCCTCTAACAGTTCCTCGATTTTCGACTTTTCTGCAAATTATTCGGTTTAGCAGCTTGAATGCCTGAGATGTTAAGCCGATTGTGTAGTAATTCTCGCACTTGTGCACCCTTTCTGTCTTCGGAATTGTGTAGATGATATTTTTTCGAAAGTCTCACTGTACGTCTCCAATTCTTATACATACTACACAACACACCCAGCCTGAATGGCCATTTGGTTGCCACATTCCCCAATGATTTTAAGGATTACAAAGTGGTATTATTTATCTCTTCTGCCTTGTCTGATTGCACGTCTTCTCAAGTCTTATTCAATTCTAATCCTGGGTTCCTGGATCACCCAGTCTCCCGTATCAACTCCCATTTCTTCGTCTATCACGTCATCATACAGTAGAGCCCACTCGTACAGACCTTCGATGTACTCTTTCCTTCTACCCGTCCTGTCCTCTGCGTTTAAAAGTGGAATTACCGTTGCCTTTTTGATGCTGACACCCTTGCTTTCAATTCCACAAAAGATTGTTTTGACTTTTCTGTATGCCTAATCTGTACTTCCAATTACCGTATCCTTTTCGATTTCTTCTAATTTTTCTGCAGCCTTTTCGCCTTGAATTCCATGTACTTCCTATTTATTTCATTCATAAGTTACTTACGTCGCCCTGTTCCTGTCTTTTTTGTCCTCCTTCTTCGCTGATAAGGTGAAGCATTTATCTCCTGTTACCAGTTACCTTCCTTATATCTGTGTTTGTCTCCCCAACTTCTGTGCTTGAACTTTTTATTGATGTCCATTCCTCTTCAACTCTCTGCTGCGGCATTCGTTATCACTGTATCTGTAGCCTCAGAGAATTTCAAAAGTGCTTCATCATTCATTAGTTGTTCAATATCCCACTCCGTTACATATTGATTCTTCTGGATGATGCTTTTAAACTCCAGTCTGCTCTTTATCATTACTAAATTGTAATCCGAGTCTATATCTGCTTCTGGCTTCTGAGTACACTTTACTATCCAACATCTGGTTTATAAATCTCTTCCCGTGAATCCAGGCCGCTTTCAACCATGTCTCTTCTTGCGACTTCTGAACAGCGTATTCGTTATCACTTACATTACAGGAGCTCAATATGCTCACCGTTTGTGATGCAGCAAACGTTAATAAGGCCTTGAAGTAGCTGACAAGAATTCCCTGTGAATGTGCGGTAGCAGTCCGCTTTGTAGATCCTTTATTGCGTTGCCTACACGCAAACGGGAACTAATTCAATGCCGCAGTGCGGAGCGGACGATTTATCCACGTATTCTGACTTTACTGCCTCCTAATACAATTACACCGCGGTACACATAATGAATCGAAACTTGGAGAAATACTGCACCCACGAATATTTGTCATTTTTCTCTAAGTCTTAGTTTTCACTCAGTCATCTTATGAAACTCTGGAGCTGCTACCGAATAACTTTCTATTTAAACTATAAATTAGGCTTCTATAACAAGATGACTAATGTAACGGAAAAAGTAAAAAATCAAAACTTTACGAAATAAAAACAGAAACACTTCTCCTAAAATTGCAGAATAAAAAGATGGACATCAAAGTGCGAGTAGAGGGTATCATGAACGCCGACTTTGGGGGCGGGTTTCTTAACCGAAAACAAGGAACAAAAAAAGAATAACACACAACCACAAATGTTTCCCTTCACTTATTATTGGCAGTACGTGTGCAGCTATATCAGGCCAAAATTCCATCTCCTCGTGAATTCCTCCTGATTTCTTCGTAATATGCTCCAAGCATTGTGCCTTAGGATGACATTTTACTGAAATTCTTCGAGATATACAGGGTTAATGTTAATAAAATCGATAAACTGCAAGGATGGATTCGTGACTGGAAACGGAGGAAAGAGTTCCTGCGAACCAGAATGAGATTTTCACTCTGCAGCGGAGTGTGCACTGATATGAAACTTCCTGGCACATTAAAACTGTGTGCCGGACTGAGACTCGAACTCGGGACTTTTGCCTTTCGCGGGGAAGTGCAAGCACGACTCACGTCCCGTCCTCACACCTTTACTTCTGCCAGGAGAGCTTCTGTAAAGTTTGGAAGGTAGGAGACGAGGTACTGGCAGAAGTAAAGCTGTGAGGACGGGGCGTGAGTCGTGCTTGGGTAGCTCAGATGGTAGAGCACTTGCCCGCGAAAGGTAAAGGTCCCGAGTTCGAGTTTCGGTCTGGCACACAGTTCTAATCAAAAATGTCTCTGAGCACTATGGGACTTAACATCTTAGGTCATCAGTCCCCTAGAACTTAGAACTATTTAAACCTAACTAACCTGAGGACATCACACACACACATGCCCGAGGCAGGATTCGAACCTGCGACCATAGCAGTCCCGCGGTTCCGGACTGCAGCGCCTAGAACCGCACGGCCACCGCGGCCGGCACAGTTCTAATCTGCCAGGAAGTTTCAGTTCCTGTGAACATGTGTCCGGAAATGCGTGATTGCCAATGGTAGATGGCGCTGACGAATGACAAATCCTCTGAAAAAGTGCAGTGTGTTCCCTGTGCGTTGCAGGCAGTGTGATTAACACAGCGTGCTGTAAGCAGAATGGTTCGTTATTCATATAGTCGAGATGCTGTTTGTGTACGGCCAAGCAGACGCAAACGGTCGAGAGGCAGCACGCCTTTACCAAAACAAGTACCTTCACTGACACCAACTACATTACAGCACATTTCAGCCCTTTCTGACGTTCGTGTGATCATGGGCCCTTTCAGACAGACGAATATGCATGGAGGTGGCAGACTGTGCTTACAGGACAGGGTTCTACAGGATACTGAGACGAACCCTCGTACAAGCTCCAGGCAGGTGGCTCGCCAGTAAGGTGTAAGCCAAAGTACGATCATGTGTATCCTGCACGACCACCTTTACCATCCCTATCACGTGCAACCCTGTGGAGACCACTTTGAACATTTGTTATGACGTGGATGCGATTCAGCTCTGTCCGTTTCCGGGCACATGTTCATACGACCTTATTTCCTTCATTTGCAGCCAGGAATCCGTCCCTACAGTTTGTCGGTTTTATTAACGTCCGCCCTGTATGTCTAAATAGTTTGTCACGACAGATGGATAGGTAGAGAAAGTGAATATCCATTGCCTGCACGATTAGCTGTTCTTATTAATTTGGTTCTAATCTGTACAGACACCCGAAATAATTTATGTTGATACTCTCCAACTACTCAAGGAATCCTGCGAAAGCTTTCGACACCATACGCACGTCTTTGAATAATTCTTGTTAAGAAGGAAATTTCGCACATTTTTGTAACTTTCTGTAAGCTACATTGAGAACACTTAGAGGCGGTGACAGCAGATAATGTGCCACCGCACTCTGTGCCATCAGTAATAATGCATGTTTATATAGTAATATTTTTCATATTTCGCTACGGTAACTGTCTTGACAGAGAGCAAGAATCATCAGTATGCCTCGAGGAGTCAGAAGGTAAGCAGTGAAGCGTCACTTGAAGCTGATCCATGTTCTAAATTAAGCGCAAGGTAGGGATGATGGCATATTGTTGTTCCACTGAAGCGAGTTACGAATTTCATGACAGTATTCCCGAAACATACTTGCATTTCTTTCTTTCTTTCTTGCTCGGGGCCTTTGTTTCGCTCCAACGTGGGGTAGGCTTTGTTATTTCGAATTTGGCAGTGTTAATTGCAGAGGGTGGCTGGATGCCCTTCCTGACGCCACCCCGAACCCCCCGGGATGGAAGTAGTGTGCCCCAGCTGTCTGTGTCTAGTCATGTCTAGTCATGAAATAGTGCGAACGTTTTCAAATGTCTGTGAGTCGTGTAACTGAGGCGGAATTTTGGGAACAGCCCGGTATTCACCTAGTGGGATGTGGAAAACCACCTAAAAACCACATCCAAGCTGGCCGCACGTCGTTAATCCGCCCAGAGGATTCGATCCAGGACCGGCGATCCTACCCGAGTCCAGGATGCTGCGCATTAGCGCTCTCGGCTACTCTGGCGGGTCGCCACTTACTTGCATTTTTTTTTTTTAATTTCTACGTATTATAATCTGAGCACTATATAGAAATATATGGTCCCTTTTACTGCCCCCCCCCTCCCCATTCAGATGTTACAGTCGCTTAACAGTTCAAAGAAGCTTTGAGTCCCATTTCAAATAGGCACCCTACTCATACAATTATACTTGATGGAGACTTCAATCTCCCTCGATACGTTGACGAATATATATGTTCAAAGGCGGTGGTAGGCATAAAACACCGTCCGAAATCGCACTTAATGTTTCTGCGAAGCTTCTTTTGAACAGTTAGTTCAGCAGCTTACTCGAATTGTAAACTGTTGTGCAAACATGCTTGACGTCTTAGAAACTAATAATCCTGATCGCATAGGGAACATTACGACTGATACAGGAATTAGTGACCAAAAGGTCGTTGTAGCTAGACTGAATACCTTAATGTTCCGGCGTAACGACAAGCGGCGGCACGACGATCAAGAACGGAAGAGCAGAGAGGGCTGTGAGACGACGTCAGCCAATAGGAAGCTGACAGACCCCCCCCCCCCCACCCCTCTAGGACGACACCAAGACAGGAGCGGCCTCTACACGAAGAGAATGTAAGCGCCGCGCCGCCTAACCGCGGCGGAGAGGAAGACGAGCCGTCATACAAACGCTACAACAGGGGCTTATGAACCATATTATTTGCTTGCATTTAAACTGCATATACCGAAGGACATTGATTATTTGCTTGTCACCATTTGTTTGCGACACGCCTTTGTAAATACGCAAAGTTAAGTATTGTCAATTTAACTTCCTGTAAAAATCTCCATTAGTTGTCCACCCCCAGTAGCTGAGTGGCGTGCTTGGGTACCTCAGATGGTAGAGCACTTGCCCGCGAAAGGCAAAGGCCCCTAGTTCGAGTGTCGGTCCGGCGCACAGTTTTAATCTGCTAGGAGGTTTCATTATATAGCTCAGCCTGTTCGGTCAGAGAGCCGCATGGCCTCTGCAATAAAAACGAACAAACGAACTTTAACGGATGTCATGTGACGTCCGCAACGACCAAACCCAACTATCAACAACGGAAAAAAAAACAGAATGTCACTCCTAAGGGCCCAGGTGCGATGCTGTGTGGGAGATTTTCTTCGCTCAGGGACTGTCCTAATCATCATCATTTGATCCCCATCGAGGCACAAGTCGCCGAAGTGACGTCAAATCGAAAGACTTGCACTAGCGAACGATCTACACGACGGGAGGCCCTAGTCACACGACATTTACATATTTTATCTCCATTAATACGATTTGCTTCAATTGTTGTCTAGTGATCCGAGAAGACAGCTTCCTAGGCACCCTATACAAGACGTGGGCAGACACAATACTTAACATCCAAACCCACCAAAAAATAAACGCAGTATACATCTATTTAATAAAGCAGATAAACTTTCGCTTGACGCATTTCTAAGAGGCAGCCTCCATTCATTCACAACTACCTATGTAAACGTTGTCCGTATGTGGTTTCGATTTAAAAAAGTATCGACAGCAATGGAGAGATATGTACCAAATAAATTGATAAGAGACAGTACTGATCGTCCCATGCTACATCAAAACAGATCAGAACACTGTTGCAGAAGCAACCAAAAAAAGCATGCCAAATTTAAAAGAAGGGAAAATCGCCAATATTGTTAAAGTTTCACAGAAACTCGAAATTTAGCGCAGACTTCAATGCGAGATACTTTTAATAGCTTTAATAGCTTCCACTCTATCTCGAAAACTATCAGAAAATCCGAAGACATGCTGGTCGTATGTGAAATACACCAATGGCTAGAGACAATCAATACCTTCACTGCGTGACAACGATGATAATGTTACCGACGACAGTGCCACAAAATGCGAGCTTCTCTCCATAGTATTCCGAAAGTCCTACACCAAACAAAAGTAAATATTCCACAATTCCAATCAAGAACTGCTTCAATATGAATAACTATGAAGTAGATATCCTCGTATTAAATCACTTAATAAAGCCAAGTCCTCCGATCCAGACTGTGTACCAATTACATTCCTTTCAGAGTATGCTGATGTAACAGATCTCTACTTAATAACCATATAAAACCGCTCGCTCGACGAAGGACCCGTACCTAAAGACTGGAAAGTTGTACAAGTCGCACCAGTATTCGAGAAAATTCATTCGAAGAATTACAGACCCCTATCACTGGCGTCGATTTCCAATAGGATTTTTCAACATATATAGAGTTTGAACATTATGAATTACGTCGAGGAAAGCGATCTGTTGACACACAGTCAGCAAGGATTCAGAAAAGTCGTTCCTATGAAACACACCCAGCTCTTTTATTATCAAGAAGTAATGAGCGCTATCGACAGGGGAGCTCAAATTGATTCCATTTTTCTAGATTCCCAAAAGGCTATTGATACCGTTCCACAAAAGTGGTGTCTCATCAAACTGCGTGCATGTGGAGCATAGCCTCAGTTGTGCGACTGGATTCGTAATTTCCTGTCAGAAAGGTCTCAGTTCGTAGAAAGTGCCGTGAACTCATTTAGTAAAACGAAAGTGATATCTGGCGTTCCCAAAGGAAGTGTTATAGGCCGTTTGATGTTTCTCATCTATATAAATGGTTTAGAAGACTATCACGCAGATCTAAAGGCTGTAAATTCAACAGAATACCTAGAAATTACGATTACGAACAACTTAAATTGGAACAAACACAGAGATGACGTTGTGCAGAAGGTAAACCAAATACTGCTTCTTGTTAGCAGAACACTTAAGCGGTCTCCTAGACAGTCAGTAATACTGTATAATAACATCGTGCAATATTATTGACGCTCTCCCTGTACTTCTCAATAATATTGTCAGTTATATCGTACAATGCCAATGTCGTTCGGAATGATGGACGACAAAGATGCTACTGCTGTGATAGGTTCTCCACTTTGTTGCAACAGAAAAAAAGGTGGATAAAAATGGTTCAAGGAGCGTCAAAGATCAGTCTCGAAAATGTGTTGGGAAAATTAAGGTTGAACGAAAAAAAAGAGACTGTTCAGGAAATAAAATTCAATGAGACGAGCGTCATATCGAAATACATGTACAGAGAGTCTACTGAGATTTATAAACAACGTAATCATGTTAACAGTAAAGAGGAAGATGATGAATCCGAAAAAAATTTAATGTCATCGTTGCACCGTAAGAATGACGATCGATTGCTTCCAATCGAGAATGTTGGTATCAACAGAGATAATCTCGGTTTTTGGGGGGGGGTCATCTGTCTTCTGACTGGTTTGATGTGGCCCGCCACGAATTCCTCTCCTGTGTCCAACCTCTTCATCTCAGAGTATCACTTGCAACCTACGTCCTCAATTATTTGCTTTACATATTCAAATTTTTGTCTTCCTCTTCATTTTTTGCCCTCTACAGCTCCATTTAGTACCATGGAAGTCATTCCCTCATGTCTTTGCAGATGTCCTCCCATCCTGTCCCTTCTCCTGATCAGTGTTTTCCTCTCCGATTCTGCGCAGAACCTCCTCATTCCTTACCTTGTCAGTCCACCCAATTTTCAACATTCGTCTGTAGCACCACATCTCCAATGCTACGATTCTCTTCTGCTCCTGTTTTCCCACAGTCCATGTTTCACTACCATGCAATGCTAATACTCCAGACGTATATTCTCAGAAATACATTCCTCAAATTAAGGTCTATGGATGATAATAGTAGACTTCTCTCGGCCAGGAATGCCGTTTTTACCATTGCTAGCCTACTTTTGATGTCCTCCCTGCTCCGTCCGTCATTGGTTGTTTTATTGCCTAGGTAGCAGAATTTCTTAACTTCATCTACTTCGCGACCATCAGTCCTGATGTTAAGTTTCTCGCTGTTGTCATTTCTGCTTCTACTTATTAATTTCGTCTTTCTTCGATTTATTCTAAATCCATATTCTGTACTCATTAGAGTGTTTATTTCGTTCAGCATATCATGTAATTCTTCTTCACTTTCACTCAGGATAGCAAAGTCATCAGCGAATCGTTCGTTGATATTCTTTCACCTTGAATTTTAATTCCACTCCTGAACATTTCTTTTATTTTCATCATTGCTTCTTCGATGAACAGATTGAACAGTAGGAGCGAAAGACTACATCCCTGTCTTACACCCTTTTTAATCCGAGCACTTTGTTCTTGGTCTTACATTATTATTATTCCCTTTCGGCTCTTGTACATATTGTGTATGACCCGTCTCTCCCTATAGCTTACCCCTATTTTTCTCAGAATTTCGTACATCTTGCTCCATTTTCCATTGCGAAAGTTTTTTCCATGTCAACAAATCCTATGAACGTGTTTTGATTTTCCTTTACTGTTGCTTCCACTATGAACCGAAACGTCAGAATTGCCTCTGTCATGCCTTTACCTTTTCTGAAGCCCAACCGATCGTCGTCTAGCACATCCTCAATTTTATTTTCCATTCTTCTGTATATTATTCTTGTCAGTAACTTGGATGCATGAGCTGTTAAGCTCATTGGCAATAATTCTCGCACTTGTTAGCTCTTGCAGTCTTCGGAATTGTGTGGACGATATTTTTCCGAAAAGCAGGTGGTATGTCACCAGACTCATACATTCTACACACCAACGCATACATTCTACACGCCAACGTGAATAGTCGTTTTGTTGCCACTTCCCCTAATGATTTTAGAAATTCTGACAGAATGCTATCTATTCCTTTCGCCTTATTTGGTCTTAAGTCCTCCAAATCTCTTTTAAATTCTGATTCTAATGATGGACCCCATTTCTTTTAAATCGGTTCTAGGCGCTACAGTCTGGAACCGTGCGACCGCTACGGTCGCAGGTTCGAATCCTGCCTCAAGCAGGATGTGTGTGATGTCCTTAGGTTAGTTAGGTTTAAGTAGTTCTAAGTTCTAGGGGACTGATGACCTTAGAAGTTAAGTCCCATAGTGCTCAGAGTCATTTGAACCATTTTTTTTTTTTTTAAATCAGTGCCTGTTTCTTCTTCTGTCACATCAGACAAATCTTCCCCTCATAGAGGCTTTCAGAGTATTCTTTCCACCTATCCGCTCTCTTCTCTGCATTTAGCAGTGAAATTCCCGTTGCACTATTAATGTTACCACCCTTGCTTCTAATGTCGCCGAAGATTATTTTGATCTTCCCGTATGCTCAGTCTGTCCTTCCGGCAATTATTTCTTTTTCAATTTCTTCATATTTTCCATGCAGCCTCTTCGTCTTAGCTTCCCTGCACTTCCTATTTATTTCATTCATACCTGTTTTTTTATACTAAGGTTTAATTAATCCAATGAGCTCGGTGTCAGGACGATTATTGTAAGTAAACTAGATGGGATACCTGGCTTCGTTTAGAGTGTTGATGGGAGATTGTGTGGTAGTTCGAATAAAAGTATTTTAAAGTATAAGAGGAAAAAAAGTGTTATTGAAAACATATTCTAACTGTTTACAATACTTGTTTATAAACAACATTTTTCATTTTGTTACCTGGGGTATATATTTATAATTTTTTCGAATTTCCATCTCGAGACCAAACTATGTGTAGCTGACCGTGAGAAAAGCAGCAGTATTTGAGGTTGATGCTGAAATATATTAAAGTTTATCCTTGCGCTTTGTTAATTGTAAAACTGCAGGCTATTTTGATTGTAAATTGTAGTCTTTTAAATTGGATTTGCAGTTCAGTAGAGATCGGTGGTATTCTGGGGATAAATATTGTGTGCCCTTTGTACTTTCCAGTAATAATTTCGGCTTCTATGGTGTTATTTGATAGCTTTTTGATGATGATTCTTGTCCCATTACATAATTTTAGTGAGTTGAGATTTATGAGTAGTATGATCGAAGATCAAATTTTAACTCGAAGGCAGCGCAATGGCATTCCCGGTACTTGCAAATAGTTTAGAGCTTATGAAGTACATACTTTCTTCAACGTGTCTATCGATTTGTGTATTCTCTCTTCACTGGGATTTTCGTTTGAATATTTAAGTTGATGCTGTCGTCAATACTATTTTTAGTTGCCAAATTTGCCCTCTCAAACAGAATAACCAGTCTGGATTGGTATTGTTGTCAACAATATTGGGATAAATTTGGTCGATGAGTTCGTTTTCAGCAGTGGCTATGTGCAGAAATCACTGTTGAGGTAATGAAGGCGGTCGTCTGGTCAGTAGGATATGTGCCTTCGCCTATTTGTAAAAGTTGTTAAGCAAAATGTGTTGTTGTGTCATCTTTCGATAGTTCAACTCTCATTTTTTTCGTAGTCGTGGTATTTGTAAGTGTGACCAAAGATGTGGTTTTTAAAGCATGCTCATCCGCTGGCGTTGACTTGGGGGGTAACTTGAAGTTTACGTCAAACATCTCCTGAGAGTATGAGTAGAGCTCCTCCCATCATTTCAGAGTTTTCTCGCAAGTCTTGTAATGTTCTGTCCATGGTTTAGAGTGATTTTTTGTGTGCCATTGTGGATTCGTCCCACAAGATAATTTTAGTTTGCTTTATAAGTTCGCCCCGTTCAGATACTCTTGAGCTCTTACATACCGGGAATTGTTCTCTGGCTATAGTCAACGGCAATTGTAGAGCGAAATGAGCAGTTCATCTTCCGTCCGTAAGTATGGCTTCAATGCCACATGACACCAGTGCAAGTGCGATGTGCTGTTTATCACGTATTTCCACCAATAATACTTTTATAAGAAACGTTTTCCCTGTGGCACCTGGTGGGTCCAAGAAAATAACTCCACCAGTGTTGTCGATTCAGTCCATGATAAAGTTGTGAATTTCATTTCGATTGTCATTGAGGAGTCGTTTGTTGTGAGCAAAGCATTGAAGTAGTTTGTTGATGTAGCTTTCTTCTTTTGTAATTTCGAAGCTTAGCACACTGATAGCATCTTTTCCTTGTGCCAGCATCCAATGTTGTAGTAAGGTCTGGTTGTTTATTGCTAAAATTTACGAATATCTTCTAGGCGAATGAATGTTTCATTGCACATGCCGTCGTTGAATTCGGTGATCAGTTCAGGATGAGTTTGTCATATTTGGTACCATATGTCATCAATCGTACTCTCTTTGAAGGCGTCCAAAAGCTGTTTGGGATTCGATGGGTTACATGATTAATGGCGAATGAGTCATTTGTTCAGCAGAGGCAGTGAGTGAAGCTTCTTGTAGTGTTAATTCCCAGTGGTTGTCTTTTTCCAGTAATCATACGCGCTGGCAGGTTCCTCTGTAGGTCTAGCGTAGGTAACCGTCAATACTGTTGAGATCTGTGAAACTTGTGGTCTCCGTACTCCGTGTTGCAATATCCAGAGATAGAAACAATCGGCGTTGTTCGGATTTACGGTGTATACTCGACCTAGTGCGCCAGTTTTCATGATTCCTGCTTGATTGTCTACTGGAATTCCTTGTTTCTTTCGTTGAAAGATTTTTCTTGTTGTGTTCAACGTATAATAAGTAGGGACGTCAACATATAGTAATGTTTTTGCGAATGGAACCGCTTTGCACAGTTGGAAAAAGGCTGTTAATATTGTGTTCTAAGGTGGTTCATTTGCAGTTTTTCTGGCGGCGTCTTTTGTGAAGTAAACTCTCTCCCCTGTCTCCAAATGTACAGATAGATGTTGAACAGTTGGTTCGCGTTCGTATGTGGGAAAACCGAAAATCCGCAACGCTGCTTCGTTAGTGTTGATGTATCTTCCCAATTGATACATGAGGATCTCATCGTTTCTGTTTTGCTGTTCACTGTCTTTGGCTATTTGAAATACTGCCATGTCACTGCCTTGGATTTACATACTTACAGACATATTTGATGGATTTCACTGAATTGCAGTATTCTACATTTATTTGTGCATAGTACATTTTGGAAAGTAGTGTGTTATGTGGTACTACCCATTGATTATCTGTTTCCCGTTCGTCGCTGCCTCGTATTCGTATTTTTGCTGTGAAGCCACAGTTTTTGGATGATCATCTTCTGTATTTGGGTTATCCATCAACTTCGTCCAAGTATTGTTTTGGATATTTTTTTGTACATTTTCCATCACGAACACATCGCGAGTTGGGGTTTAATGACCCGCATGGCCCACGAATCGTCTTTTTCACTATTATATCGTACAGTTCCGGATCTTCCTGTGGATTGGGAAATCCGGCCTGGATAATACTGTAGATATCTGTGGGATGAATTCTGTCTTTTACTCATATGCGATTGTGTGTCAGGCAGTCCTCATTTTACCATTCATTGTGTACATACAGCTTCTAACTGTACCAAAGATGTGATATTTTGTGATTACTTCCATAAATACCATTTGTTTTGTGGGGAAACTCGGGCTATTATGTCGTGTCGATGAATGGCGGCTTGTCCGTATCTTAGTTGTTCTTTGATTTTTGGCCACGATGAGCTGCATGTTAATGTTTTGAAGAGGTCAGGTCGTCCATATTTTCTTGCGTAGGTCAGAGCATCTTGAGTGTAGTCGTGCATGTGTCTCGGATTTCCTATCTATCGTTAGAGTAATATTACCATTGTTCCAATGCCGAGAATGTTTCCGTCATTTACGATTGCATACTGAAGGTGGGTGTATTCTTCCGTACGTAGTTTCTTCTGATTCAGTCTTATATAAAGCATCTGTTCGACTTTCATTTTTGCATAAATATCTAACGGAATTGTAGTAATAAACGGCGAATGTTGAGAATATGATTGTGTTTCATCGTCACTGATCATTAAGCGGTAACCATAGAACTCGTTGGAAGTTACTTTTTTTTTGTTTCTAGGCCTGTTTCAGGTTGGATATCTTTCACATTAAAATTATACCCATTCTCTTAGTGCAGAAATATTAATGGATATTGGAGGGCATTGTATGAACGGCGTGTCTTTGCTATGCTCTTCTCTTCTTTGTTGTACAATTATGTCACGGCTTGTGTTTTCATTGCCCACAATTACGAAGGCGACTTCGTCTACCTGAGGTGCATTAAATCGAGGTTCGTGTTCTCCAGGTGGTCTTTTGTCGGCTCGAATTATAACTTTACAATCTCAGAAATCATTCGGTCTAGTGCTGTTTTGCATATGTGAATCAGCTGACTGTGTTTGTGTAAAATCCTCTGCGCATCTGAAGAAACAGAAATTGATCAACTATGCACAAATATCAGTGGATTGAAACGAGAAGTAGTCCTTCATTTCTGATAAAGTATACTTGCAGAAATTTGCAGTCTTCGTTGTTTAGTAGCAGTAGTAATGATCCCATGTTATGATGGATTTGTCCTTGGATGGAAAAAAAAAATTGATTTCGTCTGTGCAAGTGTTGATCGAAGTGCGCCGAAAGAAGTCACTTGGAGGCAGGTGTTGTACGCTTCTCATGCCGACGTGCTTCCAGTGGTGGTAATCAAAATTTTCTTTTCGTGCAACAGAATTCTGCTGTTTCTCTATTGGCAGATTTTTATCATTTTTTTCCGATTATGACGTGTAGTGTCGTCGGGTTAATGGAATACATTTGTTAGGTAGTACTATAGGGTGGTATTTTCACGGCTGGCTTTAGTTCGCAGTCTTTTATTATAACAATGTGTCGCAATTGTTGATTTTTCAATCCGTCCATGTCGTTGTTGTTCAGTTTTTCTGCTTCTCGCGGTGTCACTGTCGTTCGTTGAGAATTTAAACGTGCTTCGCGCTCTTCATCTGTTTCGTTGCTTTGTTGTTTTCGCCATTTTGCTTCAGAACTGGCGAGATCTCTTCCTCTTTTACGTTTGGGCATTGTCTAAAATATAAATCAAAGCAGCTTTTTATTAACAAATACATTAAGAACACCACACACTTTTCACTCTTTATTTTCAATATATATTCAGTGCCTGTATCGGGTTAGCAACTCATACTTCACAGTTTGCTTTTATTCACTCACTCAACAGCTTTTTCCGTTCCTCTCTCCGTGATTAATAAGAAACTGACGTTCAACCCACGACGGGTCTTGTTTTATATACCGCTACCAACGGGCAGCCCTGCCAGAGGCGTATTGCAGAACATACCAAAAAGGCTTCGAATGGTCCACAATATTCCAGAACATTCCACATATCCGCGATCCACAGTGTCAATAGTGCGCCGAGAATTCCAAATTTCAGACTACCTCTCAATACCGACAATGCAGTGGCCGACGACCTTCACTTACTAACCGAGAGCGGAGATATTAACTTAGAGTAATTAGTGCTAAGAGACAAGCAACATTGTGTGAAATAACCGCAAAACTCAATGCGAGACGTACGACGAAAGTATACGATAGGACAGTACGGTGAAATATGGTGTTAATGGGCTATGCACCAGACTACAGGCGCGAGTGACTTTACTAACAGCACGACATCACATCCAGCGCCTCTCCTGGGCTCGTGACCACATTGGAAAACCTTAGCGTGGTCAGATAAGTCCAGATTTTAGTTGGTAAGAGCTTATGATAGGGTTTGAGTGTGGCGCAGACCCCTCCAAGCCATGGGCCCAAGCTGTCAACAATGTGCAAGCTGTGGTGGCTCCATAACGGTGTGGGCTGTGTTTACATGGAATGGATTGGGTCCTCTGCATGTCTACTTGAAGACCATTGGTGAACGTCATGCGCCCAGTAAACGATGGAATTCGTATGGATGACAACAAACCATGTCACCGGGCCACAATTGTTCACGGTCTATTAGAAAAATATTCTGGTCAATTCGAGCAAATGGTTTGGCAACCCAGACGGCCAGACATTATTAATCCCATCGAACATTTATAGGACATAATCGAGAGGTCAGTTAAAACATCCTGGCAGATTAAAACTGTGTGCCGGACCGAGACTCGAACTCGGGACCTTTGCCTTTCGCGGGCAAGTGCTCTATCGACTGAGATACCCAATCACGGCTCCCGCCCCTTCCTCACAGCTTTAATTCCGCCAGTACCTCGCCCCCTACCTTCCAAACTTCACAGAAGCTCTCCTGCGAACCTCTCGGTCCGGCACACAGCTTTAATCTGCCAGGAAGTTTCATATCAGCGCACACTCCGCTGTAGAGTGAAAATTTCATTCTAGAGAGGTCAGTTCGTGGACAAAATGGTGTACCAGAAAGACTTTCGCAGTTATGGATAGCTCACTATTTCTGCAGGGGACTTCCAACGATTCATTGAGTCCACGCCTCGTCGAGTTGCTGCGCTACGCCGGGCAAAAGGGGTTGTTGTTGTTGTGGTCTTCAGTCCTGAGACTGGTTTGATCCAGCTCTCCACGCTACTCTATCCTGTGCAAGCTTCTTCATCTCCCACTACCTACTGCAACCTACATCCTTCTGAATATGTTTAGTGTATTCATCTCTTGACCTCCCTCTACGATTTTTACCCTCCACGCTGCCCTCCAGTACTAAATTGGTGATCCCTTGATGCCTCAGAACATGTCCTACAAACCGATCCCTTCTTCTACTCAAGTTGTGCCACAAACTTCTCTTCTCCCCAATCCTATTCAATACCTCATCATTAGTTATATGATCTACCCATCTATGATCCGACAAAATATGAGGAGGTATCCCATGACTTTTGTTACCACAGTATATGCCATTCTGGATGGCAATGGTTGAGAAACCATATTACAACCTTCTGTACGGAATGTAGTCTTGTTATACCGAGATACGGGTAGCGCGTATGATTCAGTGCGGTGCTGAAGCGTTCCCGCTGAGAGAACGACTCGGGGTTAATTTTTAGCCCGTAATGAAGTGTGCGCGGGCTGTTCCCTTCCGTGGCGCGCGCAGGGCCAGAAGAGCGTCCCGCCCGCAGGCCGTTAATTCGACTCAGGAGGCCGGCGGGAGATTGCCGGCCGAATGCCCCTCCAGCGCGCCGGCGGCCTCTTCAGGCAGAATTACGCTCCGGCGCCGGAGCCATCAGCACGGCTCACATTGTCCGGAACTGCACGTGGGGGACTCGCTGCAGCGTCCTGCTGCGCCAGGCTGCAGACCGCCGCTTAGCAGTGAGCGCTTCTGTGGGGACGGCCGACGTAACCACCAAACGGCATTGCTTTTAGCCAGACTGATGTATCAGCTCGGAATTCCAAACAAGTAACTAAAGAACTACACTACTGGCCATTAAAATTGTTACACCAAGAATAAGTGCAGATGATAAACGGGTATTCATGGGACAAATATACTATAACTGACATGTGATTACATTTTCACGCAATTAGGGTGCATACATCCTGAGAAATCAGTACCCAGAACAACCGTAATAACGCCTTTGATACGCCTGGGCATTCAGTCAAACAGAGCTTGGATGGCGTGGACAGGTACAGCTGCCCATGCAGCTTCAACACGATATTCATCAAGAGAGTGACTGGCGTTTTGTGACGAGCCAGCTGCTCGGCCACCATTGACTAGACATTTTCAGTTGGTAAGAGATCTGGAGAATGTGCTGGTCAGGGCAGCAGTCCCACATTTTCTGTATCCAGAAAAGCCCGTACAGGACCTGCAACATGCGGTCGTGCATTATCCTGCTGAAATGTAGGGTTTCGCAGGGATCGAATGAAGGGTAGAGCCACGGGTCGTAACACATCTGAAATGTAATGTCCACTGTTCAAAGTGCCGTCAATGCGAACAAGAGGTGACCGAGACGTATAACCAATGGCACCCCATACCATCACGCCGGGTGATACGCCAGCATGGCGATGACGAACACACGCTTCCAATGTGCGTTCACCGCGATGTCGCCAAACACGGGTGCGACCATCATAAACAGAACCTGGATTCATCCAAAAAAATGATGTTTTGCCACTCGTGCACCCCGGTTCGTCGTTGAGTACACCATCCTGTCTGTCATGCAGCGTCAAGGGTAACCGCAGCCATGGTCTCCGAGCTGATAGTCCATGCTGCTGCAAACGTCAAAATGGCTCTGAGCACTATGGGACTTAACTTCAGAGGTCATCAGTTCAAAATGGCTCTGAGCACTATGGGACTTAACATCTGTGGTCATCAGTCCCCAAGAACTTAGAACTACTTAAACCTAACTAACCTAAGGACATCACACACATCCATGCCCGAGGCAGGATTCGAACCTGCGACCGTAGTGGTCGCGCGGTCCAGACTGTAGCGCCTAGAACCACTCGGTCACGCTGCAAACGTCGTCGAACTGCTCATGCAGATGGTTGTTGTCTTGCAAACGTCCCCATCTGTTGACTCAGGGATCGAGACGTGGCTGCACGATCCATTACAGCCACGCGGATAAGATCCCTGTCATCTCGACTGCTAATGATACGAGGCCGTTGGGATCTAGCACGGCGTTCCGTATTACCCTCCTGAACCCACCGATTCCATATTCTGCTATCAATCATTGGATCTCAACCAACGCGAGCAGCATTGTCGCGATACGATAAACCGCAATCGCGATAGGCTACAATCCGACCTTTATCAAAGTCGGAAACGTGATGGTGCGCATTTCTCCTCCTTACACGAGGCATCAACACAACGTTTCACCAGGCAACGCCGGGCAACTGCTGTTTGTGTATGAGAAATCGGTTGGAAACTTTCCTCATGTCAGTTATGAGATTCCCCACCTGGAACCATTAAATCAATTTATGAGATATTTTTGTTTCGAAAAGTGACAAGGCTTCATCTTTGCAAAATCTGTAATATTGTAATGTGATCAAATGAGAAAATAAACTTGAAAAGTCAGTGCAGAGTCCTCGTTTGACTGTAACTGGGTATGAGAGAGAAGATTATCTTAGGGCACTTAATCGCTACCGTGTTAGTGGAACCTCATGCGAGAAACTTTCCATCTCCGAAGTCGTGTAGACTCTGTTTTCTTTCTGCTGCTCATTGTCCGATGAGACTGGCAAGCGTAGCTGATCCGCATAAAATCACCACTGCCAGGGTAGATGTGTGTGATCTGAAATGCGGGAATGACAAGGGACAGCGCCATACAACTCGGACTGCAACAACGAATACTGCACGGGAGAGCATGCGCCAAACGATAACGCAAGGCTAAAACGAGCAGAGTACAAGGTTTATTGATCATGTGTAGGAAACCAAAACTGCATGGCATACTGGGGTTTAAATTCAAGTAGCTGCTTTTCACAGGCCACTACAATACACCTGAACACAATCTCTAGCTACTGAGTTCTTCTTCTGGTTCAAAAATTGTTCAAATGGCTCTGAGCACTATGGGACTTAACTTCTGAGGTCATCAGTCCCTTAGAACTTAGAACCCCTTAAACCTAACTAACCTACAGACATCACACACATCCATGCCCGAGGCACGATTCGAACCTGCGACCGTAGCGGTCGCGTGGTTCCAGACTGTAGCGCCTAGAACCGCTCGGCCTCTTCGGCCGGCCCTCCTTCTGGTTTAACACGCCCAAGACAAGGCACAACCAGTCATTGGCTTCTCCTTTTAGCTGCCCATCTCCAACACGCCTCTACGTTATGCCTGCAACTAGTTCCTTCTAGCTAAGTCATTGCAACACACTTCAAGGTTACTATAAACCAGTAGCTCCTCCTTGTGACTGAGCCAGTCCATCACGCACCAATGCTACGGTTAGCCACTGTTTCTCCTTTTGGTTGAGCCCGCCCTACCTGCCTAGGTTGCGTCCTCCTGTTTGAGCTAGCCCAGCATATGTCAAGGCTACGGTAAGTCATTATAACTGATTCGCTCTTCCTTCATGTTGATTTGGCACAACACACATAAACGCTACGACTAGCCACTGTTTTCTACTACCAAACTCCTCAGACGGTTACATTCTGGTTGTGGGAATACGCTGTGGAACGGGATGAAGGGCAAACGCCACTAAAGCCAATTAGTGACTTGCGTGATATTTAAAGCAGAAAGGCGGGACAAAGATTCGAACCCTGATCCTCTCAAATGCGAGTGCAGTGTCCGAGCCACTAGCTCGTGATTGACATCAGGATGCTATGCAGCCCTCTGGTGGTATTGGTGGTATCCTCATGAGGAAACTAAATGGAGACATTCAAATGGTTCAAATAGCTCAGAGCACTATGGGACTTAACTTCTGAGGTCATCAGTCCCTTAGAACTTAGAACCCCTTAAATCTAACTAAGGACATCACACACATCCATGCCCGAGGCAGGATTCGAACCTGCGATCGTAGCGGACGCGGTTCCAGACTGTAGCGCCTAGAACCGTTAGGCCACCCCGGCCGGCAAATGGAGACATTGTCCGCCACTATTCCTGAAACGTGAACTACATAGGGAAAATATGTGCTCTTATTTACTTCGTCTGTAGCATGGAGGAGGCATGGTGGACAATCAACTAATCATATGGCCCCTAATCAAGGCGAAAGGCCAAATGGACACTCGTTATTACCTTGTGCACGAGTCTGTTAAGCAGAAAGGGTGAAGACTGAGCTCAGCTGACCTCAGAAGTTGAGCGAACCTAGGATGTCCTTGACATCGACATGCACTGCTCAGACAAGTGTGGAACCATTTTCAGCGATTAATAGGCAACTGCCATCTGGACACGGATCAGAACGGTTCGTGGTATCTGGTTGGGCCCACGCCAGAACAAGTTCAAAATGGTTCAAATGGCTCTGAGCGCTATGGGACTTAACTTCGGAGGTCATCAGTCCCCTTGAACTTAGAACTACTTAAACCTAGCTAACCTAAGGACATCACACACAGCCATGTCCGAGGCAGGATTCGAACCTGCGACCGTAGCGGTCGCGAGGTTCCAGACTGTAGCGCCTAGAACCGCTCGGCCACACCGGCCGGCGCCAGGACAAGTGGCCGCCGCTTTTACGGTACTCACATCAGAGATCCTCGTCAGTGTAGAGCGCGGCTGTGCACTCGACGCTCTCTGCCCGCCTTAGAGGGAGGCGTCCTGTGGTCAGGGCCGCCGCTGCCACCAGGGCGGGGCTGGCGCGCTATCGATCTCGCCAGCAGCAGCGGCAGAGGGTTCTGTGGCAGTGGCCGCCAGCATGACCCCCGTGGATAGTCCACGGCCCACGGCTCGTCCCTGCGTAGACGGCCGCTCAGACACACATCGTGTGACGTAGTCAGACTACGTTCATATTGTCTCAGTTGTTCGACTAGACACGTGTTTTCGTAGTAATTGATGGCAAGTCATCTAGTCAAGCCGAACTTACACTGTCGAGTCACATTAATGTAACCATCTGTCGAAAGCCTGAATGACCACCTTTTGCAGCGCAGACCGTTGTGAGACATGCAGGAAGTGAGTCATTGAGATTTTTGAACTTACGGAGAGGGCTGTGGAGCCATGCCGACTCCAGTGCCGCAGACAGCTGCTCTAGGTTTCTCGGTTGAGGAAAAAATTGGGAAAGAGCGTTTGGCGTAAGTGGCCGGGAGGCCTCTTGCGGGGCAGGTCCGGCCGCCTTGGTGCAGGTCTTATTACATTCTACACTACACCACATTGGGCGACCAGCGCGCCGGATGGGGATGAAATGATGATGAAGACAGCACAACACCCAGTCCCTGAGCGGAGAAAAGCCCCGACCCAGCCAGGAATCGAACCCGGTCCCGTAGGACGGCAATCCGTCACGCTGACCACTCAGCTATCGGGGCGGACCTCGGTTGAGGATACAATGTGCGAACAGCCCGATGGAGGTGGTCCCTCAGATTCGCGGTTGGGTTTCAATCCGGGGAGTCTGGTGGCCAAAGTTTTACGATAAAATCGTCCTCGTGCTCTTCGAACCAGCACCGGAAGCTGTTTGATACGTTGTATTGTGCTGCTGGTAGATGCCGTGATGTAGAGGGAAAACAAGGATAGACGCACACTGGTGTTGATCTTTGTGCCTTCCAGAATGACGAGATCACCCAGAGAACGCCACGAAAAACTTCCCGACACCATAACGCATGTAGGGTGTTCGCTTGCAGACGTTTCAAGCTCTACATGCCAACGGGCGTCCGTCCGATGGAGCAAAAAACCGTGACTCAGTTGAAAAGACCACCTGTCACCACACAGCGGAAGTCTAGTTGTGGTACTGTCGTGGGAATTCCAGGCTTTGTCACCGACGAACAGCAGTCAGCGTGGGTGCATGAATTAGGCAACTGCTGCGGAGGCCTATTCACTGAACGGCCGTTAAGGAGACCCTGATGGTAGACCCTTGGTTAATCTGGAAGGTCTGTGGGTCATCAGCTAGACATTTCCGCAGGCATCGCCCACCCCTGTCATCTACGGATCGTGGTGCACCATTGTTGCCTCGACACCGAAATTTTGCTTGCACGAAATACCTTAACCACGGCGGTACGCGAACAGTTTTGGAAACCTATCCGTTTCAGAAATTTCTCCACCCTTGGCTCAAAAGCCAGTGACCAAGTCCTTTTGGAAGTCAGCCGCACCTTATTAGCCGAGCGGTCTGAGGCGCTGTAGTCATAGACTGTGCGGCTGGTCCCGGTGGAGGTTCGAGTCCTCCCCCGGGCATGGGTGTGTGTGTTTGTCCTTAGGATAATTTAGGTTTAGTAGTGTGTAAGCTTAGGGACTGATGACCTCAGAAGCTAAGTCCCATAAGATTTCACACACATTTGAAAATTTTTTTTGAAGTCGGATTAATCGCTCCATTTCCGCATTACGGAAACGTTTGCACCGTTGTCCGCGTCCCCCCGACATGCTTCATATATCCTCCACTGTTAGTGCTGCCACCTGCAATCTGTTAGTGGTTATTACACGTTGACGTCGAACGTAGACGATGGTCACTTTTATGCGACTGGACCGCGTATGTCTGGGGTTGCCCAAGGAAGTGTACGGTAATCTCCTGTTCTGAATCTATGTAAAACATTTAGGAGAAATCGTGAGTAGCCTTCATACATCGTTTGCAGCTGATGCTGTTACCTATTGTCTAATTAAGTAATCAAAAAAACCAAAAAGTTCCATGTCAACAATTATCAGAGACATTTTCTTTATTTTGTATCTCACGATAATGTCTGAATGTCCAGTTCGCGTCACTGAGATGCACACCAGTCTGGTGCGTAACGTTCCTTGCTGCCGTACAAATACAGAGTCACGATCTAAACTTGAAATGATCATTCGAGGGATGTTCAACGAATTACAGACGAGTCGCTTTGTCCCGTTCACGATATGACTCACAGCCGGCTCTACTGAAGTGCACTGAGTCTACCTGCAGAGATTAGCCGTGGTCAAAAGAGTTCTGAGAAAGAGATTTCCAGTGAAGAAACACAAATTATTCAGTCATGATCATTGGCATCAACATTTCCATCATGCTGCAATTCAATTACTTATGAGAATAGCGCTAGTCGCTGCCACACTGACATATCTTCAATGTATCCTACAAATGCTCGGAACAAGAAAGCATGCTTCATGCAAACGCTATGAGTCAGTGAGTTTATGCTCAGAGCGTGTGGCCTCCCTCCTCCTCCCCCCCCCCCCCCTCCCCCACAGTAGTAGCCTACACAGTCACCGCCCTATCCTCAACATACGTGAATATGTTGCTCCAATGGCCCGTCTTTCGACTTTCAGTTTTCAAATACTCTTTTTTCTAAATAATCTACTTGCGTAATAGCTATTTACTATTCTAAGGATTGTATCACGGTTACGTAATGTCTTAAATTTTGTTGAACTGAGCCACAGGCAACCTCCACACCTTTACTTACATCTCTGCCATTTAGTATGACCAATATGATGCTTTTGATTCAGCATATGTTTTATTTCAGTCACCATAAAAAGTTATGCACGTGACTTGCTTCCCGATTCGACCTAATCACTGAATTAAAAACACAATTCTTTCGACTGACTAGACACTAAACCCATATCTCTTCCTCATAAGTAGTACCACGTTATCCATCATTTTCAGCAGCAGAATCTACCAGCTGCTCCCACTTTCCTTTGACGTGATATGAACTTCTCCCTTCTGCTGCATACCTGAAACACCAAAATCTTTCTTTTGCTTGTGCCGTTGTCCTGCAATGACGCAGGGCCAGCTTGGTTAATCGGATTTGGCAAGATTAATTTAAGGGGTGGCTGGATGCCCTTCCTGCCGCCACCCTATATCCCCCCCTCCCCCCCCCCCCAGGACGGAATTAGTGTACCCCAACTGTCTGTGTCTGGTATAATCCATGGAGTAGTGCGAATGTGTTCAGATGTCTGCGAGCCGTGTAACTGAGGCGGGACGTGGGGAACAGCCCCATATTCACCTAGTGGGATGTGGAAAACCGCCTAAAAACCACATCTAGGCTGGCCCGCACACCAGCCTCCGTCGTTAAGCCGCCGGGCGGATTCGATCCGGGGCCGGCGCGCCTACCCGAGTCCAGGAAGCAGCGCATTAGCGCTCTCGGCTAACCCGGCGGGTTTGAAACACCAAAATATGTTATTAGAACTTCTCCCATAGCCTGTGAAACTAAATACGTCGTGATAAAATCACGTCTCACACATTGTTGTGGACATCCCCCACCATTCCTCCCATTTAATGGTGCGAAAGAGCATCATCTCAAACGCTTTGATTCTCTTCTGTTCGGGTTTTACCACAGTCCGAGATTCATTACCAGACAATGCTGTGCTCCAGACGTACATTCTCAGGAATCTCTTCCTCAAATTAAAATCTGTGTTTGAGATTGGTGGACTTCTTTATGCCAGAAATGTCCTCTTTCCCTGAGCTGCTTTGTTCCTTCGGTCCTTGCTCCGTCCGTCATCGTTATTTTGCTTCCAAGACCACAGAATTTGTTAATTTCTCCTATTTCGTGATCACCAGTTTTGACGTTAAGTTTCTTATTTCTGCTATGTCTCACTACTTTTGTCTTTTTTTCAACGTTCTCTCAGTCCATATTCTGTACTCATTAGACTGTTCATTCCATTCAACAGATTCTGCAACTCTTGCGCATCTTCACTGAGGACAGCAGTATAATCAGAAATTCATCACTGATATCCTTCCACTCTGAATTTTAATCCCACCATTGAACCTGTCTTTTATTTCGGTCATCGTTTCTTCAATGTAAAGACTGAAAAGTATGGGCGAGGACTGCATCCCTATCTTACCAACCTTTCTCATCATAAAACTTCGTGCTTGATCTTCCAACGTTATTATTCCCTATTGTTCCTTGCACACATTGTATATTACCCGTCTTGCCCTATATCTTAAGCCTATTTTTCTCAAAATTTCCAAAATTTTGCACAATTTTACATTGTCGAACGTTTTTTCCAGGTCGGAATTCTAAAAACGAGGCTTGATTTTCTTCACTGTTGCTCCGTTATCGAGCGCAACGACAGTACTGCCTCTCTGGTGCCTTTACCTGACCGTCATATAACAGACCTTCCATTTTCTTTTCAATTCTTCCGTATATTATTATTGCAGCAACATAATTGCACGAGTTGACTGTGCGAAGTTTTCGCACTTACATGCTTTTGCTATCTTCGTAAATGTGTCGACGATGCTTTTTCTGAAAGTCTCATACGTTCTACACACCAACTTGAATAGTCGTTTGGTTGCCACTTCCCTCAACGATTTTAGAAGTTCCGATACAATGCTCTCACTTCTGCCGGTTTGGTCTCAAGTCTTCCAGAGTTCTTTTAAATTATGACTGTAATATTGGGTCCCCTACGTGTTCGATATCGACTACAATTTCTTCCTGTATCACGTTATTAAAAAATTTCTCCCCCTCATGGAAGATTTCATTGTACTCTTTCCACCTGTCTGCTCTTTCATCTACGTTTGATAATGGAATGTCCATTGCAATCTTAACATTGCCGCCTTTGCCATTGATTTCACCGGAAGTTGTTACGTCTTTCCTAAATGCTGATTTAGTCTTTCTTACGACCATTTTTCTTCAGTTTCTTCACTTTTTCCAGCAGCCATTTCGCCTTGGCTTTCATGCACTTCCTCTTCACTTCATTCGTAAGTGATTTATATTGCAGTATTCCTATTTTTCCCTGAACATTTTTGTATGTCCTTCTTTCGTCGATCCATTGCAATATTTCTTGTCACCCAAGATTTCCCCCCAGTTATTTTTCTAGCACCTATCTTTTTCTTTCCAGCGTCTGTGATTGCTCTGTTTAGTGACGTACATTCCTCTTCAACTGAACTCTGTGCTGTGGCGTTCCTTTTCGAGGAATCTATATTTCTAACGAATTTCAAATGCGTTCCATCATTGCCAAGTACTTCCATATCCCACTTCCTTCCACACTGATTCTTCCATACGGTACTCTACTCGTGGGTACGTGCTACAATCCAGTATCTGTCTGACCCTCCAGCCATTTTGTGATTCTTGAATAGAGTATTGGCTATTATGGACTGACATTTATTGCAGAAATCAATTAGTCTTTTCCTCTCTCATTTCTATTACTAAGCCTATATTGTCTCGCAAACTTTTCTAGTACTCCTTCCCACACAACCTCCTTACCATTACTCGAATGCAGTGCCATGTGCGCAACATTTTCGAGCAGTGCATATCGGATTTAATAACTAGAAATAAACAGCCAGGAACATATGTAGTGCTCCCATTTTGTCCCAGAGCTTAGAAGATTTTAGACTGTAACAGTTTCTCGTGTACAATGGCCAAGTAGGTGAAAGAGTACACAGAAGTGCACAAAAAGGCCGAAAGCACTGCTACAGCGAAGCGAGTATCCCCTCCTCTGCCAGACCTGTTCTTCACGTCATCTCCGCTGCCGACAGCCATAATTTCCTGCATATCTGCGCTCCCAGATCCCGCTCCATCCTATCTTCAGCTGAGTTCCATTTCCTTCACTTCCCATAACTACCTTACAGACCCTAGTCCGTAGTGCTTTAAATGTGCTGTAACTGCTCCATAGTACTTTAAATGTGCTGTAACGTACATACTACATTAAATGACAGCTGCTGAAGGAATCTCTCAGTTTTCGAGGGCACAAGAGTTTTCCTTTATTGATTAGGAAGAAGAAGAGTGGCGTAGGTGTGTGTCTCCCGTCCTCATCCCTCCTTCATGCTATGTTTCTCAAGCATATGAGTGACGAAGATAAACACTATGAGAAAGGTGTAGGTCGTAACACTTTCCTTTCAAGTTTTCCGTAAATTTGTGTCAATTCTTCCATGACATTAGCTCTCCCTTGCGATACTACTGTTTCTGAATGCGGCTTGATTATTAAATACATTAGGACAACAAGAAATTATATCAGTCCGCTTCTGGCGAATGTGTGTATTTACGGAGAACCCAAATCGAACGTGTTAGATTGAGGCAATAGGGGAATGTTGTTTCCCGTTCGTAAAACAAAGGAAGATTGTGATTTATCCCATCGACAACAAAATCGTTAGTGCAGTAGTGCAAGCTGGGATTGCGGAAAGAAATAGGGTTGCCCTCTCCAACGAACCACTCCCCCATTTGCTATACAAGAGTTAGGGAAATTACGGATACCTAAATTTGGATGGCAGGAAGGTGTGTGAACCGCCATCCTCTCCAATAAAAGTCCTGTGTGTTACCTCTGCACCACCTTCCTCAGTTGTTCCCTTCGTATCTGGCAAGGGACGACTAGGGACACAAAACTCTTGTTTTGATTTTATAAGGTCTTTAACATTCGCTCGTAGTTGCTGACAGATGTTTACTAGTCATATTTGGAAAGAGTTTAAATGGTTCAAATGGCTCTGAACATATGGGACTTAACATCTGAGGTCATCAGTCCCTAGAACTTAGAACTAATTAAACCTAACTAACGTAAGGACATCACACACATCCATGCTCGAGGCGGGATTCGAACCTGCGACCGTAGCGGTCGCGCGGTTCCAGACTGAAGCGCCTAGAACTGCTCGGCCACACCGACCGGCTGGAAAGAGTTCGAGAGCAGATTAAGATATGCCACAAATCAATTTAGCTTTACATAAGCTGTACTCTAAATAATGGTTAACACAGATAACATAATCGCTCCCCTTCTTTTAGAGAAAACGAAATAACGATAGATTTCACAGCAAAACGAAAGTTTTTTTAAAATTATGATTATTCATTATCATTCATTTTTCCTGTAGCTACAACTCAAATTAATCATGAGAATGTCATTGTAGCACACATACAGCTAAATAGAAGTGACATCAAATAACCTAGGTAGCAGAAAAACTACAATCTTAACTTGGAGTATTTGATGAAATGCTCTGAAACAATACAAGAGCCATAACATGGGCAGTGTGCTGCCTTGCTCGAAGATCGCCAGTGGGGTGCCAACGAGTTGTAAGTTTCTCCAACTGTCGCTCATCTGTAAGGGAGGTTATCACACATTTCATGAACCTTCCGTGCAAACATTCTGCTGTATCCTGGACCTACGCCTATTCTGCCAGCAACGTACATTACACCTTTTTAGCTGTCTTCCTTGCAGGTGACACACGATATCAGCCAAATTTCACACGGCCGCCAGACGGCAACCCCAGCGTCACCAGATGTCGCTGACCCCATAGACGTTTTTCTTATGTGGGCCATGTGACTTCATATAGGACTAGCTATATCCTGGTGATTGTGGGTATTTAGACCTGCGTATGGATCCTCATGAGCCAGTTCACTCCGAATGGGCTTCCTGGGCCAGGTGTCGAATGCAATAGCTTTTCATCAGTCAGAGGCTTACTCCAGGGTCATTGCTACGTCCATTGCAGTCCACTAACGTCTTCTTTCCCAGATCTTCCAACATGGTTGTACTTTGAAGAAGATGTGACCCTGATGCGGACTTGTAATTTATTTCATTTCGTTTCGTTAACTGCTTTTCCGAAATCAGATTCTGGACCAAGACTTCGATGAGTCCCTTCAGGACACTGATTCTGGGACACTGAATGCCAAAACTCTTAGTAGTGAACTCTTTGTGTGTATGGTGACTTTTTAGTTATCTGCTGCTATGACTGTCCAGTGTTCATTCTCAAGTAGGTTTGTTTGGATTAATACCTACTTACAAAAGAACCAGCTTCAGAGAACGTTGTGTCTTTTTTTCTTTTTTTTTTTTTTGTTACATTCGGTGGACGTACTATATTATGTACTTCATTCCTAAACTGTATCCTACAGACGAAAGGGACACATCATCTATGTGTTCTACGTTTAGATCGGTATATACTAACATGCACCACATTTCATCAATCCAGAGGACTTTTCTGTGGTGTCACGGCTAGACACCACACTTGCTAGGTGTTAGCCTTTAAATCGGCCGCGGTCCGTTAGTACACGTCGCAGACCGAGCGCCGCCGTACGGCAGGTCTAGTCTAGAGAGACTCCCTAGCACCCGCTCCAGTTGTACAGCCGACTTTGCTAGCGATGGTTCACTGTCTACATACGCTCTCATTTGCAGAGACGACAGTTTAGCATAGCCTTCAGCTACGTCATTTGCTACGACCTAGCAAGGCGCCATATTCAGTTACTATAATAATATTGTGAATCATGTACCGTCAAGAGCGACGTTCATCATTAATGGATTAAAGTTAAGTATGAAACTAATTACGTCCGCTTTCTGAATTCTCATTCCTTGTCATGTTCCAGACCTCACGTCAGTATAGTTCTTCCCTCCTCACGCCAGCCTGCGTGAGCTAAAACGCGTGCATTTGGCCTCCAATCGTAGCATGGTGTTGGCTCTTCTGCTAACACAACATTTTCTATATGCTTATAATGTGTAATTATGACATTTGTTCCTCACAATTTGAATTAGCATAAGCAACTGTGCTGAATACATAAACTTGATTTGGAGCTGCACTGTTTTTTTCAAAAGCTTTTCTTCAGTAATGAATTGTTCTTTGCCTAACTTTTCTGCTGTTCGAAACTGGTCTTGTCGAAAACAACGGTCAGCATTCATACTAACTTTGCCAGTCTGTGGCGGCTGACAGGAATCTACGAACTCACAGAAGACCTTTTTCGCTGGGGCCACACAAACCCACAACGTCTATGTGACTTCGGCGGCGCAGAGTGCTGTTCCTGATCAAATGTCCTTGCATCTTGCCTAGACTTCTCCCAACACTCGCTTACAGGATCAGTATAATATCTGTTGACTCGACAGTCGGCTGTTGCTTATGACTGGAGAATCGAAACCAGCGTAGCGAATAAATTAAAACTGTGTTATCACTGACTCACAAAAGCTTCAGAGCTGCATTCATTTTTTTATATATGTTCATACCTATGTATGAATTGTACGTAACAACTTATATCCTTTCTCACACTTGGGTCAATTAACGAGGCAAAGCATCAGCTTCTCCCTGTGTACATGTTTCATGATCTTGTCATATTCAGATCGGAGTACTGTTTAGCTAATTCAGTAGATGGAATAAGGAGGAGAGGACAAATTCAGACCTTAAATATTCCGTCGTCAACACCAATGCGTTTTCCGCCTGTTTTTATTTTCAACAGCCTTACACACCCTAAAAATAAATTAGGAAGCTCCGTGATTTATGTCAAGGAAGCATTATAACGTAAATGCTCTAGCCTGTTAGGAGAGTGCTACCAAAGTAACTTTCCTCTTCCATGGATCATAATTCTCCTCTTCATTCAGGTTCTCAAGTCCTTCACTTCACACGTCTGTTGAATTGATCGACAGGAGTTTCAAATTTTCCTATCCCATAGCATTCCATTCCACTTGGCACATTCGCCTGCATTCGTCAGCAGTGACCACATAGCAACTCACATCTCTGAGAATCTCGCTGATAAAAACAAGAGGATTAGTTACTGCTTTCCAAGAATGTAACCTACCCTCTACCTTACTCGCCGTTCTATTACAAGTTAAACCTTCGTTGTTGCCGCCATATTGTAATCAGTTTTCAGTCCACTGTTGCTCACGTGAACCTCTGCGAAGAACTCCCTGCTTGTAATTCTTCGATTTCCGTAGGTTATTTTTGTCCACTCTCCGTATTTATAAGGTGAAGACATGGTGATCGACCGCATTACCGATAGTGCCAGAGTCATCCAACACGGAATCACGAGCTTACAGTTTCGTTAGACTATAATTCCTAATTTTCGCATTCCTGCGAACAGAATCAGTTTGATATAACTGGGAAATTGGTACTGCACTTGGTTAGAGAAGTGAAGACAGCTTTTGTTCTTTTGTAATCGCCTTCTCTAATAGAGACGAATGGAACATATCTTCATAGTGCAAATCTGTGTGAATTAGCGCTTTCTGTTTAAAAAAAAAAAAGCTACAATGTGTCGAGGACAACAAGCAACGCGAGACCGGCTCTTTTCCTTGAAGACATTCAAATACAACTCGAGCTGCAAAGCATGTCACGTATATTCTTCCCCCTGAAACTTCCTGACAACCAGAAGATGTGTACTGCGTCAGGACTCGAACCTGCATTCGACTTACTCTGTCCTTCAGAACTGTCTCAGTGTACGGCCCGCCTCTCATCTTCTCACACATCTCTAGCGAACGTTAAAGAAGAAGCTTTCAAACTTTTCGCAATGTTTTAGAAAATTTGGAACTACGTAGTTTGATGAAGAACTCCAGGTGTCGACTTTCGTGTAGGTAAACTTCTTTAACTGTCTCTAAAAAGTACATATTTCTAGGTTTCCACATTATTAAGGCTTAATGTGTCTCCATTTCTTGCTGCAACTTCGCATATAGACAGGGTGCAAGAGTTCGCGTTTGAAAAACATATTCTGTTTATTTACCTTTCTTCATGACCGCCTTTAAGGTCAGCCCACCTTCGTAGGTAAGGTTTACAATGCGCGGTAGTTAATGATGCTGGGTTTGTATATAGCATGTTCGTATACAGGTGGTGGGCTACAGTTTCATCAACACTATTTACCTAGCAAGGAGAGTAGAGATAGCTATGTGTACAATACCTAATAGCTAGACTGTGTGCCACGATCTTGGGTTGAATTGAAAACCTCTCCAAAGTGTGTCGTGGAGAGATGCCTTGTGACACTTTTCACAGCAACCAGTCCGTCGCTTGCTGATATTACGTTTCGTGTTATTCGAGGAGTGAGCGCGCCGACACCAGTTTTTCACCCACTGTATAACTGTCACAACCCACTGTATAACCATAACCGTAGACATCCACTTAACACGTCGGAGGAGAGCAATGGCTCATCACCCCCTGTGAAACCTTGCACCAGCAATTTGGGTTTTCTGTGTGTTACCCAACCTTCACTTGGCGCGGGAACGGCCTGCGGTTTACAGTGTTGACATTACTCATAAAACTTTCTGACGTCAAAACTGAGAACCTAACAGCCAAAAATGCTTATGTAAATGTCTCTCGATAGTAATTTTTTTGATCCTGACGACAGAACCACAAGCGTCTCCTTATTTATCCCACACAGGTTGTATCAGATATACAACGAGGTAGCATTAAAAGTGCGAAACTATTCGCACCCCACTCCCACCTGCTGTCCACAGCCCAACATTATGTGGAGATCGGATGGAAGGCGACGATGTAGCAGCATTATTTACGTCAGTGCTACTGAAACCACTGAAGTGCATTGTAGATGGTTTTCCCATTGTGTCACGTGTTATGGTTGCTTCCCGTTCGATTCATGTGCAAAGCGCCGGAGAAATGCTTAAGTACGTCTTGTAATAAGTCTGATCTTGTAAACGGGTGTTCAGAGTTAACGATGAAAGTGACAAGCATGATAGGTCACTGCCAAGTAACATACCTTGATGAAACTTGGACCACACATAGAAAGAACTGCTATAGTATAGTACAGAAGGCACTGAAAGAGATACCCAATGAGTCAAACAGAAACGACACTTTGATTCGAAGACAATAATTACACCGAAGTTACCTGTATTTATGATGGTCACCTGGCCATCACAAATAGTGGGACATTGTTTTTAATAGGTTGTGTGAACACCACGGATTTAACGCATGCTCTGCAACGTGCTTTCATGCTACGTCTCCCCAAAGCTCAGTGGAATTTCACAATCGGTAGAGAAATCAAGCAGGCCAGTTCATTCGCTGAATATCCTCCCTTTCCAAGAACTCCTTCACCAGCACTGTTCGTGTGGTCACGCAATTTCTTCCACAAAAATGGCATCAGCTCTGTATTCACCCCCTGAAAAGACGCTCTTGGGGAAGCAGACAGTATCACAGTAACATCGAATGGGTGCACCATGTTCAAATATTTTGGCCGAGCGGTTCTAAGCGCTACAGTCTGGAACCGCGCGACCGCTACGGTCGCAGGCTCGCATCCTGCCTCGGGCATGGATGTGTGTGATGTCCTTAGGTTAGTTAGGTTTAAGTAGATCTAAGTTCTACGGGACTAATGACCTCAGAAGTTAAGT
Source organism: Schistocerca americana (assembly GCF_021461395.2). Taxonomy (NCBI): domain Eukaryota; kingdom Metazoa; phylum Arthropoda; class Insecta; order Orthoptera; family Acrididae; genus Schistocerca; species Schistocerca americana. The sequence continues at coordinate 206,498,186 of NC_060122.1, read as the reverse complement.
CCCACAGTGCTCAGAGCCATTTTGTTCAAATATTTGCAGTTCACTACGCCCATGTAATATTGTGCCTCTCCATATCTAGACCACCAAAACGATCATGCTGCAAGAAAGCGATTCGAACTCACGAACCTATCATTCCTTATAGTACTCTGTTCTGGCTGGACCTACAGAGATAGGAAATGAATGTATCGCACAACGAATCGCATAATGAGAAAAGAAAGGCCCTCATAAATGAATTTTCTGTGCCGTTTCCCACAAAATCATTAATTAATTTATAATTATGGATGGTTTTCTAACCTCTAAATTGAGAAACTTGGTACAGTTTAACGCTAATTTTTTTATTCTCTTAGAGCGCTCATATGAAAGGATTCCACATATTAATGTGATTAACTAAGAGTAAATACAAGCAGTGAACATTGGGACTGTTACTTACGTCTTAGAGCTCCTTGACAGGGCCCCAAGGAACGGATGATGATCTCAAAAAGCCCGTCACTCAAACGCATAATCGCCCTTCGACATGTAATGTAGCTCCAGACACAACAGAAATCAGAGAAATGATTTGGCATTCAAATATCTAAGGTGGCTCTGTCATGGATGATCCCTCTACCAAAAGACGAAATATCAAGTCGCGTTGTCGAATCAAGTTTAAAAGAAATGATCGAAAACGCATAAGTACCATCGTCCCATGATAGCCCACGTTGCGAGGTATTCTCACCAGAATCGATGACTCAGAGTGACAGGATCTACATCACCTGTGGCCTACTTTCAGCAACAGCCCATAAGTCGTGACTCGATGAGCTGATTTTCGAAATGCAACTTCTCGGCTCTGTTCCACGTTCCTCCAATAAGTGTCCTCATTTCCGTCCAGCAATCAAGTGCCTTCCCACAATGTTTACAAGACAGACCACTTCCCCCTACTCTGAGAGGCCGTACTCAGAAGTCGCCGCATCCCCCAAGGTATGCAACTGACACCCCCCCCCCCTCAACCTCCACTTTCCATTTTTTCTCTAAATCGGTTCAATGGCAATGAAATTTGAAACAGATGAGCCCAACACCTCGTTAACACGTTTCAATCTTTGATAACGTTCTTGGTTGCATTACGTGTTCCCAACTGCCGCCAGATGAGTATGGTTCAAATGGCTCTGAGCACTATGGGACTTAACTTCTGAGGTCATCAGTCCCCTAGACTTAGAACTACTTAAACCTAACTAACCTAAGGACATCACACACATCCATGCCCGAGGCAGGATTCGAACGTGCGACCGTAGCGGTCACGCGGTTCCAGACTGTAGCGCCTAGAACCGCTCGGCCGCTCCGGCCGGCCAGATGAGTATGTTTAGCATTGCGGAACACGACCATTTTGATGATCCCGGTGTTCTACATCTACATCTACATTTATATTCCGCAAGCTACCCAATGGTGTGTGGTGGAGGGCACTTTACGTACCACTGTCATTACCTCCCTTTCCTGTTCCAGTCGCATATGGTTCGCGGGAAGAACGACTGCCGGAAAGCCTCCGCGCGCGCTCGAATCTCTCTAATTTTACATTCGTGATCTCCTCGGGAGGTATAAGTAGGGGAAAGCAATATATTCGATACCTCATCCAGAAACGCACCCTCTCGAAACCTGGACACCAAGCTACACCACGATCCTGAGCGCCTCTCTTGCAGAGTCTGCCACTTGAGTTTACTAAACATCTCCGTCATGCTATCACGCTTACCAAATAACCCTGTAACGAAACGCGCCGCTCTTCTTTGGATCTTCTCTATCTCCTCTGTCAACCCGACCTGGTACGGATCCCACACTGATGAGCAATACTCAAGTAAAGGTCGAACGAGTGTTTTGTAAGCCACCTCCTTTGTTGATGGACTACATTTTCTAAGGACTCTCCCAATGAATCTCAACCTGGCACTCTACTTACCAACAACTAATTTTATATGATCATTCCACTTCACATCGTTCCATACGCATACTCCCAGATATTTCACAGAAGTAACTGCTACCAGTGTTTGTTCCGCTATCATATAATCATACAATAAAGGATCCTTCTTTCTATGTACTCGCAATACATTACATTTATCTATGCTAAGGGTCAGCTGCCACTCCCTTACAGGGTGAGGAAGCGTACTGTTTGAACAAGGTCCCTTCACCCATCACCATTATTTGTGACACTGTACTCCTCCATGTGTGTCTTTCCAGGGGTGCATTCGGCTCTGATATCGTTTTTATAGATGACAATGCGCGACCGCACTGAGCAGCGCAGGTGGAGGACTCCTTAGAAGGAGAGGATATTCAACGAATGGACATACTTTTCCAGTCCGCCAACTTACAACCCATCGAGAAAGTCTGAACTGAGTAAACAACACGCCCACATGCGTCGTCGACCATCCAGCAGCTTTCAAACGCGCTGGTGAAGGAATGGGACGCCCTACCCCAATAATTTACCAACCATGTGGCCAGTATGTGAGCACGTTGCAAAGCATGCATTGCCGCCCGTGACGACCATACACCATGTTAAGAACAATTTTCCGCTTTTAGTAATGTCAGAGGAGCATTATCAGTCGGGGTGACTTCAGTCTAAGGACCAAAAGTGCTGTTTCTATTTGTCTCATTGCGTACGTCTTTCACTACCTTCTGTACTATACTGTAGCAGTTCTTTCCAGGTATGGTCTAAGTTTGATCGAGGTATGTTACTTGACAGTGACACCTCATGCTTGGTACTTTCATCCTTAAGTTTTGCCCGCCAGCGTATCTGCGGCTCTTGTGGGAGCAATAGAGGGTGTAGTATATTGCTAAATTTCTAGCTTAACACCGTTTCTTCAAACTCTGTAAATAAGATTTGGTGCGATAGTTCATACGTAATTCCAAGAGTCTGCAAGTTCACTTTTATCAGCATTTCCGCGACGCTCTCTCGTGTGTCGAATAAAATCTATGAACTTTAATGCTGCCTTTGCTTGTATGTCTTCAATATACCCTGAGAGTTCTATTTTATACGAATCCCACTCACGTGAACAGTTTTGAAAAACTGCAACAGTTTTCTAGAATGCAACGTATAATTGTCTTATAAACAATTTTCTTTGTACGTTCTACATCCACATCTACATACATACTCCGCAATCCACCATACGGTGCGCGGCGGAGGGTACCTCGTACCACAACTATCATCTTCTCTCCCTATTGCACTCCCAAACAGAACGAGGGAAAAATGACTGCCTATACGCCTCTGTACGAGCCCAAATCTCTCTTATCTTTGTGGTCATTCCGCGAAATATAAGTTGGCGCCAGTAGAATTGTACTGCAGCCAGCCTCAAATGCTGGTTCTCTAAATTTCCTCAGTAGCGATTCACGAAAAGAACGCCTCCTTTCCTCCAGACTCTCCCACCCGAGTTCCTGAAGCATTTCCGTAACACTCGCGCGATGATCAAACCTACCAGTAACAAATCTAAAAGCCCGCCTCCGAATTGCTTCTATGTCCTCCCTCAATCTGACCTGATAGGGATCCCAAACGCTCGAGCAGTACTCAAGAATAGGTCGTATTAGTGTTTTATAAGCGGTTTCCTTTAGAGATGAACCACATCATCCCAAAATTCTACCAATGAAACGAAGACGACTATCCGACTTCCCCACAACTGCCATTACATGCTTGTCCCACTTTATATCGCTCTGCAATGTTACGCCCAAATATTTAATCGGCGTGACTGTGTCAAGCGCTACACTGCTAATGGAGTATTCAAACATTAAGGGATTCTTTTTCCTATTCATCTGCATTAATTTACATTTATCTACATTTAGAGTTAGCTGCCATTCTTTACACCAATCACAAATCCTGTCCAAGTCATCTTGTATACGCCTACAGTCACTCAACAACGACACCTTCCCGTACACCACAGCATCATCAGCAAACAGCCGCACATTGCTATCTACCCTATCCAAAAGATCATTTATGTAGATAGAAAACCTACCACACTTCCCTGGGGCACTCCAGATGATACCCTCACCTCCGATGGACACCAACCACCAAACTGACTGTATATTCTCACTATCGTCCAATGAATCGAACTCTGCCGTCTACATCATCTCCCACTGAGCCTTCGTGTGCATTCACAAACTGTTATACTCGAATATTTGTATGAATGATTCAAATGATGACACAGTGACATTGTAATCATAGTTTTCTACCCTACCTGTGTAAATAGAACACGGTTTATGAACGTTTCCACTGGCGTTGACACGCAGACCGATGGAACAAATAGGCAGTTCCTTGGTCGGTGATGGCGTAGTTCATGAAGCGAACGCTGAGCCAAAAGAAAGATACTCGAGGAAGCAATCCGAATCTAAAAACGCCAACACAGCCTACAAGACTCCTCCGCCTCGAGGTACGTACCTTCCAGTCGTATTTGTGACCCACACCGACTGGACCTACTGAGTCACGGATAGCTCACCATAAACCCAGTTCAGTATTGGAAACTGTCGTGCAACAGAACACATGCGAAGGAAAATATGGCCCAATAATTGAGTTGCATAAATCGATAATAGTTCAACATGACGGAAGGTAGTCTAAGAATCGATTAACTCCAGTTTTATTACTTCTTGTCGGCAAACACGATTTCGACAATCGTCAATTCGAACAGTTTAAAAACATGACAGATACAGGAAATTAGCTGGACAAGCCGGTACGAAGCGCTAAGGCCTTCCGACTTGTCTCTAAATTTACGAATGGGAAGGCTCGCTTAAAGATTGCCCAATCAATTTTTCACAAGCAGGGCTCCAACCTCCCACCTAGTAGCTATTGTTCAAATTTTTCCAATGAAGTACCTTCCCGAGGACTGTAGTTTGCGAATTTGTCATCGTTGCTCAAATGAAACGCTGTAACTTCTGTTTTCAGTGGGTTTGATTTTAGCTTCAGTCTGCTGAAATACACGACGGCTCTGTCATCGGTATGCATGCGACAGCGTGCCTACCTAATACGTTACAAAAAAATGGGCTTTGACGGTGCTCATACCTCGGGTTCCATTGGTGATAAAAAGGTAGGGTCAAGCGTTTTGCGTAGCTCTTGGGCTAGTGACATTTGTATACCCCGCAGAAGGATCGTCTTAGTGTTACTATTCTACACACAGGGTCAAAGTACGAATATTACACATCCCCTCCTACTTAAGCAAATGGTGCAAACCGATTAGTTCTTTTTGCATTCAGGGAGGTCTACAGGGGACTTGACGGGCCTTATGGAGGAACCATTAGTTCATTGTGATTCCTCGGAAAACCCCACAAAAATGGTTTTTTTACTATGTTTTTGCTGTTACCAGCAGAGCAAAAGCCAGCCGTGGATTGTAAAACGACTACGTTATAGCAATCTTGAAAATTTTCTTCATGTCTTTATCCGCTTCCGAGACACAGAGGTTCAAATCTACTCTATTTGTATACGTAAAACCGGGTGTGGGGCGAAAACGTAGTTTATGAAGTGACGTAACGCGGAGAAATACGCTGTAAAATGTCTCCGTTATCATGTGGAAACCTCATGTCGTAGTAATGAAGCACATGCAAAATTTTTTTGTCTGAGGTGTAAAATTAGTTGTAGTAATGAAGCAAATGCAAAACTGTTTTGCACATAAAATCTGGTGTGAGGTGTAAAACTAGTTTTGTCTGACTTCAATTTCTCATAAGTAAATTACTTAAATTTTACAGACCAACACATTTCTTTTCACACGATTCCTGCTTCAGCAGAGAAAAAAGAAAAAAACGCAAATATGTTCCTGTTTATTTAAAAGACTCTGATTGAAAAGTGGGGTACCAGCTGCCTAATTCTACCTTCCTCAGCATCTTAGAAAATTTTCCCAAAAATTTTCGCATGCAAACATATTCGAGATTTTTTTATGCTTGGAGGAAAGAAGACGGTGGAAGTGGCAAAGATACAGAAAAGTAGTAAATATTGGAAGCTAGTAGACTGTGGTTGTGTTGTGGAAAGAAATAAGGAGACAATGGCAGTGTGAGAAAAAGAGGGGAACGCAGTTACAGTGGAACATAGTTAACAATGAGAGAAAAATGCTAGGAAAAATGTGCAGCAGACAGAGCCAAAGGGAGGAATAAAGAAAAAGTGGAAGTGCGTTAGAGTCAGTGGCAATGATAGACTGAGGGTTTGACATGAGAGGGACAATGACAGTGGGAGGAGACAGCAACAGTGGGAAGGAATGAATGAGATAGTAGCGGTAAGAGAGAGCAAGAGAGAGACAGTGACAGTATTAGCGGGACAGAACAAAGCAAATTGTGGGTGTGAAACAGGGAACAGTGATAGTTACAGGAACACAACGAGATAATGACAATGAGTGGGGATGAATGAGTGAGTGAGAACGGGCAACTGGGAGTGGATGGGAATGAGTGACTTACAGCAATGAACTAGTGGCTGTGAGCTACAGTTAGTGGATCCTGTGGCAGTGAGAGGTGAGATGCACGTTAAAAAGAGCGCAAATACGTTCGCATTCCAAAATATTTGGGAAAATTTTTAAAGGTTCTTAGGAAGACACAATGCGGCAGTTGGTACCCCACTTTTCAGTCAGAGACTTTTAAATAATCAGCAGCATACCGTATTCGCATTTTTTTTATTTCCGATAGAAGAATTTTTCCGGTGGTTATTTCTTATTCATAAATATCTTCTTCTTACTGGATAATATGCTGAATAACTGCCGGCTTCAAGGTTGCTTTCAAAATGTGCGGCATAAATTCCGAAAACTAAAAATGGCCTGCCTCAAGGTTCAGTTGTCTCTCCTACACTGTTCATACCCTCTAACGACGTCCTGCCAGAAATCGTGTCTCGAAAATTTTTGCACGCCGATAGTATCTGTAGTAGCCGAACGTAGTACGTCAGAGGCGAAGCAGTAACCAGTTGCGGGCGTTTATTAGCCGACGTTCAACAGGGGCGCTGCCGCCCTGGAGCGCGGGCGGCCGGCCTCCGAGAGCCCTCGCTACAAGTGTTTGTTGCTCGCGGCGCGGTCCCACTCGGATAAGATCTGCCGCATTGTTCACAGACGGCTGAAAAAGCCACTCGGGCGCGTCACTCCGCCGGCTTTCGACCTTTCAGCGATGGCTGGCTGCGCGCCAGCTATTCAGCCGTTCCGCCCTCCGGGGAAATCTGTGTTTCTCTCGCAAACTGCGCGACGCGATGCTTTCTAATGACGCAGCCGCTTTGTTCGTTTACACCAATCATTCTCTCGCTTCCGAAAGAACAGCCTCGTCACTCTTAATCACCCGAATGGGTAGATGCTTCCAAAATACCTGCATTGTTCCAAATGCCAAGATATCTTAAAAAAATTAAACTTATAGAATTTCTTCGTTGTGTCAGGGCGTCAAAAAACCGGCTCCTGTCTTCCTATCGCAACAGGATTTGCCTTTCATTTTGTTTATACATCTACTAGAGCCCTAGAATCCAGGTTCAAACAACGGAAGTTTCTCTCCATTCCACATGATAATATCAAAACAATGTTTGAGGTTTAAAAACAAGCATACTGCGTTTCGTTACTCTCGTTTTTTCCTGGTGGTTACCCAATAAGCCAAAATTGATTCATAATAAACAAACATTAGTCTAACGAAATGCTTTTTGTTTGTTATTCACCTTCGAATTTGAACTTATTCTTCTAGAAGTTATGGGGAGGTTTACTATCTTTGGCCCGAAAAAAGCATGTTCTTTGAGAATTTTTTTCTCCGGATGTGTTACAGATATCATGGTCAAATGTGGTCAAAATGTTTATTGATGTTTTCACTACAAACTGGATTTTTATCGACCGCAGATGTCGAAGAGCAAAGGCGGAACTGCTGTCGGAACGAAACAAAATTTCGATGTAGACCTCCACGCGCGGTATGTCACAGGTCAGCCGGCTCGTCTGAAATCAAAATAAGTTGACGTTAGCGAAGTATATAAGATTCTTTAGGAGTTATACCTCGCTCAAGTTATTTGGACCATAGGAAACCAAATGGCGGCCATTTGAAAAAAATACGATTTTTTCATCGATTTTTCGACTTCGTCGGCCAAGTAAAAACGTTTATAGTTGATGGATCGGAATAAAAGTGGTACAGCTCCTAGACAATTTAGTTAGCTTCGTCGGAAAAAAAGAATCACGCCAATCGGTTCAGTAGATTTGAAGTAACAACACCGCGCGATAAAAAAAATCATTTAGAAAAACGCGTTTGAAGCTTTGACGACATACAAATGCAACATTATGCAACTTACGTTCAATCTGCTATTCCGAGTCCACAAATTAGTCCTTCCTCTTCCTCATAGAGGGCGTTCTGCTCGATCTGGGCCATCCTGCGCTGCTCCAGAGCTGGTCGTAGGGCCGCTGACAATTGGTTTTGGCCGCTTGAATCCGGTGCTCGTGCGAATGCTTGGCGAACTGCGTCGAATAGAGTCCCAGGGTGACGTCCATCGTTGACGTGGTCTTCACAATTGCTGAATACCCTTCGTTGAAACTGCTCACAGCCAGGAAAGTCGCAATCTCCACAGTCTTCGCACCAGAATGCAAATGCTTGGGGGCTAACTTCCAAACACACGCGTTCAAGCTTTCATTTGAATTTTTTGTGTTTCCTCCCAAGCATCAGCGCGATAACTCGTCCTCCGAAAGAAAAAAACTGGTGCGTGAAAAAGGTCGATTTCAGGCAGGTACATTTTTTGTTCAACCGCGAATAACAAACATTTCTGCTCTGTATTCGGAAAAACCGTTTCAGGGGTAGATTCTAAACACTTTTATGATCTAAAAATGCAGTTTTTTTAAAAATCGATTTTTTTAACCAAAAGATAGTAAACCTCCCTATAAGGAGGAATCCATTAATATGATCAAAATAATGTTTAATAATATACCGTGAGCTAATTAATTCAAAAACCATCGCAAAAGACGTAGTTTATTTTCTTCGCCATGTCGAATAATATTATGAAAAATATTTAAGTTTAATGTAGATGAGAACATAGTTTACATATTAGCATCCTACGAAAAATGCGAAATTTAAACGCTAAGATGGAAACAATCTGGCGAATACTGCAGGATAGAGAGACGCGACCTGAGCAAAACTTCGATGCGCAGGGATACGAAAATGTCTACTGGCACTGAGGACTGTTCATATATTATTTCGTTCCATTTTATTATTTGTTATTTACATGAACGCTGAAAACTGATGTCGATATAAGTCTTTAAACTCTCAGCTACACAAGTAACAGAGCCCAGCCAGCACTTTGTCCTAGGCGGCGAATGTTCATCAGAGACAAGGGTATCGTCAGGAGTGCCCCAGGAAAGTGTGATAGGACCGCTGTTATCCTCTATATATACGACTATATAAATGATCTGACGGACGGGGAGAGCAGCAATTACGGCTGTCTGCTGACGACTTGTGGTTGTACGGGAAGGTGTCGTCGTTGAATGAATGTAGGAGGATACGAGGTGATTTAGACAGCATTTCTAGTTGCTGTAATGAGTGCCAGCTTGCTCTAAATGTATAAAAATGTTAGTTCATGTGGAAGATAGGAAAAGCAATCCTGTACATAACATTGGTAGTTCAAAAATGGTTCAAATGGCTCTGAGCACCATGGGAGTTAACTTCTGAGGTCATCAGTCCCCCAGAACTTACAACTACTTAAACCTAACTAACCTAAGGACATCACACACACCGATGCCCGAGGCAGGATTCGAACCTGCGACCGTAGCGGTCGCGCGGTTCCAGACTGTAGTGCCTAGAACCGCTCGGCCAGAACGGCCGGCAACATTGGTAGTGTCCTGCTTGACACACGACATTGATTAAATATCAAGGAGTAATATTGTATAGTGGTATAAAATGGAATGAGTACGTGAGGTTTGTAGTAGTCTAGGCAAATGTGAGATTTCGTTTTATTGGGGGAATTCTGAGATAGTGTGGCTCGTCTACAAAGAAGACAGCGTATAGAACGCGAGTGAGACCCATTCTTGAGAATAATCCTCGAGTGTTTGAGATTCCAGCTAGGCTGAATTAAAGGAGGACAATGAAGCAATTCAGAGGCTACTAGATTAGTTACTGGTAGTTTCGATCAGAAAGATGCTTCACAGATTAAAATGGGAATCTATGGAGGGAAGACAACGCTCTTTTTGTGAGGCACTATTGCGGAAATTTAGAGAACTGGCATTTGAGGGCGACTGGAGATCGGCATTTTGCATAAGTATCACGAAGATGGGAGATGAGAGAGGCAGGTGTCGTATGGAGGCTTAAAGAAAACCGCTTTTCCCTCACTCTATGTGCGTGCAACAAAAAAAAACAAATGACTAGTATTGGTACGTCGTGCCCTCCGCCGAGCATCGTACAGTGGCTTGTGGAGTATGTATTAGACGTAGGTGTGATGGGATGTCGCTTCTGTTTATTCTGCTGTGTATGAATGTTTATTCATCAATAAACCCAATGTGTATGGTACTCTAACAATTATTCATTCACAAAATTCCCGCCGTCTAGCAATCTCTTTTTCCCAACGTGCTACACGCCTTGTTGTTGGCCGGCCGGAGTGGCCGAGCGGTTCTAGGCGCTACAGTCTGGAACCGCGCGACCGCTACGGTCGCAGGTTCGAATCCTGCCTCGGGCATGGATGTGTGTGCTGTCCTTAGGTTAGTTAGGTTTAAGTAGTTCTAAGTTCTAGGGGACTGATGACCTCAGCAGTTAAGTTCCATAGTGCTCAGAGCCATTTGAACCATTTTGAACACCGTGTTGTTGTACTAACTGTCCATCATGTGCTGCAATTTTGTGCATGTTGCGTGGAAAACCAAGATGTGAATGAACTGATATTCGTTATAATGTGTTCAATCGATCGAAGAATATGCTGTGTTCAATTATATGTTATTCGTATTTCGAGTTGAAGAAGCACGTCCATTTAATAGAGAACAGTCTGCACCAAGTTCGGCCACAGCATCCCAAACTTCCAAACTTCATATGAGCCCAAAGTGCGGGTCATGTGCAAGGCGACGCTCAACTCGGAAATAACTTTTTTTTTATTTGTCAGTCTCCTGAATGGTTTGATGCGGCCTGCCACGAATTTCTCTCCTGCGCCTAATTTCCAACATTCGTCTGTAGCACCACATCTCAAATGCTCCGATTGTCTTCTGTTGCGATTTCCCCACAGTCCATGTTTCACTACCATACAATGCTGTGCTCCAGGCGTACATCACCAGAAATTTATTCTCCAAGTTAAGGCCTATCTTTGATAATAGTAGACTTCTCTTGACCAGAGATGCCCTTTTTGTCAGTGCTTGTCTGCTTTTGATGTCCTTCAAAAAATGGTTCAAATGGCTCTGAGCACTATGGGACTCAACTGCTGAGGTCATTAGTCCCCTAGAACTTAGAACTAGTTAAACCTAACTAACCTAAGGACATCACAAACATCCATGCCCGAGGCAGGATTCGAACCTGCGACCGTTGCGGTCTTTGATGTCCTTCCTCCTCCGTAAGTCAATGGTTATTTTACTTAACTTACTTTACATAATTTCATCTCCTTCTTGCCCAGCAGCCCTGGTATTAAGTTTCTCGCTGTTCTCATGTCTGATACTTCAAGATATCAAAGTCATCAGCGAACCGTATCATTGATATCCTTTCATCTTGACTTTTAATTCCACTCCTGAATCTTCCCTTTATTTCCATCATTGGTTCTTCGATGTACAGATTGAACAATTGGGGCGAAAGACTACATCCCTGTCTTACTACATCCCTGTCTTACACACTTTTTGCTCGATCACTTCGTTCTTGGCCGTCCACTCTTCTTATTCCCTCTCGGCTCTTATACATATTGTATATTTCCCGTATCTCCCTATAGCTTATCCCTATTTTTCACAGAATTTCGAACATCTCGCACCATTTTACCCAGTAGAACGCTTTTTTCCAGGTGGACATATCCTATAAACGTGTCTTGCTTTTTATTTAGTCTTGCTTCAGTTGTCAACCGCAACGTCATAATTGCCTCCCTGATGCCCTTACCTTTCCTAAAGCCAAATTGATCGTCATCTAACGCCAACTCAATTTGTTTTCCATTCTTCTGTATATTATTCTTGCAAGTAACTTTGATGCATGAACTGTTAAGCTGATTGTGCGATAATTCTCGCGATTGTTAGCTCTTGCAGTCTTCAGAATTGCGTGGATGATATTTTTCCGAAAGACAGATGGTATGTCGCCAGACTCATACATTCTACACACCAACGTGAATAGTTGTTTCGTTGATACTTCCCCCAATGATTTTAGAAATTCTGGTGGAATGTTATCCATCCCTTCTGCCTTCTTTGATCTTAAGTCCTCCAAAGCTCTCTTAAATTCTAATTCTAATACTTGATCCCCTATCTCTTCTAAATCGAGTCCCGTTTCTTCTTCTACCACTTCAGACTAATCTTCCCCCTCATAGAGGTCTTCAATGCACTCTATCCACCAATCCATTCTCTCCTCAACACTTAACAGTGAAATTTCCGTTGCGCTCTTAATGTTAACCACCATTGCTTTTAATTTTACCGAAGATTGTTTTCACTTTCCTATATACTGAGTCAGTCCTTCTGACAAGTATTTCTTTTTCGGTTTCTTCACAATTTTCATGCAGCCATTTCGTCTTAGCTTCCCTGCTCTTCCTATTTATTTCATTCCTCAGCGACTTTAATTTCTGTATTCCTGAATTGCCCTGAACGTTTTTCTACTTTCTTCACTCATCGCTCAGCTCAATTATTTCTTCTTTCTTTCTTTCCTTTGTTTGTGCCGTTTTCCCGCAGTGACGCAGGGTCGGCATGATTATTCGGATTTGGCAAGGTTAATTAAAGGGGTGGCCAGATGCCCTTCCTACCCCCCCCCCCCCACCCCACCCTCCCGGGACGGAATTAGTGTACCCCAACTGTCTGCGTCTAGTGTAATCCATGGAATAGTGTGAATGTGTTCAGATGTCTGCGAGCCGTGTAGCTGTGGCGGCACGTGGGGACCAGGCCGGTATTAACCTAGTGGGATGTGGAAAACCGCCTAAAAACCATATTCAGGCTGATCGGCACTCCGGCCTCCGTCGTTAATCCGCCGGGCGGATTCGATCCGGGGCCGGCGCGCCTACCCGAGTCCAGGAAGCAGCGCATTAGCGCTCTCGGCTAACCTGGCGGGTTCAGCTGAAGTATTTCTTCTATTACCTGTGATTTCTGTACTTGGTAAAAAGCGACATTTCTTTTAGCATTGCGTTACGGCATCGTTCGGTCGGCATGACATTCTTCAATTCGGTATTGCGTGCTTCCAAATGAGATCCGTAGAAGAATGAAAGCTGTTATGGCGATGATTACTTCGATATCAGTAAGGCTCTGAGAGGCTACTGTATCATGGATAGAATTGATGGAGGTCCAATGGTAAAGTGCGAGTTCGTATTATGGTGTTAAAGCTCGCATATTGCCAAGGTTGTTTCGACTACGCTGCAGAAGTTTCATAGGAAAGCCGTCAAACGTCCTCCATATAGATCCGATGCCTCCCCATTTGATTTCCATATTTTCGGAGCCCGGAAGAAAGACATTTCGTGGCCATTGCTTTGCTTCGGAGGGAGAGGTGCACGCCTGGTACAAGTATGTTTCCATAGGCAACCGCAAACATTTTTCCATGAAGGCAAAGACCTTGTTGTGCCACAGTGGGACAAATGTATTACCAGTCACGGCAATTACTTTTGAAGTAATAAACAGTTTACTTTTTTTCGTCTGTATGGTTTTCATTTGACTGCCCCTTACATATAAGAGAAAATTATTGATGGAGATGTAAATGGAGTTCTTATGCTCTGCCTGGAATACTGTTCATTGTGTAACATTAGTGCCGCCTCTTGTGTGATCAAGCCCGACATGTGATATAGTTACAGAAGGAAGCAGGAGAATGCACTTAAACAAAGTCACCAGTACTAGGCATTAGGGGTCGCAGTTGCTTGAGGTTGAATGATCTTAACATGCAATTCGTGTGAAGGGTGTCCACAGGAGTTGTAATGAGAGAAAACTGATCAAGTCTGGGTTCATCAAGAGGGACTGTCATTTCGTGCGATACGCACTACAAATCCTCATAATTTCTGTAACAGTCGTCCGAACACGGGTAAGTGAAGACTCTGTGTATCATTTCAATATATTCTTCGTCTGTATATGAAATCGAACAACTGCGTGAGAACATGTAAAATGTTGGTATCAACGACGCATAAACGACTGTTCTCCGAATAGTGCGCGAGTGGAAGTTTTATAGCGGTGGCTGTCAGTCTAGTTTAACCATTAATGACAACAGTTTTCTAGCACAGTGTTAGTGTGTCCATCATGGACAAGGGAAAGATTTATATTCATAATGTAATCACTGGTTGACACAGCTGTAAGTTATTGCTACCATGATTTATGTTTACAAAAGCTTTTAGAAGCTAACGTATCCTACGTCACCTTCAGCACCATCCCTCCCAACGTTTCAGCTTCATTCAATTAGCCTTCCTTTGGTAGTCTTCAATTAAGTATACTTAGTACAGTTTAGTGAACTGAGTAACAGTTAAGAAGGTTCCTGCAATGGTGCCGAAAGTTTAGGAAGAAAGTGAGGTGATGTTCGTGAAATCCTACGCAGGTTTAAAACAGAAGACTGCTGCACACGTATTTACCTGTATAGTGACGAAAGGATAACAGAGTACCAAGACGGATTCCTGGTGTTTCTCCTATGCATCACGCATAGGGCCATCTCAGGCAACAGCTGAGAACCAACGAGCTCTTGCGCTCTCAGTCTATTAAACGAACAACTCTTTTCACAGTAAATAATATTACAATGCACAATTGTTTCTCTCTGCCTTGAACATTATGAGAACACAGCGTACATTATTTTCAGTACAGTAAAAAATTACGTTATTTTGTAAAACGAACATTCACTACTAATTGAACAACAAATATTTGCAGGATATAGGCACATTACTTTTATGATTTCGCCTATGATGCTAGGTGAGTTTCTCGTGATTGTTACTGTGCAGTGAAGCAGAATGGAGAACTTTTAATGTTATTTGAAAGTACTTTATTGATTTTATTAATGAAATTTGAGCTCCATCAGCACCTGTAGCTTAAGTAAGATAATGTTAACATGATTTATTACAGGAAAGGTAAGTATTAGAGCTTAGTATTTAACATTGTGTTTATGTGTTAGTGCTGCTTTCCAGAACAGCAACGCTTCATACCTATTCACTGTGAAAGTAAAATGGCGTGTGGTAAGGAAAACGCTTTCACTCTGAAGGTAGTATCATTTTCTGACTCAAATACAAAAAGTAAGATTTGGCAGTACTAACGTGCCGGTGGTTCAGTGGGACCCTGGGCGTGTAGTGGCGAGCTAGTAGCGTGTAGTGACTGAAGGCCTGTTTTCCCGCAGAGACGCCCACAAAACGTCTTAACCGGTCATCGTCCGCGGACGCAGACGGTGGCCCGTTGAAACCTTTTGTGAGGTCCGGAGGAGGGCGGTGATGAGTCGACGGCGGCTGCATAGCGCATCTCTTGTGTCTTTTCCAGGTCCTCCGGTTGAGGTCGGGGTCACCATGTACGTGCTGAGTATCAGCTCGCTCTCTGAAGTAAAAATGGTACTAGACGCCTTTACTGTTCGGCATTCAACAGACTTCTCGTTAACCGCTAGAAGAATATAAACGTTACTTTTAATTTCGTTTCTTAACGAATTTTTCTTTAGAAATTAGTTTTTTTGCGTTTTTTGTCATTCCTTTACAATACGTAATTTTCGTTCCCGTTCACCTCGCATTCCCCTCTCAACCCTGAAACCTACTCTCAACCCCTCACGACTCCCCCCCCCCACAACGTCGTTTTTTCTAAAAACATTTTGCATGACATTCCTGGGCGCCGACGCGCCCAGCTATTTTGCAGGGATACACTCTTGGCACTGACTTTGTACCGAACTAGCTATCTCGACAACAACTGCAACGATTTTTTTCTTGCGAATGACACAAGCCATTGACAAGATGACATCCCTGTACATTTCCTGTTCATTTCCTTTTATTTCGAGCTCATTTTTGTACCACGTTTGTTTTTTATTTTAATTGGGACTAGCCATATTTTTGATTGAGGTAAAGAGACTCTTAGAAGCTGCTGCCGCATGCTGTTGGGAAGCGCGATGCCTGAGCAGAAGTAACAAACAGCGAAGTGAGAAATGAGTGCAACTGTGGTGGGTGTACCTGTGCTTCTTCAGTGTGTGTGTGTTTGTGTGTGTGTGTTTGTGTTCGTGACTGAAGCGAGAGGGAGCGAGGGAGAGCGTACACAGGCTGAGACGACCGTTTCCTTTGACCCTGGGGCGTGTGGTGTATGTGGATTTGCAGCCGAGTGGAGACAGCTGTCGCCGCCGCCGGCTACGGCTGCCAGTGGCATGTCCCCCGTCCTTTCTCGCAGCAGATTGGCTGGACGCTGATATCGCCGCTTCGCCAAGCCTTTCACCCTCAGTGGTCCACGGCGCTTCCTGGCCCGCGCCCATCCACCGCCTGTCGATACATCTGATACCAGAAGCAGGGCCGGCTCTAGCCCGCTCCCTTGCTTATTCAGCCACTTACTGCTCGTCTTCCGCGCACTACACAGCCGCCACTGACGAAAAATCGTGTCTGCCAGAAAAGATAGTCCTTTTTCGTCAACGCAGCCCCCAATACAAATTTGTTCTTATTTATTACGCTAGCAGGCAGGGGATGTCGCCGGCTTACAGGAAGCGCCGTTGTCCACTTCTTGAAAATCTAACTTCTTTATTAAACAAAGGTGTGTGTTGAACGAGAATGCTGTATTCCCGTAGTGTTACCTGTGATTATGCTACTTGCAGGTCCGCCCGTGGAAGTTGGAGTCACAATGTACGTCCTCAGTATCAGCTCCGTGTCTGAAGTATTGATGGTACTTGGAAGTTATTTATACAGACAAGCCTTGCTGGTGTTTATGGAAGAGTTGGATGTCGAAATATTCATATATATTTTTTTTATTTACTAAGAGCTGAGACTCGTCTCCCTTTCTTCCTACTCCTTTACTCCCGGCGATGTCAGTGGTACCGCAGAAAGATGCTATTACTAGTAGAGAAGGTGGGCACAATTCTGTCGGCAGACGCCTCAGCAGCGAGATCGATTGATGGAGCTGAGGGGAGGGAGCTATTAAAGTCGATTTCCGAGCGATTTCGAAATCGTCTTGTCTTCTCTCTTCTGTTCTTTTTCTTCTTACGCAGACTCGCGGTGCCACTGAATATCTCCGACTCCACCCTGATGGGAATCCTCAGACACTAATCGAAAGCGTAGAAAGGGAAAAAAAGAGTAACGAGCAGCATACTGTTCGGAGAACTCTTCAAAGTGATTGAGCTGAGACGGCGCCACCCTACCCGGGATGCGTGGTAAACCGCAACCGCCGGACTTGGCGCTCGGCTCCACGCCTGAGCGCGAATTCCGACACGGAAGCGACAGCTTATCGATTAATCTAAAGGCTATTTTTCCCTAGCAGCTGTCTGTGTCCTCCCAAGGGAACCCTACAGCGTTCCTCATCACTTCTCTATAAACAGATAGACCAAAACAAAACAAAAAGTCGACTGAAAACCGATCAAATGCATGTCACTGCAAGCATTATAAGACTGCTCGCGGACAGCTAACGCCATCTCGGCATTTAAATCTGTGTACATTAATAATAGCGTATTTCACTCAAAATTTTAACTAATTTCCGATACGCTGCCGACAGGACGGTACTGTAACACTGTTGCGATACACCGGTCGGAAGGGAAATTGAAAAAAAAAATGAATGAAAAAAAAAGAAAAACGTTTTCCCTCCCCGTATCTCAGACTCGCAATGGAGACCGGTAGATTTGCAGATTGCTTTAGATGTTCCGCCCAGCAGCAAATACATATTTGTATAATTATTGTAATAGTAGTTGTTTGTTATGTTTTTTTGTGTACATTCAGTTCCACATTGGAGCCCTCATCGACCTTCCTGGTTTACACACGTCCGCACTGTGCATTTCAGAAACACACTGTGCTTTTTTGGAACAAATAAAAGGGGACGCGGAAGTGCTGCCGTCGTCACTGGGCGGATAAAACCGGTCCAGAAAAAGAAGGGAGACGCCCTACTGTTCGGCGCGCGTTGTCGCTCGCGGCCGGAACTGAGTGTACACGCGTGTACAACCAGGTGAAGGGCCCTGAGTGCATCCAAGGTCCACCGTCACTTAGGACGTGACCGGCGACCGACTGCGGCGACGAATGTCCACCGTCTTCTTTCGCATTCATGTTGTCGCAGTCACTGTTTACCGTCGTCTGGCGTGGCTGCTGCCCGCGGCCCGCGGCGCGGGGGCGGCGTGGCGCACCCCGGCCCGCCGCGCCGCAGCTCGCGGCCCCCCGCCGGCAGCAGCCACCACTGTCTAACCATTGTTATATATACATATATATATATACATACATATTTGTGTTCTTTTTTTGGTTTGGAGACTCTCTTGGTGAACGAGGAGGAGGTTTTCTCTGTGTCAGTGGAGCCCTCGTGCATGCGTAGCGCCGCCTGGCTGTCGCGCCTGCTGCCTGCCGTGCCTGCTGCCCGCGCCTCGCATTGCCTTGCTCGGCTGCCTTGCCTTGCCTTGCCTTGCCCGCACCGTGCAGTAGACTCCGACCCCCGCCGAGTGCATCGACTGCATGCCTTCAGACCTGACTCGGCCGCAGAGCCCTCACTTCTCCTACTGTCTCCACCATCACACCGACCACTCGCCCCTCCAGAGTACGCCTCCGTGTTGCTTTTCGAATGTCACACACACAAAATTATGTAAATGTATGCCCGATAGCCTACCCTGTCTGGAACCTGTGACGAGCGCCTCTTGCCGAGTTCCGGGAGAAACCACACCCTGTGTGCACTCCATGTAAGCCTACTACTGTAATAGCTGTAGTTAGTGGACGTCTGCCTTCGTTGCTCAAGTGTCCACCTAGTAACACAAAAGATCATGTTTCAAGTTGAAACTAGTCCTATATCCTATACTTGCATCGTGATATGGAACCTGTCATGGAAAGATCTGGAAACGTATGTGAATTTGTCTTTGGACGGGAGACAATCATAGGTATATCATCTGTTGTGCATGACTTCGTACACATGATCCAGATTGTATACCGATTAGGTTCCTTTCAGATTACGCTGATACAATAGCTCCCTACTTAGCAATCATATACAACCGCTCGCCCACCGATAGATCTGTACCTACAGATTGGAAAATTGCGCAGGTCGCACCAGTGTTTAAGAAGGGTAGTAGGAGTAATCCATCGAACTACAGACCTATATCATTGACGTCGGTTTGCATTAGAGTTTTGGAGCATATACTGTATTCAAACATTATGAATCACCTCGAAGGGAACGATCTATTGATACGTAATCAGCATGGTTTCAGAAAACATCGTTCTTGTGCAACGCAGCTAGCTCTTTATCCGCACGAAGTAATGGCCGCCATCGACAGTGGATCTCAAGTTGATTCCGTATTTCTAGATTTCCGGAAAGCTTTTGACACCGTTCCTCACAAGCGACTTCTAATCAAGTTGCGGGCCTATGGAGTATCGTCTCAGTTGTGTGACTGGATTCGTGATTTCCTGTCAGGAAGGTCGCAGTTCGTAGTAATAGACGGCAAATCATCATGTAAAACTGAAGTGATATCAGGTGTTCCCCATGGAAGCTTCCTGGGACCTCTGCTGTTCCTGGTCTCTATAAATGATCTGGGTGACAATCTGAGCAGTTCTCTTAGGTTGTTCGCAGATGATGCTGTAATTTACCGTCTAGTAAGGTCATCCTAAGACCAGTATCAGTTGCAAAGCGATTTAGAAAAGATTGCTGTATGGTGTGGCAGTTGGCAGTTGACGCTAAATAACGAAAAGTGTGAGGCGATCCCCACGACTTCCAAAAGAAATCCGTTGGAATTCGATTACTCGATAAATAGTACAATTCTCAAGGCTGTCAATTCAACTAAGTACCTGGGTGTTAAAATTACGAACAACTTCAGTTGGAAAGACCACATAGGCAATATTGTGGGGAAGGCGAGCCAAAGGTTGCGTTTCATTGGCAGGACACTTAGAAGATCCAACAAGTCCACTAAAGAGACAGCTTACACTACACTCGTTCGTCCTCTGTTAGAATATTGCTGCGCGGTGTGGGATCCTTACCAGGTGGGATTGACGGAGGACATGGAAAGGATGCAAAAAAGGGCAGCTCGTTTTGTATTATCACGTAATAGGGGAGAGAGTGTGGCAGATATGATACGCGAGTTGGGATGGAAGTCATTAAAGCAAAGACGTTTTTCGTCGCGGCGAGATCAGTCACCAACTTTCTCTTCCGAATGCGAAAATATTTTGTTGTGCCCAACCTACATAGGTAGGAATGATCATCAAAATAAAATAAGAGAAATCAGAACTCGAACAGAAAGGTTTAGGTGTTCGTTTCTCCCACGCGCTGTTCGGGAGTGGAATGGTAGAGAGATAGTATGATTGTGGTTCGATGAACCCTCTGCCAAGCACTTAAATGTGAATTGCCGAGTAATCATGTAGATGTAGATGTAGATGATAAGGAAAGGTGGACTACAGGGTGGTGCAGAAACCGTCGTCGTAGGAAAGCTGGACAGTAGCAGAAATGATCAGCGAACAGATTAACACAATAAACAGAAGATTTACTTAACTTACATTTCTCCAAGCGAACGAAGACTCAATACAAATAATGCGGCAAGAAACATGGAGTCCAGCTATCTCAACGTCGACAAGGATTAACCTCGAACTAAGGTATCGTAACGTAGTGGCTCCAGGCGCAAGTGGAGAAGAGCGGCTGCACTGGCCGTGCTATATATACTGCGTCGGCAGAGGGCGCTTGTAGTACGGAGTTGCCAGAGATGTGGCTCAGCGGACGCACGTCACTGGGTCCGCCAGACCCTCGCGACCCCTATAGGCATCAGACGGAAACTTACCACTCCGTCACCAACCTTGACACACCGTGGGGTGGTATCGATATGTGATACCACATCATCTTCAGTAACACCATGTGCACATTCCTCAAACCAATGGCAGCATTGTCTGCAAAGCGCTCCATCTAGGAAAATTATTGCAGTAAACTGAAAAATCGGTTCCCGATAGAGGGAATGTGTGCTTCTGAAATGGTACTTACGTTATCTTACGCGAAATATGTTGTTCAGTGTATTCCACATTGCCCTTCCCACTAGGAGAGTATGGAAAGTAACTAACGTGTCATGTGATTATAGATGAGTGACTGGTACGTTACTGTCCCACTTTATCTCTTCTCTGTCCTGTGATACAGCTAACGACGTTGTTCTCACTCTTGAATTATCTGGTTTATAATCACATATGTTGCATTAGGGTAAGGCTATAATTATTCAAAATTTTAGAGAACTGTCGATGCAGGCAGTAGCAAGTGTCTTGATACAGAGGGTGCAGTAGAGTATGTAATGCATGTGCTGGCCATTCCAACTTCGTTCCTCTGTTCATGTGATCCTGGATAATAGAAGAGTTCGAAGATGAACACGCCAGTGTGGTCCTGAGGTTCTCAATAGGCTCCCTCATCCAGTTCCCTAAAACAGAAAGTCAGAACTGATAAATACATGAACGAGCTACTGGTATTGACATTAATTGAAAAAAAAGATGTCCTAATATCCTTCCTAGTAGAACAGGAATCACATTTCCAGTGACTGGAAAATATATGATCTTTTTCTCACATCTGCGTAGAATATATACTGGTGTAGGAGTAACAGTTTATTATTTATTGTCTGATATGGCTGCCACTCCTGCTCATACAGTGTTTTGGCTACAAGTGAAATCAGTCAGCCATAACAGCCATAACATTAATCAGCGGCTCAGTACGCCTAAAAACGAGATTGGTTTAACAGCTCACTCTGTAACGTTTGGTTGTTTACTTCCCATTCGTAAATATTCTAAAAAAAAAAAGTGTGTAATCTTATGGGACTTAACTGTTAAAGTCATCAGTCCCTAAGTTCACACACCACTTAACCTAAATTATCCTAAGGACAAACACACACACCCATGCCCGAGGGAGGACTCGAACCTCCGCCGGGATCAGCCGCACAGTCCATGACTGCAGCGCCTCAGACCGCTCGGCTAATCCCGCGTGGCTAAATATTCTACCTACAGAGAAGTTGAAATCAAATAACGCAATTAAAAACAGTAAGTCGCCTTCAGTTATAACAAAATAAAATTACTTATCTGTAGGGTTTGCGTTTCCTGATGCCAACGATCAACTACAAATCTGGAACAGATTTAGTCCCGATATCACACAATTTGTACAGCGCGTTCGCACTTCCTCTTCGTGAATAACAAATAAAAATCGTCTTGCAGACCCATGTCATTATAAAAACCTGGTCCCGGGAAAACACCAGCAGAAGACGATAAAAACGGAAACCAGAGGAACTCCATTACCTTTAACTATGTTGATTTTAACTTTCGGGTGAGTCATTATTGTCGGGATAAAATATGTTAGCACTAAACATTTAACGTAAATGTTTCTGCACTTAATGCACAGGTTCCTGTTCAGACTTATAAATACTCCAGCCCGATTCTTTACCTCTGCCACGTAAATATTTTGTGTGCGTTTGCCAGTTACAGGTGTCTACGATAACGACAGAGAGAGAGAGAGAGAGAGAGAGAGAGAGAGAGAGGGAGAGAGAGAGAGAGAAATACAGAGAAAGAACGTCTCAAGGGATGTGCTTAGGAATGAAGTGGTATATTTTGCTAAACAACAAACGCTCCCCTTTTTCTGCGATATTCTGGACACAGACTTATCGGCGCAGGCCGGATCGGCTAAATCAGCATCGTAACCGAACCCGGATTAGCACAGCTCTCCTGTCGCGTCATTAATGTGCAAATTGAGCAATCAAAATGGAAATAAGAGGCGCTAGCAGTTATTAATTATTATGAATTACTATTCATCCGTTGGACTGCGATGGCAGTGAAGACATTTTCTACCGTTGTGGATCTGGCAAAGTCTGCCATTTCAATCAACCCGCGTTTCCATGCGACTCGTGGAACATGTCACCTTTATGAATCCAATATCTTCTGATTACTGCACAAAAACTTCCGTTGAATGACGGTACCCAGTTTGCACCACCCATTCTTCTGATTACTGTATAAATCTGTTGCTGAATTACGGTATCCAGTTTGCACCACCCATAGAAGTTTATGTACAGAAAATGTGTCAGAATATATCATACATTACCTCTTATTTCTTATCTATGTGTCGCTTTCTCTTCGGTGACGCTACCACATTCCGCTTTGTACTGTTTCAAATTACACATGTCTTTATACCTCGTTCCACTGTTTTGCATCTATATCACGCTGACGCTTCATATGAGACTGTTCTTGTTCACACTATCCACAGAGGCGTTGTTTAGTAAGCATGACAATTTGTGAGCTGTAACAGTTTCGAATCACTCTCCGTTAGTGCAAAATTTATGAGGATTTTGCGTTCGTAAGTGTTAATAGTACAATGGGACAGTAAAAATATCAGTTTAACACATGAATAAAGCACAAGGTTTACTGCGTTTTTAGAAAGTCACAGAACGTAACATAAATTACGGAAATTACGGATCGGAGAAAAGGTGAAGTTTTCAAACGTTTCATAGTGAGTGAAAATGGAACAGGTCAGCAACATAGCAGTACTGACATCATTTAACACAGCAAATGTCAAAAATTCTGTAGCATACTCGAAGCAGGTAGGTTCTATGTAAGTGCCACATCTGATCAGTATTACTTGAATTTGCCAAGAGAGATGAATCCTTCCTCATGACCATATTGTATTCGTCATGAAACCAGAAGAAGATCTAATGAATGACTCATCTAGCTGCAGGAATCTCGGATGACGTAGTTGGCACCACTGACAATGTCATCGTTTCAATAAGCAACAGCTGTCCTCCTAAAGAAACAACTATTCCCATACAAACCTACAATTAGTGGACAATTCCGTATCAGTGGCATTAAACAAATTTTGCTGCAGTAGGAGATTTTGGGCAGTAAATAACGATTAGGATTCTTTTTTTTTTTAATATCTCGACCTTTATGATATCCATTTATAATTTACAGTCGTATTAACCAGGTGAATAGTAACTGCTTGGCCACATTTTACAGCCAGGTACTCGGCACTGAAGTGAGCTGCAGTATTCTCTACAGAACTTCTTCGTATTTGACGCATCTGACCATATGGTCAAATGGTACCCTCGTTAGTGCAGAGTGGGACAAATAAAACTGGCTCAGAGAAGAGAATTCCAAGGGCCGGTCTCTTGTGACAGGAGTCGTGTTGATTTGCTAGGACTGAGGCATTTTCTGGTGAACTGCAGCCACCACGTTTCGGAATGGTGTTTGACTTGTTCAAAACAAAATCTGTCTGACGCCATTTTCGGACTAAGCGTTACATGGCACTCTTTGCTGGCACTTCGACACCATTAAACTTCTGTGCAAACAACTGACCACACCATTTCGACGATCTGTTATCACGCAACTTTCCAGAAAGAACATCCGTTGCTCCATCGTCCCCTTTGCACCGCTCCACTCACACTGGCACAGACCGCACTACGCTCTGAACCTGTGTGGATAACGTGGCGGGCGTTCATGTGATGTGCGCGTTACGGGGCTTGGTTATATGCATACATTCACGTTCAATCGTATCCTCTCATCCGAATCACTTTTATTTGCCCCACCTTGTAGTTCTCTGAGACACTGGCAATCTTACCATCATCTGACACGTAATAACTGTTGTCACATTCATTCTCCAATACACATCCTGTGTTCCCATGCAAACCTCATCCTATTGTGTTTCGGAACGAGAACACTAAAGAGCCTTCCCTCAGTCAGATGGTCCCTCGGTCCTACCGATACCGGATGTCGGTTTCGTCCTGCAACGTAATCATGGTGAGGTGTGTGGCGTCATACGAGCGCAAACCAAAAAGGAACAGAACACTGACAATATTTCTTTCGCTTCTGTATCAGTTTTTGGAATGTAGGCTGCGGCAACGGACTGATCTTTAGGTCTAGGTTAAGTTCGGAGGCTATCTAGGTTAAGTTCGGAGGCTACAGCTTGATTGTGAATTGGTGAAGCCAACGAATGTGAATAAGAATTCTCAGATGTGGTGACATACTGATCTGTAGCGTAGCCCCAAGTCTAGCTTAGTTTGAAAGGTACAGTTTGATAGCAAGTTTGCGTATCGCGCGTTTCAGTTAACCCCTGACATGTAATCACAACAACCATCTATCATCAGAATGAGATTTTCACTCTGCAGCGGAGTGTGCGCTGATATGAAACTTCCTGGCAGATTAAAACTGTGTGCCCGACCGAGACTCGAACTCGGGAGAGCACTTGCCCGCGAAAGGCAAAGGTCGCGAGTTCGAGTCTCGGTGGGGTACACAGTTTCAATCTGCCAGGAAGTATCTATCATCAGGTTGCACAGGGAAGCGCTGAAATGGTTCAAATGGCTCTGAGCACTATGGGACTTAACATCTGTGGTCATCAGTCCCCTAGAACTTAGAACTACTTAAACCTAACTAACCTAAGGTCATCACACACATCCATGCCCGAGGCAGGATTCGAACCTGCGACCGTAGCGAAGCGCTGAAATGCTCAGGCTTATATCACGCAGCGGGGCTGCACAACTTACAGTTAATTAGTCTGGTCCATTGATTGTTGTCTGGTTCTGCGAGTCAGCAGTCTTGCGTCATTGATATCAATACACTAGATGTGACTAGACTTTGAGTCTGCGCGATAAATCCGATATTATCACACTCGAGACAACGCCCTTCCCTTCCCCTCTCCCCTCCCACCGGCATTAATGCCAGTACTCTAGTAGCAGTACTTTCCCCAATGTTACGTATATGAAGAAAGGTAGCACCCAAAGCCAAGGCACATGTCACTCAATTGTTGTAGATAACGAGCTCAGAGTTTACGGTGGATGAAATCCAAGATGGGACCGATAGGATATTCGGCGAATTTGTGAAACAGCATATCGATGGGAATACATTTCACGCTGTATAAAATCTTTTGCTACGATTTTGGATGTCTAACGCGGACAACAGTGACTGTTGATTGACAGAGAAAATATTTTCCGTCTTGGGGTGTGTACTGCTTTTCTAGTGCCGCCTGTAAGCAAACTGATTTTTGAGAAGGACCATGGTGAGAAACCACACAGCTTAACGCTGTTCGCAACGGGAAGCCTCATCAGACAACAGGTACGGGTCTGAGCAAGTTCCTGTGGGGGCACTTACTTTTCACTCTTCTTCTGTTGACAACATTCCACGGTGTTCATGAGAACAGTCTATGCTCCCATCGGTAGTAAAAGAAATGCTTTCCATAAATTTTCAGATCTTTATCATCACTCCCCGGACTCCGACTTGCCTAGAATCCCGGTACAACGCCGAAAGAGCGAGCAGTTTCATTAAATAAATCTGGTAATGATGCGATAACAGTTAAGCCAACACTTGCTGCTGCTTACTTGGAAACAAATACGTTGAAAGCTCATTTCCTTGAGCGATGCTTTCAGAATAAGACTCTCACCTGCCCATAAATTTTCAGATCTTTATTATCACTCCCCGGGCTCCGACTTGCCCAGAATCCCGGTCGAACACCGAAGAAGCGTGCCATTTCATTAAATAAATCTGGTAACAATGCAATAACAGTTAAGCCAACACTTGCTGCTGTTTACTTGGAAATAAATACGTTGAAAGCTCATTTCCTTGAGCGATACATTCAGAATAAGACTCTCACCTGTCTCGGCAACGCAGAAAGACTGCCCTGTAGTCATGTGACTTGCTATCTTAATAACTGTTGCTCTTATTTGTATCTAAAATATCGAACCATCGTATTATGAATCAAACAAATGAGCAGTAGAAACCTAAAACTACTGTGAAGAGATAGAAACTGACCGATCAGACTGTCAGAAAATACGCGAAAAGCCTTCGGGCACATTCACTGAATAGGCTCGGAGCGTGCTATCGAAGACGCCAGCAAGTGCATAAATTTCAGGATTTAACCATTTCTGTGCAACCTGCAAGAAATCAACTAGTAAGAACATTCTACCTCTATATTTAACCAATACTAAGACATCCTTCACTTTTATTGATGACAACTTCAATTACAGTCCAAATACTCAAAATTTCATGGGGATAATGTGAAGACAGATGTTGTTTTCCGTGTTTCAGACTGAGACCATTATTCTTGGCTGATATATTAACAGAAACATTTTGGATGGGATCTCCTTTGTAACAGTATGACAATGTTTGTGCCCACAAAGAAAGACCACTGCAGGAGGGTTCATAGAAAAACGATTTGACTCTATGAACCGGTCTACTCAACATCTTCAACTCTGTCGAAAAATTTTTATATAAGAAAGAATATTAGGGTACAGTAGAGTTCCGATTGCATACTGGATGATTTTCCCAAGAACCCACCAATAACTGTTTACCATACATCTGGAAAATTGGTTAAATGGTACCTTCGATGTTTGAGATCTTAGCGGAAAGTCCCCCCCCCCCCCCCCCTAATGGTTGTATGCCAGAATTGTGGAGAAAGAACTTCTAATCGCTATTGGTCACTTGCTGGAGTGTTTTAGATGAACAAAAATAGGTTTATGACTTTCCAACATAATGTAGACGCGAGGATCAGCAACCCAGATTAATAAATTTTATGTTTTCCAGTCACAGTTACATTCAAAAATTTTCATTTGGGGTGACTAGTTTCGGACTACATTATCCATTCTCAAACCGTAGCCTTCGTAGCAAACGTTAATACACATTTCCACCAGTGCACACATATGCAATAGCCGTAACTGGTATTCTTATATATTTATGAAATAGTAAACTTATACAACATGTAATAACTTCACAAAGACCAGAAATGAAAGCTCCCTCCAATCTTCCTTAGTATAGTAAGACCAGAAATTAATAGCCGTAACTAGTATTCTTTTATATTTATGAAATAGTAAACTTATACAACATGTAATAACTTCACAAAGACCAGAAATGAAAGCTCCCTCCAATCTTCCGTATTGTAGTAAGACCACAAATTAATACTACCTCCAACCTCCATAGGAAAATACCGATGGTTGGAGGAAGCATGCACTTCTGGTCTTCATGAATTTATTAGATGTTGTATAAATATTACTATTTCATATATAAATACGCCGAGGTGACAAAAGTCGTGGGATACCTCCTAATATGGTGTCTGGGCTCCTTTTGCCGAGCGTAGCAGCTCGACGTGGCATAGACTCAGCAAGTCGTTGGAAATCCCCTCCAGAAATACTGAGCCATGCTGAGCTACAGCCGTCCATAACTGCGAAAGTGTTGCTGGTCCAGGATTTTGTGCACGAACTGGTTTCGATTATGTCCCATAACTGTTCGGTGGGTTTCATGTCGGGCGATATGGATGGCCAAATCATTCGCTCGAACTGCCCAGAATGTTCTTCAAACCAATCACCAACAATTGTGGCCCGGTGACATGGCGCATTGTCAACCATGCCATCGTTTTTTGGGAACATGACCGGCCGGTGTGGCCAGGCGGTTCTAGGCGCTACAGTCTGGAACCGCGAGACTGGTACGGTCACAGGTTCGAATTCTGCCTCGGGCATGAATATGTGTGATGTCCTTCGGTTAGTTAGGTTTAAGTAGCAGCTAGCAGCACGACATCGTCTTCAGTATCTCTCCTGGGCTCGTGAACATATAAGCTGGACCCTAGAGCCGGCTGGAGTGGCCAAGCGGTTCTAGGCGCTACAGTCTGGAACCGCGCGAGTGCTATGGTCGTAGGTTCGAATCCTGCCTCGGGCATGGATGTGTGTGATGTCCTTAGGTTAGTTAGGTTTAAGTAGTTCTAAGTTCTAGGGGACTGATGACCTCAGACGTTAAGTCCCATAGTGCTCAGAGCCATTTGAACCATTTTTGGGAACATGAAGTACATGAAAGGGTACAGATGGTCTCCAAGTAGCCAAACATAATCATTTCCAGTCAATGATCGGTTCAGTTAGACTACATGACCCAGTCCATTCCATATAAACACATCCCACACCGTTATGGAGCCACCAAAAGCTTGCACCATGCCTCCTTGACAACTTGGCTCCAAGGCTTCGTAGAATCTGGGACACACTCGAATTCTAGTTTCAGCTCATACCAACTAAGATAGGGTCTCATCTGACCAGGTCACGGTTTTCCAGGGTCCAAATGGTTGAAATGGCTCTGAGCACTATGGTACCTAACTTCTTAGGTCATAACTTAGAACTACTTAAACCTAACTAACCTAAGGACATCAACACATCCATGCCCGAGGCAGGATTCGAACCTACGACCATAGCACTCGCGCGGTTCCAGACTGTAGCGCCTAGAACCGCTTGGCCACTCCAGCCGGCTCTAGGGTCCAGCTTATATGTTCACGAGCCCAAGAGAGATACTGAAGACGATGTCGTGCTGCTAGCAAAGGCATTCTAGTCGGTCGTCTTCTGCTATAGCCCATTAACGCCAAATTTCGCTGCACTATCCTAATGGATACGTTCATCGTACGTCCCACAATGATTTCTCCGGATAGTTCACGCAGTTTTGATTATCTGTTATCACTGACAATTCCCCACAAACGTCGATGTTCTCGGTCGTTAAGTGAAGACTGTCGGCCACTGTGTTGTCTGTGGTGAGAGGTTACGCCCTCTTTTTTTTTTTTTTTTTTTTTTTTTTTTTTTGAGCGCTATGGGACTTAACGTCTGCGGTCATCAGTTCCCTAGAGCTTAGAACTACTTACTTACTCCATGCCCGAGGCAGGATTCGAACCTGCGACCGTAGCGGTCGCGCGGTTCCAGACTGTAGCTCCTAGAACCGCTCGGCCAAAACCGGCCGGCGATGTAGTTCCTGAAATTTGGTATTCTAGGCACACTCTTGACGCTATGGATCTAGTAATATTGAATTCCCTAACGATTTCCTAAATGGAATGTACCATGCATCTAGCCCCAGCTACAATTCCGCGTTCAAAGTCTGTTAATTTCCGTGGAGCGGCCATAATCACGTCTGGAACCCTTTCACATGAATCACCTGAGTGCATATCGTTATCGCATGACTTTTGTCACGCAAACGTTTGAAATGAAGGCTATGGCTTGAGAATGGGCAGTGTAGTCCGAAATTAGTCACGAGAAATAAAAATTTTTGAACGCACCTATGACAGAAATCGGAAAAAATTAAAAATCGGTTTCCAAATCACGTAGTGCATACACTCAACTGGAACAATAATCGAAGATTCTTCCGGGTTATATGGCCGTGGTCCATGGAATACTTCTATTCCTAAAGTTTCGTCCAATACTACGTTGGACATCCTCAGAGGTATGGCTGGTCCTGTTGGGTCCTGCCAACTCAACAGGACCAGCCATACCTCTGAGGATGTCCAACGTAGTATTGGACGAAACGTTAGGAATAGAAGGTCCCGAGTTCGAGTCTCGGTCCGGCACACAGTTTTAATCTGCCAGGAAGTTTCACATCTGGGTATGTTTTACCTTTCCGGCTGGAGGTAGTATCTGGACTTCAGAGTACGTAACTCACACTGCATAGAAGATTATCTTCGAGATGTGTCAGTCGGCAGGACTCAACAGAACCAGCCATACCTCTGAGGATGTCCGACGTAGTAGGGACGAAACGCTAGGAATAGAAGTATTCCATGGACCACGGCCATATAACCCGGAAGGATTATCAACAACAGTACCATCCGGTCGTGAAAGCCTTCATTGTATAATAATCGAAACGACTAAAGGAAGTCCCGTTCTGTGGTGAGCGTGCCGATACGCTCGTCTCAGAGAGCGCGGAGGAAAGCTAGTCTCCGGCGCTGAGACAGCGGCGGCTGACAGCCGCCCCCGTGTCCGGGCGCAGCCGCAGGGTGCGGCGCGTAGGCAGGGACCGGGCTCGCCGGGCTGGGCCGGGCCGTGCGAGCAGTGGTCGCGCCGCCGCTGCCGCTGCCGCCTGCAGCCGCAGTGCGTCGCTGGCCCGCTGCCAGTCGTGTGTATCGACCTCCAGCAGTCACTGTTTGTCCGCGGGTACGCACGCCGGCAGCCCCATTACCTGACCACCTCCCACGCGTGACCGCGGGTACCAACAAAAAAAAAGGCCTCCTCCCTGACTCATCACCTTCTGCTAGTGGATTTCGCTGCCCAACAGGTTGCATCCTGTCAGTAGGACGGGTGCCAACAAGAAGCGACCTCTATCTCGAATTACCTGGACGATCTGTTCTTCTCTTCCTTTCGAAGATGAAGAAATGATCGATCTACTTCCAAACTCTGCAAAATCAGCTACATAGCTCGAAGATAATCTTCTATGCAGTGTGAGTTTACGTGCTCTAAACTCCAGATACTACCTCCAGCTGGGAAGGTAAAACATACCCAGATGTAGCTGGGCAAAAACTCTTGTCTCGAATCAGTCCATGAGCACTTAATCAGATGAATCTAGGGTAGAAATTGTTATCAAACAATGCTAGTGGATTTCGCTGCCCAACAGGTTGCATCCTGTCAGTAGGACGGGTACCGACAAGAAGCGACCTCTATCTCGAATTACCTGGACGATCTGTTCTTCTCTTCCTTTCGAAGATGAAGAAATGATCGATCTACTTCCAAACTCTGCAAAATCAGCTACATAGCTCGAACAGAATCTTCTTTGCAGTGTGAGTTTACGTGCTCTAAACTCCAGATACTACCTCCAGCCGGAAAGGTAAAACATACCCAGATGTGAAACTTCCTGGCAGATTAAAACTGTGTGCCGGACCGAGACTCGAACTCGGGACCTTTGCCTTTCGCGGGCAAGTGCTCTACCATCTGAGCTTCCGTAAAGTTTGGAAGGTAGGAGACGAGGCACTGGCAGAAGTAAAGCTGTGAGGACGGGGCGGGAGTCGTGCTTGGGTAGCTCAGATGGTAGAGCACTTGCCCGCAAAAGGCAAAGGTCCCGACTTCGAGTCTCCGTCCGGCACACATTTTTAATCTGCCAGGAAGAATCATATCAGCGCACACTCGGCTGCAGAGTGAAAATCTCATTCTGGATACCCAGAATGCAGCACTGTCTCCATTTTTAACAAGTAACTGGGACAAAACTCATGTCTCGAATCAGTCTATGAGCACTTAATCAGCTGAATCTAGGGTAGAGATTGTTATCAAACAATGCTAGTGGATTTCGCTGCCCAACATGTTGCATCCTGTCAGTAGGACAGGTACCGACAAGAAGCGATCTCTATCTCGAATTATCTGGACGATCTGCTCTTCTCTTCATTTCTAACATGAAGAAATGATCGATCCACTTCCAAACTCTGCAAAATCAGCTACACAGCTCGAAGGTAATCTTTGTGCAGTGTGAGTTTATATGCTCTAAACTCGAGATACTACCTCCAGCCGGAAAGGTAAAATATATCCAGATGTAGGAATGCAGCACTGTCTCTACTTGTGACAAGTAACTGGGCCAAAACTCTTGTCTCGAATCAGTCTATGAGCACTTAATCAGATGAATCTGCAGTAGAGATTGTTATCAAACAGGTCATACCAGTATTTTTCGGTTTTTATGTGACAATGTGTTCATGTATGAGCTACACAGTTCGTAGTCCAGAATCAGCACTCAACTGATCTGTCGATGTCAACTCTGGAAATAACTACCGCAAGCTCTAGAAACCGCCTCGGGAACTAGACCAAAAACTTTGCACTTTTAGAGGACAACCGCCTTTGGCTAACTGGCCACCAGTAACAAAACTTCCAGCCGATGCTCACACAGCACCACTCAAATCCGTACAATGAACCTAGGACCTAACTTAACCAAACATAGCCATCGTTGAGCCCAAGTTACTCTTAGGTTTTTGCTTGGTTCCATGTAACCCATGGGACTTGTGCTAAGGTATCACATTACAGAACTAACGTTGACAAGATTTCTCTCACAGTGGATGAGGCTCGCGCCTTGTGTTTACCGCTCTTCTCTGCCGCTCTAAACGTTTATCCCAGAGTTTACACAAGCTAGTCGTATCGACGCATCGCCCTTACTAAGGTTGTGTAGATCATAGTTTATGACCATATTCAGACAAGGTAAACGGTGAGGATCGCAGACGTAGCATTGCCTCTGTACTCTCACTAAATCAGCAGATTTTATACTAAATGTTCCTTTCTTTCGCAGCCAATGCCGAGGGACTAAAATAAATTGATGTTCGACCCAGCGGGATTAGATGGTGATGAAACACATTTTTTATCATTGATGGAAGCGAAGAAGAAAGATTTGGTTTAACGTCCCGTCGACATCGAGGTCATTAGAGACGGAGGACAAGCACGGGTGGTGTCAGGGATGGGAAAGGAAATCGGCAGTGACCTTTCAATGGAACCACCCCAGCATTTGCCTGGAGCGATTTAGGGAAATCACGGAAAACCTAAATACGGATGGCCGGTTGCAGGTTTGGAACGTCGTCCTCCCGAATGCGAGTCCGTTTTATCACTGAGATTCGGCCTATGAATTACAGTCCGTCATCGCCATGTGTGTTACAGTTTTGTAAGGCAAATCCCGAGCCTCCGCAGTATGTTAGCGTGTAATGACTAAAATATAGTTGATAAGTATCCAAGCGTTATATGGGAACGTTTACCGTAAAGCTACCCTTTTTCACTTTCTCCTTTCTCTCCCCTTCACTATTAATCCTCAGTGTAGTATAATCTCACTTCACTCACGTACGCCAGACAATTACACTTCAAGCACAAAAATCGCACTTCGAAGTAAAAATGTCATTCGAATTTAGTCGGTTAAGATGTTCCAATTACACCTCACTATTCCTAAGGAAGAATATCGTAACACAAAATGTCTCAGTCTCTTAACGTCCATAAACATTCGCATCATTATCACTCTGCCAGGAGAACGAGAATTATAGCTGAAACAGATGCAGTCTTCAAACGACTAAAGAGTAATCTGTTGTATCTAACACAAGAACTTCCAGTTTGCCATTAGGCAATTGGAAAGAAGTCAAAAGAGAATCACAAGCAAGTTTCTCTGCGAGGACGTCCGCTGTTTATTTTTTAGATACTGTAAACCTCCGGGCCAGGAAGTGGTCCTCGCACTTTGGAGGATAAGTAACGCGAAACGCAACCTTACTCTGTACATTATACTCTGTACTATCAACCTATACTAATATACGTCTGGGATTCAATGTGCTGCACACCCCTGTCACACGAACTGTACAGTTGATGCTTAAGTCACATGCTACAGAATCAAACATCACTTCACGACAACACTTTTACTACTGTGCTAGCAGTCACTGCGATTGTCTTGTAACTAAAAACACATGATTCTGGGAAAGCAGTAGGCCTACACCAGCTCTGCAGTCTTTCACATTCTCCAAGTGCAGTCACGACCAGCATGGTACCACTTATCTGTCTGTCGCTGTACATAAAACCAACTACGGGTTATTCTGTAGCTGTCTTCTATGTTCGTGCACAGAACTTGTAAGACAGAGAAAACCTAGTTTTATTTAACTTCCATCCAAAACTAAGGTGAACCACCCAAATAAGGATAAAGTGACCAAATGACTTAAGCTCTTACCGGCTTTGATTCTGTAAATATTGTCAAAGGAGCCGAACGCTACTTTGGGCTGATTATCTGTTTATTGTACATATCACCGGCTGCGCACCTGTAATTGTCAAACACCAGACGAGTTCCGTCCTACACACAAGTTCACACACTCGTGTGCCTTCCCGTAGCACGAATTTCCAAACACGCCTTGTTCACATGGTTGATGTGTTTTTTCTCCTCCGTAGTTCACGTCTAAGATAGCAGCTAATGACTTTCTATTCTATTCTGTTTAGATTAAGTACTATGAGGCAACATGGACAAATCAACGTGGACGCCTTCATGTGCTACGTCGTACTGTGTCTAATGAGTGTCGTCCATTTCATTTCTCTCTTTTTTTTATTGTTCCTTCACAGCATGCGACGAAGCAAAGAAATCGTATTCTGGAAGGACTGGCGGCGTTCTCTTCAAGCATACATCAACTATCAGCGTGTTGTGTCTCCGTCCCGTCCTGTCCCTAGAGACCACCAATCTCTCTCAATACACACACACACACACACACACACACACACACAGACACACATACACACACACACACACACACACACAAACAGACGCTCTGTTCTACAAGCCAGAGCGTTGCCGGCTACGGCCCCATTCGACGAGTCACGTCTGAACAGCCTTCGCCCCCTTACTCGTCCTTTCCCCATTGAACCTCCAGCATGCCGCAGCACGTAAGTGTTTTGCTTCCAACGTCCCGCCTGACTGCCCGACATTGTGTCGTAGCGTGCATGTGTTTGTGCATGTGTGTGTTCTATGTGTGTGCTCGTTGTGTATTGTCTATTTATCGACTCAGTGTTACGCGGCAGCCCTCTGCCAAACCTTAGAATTCCGCCGCATTTTGCAGTTCTCGGAAGGCGAAAAATTTTCATTAATGGTAGTTACAAACTCGCTTTCGTAATTAACGGACTGCAGACTGCGACGCAATGCCTGAGGTTTGTCGACGATGGCGCAATGGCGGTTTCGCAAAGTGGGCGCAATATAACGAAACACTTGTTATGGAGTTTCAAATATTCTATGTGTGTGTAAACAGTATTTTTAATTAAGCAATGAATAACATTTTTTGTGTAATAAAATAACAGAATCTGCTCTCTGACGTAAACTGTTGTTATCAACCAGAGTATAATTTGAGTTAAGTAGGCAGTATAGAGACAGGCTGAACAGATTGCTTTTCCGAAGAACAACATCTCGATCGTACTGGAGTCTCTGTCACAGAAGTACTCAAAAACAAATAAAAGATTTAATTGTGATTGGATGAGTAATGTCTACTGCCCTTCATACTTGTGTCACAGAAATTAAATAAATCCTTTGCCTAAAAGAAATTTCATTGGTTATTTTCTGACTACTTTTTCAACTAGTAACCGTGCAAGCATAGAACCATAATTTTTAAATTGTTTTCAGTAAGATACAGTCAGATCTGGATGAGCTGCAGTTCTCTGTAACGGTTTCGAAATCAACTGAGGATGAAGGGTGTTTTGCTGCTCTAAACATTTCCTTATTTACCTTTTCCCTGATTCAGTCGTCAGCTGCGTCTCTGTAAGCGTTGCGTACGTAATTTCCCTCCAACATAGTAGTACACTAACATAAAAAATAATGGTTATGAAGTTTTCCCCATATTTGCATCTCGTCATTCTTCTAAAGAGGATTAAGATACCTATAGATTAAGATATCTATGTGGGACATATTCTTGCTATCGATACATCAGGAAAAACAACTCCCACGCTTTGGAAACGTAGAGCGCTCCATTTTGTCACGGAAAACTTCGGAAAGGTAGACGGATGACCTGTCAGTTATATTACGCATGCATGGTTGTCCGTTGTTTTAAGGACTCGTGAAGTTATTCTCCAATCCTCTGTCAACGGCAACCACATGATAAATTTTAATTCAGATTTTATATGTTATGTGTTGATGATAGGGGTAAAAATGAAGAAATGGCTATCGCTTTGGCTTAGGAGTCATCAAGATAGTGGTCCTTATGTGACACATTACTACCATGCTGCCGAAGAGTGAACGGCGCGAAGCAGAGGTTTTCTGGAAGTTAAACCAATACAACTGTCTTTAGAAATCCCATATCGGTCAAATAAAACAAAACAAAAATACGAGAGTATAGCCCACGTGCGGTTCTTCTATACAACTATCAGCAGAACAAAAATAGAAATTAAGCAGAAGCTCAATTTTCGACTGATACATCCCTAAAACAATGATTAGAAAATTATGCGAAATAAAGAATGGTAAGCTTAAATTGAACTCACCAGAATGCTCACAAGCAGAAACTCAATACACTGTATGATAAAGGTTGAAAGATGCGAATCGGAATTAACTGCACATATCAGCATACTAAAACAAACACTAATCTCAATTAAACAAACATCAGAAGCCATGTTATTACTAACGACACGAAACAAAACCCTGTACATCTGACAAGTTATCGGGGCAGTAATCTAGCGCCCAAGAATACCCTAACACACAGTCTGCAACATGTTACTTCCAAAAGACTGTCGCTGCAGAAATACATTCATAAAGGGTTGTATGGACAGGATTCTCCCATTAGTCTTACCATCATCACTCCACAACTACTCTCGGGAAAATTCCAACACTCTCACAAACTAATGCAATAATTCTGAAGTGTAGTTCATCAAAGAACATCATTTAAGTGCCAAGTGTCAGAACAGAGCTTAAACCAAAATAAAATATATCACGTCACAATCAAAAAGAGACAACGTGGCAGTGCTGCCCTCCTGAGGAGAAAAAATTATCACATGAGAATTGCTTAAAACTGATTTCTGGATGTTTTAGTCAAAAGAACATTTTTCGATATTTTCATCTCTCAGGTGTAACCATAAGTCTTTCCATCGTTTGGAAAAAATCAAGTTTTTCTCTTAGCGTAATCCAAAGGTCAATTAGTCTGGCGGACTACAACAAGCGGGAAGGTGATGCTTCACATTAGCTTTGCCCAGTATTTTGACGAACAGCAAAAATTAAGAAAATTAGTAATGTACAAATTGTCTAGTTGCATTTATGATTTGAAAAGCTCCATCTCGAAATACTATATAGGTTAATGGGCCTCCAAAGCTATACTGAGAACAGCATGGTGTTATCACGACGCAATATCCTGAGGAGAAATCAATAGAGAGAAATCAATAGACAAAGGGGAAGGCCGCTATGGTATTGCCATGCAACGGAGCAACAACACCACACAGTACCTGCCAGCGTGTTCAGTCCGTTTGCTCCTATGCTCCCGCCAACACGAACGTCACACCAAATTCATCGTTACCATGCTAGTGTTTTAGACGGTATAACAAGCTTTGTTTCTGTTTAAATCGCTTCCGCATTTCTACAGTATTCCAGAAACAACAAGACGTTCTGACTGGAGTGTTACTGAATTTCTTTATTTATAATCGTCGATTGCCTAGCCAATGACTCGATTATTCTTTGTTTACTTGTATCTTCATTCCTACAGTATTTCAGAAACATGATTCACCAGTAATGTTATTAAATTTGTTTATTTATCTATATTAAAAAATCAATAACAGTAACGGTGGACGCGTGTTCTCGTTTCTAAGAGACGTAAAAAGCGACTGTGCTCAATTCAGAACGCTTAATAACTCAGTCACCGGCTAGACATATTACTTTTCTTTCTAAGAAAACAACGTTTAATAAGTTTTCTAAATAGAAACAAAATATTATACATTTCCACTAAGCACGAACTATTTCACAGTTCAGGTTCGTTTAATAGTCCAATAAGCACTCGTCAGTTTGCCCAGGCAATACTGGTGGAACAGAAATTATATTCTTATAACAAACAACGTCTGCAGGCAATAGACCCAAACGCTTTTGACCCTTGATTTCGGATCTGTCAATGGATTACGTTGTAATGCATAAAACTGGGGCTGGCGTTTGTCATTTGCAACAGTTCCTATGAATTTAAGAAGTTAAAATAAAGTGTAATTTCTTTGTATCATATCATTTCAGACCATTAGTTTCTTATTTCACTTAGGTTAGGACCTTCCAGCATCTGTGTAATTAGACGCTAAAGGTTTGGGATACATAGTGAACTAGTATGATCAGTTTCGTGATTGAAGACTTGTCGTACTTCACGGCGACAGAAAATGATCTGCAGCGCAGATTGAAACCAATAGTGGGTAATAAAAAAAGTACTGATCCATGTGGTGTTTATTTAGTATGGTCAGACAAGATTTTATAAACATTTCTCTTAAAAGGAATCAGTCCCCACAATAAATGTACACTTACCATTCCTCATTACTTTCTCTTTATATATAAGTTTGACAGCAATTTGAAATACGCTAAATTCATACAGTTGTGTAAGTACCGTCCCACAGCTTCTAAATAGTTAAAGAACGTCGTGATCACCAAGATAAATTGAGGTTTGAAAAAAGTTAAGTGACTACCAGTTTCTATTACATAGATCAACATCAGGCCCACATAAAATCAAGGCAATGTACCTAAAAATGTAACACTATTATGTTAATAATTAATGCAATATGAGTGATTCTTTCATAACCATATTCACTGGTATGACAAGATGCTATTATGTATTCTATCAATGGATATCTACCCATCAGTCCAAAAAGTTTCGAGTCTGAATTAATAAAAAATAGAGAAAAAGTTAATATGGTGGTCTTAACGCTTCAGGTGTTCTACGTAGTCTAACCCCCCGCCCAAAATGAGTACAATGCACAGAAAGTTCAAACAACCATGTGAAATTCTCAGAAAAGCACTTCATTGAGATGCTGTTCAACTGACGCGTCGCC
The DNA here is from genome assembly GCF_021461395.2 of Schistocerca americana. Lineage (NCBI taxonomy): Eukaryota > Metazoa > Arthropoda > Insecta > Orthoptera > Acrididae > Schistocerca > Schistocerca americana. The sequence continues at coordinate 206,458,877 of NC_060122.1, read as the reverse complement.
TTGGCTCGAATATCGGTTGCGTCATCAAAGCGTTGTTCGTTCGAGGCATTCTAAAACCACTGATCAATGACGCAAATGACCGTAACAGGAAAACGTGGCACCGAACTCATATAACCCGGACTACAGATCAACAAAAGAAAGTCGTGTTTTGGAGTGAGTTTTGTTTCATACTCTTCCCAAACTCTAGCCGAGTTTAGGTACCAAGAGTGAAACACGGCAGGGATTCGGTGATGATTTGACCAGCCATATCGAGGTACTGCATGAGCCCAATAACCACTCTGCGAGGATAAAGTGACCATTTTGGCTGAGCAGGTCCTCACCATGGTAAAATGCGCGTTCCTAAAGGTGATTCAGCGTTCCAAGAAGACAGGGCCCGTGTTCACACAGCTCGCGTCGTTCAGGACTGGTTTTGTGTGCATGAGAATGAATTGTTGCGTTCTCCATGGCCACCACAGTCATCATATCTCAATATTATTGAGCCTTTGTGGTCTACTTAGGAGAAAAGTGTACGTGATCGCTGTCCACCTTCATCCGTCGTTGAATGAATCTGCCACTATTTTGCAGGAAGACAGGTATCCGATTCCCTTGAAAATCATACAGAAACTGTATTTACACGTTCCGAGTAACTGGAAGCTGTCTTGAATATCTATAGTTTTCCTGTACCGAGTTAGGCACGGTAATGTGTTTTCGGTGTTTCCCAATTTTTGTCCACCCATGTACGCTACTAAACTGTTAAAGTGGTGTATGATCCCGGTTAATGGTTGCCTATGTAATGACTTCCAGGCGCAACAAGAATTTTATTTTCAGAATATCACGCAATTATTGACTAAATTTATAAAGTTAAAGTGCTGTCATAATCTAGTCGTTAAGAGGCATAGTCCTATGTTAAAGGTTTAACACAATAAACCAGTGTTCAACTTGGTATATATCTTGGGGCAGTGTAGCTCACGGGATACAAACTAACCAGACTATATTCACCCAGTATTTGAGACTGATAGAACTTAGTGAGTTCCAACTAACTTTACACATAATTTCAAGTCTTTTCGAAACCTTTTCTCGCTGACTCTCCTAAAAAAGTAGTGAAAAGAAAAATTTTGTCGCTTGCTAAATTTTTACTGTTTATGCAATAAAACTTCAGCAGCCATGACGTTTTAATTTGTTATTCGCCATACGTTTCTGCAGACAGTATCCAAAATCGTATCACTGTGCGTCACATACTTCAGCAGACGTGACATAATAATCACTGAAATGGTGCGGAGCTTTTATCTTTTTAAACGGAGCGCAATTTATTCAAAATATAGTTATCCAGTGGTTCATAATGAGGCAACTTAGCGACTTCCAACGAAATAAACACGGTTTTCTGAGCTTTTTCTCGCTGTTTTATACACGAAAGAAACATTCTTTAAAGTATCTGTGGCGGGAGGGTTACTGGTCATCTGCTAAAGAGACTTCCTACACTACGCTAGTCCCTCATTTGCTACGCTTCTGGTCTAGTGGCTAGCGGCGTTGCCTCTGGATCACGGGGTCCCGGGTTCGAATACCGGCCCGGTTGGGGATTTTCTCTGCCCGGGGACTACGTGTTTGTGTTGTACTCCTTCTCATCATCATTCGTGACAGTAGTTAGACTGGACTGTGCACAAAAATTGGGCTGTGTAAAATTTGGGACTTTGTACGGGCGCTGATGACCCCGCAGTTGAGCGCCACACAAACCAAACATCATCATCATCCTCTGCTAAAGTATTGCTGCGCTGTGTGGGAACGTTATCAGATAGAAATGACGGAGGCCATCGAAAAAGTTCAAAGAAGGGCAGCTCGTTTTGTATTATGGCGAAATAGGGGAGACAGTGTCACATATATGATAAACTAGCTGGGGTGGCAATCATGAAAGCAAAGACGTTTTTTGTTGCAGCGAGAACTTTTCATGAAGTTACCATCATCCACTTTACCCTCCGAAAACCAAAACATTTTGTTGAATGTAGGTGTAGATCATTACAAAACAACCCCGCAGGCTACATTTTACTATTAACGTCACGATATTACGTTTGTCGAGTACAAGAACTTAATTTTTTATCAACGTAATGATGGTCTGTATGATGGAAACTGGTAGTAAATAAGGAGTTTTTATTCGAGCAGCAGCTTATTCTAGTGATCTCGAACTTCTTTAAACGTGTATTCAACATGAATGCACACATAAAAGAGATCTTTCGTATTTGAGGAACTCCGTGGAGCTAAACAAATCACCCACTTCAGCCATTCTGTTTCGATATATCTGTATAAATAATAATCAATTGCTGCATGTATGAAAAACCATCACTCTAGAACGGCTCGAACGACTTGGCTGCTTTTGTTTTTGTTGTTGTTGTTGTGATCTTAATTGTCAGGACAAAGTTCGTACAAAAGAAAATTTCTGGAAAGTCCACCGGAAAAGACAGAAATATGGATGGTATTTTGTTATGAAAATCTCAATGAATGAAATGTGATGGTCGGTTTGAATTTTTGCTGTCACATATTTTTGTAACAAAAAAAATGTGACCTTCAATTTGAGGGTTCCACTGTCGTATGTTTTCATAACAACAACAAATTCCGCTTTTAACGCCGATATTTTGCAAAAAAAAGAATAGAATTGAAAGCTATATTTCAGTATGTTATCGGCGGTGTTCATATCTTCGGTGTGTTGCGAAGATTGCATCCCGATTTATTTCATGTCAATATATTCACGATCTTAGTGAACTTGTTTTGTTCCTATTCACACAAATTCAAGGAAAGATTAGGCTCGATCTACCCTTCTCGACCAACTGATTAACTGACTGACCTCACTAACAGTATATGCACAGCCTAAACCACTGGAGATATAGACGTTTTAAGCACTAAACACTTTCTACTAAACCGGCTGCGAGAAAGGACATGCTAAGCTGAGCCGTGAAAATGTGTGGTTTTGTTTTCTTTTTCACAGTCATTTTTTACAGAAAACAGGAAAGTTATGTTAATGGGTAACTTTATAATCCTACCTGTTCGTAGATTAAAACAACGCAAAATACTGTCATTAAAGCTACTGTCATCACGTACGCAACAGCTGGAAAGATCTCTCTCATACTCTGTGTACTAATGGTTCCAACAGATTTACCCATTCATTTTGACATCCATTCCCAATCAAGGTTCCGTTTGTAATAACAATAAGTAAGGGGAGAGAGAGGATGGAGTAGGAGTTGGACAGAGAGTGTTGCAAGAAATGAAGAAGGGGAAGGAGGATATGGAGACAAATGAAGGAGGAGAAGATGAGCAGAGTGAGGGATAAGATTGTAGAGGGAGCGGAGAGGAAGGTGATGGACAGAGATAGGGAGGAGGAGGAGATGATGGACAAAGGGAGGAGGGATGAGGAGAGGAGTATAAAGAGGGGGAGAAGGAGATTAGGACGTATACCGACATACATCGAAGCGAAATGACTAAAGTTGGTAATGCGCTTAACTCCACCGTGTTTTTCACATACGAAAGATCTCTTTCATGTGACTGCATACTGAATAGACGTTTTGAAAAAAAATTTCAAATGTGTGTGAAATCTTATGGGACTTAACTGCTAAGGTCATCAGTCCCGAAGCTTACACACTACTTAACCTAAATTATCCTAAGGACAAACACACACACACACTCCCGAGGGAGGACTCGAAATTCCGCCGGGACCAGCCGCACAGTCCATGACTGCAGCGCCTCAAACCACTCGGCTAATCCCGCGCGCCGAACGTTTTGAGAACGCGCTACAAAGCTCACTGAGTTCCTACATTACTATTTTTATTTTCGTAAGAACGCATTACCGAGCTATGTATATATTGTAAATACGTTTCTACATTTTTTTATTTTTTTATTTTCGTTCCCCATCTTCTCCAGTGCGAACCATCGTACAAATACAGCCATTAGGAAAACGCATATGGTCGTTCTTGTAAGTACACCTGCGACCCGCGTGCCACATCACATTTGTCCAAGAATCAGGGGGGGGGGGGGGAGGGGAGGAGGGAAGGGGCGGAAATAGCACGACCCATAAATAATTGATGGAAATCAATGTAAAATAATTGCTCGAGAAGAAGTTGATTCCTCCAGTAATATTAAATATGAATTCTTTCGTTCGCCGGTCCCACCACAGTGCTAGTGAAAAGATTCTCGCTTAAGCTTCTGAAGACGAGGCCCAGTATTCAGCCTCATCACCCAGGTAACAAGGACATTTCTTCTTTGACCTTCTTCTACATTTAATTGCCCAGGAATCCCCTTTACAAGTTGTAATAATATATCGTAATTACCTTTAAACAATCCTATTTTTGAATGACTATGACGAACTATTCGAACATATAACTGCCCTCCAGCAAATAAGTGGCCAGTTTTTGTGGAGGTGGACCTCTACTACCTAGCACAGCCAATTACCACATTATTAAATTCACTTAAAAAGTCGCCACTAATGAACGAATAACACAACACACTACACTGATACAGTGTAATCTTACAACAATGTGTTACAGACATGGGACTTGTGTGCTGTTTATATTCTCTTGAGTCAGTTAAGTGTTACACAATCGCAGCTGACATCCCTTCACTCACTGAGGTACCGGTAAGCTAGAGTGTCTTTCCACTCTCCTTCCTGCTACCGTCACCGTCCGATATTTCATTAACCGTTCGGCCACACTGACGCGTCACGTCCTATTCGGGTACGGCGGTTCGGTAGCGGGAGCTAGAGAGCTGCAGCACAGGCCAGCGTCGCCCACCAGAGACCGCCCGCTCGCGCCGCGCCGACAGGGGGTTAGGGGGCCCGCGCGCGCCACCTGTGCTCACGCGCCCTCTGCTCACTCCTGCAGGACTTCACTCTCGACTTCTACTTCCGGCAATTCTGGACGGACCCACGCCTCGCCTTCCGCAAGCGGCCGGGGGTCGAGACGCTGTCCGTCGGCTCGGAGTTCATCAAGAACATCTGGGTGCCCGACACCTTCTTCGTCAACGAGAAGCAGTCCTACTTCCACGTCGCCACCACCAGCAACGAGTTCATCCGCATCCACTACTCCGGCAGCATCACGCGCAGCATACGGTACGTCCCACCAGCCACACTATTATACTCTGAATGCAGTCCTTCTTTCACCAATAGCGTGGCGAGAAAGTATCTGAATTACTAGCGGAACAGAACACGTACTCTGAATTCTCTCTCTCTCTCTAAATTGGTAAGAAGTTGCACAGGGTGGTTATATATGAATATCGGGGTTTTGAGGCTTTATAATCTTTCATCTTCTTTTGCTTGTACCTTTTTCCCGCAGGTACGCAGGGTTGGCATGGTTAATCGGATTTGGCAATGTTAGCCTAAGGGGTGGCCGGCTGCCCTTCCTGCCGCCACCCCGTACCCCCCGGGACGGAATTAGCGTACCCCAAATGCCTGCGAACAGTGTAATCCACGGAATAGTGAGAAAGTGCCCAAATGTCTGCATGCCATGTAACTGAGGCGGGACGTGGGGACCAGTCCGGTATTCACCTAGGGAGATGTGGAAAACCACCTAAAAACTACATCCAGTCTGGCTGGCACACCGACGCCGTCGTTGAAATGAAATGAAATGTCGTGTAACGAGGGCCTCCCGTCGGGTAGACCGCTCGCCTGGTGCAAGTCTTTCGATTTGACGCCACTTCGGCGACTTCCGCGTCGATGGGGATGGAATGATGATGATTAGGACAACACAAAACCCAGTCCCTGAGTAGAGAAAATCTCCGACCCAGCCGGAAATCGAACCCGGGCCCTTAGGATTGACAGTCTGTCGCGCTGACCACTCAGCTACCGGGGGCGGACTCCGCCGTCGTTAATCCGCCGGACGGATTCGATCTGGTTCCGGCGCGCCTACCCGAGTCCACGAAGCAGCGCATTAGCGCTCTCGGCTAACGTGGCGGGTTTTAACGCTTTATAATATTTATTACATTAAACTTTCAGTTATCAATAATATGTCAAACGAAAGAGCGACTCAAACGTTTTACCAAGACACTTATAAATGTTCACTGGCATAGCGAAGTACGCGATTAGTTGAACTTCACTGTACCTAAGCGCTGGGTAGACCGCAAGAGGCCCAATGACAGGGCTTGCTTTGCGTGGCCTCCACGTTCACCCGACCTAACGCCATGCGATTTTTTCCTTTGGGGCTTCATCAAGGATCGTGTGTACGTGCCTCCGCTACCAGCAGACCTCCCTGAATTAAGAAATTTGACTGAAGCAGCTGTTGCTACAATCACTGAAGACACACTTATCAATGTTTGGGAAGAACTCGGCTATAGACTAGATGTGTGCAGAGTGACAAAAGATGCTCTCACTGAATATTTATGAGGTTCTTGGTAAAACTGTTGGAGTTGCTCTTTCATTTGACATATCATTTATAACTGTAAGTTTAATATGATAAATATTATAAAGCGTTAAAACCTCGATATTCATTTATAAACACCCTGTATTTTACCATGCTATATCTATCGATCTAGTCTTGCTTCTACAGTAAATGATAAAACAAACTCAGGAATATAACCTAGAAACGCAAATAACACTGATACACTATACCGAAGATTCTGGTAGGATAATCGGTTCCAAGCAGCAACACGAATATTTATACACAGGGAATATTTATACACAGAGTGTTCGGCAATATCCGTTACAAACTTCTAGGACTTGTGGAGGGGAGTGAGTACACAATATTTTGGATAGGAACCCATCTCCGGAAACATACCGTTTCCTTTTTACGACGGTTTCGATTCATACACTCCTGGAAATTGAAATAAGAACACCGTGAATTCATTGTCCCAGGAAGGGGAAACTTTATTGACACATTCCTGGGGTCAGATACATCACATGATCACACTGACAGAACCACACGCACATAGACACAGGCAACAGAGCATGCACAATGTCGGCACTAGTACAGTGTATATCCACCTTTCGCAGCAATGCAGGCTCCTATTCTCCCATGGAGACGATCATAGAGATGCTGGATGTAGTCCTGTGGTACGGCTTGCCATGCCATTTCCACCTGGCGCCTCAGTTGGACCAGCGTTCGTGCTGGACGTGCAGACCGCGTGAGACGACGCCTCATCCAGTCCCAAACATGCTCAATGGGGGACAGATCCGGAGATCTTGCTGGCCAGGGTAGTTGACTTACACCTTCTAGAGCACGTTGGGTGGCACGGGATACATGCGGACGTGCATTGTCCTGTTGGAACAGCAAGTTCCCTTGCCGGTCTAGGAATGGTAGAACGATGGGTTCGGTGACGGTTTGGATGTACCGTGCACTATTCAGTGTCCCCTCGACGATCACCAGTGGTGTACGGCCAGTGTAGGAGATCGCTCCCCACACCATGATGCCGGGTGTTGGCCCTGTGTGCCTCGGTCGTATGCAGTCCTGATTGTGGCGCTCACCTGCACGGCGCCAAACACGCATACGACCATCATTGGCACCAAGGCAGAAGCGACTCTCATCGCTGAAGACGACACGTATCCATTCGTCCCTCCATTCACGCCTGTCGCGACACCACAGGAGGCGGGCTGCACGATGTTGGGGCGTGAGCGGAAGACGGCCTAACGGTGTGCGGGACCGTAGCCCAGCTTCATGGAGACGGTTGCGAATGGTCCTCGCTGATACCCCAGGAGCAACAGTGTCCCTAATTTGCTGGGAAGTGGCGGTGCGGTCCCCTACGGCACTGCGTAGGATCCTACGGTCTTGGCGTGCATCGGTACGTCGCTGCGGTCCGGTCACAGGTCGACGGGCACGTGCACCTTCCGCCGACCACTGGCGACAACATCGATGTACTGTGGAGACCTCACGCCCCACGTGTTGAGCAATTCGGCGGTACGTCCACCCGGCCTCCCGCATGCCCACTATATGCCCTCGCTCAAAGTCCGTCGACTGCACATATAGTTCACGTCCACGCTGTCGTGGCATACTACCAGTGTTAAAGACTGCGATGGAGCTCCGTATGCCACGGCAAACTGGCTGACACTGACGGCGGCGGTGCACAAATGCTGCGCAGCTAGCGCCATTCGACGGCCAACACCGCGGTTCCTGGTGTGTCCGCTGTGCCGTGCGTGTGATCATTGCTTGTACAGCCCTCTCGCAGTGTCCGGGGCAAGTATGGTGGGTCTGACACACCGGTGTCAATGTGTTCTTTTTTCCATTTCCAGGAGTGTATGTGTAACGCTTCCACGTTTGCTGAGGAAAAGAGAAAAGTTTCAGAGACGCTGGTCGAGGTATGCAACGGGATAGACAGGATGATGTGTACGTCAGACGGTCACCTGATGTCACTTAACGTCTCATAAATTTAGACAACACTGTCTACGGAGTGCAGCTATCTGGTGCAACATTTAGGTTACAATCAACAGTCGAGATCGCAATAATATTTTTTTTATCGGTTTCAGTTTATGTCAAAACCATATTCAGAACTTTTAGCTCCATATGGCTGGGCTGGCGGCTCGTCTGTTTTCTTAAAAATGTTCTAATGTGCGTGAATTCCTCAGGGACCAAGCTGCTGAGGTCATCGGTCCCTAGACTTACACACTACTTAAACTAACGTAAACTAACTTATGCTAAGAACAACACATACACCCATGCCCGGCCGCTGTGGAAGAGCGGTTCTAGGCGCTTCAATCCGGAACCGCGCTGCTGCTACGGTCGCAGGTTCGAATCCTGCCTCGGGCATGGATGTGTGTGATGTCCATAGGTTAGTTAGGTTTAAGTAGTTCTAAGTCTAGGTGACTGATGACCTCAGATGTTAAGTCCCATATTGCTTAGAGCCATTTGAACCCATGCCCGAAGGAGGACCCGAACCACTGACGGGAGGGGCCGCGTAATCCCTGACATGGCGCCTCTAACCGCGCGGCCACTTCTCGCCGGCTGTTTTCTCGTGATACCACGATTGTACAGTGTACGATTGTCTATTTACTGGTTTCGGCTTATGATAAATCCATCTTCAGAGTTTTTGTCCCCCTGTACCTGACGTTGGCGGCTCGTCGGTTTTCTCGTGATACCACGATCGTATAGTGCCTTTTAAGGGGAATCATCCCGTTGGCATCACATCATTGAGAAGCACACCTTCATAGTCCCAGATCACAATGCTCATGACCTTACTGACAGAAGCAGTTGCTTTGAATTTTTTCTTCTGTGGGGAGTGGGAATGGCGCCATTCCATCGGCTGTTGCTTTGTTTCGGGCTCAAAATGGTGAACCCGGGTTTCATCACCTGTCACAATCTGGGACAAGAAGGCCTCCCCCACAGCTTGAAAAATGTTGCAACAAATCAAGACAAATATTATTTCCGTGCGATTTGTGATCCACCGTTAGACACTGTGGGACCCATCTTGAACACACTTTTGAATATCAAAGAGTGCAGATAATTCCCTTGAAAACCGAGCAACCCCTGTATTAATCCATTCCGAGACAACTGAAAGCTGTTTTGAAGACAACGGTTTTCCTGCAAAGTATTAGGCAATGTGAATGTTGTGATTTTGGTGTTTCCGTATTTTTGTCCGCCACTTATACACACATCAAAAAAGGTTTTGCATCACCCCTGTTGCTAGACTTCTGAAGATAGACGTAGACTGTGGATATTGTATCACAGGCACAGTGACTGTTCAGTGATGACACTAAACCCGCCCAAAGATGGAAAAAACCATGCATGAGCAGCGCCTATTGGACGGAGGGGGTCCGACAGCCGATCAGTTCCAGTCATTCCACCAGGAAGGAGGTACACGGTTCGTGTTTTCTGTATTTCAACCATTCTTACACGGTCAATACCGCGGTTCGATCGCGTCCGCTTTGTTACTTTGTGCCATGAAGAGCTCTCCACAAAGGAAGTCTCCAGGCGTCTCGCAGTGAACCAGAGCGATGTTGTTCGGACATGGAGGAGATACAGGGAGACAGGAACTGTCGATGACATGCCTCGCTCAGTAGATGACCGCTGCCTACGGACTATGGCTCGGAGGAACCCTGACAGCAACGTCACCATGTTGAAGAATGCTTTTAGTGCAGCCACAGGACGTCGTATTACGACTCAAACTGTGCGCAATAGGCTGCATGATGCGCAACTTCGCTCCTGACGTCTATGGCGAGGTCCATTTTTGCAACCACGACACCATGCAGCGCGGTACTGATGGGCCCAACCGCTCAGGATTGGCATCACGTTCTCTTCACCGACGAATGTCGCATACGCCTTCAACCAGTCAATCGTTGGAGACGTGTTTGGAATGCCTTAGACACACTGTCCAGCGAGTGCAGCAAAGTGGAGGTTCCCTGATGTTTTTGGGTGGCATTATGTGGGGTCGACGTTCGCCGCTGGAAGGCGCTGTAATGGCTGTACGATACGTGAATGCCATCCTCCGACCGATAGTGCCACCATATCGGCAGCATATTGGCGAGGTATTCGTCTTCATGGACGACGATTCGCGCCCCCATCGTGCACATCTTGTGAATGACTTCCTTCAGGATAACGACATCGCTCGACTAGAGTGGCCAGCGTGTTCTCCTGACATGAACCCTATCGAACATGCCTGGGATAGATTGAAAAGGGCTGTTTATGGACGACATGAGCCATCAACTACTCTGAGATATCTACGCCGAATCGCCGTTGAAGAGTGGGACAATGTGCACGAACAGTGCCTTGATGAACTTGTGGATAGTATGCCACAACGAATACCGGCGTGTATCAATGCAAGAGGACGTGCTACTGCGTATTAGAGGTACCGGTGTGTACAGAAATCTGGACCACCACCTCTGAAGGTCTCGCTGTATGGTGGTACAACATGCAATGTGTGGTTTTCATGAGCAATAAAAAGGGCGGAAATGATGTTTATGTTGATTTCTATTCCAATTTTCTGAACAGGTTTCGGAACTCTCGGAACTGAGGTGATGCAAAACTTTTTTTGATGTGTGTATGTTCTGACGCTGATTGCAAACAACAACTGAACATGATTTCAGAAAGTAGAAAGTTAATTTAAACTATATTATAGCTTTCATCTTTTTTCGATAAAATTATGAAATTTAACAAGAATGAGTTTTATTATTATAATCTTTTTTTTAAGTTTTCAAGATCTTTTTGGTGATATTTTTAATTTCTACAGAAGATGAAATGTGGTACTTTTCAGGAAACTTAAAAGTACAAGGGTCATAGTGCAAAATAATTAATCCTCTTTCCATATTCTTTCAGATTAGCTTAAAATAAAGTAAAAGTAGTACAATAATCTCGAATTAAAAAGGGAAGGTGTCTTCCTTACATTTCTTTGGTAAGTGAAAGGTGAGTGGTCAGTCATGAGAAAGAGCTAGTTTATTCCAGTGATAAGCAGTTCTGAACCGATCCTCGAAAATAATGGATTTCCAGTTTGTGGTGGCGTCAGGCAGGTCGAGCTTTCCTAGCCCGTGTTGCGTGTGGACAAGCAGCGCAGCGTGTTGCGTGCGGCCTGAGCAAATGCAGGGCCGCTTGGCACTCTGACGTCAGCAGCGAGTAAATAATGCGTTCTAATCGACAGACTGGTCAAGCTAGTAGGTCGTATCCATCGTTTGATAGTGAGAGCAAATTCACATACAAGCAAAATTATTTTTGTGGGTGTACCAACTATTTTTGTGAAGTATCACAACAACATTTCTGTCATAGAATCTTGAGAGATTGAGCGGATAACGTAAAGGGGCCAGAGGTTGGAGGGAGTTTTCGAATAAGGCGAGATATAAGTTAGTGGGCAACGCATGAGTGTGAAGTGAAAGCTCATATAGCAAGTGAGTGGCAGGCCTTCCACACACACACACACACACACACACACACACACACACACACAAACACACACACACACACACACACACACACTGACGAAGGGCACACTGGCTAGCCGAAACATTAGGACTACTAGCGTAATAGTGTACAGGACCACTTTTGGAACCTAAGAGAGCATTGGTTCTGCGTTGCATTGATTCAACAAGTCCTTACTAAGTTTCCGAAGGTGTGTGGTACCAGATGTCTGCAGTGATCATGCTGTTCCCGTAAACCAGTGGTTTGTGTGCCTCAGAGCTGGCGCTCGACAGCGATCTTGGTGGCCAAGACATGAACGTGAGTAGGTTACCATGCTCCTAAAAACATTGTAGCACTATTCCGTCCTTGTGATGCGGACTGTTATTGTATTGGAATTTGCTGTCTCCGTCAGAAAAGACGTCAGGCATGAAGGGATCCATGTGGTCCTTATTAATGTTCACGTACGTCACAACTGTCATGGTGCCTTCGCCCATAACCGTGGGTCGCATGGAAGCCCAGCTGACTGTCCTTCACAGTACAATACTACCCCCACCGGCTTACATCCGTGGCTGGGTGCATCATTCGAGCAGCCGGTAGCCCAGAAAACGTTTTACTCTGTTCCCATTTTTTCATGTACCAGTTTCCCAATTTTCCATGTAACTTTCGAAGAATAAAGTTGCCAGAAAACTAAGACTATAAAAAATGTTTTTTTTTATATTACCAGAAAACTAAGAGTATAAAAAAATGTTTTTTATATTATGTACAGTATTTGTTTCAAATGACGTTTCTATATATATAACGACATCATGTAATTACTGTATATATATACAGGGTGGTCCATTGATAATGACCAGGCCAAATATCTCACGAAATAAGCATCACACGAGAAAACTACAAAGAACGAAACTCGTCTAGCTTGAAGGGGGAAACCAGATGGCGCTATGGTTGGCCCGCTAGATGGCTCTGCCATAGGTCAAACGGACATCAACTGCGTTTTTAAAATAGGAACCCCCATTTTTATTACATATTCGTGTAGTACGTAAATAAAGATGAATGTTTTAGTTGGACCACCTTTTTCGCTTTGTGATAGATGGCGCTGTAATAGTCACAAACGTATAAGTACGTGGTATCACGTAACATTCCGTCAGTGCGGACGGTATTTGTATCGTGATACATTACCCGTGTTAAAATGGACCGTTTATCAATCGCGGAAGAGGTCGATAACGTGTTGATGTATGGCTATTGCGATCAAAATGCCCAACGGGCGTGTGCTGTGTATGCTGCTCGGTATCCTGGACGACATCAACCAAGTGTCCGGACCGTTCGCCGGATAGTTACGTTATCTAAAGAAACAGGAAGTGTTCAGCCACATGTGAAACGTCAACCACGACCTGCAACAAATGATGATGCCCAAGTAGGTGTTTTAGCTGCTGTCGCGGCTAATCCGCACATCAGTAGAAGACAAACTGCGCGAGAATTGGGATCCCACGCCCGGGTTCCCGAGTTCGATTCCCGGCGGGGTCAGGGATTTTCTCTGTCTCGTGATGACTGGGTGTTGTGTGATGTCCTTAGGTTAGTTAGGTTTAAGTAGTTCTAAGTTCTAGGCGACTGATGACCATAGATGTTAAGTCCCATAGTGCTCAGAGCCATTTGAGAATTGGGAATCTCAAAAACGTCGGTGTTGAGAATGCTACATCAACATCGATTGCACTCGTACCATATTTATATGCTCCAGGAATTACATGGCGACGACTTTGAACGTCGTGTACAGTTCTGTCACTGGGTACAAGAGAAATTACGGGGCGATGACAGACTTTTTGCACACGTTCTATTTAGCGACGAAGCGTCATTCACCAACAGCGGTAACGTAAACCGGCATAATATGCACTATTGGGCAACGGATGGCTGCGACAAGTGGAACATCAGCTACCTTGGCGGTTTAATGTAAGATGCGGCATTATGGGGGAAGGATAACTGGCCCACATTTTATCGATAGCAATCTAAATGGTGCAATGTATGCTGATTTCCTACGTAATGTTTTACCGATGTTACCATAAGATGTTTCACTGCATGACAGAATGGCGATGTACTTCCTACATGATGGATGTCCGGCACATAGCTCGCATGCGGTTTAAGCGGTATTGAACAGCATATTTCATGACAGGTGGATTGGTCGTCGGAGCACCACACCGTGGCCCGCACTTTCACCGGATCTGACGTCCCCGTATTTCTTTCTGGGGGAAAGTTGAAGGATATTTGCTATTGTCATCCACCGACAACGCCTGACAACATGCGTCAGTGCATTGTCAATGCATGTGCGAACATTACGAAAGGTGAACTACTCGCTGTTGAGAGGAATGTCGTTACACGTATAGCCAAATGCATTGAGGTTGACGGACATCATTTTGAGCATTGATTGCATTAATGTGGTATTTACAGGTAATCACGCTATAACAGAATGCGTTCTCAGAAATGATAAGTTCACAAAGGTACATTGGAATAACCGAAATAAAATGTTCAAACGTACCTACGTTCTGTATTTTAATTTAAAAAACCTACCTGTTACCAACTGTTCGTCTAAAATTGTGAGCCCTATGTTTGCGACTATTACAGCGCCATCTATCGCAAAGCGAAAAAGTGATCCAACTAAAATATTCATCTTTCTATGCGTACTACACGAATATGTAATAAAAAATGGGGGTTCCTATTTAAAAAAAAAAAAAACAGTTGATATCCGTTTGTCCTATGGCAGCGCTATCTAGCGGGCCAACCATAGCGCCATCTGGTTTCCCCCTTCAAGTTAGACAAGTTTCGTTCTTTGCAGTTTTCTCGTTTGACGCTTATTTCGTGAGATATTTGGACCGGTCACGCTCAATGGACAACCGTATATATACACTCCTGGAAATTGAAATAAGAACACCGTGAATTCATTGTCCCAGGAAGGAGAAACTTTATTGACACATTCCTGGGGTCAGATACATCACATGATCACACTGACAGAACCACAGGCACATAGACACAGGCAACAGAGCATGCACAATGTCGGCACTAGTACAGTGTATATCCACCTTTCGCAGCAATGCAGGCTCCTATTCTCCCATGGAGACGATCGTAGAGATGCTGGATGTAGTCCTGTGGAACGGCTTGCCATGCCATTTCCACCTGGCGCCTCAGTTGGACCAGCGTTCGTGCTGGACGTGCAGACCGCGTGAGACGATGCTTCATCCAGTCCCAAACATGCTCAATGGGGGACAGATCCGGAGATCTTGCTGGCCTGGGTAGTTGACTTACACCTTCTAGAGCACGTTGGGTGGCACGGGATACATGCGGACGTGCATTGTCCTGTTGGAACAGCAAGTTCCCTTGCCGGTCTAGGAATGGTAGAACGATGGGTTCGATGACGGTTTGGATGTATCGTGCACTATTCAGTGTCCCCTCGACGATCACCAGTGGTGTACGGCCAGTGTAGGAGATCGCTCCCCACACCATGATGCCGGGTGTTGGCCCTGTGTGCCTCGGTCGTATGCAGTCCTGATTGTGGCGCTCACCTGCACGGCGCCAAACACGCATACGACCATCATTGGCACCAAGGCAGAAGCGACTCTCATCGCTGAAGACGACACGTCTCCATTCGTCCCTCCATTCACGCCTGTCGCGACACCACTGGGGGCGGGCTGCACGATGTTGGGGCGTGAGCGGAAGACGGCCTAACGGTGTGCGGGACCGTAGCCCAGTTTCATGGAGACGGTTGTGAATGGTCCTCGCCGATACCCCAGGAGCAACAGTGTCCCTAATTTGCTGGGAAGTGGCGGTGCGGTCCCCTACGGCACTGCGTAGGATCCTACGGTCTTGGCGTGCATTCGTGCGTCGCTGCGGTCCGGTCCCAGGTCGACGGGCACGTGCACCTTCCGCCGACCACTGGCGACAACATCGATGTACTGTGGAGACCTCACGCCCCACGTGTTGAGCAATTCGGCGGTACGTCCACCCGGCCTCCCGCATGCCCACTATATGCCCTCGCTCAAAGTCCGTCAACTGCACATACGGTTCACGTCCACGCTGTCGCGGCATGCTACCAGTGTTAAAGGCTGCGATGGAGCTCCGTATGCCACGGAAAACTGGCTGACACTGACGGCGGCGGTGCACAAATGCTGCGCAGCTAGCGCCATTCGACGGCCAACACCGCGGTTCCTGGTGTGTCCGCTGTGCCGTGCGTGTGATCATTGCTTGTACAGCCCTCTCGCAGTGTCCGGAGCAAGTATGGTGGGTCTGACACACCGGTGTCAATGTGTTCTTTTTTCCATTTCCAGGAGTGCATATTAAATTCCCAGGTTTCTGGGGCACGAAGAAAATGAGGTCTACAGCAAGTTATAATTGGTGGTTAGGGGGACGACAGTAACAAACTGTGACCCACCCAGAACTGACACTGGACCGCGCCTGTAATCGCTTGGATGACGGTTTAGCCAGACACGATCATAGACCTGGTGTAATAAAAAACCTAACTGATCCGAGCAAGTGACACGCTTCCACTGATACAAAGTCCAGTCTGGATGATTCCGTGCCCATTGCAATCATAATTGATGAGACCATTGTGCCAGCGTGAGAAAACAGGGATAGTCTGCCGTGGAGACCTTGTTCCGTAATGTGCGCAGAATGGTGTGCTCCGGAACACTTGTACCTGCGAATACGTCAAATATGGCGCCACAGCAACCCAGGAGACGGTTTGCTGCAACACGATAAAGCGCTTGACCCCACACAAGTCTGAGGACTGCTGAATGCATCGCAAAACATGGTTGGACAGTGTTACCCCATCCACCCTACAGCCCTGACGAAGCCCCTTGCATTCGGGAGGACGACGGTTCCATCCCGCGTCCGGCCATTCTGATTTAGGTTTTCCGTGATTTCCCTAAATCGCTCCAGGCAAATGCCGGGATGGTTCCTTTCAAAGGGCACGGCCGACTTCTTTCCCCATCCTTCCCTAATCCGATGAGACCGATGACCTCGCTGTCTGGTCTCCTTCCCCAAAACCAACCAACCAAGCCCCTTGGACTTCCACTTGTTTAGGCCATTAAAGGATGCCATTCGTGGAAGACATTTTGAGGACGATGAGGAGGTGATTCACACAGTGAAGCACTAGCTCCACCAACTGGACAAGTATTGGTACCGACAGGTCATACACGCCCTTGTTTCGCGCTGGAGGAAGGCCATAGAAGGGGATGGAGATGACGTGGAAAAATAGGTTGTGTAGATAAAACACCATTCTTTCCTGCGTGTAATTCTCATTACGTTCAATAAAGAACTGTTGAAGAAAAAATGAGGAGAATTATTTTCTGGGCAAGCTTTGCATTAAACATACCTCTGTTCGTCCAGTGTAACCATAGATCACATGTTAAATGAGTGATCCGCATGTTGAATTCCATTATTTTTGCATGTAACTTCCAATCGTGGCACTGTATGTTTCTCTTCGCTGCTTTATATTGGCACTCTTTATTGGCCCATATCTTAAAAAGGTCTTTGAATGGCAAGTACGTTTTTTCTTCAGTCTGCTTCTCTGTTTCGTTCCTGAAATTTTTCATCATTTTATTGCTTTCAAAGTGACATAGTTTGCAGAAGTCGTAATAAATGGATAAATTTACTGTCAAAAAGAGCACATTAACCAGTTGTCGGAATGTGCGTGCAAATCCGTTAAGTTAGAAAAATTTATGAAACATCAGATGCAGAGCAATACTTAATCAATGTGTGTGAAATTACAGTAGATACAGAAAAACAATCAAATAGTTGTTTGTTCCGCGCCCTCATACAGCAGCAAAAACTCAAAAGTGAGGTTTTGTAACAAAGAATACTTTAAATATGGGCTTTACATGGTGTGGAGATAAAGGACGCCCTACGCTGGTGTGTAATATTTGGAGAAAAACTTTCCATTGCAAGCATGGTACCGAATAAATTTCTGCGCCATGTTTCCACAATACGCAAAGATTTACAAGGAAAAAGTTTTGAGTATTTCAAAGAAATTCTAGGACAGAAGAATCAGTAGAGTTCATTGTTTACCAAGAAATTTAAGACCTATGATAAAACTGAAGAGCTATTTATCTTTTAGTTCAGATTATTGGAAAATACACATTACCTCAGGTATTTGCAAGGAAACCGATCATTCCATCTTACTGTGCTATAGTCGAAACAAATTCTGGGCTTGGGCATGAACGTGATGTGAAAAAAATTACCTTGGATAATATCACAGCTGAAAGACGTATACAGGATATGTCTGAAAACGCTGAACGTTCTGTTGAAGTCGAGTTGGTGAAACAAATTTAATGTTTACAATTCAACTGGATGAATCTACCGAAGTAGTGGGGCAGCATGGCTCGTTTCTTTCATTCTTTTCACTGATGAAGCAAAAATTGTTGAACAGTATCTCTACTGCAAGGAAATTACCAAAGTAAAAGACATTTTTAAGTAATAAAGGGAGGCAATAAATTTGTTCTGGAAGAATTGTATCGGCACGTTCACAGATTGTACCCCTTCAGGGACTGGTTCCATAGAAGTTTTCATCACACTGGCGAAGCAACGAAGCGAAATCTTTATTATTGCGTATTGCTTTCTACACTGGTGTCCAAAATTAAAGCAACAAACGAAAATTTGTCGGGGTTGCGTTTATTTTACCACAAAACAGTATATACAGGTGATAGTAAAGTGCAAACAATGTAAAGAACACAGCACGTAAACAACTTCAACGCTAGAAAGAAGCGTTCTTCGCTTTTTTCTAACTTAACGGATTTGCACGCATTTTCCGACAACTGGTTAATGTGCTCAGTGTAGGGCGTGATCACCTCTGGAACCAATGCAGGCATGACAACTAATGATGTCATCAATCCCATGTTGAGGCAATAACGCCCATTATTCCTGCAGAGCTGCTCGCAAGTCTTGGAGAGTGGTTGGTGGATGCTGACGTGATGCAACTCATCTCCCTAGTGCATCCCAGACACGCTCTGTGGAACTGAAATCGGGAGAGCGAGCAAGCCTCGCCATGGGTGTAATATCTTCCGTTACCAAGAAAATATCAACCACTTGTGCTCTATGAGGTCGAGCATTATCGTCCGTCACTACGAAGCCTGGGCCGACAGCACCTCGCAACAACCGCACATGAGGTCCCAAGATTTCGTAACTATATCTGACAGCAGCCAAACCTTGCCGATTCACCTGTACAGTTTCATGAAGAGGAGCTCGAGTGGTCAACGTAATCCCTGCCCATACCATTAGGGATCCTTCTCCACACCGGTCTCTTTCCTCCAGAAGCGAATCCCTCGAGAATCACTCTCCAGACCAAATCGGGACGCATCTGTGAAAAGAACATCGGCTCACTGTTCGATCGTCCTGGTGGAATGTTGACGACTCCACTGTGGACGTTCTCTTCGCGTAAAGACATGTCAGAGGTACATATACAGCAGGTCTTCGACAGTAAAAGCCATTCTGCCGAAGTGTTCTGGACACCGTCTTCCCCAATACAACACGTTCAGAGGAAGCTGCGAGGTCAGATGCCAGCTGCCTTGCAATACTAAGGCGTAACGTCATGCGCTTTCAGCCAAATAATGATCCTCTCTTTCTGACGTCAGATGTGGTCAACACTGCCCTGGACTTCGCCACATCCGAGAAACAACACAGCGATTCACATTAAGCCATCGGACCACATCAGTTTGCGACTGTCCTGCTTCCATTCTCCCTATGGTCCTACACCGCAATGAATCTGGTAGGTGTCTTCTCTGTGCCATATTGCACCGCTTATGCGATTATAGATATGGAAATATTCATGAAATACTACACCGTTTGACAGGTGCCCTCATGTCACCGTTGGCGTGGTTGTCCGTTGATCGGAATGCCATCTTCCGTACAGAAAACAATCGTACGGACATCTGCTGACAGTTTGTATGGAATCGTGAACTGGGCAAAGGATGGAGGAATACCGATTTGTTGGTTTGATTTTGGACATCAGTGTACATAGATAAGCATTCGTAGAAAAAAACCTTTGGAAAGGATTTGAAATCAGTTTGGACTGGACTGTTAATTACGTTAAGAGTCGGCCTCTCAAGTCAAGACTCTGTGCTCAAGTACGTGAAGAGCTATGAAAATAGCAGTGTAACTTCCCCCTTTACACACAAGTACGCTGGCTATGCAAAGGGAGAATACTTAGCTGCGGGTATGAACATAAGGATGCAATATTGTAATTATTTGGGTAAGGAATCAAAACCCAGTTTGAGAATGCATTAAAGGACGAGCTATGGAACACAAAACACAATGTTTTCTGATTTATTTAATATACTCAACAAGGTAAATGTTGGTCTACAGGGTAAGGTTGCAAATGTCCTTACTGACACAGAAATAATTATTAACATGTTGCAGCCCCGTCAGCAACTGTGATAAGTTAATACGTCAAAGATCCGCCTCAGTTGCGAAAAGTTGCTGGTCTTTACCCAGGTTTCAGCTTGAGTAATCTAGCCTTCTTCAGAAGCATGAAATAAACTAATACATGCCAAATAAGGCATGGTCTAACATAAAAAGCCGTGGTACCATGTCAAGCTACAATGACATGGTACCACGGTACTTCAGCTTTTTATGTTTGAATGTGTCTTATTGTTGTGTACATAGTTCCGCGTAGTCAGCACGTACACAACTTTCCCAATAGGCCGCGCCCCGCTAAGCACAACAGCGCAGGCGCAGCGCTCGTCCGTCTCCGCACTATGAGATGGCGCTGCCTTAGAGACGGACCAAATTCTGCTTCCGCCGATCCGCGTATTAATATGTAAGGCAGCCAATGAGATTGCTACTAACGTAGAACCTTTTCTCCTCGCGGATCACACTCGCGCAGTTATACATGAACGGAGGATTCCAGGAAATTATACAGTTGTGAACCAAGAGTATGGAGATCGGGATGACACCTGAATGACATGTGATCCACTCCCAGCTGAGTCAGGAGCAGTGAGCTTTCGTAATCCATTTCCCTGCAGCTCGCTTAACACTTTCCTTCCTGTGATCTAGCGACACAAAATCTACAGTGATAACAGGTTGCTAAATGTGGGCAAAGCCACAGGTAAAGAACTACTCCTAAACTCCTGGATCGATTTCAGCCAAACTTGGTACACATATTACTTACTATATGGAAAGATATACTGTGGGGTAAGAACCAGCAGCATCCTATTGGGGTAGAGCTGGTAACATGGAGAGAGAGTGGGGAGGACTTGCACGGACAGAGAGAGGGAAGGAGAACATGGACACAGATATGGGGAGAAGAAGATGATCAGAGAGAGTGACAGGGGGGAATTGGATAGAGAAAGGGAAAAAGAGGAGAGGGACAGAGAGAAGAAGGAAGATGAGATGGAGAGAGGGAGGGGGAGAAGGAGAGGGGCAGATAGGGGGAAGAGACAGAGGGGGTGAAGAGGAGATATATGGGGCAGGAAGAAATGGACTCAAAGGGGGGGGGAGGGGGAATGGGCAGATGGACAGAGAGGAAAGGAGCAGATGGTCAGAGGAGAGAGGAGCAATCAGAGAGATTGTTTTGAAGCGGATGGAAAGAGTAGTAGGTGGACATTGAGAGAGGCGGAAGTAGATAAACAAAAGAATCTTGGTTGGAGGAGGTAGACAGAGAGAGGGGGGAGAAGGAGATGGACAGAAAGGAAGGTAGACGACAGGAGCAGTGAGAGGGAACAATGCCAGATTCTTAGCTAGCTAATTATAAAAGAAAGCTTTGCGTAGGTTCTTGCAGCATTTTCTTGAATGCAAATGAAAAATAAATGAGAAAATGAATTACTCAACCTAGTTTAGACAGTTTCAAAAAACTGTCCACGCAACTTTTTTGCTGTTTCTTAGTTTGACTGAGCCTTGAGTCCATCATTTCAAGACAGAAACGAAACTGCAATGAACTCGGTAGACGGTGCTGTTGTTAAGGACCTGTCTTCCCGCGAAGTGAAAGGTAATTTCCTTACTGAGGGACGAAGTCATAACATCTGAATATTACGCAAGTCTCCTGGTCCGAAAAGTTGAAATAAGGAGAGACGTATAAGGCATCACAACTCTTAAGGTCAGTGCTTTGTAGTGGGAATGCTGAGTCGTTTTGTGTGTTAGTTAATGGATCAGCCCGCCCACTCACCTGCTTCAGCTCTCTGACTTGCAGTTGTCCCACATTTACATTAGTTTATGGCAAACACTTTACTCCAATCAGGAGGCAATGGCATCGCGTAGTTTGGTATGTGACGGACCTCTCAGATTGAATCCACTTACTACACAAGCATTGGACATAATGTGCTGACTTGAACAGGCAAAGGACATTGAACTTCGGCCTAGAAAACGCAGTCATTCACTGGAAGGGTGTGTTTATTTTAGCCTCATAGATGCTGGCCTATTATAGTGTTACACTATCTTGTAATCAAACTGCATTATTTAAAATATTTCGTGTCGAACGTGATTCACATAAATTGCAAGTATCAACACTCTAAAAAGATAGTCCCCAACAGTTAAATGTTTGATAATGCCCAAAACAGCAAAATTACTGATAATTCCAAATTACAGGCACAGTTTAAAATATAAATTTTAGACTTAAAGCTGCCGGCTGTTGTGGTCGAGCGGTTCTAGGCGCTTCAGTCCGGGACCGCGTGACCGTTACGGTCGCAGGTTCGAATCCTGCCTGGGCCATGGATGTGTGTGATGTCCTTAGGTTAGTTAGGTTTAAGTAGTTCTAAGTTCTGGGGGCTGATGACCTCAGATGTTAAGTCCCATAGGGCTTAGAGCCATTTAAACCATTTTTTAGAGTTAAAGCTAAATATGAATTGTGAAAGTTCACAACAGACAGAAATGGAATGTGTATGATGTAAAAATTACTGTTGTTAATTTGTTGTGAGTAAGACTGAAAATAAAATTTTGCTAGCAGGGAAAAAGTGACAGTTGGCACACAAAAACAAATGTTTAAAGGTAGACACTGTCAGGTTATAACTAACCCAGAGACCATTATATTGCCATCAGAAGATACAGCAAAGTTAAGCCTTCCAGTTGACCCAAATGTGGTTTTATGCACTTCACGAAACTAGGTGGACACGGCTAAACAAACATAGAGTGCACTGTTGAGACAATTATTAAAGGACCGCAGTTATGGCAGTATAAAAAAATGGTTTAAATCGCTCTAAGCACTATGGGACTTAATATCTGAGGTCATCAGTCCCTTAGACTTAGAACTACTTAAACCTAACTAACCTAAGGACATCACACACATCCATGCCCGAGGCAGGATTCGAACCTGCGACTGTAGCCGCAGCGCGGTTCCGGACTGAAGCGCCTAGAACCGCTCGACCACAACGGCCGGCTTATGGCAGTAAGCATTTAGATCTCGAACCACATGTAGTAAGCAGTGATAGGTCAATCAAGGTAGCGTTAAACATGTCCTGAATGTACGGGAATGGTGTCAGTTCCTGTAAAACTTGCTGATTACGTGCCTCGTCCTGCTGAAAGATGTTCCCACATTTTGGAATTCAAGTATGGGAAATGTGTGCAGGAAATTTACCGTGACGAATGCCGGAAATCTTGGCCCGTCTTACAACATGAAGCTCTCTCATTCAGAGAAGGGTTTTACTTAAGCTAACAACAGTCGTCGGAGCTTACACAAAGAAATAAAGCCAACAAAGGTTGTTGGAACTTACATATATTAGAGAAACCAACAACAGTTGTGGAACCTACAGCCGACAGTGAAGCAAACAGTGTTTGTGGGAACTTAAGAGTACTAGTGAAGGTAACAACGGTCGTGGGGGCTTGCAAATATTGTCACTGAGAAAGTAGATTCGAAAGCTTAAGCAGATCCCTGACAGCTAGGAGCGCTGTTGCCAGCTTTCAGTTGCGAAGCTCTGACGGCCGTAGGTGAGACAATAGCCTTCTATACTGCTGCGACATCACTGTGTTACCATGCAGAATTATGAATCGCGTTACTTGATTGACTGAGATTGTCACGCGAAGTTGCCATACCCAGGCAACTGCAACTGCAGGGACTATCCACCTTACGTTGCCTTGACTATAGTCAAGCTAACAATGGTCATGAGAGCTTATTCATCTTAGTGAATCTAACAATTGTTTTGTGAACGTGCACGCACTAGTGTATCTAATAACGTTCATGAGGGATTACACATATTAGCGAAGCCGGCCGGGTTGCCGGAGTTTACAAATACATGTTCACTGGGGCTTACGCATACTACTGAAGCTAACAATAGTCGTGGGAACATAAACATAAAAGTGTTGCAAACAACAGTTTTGAGAGCTTACACATACTAAACACAAATTCTAGTGTGGTCATGAAAATTGTCCCACAATGGCCATCTCAAATACACTCCTGGAAATTGAAATAAGAACACCGTGAATTCATTGTCCCAGGAAGGGGAAACTTTATTGACACATTCCTGGGGTCAGATACATCACATGATCACACTGACAGAACCACAGGCACATAGACACAGGCAACAGAGCATGCACAATGTCGGCACTAGTACAGTGTATATCCACCTTTCGCAGCAATGCAGGCTGCTATTCTCCCATGGAGACGATCATAGGGATGCTGGATGTAGTCCTGTGGAACGGCTTGCCATGCCATTTCCACCTGGCGCCTCAGTTGGACCAGCGTTCGTGCTGGACGTGCAGACCGCGTGAGACGACGCTTCATCCAGTCCCAAACATGCTCATGGGGGACAGATCCGGAGATCTTGTTGGCCAGGGTAGTTGACTTACACCTTCTAGAGCACGTTGGGTGGCACGGGATACATGCGGACGTGGATTGTCCTGTTGGAACAGCAAGTTCCCTTGCCGGTCTAGGAATGGTAGAACGATGGGTTCGATGACGGTTTGGATGTACCGTGCACTATTCAGTGTCCCCTCGACGATCACCAGTGGTGTACGGCCAGTGTAGGAGATCGCTCCCCACACCATGATGCCGGGTGTTGGCCCTGTGTGCCTCGGTCGTATGCAGTCCTGATTGTGGCGCTCACCTGCACGGCGCCAAACACGCATACGACCATCATTGGCACCAAGGCAGAAGCGACTCTCATCGCTGAAGACGACACGTCTCCATTCGTCCCTCCATTCACGCCTGTCGCGACACCACTGGAGGCGGGCTGCACGATGTTGGGGCGTGTGCGGAAGACGGCCTAACGGTGTGCGGGACCGTAGCCCAGCTTCATGGAGACGGTTGCGAATGGTCCTCGCCGATACCCCAGGAGCAACAGTGTCCCTAATTTGCTGGGAAGTGGCGGTGCGGTCCCCTACGGCACTGCGTAGGATCCTACGGTCTTGGCGTGCATCCGTGCGTCGCTGCGGTCCGGTCCCAGGTCGACGGGCACGTGAACCTTCCGCCGACCACTGGCGACAACATCGATGTACTGTGGAGACCTCACGCCCCACGTGTTGAGCAATTCGGCGGTACGTCCACCCGGCCTCCCGCATGCCCACTATACGCCCTCGCTCAAAGTCCGTCAACTGCACATACGGTTCACGTCCACGCTGTCGCGGCATGCTACCAGTGTTAAAGACTGCGATGGAGCTCCGTATGCCACGGCAAACTGGCTGACACTGACGGCGGCGGTGCACAAATGCTGCGCAGCTAACGCCATTCGACGGCCAACACCGCGGTTCCTGGTGTGTCCGCTGTGCCGTGCGTGTGATCATTGCTTGTACAGCCCTCTCGCAGTGTCCGGAGCAAGTATGGTGGGTCTGACACACCGGTGTCAATGTGTTCTTTTTTCCATTTCCAGGAGTGTATATAGGGTATCATATGAAATGTATATCAATCTTTTGTGGCTCTCCCATACTCCCTCATTTTTTTAACACCATACCTATTCAGTGCATCTATTACCATAAAACAATTTAGATGCAACGTCAGTGTGACCAAAGCCTGCTGTATTGTGTAGAAGTGTCACGAACTACTACTGTTCAGTGTGTGTTATATTACAACTTATTGTTGATCGAGCATCGCTTGATACAAAGGCTGTCAGCTGATACTCAGCACATTCAAATGTAATGTAAGATAAGCGTCAATATCCAAGAACCCCCAATATTTATAAAATGTATACCCTTGCTTATGTATCTGACGGCTACTTACGACTGAAGGACGTCCTATGTCTGTTGTTGTTGTTGTTTTTGGTCTCTTCATTATGCTGACGTTTGTCTATCTTGTGCAAGCCTCTTCGTCTCTGCATACCTGCTGCAGCCTATATTCATTTGAACCTCATAGTGGCAATGGAATGAAAAGTCTATGGAGAACAGAAAATGGATGCATAGTAAACCGAAGAAAAACGAAGCAGGCGAAGTTCGGGAAGTCTGCTACTTTAATCTCTAAATAGCACGTAATGTACGAGGCAAAGAGGTCATAAAAATAAAAGTGACTCAGAGAAAGAGGTCGTTCCCGGCCAAACTATGTCTACTGCTAACAAATATAAGCTTTAATCCTAAGGAGAAATTTTTGAGAATGTACTCCTGTATGATAATGAATCTTGAGCTGTTTAACACTGGCGAAGTGCCTGCTATGACGGTATCTCGTACGGAAAGAAAGAGCAGATAATGCTACTGAAGACTCGCGTGCGAGCATTTCCATGAGATCTTACTTGTGATGGCATTCAAGCAGTCAAAGGTGTTGTTTATTGTTGCAAACGAATGCGGAGATAGGAACATACGGAAAACATTGACAAGAGGAAGCGACAAGATGATAGGATATGTGTTAAGGCATCAGGGAATAGCCCCCTTGGTACTAGAGAGAGCTGGAGAGGGTAAAAACTGTATGGAAAGACAGAGACTGGAGCGCATCCGACAAATAATAAAGACGTACGGTGCAAGTGCTACTCTGAGATGAAAATACTGGCATAACGGAGGAATTCGCGGCAGGCCGTCAGATGAATAAAAAAAAAGTGGATTCGAACCTTGCTCTCCCTCAACAATTTTAGACCCTCCTGTCCCCACCCCCATACCGACACACACATACTCTCCTGCATTACCAAACAGAGCATTCCTTGATGCCGTCGGATCTGTTCTATCACCCGATCCCTTTTCTTCGACAAGTTGTGCAGTAAATTCCTTTTCTCCCCAGGTCTGTTCAGGACTTCGCATTAGTTATTCAATCAATCACTTTCTTCTTCATTATTCTTCTATAGCCCTTTACGTCAAAAGCTCCCAGTCTCTTCTGATCCAAACCGTTAATCGTCCACGTTTCATTTCTATACAACACTACACTCCAAACAAATACCTTCAGAAAAAACTTCCTAACACTTAAATTTATATTCAACAGTAACAAATTTCTGTTTTTCGGAATTGTTTTTCTTGTCTCTGTTCATCAGCATTTTATATCCTGTCTACCTCGATCAATGTCAGTTTTACTTTGCTGCGCAGATAGCAAAACTCATCACCTATTTTTGGAGTCTCATTTTCTTTTCTTTTTTTTCCCTCGGCAACGCCTGATTCAATTAGGCTACTTTCTATTATTTTTGTTTTAGTTTCGTTGATATTTATCTTATTACTTGTTTACAAGACATGGTCCATTTCGTTCAGCTCCTTTTCCAAGTTATTTTCCATTTCCGTCATACGTCGAGTCCTGCGGAAGAGGAATCCCAGAGAGATACTGCGGAAATACAATTCATCTATGAGCGTGCATGCTTATTAGATATGATTAACGAAAGAGACAGAATATTCAAGAGCAGAACTTCACGACTCGTCAAAGACTTAAAGGACTATTTCCTTAGTCTTAGAGAATAAAAAAAGTGCTGACCTGAGTCTAGTGATGATGAGAATCATGATTTCAGGTACGGGTATTCAGTGTCGAGACTATTCGCGCACTTGAATGAGAACGAGCGCCGAATGTAAATGAGATATCTGAACTTCATACATTTACAAGGAAACACGTAGATGCTTATCATTCATACTGAAGATTTTCTTTGGTTTGTGTGGTTTGCGATTACGTGTGACCTTTCACTATTAAAAATTAAGCTCACGCATCTTCAACAATCGTATATCTGTTTACTGGACATGCTTAAGGCTCCGTAAGGTTCAAATGGCACTATGGGAGTTAACTTCTGAGGTCATCAGTCCCCTAGAACTTAGAACTACTTGAACCTAACTAACCTAAGGACATCACACACAGCCATGCCCGAGGCAGTATTCGAACCTGCGATCGTAGCGGTCGCGCGGTTCCAGACTGTAGCGCCTAGAACCGCTCGGCCACCCCGGCCGGCGCTCCGTAAGGGCTATGATTACACTGTTCTTAGGTTACAGTCGTCCCACCCACAACTACCCATGCGGAACGGTCAGAACACGAGAATGCTGGCCTGAACATATAGTTACCGTTCCAGTGATTACTTCCTTAACACCACCAATGATCTGCAGTCATCATTGTAGCCCGGGGAATATTGCCATCTCTGAGGATATGGCTAAATAAGCAGCTGGTTTCCCTGCACCTCGAGTAGCCGAGCTGATTCAAGGTACTTGTCACCTCAAACAAAGGACTTGCATGCACTACTAAATATTTTCGAAAACGCCCCGCATAAAAACGGGAATTTCCAGGGCCTCATATCTCGGGTTCTATTGGTGACAGAAAGGTATGGTTGAGTATTTTGGATAGCCTTTGGGTAAGGGACCATTTGAATACCCAAGAGAAGGATAGTCTTACTGTAGCTACCCTACAGCACGGGGTCAAAGCTGAGATATTACACACTTCCTCCAGGTTAGGCAAATGAAGCAAATCGGTAGTCCCGTCTTGAATTAGAAGTGGTCTCCGATGCGTCTTAAGGGGCTTATAGAGGTACCATTTAGTCCATGGGCGGTTCCTGAGAAAACTCGAAAAACATCATTTT
Source organism: Schistocerca americana (assembly GCF_021461395.2). Taxonomy (NCBI): domain Eukaryota; kingdom Metazoa; phylum Arthropoda; class Insecta; order Orthoptera; family Acrididae; genus Schistocerca; species Schistocerca americana. The sequence goes on along the minus strand of NC_060122.1, from coordinate 206,430,262 downwards.
TAAGTATCAAGACAAGCCGCGGAGTCCTGACGGTTGTACACAGTAAATGTCTATAAATTTTACGACATATTCTTAAGATCCCGATCTCGAACAAACTTGAAAATTTACTTGATTCCTTTACCTGTTTTCGAGACACTGAGGTTCAATTTACCCCACTTTTAGACGTAAAATACACACGTAGAATTCGCTGTGAGGTGAAAACAAAGTTCATAAAGCGACATAGCACTGGGATGCTTTAAAACGTCTTCATTATCATCAGACGGATTCTGGATACCGCATGTTGTAGTACGAAGCACGTGCAAAAGCTTTGCGCACGTAAAATCCGGTCTGAGGTGTAAAATTAGTTTTGCGTTACTTCAATTTCACTTAAGTAAGCATCAAAATTTTACTGGCCCATAAAGTCCTTTTCATATGAATGACATGCCCTGCTGTAGCAGGTAAAAGAAGGGAACCAGTGGGGAAATTGCTCCTATAGAAGCCCAAAGAGAGCAAATGTTCATTTATTTATTACGAGAATCTGGCTGAAAAATGGGGTACTAGCTGCCTCATTCTGTCTTCCTTAGCACCTTTAAAAATCTTCCCAAAATGTTTGGTATGCGAACATATTGGCACTTTTTTGTGTTATGAGAGAAGGAGACAGTAGTGGGGAAGAGACGGAAAAGTAATACATACTGGAAGAAAGGAGAGAGTGGTAGAGGTATAGAAAGAGCGAAAAATATAATGGCAGAGTGAGAGAAAGAGAGGTACGCAGTGGCAGTAGAACATAATTGACAGTGACAGAACAGTGCTAGGAGAAGGGTGAAGGGGACAGTGCCAGTGGGAGAGGAATGAAGAGAAGGAGTAAGTGCAAGTGGATGAGGGACAGTGTTAATAATAAACAGAGTTTATGAAAATGAAAAAGAGGAAGAGAGAGACAATGGCAGCGAGAAGAGACAGCAGCAGTTGGAAGGAATTAATGACATAGTAGCAGTAAGAGAGAACAAAAGGAAGATGGTGACAGTGAGAGAAAGCAGTATTAATCGGTCAGAACGAAGGAGACTGGCTGGGAGACGGGGTACAGTAACAGTTAAAAAAAAGCACTCCGTCTTCAGGCCGCAAGCGGCCCATCGGGACCATCCGACTGCCGTATCATCCTCATGGAGGATGCGGATAGGAGGGGCGTGTGGTCAGCACACCGCTCTCCCGGTCGTTATGATGGTTTTCTTTGACCGGAGCCGCTACTATTCGGTCGAGTAGCTCCTCAATTGGCATCACGAGGCTGAGTGCACCCCGAAAAATGGCAACAGCGCATGGCGGCTGGATGGTCACCCATCCAAGTGCTGGCCACGCCCGGCAGCGCTTAACTTCGGTGATCTCACGGGAACCGGTGTATCCACTGTGGCAAGGGCGTTGCCCACAGTAACAGTTAGAGAGACAGAAATAGATAATGACAATGAGTTGAGCGGCATAAGTGAATGAGAATGGGCAAGTGGGGTGGATGGGTATCAGCTACTTACGGCCATGGACTAGTGGGTGTGTGCGTGTTAGGTATCGGAGTTGTGTAAGGTGTGAGCTGCATATTAAAACGAGAGAGAGTATCTTGGCATGTCAAATTCATAGGGAAAATTTCTTAGGGTGCTACAGGAGGTAGACCTAGGCTGCTGGTACCCCACTTTCCAATGAGTCGTTCTTTAGCCAAGAGCATATTCGCCTTTTTGTGTTCCTACAGAAGTATTTTTCCGCCGGTTTCTGCATGACTGAAAAATTCAGTAAACATCACACAGCGTACTACAGCTTACTGCTCCGTTGTTTACACGCACTGTCCCCTGATGGCGTCCTGAGATTTGTGATTAACATAATGCGGCGCATCAGTCACGTATGTCACACATATCCAGATATGCACAGCTCACTGCTGGTTTCTCTCTACCCAATGGTATCGGGCGACTTTCGTGAGCAGAAGTGAGGAACGGACTTCTGTAATTCTATTGCAAATTTCCATGTAATGTGATTCATTCCAGTATATACATTCTGCCAACGGAATGAGTCGGGATATTTCCGTGTGTTAAAATTCTCTCCAATACAATCATTCGTCAATGAACTGAGACAGGGCAGCGTTGATGTCCTACGGTAATTCCAGTACAATAAATTGAAAAATATTGTGTCATTTGCCGCACCAGGTGACTCCGCATCTATTGCATCGTGACGTTTTCGACTGCTGTTCGATATGTGGTTTCCTGTAGAGGAGTATGTTACTACCGCCTTTAAGTCGGAGAGGCGATGCGGCTACTAAGTCGGGTTACGTTCCGTCCCCCCCATATCGGAGTTGCTGCTCATGTCACACATAGTGATAAGGCAGATGCAGTGCTCCACTACCTCTGAGGCTCTTGTGCGTCGTTTCCCACCCAGCTGCCACTCACCCAGCCTCGTTCCACAGAGTACACAGGCTCTTATTAATGTCACCTATTCTCGCCAGCTGACTGCTGTGTTGTCCCGTGAACTCGACTGCCCCCTAAATGAGGACACGAATCTGCGTCTGTGCAGGCGACCTAACGCTCTCCTGGTGAGTAGATTATAGAGACCGGTATAGAGCGCGCTGGCTATCTCTCGCCTCACGGATGACTGCCGTCGGGGTTATCGAGTGCCCTCACCACGCTTTTGACCCGCCGCTGCCTCCCTACAGAGCCCTCTGCATATAAATTAGAGCCCACCAGTTAGATTTTCGACGTAATTATTTCCACTTTTACATAACACAGAATAAAGAAAGATGCCAAGCTTAGATTCTTTAATTTAAGTCCACAAGGGCTTACTGAAAAATAATGCCTCTAAATTTTTATATGAAAACTGAAAGATTTTCAAATAAAATAAACATTATTAACATTCTAAATATTTATTCCTCATGTCTAATGTTGTGACTGTCAATTCCCAATTTTTCACAGACACAACTTTTATCGAGGTAAGTTCACAAATTTGATGACTGAACAACAAAGGAAAAGGTAACAAAAGCGATGCCAGTAAAAGTCTCCTAATTGAGGCAAACAAAAGTTCACTTTTAATTTTCCATACTCACACACACACACACACACACACACACACACACACACACATTAGGAAGAGTCCAATTCAGAGACGAAGACGTAACCTTCAGCGGTCGAAGTACACGAGGTCGGCATCCAGAGTGAACTGCACTTTGGGGCTGGTTCTAGCCCCTAAACAGCTGTCTCCAGCCAGTCAGGTTTTGGCGTAGTGATACTTCCTGCAGGCCATGGCTCGAGCTCCCCCTGCAGGAAGTAGTGCTCGGAATGTCTGTTTCCATTATCTTGTATGTAAATAGCCAGTGTTTACCATGGTGCTTTTGGTACGCCTTGTAAATAGACATCCTTGTCCTCTGTGGTGTAATATGGGTTGCCGGCCCTCAGGGGCTACATTGGCTCCGGCATTACATCTACATATTTATTTCTCAACATCGTCGCCCTGGCGACAAACACATTTCTCTCAACGATAGACGAGTTTGCTGATACCGTCACGGCAGAATGTTTGACTCTGTTGACGGAATCACAACCTCACCTTTGCCTGCCCCGCTTCATCACCAACAAAATAAAATCCTCGAAGGTGTCCTATAAGTTTTGGAAACAGATGAAAATCAGATAGAGCCAAGTCCGGACTGTATGGATGAGATCGGTGACAGTGACAAGGCGTCGGATTGTTGCAAATGTCGCAACACTTGTGCGTGGTCTGGCATTGTCATAGTAAAGGAGAGGGCGTTCCATGTGTGGACGAACTCTTCAAATTGTAAACTCGTTTACAGCACGCTGTTTCTCACACGCCGGCGTACAATATGTTACACGCTACAACTCGGGGCCCTCTAGTGGAAGAGGGCATAAAGAATGAAGATGTAGAACGTGAATGACGTTTGTTTTATTTAAAAATCTTTAAGAGAAGCATACGAACACCACATATGAATTGTGTGATTTATACAGTCAGTTATACAAGAAAGTGTACGCAATAATGTTAAATGTAACGTCCGCCGTGACATCTCTGGTAGTGGTCTCGAATCTGTACTCAATGCGCTTTTGCACATTGTATAGATAAACAGTGTGAGAGTCGAATGTTTTGTTTTGTCGGTTGCAAATTATCTGTAGCGTCACGAGGCAGTGCAATATTTATCAAAAATGCCTCTCGAGGTCCGTTAAGAAGCTTTCTGGTTCGAACGAGGCAAACTGACTGCTTCAAGAGGATAATGATCCTAAACATCGCAGCCATCTCTGTACAGCGTGGAAACCAGACAATGCTGAGTCCACTAGGGATTGGCCTGCAATGCCTCCGGATGCAAATCCGATCGGCACGTTTGGACGCATATTAAGATGAAATTTAAAGGAAAGACAATATATACTTTGAAGCAGCTGTCATATAAAATCAGGGCGGTATGGAGATAGTTACCGAGAGAATATGCAGAAAATCTCATGAAAACATGCCAAAAAGGTGCCAAGCTACAATCGATAATGGTGGCGATTGGATTACCGATTAGGTAATTGTGCAATTAGTAATAATGTTTATTTTAATCTAAACATATGTTTAAAATAATGTCTTTTATTTCATACAGACACCGGCGAACACATTCTTGGGGAACTGGCTGTACATCAGCTACACATACTGCGAATGTACCGGAGCGTGCTTCACTGAATTGAAAAAGAGAACCACACTGACTGATTACGGTTTCTTCTTCTCCTTCATTATCACTGGACACGGATATTTTCAGTGTTGTAAATTACCTACTTGCGACTGTTTTTTTATACTCCAATCACTGCTGATCGGTTTCAGTATGTTGATCCAAAGCGGGAAGGCAGAAGCTAGGCAGCAGGCCTGATACTATGACGATTCAGAGCATCATTTGCTGGAAAGTCGACACTTATGGCCGTAGTTGGCTGCGTACACTCCCGCACCTTTTAAGAAACTCGTGGAGTAGCGTCTCTTTGTAACTATTTGTAATTGAACCATAACAAACCATTGCAAAATTTGCTAAAACAGTGTTCATTAAATGATGCCCCTACCGGATTGCATTCACTCTCACTCAGTCACTGAGGAGAGGTGTGTTCCTGAGCCCGGGACATTTGCACGCGATCTCGTTACCACGAGAATTCGATAGGACGACTTCCGTCTCCAGCACCAATGCACTAGTATGCTTATGCAAGCTATTTTTCACAACTATTACGTTCACACCTCTCCACAGTGACTCATGGAGTAAGACTATGTGGCACTATTGGCAGCTATCATCTCGCCGCATGGAAACACTTAGCTCGACAGCCTCCTTAGAGCTATCTGAGAGTAGGCGGCAATGCGTCTGCATCTGCTTCCATTCTCTCCCCTGCTTTCATCCAAACTCTTCCATAACATCAACCCTCACCACAAAGATACATATGGCTCAGAGACGCACTTTAATTTGTGTTTACATCTACCTACATGCTCAAAATGGCTCTGAGCACCATGGGACTTAACATCTAAGGTCATCAGTCCCATAGACTTAGAACTACTTAAACCTAACTAACCTAAGAACATAACACACATCCATGTCCGAGGCAGGATTCGAACCTGCGATCGTAGCTGTCGCGGGGCTCCGGACTGAAGTGCCTAGATCCACTCGGCCACAGCGGCCGCCACCTACATGCTTTGCAAACCACAGTCGAGTGGGTGGCAGAAGTAACTTAGCTTATACCACATCTCCTCGTTCCAATTGCATATGGTGCACGGAGTAATAAATACTAAAATGCCTTTGTGAGAGCTTTAATTTGTCGAGTCACGTCTTCGTGGTCCCTACAGGAGCGATAGGTGGATGGCCGAGGTATATTTATAGATTTGTAAATATTGGTTCTTGAAACTTTATAATTAGGTCAGAACCATCTGAATGCTTCCACGGCGCTTCTTGTATTAAACTGTGGATGACATCATTAATTTAGCGCTGCCAAGTAAATTAGATGCGACGCAACACGCCTACCCCCTTTGGAAGATCCGATCCACCGGGTCGCACATTGTCAATAGTTGTGAAAAGGACAACGTATCTTGGAGATGACGCATATGTACATCAACATATACACACATTACAACCAGTTTTTCCTTCTACTTGATCAGTTTAAAATACAAAGTTCTTTGACTTAGTACTTAGCTACTTCCTACGGTTGATCCAGTTGACTAGTAACTGTTGTAAATGGAGCTCAGGTGGGTAGGCGGTTTTTCGCGTCAAATCAAAAAAATGGCTCTGAGCACTATGGGACTTAACAGCTGTGGTCATCAGTCCCCTAGAACTTAGAACTACTTAAACCTAACCAACCTAAGGACATCACACACATCCATGCCCGAGGCAGGATTCGAATTTGCGACCGTAGCATCGCGTCAAATCGATACAGGCCGCACAAAGAAGAGTCAAAAACCACAATGGTACCAGATACTGAAACACTCATTCCCACGATTCTGTGGTATTGACTACTACTCATTACTACAGAGCAGATGCTCCAATACATGCGTCCTTCCTGAGTTGCGATTAGCTCACTGAACTTCCCCAGTATTGCACGCGTTGACACTACTACAGTGAGTCATCATCTAACAAATGTAGTGAACAAACTAACAAAGTAAAAGTGAAAAATTTTTTCTTCTTAACAGATTCCCTTGGCAATTAGTCTTCTAACAGTAAATCATCCTACTCAGTTGATCTCTCACGCTTAACATTCCTTGTCGTCTATCCGGTGGTTTCTTCACTCGCTGTTTGCATCCCTCAGTACCTTGTCTTTGTAACAAAATTTTCTCTTAGTTTTCCCAAGAAAACCACCCTTGAAACAATACTGACACATAACCCACTTATAGTGTTACCAGTACCCATTACGGTAATCTCACTTATTTTCTACACTTCAATGCTAATTACAGGTTGAATCCTTTCTGAATTGCTACGTTTCCTTGTGCCTTGCGGCTCTATATCACGCGAACTGTACCTCACGACTTTGTATGCAGTTTAACTTGGTAAAGCCCTCGGCCAAGAAAGCGAATCTTTTTCTTTTAGTAAGAGTTTTCCATGTCCTCTTTCATCACCTATTTTTAAAAATACTTTTTGATTTCGTATTCTATCCGTCCAGTTCACGTTTAACATTTTTTTCTAACACCACCTTTCAAACACTCTCTAATATTCACGTATAACATGTAGGAAATGCTGCGCTCAGACGTGCATTTTCAGGAACTTCTTCCTCAGTTTCATATCACAGAGTTCTTTTACTGACGATAGCTTTCTTCGCCAGTGTCAATTTACTTCTGATATATTCCTTGTTTAGGCCACCCTGTGTAATCTCTCCTCTAGGACAGAATAATAAACTGTCTTTTTCTGCTGCGTTTTACTACTACTGATTTTTTTTTTTTTTTTTTTTTTTTTTTTTTTTTTTTTTTTTTTTTTACAAATTAACTCTGGATACGTAAACTAACAAGTAAATTAACCCTGAACTCAATCCCCAGAGTATGTAACAGAAAACGACATTATTGAAACAGTATCGGATTCATCGTTAAATCATGTTAAGACATATGTTGTAAGAAGTGAAAATATCACAAATGACGTAGGGACGCTACTCCAAGGCGACAGCGGAGAAGATGTACCCCTAAAACGACGCTCAGTTGAGAGCTTTTGATGATAAGAGGAAGTTGGGACTGGACTTCATGAGTGAACAGTAGTGAGTCATGTGGAATTATGCGAAGGAATAAGGAGGTAATTACCAGTTTTGAGACACACTACTGAGGGCGGAAAACAGTGTTGAATAGTGAGTATATAGTAACCCTACAAGTTCGTATTTAACAATGTGCAACATAGCGAAAACATGTGGAGCAATAGTTAATAACAGTGTATGCTAACAATTAGTGTCATAATATAACGGTGCGAAATGTAAGTAATAATGCAAAAGAAACGAGAGTGGGTCTCTCTTATTTCAATAAACCATTTGCCTACAAATTTACATCAAAAAAGGATCAACACACTCCACCAAAGCTCAATTAATCTTAAGCTAACAAAGAAATGAATCTTATCTAATGAGTTGCAGCGTAGTTCTTCAGCCGAAGAAGACACCTTCAGGAGAATGACTTGGTAATTACAGCAGACGTATTGTACTTAGCTTATCATACTAAAACAGTAGTACTGTATGTTGACCGGGGACCTAGAAATGACGGAGAGGCTCCGTCCCCGGCGCAGCCGCAGTGGTCCACAACCCCACGACGACTACCGCAGTCCTCTTCACCCCTCCGCTGCACCACACCGTGCTATTTTCTGCATGTTTTAGATTAAAAAACCCACTGATGATGGTGATATTTGCCGCCGAAATTAGTTCGGGAAATAAAGAAATAAACGAATAACAAGGTGTTTTCATCAAGGCGAATCAGTTTCTGATATTGTTGTTTTTTTATGCAAACACAGACCAAATGGAAGAGTTCCAAGATAAAATTAACGAATCTTATGTAAAAAAGTCACATGCATGGCGGTTCGTCAGCAGTTGTAGCACTCATTCATTGGTGTTGTTACATCATTGGAAACAGACCTTAATTATGTGTTAGATATTTTGAGCTATACTGCTGCTAATGATACTTTAAGACGTTCTAAGGCACTAACAGACAGCAGTGGTCTTGCCGATCAGTGTGCTAAATGCTTACGCCACGTATTGCTTATTTCAAATTTCAGTGTAAAGTCGCTTTTCTGAACCATTCTATGCACGATGTTACGGCTAGTTCTGACTTAGCTTACTTTGTAAATGCTCTCTCGATTTCTCCTTTGAACACGAAATACCTAAACGTTTAAGTTTTCACTTTCTTTTCAATAAATTTGTGAAACACGATGTACTACCATAATAAAAATCAAACCAAATCTACACACTTGCGGTAGCGTTGTGGATATAGCAACTGACTTGTAAACGCAAGGTTGTAAGTTGGATTCCAGACGAACTTAATTTTTTTAGATGTTTATCCAAAAAACATCCTGTGTTGTAGACTTGCGAAATGAAACCGCTACATCGTAAAAAGAAAAAAAATAATTAATTAACTTGACCTTTGATACAGATAAGACAGGTACTGTTTTTAAATTCTCTTCTGATTCTTTTTCCTAGATGCATACATTCTAAAAAAATTTACCTGTCTAAGATAAAAAATCTGTGAAAAAAAAGTAACTATAGATGAATGTTTTCTTTGTGGTTACTGTAAGGAGAGAACGGGTTAGATACAGGACGACGTGGCGGTCGGAGGTTTCCGCTTCCCTGGTCCTCAGAGAATGCCAGGCAAGGTCGGAGAATACTGCTACAACTCGTGATGAAGACTCCGTCTCTCTCTTGCCCACAAAAGTACTCACAGTCGGCGTAAGACATTCTGGAAACACTTTCAGAATGAGAACGTTGCACAACAGTGGTAATATGATATCTTCTGACTAACAAAGTGGTCGCTTAGGGAACGTCTGTAACACACAAGCTAACGGCGAAATATTGCGCGGTGTTCGGACCGTGTTAGTAGCAGATTTTCCCAGTATTGTTAATTTGCGAAGTAATCACTATACACTGTATTGCTAAACACACAATTCGTTATATGAAGGCCCGGGGATCCAACACCTTCTTTTTCTCAAATTACATTTTTTATTCTTGATAACTGCGATTTTAAGTTGACCTCTGCACTGAAAATTACTTCTACATGCAAACTTCCCCCCCCATGAACCATGGACCTTGCCGTTGGTGGGGAGGCTTGCGTGCCTCAGCGATACAGATAGCCGTACCGTAGGTGCAACCAAAACGGAGGGGTATCTGTTGAGAGGCCAGACAAACGTGTGGTTCCTGAAGAGGGGCAGCAGCCTTTTCAGTAGTTGCAAGGGCAACAGTCTGGATGATTGACTGATCTGGCCTTGTAACAATAACCAAAACGGCCTTGCTGTGCTGGTACTGCGAACGGCTGAAAGCAAGGGGAAACTACAGCCGTAATTTTTCCCGAGGGCATGCAGCTTTACTGTATGATTAAATGATGATGGCGTCCTCTTGGGTAAAATATTCCGGAGGTAAAATAGTCCCCCATTCGGATCTCCGGGCGGGGACTACTCAAGAGGATGTCGTTATCAGGAGAAAGAAAACTGGCGTTCTACGGATCGGAGCGTGGAATGTCAGATCCCTTAATCGGGCAGGTAGGTTAGAAAATTTAAAAAGGGAAATGGATAGGTTGAAGTTAGATATAGTGGGAATTAGGGAAGTTCGGTGGCAGGAGGAACAAGACTTCTGGTCAGGTGACTACAGGGTTATAAACACAAAATCAAATAGGGGTAATGCAGGAGTAGGTTTAATAATGAATAGGAAAATAGGAATGCGGGTAAGCTACTACAAACAGCATAGTGAACGCATTATTGTGGCCAAGATAGATACGAAGCCCACGCCTACTACAGTAGTACAAGTTTATATGCCAACTAGCTCTGCAGATGACGAAGAAATTGAAGAAATGTATGATGAAATAAAAGAAATTATTCAGATTGTGAAGGGAGAAGAAAATTTAATAGTCATGGGTGACTGGAATTCGAGTGTAGGAAAAGGGAGAGAAGGAAACATAGTAGGTGAATATGGATTGGGGGACAGAAATGAAAGAGGAAGCCGCCTGGTCGAATTTTGCACAGAGCACAACATAATCATAACTAACACTTGGTTTAAGAATCATGAAAGAAGGTTGTATACATGGAAGAACCCTGGAGATACTAAAAGGTATCAGATAGATTATATAATGGTAAGACAGAGATTTAGGAACCAGGTTTTGAATTGTAAGACATTTCCAGGGGCAGATGTGGACTCTGACCACAATCTATTGGTTATGACCTGTAGATTAAAACTGAAGAAACTGCAAAAAGGTGGGAATTTAAGGAGATGGGACCTGGATAAACTAAAAGAACCAGAGGTTGTACAGAGATTCAGGGAGAGCATAAGGGAGCAATTAACAGGAATGGGGGAAAGAAATACAGTAGAAGAAGAATGGGTAGCTTTGAGGGATGAAGTAGTGAAGGCAGCAGAGGATCAAGTAGGTAAAAAGACGAGGGCTAGTAGAAATCCTTGGGTAACAGAAGAAATATTGAATTTAATTGATGAAAGGAGAAAATATAAAAATGCAGTAAGTGAAACAGGCAAAAAGGAATACAAACGTCTCAAAAATGAGATCGACAGGAAGTGCAAAATGGCTAAGCAGGGATGGCTAGAGGACAAATGTAAGGATGTAGAGGCCTATCTCACTAGGGGTAAGATAGATACCGCCTACAGGAAAATTAAAGAGACCTTTGGTGATAAGAGAACGACTTGTATGAATATCAAGAGCTCAGATGGAAACCCAGTTCTAAGCAAAGAAGGGAAAGCAGAAAGGTGGAAGGAGTATATAGAGGGTCTATACAAGGGCGATGTACTTGAGGACAATATTATGGAAATGGAAGAGGATGTAGATGAAGATGAAATGGGAGATATGATACTGCGTGAAGAGTTTGACAGAGCACTGAAAGACCTGAGTCGAAACAAGGCCCCTGGAGTAGACAATATTCCATTGGAACTACTGACGGCCGTGGAAGAGCCAGTCCTGACAAAACTCTACCATCTGGTGAGCAAGATGTATGAAACAGGCGAAATACCCTCAGACTTCAAGAAGAATATAATAATTCCAATCCCAAAGAAAGCAGGTGTTGACAGATGTGAAAATTACCGAACTATCAGCTTAATAAGTCACAGCTGCAAAATACTAACACGAATTATTTACAGACGAATGGAAAAACTAGTAGAAGTCAACCTCGGGGAAGATCAGTTTGGATTCTGTAGAAATGTTGGAACACGTGAGGCAATACTGACCTTACGGCTTATCTTAGAGGAAAGATTAAGGAAAGGCAAACCTACGTTTCTAGCATTTGTAGACTTAGAGAAAGCTTTTGACAGTGTTGACTGGAATACTCTCTTTCAAATTCTAAAGGTGGCAGGGGTAAAATACAGGGAGCGAAAGGCTATTTACAATTTGTACAGAAACCAGATGGCAGTTATAAGAGTCGAGGGACATGAAAGGGAAGCAGTGGTTGGGAAGGGAGTAAGACAGGGTTGTAGCCTCTCCCCGATGTTGTTCAATCTGTATATTGAGCAAGCAGTAAAGGAAACAAAAGAAAAATTCGGAGTAGGTATTAAAATTCATGGAGAAGAAATAAAAACTTTGAGGTTCGCCGATGACATTGTAATTCTGTCAGAGACAGCAAAGGACTTGGAAGAGCAGTTGAATGGAATGGACAGTGTCTTGAAAGGAGGATATAAGATGAACATCAACAAAAGCAAAACAAGGATAATGGAATGTAGTCTAATTAAGTCGGGTGATGCTGAGGGAATTAGATTAGGAAATGAGGCACTTAAAGTAGTAAAGGAGTTTTGCTATTTGGGGAGCAAAATAACTGATGATGGTCGAAGTAGAGAGGATATAAAATGTAGGCTGGCAATGGCAAGGAAAGCGTTTCTGAAGAAGAGAAATTTGTTAACATCGAGTATAGATTTAAGTGTCAGGAAGTCATTTCTGAAAGTATTTGTATGGAGTGTAGCCATGTATGGAAGTGAAACATGGACGATAAATAGTTTGGACAAGAAGAGAATAGAAGCTTTCGAAATGTGGTGCTACAGAAGAATGCTGAAGATTAGATGGGTAGATCACATAACTAATGAGGAAGTATTGAATAGGATTGGGGAGAAGAGAAGTTTGTGGCACAACTTGACTAGAAGAAGGGATCGGTTGGTAGGACATGTCCTGAGGCATCAAGGGATCACCAATTTAGTATTGGAGGGCAGCGTGGAGGGTAAAAATCGTAGAGGGAGACCAAGAGATGAATACACTAAGCAGATTCAGAAGGATGTAGGTTGCAGTAGGTACTGGGAGATGAAAAAGCTTGCACAGGATAGAGTAGCATGGAGAGCTGCATCAAACCAGTCTCGCGACTGAAGACCACAACAACAACATGCAAACTTCTCTGACCACAAAAAGTCACAATGTCCAATCGGCATTTCTTATCTCCAACAATTACAAGAAAACATAGATGCTCCTCTTCTTTTCACAGAAAAGAGCGTTGTCGTCACAGCAAAGAGCGTTGTCGTCTCAATTGCGGTAGCTCATCATCGCTGGTACTCGCAGCAGGAATATTAGAATTACACTATATTATGCGGGGACTTTCCAATTGCTACTTACATGATACTTTTTTTTGTGATCTTCAATCCGGAGACTGATTAGAAGTAGCTCTCCATGCTACTCTATCCTGTACAAGCTTCTTCATCTCCCACTACCTACTGCAACCTACATCCTTCTGAATCTGCTTAGTGTATTCACCTCTTGGTCTCCCTCTACGATTTTTGCCCTCCACACTGCCCTCCAATACTAAATTGGTGATCCCTTGATGCCTCAGAACATGTCCTACCAACCGATCCCTCCTTCTAGTCAAGTTGTGCCACAAACTCCTCCCCTATTCTCTTCAATACTTCCACATTAGTTACGTGATCTACCCATCTAATCTTCAGCATTCTTCTGTAGCACCACACTTCGAAAGCTTCTATTCTCTTCTTGTCCAAACTATATATCGTCCATGTTTCACTTCCATACGTGGCTACACTCCATACAAATACTTTCAGAAACGACTTCCTGACACTTAAATCTATACTCGATGTTAAGAAATTTCTCTTCTTCAGAAACGCTTTCCTTGCGATTGCCAGTCTACATTTTATATCCTCTCTACTTGGACCATCATCAGTTATTTTGCTCCCCAAATAGCAAAACTCCTTTACTGCTTTAAGTGTCTCATTTCCTAATCTAATTCCCTCAGCATCATCCGACTTAATTTGACTACATTCCATGATCCTCGTTTTGCTTTTGTTGATGTTCATCTTATATCCTCCTTTCAAGACAATGTCCATTCCGTGCAACTGCTCTTCCAAGTCCTTTGCTGTCTCTGACAGAATTACAATGTCATCGGCGAACCTCAAAGTTTTCATTTCTTCTCCATGGATTTTAATACCTACTCCAAATTTTTCTTTTGTTTCCTTTACTGCTTGCTCAGTATACAGATTGAATAACATCGGGGAGAAGCTACAACCCTGTCTCACTCCCTTCCCAACCACTGCTTCCCTTTCATACCCCTCGACTCTTGTAACTGCCATCTGGTTTCTGTACAAATTGTAAATAGCCTTTCGCTCCCTGTATTTTACCCCTGCCACCTTTAGAATTTGAAAGAGAGTATTCCAGACAACATTGTCAAAAGCTTTCTCTAAGTCCACAAATGCTAGAAACGTAGGTTTGCCTTTCCTTAATCTTTCTTCTAAGATAAGGCGTAAGGTCAGTATTGCCTCACGTGTTCCAACATTTCTACAGAATCCAAACCGATCTTCCCCGAGGTCGACTTCTACCAATTTTTCCATTCGTCCGTAAAGAATTCGCATTAGTATTTTGCAGCTATGACTTATTAAACTGATAGTTCGGTAATTTTCACATCTGTCAACACCTGCTTTCTTTGAGATTGAAATTATTATATTCTTCTTGAAGTCTGAGGGTATTTCACCTGTCTCATACATCTTACTCACCAGATTGTAGAGTTTTGTCATGACTGGCTCTCCCAAGGCCGTCAGTAGTTCTAATGGAATGTTGTCTACTCCCGGGGCCTTGTTTCGACTCAGGTCTTTCAGTGCTCAGTCAAACTCTTCACGCAGTATCGTATCTCCCATTTCATCTTCATCTACATCCTCTTCCATTTCCATAATATTGTCCTCAAGTACATCGCCCTTGTATAGACCCTCTATATACTCCTTCCGCCTTTCTGCTTCCCCTTCTTTGGTTAGAACTGTTTTTCCATCTGAGCTCTTGATATTCATACAAGTGGTTTTATTTTTTCCAAAGGTCTCTTTAATTTTCCTGTAGGCAGTATCTATCTTACCCCTCGTGAGATAAGCCTCTACATCCTTACATTTGTCCTCTAGCCATCCCTGCTTAGCCATTTTGGACTTCCTGTCGATCTCATTTTTGAGACGTTTGAATTCCTTTTTGCCTGCTTCATTTACTGCATTTTTATATTTTCTCCTTTCATCAATTAAATTCAATATTTCTTCTGTTACCCAAGGATTTCTACCAGCCCTCGTCTTTTTACCTACTTGATCGTCTGCTGCCTTCACTACTTCATCCCTCAGAACTACCCATTCTTCTTCTACTATATTTCTTTCCCCCATTCATGTCAATTGTTCCCTTATGCTCTCCCTGAAACTCTCTACAACCTCCGGTTTAGTCAGTTTATCAAGGTCCCATCTCCTTAAATTCCCACCTTTTTGCAGTTTCTTCGGTTTTAATCTGCAGTTGATAACCAATAGATTGTGGTCAGAGTCCTCATCTGCCCCTGGAAATGTCTTACAATTTAAAACCTGGTTCCTAAATCTCTGTCTTACCATTATATAATCTATCTAATACCTTCTAGTATCTCCAGGGTTCTTCCATGTATACAACCTTCTTTCATGATTCTTGAACCAAGTGTTAGCTATGATTAATTTATGCTCTGTGCAAAATACTACCAGAAGGCTTCCTCTTTCGTTTCTTACCCCCAATCCATATTCACCTACTATGTTTCCTTCTCTCCCTTTTCCTAATCTCGAATTCCAGCCACCCATGACTATTAAATTTTCGTCTCTCTTCACTACCTGAATAATCTCTTTTATCTCATCATACATTTCATCAATTTCTTCATCATCTGCAGAGCTAGTTGGCATATAAACTTGTACTACTGTAGTGGGCGTGGGCTTCGTGTCTATCTTGGCCACAATAATGCGTTCACTATGCTGTTTGTAGTAGCTTACCCGGACTCCTACTTTTTTATTCATTATTAAGCCTACTCCAGCATTACCCCTATTTGATTTTGTATTTATAACCCTGTATTCACCTGAACAAAAGTCTTGTTCCTCCTGACATGGCGCAGTGGTTAGACACTGGACTCGCATTCGGGAGGACGACGGTTCAATCCCGCGTCCGCCCATCCTGATTTAGGTTTTCCGTGATTTCCCTAAATCGCTCCAGGCAAATGCCGGGATGGTTCCTCTGAAAGGGCACGGCCAACTTCCTTCCCCATCCTTCCCTAATCCGATGAGACCGATGACCACGCTGTCTGGTCTCCTTCCCCAAACAACCAACCAACCTCCTGCCACCGAACTTCACTAATTCCCACTATATCTAACTTTAACCTATCCATTTCCCATTTTAAATTTTCTAACCTACCTGCCCGATTAAGGGATCTGACATTCCACCCTCCGATCCGTAGAACGCCAGTTTTCTTTCTCGTGGTATCGACGTCCTCTTGAGTAGTCCCCTCCCGGAGATCCGAATGGGGGACTATTTTACCTCCGGAATATTTTACCCAAGAGGACGCCATCATCATTTAACCATGCAGTTAAGCTGCATACCCTCGGGAAAAATTACGGCTGTAGTTTCCCCTTGCTTTCAGCCGTTCGCAGTACCAGCACAGCAAGGCCGTTTTGGTTAGTGTTACAAGGCCAGATCAGTCAGTCATCCAGACTGTTGCCCCTGCAACTACTGAAAAGGCTGCTGCCCCTCTTCAGGAACCACACGTGTGTCTGGCCTCTCAACAGAAACCTCTCCGTTGTGGTTGCACCTACGGTACGGCCATCTGTATCGCTGAGGCACGCTAACCTCCCCACCAACGGCTAGGTCCATGGTTCAGGGGCGGGGGGGGGGGGGGGGGGGGGGGGGGGGGGGGGGGGGGGGTAGTTAAATGTATTCAATACAAAGTCTGCTATTGTGGGCTCTGCTCGCCTTCCTTCAGTTTCTAAATGCTAAAATCTCTTTCATAGTGAGTAATGAAGTAAATGGTGGAATGTCTCTCCTCATCCGCCTCTCAACAACGGAGCGCGAAGTCTCATTCGTACGTGTTTTTTTTTTACGTGTAAGGTGAAAATGGCTAAAACTGCGTCACGTTCTCTTTTAGAAACAAAGAAGAGGAACAACCTTAAAAAGCGTTAAAAAACTGATAATTCTCGATGTTTTTGAGAATTTATCGAAAAAAATATGTCTCTACCGGTAAAGGAACTTAGCAAAGGCATTCGAGTTTACCAGTGTTTCTGTGACAAGGGTAATGTGTGGGCGTAAAGAAAGGCGCAGAACGGATAAGTTGTCAGATCCAGGAAAGACAAGAAAAAGTAAATCGTGTGTTTTAGGAAAATGTGACGATTTCGTTCAAAATGCTGCACGTTCAAAGATGCACCCATTTTCTTCAGGAACGAAATGCCTACAAGAAACAAGGTACTTCCAGGTGCAGATACTGACGACGACTTGCCTACTTTTAAAAGAACAACATTTTATAATCTGATGAAAGATATAGGTTTGCAGTTCAAAAGTAGGAAACGAAATAGTGGAATTATAGATAGGCGTTATCTCCGGCAGATTCAACAGGTCAGACGCGAAAAATGAAAGATTTACTTCCTTTATGAAACACGTGACACAAAAAGGGTGGAGTAACAAAATAGTGACTGATAAGAGACAAACATTTGTTGCAGGTCTGTCACAGTGATCGAAAATCCGACGAGGAAAAGGAAAAAGGCGAATTATAGCGCATACAGGAAGCAACTGTGATTTTATGGAAAGTGTTGATTTGATTCTGAATCAAAAAAGATTGGAGATTATCATGAAAACATGAATGGAGAGGTGTTCCTAAAACAGTTCAAAGATATTCTATCAAAATTAGAGCCCAACAGTGTTATAATTATGGGCAATGCCTAATATCATAATTTTAAGGTTGAGCGTAGTCCACAAAAATCTTGGACGAAGGGAGGCACTGTAAAGTGGCTGATGGGAAAGTGAGCACGTGCCGATCCTACTGCGATTCAGCGTGAATTACTGAAACAGGTTGAAGCTTATGCTGTAGATCAGTAGATTATTAATGAAACGGCAAAACTGCAGGTCACAATGTCGTTACGTTACCGCAATATCACTGAAATTTGATCCACACAGAGTAGGATACGTCACTAGAAATAATACGACATGTAAGTTACCAAATGTGCTTAAATTAATGCATTGATCTCTGTCACACATCACTGCCGAACGCTGGTGGGGTGCACAACAACACGCAATAAAAGAAGAAGACAAAATGTGGCACTTGGAAGGTTTCATAGATTGTGTTGTTGATAGGCTATCGTACTCACTAATGTTGAAGATGGCAGTTCCACTGATGAAATGTCTTCATCAGATTCAGAGATGGAAGGAGTTCAGAGGTTGCCACATGATGAGTAGTACCTTAAATGGATTCAGTATTTCCTCATACAGCAAAATCTTAGCAATAAGCTCTTAAAATCACACATTGTTCTCACAGACAAATTGTACTCTGTCTACGCAAGCATTTTTATAGTGTTTTTCTAAGCTAAAATATGGTTTCTGCCTGATCCCTTAAGAAGCCGATTATCGAAGTATTACTTACTTTCTACATAGGTTATCCTTTTCAGAATTTAAAAGACATTTCAGGTTTTATTTTTTTGTGTCGTTTGTCGATTTTATTTACTATCTGCGAGCGTAATGTTTTGTCTAATCTGTTTCCGAATGTTTTATTTCAATACTTTTGATGTGATTAAGTACAATGTTCCAGCATTTTCAAATACAAAGCAGCTGGAAACAGATTGAACCAGTCATTATTAACATTCAATTTTGGAACGTCGAACACATACAAATAAGCTTCCACACGATTAGCTATAGATGTTCCCATCATAGCGAGTCTGATGGACCGACTTCCCTATTTAATTGCACTAGTAAACCGTTATGCGTTGGGTTATCTTCACTGCACAGTGCGGGCGAGCTACGCTGCCGCATAAAACAGAGGGTTATTATTGTACCAGACCATACAGAACTGAAGCTCTGTAGGAAATAAAATCCAATGATGTAGTAACGAACACGGAGGAATATGCAGCGTAATGCTTACATCAGCATTGTTCTTATGATGAACAGACTATAGGCTTCTTTTAGCGCGTCCGGGATAAGCAAGTGAGATATCTGTTCTTGTGTCTAAGTCCGTAACGTTGAGTTATGTCGTCGAATTTTTGCGTGGTCATTAAGCGACCACACAGTCGAGCATGAGTCAGTCGCTGAGATGCTCGCCGTCCTATTCATCATGTATGTGGGTGGAGTTCCACCATTTACAAATAGTTACATGATGTGGAGATTAAGTATAATATTTAAATATGGGATTGTGGGACTGCCTTGATGCAAAACGCAAAAAAGTATAATATTCTTACATCTACCACTACTGATCGCTGGTCCAGCAGTTCAGCGTGTTATCAGTTTGGTATCTGGTAAACCTCTGTTGATGTTCATCGTGGACAAAACTGTGTTGCTTCGGCTGACATTCGTGTGGACAAGAATAATAAGCAGGGGACTACAGCTTTGGAAAACATACCTCCTCGTGATAACGTCACTTACAACACTTTAATGTTGTCTGAGACTGTTTGGTCATATTCTGCCTCCACTAGTCCATGTTGCTGTTGATAAACCATTGAGTATTCACGTTTGTAGAGATCCCACGAGTTCCATGCAAATATGGAATCGATGGGTTAAGAAGGGCCATATTCGCGGACGATCTCAGCCATCCTGCGTGACAAGTGCCACACAGGACAGACATTGTTTTACACGATTCTGCGTGTGATCATACGCGCTTCAGTCAGAAAATGGGTTTCTTTACAGCGAGACCCAAATTGATATGGCCAGAATGACGACGTCTGGACCATCACGCGCCAGTTGAGAGAGGTGCGTCCAACAGCAACACTAGACACAGGATGGGGCACGTCATCTTTTCAGACAAGTGCAGATTCTGCGTACAACATCACGATGGATGTAATTCTGTGCGGAAATTCCGAGGAGAATCAACGTCCTCAGATTGGAAACTTCATGGCGACACTGGCCCAGCACCTAGTATGAAGGTATAAAGCGTACAGCGCGGTAACCTCCAGTTCGCACAGCTAGTAATTTGGACAGCAGCAGTTATATTATGGCGTGCTAATGCCGGGTGCTGTGTCCTATCCCTGAGTTTCTCATAATGTTACCTTTCAACAAGATGACGCACGACTGTATGTTGCCGACGCTGTTCTGACCTACCTCGATACAAGAGTGTGTTAGACTGTTGACTGATCAGCACCTTCTCCCGATATCTCAACCACTCAACTCGTCTGGTAATGTCGAGGGACTGGCAGGCCACTGCTTGCCAGCCACTGCGATCAATGCGATCAATGGACTGTGGCACAGAGTGAAGCAGCATGCAATGATGCACTCGTATTTACCATCAAACCAAGTTTGACTAGACTCCATACACGGTTACAGCCGTTGTTGATGCCAGAGTTGACAACTCTGTACCCCCAACTCATAAGCAATAATTAATTATGTATGCTTCCTTCTATACTGCTTTAGAACTACAAGTAAAACTGCGTTACTTTATGTCATTCCTGGAACTGCAGTTTTAATGGCCTCCAGTGCGATTTGTTATAGAAATTAAATTATCACAAAAACTCACACGATCGTTTTAATGTATTTATGGTCCGTTTTTAACCATTGCAATTTTAAAAATTTAATACTTTCTTAAACTTTGAAGACATAAATATGTGTTAGACTTGAAACTTAACAACGGTAGATCATTGACTGAGTTCGAGTAAACAGGCTTTTTTGACTACCTGTCAGCTCCGTCGAACATGGGCACCTACCGCTGTTGGTAGAGTAGGTCGTAGCTAACAAGGAACCAGCATGACTGGTTCTGGCACTTCTGTAACATTCTCAGAGCCTCCTAATTAAAAACGCAAACAGAAATGAATGAGATAATAAGATAAATTAATTGCAATTTTGGATTTTCCCTTCACTTATTATTCAGGAAGTAAATTTCACAATGTTTCAGGTTTCTAGGACAACCTGTCTCTTAGTGACTTTGGTAATACATATTTGTTATTGAATTATCTGAGACTATTCCTTCTAAATGAAAGAAGGAAAGACGATCGCGTTTTACGTCCCGTCGACATTCAGTCGGAGATTTCAACCGCCGTTCTCCCGAATACTAGTTCTGTGTCTAACCACTGAGACACCTCGCTCGGTACATGACTGTTATGGATGGTTAGAAGCAAGACAGCCTCTCAGAATGTATAGGGATGTCAAACGAAGTTTTTATTTTTTTGTGGAAGGAGGTCCAGAGTTTATTTTCCCGTAGACATAAACGTCGTCATGACCGCACGTGTAGCTAATTCAAGGTGGAAGATGCAAGCACCACCTCATTCAAGAAAGACTCAGAGTTATTCCAGTATCCAGAAGTCCAGCTCAAGTATTACATACTATGGTACCTCGAGGGGTATAGGGGAAAGTTGCTATTGATGGGCCGGCTTGATTTATCTGTGGTTAATGACAAAAGGTGCATTCTAGCAGTCAATGAGTGTACCCCGTGTTATCAAAGATTCGCAGTCTTAGTGGTGAGTTGTTCCACGAAGACACAAGACAACAGTGAAAAAAGTTAAGATTTGGGCTATGATCTTGTGATTGTCTACTAATGATTGAAACGTCGTAATGAAACGGTAATAGTTATTAAATTTCTCCAGCCATCATTTTGTCATATTCACAACATAAAGCTACGACAAAGACTAGGTGTTTTTAAGCGATGATGTGCGAGTTGCCTTGAATGAACAACCTCGAATTTTGTTTAATCTTGTGCCTAAGTAGGCCACGATGAACAAAATTTAAGTAATGGTCTTCATTATATGTTTCTGATAGGATGTAAGAGTTTTGACAGTCAGTCAAATGTGTTTTGTTTTACCTTCGAATTCGACATTTCTAGTTTTAGCGTCCTTTGTTTCGAATGCATGATACTCAGTTTCAGATTCCCAAAATGTCTTAAAAATATTGACACTTATTTATATGTGTGTAGTACTTAACAGCTATTACACTGTAGCCCATTCATAGAAACGGCCTCGCCCAATGAAGCAAACCCGTCTCCTTGATTGGGCCGATGACACATGTCTTTATTACTCAAATATTTCATTAACAGAGGATATTTATGACTTCTGTGTCCACTACCGTGAAATGCAAGCGATTATGTTCAAGTTACACTGAAAATAATGTTTGTTGCAATATCCGAAGACTTTATTACACATTTTCTTTATGTGGTCCATCAATAGGAACTATTCCCTATAGATAATTATCACATTAAAAGTTGTTGACTATTTCTTATGCTGATCTCCTGCATTTTTATTCTGCGTTGAAAACACTACCACCGAGACTTAATTTCAGTAGCGTGTCTGGTTTTCTCAGAATGTAAATATTAGGTACAAGGCAAGTAGTTCCCTAGAAGTCTGCGACTATACCTAAAGGCTGCTAGTGTAGTTGCTCTTATTAAACAGCATTCCATACGAGCAAACCTGTTGCTTCTTTACTTGTGGTTACTCGTACTTTCGGCTCTGTTTAAGAACAACAGATCGATGTAGCCATAGGGACGAGCCGCGCACATTTGCTTTCATGCCTACAACCAAAGCGCTGCAAATAATAACCCGTGTAACTGTGATTCTACAGTTAAATAGTTTAATGTTCGCTGGAATTGCGAGTTAATAAAATACACGGAAATACAGAATAAAAGTTCTATTCCAACATCTGTAATTGTTGTAGACGACAGAGAATTATTTTGAATAATGTTTATTCGAGTAAAGACATCTCAAATAAATGGGAAGTGGTCCTATGACACTCATGGAAGATACAGACAGAAAACACCCTTATCAAAAGCAGTAAAGTTACATTGAGAGCAATAAGAGAATTGTAGCAAAATCCCCAAACCAAACAGTCGTCCACTCAAAGTTCAGAGTTCAGCATACTGATTCACAAATTAACGTAAGCGATACAAAAAAATAGTAACCCATATTCTGCCTGTCCTCAGTTCCGTAATATATGCGGAGAACATATAGATCTCTCGAGAGTTAGTCCCTTCAGAAGTTAAAGTACTGTAGCAGCCGTTCACCGTCCAGAATCAGTCACCTACACCACTGAACCAAACACGTTACCATAGGCAATCTGCCTTCTTCCAGCACTCGATACAAAGTGTACACAATCGCTCCCTTCAGCACTTCACTCGGAAAGTCCCGGTCTCCACTTGACTCCAGCAGTGTTCCGCCACCGTCAAATTCTCATTAGCTGAAGGCCATCCCCACCAAGACTATATCGTTCTCAAGCTCTACACACATGATTTGACTCACATGACTACTTCCGCGCACTAAACTAATATATTATAACAATTTTTAAGTAAAAGAAATGTTATAAACCTTCAGTTACATTCAAACCATTTAGAACAAAGAAAAGTAATACTTGGCTCATAAATAAATAGCCCAGCACTCTTGGGCAAGTGCGCTCACGAACTGTCTTTAAATATAGTTTAAATAATAATTTAGGCCTGCTTGTCAGAAGTAGCTTTAGGCATTCTTTTACAGAAGTGGTGTCCGCTAACACATGTGGTTGACCACTTTTAAATTAACAATAAAAACACAACTAAAATAAAATGTGAGGTATCAACGCTGCATTCATTTGCTGTGTAATTGTAGAGAATACGATGTTCTGATAAATGTTTGCATAATGAAAAAGATGTAAAAAACGTCGTAAATCAACAAATAAAATAGATACGTAGCTTTCAGGGATGATAATTATAGTGCAATGCTATAATCTGAGATACCGTTTGTTGAAATCTAATGAAGCGATTAAAAATTGTTAATTCAGAGGTTCATTGTGTAAATGTTTATTCGCTGTGACATACACTACTGGCCATTAAAATTGCTACACCAAGAAGAAATGCAGATGATAAACGAGTATTCATTGGCCAAGTATATTATACTAGAACTGACATGTGATTACATTTTCACGCAGTTTGGCTACATAGATCCTGAGAAATCAGTACCCAGAACAACCGCCTCTGGCCGAAATAACGGCCTTGATACGCCTGGGCATTGAGTCAAACAGAGCTACAGAGCTAAGATGGCGTCCACAGGTACAGCTCCCCATGCAGCTTCAACACGATACCACAGCACATCAATCGGAATAAGACGCTGTGATATGCAAATGATTAGCTTTCAGAGCATTCACACAAGTTTGGCGCCGGTGGCGCCACCTACAACGTGCTGACCTGAGGAAAGCTTCCAACCAATTTCTCATACACAAACAGCAGTTGACCGGCGTTGCCTGGTGAAACGTTGTTGTGATGCCTCGTATAAGGAGGAGAAATGCGTACCATCACGTTTCCGACTTTGATAAAGGTCGGATTGTAGCCTATCGCGATTGCGGTTTATCGTATCGCGACATTGCTGCTCGCGATGGTCGAGATCAAATGACTGTTAGCAGAACATGGAATCGGTGGATTCAGAAGGGTAACACGGAACGCCGTGCTGAATCCCAACGGCCTCGTATCACTAGCAGTCGAGATGACAGGCATGTTCTCCGCATGGCTGTAACTGATCGTGCAACCACGTCTCGATCCCGGAGTCAACAGATGGGGACGTTTGCAAGACAACAACCATCTGCACGAACAGTTCGACGGCGTTTGCAGTAGCATGGACTATCAGCTCGCATACCATGGCTGCGGTTACCCTTGACGCTGCATCACAGACAGGAGCGCCTGCGATGGTGTACTCAACAACGAACCTGGGTGCACGAATGACAAAAAGTCATTTTTTCGGATGAATCCAGATTTTGTTTACAGCATCATGAATGGTCTCGTCCGTGTTTGGCGACATCGCGGTGAACGCACATTGGAAGCGTGTATTCGTCATCGCCATACTGGCTTATCACCCGGCGTGATGGTATGGGGTGCCATTGGTTACACGTCTGGGTCACCTCTTGTTCGCATTGACGGCACTTTGAACAGTGGACGTTACATTTCAGATGTGTTACGACCCGTGGCTCTACCCTTCATTCGATCCCTGCGAAACCCTACATTTCAGCAGGATAATGCACGACCGCATGTTGCAGGTCCTGTACGGGCCTTTCTGGATACAGAAAACGTTCGACTGCTGCCCTGGCCAGCACATTCTCCAGATCTCTCACCAATTGAAATCGTCTGGTCAATGGTGGCCGAGCAACTGGCTCGTCACAATACGCCAGTCACTACTCTTGATGAACTGTGGTATCGTGTTGAAGCTGCATGGGCAGCTGTACCTGTACACGCCATGCAAGCTGTGTTTGACTCAACGCCCAGGCGTATTAAAGCCGTTGATAGGGCCAGAGGTGGCTGCTCTGGGTACTTATTTCTAAGGATTTACGCACCCAAATTGCGTGAAAATGTACTCAGATGTCAGTTCTAGTATAATACAGGGTGATTCAAAAAGAATACCACAACTTTAAAAACGTGTATTTAATGAAAGAAACATAACATAACCTTCTGTTATACATCATTACAAAGAGTATTTAAAAAGGTTTTTTTTCACTCAAAAACAAGTTCAGAGATGTTCAATATGGCCCCCTCCAGACACTCGAGAAATATCAACCAGATACTCCAACTCGTTCCACACTCTCTGTAGCATATCAGGCGTAACAGTTTGGATAGCTGCTGTTATTTCTCGTTTCAAATAATCAATGGTGGCTGGGAGAGGTGGCCGAAACACCATATCCTTACCATACCCCCATAAGAAAAAATCGCAGGGGGTAAGATCAGGGCTTCTTGGAGGCCAGTGATGAAGTGCTCTGTCACGGGCTGCCTGGCGGCCGATCCATCGCCTCGGGTAGTTGACGTTCAGGTAGTTACGGACAGATAAGTGCCAATGTGGTGGCGCTCCATCCTGCTGAAATATGAATTGTTGTGCTTCTTGTTCGAGCTGAGGGAACAGCCAATTCTCTAACATCTCCGGATACTGTAGTCCAGTTACAGTAGCACCTTCGAAGAAAAAGGGACCAAAAACTTTATTGGCTGAAATGGCACAGAAAACGTTCACCTTAGGCGAGTCACGTTCATACTGAGTTGTTTCCCGCGGATTCTCAGTGCCCCATATACAGACATTGTGACGGTTGACTTTCCCGTTAGTGTGGAAAGTTGCTTCATCACTAAACGCAATCTTTGAAACGAAAGATTCATCTGTTTCCTTTTGAGCAAGGATAAAATCACAGAAATCGATTCTTTTAATCTTATCAGCTGCAGACAGTGCTTGAACGAATTTCAGACGATAAGGTTTCATAACTAACCTTTTTCGTAGGACTTTCCATACAGTTGATTGTGGAATTTGCAGCTCTCTGCTAGCTCTGCGAGTCGATTTTCCTGGGCTGCGAACAAATGCTTGCTGGATGCGTGCTACATTTTCATCACTCGTTCTCGGCCGTCCAGAACTTTTCCCTTTGCACAAACACCCATCCTCTGTAAACTGTTTATACCAACGTTTAATACACCACCTATCAGGAGGTTTAACACCATACTTCGTTCGAAATGCAACTGTCGTCGATTCACTTCTGCCGTACTCAATAACACAAAAAGCTTTCTGTTGAGCGGTCGCCATCTTAGTATCAACTGACGCTGACGCCTAGTCAACAGCGCCTCAAGCGAACAAATGTACAGCTAAATGAAACTTTATAGCTCCCTTAATTCGCCGACAGATAGTGCTTAGCTCTGCCTTTTGTCGTTGCAGAGTTTTAAATTCCTAAAGTTGTGGTATTCTTTTTGAATCACCCTGTATATTTGTCCAATGAATACCCGTTTATCATCTGCATTTCTTCTTGACGTAGCAATTTTAATGGCCAGTAGTGTAATTCTAGGCGGCCGGTTAGCTCGGCTGTATAAGCATTGCAGTAACCTCCACGAGGCTGAGACAAGGATAAAGTTAAGTCAGGAATCTGCCAAGACGTCTCCATTAACAAAAATATTGGCCCAAAAATTTTGCGCAGCTGGCCATTAACCTCCGGAGGCATGCGTTGGGCGGTAATGGCGGGATCAGTGACGGCGGCAGAGCGCGTGCAGCGCACCCCGCCGGCCTGTCCTCGTATGCTGTACGCTCGTTCCCTCTTTTTATTTTTGGGGAGAGCGGAGAGAGACGAGAGAGAGGCGAGGAACAGAGAGGAGCTGGAGTGTCGCAGGACCGCGGGCCCTGGGCTCTGCCGCCACACACTCCCGCTGCGCGTCGTCCTGAATAAGTGATGGCTCTGCAGCTTGCATGGCGTCAACCCAAAAATGCACACCCTCCGCTGCGTCGCTTGCCCAGCGTCAAGTACAACCAACTCCACCGCCTCCGTGACCGACATATCTCTCTAGACGACATCCGACTAGATTCGGTTTGTAAATGGTGCGGGAAATCTATTATGTTTGGTCTCATTTACTGGATATGGTTATACACTTCTTATTGAATGTATTTCGTCACAATGATAGAAATTACCTGACAAAGTGGGAACGTCGCACTGTTTTAGACTCTGGCGTGGTAATACACAACTCGTACGCGCCGCTTAAGACCCTATATATTATGTGCTATGCATCCGACTGTATACACACGAGTCCAGTTCTCATACACAATCTTTCTAAAACTGTTTAGGGCATCCAAACAGAGCATTCGCCAAAATTTAATACGTACACAGTTCAGTACTCAGAGTTAATACTAACATTTTTTCCTGCCGAAATTTTGAAGTAAATATACTTTTTGAAATGAACAATTCAATATTTTTAAGGCCATTTAACAGGTCGTGTAAATAACAGCACATTTAATATTCCTAGTGAATTTTCTAAAAAGAAAAAAAAACACGAAATGCGCTAAATCTCACACATAAATTTGTCGCTCTACGCTTTATCCGTTTTATGCTGTTTTACTAGGCGTCACCTGCCCTCCGGCTCTCGACATAACAAGTGCTAATCCCTGTCACTTTGGATCCCCCATGAACTTAGCTGTCACTAAACTGCTACGCCTAAGAAAACGCTATCAAACTGGTGAGATTCAAATAAATTGTTAATTCATAATGACAGCAACAACTGGGGTATGGTGGATATTAACGCAGCTGCAATAATGTATGTCATATCAAGACTATTACATGAAAAAAGTGATCAAGACGATTTGTTTATTTATCAAATGATACAATACATAGGTCACGACAAGTATGATACTGGCCTGAAAGAAAATCTCTCTCAAATATCTGAGTACAAGAAAAGATACAAACTTAACAATCAAGGGAAGCAAACACACATTGACTTTGACTCATAAATAGTAGAGGAAAGACCGAAGTTGGATAATGGAAGTGAACCAGTGCAGTTTCATGTCTCCCAACACCACTATACATGTTCTCGCAAGTCTCATTCATCAGATGAGCGACCAAATAGCTCTAATAAAATAGAGAAGAAAGGTAGAACAGCACCATTTGCCCACGTTTTGTTACCCACTTTACCCATATTACTGTTAATTTAGCCCCACGATATCTAACTTTACTCCCATCTCTGTCCCTTCTGATGTGAACTGAATGTTTCACACTGCGTATTTCTCACCGTGACTGAGTCATTAGTTACGGCAGCAAACGGCGCGGTGCGGCTGTCTGTCTCACCCTCACCTCGTATGCCATCAGCAGATGCAGATGTTACGCAACTGTCTCCATCGTCCATCAACGTCCGGTGTGATGTGTGCGACATCACTCAAAGGAAATAAATATTTGGCTCGAATCGTGGCAAGCTACAGAGTACCGAAGCCTTTCTAAGTTCCACGAAATAAGCATATGCTGTTTAGAAGTCACTTTGGACAGCAGCTCGGTCCTCTCCTAACAGTAAACAGCAAAGACATTAGGAAGTCCGAACACTGAGCCTATCCTTTCTCAAGTCCTAACACAAAAAAATGGTTCAAATGGCTCTAAGCACTATGGGGCTTAACATCTGAGGTCATCAGTCCCCTCGACTATTCAACCTAGCTAACCTAGGGACAACACACACATCCATGCTCGAGGCAGGATTCAAACATGCGACCGTAGCAGCTGCGCGGTTCCGGACTAAAGCTACTAGAACCGCTCGGCCACAGCGGCCGGCAAGACCTAACACAGAGCAGATGCTACTTCCAGACTGAGACTCTCCTAGCCTTGGAGCAGTGCGTCCACGTCTCACCCGAGCCAATCACGTGGCAGACACAAGACCCAGATCCCGATCAAAATACTTTACGATAAAGTTTCACAACCCACCATCGTGTCCAACACAGAGGAGCCAATGGCAGAAAGCGCACGCAGAAATCACCCTCCTATCTCGTCACGCTGGCGTTATGTTTCTTTCGCACAGGAATGTAAGCAACTACCAAAAATGTAATTCAGAGTGCTTATCTGACCCGAAGTATCCGAAGAAGATGCCATTAGGCCTGGAAACTCGGTCGCCTACATTTCTCCGTCTCGGGCTTTACTAATAAAAAGCATTATCTGACGCCTACTCGTCCGACTTCCATAACAGAAAGCTGAGGTTAGCGTCCTAGATCCACTCCTCTGCACTGTTCATGCGTTGTGTCTACGAGAAAGACGGCACTGCCGCTCTGGCCGGGCACTGATCAGGTGACACTACCTGCTGTTTCCGGACCCCGCAATGTTTCCGAAGCTGCCTGCACGACACCTAGGGACATACCTGTGCGCTGCCACCCTGCCGGCCAGTTGGCACTTAGGTGCTCACTTACCATTTTCTCTCGCACAGGGTATTAAACACAACTTTGATCAGAAAGCTACTCCTCATAATATCACACGCACTGTTGGAATTCAAACTGCATGATAAAATTAATAAATTAAATTAACTGAAGAACCATTACACCTGAAACTTTAGGCCACTCATTCACTGACAGAGACATATCTGGAAACGGGAATGAAGTCATATAAATTCGAATGCATTTTATATAGTGAACCCGCCAATGCTTCTTAATTGCTACATGGGCATATGGGCATGGGAACTGTAATCGTATATACGTCCCAACCTGCTTCTCCCACTCTCTCTCCCTCCATCTCTTCCTCCCCCTCTCTTTGCCCATTTCCTCCTCTTCCCCCTCTCTTTTTCCATATCTTCTTCTCCCCCCCCCCCATTCTCTCTCTCTCTCTCTATCTATCTATCTATCTATCTATCTATCTCTCCCTCTCCTCCCCTCTCTCTCTCTGAACCTGAGCGTTGTTTATTGTTGCTCCAAACTAAACCCCGATTGGGAAATGAAATTTCTTAAAATGAATAGGTAAATCGGTTGAGATCATGATATAAGGGACAGAAGAGAGACGGCAACGGCCTTGCCGCAGTGAATACAACGGTTCCCGTCAGATCACCGAAGTTAAGCGCTGTCAGGTGTGGCCAGCACTTTAATGGGTGACCATCCGGGCCGCCATGCGCTGCTGCCGTTTTTTGGGGTGCACTCAGCCTCGTGATGCCAACTGAGGAGCTACTCGACCGAATAGTAGCGGCTCCGGTAACTGAAAACCATCGTAACAACCGGGAGAGCGGTGTGCTAACCACACGCCCCTCCTATCCGCATTCTCATATGAGGATGACACGGCGGTCGGATGGTCCCGATAGGCCACTTTAAGCCTGAAGACGGAGTGCTAGAAGAGAGACCTCTCCAGTTTCTGGATGTGTGGAAATGGTAGTATCAGTGACAGTATTTCTCGTAGTTTCAATCTGAGAATGGGTAGGACTGCAAAGTTTCGGATGATTCAGATTCCATAAAATACTTGTATGGAGTGTAGCCATGTATGGAAGTGAAAGATGGACGATAAATAGTTTGGACAAGAAGAGAATAGAAGCTTTCGGAATGTGGTGCTACAGAAGAATGCTGAAGATTAGATGGGAAGATCACATAACTAATGAGGAGGTATTGAATAGAATTGGGGAGAAAAGAAATTTGTGGCACAACTTGACTAGACGGAGGGATCGGTTGGTAGGACATGTTCTGAGGCATCAAGGATCACCAACTTAGTATTACTGGGAGATGAAGAACCTTGCACAGGATAGAGTAGCATGGAGAGCTGCATCAAACCAGTCTCAGGACTGAAGACCACAACAACAACAACAACAACAACAACAATAGTATTCTAATCAAATGTCGATAAGCCATAAATACAACTTTACTCTTTCCTTACAAAACTGATTTCCACGTAAAAAACAAAACAGTGGACTGTCGTGTATAAAATTTTCGTTTAAAATTATAAATAAGGAGAAAGATTATATGTGGAAGAAAGAATTTGTCTAATGATTTTAATGTCATGATATCTAAGTTAAAACTGACTGTGAGAAAGAAAATCAAACCGCACATTTTCACTGTACAGCCCTATCTATCTCGCAGTCGGTTTTCACTGAAAATCTGTTCATTGTTGTTTAAAAATTTATATTCTATGTCATGCTGAATGTTAGTAAAGTATCGTGTAAATATTTTAAACAAAATGTTCAAGAATTTTTTGAGATTTTTGCTAACGACGTTTCCCCTTTACGTATTACACATATTTATAATACATATTAAAAAATGTAACCTAAGTCCGCCCAGAAGTTTATTAAAGCATCGTGTAAAAATAGGAATAAACAGGTCAAGAACTGTTCGAGATTTTTGCTAACAGCGTTTCTTCTTTACGTATTACATACATTTTTATGTTCCATATATATTTTACAAATGTAGCCCATGCCTGTCCGAATGTTTACTAGAGTATCCTATAAAAACTAGAAGTCGTTTCGTCAAGGACTTTTTTAGATCACTATCAACAACCTTTGCCTTTTATGTAGTGTGTATATACTTACATACCACACATATTTAAAAATGTGTAGCCTATGTTCATCCAAACGTTCATTAGCGTATCGTGTAAAAAGTTGAAGTGAATCAGCTACGAGCTTTTCGTGATTTCTTTGTGACAGCATTAAACTACGACTTGTACTCATATAGAAGTGAAGATTACATATTGGTAAATCTGTCAAGAACTGTTGGAGATTTTTGGCAAAAACGTTATGTAGTATGGATTAGTCCGGCATAAAAATCGAATGGAGAGGTGACTGCAGAATCACAGACAGAAGTTTGCATTTATTTCAACGGCTGACGTCACTACGCAATTTGACAGTTTCAGATGTCACAGTTTCGAAAAGCTTTTACTGCTCCTATTCCCCTACTTCTATTTTTGTGTGACGGAAACTGTGGCTAGCTTCACTGTAACTGTGGAATTTTTTTTATCTTTATAATTAATATTAAGTTTAAAGACCTGAATGGTGGGTATTAAATATTAATATTTGAACTGAACACCTGTATATTTAGTTGTGTCGATTTAATAGACGCTGAACTTCAAGAAAAATCATTTTTTGACAAGACATAAAAGAAAATACTGTGTGGCATGGGTATGTCCCATCATGACTAATCCTGTACGAACTTTAATCGGCTTAATATAAATCTTCCTCTCATAAGTGCGCGGCAAGCTGAGCAACAGGCAATCCCGATTCGCACAAGCGCCCAGCGTGTGCAGCAGGCATTGTTATATTAAAGACACATCGCATTGTTACCAGGGATTACTGATTTCGCTTGTGTGCTGCTGTTCTGTAATATTATACCCCTATCACATTAAGAGTCGTACAACTGTAAAGAAGAGAATAAAACAATCAATAAATACTATAGCGAGCATAACACAAGCAATCCGCGGAGAAGCTGTTACACTGTGAATTAATTTACATGGTGCTGCAACCATCGTGTACATCATGCGGAAATAATGAAGCACATTATCAAAGTGGGTGTCATGAGCGGATAGAGACTGCAGTCATAGCTGTATTTCGGAAGGAGACAGATAGACAATCAGAATGTACAATCCTTTTTATTATTTCATAACAACACTGAACAATTTTCCGTGCCGCTGAGACTGTCTCAGGTAGCACCTCCAAGAAGGCAACGAGTTACGTGGCCGACATATTGTGCCAGAGCGACACAAACATCCGGCAGTAGACCCGATTATTCCACATGTCAAGATCTCGCCGGGAAAGCCTGAAGAGTTACACTAAATCACTTGTTTAGCAGTTAGCGACTGGCATAAAAAATCTTATCACGTGTGGTTCGAGTCCCAGTCCAGCATAAATTTTCACATGTTGCCAGCAGGTACACCATCTGACCCTAATACAGATGGCAGCAATTAGTTTGCATTCAGCGAATTTATTTCGATCTAATTTCGATGGCTGTTAGTCATCATGAATGTAAATAAATAAATAAAAATGGCAGAAAAATGCCTTATCGTCAAAACAAGAAATTGGAGGCTCGCTCTAAATAATTATTCGCGTTACCCTGACTGACAGCTCTCCCACTTGCCTCCAAAGTTGTTGTTGTTGTTGTGGTGGTCTTCAATCCTGAGTCTGGTTTGATGCAGCTCTCCATGCTACTCTATCCTGTACAAGCTTCTTCATCTCGCACTACCTACTGCAACCTACATCCTTCTGAATCTGCTTAGTGTATTCACCTCTTGGTCTCCCTCTACGATTTTTACCCTCCACACTGCCCTCCAATACTAAATTGGTGATCCCTTGATGCCTCAGAACATGTCCTACCAACCGATCCCTCCTTCTAGTCAAGTTGTGCCACAAATTTCTCTTCTCCCCAATTCTATTCAATACCTCCTCATTGGTTATGTGATCTACCCATCTGATCTTCAGCATTCTTACGTAGCACCACATTTCGAAAGCATCTATTCTCTTCTTGTCCAAACTATTTATCCTCAACGTTTCACTTCCATACATGGCTACACTCCATACAAATACTTTCAGAAATGACTTCCTGACACATTTGTACTAGATGTTAACAAATTTCTCTTCTTCAAAAACGCTTTCCTTGACATTGTTATTCTGCATTTTACATTCTCTCTACTTCGACCATCATCACTTATTTTGCTCCCCATATCGCATAACTCTTTTACTGCTTTAAGTGTCTCATTTCCTAATCTAATTCCCTCAGCATCATCCGACATAATTCGATTACATACCATTATCCTCGTTTTGCTTTTGTTGATGTTCATCTTACATCCTCCTTTCAAGACACTGTCCATTCCATTCAACTGCTCTTCCAAGTCCTTTGCTGTTTCTGACAGAATTACAGTCCCATCAGCGAACCTCAAAGTTTTTATTTCTTCTCCATGGATTTTAATACCTACTCCGAATTTTTCCTTTGTTTCCTTTACTGCTTGCTCAATATAGAGATTGAATAACATCGGAGAGAAGCTACAACCCTGTCTCACTCCCTTCCCAAACACTACTTCCCTTTCATGGCCCTCGACTCTTATAACTGCAGCCGGCCGAAGTGGCCGTGCGGTTAAAGGCGCTGCAGTCTGGAACCGCAAGACCGCTACGGTCGCAGGTTCGAATCCTGCTTCGGGCATGGATGTTTGTGATGTCCTTAGGTTAGTTAGGTTTAACTAGTTCTAAGCTCTAGGGGACTAATGACCTCAGCAGTTGAGTCCCATAGTGCTCAGAGCCATTTGACCCATCTTATAACTGCCATCTGGTTTCTGTACAAATTGTAAATAGCCTTTCGCTCCCTGTATTTTACCCCTGCCACCTTAATTTGAAAGAGTATTCCAGTCAACATTGTCTACAAACGCTAGAAACGTAGGTTTGCCTTTCTTTAATCTTTCTTCTACGATAAGTCGTAGGGTCAGTAGCAGCCTCTAAAGTAGCGGCGCACAATTCTGTTCCATTCTTCTCGGAGTAGCTACGAAGCATAATTTACAGTTTCATCAGCAGGTGGTGTTAACCGTTGGTGACCACTACTACTTGTTCCCTTTCTAAAGAGCTACGGCGCGATGTCTGGTATGAGTCTCTGATTCGATAAAAATCGAAAGACTGTGTATGACTTCAGTATGATATTCACTGTTTCCGGTCGCTACCAGCATTAGCATCCAAGGATGTGCGCTAGTATGCTGGTATTGTTGTAGAGACATTGTTTTCGGATTAACTTCGCCGTGCCAAGTTTTGACTTGTGAAGTTATTTGCAATTTCTCTTTATTTTGAGGAGAAGGAGGAGGAGGAAATTAGTGTTTAACGTCCCGTCGACAACGAGGTCATTAGAGACGGAGCACAAGCTCGGAGTAGGGGAGGGCGGAGAAGTAAACCGAACGTACCCTTGCAGGGGAACGATTTCGGCATTTGCCTTAAGCGGTTTATGTAACCCACGCAATACCCAAATCTGGATGGCCGGATGCGGGTCCTCCCGAATGCGTTTCCAGTGTGCTAACCACTGCGCTACATCGCTCTTTCTTTATTCTGAAAATGAGTAATGTGTTTAATGCTGTTTCATTCAGAGGGAAATCTTCGAGTCCTTAAACTACATGAAAAGACTACTGCGGTTCGGACTCAATCTCGCAAAATGATGCTAAATATAAAAAAGTGCGACACTGAAAAACAGCAGAACAAACTGCTACACCAGCTTGCAGAACCTAGCAAGCGAGCTGCTACCTATACAGATAAAAGCGTGGCCAGCGTAAAGAGCCTCTTGAAGTTTAGTGATATTCATCGCCAGGATTTCCAGGAAAGAAGGCTAGTTTCAGTAATTCTTCTATTCAAAGTCTTCGATAAGCCCACCTAGTCCATGAGATTTGTTGTGTCTAGACAAGACAGCCTAGACACAATGAGAGGAAGCCGAAAGTCACGCGCTTAAACTCACGCAGGCTGGCGTGAGGTCTGAAACAGGATACGTAATGAATGCTATAAAGAAAAGTACGTAGCTTCTGGAATACTTAACTTTAATCCATAATTGTAGAACATCGCTCTTGATGATACATGCTTCATATAATAAATATCAATTGAATACGGCGCCTTGCTAGGTCGTAGCAATTGACTTAGCTGAAGGCTATGCTAACTATCTTCTCGGCAAATGAGAGCGTATTTGTCAGTGTGGCTTCGCTAGCAAAGTCTGCTGTACAACTGGGGCGAGTGCTAGTACGTCTCTCTAGACCTGCCGTGTGGTGGCGCTCGGTCTGCGATCACTGACAGTGGCGACACGCGGGTCCGACGTATACTACCGGACCGCGGCCGATTTAAAAGCTACCACCTAGCAAGTGTGGTGTCTGGCGGTGACACCACAAGGTGTATTTTAATATGTGCTTTCGATTACTTCCAAATCACTTTACACTGAATTACAAGTACATATTGCATGGTTTATGTGATATATGTTTGCCTCACTACAGTGCTGTCGAAGTTTCAACAGCATATCTTTCTTTTCTTTAGTAGAGTTGTTAGTAAAATGCAGTACGAGACAGATGAAGTTAACAAGCGTGTCATGCCAGATGCCATGCTGACTTCGACGCTGTACAAGAAGTTGTGTCAAAGAACTGTTGCGTGTCTTACAACAAAAGACTGAATGCAGATATGATACCAGCTGTCTCTAGAAACTATGGAAATAAATAAGTTTCATGAGGAGAAGGGTGAAAAACAAATAAACTGTGTTAATAGAACGTGAAGACATCGTAGACTGGCATTCTAGGCTGCTTGTGGAAATGAGAAGGGGTTCGCGAGACAGTGAAGGGAAGTTTTAATCGTGATGAGTCGTGGTTGGATTAGCAACGTGGCGTGTGTAAAATGCAGGCAAGATAAATAAATAGCTGATGTTACAGCTTGAGGGAGTGCTTCAAAAAGATTTGTGCTTTCAAGTGTGAGTTTCAAAAATGGGTATCTGAGAATAGCTCAGTTACAATTCAGTGATAAATCAACACAAGGCGACTACCATGACCAATGAATTGCATGAAGTTTGAAAAATTTGTTTCAGGAATTGGTTTTGCGGAATCTTTCTCCGCAGTCGGTCATTGTTGTGGACAATGCGCTGTATCATAAGGCAGCTCGACAAAACGGTAGTAACAAGTGACGAGAAAAAGTGCCAATGATGGAATGGCTGCAGAAGAGGCAAATCATCTGCGACGACAGCACGAGAAAAGAAATTCTCTTCTTCCTGATTCAGAAACAGCAGAGAAAACGTATGCCATAGATGAAATTGCTTTAAGTGAAAGTCGTCAAGTCGTCGGCTACCTCTGTACAATTGCGATCGCAACACAATAAAACTCGCTTGGGCAGAAGTTAAGAGATGTTTCAGAGTAAATAACGCAAATGGGGACTTGTCTAGCGGAATCCTACTAATGCTTACAGACGTTTTCCTTTAATCTGTCGCACCAGAGGACTGGACAGGGTTTTGTTATCAAACTTAATATTGAACGAACAAAAGGAACACGGCAGTTTCCAAAGATGATGTAATTATTAAAGGGGGTATAGCTCACAAGAATGGTGATGAATCGGAACAATATAGGATGGTTGAGCGTGTTAGTGGCAGTTTAAGTGAAACTGAAAGCCTGGGGCGAATCTGTCCCAGTACCGGTGCATAATATTTCCGTGTGTTTCGATTTTAAGATTGCGTATAGTGAGATGTCGGCAGCAAAAGCAAAAAATAAAAAATAAGTCATTGCTAATCTGTTCAGTATTGTGTGTATCTGACCTCCATCTGTCTCAACTAGATTTGATTTAAATTCTTCAGCTGTGTGGCCACAGCGTTCATAGCTGCTTTACAGTTAGTGAAGGCATTTGAAATCCGTATTTGCATTTATCAAAAAGTGTGCAACTGCACAACATTTCCAGATGTAAGCGGAAATCTGACAAAGCTGCTACCACTGATAATGTTTAAACGAATAAAATGAAACGCGTAAGATCAGCATATATACATTTATAGTAGTAGTAAAGCGGAATTCGCGTACCTTTTAAAAAATATTTTATTTATGCAGTAACTACATCGTATTTTGTAGCAAAGATTAGCTTCATTGGGCATAATTATCAACAGATTTAAGTCATACCAAATTCAAATACATATAACATTTTTTGTGATGAACACCTTGTGTTACGTCTGCTATTGTTTACGAGAACAAAGACGCCCGGAATGCTCTGGCTTCTGCTACATGAAGAGTACATACGTAAGTGCTACAGCTTTCATTACGCGGCATGATGACAGAAATAAAGACAAGACAGGAGTCAGACAAGAAGGTTTCGTATCACCAAAACTACTGTTAGCAGCCGTAGAGCGAAGTTTCGCATTCTTAAAATGGCACCCAAAAAAAATGAATAAGTGTTAACGGAACACTTCTGAATCGCAATCGTCATTAGGCTAAACTACAGCTTTTAAAATAGGACTGAGAACCATTTGCAGTAAGACTAATATAATGCTTAATCAAAACATTGAATACAAAATTTTGCAAGTAAACAATGAAGTCATAGCAGCAATTGAAAGTTCTATTCGCAAAAGTTTTCAACTTATTCAACATTTCAGAAAACTGATCTGTGGGTTTATCACTGCTACTGAAATTATGACTAAAGGAAAATTGTATAAGTGTTATTCAGTTAATGTAAGCACACAAGTAATAATTAAAATGGAATCCAAACAAAGAAAATTTTCGCGCGCACTGTTAACTAACATCAGCGCCAAATAGTCCACCAGCGCTCCTACAACAATGTGTGCACTAAAGACAACTTTTCACCATTACGCAAAAATTACAACTCTAGCTGTTAATCTGCTTAACATGTCGCCAAAATTTAAAAATTTGTGCGTGCATTAAATTTTATTGCGAAAGTCGGGCACAAGGTTTTGTGCTGAATCTGTAAATGGAAATGGAAATTATCGACTTACGTGAATCCAGCGTCGGTTGCGATATTGGCTTCTACGCTCCTCTTTGTCTGGCATATTTATATTCTATTCAATAGTTTATTTTTTTTTCTCGGGCGTTCGACATCAGTCTCCACAGTTATATTATGTGTGTGTCTTCCATGAAGCATAATATTTCATATACATTACTAAAAGTACAAAAAATTACATAAACAAAATACACCTTACGTAATACGTTTTCTAACATGCAACAATCTGCAGATTTTATGTCATTATCCTGTACTGATTCTGTAACTTGATTAAATCTTCTTGAACATGGCTTCGTGGATAAGAAACAGACTACTGCGACATATAGATACAGAAGTTGGTAATTGAAATATCTCAGAACACACAGTTACATGAATTGAATTAGCTTACCTTTCTTATTTTCATTTAGTCTCTACCATACGATGTACAGTAAGGTGTATCAGGGTTTTGTTACAACAGTTTGCTGCTGTGTGTTCTCTTTCTCTGATAGAGAGCGCGAAATTGAGTTACTTTAAACTTTAGTCTCGAAAGTGACAAATGAAAAGAATATCTTTGACCGGAAGAGGGATCCCAACATGACGATATAACTATTAACGAATCTAAAAGCAAGATTACTCTCACGTCGGGCACGGAGCACATTACATTAGACAGTGTGGGGAAATTCCCATATCACTTTTAGCAGTATAACCGAAAACCAACTAAAGAATAGTTCAAAATAAGGAGAAGTATCTATTGTACCACCCGTCAACGTCATTTACCTGTAAATCACTAGAGCTATGTACACTCGATGTTAAGGGTTTATAAATCTGTAGACCACGTATCCAAGAAGAAACATAAAAGACGATTGTCACCAAAATATTCTTAAGAGTCGTAAGTGAAATGTTATTTAGCAAAATTTCGCGAAATAGAAGCTGCCGTGTTATCGCACGTTATTCCCTTATCTGTCGTTGAAGTGCAAATGCGGAGTTTCAATGAAGCGAAATGCAACAGTATGTGCAATCGACACACGAAGAATCTGCCTCATTTTCGGTATGCAATAGTTCAGTATCAAAAGTGAATGTGATCGCATTTTCAAATGATGCAGTAGGAATATCAATTGCGTAGCCAAATCTCTCTGACTCACACGTTAGCGTTGCGCTGTGTTTATCGCATTAAGTTACAAAGAATAGAGCAAGTCGGTTTTAACGCCGAGCGACACAAGTGCTAAGCTGAGAGGGGTGCCAGGAGCTGCTTTCATTATCAAAATTTAAGTACAGAGTATTTTATAATAAGTAGCGAAAACTGATACGGGTGAAAGTGCTCAACAATAGAAGCAAAAACGTCCCAGGAAATATGGGTCCGTAAACAAGTAGTCTGCGATATAACTGCAAATGTATGGTTACAAACTACAACTGACTTCAGTATCAAATATTTACCCAGTCCAGAAAATGAATAGCACTCCGTCTTCAGGCCACAAGTGGCCCATCGGGATCATCCGGCCGCCGTGTCATCCTCAGATAAGGATGCTAATAGGAGGGGCGTGTGGTCAGCAAACCGTTCTCCCGATCGTTACGATGGTTTTCTTTGACCGGAGCCGCTACTATTCGGTCGGGTAGCTCCTCAGTTGGCATCATGAGGCTAAGTGCTCCCCAAAAAATGGCAACAGCGCATGGCGGCCCGAATGGTTACCCATCCAAGTGCAGGCCACACCCGACAGCGCTTAACTTCGGTGATCTGACGGGAAAGAAAATGAATAACAAAAGTGAAATTATTTGTTGAATAGTCCACCTGCTTAGCTGGGTGGTAACATGCTCGCCTCCCATGCAAGCGGGCCCGGGTTCGATTCCCGGCTAAGTGGAAGATTTTCTCCACTCGGGGACTGGGTGTTGTGTTATCCTCATCAACATTTCACCCTCCTCACCGGCGCACAGTTTGGCGTCGAATGAAATAACACCTGCACTTGGTGGTCGAACTTCCCCGACTAGGCGCCTCCCGGCCAATTATGCCATACGCTCATTTCATTTTTAATTTATTGACTCCCCATGTAATAGGTTTCAAATTTCACTTAGTCCCTATCTCAACTGGAAATACAATACTGTTTCAGGACGTTACGTGTTACAATTTACTAATGATTTTTCTTCATATTTAATGTACACTTTACTCAATTAAACGCTATCTTACGTTTTACGCGTCAATATAAAATATAGTAAATGTTTTCGTTGCTCCGTCCCACTTTTGTCGATGGACAGTGAAATAATTTGTAAATTGTGGATTAAGAAATTACATTGTTGACTTAAAAATGACAAAACTTACATATTTCCTTTCCTTACACTTCATTTAATATATAGTTAGGACAATACAAGAAGTTAGTTTTTTCTGAGTTCACTAAAGCTTTTAAGGGACTCAGGATTTACCTTCAACGAAAATGAATTCTTTTTCTTATGATATATAGCTGTGAAATAAGACCTCGAAATTTATTTTTGTTTCAGGGTAATGTTTATAAAGAACGTCCTTTAAAAGAAGAAGAAAACAGCCCATTGCCATTAACAGTATACAGGATGGTCCATCGATCGTGACCGGGCCAAATATCTCACGAAATAAGCGTCAAACGAAAAAACTACAAAGAACGAAACATGTCTAGCTTGAAGGGGGAAACCAGGTGGCGCTGTGGTTGGCCCGCTAGATGGCGCTGCCATAGGACAAACGGGTATCAACTGGGTTTTTCTAAAAATAGGAACCCCCATTTTTATTACATATTCGTGTAGTACGTAAAGAGATATGAATGTTTTAGTTGGACCACTTTTTCCGCTTTGTGATAGATGGCGTTGTAATAGCCACAAACATATGGCTGACAATTTTAGACGAACAGTTGGTAACAGGTAGGTTTTGTAAATGAAGATACACAATGTAGGTACGTTTGAACATTTTATTTCGGTTGTTCCAGCGAACATTTGTGAACTTATCATTTCTGAGAACGCATGCTGTTACAGTGTGATTACCTGTAAACACCACATTAATGCAATAAATGCTGAAAATGATGTCCGCCAACCTCAATGCATTTAGCAATACGTGTAACGACATTCCTCTCAACAGCGAGTAGTTCGGCTTCCGTAATGTTCGCACATGCATTGACAATGCGCTGACGCATGTTGTCAGGCGTTGTCGGTGGATCACGATAGCAAATATCCTTCAACTTTCCCCACAGAAAGAAATACGGGGACGTCAGATAAGGTGAAAGTGCGGGCCACAGTATGGTGCTTCGACGACCAATCCACCTGTCATGAAATATGCTATTCAATACTGCTTAAACCGCATGCGAGCTATGTGCCGGACATCCATCATGTTGGAAGTACATCGCCATTCTGTCATGCAGTGAAACATCTTATGGTAACATCGGTAAAACATTACGTAGGAAATCAGCATACATTGCACCATTTAGATTGCCATCGATAAAATGTGGGCCAGTTATCCTTCCCCCCATAATGCCGCATCTCACAATAACCCGCCAAGGTCGCTGATGTTCCACTTGTCGCGACCATCGTGGATTTTCCGTTGTCCAATAGTGCATATTAAGCCGGTTTACGTTACCGCTGTTGGTGAATGAAGCTTCGTCGCTAAATAGAACGTGTGCAACAAATCTGTCATTGTCCCATAATTTATCTTGTGCCCAGTGGCAAAGCCAGCCGGGGTGGTTCAAATGGCTCTGAACACTATGGGACTTAACTCCTGAGCTCATCAGTCCCCTAGAACTTAGAACTATTTAAACCTAACTAACCTAAAGACATCACACACATCCATGCCCGAGGGATGATTCGAAACTGCGACCGCAGCGATCGCGCGGTTCCACCGGCCGGGGTGGCCGAGCGGTTCAAGGCGCTACAGTCTGCGGTCGCAGGTTCGAACCCTGCCTCGGGCATGGGTGTGTGTGATGTCCTTAGATTTGTTAGGTGTAAGTAGGTCTAAGTTCTAGGGGACAGATGACCTTAGAATTTAAGTCCCATAGTGCTCAAAGCCATTTGATTTAGAACCAGTGGCAAAACTGTTCCCGACGTTCAAAGTCGTCGCCATGCAATTCCTTGTGCATAGAGCTATGGTACGGGTGCAGTCGATGTTGATGTAGCATTCTCAACACCGACGTTTTTGAGAGTCCCGTTCCTCGCGCAATTTGTGTGCTACTGATGTGCGGATTAGCCGCGACAGCAGCTAAAACACCTACTTGGGCATCATCATTTGTTGCAGGTCGTGGTTGACGTTTCACATGTGGCTGAACACTTCCTGTTTCATTAACTAACGTAACTGTCCGGCGAACGATCCGGACACTTGGATAATGTCGTCCAGATTACCGAGCAGCATACATAGCAGACGACCGTTGGGCATTTTGATCACAATAGCCATACATCAGCACGATATCGACCTTTTCCGCAATTAGTAAACGGTCTATTTTAATACGGGTAATGTATCACGAAGCAAATACCGTCCGCTCTGGTGGAATGTTACGTGATACCACGTACTTATACGTTTGTGACTATTACAGCGCCATCTATCACAAGGTGAAGAAAATGGTCCAACTAAAACATTCGTATTTCTTTAAGTACTACACGAATATGTAATAAAAAATGGGGGTTCCTATTTAAAAAAAAAACGCAGTTGATATCCGTTTGACCTATGGCAGCGCCATCTAGCGGGCCAACCATAGCGCCATCTGGTTTCCCTCTTCAAACTAGACGAGTTTCGTTCTTCGTAGTTTTTTCGTTTGATGCTTATTTCGTGAGATATTTGTCCCGGTCACTATCATTGGACCACCCTGTATATGCTGAACAAAAATATGCAAATCCCAAAAAAGAAGACACTTAACTATCCCGAATACTGCATACGAAAACCGTTGGCTTTCGAAACGGTTTCCAGTCTCTTTCGGAATGGATAAACAGTGGTCCTGTATGGTTTTCATATTTTATGGAACATAATGATAAGTTCAGGTAACGATGATGGTGGTGGTGGATAACGACCACGCACTCTGCCCTCCAAAATAGATCGCAAAGGCTCAACGAAATTGAGATCTGGTGACAGTGGTGGCCAGGGGAAATGCGACGACAGCTCATAGGCTCTGTCGTCTTGGAACACAGCATCTCTACTGGTTAACTTGATCAGCCAAAACGATCATATAATCCTTGGTAGTTTTTCTACATTGCAGAGTAACCACGTGGCCCTCGGAATACCACGATACCCGTGGAATACCACGATATGGCTACCCAAATCATCACCGAACTACCACCAAGTTCCACTGTTGCGACATAAACTAGGCCAGAAATTGGGAATAGTGTGAGATAAGATTCAGCCGACTAAACGCCATTCTTACACTGTTCCATAGCCCAGATTTTATGGCTCTGACGCCACGTTTTCTTCTTAAGGGCATTTGCATCACTGATGAGTGGTTTTAGAATCCCAGTTCGCTCTGCATTTCTCTGCTTATGGAGTTCCCTTTGCGTTATTTTGGTGCTGTCAGGATCGCAGAGATATATTCGGTTCTGCAGTGACCGTTACAGCTGTCATTCTCCTATTTTTCGTCACAATCATCAATTCAGTGACCCTACGTTACGATCAATCAACACACACTTTCGTCAACATTGTGACTTAGCAGATGATGTTTTTCCTTTTTTCAATACGTGATATAAATATTACACTAGTGGCCATTAAAATTGCTGCATCAAGAAGAAATGCAGATGATAAACGGGTATTCATTGGACAAATATATTATACTAGAAATGACATGTCATTACATTTTCACGCAATTTGGGTACATAGATCCTGAGATATCAGTACCCAGAACAACCACCTCTGGCCGTAATAACGGCCTTGATACGCCTTGGCATTGAGTCAAACACAGCTTGGATGGCGTGTACAGGTACAGCTGCCCATGCAGCTTCAGCACGATACCACAGTTCATCAAGAGTAGTGACTGGCGTATTGTGACAAGCCAGTTGCTCGGCCACCATCGTCCAGACGTTTTCAATTGGAGAGAGATCTGGAGAATGTGCTGGCCAGGGCAGCAGTCGAACATTTTCTGTATCCAGAAAGCCCCGTACAGGACCTCCAACATGCGGTCGTGCACTATCCTGCTAAAATGTAGGGTTTCGCAGGGATGGAATGAAGGGTAGAGCCACGGGTCG
This sequence comes from Schistocerca americana, assembly GCF_021461395.2. Classification (NCBI taxonomy): domain Eukaryota; kingdom Metazoa; phylum Arthropoda; class Insecta; order Orthoptera; family Acrididae; genus Schistocerca; species Schistocerca americana. The sequence continues at coordinate 206,385,522 of NC_060122.1, read as the reverse complement.
TAACACATCTGAAATGTAACGTCCACTGTTCAAAGCGCAGTCAATGGGAACAAGAGGTGACCCAGACGTGTAACCAATGGCACCCCATACCATCACGCCGGGTGATACGTCTGTATAGCGATGTAGAATACATGCTTCCAATGTGCGTTCACCGCGACCTCACCAAACACGGATGCGACCATCATGATGCTGTAAAGAGAACCTGGATTCATCCGAAAAAATTACGTTTTTCCATTCGTGCAACCAGATTCGTCGTTGAGTACACCATCACAGGCGCTCCTGTCTGTGATGCAGCGCCAAGGGTAACCGCAGCCATGGTATGCGAGCTGATAGTCCATGCTGCTGCAAACGTTGTCCTACTGTTCGTGCAGATGGTTGTTGTTTTGCAAACGTCCCCATCTGTTAGGGATCGAGACGTGGCTGCGCGATCCGTTAGAGCCATGCGGATAAGATGCCTGTCATCTCGACTGCTAGTGATACGAGGCCGTTGGGATCCAGAACGGCGTTCCGTATTACCCTCCTGAACCCACCGAATCCATATTCTGCTAACAGTCATTGGATCTCGACCAACGCGAGCAGCAATGTCGCGATACGATAAACCGCAATCGCGATAGGCTACAATCCGACCTTTATCAAAGTCGGAAACGTGATGGTACGCATTTCTCCTCCTTACACGAGGCATCACAACAACGTTTCACCAGGAAACGCCGGTCAACTGCTGTTTGTGCATGAGAAATAGGTTGGAAACTTTCCTCATGTCAGCACGTTGTAGGTGTCGCCAATGGCACCAACCTTGTGTGAATGCTATGAAAAGCTAATCATTTGCATATCACAGCATCTTCTTCCTGTCGGTTAAATTTCGTGTCTGTAGCACGTCATCTTCGTTGTGTAGCAATTTAATGGCCAGTAGTGTAGATATTGAGCCTCTTAAAACACCAAACACTTCGGCTAGCTTGGTTACGGAAGCACCCACAATACGAGAACCAACAATTTGTCCACATTCAGATTCACTTCGTTCCCACATAATGCACTCACAACAACACAGAACAGTGTCCTGGCCACAACCGACACTTCCAATGGGGGACTGATGACCTTCGCTGTTTAGTCCCCCTTAAACATCCAACAACCACCACCACCACACTTCCAATGTATTGACGACATGGTACAACGGCCGTTCGTGGCCAATTACAACAGTATCTATATCTGTCTCCAAGCAAGCTTTCTTGCGGTGTTTCCGTACTTTTATTCAACCCTTGCATATTTAAAAAAATGTTAAAGGTCCTACCAAACCAACGCTCTATCACAGTGATGTCGATTGATGACATATCGATCACATAACGTAACACGCAGTTTATTAGTTTCTAAGCGCACAAAATCAATACGGCATGACATAGAGTTTGTTCTGCCTAAATAATACTTATCTGTATGTTTCACGGTACTGTTTCAGCAGTGAGTTGCTCTTCTATAGTCTACAGATTTGTTATCCTTCAAAAATCGATTGTACGCAAATGCAGTGTTTTACAAGTAAACAAACTTGATGGATAGTCGAACAGATATATTTCAGTATTTTAAAATAATATATATTCGGTTTTAGCAGCCCCAGAGGTGATGCTGACCTTGCAAGAGGATCTTAGCGATCAGAGGTGATGTCTTTTCTGTGTAATACCATTCAGACGCGAAGTGCCTTCTGACTGTATCCTATATTTCGGCACAGAAGTCTCTTACAATCAGTGTCATGAAGTTTGTGCATGACGAGAATGCGATAAGAACAGAAGCATGTCACCTTCTGAGAAAAACGAATGAAAACTAGGGCGTCGGTGCTACACCGAATTAAAAAGAAAGAGGTAAGATGGAAGAGAATCCATAATAACATTATAAATGCAAGACTTTTTGGTTTCTTGCTTTTTCACGAGTGAAATGCTGAACCGATTTTTATGAAATTTATTATGGAAATTGCTTGAATGCTGCGGAAGAACATAGGCTACCGTGCAAATTGTATAGCACACGATATTTATTAATTTGAAGGATACAATGCGAATGAGAGGAAAATATTAACTCTTTGAAAATGCTATTTACCATTTGACTTTTGAACTTCATCATTTCTATGAAAATGCTTTGATCGATTGATATTGTGGTGTCACCGCCAGACACCACACTTGCTAGGTGGTAGCTTAAATCGGCCGCGGTCCATTTAGTACATGTCGGACCCGCGTGTCGCCACTGTGTGATCGCAGACCGAGCGCCACCACAAGGCAGGTCTCGAGATACGGACTAGCACTCGCCCCAGTTGTACGACGACTTTGCTAGCGACTACACTGACGAAGCCTTTCTCTCATTTGCCGAGAGACAGTTAGAATAGCGTTCAGCTAAGTCCATGGCTACGACCTAGCAAGGCGCCATTAGCCTTACATAGTTTGATAGTTATCGTATGAAATGTCTCATCAAGAATGCTGTATTCACACAAGGAATAAAAGTTAAGTATTCGAGGAGCTGCATACTTTTCTTAGTAGCATTCACTACATATCCTGTTCCAGAATTCACGCCCATCTGCGTTAGATAGCGTGCATTTCGGCCTCCTCTATCTACAAGGTGTTGGCACATTTACCAACACATCAGATATGTTCTTCGTAACACGATTCAACGTAATAAACACAGTGCTTATGCAATTGTGAGCTTGTTTAGTCCACACTTCCACACAAATGCGAATATAACTCTGTCTGTTACGTTTTCGCGGCTACACGACTAACCCTCTCGACCGACTTCTGCAAAATCTGGTATGGAGATAGCTTGAATGCTGAGGAAGAAAAATGGATCACATTAAAAAGTAAAACCAAGAAATTGTTTGCCTATGCCCCTCTGCACGCCACGTTGTCGTGAGTTAGTTCAGCTGTCAGTGGGCAAGTGTTGGGTGTGGGCCGCGGGGGTTCACATCACAAGCTTAGTTTACCCATACAGACAGACATCAGTGAGTAGCTGAACCAATTGCACGCACAATAGCTTACTTGCTCATCATAAGAGAATTACAGATACATGATCACAGCCTGTTGGCAGTGGAGAATAAAAAACTGTTTCAAACCAATATTTGGGTGGAATATAGCACAAACAAAAGTTGTGAGACTTCCACATTCTTGCAGGTTACATTACACACACAGTAATTTGAGTCGATCAGATAATTATTTGAACTGACAGCAGTTGGTTTCGAACATCGCTGGGACCAGAGGGTTGATGTCCCTCTGACGGCGCGGACTGGCGCAGGCGAGAGAAAGCAGTGTTTGTCTCCAGAGGCAAGCGTTTCCCTGCGGGACACACAAAGAAACTGTGTGACGTCATCTGGCGGACGTCCGCGGCCTTGGCCCGGCACGGAGCTGCGCCTAGTGCGGGTCGATAGCTGCAATCGATCACGCCCGCCGCGGCCCGGCGCGGCGCGTCCCGCCCTCACGCTATTTCCTATATTGCGTCTCTTGCACAGCTACAGCGCCCCTTTCACCGAAAACGGAACAAAAGAGGTGTCTCGCTCAAAAGAACTTGTCATGTTAATAACCAGTGCTGGGCGCCAATTAAATTCGTTCGAGCGTCAACGCAGGCAAAAAGCGTCCACACTCGTGATGCATTCCTTCTGAAATTAATCTTGGACTCCTTTCCTTCTTTTACGTTTCAATCAGTAGTACACTGAGCACTGACACATAAATAACTGTCAAGCCAAAATAAGACAGCTATTCCAATACTCCTCCTCATGGGCTTTGAGGTATGCCTCACATACTGCTAAATGTGTGACACTTTGAATGCTAATATTTTCAAATGTATTTACGCTACTACAAATGGTTCAAATGGCTCTGAGCACTATGGGACTCAACTGCTGAGGTCATTAGTCCCCTAGAACTTAGAACTAGTTAAACCTAACTAACCTAAGGACATCACAAACATCCATGCTCGAGGCAGGATTCGAACCTGCGACCGTAGCGGTCTTGCGGTTCCAGACTGCAGCGCCTTTAACCGCACGGCCACTTCGGCCGGCACGCTACTACAACAGTAATGTCATGTTTAGGAAGAGATATGAAACAATTACAACAATTATTTTCAGTTGTTAAAATTCCATTTATCTAGAAGGAAATAAAATTATTTCCGTTTGTCACTTTCCAACATGCTTATAAGCAAATTAGTTGAACCAAAAATTTCCTGATTCCAAATTAGAAATAATGCGTGTTTAAGTCAACTTAATTTGTAAATAAACAGAACAAAGCGTTGGAAACATACAAGACAATAGTGTAATACGAAATGTTGTAATATTTTAGAGAATATACAGGAAAATATGGATGTGACACATCAACTTTCATCATGAAAGCTATTCAAAAACTGAGGGCTGTTCAGCGAGCGAGAGAGAAAGGCAAGGTTGGAATTACTCGCAGAGTCATGAAAGATATGGTAAATGAGTGAAGACACAAACTGGTATAGAAGGCCAGGACAGTGGCCTCTACAGTCGTTGGAAGGGACCAAAGTATTCCCATCAGCGAAGACAAAGGTGAGGCGGCAGTAGCTCTCGGCAGTATAATCCGTCAGATCTAATTGACAATGGCATCATAGATCATGGTCATCTCGGCAAAACGCAGATGGAAAGGCACAGGTTCGGAGGCGGAACTGGTAAGCTGCAACACTCAGAATCTAGCAGTACAAGTCATGGTATTTGTACTTGTTAGGCTACACCAATAACGTTATCCTTCAGTGCGGGTGACTGAATGTGCCTTTGTTTTCTGAGCTCGTTGGCGCTCTCTACCACACCGCAGTGTCACAACTCTTACTTTCAGGCCTTCAGCCAGTTTATCTCTGCAGCACCAGTCTGCTGCCAAGTCGTTATTGCGTTCGACTTAGGTGGTGTTCCACTACTGTTTGTTGTCACCAGTATGACGTTATGCTCTCTTCTCGGTGAGACTGTCCAGTTACCTTAGCAGCTTGGACATCCAACTCAAGTGGTGTATGAATAATGGCTTGGTGGTGTATTCATACTGCACATAATACCGGCTGTTCTTCTGGGTTAGCATTCGGATGAAGGTATTGTGCACCCACATGCCTTCACTTGACTCATGCTCTGGTGCTGTCCAGGAAGAGTTTCAAAAATTTTAAAATCCATCAAGAATAGGAGGAGAAGATTAGTGTTTAACTTCCCGTCCACAACGAGGTCATTAGAGACAAAGCGGAGGATCGGATTAGGGAAGGATGAGGAAGGAAATCGGCCGTGCCATTTCAAAGGAACCATCCCGGCATTAACCTGCAGCGGACGCGGGTTTGAACCGTCGTCCTCTAGAATTCGAGTCCAGTGTACCTACCACTACGCCACCTCGCTCAGTCTACCCAGAAAATTATTCTGGGTATTCAGGTAACAGTCTCGAAAGGTAGAGTTAATGATACGTTGGTTTCTGCACCACTATAGGCATGCATATTTGTAAATAGTGCACAGAAACTGATAATAGCAGTAACTGTCATTATGTAGGCTGAAAAAATTAAACTGCACTTCCCTCTGTGATCTCTGATTCAGCATGGAAGTCTTGTAGCTTCATACAGAGGCTGACAGAAATTGGGGGGAAAATGAAAAAAATGATCACAAATCTGCCACAATAAGCTAGCAACGTATCTTCGCGTTTGTGTTAGTTTAGGGTGTGTACCGTCATCATGCCTCTTGAGCCTGACTAATTATTATTCTGGTGTATAAAATCATGCATTAAAAACTTGCTGCCCATAGACACAGAACGTCGGAAATGAAGGAACAGCGCTTTCTGAAAACTACCGAAGCGACAAAACTGAATGCGTATAACAAATATGTGTGATGGAGTAAATTACATAGACAGGTAACTTGCCTTGTGCCCCATCAAACTGTGAGCAACTCTTATCAGTTCCAAAGAAACATAAAATCTAGTACAGTCATAAAACTTACGGCACCTCACTAGCCTCAGGTAACAACTTCATCTCACAACATTCAAGCGAAAGAGTGTGCTGTTCCATTTTTCTTGACAGGATACCAGTCTAACATGGCTTCAGAATCAGATCAAGTTCCGTATTCGACATTAAAATTCTCCCGTCGACAAAAAAACTAAAAGAGACAATAAGAGATTCCGGTGCTTAGTTCCACCTGCGTGAACAATTCTACGTTACAGTATTATAAAACTGTGATTTAAAAAGATATCCTCAAATGAACGCTCAACTGTGTTCAGTTGTATCCGTGATTAACCTTCACACAAGTTGAGAATCTTGACTGACATCTTCAGTTTTCAATTAATTTGTGAAACGAACTACAGCAAGGTTCGCCGCGAATCTTTCGCACTTGAGCCATCTCCCGTTCCTACATTCGCAACGGCAACTTTCTCTGTGTCGTTTAATGTGGCCTCATTACCACGGAATGAATGCTTCAACACGGTATAAACGCTGATGCAATACACGACATTCTGGTCGCGGAGCGGATTTTCCGTTATTTTCGCACCATTTCAGTAGCCACATGCGACTTTCAGTTGGACAGGAAGTAAGGAATTCAGTGTCTTTCTGCTTCCATCAGAAGTTTTTTATACATCTGGAAATAATAATCTACAAAAATTACAGTGTTTGCGTGTGTTTCAGAGCGATTATAAATGCACAGAAGAAGAAAACTGCCTAATATCTACATCAACCTTTTGAATGTGTGGGAACAAAAACTCTAAATTCAATATAGTGAACTATGTACAAAGTGATTAGTATTGAGTAACATACATAAAGGTTTTGTTTACTAAAGAGCATGAAATTGTTCGAAAAGTATGGATAGGTTTAAGCTTGCAACTGAATTTAAAGTAACAGGAATATTGTGAAGGAGAAAGCAGAAAAAATAAATTAATAAAAATGAAATGCTTGAAATTTCATGTGTGGCGGGCGTACTGTAAGACCTTCAGTACACACACCATCAGGTTATTTGATGGTTCAAATGGCTCTGAGCACTATGCGACTTAACTTCTGAGGTCATCAGTCGCCTAGAACTTAGAACTAATTAAACCTAACTAACCTAAGGACAACACACACATCCATGCCCGAGGCAGGATTCGAACCTGCGACCGTAGCGGTCATGCGGTTCCAGACTGAAGCGCCTTTAACCGCACGGCGACACTGGCCGGCCAGGTTATTTGACTTGTCGCTCTAACGAAGTAGGCGAGAGTCAGCAATATGTCTCATGGTCTTACCGTGGCGTGTTTATCTTCTGCTGTTAGGTCAGACGATAGAAATGCCACTTGCACGCTTGGAGTAGCAGATTGACGGTGACCAACTTTAAACAGAACTTGATTAATTTTCACATACATTTATTAAAATAATAACAAGCATAAAAATTACTTAACTTGGTTCTGGATGCTATCTACAATTGACAATCTGAAGTTCCTTTGGTATTGGTACGTTAATCTTATTCTCACATATATCTCGGATACTTGACAAAAGTGTCTATACATTTATCTATGGCTATGTACAGGAATATGGCAATCTTATTAGGCGCAGACTGAAACTTGACTATAGACCGGTGCAGACCGACTAATCGGAGGTCTTTACACTCGTTATAATACCTCGCGCATTCATGTATCACAGCGCGAGTGTGATCCGCGAGGAGAAAAGGTTCTATGTTGGCAGCAATCTCATTGGCTGCGTTACATATTAATACGGGGATCGGCGGAAGCAGAACTTGGTCCGTCTCTATCGCAGCGCCATCTCGTAGTGCGGAGACAAACGAGCGCTGCGCCTGCGCTGTTGTGCTTAGTAGGGCGCGCTCTAGTGGGAAAGTTGTGTACGCGCTGACTACGCGGAACTGTGTACACATCATCATGTAACAAGATCTCTGATTGGCTCTGACCGGTTAAAAGGAATTACTGCCTTTGCGTTTGCCGTGAATCATAAATAATCATCATTTACACACAGAAAAAATACATATTTCTTACACATCTCAACTTCATTTTGACATAAAACGATAAAGCTGTCTTCATCCGGAAATCATTTGCCATAAGTGAAAGAATCCGAAGTAACAGAATATTGTATAGCATCGACTGGGCATCGAATGCTAGACATCTGTATTTGTCGTCCAGCACTTACTCGATGTGCCAATTATATATCTTTTAGTAAGGGATTCATTGCTGCTCTTAATTCCTTCTTTCCACACATCATATTTTCTTTCTTGGACTGCCATTATCCACCATTTAATATAATTTAATATAAATTCATTGTTCCTCAGATGCTGCCGTTTCTTAACTTAATATCTTGTTTCATTCTAACAGCCTAAATTGTCTCCTAACTTAAAGTATCACTTAATAATAGTAAAAATTTTGCATGTTTACAAAAATAAAATCCTCGCTGATTTAGATTTTTGCCCTGCTTGTACGTGACGCACCGAATCATAATATGTTTCCCGGTTATAAATGCAACAATATTCCCAGAGAAAATGCTCCTTTATATGGCACGTCAAGTATTCCAAAACACACAGTGTGAAAGTCCAGGGCTGTTTTTCGTCAGCTGAGCGTCGCCGTCGTTTTTACGCAGCGCCCCATGACAGTACCGGAATGGGAGGCTGTATTCATGTCAAATTATTGCCTCTTCTGTTTCGCCAGACCAACCTCTGTCTCACTCGTCAATTCACTGGACCCTCTGACCAGCTCCATCTCGATACTGTCCAAGCGACCTGCGTTGGAGAGAGCCGTCGGCTTCAGACAGTAAACCCGGCTGAGTAACTGTTGCGTGGACCTGCGGCCTTGTCAGCAGGTCCAAAACGTGGCTGCTCTCTGAAGTGTACACCTTCCCCAGTATTGCAGTAACGGCGAATGATGTAATAGGTGTACAGCAGGACTATAAGAGGAATATAAGCGGATGAACTACTTCAAGCAAGAAAGAGACCAATTCATTCACTCATTCGTTGATTGTGACGAAAATTTTATATCTTGAGTAGCTGGAACGCAGTGGTAAGGGAGAGAATGGGAGCTAAGTTACTGGAGAACATCGGCTGGGCGTGAGAAGTGAAGCCGGCCGCTATGGCCGAGCGTTTCTAGGCGCTTCAGTCCGCAACCTCGCTGCTGCCAAGGTCGCAGGTTCGAATCCTTCCTCGGGCATGGATGTGTGTGTGTGATGTCCTTAAGTTAGTTAGGTGTAAGTAGTTCTAAGTCTAGGGAAGTGATGGCCTCAGATATTAAGTCCCATAGAGCTCAACGCCATTTGAACCATTTGTAAGAAGTGAGAGAGGTAAACAGTACATTTAAACGACCTGAAGCCGTGAAAACAAAGCACGTGGGCTGCGTCATGCCCAGACAAAGGTTTGGAAATCAAATTACGGAGTAAAAATTATAACTTCATGTAGGCATATATACAAACCACAGCTTAGAAGTTATGAACGGTGGGTTGGAATTCACGACGATTAAAAAAAGGGAGAAAGTGATAAAAAGAGTTCCGAAAATTTAGGAAAAACTAACATGATGTGGGAGTTTTCCAATGCAGTGACCAGTGGCCCATGTACGTAGCGTCGATAATCGTTCAGCAGAAGACATCACTTGTTGTCTGAAAGTTTCCTGAACAATCGGTCTTGCTATGCCCTCCACTCGTCACCATATGAGAGTATCATTCGTATGCGCGTATCCGAGCACAAGAGACTGTTGTTTCGGAATGGGGAGGGGGGAGGAGGACAGCTTTAGCAGTTCGGCCTCGGTCAGTTCGCCTTACAATAAACGGGTTATGTTAACGTGATTTTTTGTATGACAATTCTTCACATTTTGCGCAAAGATATGATTGTACTCATACCATTAATTCTCATTTATACAAGGGGCTACAACAAATAATTCATTCGCTTCCAAAGTTCTATATTTTCCAAAGTTTTACATTTACAAATATCACTGATGCGTGAATAGAACCATAAACTCACCAAGTTTGTATTGCGGCCATCAGTTGACTTTTCAAGCGCAGTGTCTTGCCAAAATGGCGACAAAGCAAGAAATGAATGTTTGCGTGTTGGAATATGTGAGGTGTTTATCAGTTATCATTGCAGCATGCATTCTGAAGGAATTATGGAAAAGAACCGCCATGACACAAAGCATTGTACGTTAGTATCAAAAATTAAAGGACACTGGTTGTGTTTGTGAACACTAAAGTACCGACTGACCAAGTGCGCCAAAAGCAACCGTGGAGAGAAAGTTAATATGCACTCCAAAAGAATCAAAGTTCGCGCAAGCCACGAACTTCGAATACCTCAGCAAACTGTGTGGAACATTTAGCAACTGTGGTTACTTTTCAAACCGTTCTGTCTGCAGCTCGCGCAACAATTAAAACCGGAAGACTATGGCCGGCGCCTTCTGTTTCGCATTACAATGCAGGAAGCAGTCGAGGATGAACATTTCACCTCCAAGCTGATATTCGGTGGCGAAGCAACCTTGTATTTATCTGGAAAGGTTGATCACCACAATGTGAGAATGTGGGTCACTGAAAATCCTTATGAAATTGTGTCGCATGGACGAGATTCGCCGAAGGTTAAGGTTTTCCGTGCAGTGTTACATATGAAGTGGCATGTGCCGTTTTCCTTCCGTGAGAAGACCGTGAAGAGTACCACTTACTTTGATATTTTGCAGTTGTGGCTATTTACACAGCTCACTGCTGATTCTGAGAATTTCATCTTCCAACATCTTCATTGGAGCATAGATGTTTTTCGCTGCCTAAATGTGGAACGGCCGCGTCATTGGATTTGGCGTAGTGATGAAGATGACATGGCTCTTTTTCCTTGCCCCCCACCACTAAGTCGTCTGACATAACCCTGGTTATCTTTCCCGGTGTAAAAGGCGGCCAGATTGGTGGGCCCGCCATCGTACCCATGCTAGAGACGTGCCGAAGAAAGGCTGTACTGTGTTTGTAAGCAGATCAACAGCCCTGCCATCGGTTTGTGTCACAGACTTCACGGAGTCTGCATACAGAAGCAAAAATATCCAATATATTTTTTTAATTATACAATTACAAAAATATATTACAGGCTAGTAGTGTTACCTCCATGAAACATATGACAATGCCTAGGTTCAGAGATGAAAACGCAGTTTCGTTTGAAGTAGAGAAACTTGGAAGGCTTGTTGAAACGAATGGACAGCAAACTCTGCGTAAAATGTGCGTCACAAATCTAACGCGAAAATGTTGTTGAGGCGTAGAAATGGTAGCACCGGTCTACTTGATAGCAGAATTCAGAATTAGGAATGGTTCAGTAGTAGAAGAATGGAAAGAAACTAAGATCTAATAGCAAGATTCCACAGGATGGCTGAAGCAGGAGAAATAAGTACCTTGTGCTAATATTTACACAACCAATATCTCCTATAAACTTCATAACCTTTGTCGTTCCCCACAATGTTACCTTCTGCATCTCATTCCAGAGCCAACTTGGCTGTCATAACAGCCAATCCACTGGACTATTTCTTCTGATAAGGGTATAATTTACGCTTCTCTCTTCTCATATTCATTTTAGTAGTTACCCGCCTAGCTAAATCTGAGCCTATTTGATACTGCTGTATTTTCAATTCTTCCAGTTTCTTTTTCAACAGTATGGCTCAAACATTTACGTGGATGTTAGACAGAAACAGTGTAAACTGTACGCAAGAAAAACGCCGGCTATTGGGATTACGGAGAAGCTAAAGATGGAACTATTTGGAATGTATTACTTTTGAATGCATTATGGGAACAGCAGTGATCAATGTCTTATAAATATTTACTATTAAAAACAGTCTTGATCACGATTTATTTATCAAGGTGACCGGTTTCGACCACTACTGTGGTCATCTTCAGACCATTGAGTAGGAACCTCTTGTTGATTCTCCAACAGAAAGAGGTTCCTACTCAATGGTCTGAAGATGACCACAGTAGTGGTCGAAACCGGTCACCTTGATAAATAAATCGTGATCAAGACTGTTTTTAATAGTAAATATTTGGAAAGTGATCATGTCAAAGAATTTAAAAATTAATTGCGCAGATAAGAGCCAGACAGACAAGAACTTAACGGACATGAGGAGAAGGATAAGACAGATAAGACTCTCTACACAACGAGTAGCAGTCCATTTCGTGCGATACAGAACAGGACGACCAGCTTATTACACAGACAAATTTAGAATTCTCGTGGCTTTTATGGTCCACTATTTTCATAGCTGCTCCTTCGTTACCAGACCCCCAGGAAGTGGCGACAGTTTGCAGTAAAGTAGAGGTGGGAGTAGGAGGAATCGATTTCGTTGGTGGTAGTAACTGATGATTAAGGTGTAAAAGTTAAATTAATTCATACCGAACTAATATAATCATATAATGTATCCATCACACAAGCAATACGGATTTATTTTCCTAATTGCAACAGAGGTTCGTTTACTGTAATTATTTTGATATCTGCTGTATCTTACAAGGAATAAGGTAACTCCTCCCTACCCCGGTTGCCGAACACGTTATGAAACACACAGACACATCCACACACACACACACACACACACACACACACACACACACACTGTGTGACACCTAATTAAGGAGTACAGTTACGCCAGTTCTGCGTCACTTTGTTTACATTTCTGAGCTAGGTCAATAGAGTGGTCCTAGATTCTGGACCACTTTGTTTAAATGTGTGATGTGACATGATCTGGGTCTCTGACCTTGAGGTTATAGACCTTCTGAAGGCATCATAAGTCACATCCTTTTTTTCATTAAATAACAAGCCACACCCCTTATTTCGATTATTTTATCAAGAGATGAATGTGGGGAATTTCAAAATTGGTGAGAAGTTTAGAAGTTGAAGATGGTGATGGAAATTTCAAAACACACACACACAAACACACACATAGATGCAGGCAGCCTATCGCAGTATGCAAGTACAATTACAAATCTCTTCACGTAGCTTGTGAAAATTGTAGAGGCATAACCTTACTGAAGACAGCCTTCAATATATTTTCTATGGGTGCTTAATGAAAGGATAGAGAAGTGCACTGAAAATATTATCGGAGAATATCAATGTAGTTTCCGTCCAATAGAGACACTTTTGACCAGTTGTTTGTTATTAGACAAGTAATGGAGAAACTTCATCAATATAATATTGAATTTGAACAAGCTTTTGATAGTGTTAACAGGCAAGCAGTGTGTAAAGCACTAAAGGAATTGGGCATTTGTGACAAGCAAAGGTCAGTTGAATTAACATCGAAGGCCGTAAAGGGGTGAAAGTACAAATGAACAACAAAATGATCAAGAGCTTTATCTTTATAGTCGGAGTGAAACAGCGTGATAGTCTCTCTGCAATCATGTTCAACTAACACTCCCTAGTCTGACACAAGAAATAGGCAAGAGAAGAACATTAACGAAAAAATCCAGTCTGACTGTGCATGTGCAGGTGATATTGCAATTGTGCAAGAGATGTGAACAGTCTTAAAGAAATGTAGGATATAACGGAAGCAGAAGAAACAAAAATTGGACTTACGTTAAATGATAACAAGCCCAAATACATGGTAATCTCGAATTCGAAGGCAAAAAGAACACCACGTTATCTGCAGAGATATAATAAATGTTTTGAAAGGGTCACCTGCTTCCATTAGTTATACGTCCTGTTAACCAACGATAATAATATGAGACTGTGTTAGAGAAAGGATTCGAGCAGGAAAGAGAGCCTGTTACGCATACTTCACAGTCACACAAGATGTCTCTGATTACATGAACAATCAAGTTAGATGTGTACTATTCCTTTGTGCGACTAGTTGTTACATATGGGTCAGAAATGTGGATGTTGATTGAAGGTTGGTACAACCATGAAATACAAGAGCTTATACAGGAGAAAGATGTAGTGAAATTTATTAAATCTCGAAGAATACGCTGCTTAGGCCAAAGGGAGAGGACAACATACGACACGATGGCCAAGCTTATAATGAAATGTAGACTGTTTTCCACCAGAAGGAAGGGCCAACCTAGAGCTAGATTACTGGACAATGTGTTGTCTGACCTCAGCAAGACGGAAATCCGAAGATGGAAGGGAATGCAGAGAACAGAGCTGTATGGAGGAAGATTGATAAGGGGGCGAGGACCCAGTAAGGGCCGTTGTGCCAAAGGAGAAGAAGAAGTATAGGCTCCGTACCAAATAGGACTGATAGAGTAAATAGAGAGGACCCAAAAAGAATGGCATATCTCGATTACAGGTTCATCTTGTAAGCACAGATAAGTCACAGAGATGATCAACGAACTCCAGTGGCAGACACTGCAAGAGAGGCATTCTGCATCAAGGTATGGTTTATTGTTAAAGTTCAGAGAGTGTACAGTCCTAAAAGAATCAACAAATGTATTGCTTCCTCCTATGTATATTTCGCAAAAAGACCATGAAAATAGGTGGACTCAAGCCCGAATGGAGGCTTACCAGCGATCGTTCTTTCCACGAACTATTCGTGACTAGAACACTACACACCGCAAAGTGGCTTGCGGAGCATAGATCTGTATGCAGATTCAGATGAAAATTGGAACGGAATAAAATTTGTTATTTCTGAAACTGTGCAAGATTTTTCGCACTTTGCAAGGAGAAAAAATCTTCAAGCTAAATATACGTTGTCAGTATTAGTTACTAAAATGCATGGTGCCTGCATATTCACAGTGTTGACAAACACTTTTCGGTTAAGCAGCACTTGATAATGATGATAGTTCGATAGTAGTACTACACTTTTCAAGCTCCAAGGAGCTTCAAATTAAGAATTTCGGCGTCAAAACTGTATGCAAACTTGTTAAAATACACGCAGCTCACTTCTTGGTACAACTTAAGCAAATTCGATCTTTGTATCATGCATTAGCCCCCCATGAACCGTCGATCTTGCCGTTGGTGGGGAGGCTTGCGTGCCTCAGCGATACAGATAGCCGTACCGTATGTGCAACCACAACGGAGGGGTGACTGTCGAGAGGCCAGACAAACATGTGGTTCCTGAAGAGGGACAGTAGTTGTAAGGGCAACAGTCTGGCCTTATAACATCAACCGAAACGGCCTTTTCTGTGTTGGTAGCGCGAAAGCCTGAAAGCAAGGGGAAACTAAATGCATAATTTTTCCCAAGAGCATGAAGCTTTACTGTATGGTTAAATTATGATGGCGTCCTCTTGGGTGAAATATCCCGGAGGTAAAATAGTCCCCCCATGCGAATCTCCCGGCGGGGACTACGCAGGAGGAACAAAACTGGCGTTCTGCAGATCGGAGCGTGGAATGTCAGAGCCCTTATCAGGCAGGTAGGTTAGAAAATCTAAAAAGGGAAATGTATAGGTTAAAGTTAGATATAAAGGGAATTAGTGAAGTTCGATGGCAGGAGGAACACGACTTCTGGTCAGGTGAGTACAGGGCTATAAATACGAAATCAAATATAGGTAAGGCAGGAGTAGGTTTATTAATGAATTAAAAAATAGGAGCGCGGGTAAGCTACTGCGAACAGCGTACTGAACGCATCATTGTAGCCAAGATAGACACAAGCCCACGCCTACCACAGTAGTACAAGTATATATGCCAACTAGCTCCGCAGATGACGAAGAGATTGAAGAAATGTATGATTAGATAAAAGAAATTATTCAGATAGTGAAGGGAGAAGAAAATTTAACAGTCGTTGGGGACTGGAATTCGACAGTAGGGAAAGGATGAGAAGGAAAAGTAGTAGGTGAATATGGACTGGGGTAAGGAACGAAAGAGGAAGTCGCCTGGTAGAATTTTGCACAGAGCATAACTTAATCATAGCTAACACTTGGTTTAAGAATCATGAAAGAAGGTTACGTACGTGGAAGAGGGCTGGAGACACTGGAAAGTTTCAGATAGATTATATAATCGGTAAGAAAGAGATTCAGGAACCAGGTTTTAAATTGTAAGATATTTCCAGGGGCAAATGTGGACTCTGACCACAATCTGTTGGTTACGAACTGTCTATAAAAAATGAAGAAACTGCAAAAAGGCGGGAATTTAAGAAAGTGGGACCTGGATAAACTGAAAGAACCAGAGGTTGTGAGGTTGTAAAGAGTTTCAGAGAGAGCATTAGAGAACGATTGACAAGAACGGGAAAGAAATACAACAGAAGAATGGGTAGCTTTGAGAGATGAAATAGTGAAGGCAGCAGAGGATCAAGTCGATAAAAAGACGAGTGCTAGTATAAATCCTTGGGTAACAAAAGAAATACTGAATGTAATTGATGAAAGGAGAAAATATAAAAATGCAGTAAATGAAGCAAGCGAAAAGGAATACAAACGTCTCAAAAACGAGGTTAGCAGGAAGTGCAAAATGGCTAAGCGGGATGGCAGGAGGACAAATGTAAGAATGTAGAAGCATATATCGCTACGGGTAATATAGATACTGCCTATAGGAAAATTAAAGTGACTTTTGGAGAAAAGAGAACCATCTGTATGAATATCACGAACTCAGATGGAAAACCAGTCCTAAGCAAAGAAGGGAAAGCAGAAAGATGGGAGGAGTATTTAGAGCGTCTACACAAGGGCGATGTACTTGAGAACAATATTATGGAAGTGGAAGAGGACGTACATGGGATGGAGATATGATATTGCGTGAAGAATTTGACAGAGCACTGAAAGACCTAAGTCGAAAGAAGGCACTCGGAGTAGACAACAATCAATTAGAACTACTTATAGCCTTGGGTGAGCCAGTCACGACAAAACTCTTGCCGGGCGCTGCGGCCGAGTGGTTCTAGGCTCTTCAGTCTGGAACCACGATGCTGCTACGATCGCAGGTTCGAGTCCTGCCTCGGGCATGGATGTGTGTGATGTCCTTAGGTTAGTTAGGTTTAAGTAGTTTTAAGTCTAGGGGACTGATGACCTCCGATGTTAAGTCCCATTTGATTTGAACAAAACATTTGGTGAACAAGGTGTACGAGACAGGCGAAATACCCTCAGACTTCAAGAAGCATATAATAATCCCAGTTCCAAAGAAAGCAGGTGCTAACAGGTGGGAAAATTACCGAACTATGAGTTTAATAAGTCACGATTTCAAGATACTAACACGGATTCTTTGCAGACGAATTGAAAAACTGGGAGAAGCCGAGCTCGGGGAAGATCATTTGGATTCCGTAGAAATTTTGGAACACGCGAGGCAATACTGACCAAACGACTTTTCTTAGAAGATAGGTTAAGGAAAGTCAAACCCACGTTTCTAACATTTGTAGACTTAGAGAAAGCTTTTGACAATATTGACTGGAATACTCTCTTTCAGATTCTGAAGGTGATATGAGTGAAATACAGGGAGTGAAAAGCCTTTTACAATTTGTACAGAAACCAAATGGCAGTTATAAGAGTCGAGGGGCACGAAAGAAAAGCAGTGATTAGAAGGAAGTGAGACAGGATTGTAGCCTTCCCGGCGTTATTCAATCTGTATATTGAGCAAGCAGTAAAGGAAACAAAAGAAAAACTTGGAGTAGGAATTAAAACCAAAGAAGAAGAAATAAAAACTTTTAGGTTTACCGACGACATTGTAATTCTGTAAGAGACAGCAAAGGACCTGGAAGAGCAGTTGAACGGGATGGACAGTGTCTTGAAAGGAGGTTATAAGATGAACACCAAGAAAATCATAACGAGGATAATAGAATGCAGTCGAATTAGGTGATCAGGTGATGCTGAGGGAATTAGATTAGGGAATGGGACACATAAAGTAGTAAATGAGTTTTGCTATCTGGGAAGCAAAGAAACTGATGATCGTCGAAGTAGAGAGGATATAAAAAGAAGACTGGCTATGGCAAGGAAAGTGTTTCTGAAGAAGAAAAATTTGTTAACATCGAGTATAAATTTAAGTGTGAGGAAGTCCTTTCTAAAAGTATTTGTGTGGAGTGAAGCTACGTATGGAAATGAATCATGGACGATAAATAGTTTACACAAGAAGAGAATAGAAGCTTTCTAAACGTGGTGCTACAGAAGAATGCTGAAGATTAGATGGGTAAATTACGTCACTAATGAGGAGGTACTGAAGGGAACTGGGGAGAAGAGGAATTTGTGGCACAGCTTGACTAGAAGAATGGATCAGCTGGTAGGTCAGGTTCTGAAGCATCAAGGGATCACCAATTTAATATTGGAAGGAAGCGTGGAGGGTAAAAATCGTAGAGGGAAACCAAGAAATGAATACACTAAGCAGTCAGAAGGATGTGGGTTGCAGTAGTTACTCGGAGATGAAGAAGCTTGCACAGGACAGAGTATCTTGGAGGGTTGCATCAAACCAGTCTCTGGACTGAAAACCACAACAACAACACCATGTATTAAATTCATTTAGATCACTGTTGCAACTCTGCCTTATAGCCCCAAGCACACAGAGAATTAGTAAAATAAACAAAGACAACATTCCAAAAAGTAGTTCACCATACAACTTGTAATGCATTTAGCACAGCAGTATTATCAGAATGCCTACTCCTAGCACACGACAAAATTTTGTCATCTTTCACTGTCATACAGTGGAAAACTGTAGTCCCTCTGTAATATACGAGGGAAATATTGAACATAGCTTATAGATGTCGTGTGCACAAATGTGTGATTGAAGTTCAAATGGCTCTGAGCACTATGGGACTTAACATCTGTGGTCATCAGTCCCCTAGAACTTAGAACTACTTAAACCTAACTAACCTAAGGACATCACACACATCCATGCCCGAGGCAGGATTCGAACCTGCGACCGTAGTAGTCGCGCGGTTCCGGACTGAGCACCTAGAAACGCGAGACCACCGCGGCCGGCTGTGATTGAAGTTAATGATGAGTCGGCACAGTAGATGAAATAGATATGGAAATATCTGTCGATGATTATCATACATGTTATTAGGTTTAGAGAATAATGGTCAATGGAGAATGTTGGTCAGTGCTCAATGATGGTCAGTGGTCAATGATGATAACAGAATAATGATGGTGATCAATGATCAGTTATGGTCTGTGGTTGGCAACGATGATCATTGGTCAAATACAGACAATGATCAATATTGCCAGTGGTCAATGATGATCAGTGGTCAGGGTTGATGATGACTGGTCAATGATGATGAGTGATCAATGATAATCAGAGAATACTGTACCAGGCATATCTACTATTCGTTCAAAATGTTCTCAGTGTGGGCTCGAACAGATGAAGTTGGAGGAAGGAAATGAAGAACATTAGCGCTCCGTGTTCCATCGACTACAAAGTCAATAGAGATGGGGCACAATCTCGGACTGTATCATCAGCTGTGCCCTTTCAGAGCAACCATCCCGGCATTTTTCTGGAACTGTTTAGGGAAATCGCAGTATACCTAAATTTGGATGACAGCGTGGAACTGAATCGTCATCCTCCAA
This sequence comes from Schistocerca americana, assembly GCF_021461395.2. Taxonomy (NCBI): domain Eukaryota; kingdom Metazoa; phylum Arthropoda; class Insecta; order Orthoptera; family Acrididae; genus Schistocerca; species Schistocerca americana. The sequence continues at coordinate 206,366,244 of NC_060122.1, read as the reverse complement.
AATACCGAGAGAGATGGTGCAGTGTTAGCAATCTGGACTCGCATTCTGGAGGACGATAGGTCAAGTCTGCATCCAGCCATCAAGATTTAGGATTTCAAGATTTCGTTAAGTCGCTTCAGGCGAATGCTGTGATGTTTCCTTTATAAGGGCATGACCGATTTCCTTCCCCATTTTTGAGCTTGTGTTCCATCTCTCATTATCTTGATGCCAACGAGAAGTTAAACCCTAATCTTTCTTCCGTCCTTCCTCCCAAATACAAGTCTAGTGTGCTAACCCCTGCGCCACATCTCTCAGTAGTTTGAAGTCGACTCAGAAGCAGTAGCCGGCCGGAGTGGCCGTGCGGTTCTAGGCGCTACAGTCTGAAGCCGAGCGACCGCTACGGTTGCAGGTTCGAATCCTGCCTCGGGCATGGGTGTGTGTGATGTCCTTAGGTTAGTTAGGTTTAATTAGTTCTAAGTTCTAGGCGACTGATGACCTGAGAAGTTCAGTCGCTTAGTGCTGAGAGCCATTTGAACCATCAGAAGCAGTCTTATATATTTAAGACACATAATGTGAGCGATCTTGCCTGTTTTTGCGAGTAAGTGAGTATACCTGTTTGAAGCCATACTACAAATCACAATTAATTGCTCGATGTATTGCTTCTACCTACTTGATTACACAACATCAAGCTAAATCCTACATTGCATTACATAGTTGTTGAATGAAACTGTATGTGCAGGGTAATGGTATTCTCCCCATCATTGCCCTAATAGTACCCACTTGCTTTGTGTTTCAGGTGGTTAGAAAGTAAATAAGAACTATGAAGCTAGGTAATTGGAATTCAGAAGGCAGTGATGAATGACAATCAATGACCACTGACTATCATTCTCCATTGTCCAACCCAGCGGTGATCACTGACCACTGATAATCATCTTTGACCCCTACTCATCACTGGTCACTGACCATAATTGACCAATGATCATCATCACTGACCATAGATTTTTATCATTGATCACTGATCATCATTGGCCACTGTCTGTCATTGGGCCGGCCGTTGTGGCCGAGCGGTTCTAGGCACTACAGTCTGGAACCGCGCGACCGCTACGGTCGCAGGTTCGAATGCTGCCTCGGGCATGGATGTGTGTGATGTCCTTAGGTTAGATAGGTTTAAGTAGTTCTAAGTTCTAGGGGACTGATGACCTCAGAAGTTAAGTGCCATAGTGCTCAGAGCCATTTGAACCATTTTGTCTGTCATTGGCCATTGACCTTTATCATTGCCCTCTGTTCTTCATTAACCACTGATACTTTGACCACTGATTGTCATTGACCACTGGCCATCATTCTACACTGACCATCATTCTTTCCACCTAATAATATGCAGGATAGAAATGGTAACATATTTCCACATCTTCTTCATCTACTGCACTGTCTCATCACTAATTTTCATGACATGTAAGCCACAACATCAAAAAATTAGGTTCAACATGTCAATAGCTGTCAAATCAACGTCTCTCTGATTTATACATCACAATAAATTTCCTATCTCTGTAATGCTTCCTTTGATGAGGAAAAAGTGTTGAGATACATACTCATACTACAGAGAAAATATAGCTTTCCACCGAGTAACAGTGGAACATGACAGCGTTTTGCAGCATGCTAGTGGTAGGCATTCTGATCATATGTGACACGACTGTCTCACATAGCTATGTGACATTGTTTCATTCTTACCACTATTTCATAGTTATTATTTTGTGAGTCCTGGACTACTGCACTACTGGCTTGGCCTCAGGGTCCTGCTGTCGGCAGAAGGCAGTCAGTGAATCTTTAGGAGAGGCGGCGCAGTGCTGCCATAGCCATTCCTAGAGAATAATTGAGCTAGTTTTTTTTGTTTTTTCTGTATGGACATTAAGGACCGAGACACTGTGGCACCACCCAGCCAGCATGACAACGACATTTGAGTTAATCCAAAATTTTGGATACGCAATCTAATTGAGTCTCCTTACCAACATTCGTGGGGCGAAGGTCCTGACCAGTCGAGGAAACATTACTCCAGGCTGGTACCAACCTCGTGCCCGTTGAAGAACATTTTGTATCCCAGAGTTGGAAGTTTCTGCTGCGTTCCCCAGTCTTTAGCGAAGTAATCGATATTCTCATCCAGCTCATCGGCAACAGCATCGAATCATCCCCTCCTTGTAGAGTTTTTTGAAAGCAGAGAGTGGGGGACTGCGAACTTAGATTCTGGGCGTTCGTCTCCAGGTCGTCGTTGGGTGGGAGTTATCTCCATCCACGGTCTGGTGTTGATTATTACACGTTAGCTGTACTGGAGACCGGCCAGCAAATTGTGATAGCATGATCTATATTCCTGGCACCTCGTCACTTACTGTCTGTGCTACATAAATTGTGTAGTTGCATTTGGTTATCGTTTGTGGCGTCTTGTTGTATCGTTAACGTTGATTTCACGAGCTGCCCAGATAAGCAGATCTTGGGCTTGCTCCATACTGTCTTACACACTTTTGGTATCTCCGCACATTGGAAGAGTCATTTTGTAAACTGATCTGAGGTTTAGAGAACTTTGGTTCAAATGGCTCTGAGCGCCATGTGACTTACCCTCTGAGGTCGTCAGTCCCCTAGAACTTAGAACTACTTAAACCTAACTAACCTAAAGACACCACACACATCCATGCCCGAGGCAGGATTCGAACCTGCGACCGTAGCGGTCGCGTGGTTCCAGACTGTAGCGTCTAGAACCGCTTGGCCACTCTGGCCAGCAGAACTTTGGTCTCTGTTAATTTTACTGTGATTTATGTCAATTATTAGAGCAAATAAATAACTGTTAATCTCATTCCTGACGTCTCTCGCTGTCCTACTACTTTTCCATGGTCAGGCGACCCACAAATAACAAATACAACTTGGTGCACACTCAAGTTGTTTTTCTCACTGTGGATGTGTCTGTGGTGTGTACAGAGGAAAACTCAGCGATAAGTTATATTAAGAATTCAAAGAAAGGAAAGAGCATTGCGTTCACTCTTGTGTTTGTGTGTGTGTGTGTGTGTGTGTGTGTGTGTGTGTGTGGAGTGTGTGTGTGTTTGTGTGGATTTCTAATGGACCAAACTGATGAGGTCATCGGTCCCTAGACTTCCACACTACTGAAACTATCTTAAACTAACGTATGCTAAGAAAAACAAATACACACCCATGCCCGAGGTAAGCCTGGAACCTCCGGCGGTAGGGGCCGCGCGATCCGTGTTATGGCGCCTCTAACCAAGCGGCCACTCCACGCGGCGCATTCACTTCTTCCTTGTTTTGTACTGAGCATTGCACTTACGCTCCTTGAGTTAGATCTGCGACCCACTAGAAGCAGCTTTCACAGATTGCTATGTCATATGGTTTCAAGATGTACGGTGAACTGCTTTTTGCGAGAGGTCATTGTTTACTTTGCTAATTATTCGTATAAGTTAGGCTGTAAGTTTGATCTGCAGTAGTGCTCTAGACGAATTTAATGCTGTCAGTGAGAGATCCATAAGTATTTTAGACAATTTATCTGCGGAAATATTTCATCCGAATGTACACTGTGCATGGAAAGTGTGGTAGCAAGATTTAACTTTCAGTTTTAGAAAGAAGTGTTAGACGTGAGAGTAACATTGATAATTTGCAATATACTTTAAGATGTAAGATCTGCAGAAGGCATGGATATAGTGTTGAGGCACTTAATTTGATGGGACACAGAGAAGTTTTTGTGTGCTTGTTTAGTATTTTAGCTAACATGTACTTTCTGCATTTATAACCGTGATTACGTTAGCTTCGATCTCTTAAGCCAAACTTCAGATATCAACTCTTTATTATTTGTGACTGTAGAAACGGTATTGGAGGTGGCATTGGAGACAGTAAATCCTCTACCTTACAGCTTCGTTAAATGTGGTATGGAGGGAAATGTTGTCAGCATATTGCTCTCTCGGCCGTTTTGCAGACTTTTCAGACTGCGGAGCCGCTATTACTCCGTGAAGTAACTCGTCAATTTGTATGAGAATTTGTATGGCAGCCATTTACACTGACCACTAAGCCGAGGAGGCAGATGTTACAAATTCACAATCACGTTTTAGGCAGTAATTTGACGGATATGAATGTATGTGGGAAATGACATTGTGACGCTTGATGTGAGCATTGTTCTTTTTGCATTGATGATGCATTTTCGCAGATATTTTAGACTTGAAAAGAATATTGTGACATTTTACAAGCATCACAGATGTGAAAAGTAATTAATTTGAGAATGTTTTACCATTACAGTCGTCTCTTGGAAAACACGATCAACAGGAGCATGAAAGCAGCAGTTGATTTTATTTTGCGTTCTGAAGTTTTCCAGATTATTATATAAAGTATACCTTGTCTTCAGCCACTGTGTGTTACTAAGTAGTTAATTTAAGTGGAAATGCAAATTTTGGTTTTTAACTGTTTATAGAGAATAAGTTACACACTCATTCCAACAGTCCTTATAAATAATATATGGTACCCAATGAAATTTATGGAAGTGACCTCAATCAGTTTATCTCCTGGTGCAACCAATAGCTCCTCAACATCAACGCCTCAAAAACCCAGGTATTACCATCCTGTCCAGTTAACTAGCACACTAAAATGTCTTGGACTAACACTCGACCAGAAACTAACGTGGAAGCCTCACCTTATAACCACTCTACAGAATGCCCACAATAGACTAAAATCGCTAACAGGCCGAACTTGGCGATTACACCCCTCCAGTATTCTCCACATCTACAAAATCCCGATCTGGCCCATCCTCTGCTACGAAAATATTGCATGGATCTCCACCCCAACGAACTTCTATAAAGCCCTCAAAATTCTCAGTGCTGTGCACTCTACTCTGTTTACCTTCCCCCACCTGGATCCTCCACCACCTCATCAAATTCTCATCCATCCTCACCCTAATCGAACACCTCCGCATCTCCTATACTGTCCGCAAACTAGATTTCAATCATCATATTGTATCCCGTCTCATCACCAACTCTGGTATGCTGCCACACCTTCATAAACGCATCATTCTGTTCCTACATGTACACACATTCCTTATCCTATCCCAACTTCAACCAACTTCCTCTCCCAGACAATGAGATCTGCCCTGATATTTATCCCTCCTACCAATTTTATCTCTTCCCCACATATAACATTCCACATCAAGGCTCCACTTCCCCTCCCTCTCCATCCACACCTATTCCTGTCCTACTGCAACCACTGTCCTACCCACACGACACACTTCTCCCCAACCTCTGTCTTCCCCATCGACTGTATTTCCCACTATCCACCTAAGCTAATACGTCTCGTCTCCATAGTTCTCCTATGTATCCATATCCTTCAACCCTATGGAACATACTCTACCCTCCGGCAACACTTCTAACACTAGTGCATGTCCCTCAGATTTTCAATGAATTCGCAGTGCTTCAGTGTTTCTATCAGATGAATTTCACCCTACTGCGATGTGTTTTTAAAATGTTTATACTTTCGTTTTTTAACTTCTGTCTTTGAGTTTTGCTTTAAAATAGAAAACAGCCCAAATATTGTTTGTATATTCTCACTATAATTTTTTTAATTCACTTGGCTGAAGAGCAGAGAGCTGTACCGCTGACAGCCCACACCCCACCCGTACGTGGCGATGGGGATGAAATAACAAGAACAAAAATTTATGGAGGTGACTGGAGAGCCAATCAATAAATGATTTTTTGAAGCCAGTACAGAAAACACAGTTTACAACATTTTCGTTATTTTGTGCAATTCGTTATTTTGTGCAATGGCTAAAACACTAGCTTCTGATTGGGGACGGGAGACGGGAGAGAGTGTGTGTTTGTGTGTGTGTGTGTGTGTGTGTGTGTGTGTGTGTGTGTGTGTGTGTGTGTGTGTGTGTGGGTAGGGGGGGGGGGGGGGTGGTAAGCGGGTGGGTGTAAATTTATCATCCACTGCTGTCTTTATTTGAATTTCACACCAATTGTCGAATTTCCCGCATTCCTCTCTTGATGACATAATCAAAAAGAGTGGTTTGGCGTGTGATGTCTTGAGTGAGGCCGGCCGCTGTGGCCGAGCGGTTCTAGGCGCTTCAGTCCGGAACCGAGCTGCTGCTACGGTCGCAGCGGTCGCAGGCTCGACTCCTGCCTCGGGCATGGATGTGTGTGATGTCCTCAGGTTAGTTAGGTTTAAGTAGTTCTAAGTCTAGGGGACTGGTGACCTCAGATATTAAGTCCCATAGTGCTTAGAGCCATTTTTTCCCCCTTGAGTGTGACAGCATCAGGAAAGGGGTGTGGCTCTGAGCGCTATGGGACTTAACTTCTGAGGTCATCAGTCCCCTAGAACTTAGAACTACTTAAACCTAACTAACCTAAGGACACCACACACATCCATGCCCGAGGCAGGATTCGAACCTGCAACCGTAGCGGTCGCGCGGTTCCAGACTGTAGCGCCTAGAACCGCTCGGCCACTCCGGCCGGCGAAAGGGGTGCGGCTTATGACATCATTGAAAGGTCGATAACCTCTCCTCAGGAACAACGGCATAGGTCAGCTGATGTCACAAATGCATACAAAATGGGGGCCAGAACTAGGTCAAGGTCATTGACCTATGTCAAAAATGTAGAAAAGTGACCTACAACTGATGCACCTATACTACTTAGTAGCAAATTGCTACTGCAGCTAGTCGCCCGAAATCGCTGTGAACAGAGTCAACCTAAGCTGATGTGTAGAACGTCGGAAGGTGGAGTAATGGTGGGACGGCTTACCTCAGGGGAACAGCTCACAGGTCAACTCGCCGGCGGAGGTACTGATGGCCACGTAACTCCACTATGGCCGCGAATAAATGAGACAACAATGAGACAGAACACGGGATTTTGGTGGTTTTACAGACTCGCCGTTTCAATGTTTCCGTTGGGCTAGTGCGCCAATCTGGCTTCAGTATCAACACAAGCGAGGGGTGACCTGAAAGAATCGCCCCCAGCTCTTCCCGTGTCTAAACCAATGGCGAGGAGCCCTTACAGTTAGCAAGATGTGGCCAAGTTGTGTCGAGGGCAGCGGAGGTATATTGTGTACAGGGCTCTAGGCACCAGAGAGTAGAGTGTCCCTCCACCCAACGGCCAAAATTTTCGCTCTGTTTACCGCTGTGAGTCTTACGAGGCAGCTTCCCTTCCCTTATTTGCACCATAACCATTTGCTCCAATAAACGCCCTATTATTGCCACACTACATCCAACCATAGTAGTAATTGGGACGATCCTAGTTGCGTAACTAGCTGTTCTGGCAATTTACAAGTAACAAATTTAGTTAGCCGATTAATTTCAATATTTAAGCAATGACTTTTCAGAGAGAGAGGACAGCAGCTGCTCTTTCGCACCGAATCAGAAAAGAAGTGCTACAAGTTGGGCCGAACAAGTCCGTCGGCGTGTTTCTGTCCTCGCACCCGTCGCCACGAAGGATCTCAAACAGAACAAGCACAAGCAATACATAAACATGGACAGACATAAAGTCTGGAACACTTCACTACTTTTCAAACGTAGATTTCATATTTCTAATGTTATGATAGGAATTTAATGTTTCTTTTTACATATAAAAGCAATTTGTGAATCACTATTAATGCCACTGTAAGTTCCAAGTAGTGAAGCAAATGTATGGGCACTGAATGTAATGGCTTTCATTCACGAAACCCACAGATTCTGGCATACTGTAGAAAATGACTTCCTTATCTGACTGTTTTCTCTTTTCTTTTCTACAGCTTGACCATTACTGCGTCGTGTCCCATGAACCTGCAGTATTTTCCCATGGACAGGCAACTGTGTCATATTGAAATCGAGAGTTGTAAGTACCACATAAGTTCATTTACTGTAATAATCAACACTTATTGCAAACTACATTCTTAAAATAGACTCTTTTAACTTGCAAATTAGCATTTCTCTAACAAAACACTGTGTGCTTAATCAGTCACTTCATAGTCTTTATTTAATATGTCCAAGTTCTTATTTTCCAGAACATAACCTATTAAAAGTATATTAACTCGTGCCTTTTGATTAATGTAACAGTAGTTCTTTGCAGTTAAGGTTGCTGTTACGAGATGGCTGTATATTTAAAGTGTATTTGTAAATATTGTAGCGTAATATCTTCCCTGTTGTGTATACTGTACATTTTGTGTTTCATTTTTTTTAATTAATTTCGGTCTCCTTCTCAAAAACAGCACTAAACGTCGTGCCCGGGGAAGGGAGACATTGTTCTGTATAACAATACAAAACAAAACAACAAATAGAGTCTCTTTGCAAAAAAAAGTTATACATACTGCTGCACAGTTGTTTGTGGCGCACTACGCACAGCAAGACTCTGTCAGACAAGTACTAGAGAAACAAAAGCAGTTAACTGTATGTATATCCGGGAAAACAAGCCGAAACTTGCCAAGGATGAGCAGTCAAAACAGAGCAACAGGCAGTACTGACTGAACCTGCATTGTGCATCTAATGACCAAGTGGCACCGCTGCTGACCGGTGTGTAGGCGAGGCCGCCACCCGCACCGCTGCCGCAGCACCACGGCACCACCGCACCAAGCACCAAGCACCGCCCGCCACGCCCCCGCCACACCCCCACAAGCTCCGACCCGCCCCGCATGTCCGCCTACGCCGCTTCTCAGCTTCTAGGCCCTCGGAAACGCTCGCTTCCGTTTCCAGCTGTTTGTCTTCTTTTTTTCTCCCTTACTTTCTAAGCCTGTTTATTTACTAATAAAACGACGCGGTAAAAAAAGAGATCGCTTCTTCTGTGCCTTTGACCATCCAGAATTCAAATCTCAGCCCCCTCCCCTTTCCTCAACAAATAAATAAAATGCCGCTCCCTCATAAACGCCATCCTAGTTTTATTCACTCCAGCATGAGCGAGGGCAGGGCAAACGCTAGTGGCGACCCTGGGTGAAGAGCTTCCGCCAATCGGCTAGTCGCGTGCCATACTGCGCTTCTCGTTTTTCGTAGTTGCCAACCCACTTGCATGCGTCACAGTTGTTCACTGATTCGAGACTCGTACACAGGTATGCTCAGACAGTTTCTGATAAAGAAACGTAACGTAGAAGAATACAAATAAATGGCCTCGTCAGATAACCCCTTTCCGTAGCAACGAGGCCTAGGTCGACGGCAGATAATAATGGACGCAGTTTCGAAATGAGCACTGCCTGCCTGAAAATATCTGTGTACGACTTTCCAGAATTTTTCTTCCCACGCTTTCGCCATACCAGAGTTATAAACGCCTTAGCTGAGCTGTGCCTTGACTTCTGTTTTCTTCTTTCTTTACTTTCCTCTTTTAGTTTTCTTCCCATTTCTTTGTAGCAAGTACGGTAGCGATCACAAATTTTTATTTCAAAATAATGGTTAAACATAATGTTTTTTAATCGTAACATTATTTTAATTCATTTAGCGAAATTTATTTATTTTTCATCATCAGGAATGTTATCCCTTTTTTTTAAATATATTATTGAAAATGAAAGCTACTATATAAAACTGTTTATAGTTCCCCGTCTCTTTTTTCTTTTTACTCACAGTTGGATACACAATGCGTGATATTCGATACAAATGGAAGGACGGGAATAGATCAGTAGGTATCTCCACGGAGGTGCAACTGCCTCAGTTCCGCGTCCTCGGGCATATACAGAGGGAGACCGAAGTTAACCTGACCACAGGTAGAGTTCGCTAGTTCTGCTGCGCTGTCGGTGCGGGAATTGACGCCTGCTTCGCCGCCGCAGCTTCGCCCCTTCCTAAACGATCAAATCTCACGGGCGGAAGTCGTCTGCGGCGCTCAACACGGAATAAAAAGAAAAAGCAAAAAATAAAAACTTGCGTCCCTTCCCGCACCCGACAGCACTCATCTCAATACGTGTTGCGCACGTCCTCGCCCTTGTACAGCTGAGGACACTGCCAAATGTTTGTGTGTAAGATTTGTGTGTGCGCGCTTGTGTGCATGTGTAACATACACGTACTGGAGTGGTGGCGCGTGCGGGGCCTGAACAGCCGCCTCGGAGGCTGGAGGTCCGGTTCTGCTCCTCCGGGGCGCGAGCCTTCGGTCCCCGCACGCGCGCGTGAAAGAGAGCGCATAACGTGTTACGTGCTTTGTGTCAAGAGGGTTGCACCACACTCTCCCTGTTTCTTCCCAGTTGGGTATACAATGAGGGACATCCGCTATAAATGGAACGAGGGGCCAAACTCTGTGGGCGTCTCGAATGAGGTGTCCTTGCCGCAATTCAAAGTATTGGGACATCGCCAGAGGGCTATGGAAATTAGTCTCACCACAGGTATTGTCTCGAGTCGCTAGCCAGTTGCTCGTAGCCGGGCCTGCCGCGCTGCCACGGACAGCAGGTACAGTGCGAGCCGCTGCCGCCGTTGCCCCATTCGCCAGCCGCCGACCGCTTCACCCCTAGCCATGCCCCCCCCCCCCCCCCTCCACCCGTGCCTGATCCCCACACTCACCCGCTGCCCCGCCTAGTAGCTGCAGCCTAACCTCTGGAAACTGATTTCAGGAGCCAATAAGCAAAGCGACTCTTCCCATAAGTCTGCGTTGATCACTACTTTTTGAGAAGTCAAGCCACGTTCACTAACATTATTCTATAACACCGTGGATCAGCTATCTTACCACATGACAAATATAAAAGAAGGAATCGAAAATAAAAATCGTTGCAAGAGCGTCCTTACAAACGCCATACAAAAGATGGTTATCTACTGACTTGCCCACGGTTCGCCAGCATAATACATGGTTCTCTAATTCGCGAGTCACACAGTTCGGTTTTCAACTTAAGCACTTATTCAGTAGCGACAAATCAGTTCGAAAATTCTTCTGAGAAACGAGAGTGTCAGGTTTTACCCCATAGCAAGCAGTTAATACTGAAACTAGACGTTGCTGCCATTTATCGTGGTTGGGACTCTCCGAGCCATCCAGAATGTGAGATTTCGTCCAGGTCAAGATACAAGTCGAGAGGCATAAAAGGGAAGCAGTGGTTGGGAAGGGAGTGAGACAGGGTTGTAGCCTCTCCCCGATGTTATTCAATCTGTATATTGAGCAAGGAGTAAAGGAAACAAAAGAAATATTTGGAGTAGGTATTAAAATCCAGGGAGAAGAAATAAAAACTTTGAGGTTCGCTGATGACATTGTAATTCTGTCAGAGACAGCAAAGGACTTGGAAGAGCAGTTGAACGGAATGGACAGTGTCTTGAAAGGAGGATATAAGATGAACATCAACAAAAGCAAAACGAGGATAATGGAATGTAGTCGAATTAAGTCGGGTGATGCTGAGGGAATTAGATTAGGAAATGATACACTTAAAGTAGTAAAGGAGTTTTGCTATTTGGGGAGCAAAACAACTGATGATGGTCGAAGTAGAGAGGATATAAAATGTAGACTGGCAATGGCAAGGAAAGCGTTTCTGAAGAAGAGAAATTTGTTAACATCGAGTATAGATTTAAGTGTCAGGAAGTCGTTTCTGAAAGTATTTGCATGGGGTGTAGCCATGTGTGGAAATGAAACGTGGACGATAAATAGTTTGGACAAGAAGAGAATAGAAGCTTTCGAAGTGTGGTGCTACAGAAGAGCACTGAAGATTAGATGGGTAGATCACATAACTAATGAGGAGGTATTGAATAGAATTGGGGAGAAGAGAAATTTGTGGCACAACTTGACTAGAAGAAGGGATTGCTTGGTAGGACATATTCTGAGGCATCAAGGGATCACCAATTTAGTATTGGAGGTCAGCGTGGAGGGTAAGAATCGTAGAGAGAGACCAAGAGATTAATACACTAAACGGATTCAGAAGGATGTAGGTTGCAGTAGGTACTGGGAGATGAAGAAGCTTGCACAGGATAGAGTAGCATGGACGGCTGCATCAAACCAGTCTCTGGACTGAAGACCACAACAACAACAACAACAACAACAACAACCGTTTCAAAGGTATTCATTCAGAAATATTAAACTCAGTTTCTTTCAAGGGGGAGGGGATGGTTGTTCTAGCCCCCTAACGGATGTAGGGGCCCGTATAAAAAAATGCGGTCTCTTATTTTGCTTTATACTACAACATATTCAAAGCCGATCAAAATGGAAGTTTATCCCATGGTTTCGTTTACTCACAAGTTACACACGTGTTTTCGTCTGCGATAAGCTCTCTCTCTCTTTTCTTTGTCAACGTATTCGCACCACTTTAAAGTCTCGTTCATCTCAGTCGAGGTAAATACATGTAACAGCACGAATAAGGAAGTAGTGTTCCGGTGGCGAGAACAGACTTACTCGCGGACGGAAGGAGGCGGTCCCGGCCAGAAGCTGCCCGCTGTCTGGGAAGCAATAAGCGCACGGCCCCGGACGGGCTTATGGGCTGTTAAAAGCCCCCGTTGATTACTCGCTCCATTTCAGACAAAGCCCCAAACTTATGAAACAGTCAAGTCTGCTGGTTCTGAATTGATTCCGCTGTTCTCGAAATAGCTTCGCATTCAACGATTAAAATGCAAATGCTCATTGCTGCTGATGTAGCTCAGTTTTCGCTAAGCTTTCTGGTAATCGCATGCCTTAGATCTCAATTAACGGAATGTCATGATAGTCATTGGTTTCCTTGTCCTTTACCACGTTTAATTGCATGAGTAGGCGTGAGTCATGCATACCATTTTACTACTTCATCTGTAGTATTATGCAGTTGAAACTTTCAATCTGTCGATTGTCAGTTAATATTAACAAGCAGTGAATTACACTATGTTATTTATGGAGACATATATTTTATTCTGCCTCCACTACTCAACCTTGCCCTTAACATTGCAAAGCATATGCAGCATGCTCATTAGCTCCATAGTAAATGAATACACATCATTCTATAGACAGCACAGCTGATCAAGGTAATGTAGACAGCATGAAAGAACAAACTGTACAAGGAACTAATGTGACGGTATATTTTTTTAGCTAACACATTGATCTCTCTCTCATCTCACATCAGTTCTCCTGTTTTCACTCGGAGCACTAAAAAAATGAAAGCATATGATATTCTTTCGGCATGGTTCAATAGAAAACACAACATTTAACGTTCATTACCAGAAATACCGGAATTACACGAACCCCCAAAAATTTACCTCCAATCTTTAATTTAAGGGGGACTTTACTTCATATGTCTCACATCGTACCTCATTTTTGTCAAATTACACAAACCAGCTCTTTATTTCTGGTATGCGTCATCCACGTGTATCCACTCCTAAAAACTTTGTTGCTCGAAAAACAAAAGCTACCAAACCAGTGTAAAACGAGTGGAATCTTATCTAGTACATCGGAATTCTTAGAAGGAAATGATTTAAATATCTCATTTTCCAACCACAGTGGTGGTAACAGCTCACCGCATTAACAAACATTTCTTGCTTCACACTTCACAGTAACTTGCAGATGTAAATTTAATACCATCCATTGATTCACGTAGATTGTGTTGTGGGTCATTTAGAGTAACATAAATAATATCATTATCAGTCATATATTACCGGAGCAAGTATTAATGCTAACTCTTCTGCGTAGGCATATAAGCATCAAGCGTTGTACTTTTTATAGGTTAGTCTGTCATGTTTATATAACGTATTGTGTCTTTTCTCTTAACATTTACTTTTCACTTAATTACAGCGGTTTTAAAAACTTACGAGTACAAGCACAGAAATACAAATAGGTTAGTCTGTCATGTTTATATAACGTATTGTGTCTTTTCTCTTAACATTTACTTTTCACTTAATTACAGCGGTTTTAAAAACTTACGAGTACAAGCACAGAAATACAAACACTTGGTGGTATACGCAGTGATGGTAACAGTTCACATGAAACGGTCGTGCAGCTCCATCAAAGTGAAACGTGGTAAAATATGCATAATTGTTTCACATACTTTTTAAAGAATAGAATATTCTCTTCTTAAGAAAAAAAAAAACGTGTTCCTTCAGAAATTACACCTGAAAATATATAAATAAAAGCGTCGGAAAAGCCAAAAGTGTAGCAATAACTGGCCACGCCATAGTTTTAGAACACCGTACATAATTTTAAAACACTTAACACGTACACTTTACATAAAATCAAGAAGTTTTCTGACAGGCAGACCAGAAAAACCTAAACAGTAAAAATATAGATTCAACTTACTCTGGCGGGCACTGGTTCCGTCCTTAGATTCTTCTTCTGTTGACTCGTGCTCGCTCGGTACTGTGGGTAGTTTCTCACTTCCGGCGTGAGGTTCTGCACACACACATTCACTGCTTTTGTTAATGTACTGCGTTGCCCTGGGGTCTAATGGGAGCTACAAGCTGCTCAAGGCGACAAGGACAACACTATTAAAAAATACTGAAACTGTTGCCAAGATCATTCATGTCAAGTCTCGGAATAAAACAGAAAGCTAGAAACAAACATGTTTATCTCTCTTAAGCAAAGCGAGCAGGAACCACAAGGTCAGTGGTTTGGCGGAGTGCCAATTGGCTGTTGGCCCCAGATGGGTGTGGCGGACTCCTGCCAGAGGGCTTCTATGCGCGAAGTGCTGTAGGAGGGTGTGTTCGCCAGGTTGGCCAGGCACCTTGTTTCATAGTGAAATGAATTGAATAGTTCACGGAAACACTCCAACACTGAAGTGAGATCTTTGCATCAGACGTGCTTGACTGATTTGCTTATGTCCAGCCCTCAAATTCATCAAACTTGTCCACGGTCACCTGGAGCCTGAATCGCGTCGTCAATTAAATCCCTCAAAACCCCGTAACGTAAGATCATTACACTTCTGCAAGACCAAAAATGATTCCCATCCCAGCAATCATCAGAATTTTCCAAAGAACTGAACACTGTTCAGCAGCAAATGGAAGCACGACGCGATATTAGTAACAGGTCTGATGCCTCGGGAACGAACGTCAGGTGGTGTCTGGGCACTTTTAGTCTACTTTGACGAACCAAAACGACTGCCTCTGATAAGACGGAACGACCTCCATTATTGTCCTACACCGGAGAAATCAGTTTTTGACTGAAATAACGACAATGGCTTTTCCTCTCACTTTATTCATTGCATTTTGGCATCTGAAATTTACTTCCATTTCCAGTAAATGAAAATTAGCCAGTAATAGATGTTTCACTAAACAGATGTTGAAACGCTCCCTTTGGAAAATTATGAATCACTGTGCTGGTAAACCTCCACGTTATTTGATACCGAAACAGCTGAGTAAAACTGAACGAACTCACACAGTTTTCTCTTTACTTATTCTGGTCAGCGCAACGCAATCTGACTTTTAGTAATCCCTACAAAAGAATGGCCCTTACTAACAATAACCTATACCTTTCATGAATCACTTGCCTCACAAAAATCTTCGTTACCCGAACTACTGCAATACAGCGAGCCCTAATACTGCCAGCTAAATAAAAGATCCTAACTACTGAACGTACTAACTACTGATAGGCATAGTCAGCAAATAAAAAATTTTGATAGAAAACAATGTATTTACCTTAATAATGTTCAAAAGTCATCATATATACCAATTCATGACATCCATCTTTACAAATTTCCTTTTTCTGGCAGACACACGTCCAGATCGTCCGCTTATACTAACCTCTCAAAACTTTGGCATCTCTCTCTCCACATCGACCACTGCTGGCGGCTCACCTCCAACTGCCCAACGCTACGTGCTGTTCACATCCAACTGCCCAACACTACACAAGCGAATATTCCAACAATGAGTCCAACCAGCCACAGACTGCACACAGCACAGTCAGTGAATTTCATACAGAGCGCTACGTGGCGTTACCAACATAAAAACCTGAACAGCCTACTTACAATGTGATCGACGACCTAAGAACATGAGTGAAATTTATGATTGCTTGCTGGTGGCTCTCCATTAATGAACTCTCCGCGGGAGACTACAAGTTTGAGTTCACGTCTTGGTGTCGCTACGATCCAGTAGCAAGAGCTTGTATCTATTCTTTCTGCTGACTAGCGCATTCTACGCTTTTTTCTAATTTTCTCTGGGCTTATAGATCTCCCTTAGGTCTTGAGATAGAGCTACACGATCTCCAGCCTCATTTGTCTGCAATACAGTCGATCCACCTCAGTATGTTGGGACCACGAAAGTAATTGCTTCACCAAAGATGAAGGGGTGTCTGGCATGAAAGTCCCATAGGTGGCGCCATACTGGAAAGACTTGCAACAAGCCAACGGGCACATCATGTTTCAGAGGAAGCTGAAACCATGCCATACCGCGATTCCTTGGGCCCGCTGCGCTGTTAGAACACACCGCAAATGGCTCGAGCAAGAATCATCGGCACTAGATGAAAGATGTTACCCGCCCCTCATTACATCATTTTAGAGAGCATCGAAACAGATTTACTGCAAATGTCCTTGGAACAATGTGCGCCTGACACCGTAAGTAATTCTTTGCGTCTAGCCTGCATGCCATGTCCCCTCTTCCCGGTCTTCGTGTATGCACGCCATGTCTTTTTGTACTGATGCCGCCAGAAGTTCACAAGAGCTATGCGTGTAGTTTGTTAGATGTAGTATAGTTATTAATATTTTGGCGGCGCTGCAAACTCGTTTTGAATAGTAGTTAAACAGAGAACTGGAACCACATTTTATCGTACGCAGGCACCATGTCCCGAGAAACTTTCTGACAGAATATAATTGTGTGCAGAAAATAAGATTTAAAATCTAGTTAAATCACAGTATAGAGTACACACGACACCAGCGTGAAAGATTCATCCCGTAAGTAAATTCACTCTTCATCTGAAGAATGCTTTGTTCTTGTAAAAATATTCCACCTCTACGGGAGGTGAATTAACGATACTATTCTTTTGTGTTCACTAACACGACGATTACATCAGATGCTTCAATCATATAATAGCTAAATACGGTGGAATACATGCAAGTTTTTGTATATTCGCGAGCACTAAGTGGGAAAACACAAGTACACATAGTTACAAAGGAAGAGAACTTCATTCGCTCTCACTTTGCATTGGGGTCAATTTTCAGATAACTGGGAAATGTGCTGCAATAATCATCAGAATTTTTTTCATACTGGATACGTGTTGTAACATAAAGATACTTTCGCGATGAAAGAGTAACGAAGTTCATTCTTTTAATGTGATTTTTACCCATATAACCATTGCCATCACCAGAAACAATATTTTGCACGGATTGTTAGGCGCTGGAAAAAAATGGAGCATTTTAATCTTGATAATACGCCGTAAGTCGTAAGACACTAACAACGGGAGGCCGCCAATTGTGAAATTCGGATTCGATTCATACTGCGCATAATAAAAGCTCATGGCCAGAGGTGTAATGTGGCAAAGCACCAAGATGCACTTCTCAGCCGTTGTCGAGAAAATCGACAGTTAAAAGAAACCGTTGCGATAAAATACTCTCTACGATTATCAATGTTCTACAGCGTTGTGGTGCAGCGGTAAGCGCTCGGGTTCGTAATCCGAAGGTCGCCGGATCGAATCTCGCTCCATTCAACTTTTTTTTAGTATTTGTTTTTTGTAATTTACATATATATATATATATATATATATATATATATATATATATATAATTCCCGGCAATCAGTTGCAACAATTATGCATATAATAAGTTGTTGAAAGTCGTTTGTCGTGGAAAAACTGGCGACTTCGAACATCATTATGTTTTCCGCAAACAAAGTTGTATTTCACAAATGTTATTAATTGTCTTCATAATGTTAACCACGTATAGTTAACGGAAGACGTAGAAACGATATTCCGAAACGAATACGTATAGCGTAAGTCAAACGGTCGAATTAGAATAGAAACCCCACGAACACAAATTTGCTGTGGCAGGTATGAAATATAAACTCCGTTACTCGCTTGTTACACTTGAAGGACAGATGTTGAATGGGCCGAAACGAGCCGCCGCATAACAGCGTAGTTGCCTGCTAACTTCGAAAGAAGGTAGATGCGGTCCCTAGCGCAACTTATAAAATCGTCGAAAATCAGTGCGGACGGGAGAGCTTTGGTACACCCTGTTAAACAAACGGAAAAATGGAGGCGGTACAATTGGAGAGCGATCCGCCTTCACCAACATGCATAAGCAATTCATATATATATATATATATATATATATATATATATATATATATATATATATGAATTACAAAATACTAATAGTGCATGGCGCGGGATTCGATCCGGCGACCTTCAGATTACGAACCCTAGCGCTTACCGCTGCGCCAGGACGCTCTGGAAAATTATTAATCGTAGAGAGTATTTCATCTCAACGGTTTGTTTTAACTGTCGATTTTCTCGACAACGGCTGAGAAGTGCATCTTGGTGCTTTGCCACATTACACCTCTGGCCATGAGCTTTTATTATGCGCAGTATGAATCGAATCTGAATTTCACAATTGGCGGCCTCCCCTTGTAAGATACAGTAGGCGCGAAGAAATTCGAACACACTTGCTGGAAAATACTTTTAAACATAATTAACATGGAAGACGTCTATTCAAAACGCAGTTTGCTCATTTAAATGTGTATGTAGTCTTACTGATAACTGATATTTATCGGTTGTTGGTACCTGCCACTACCCTCTGCAGTGAGCTACAACTCATATGTAGAGGTCTCCTGACAAGTGCCATAGCCCTGAGAATATACTAATTCATCCGGCTTCATATTTCTTTTTTAAGAAGAGCAATTTGTGAAGAACAATGGGTGCTGCGCTGCCAGAACGTTGGAAACCTCGAGGGAGTCGACGAAAACAGAATAATCGCTACAACACACATCGTTCTTTATCAAGAATACTTTAATCTCCGCATTTAAAAGAGGAAAGACCCTTTAAGGCATAGTAGTGTATTTCTTTGTAATTTACTTCTCACACAAACTTAGTACACACGCTACACGGTAGTCCAAATGATTCCCCAAAGCAGATAAAATAACAGTGAGATATCGCAAGTATCGTGTTTTTGACAAAACCACATGTCTGTGACTCCTAGTGAATAATCGTAAGTTTCGGTGGGTGTTCAGAGATATTTTCCGAGTACTTTGATATAAATAATCTAGTCTCTTGTAGTCTGGTACAGAGTAATAATACAGGGTGATTCAAAAAGAATACCACAACTTTAGGAATTTAAAACTCTGCAACGACAAAAGGCAGAGCTAAGCACTATCTGTCGGCGAATTAAGGGAGCTATAAAGTTTCATTTAGTTGTACATTTGTTCGCTTGAGGCGCTGTTGACTAGGCGTCAGCGTCAGTTGATGCTAAGATGGCGACCGCTCAACAGAAAGGTTTTGTGTTATTGAGTACGGCAGAAGTGAATCGACGACAGTTGTTCAGCGTGCATTTCGAACGAAGTATGGTGTTAAACCTCCTGATAGGTGGTGTATTAAACGTTGGTATAAACATTTTTCAGAGAATGGGTGTTTGTGCAAACAGAAAAGTTCTGGATGGCCGAGAACGAGTGATGAAAATGTAGCACGCATCCAGCAAGCATTTGTTCGCAGCCCAGGAAAATCGACTCGCAGAGCTAGCAGAGAGCTGCAAATTCCACAATCAACTGTATGGAGAGTCCTACGAAAAAGGTTAGTTATGAAACCTTATCGTCTGAAATTGGTTCAAGCACTGTCTGCAGCTGATAAGATTAAAAGAATCGATTTCTGTGATTTTATCCTTGTTCAAAAGGAAACAGATGAATCTTTCGTTTCAAAGATTGTGTTTAGTGATGAAGCAACTTTCCACACTAACGGGAAAGTCAACCGTCACAATGTCTGTATATGGGGCACTGAGAATCCGCGGGAAACAACTCAGTATGAACGTGACTCGTCTAAGGTGAACGTTTTCTGTGCCATTTCAGCCAATAAAGTTTTTGGTCCCTTTTTCTTCGAAGGTGCTACTGTAACTGGACTACAGTATCTGGAGATGTTAGAGAATTGGCTGTTCCCTCAGCTCAAACAAGAAGCACAACAATTCATATTTCAGCAGGATGGAGCGTCACCACATTGGCACTTATCTGTCCGTAACTACCTGAACGTCAACTACCCGAGGCGATGGATCGGCCGCCAGGCAGCCCGTGACAGAGCACTTCATCACTGGCCTCCAAGAAACCCTGATCTTACCCCCTGCAATTTTTTCTTATGGGGGTATGTTAAGGATATGGTGTTTCGGCCACCTCTCCCAGCCACCATTGATGATTTGAAACGAGAAATAACAGCAGCTATCCAAACTGTTACGCCTGATATGCTACAGAGAGTGTGGAACGAGTTGGAGTATCGGGTTGATATTGCTCGAGTGTCTGGAGGGGGTCATATTGAACATCTCTGAACTTGTTTTTGAGTGAAAAAAAACCTTTTTAAATACTCTTTGTAATGATGTATAACAGAAGGTTATATTATGTTTCTTTCATTAAATACACATTTTGAAGTTGTGGTATTCTTTTTGAATCACCCTGTATAATTATGATTTATTCTGTTTGTTATCCAGTTACCTTAGTTCCTGTAAAAATACTTTCATTACAGTGAAAAAGTCAGTAACATGCCCCTCACCAAAACGTAGAACACAAACAGAGACACGCAAAAGTACTGCAAGGCGTTTTCTGTCGATACGGAAATAGCTCAGAAGAGCGTTGCTCTTCCCTGGCACTCAGTAAATCCACACATGAGGAGAATTTCGGTCAACTCTTTATCAGTAATCCTGTCCCTTCTGCAGTGTATCACTGCTGCCACACAATTAATACTGTTGGAAAAAAGAAGGAGGCAGAACGGAGCAGTACAGAATCAACATTAAGTACCGTGAATGGCTGAAATAAGCTTGTTTTCAAGCCAGACACATAGTACATATCGTCGATATTTGCAGATATTTACAGGATAATACAGGTACAAAGATAAATAGTGGGTAAGAAAATGAAAGAAATCCGATGACTGTAACTAGCTACCGGAGACCACGGGTGCCTTCTACCAAAATCCTGAAAAATGTCGATGGAGTTCGTGCTGATCCTGTGACTGCGAGACGACAGCTAAACAGTAACTCTGTTAGAGAAATTTTGTTACGGAATTCACCTTCATCACTCTATCTCAGCGAGCACAGAGTCCCTAAACACAGTCTCTACTTTACGACTGGCCTAGAGGTTTTCAGATGAGCATCAGCGCCTCTATGCAGCATCAGGCTGCACAAGTCCGTGTCATGTTCTACATGTTTGTCCCCACTGCTTATATTTACTATCTTGTTCATGATCTAGATGAACTTCAGAAAGCAAGCCTAGTGCATCTAACATGCAATGTTCAAGATGTGGTAGATCAGTGGCGGAGTAGCTGGTTTACCTCTTGTGTGATGGGCACTCGAAGAATCCGGTCTACCCCCACTTGTTCTCCCTTTCATGACTTTTGTGCCTCGTATCAAAGTGGGAGTTGTTAACGAAGAAACATTTTAAAAAAGTACCGTTCGATTACAGGGACTATTACGCGTAAGTCAGCCCTGTAACGAGCTTATACGTTTGCGAAATATTTCGTTCTGTATTAAACCAGTGTTAATAGCCTCCTTGATTTGCGGTCCTAACGACTATGTGATATTACCGTATGATCGGACTGCCGCGGCTCTGATGACACAAAGACAATTAACCCATGTAGTATGTGAGGATAATGAACTTTCGTACGAAATTGTATTCGAAATTTTAACTCCTGTATTTGTTGACGCAGAACTCTAGAAACAATGGTAAGTCGTTTCTCACACATCCTGCCTTATTTAAGGGTTGCAAAAAAAGTCAAGCCTTGTGATAAATAAAAAGTGACTTTACTCTGGCTTACCTAGAGTAGGAAAATGGCGTCCGCAGTTATAAAGACTGAAATACAAGAAACTTGTTCAGATAAACTATTCATTTTTTAAAATAAATATTTCCTTTTAATACCTGCGTACGTAGTACAGTAGACTCCAATAAATTGTGCCATACACAGGATGTTTAAGAATGATTTATACAAAACTAACCTTCAACTGTGGAAAGGGTAAATAACTTATAGAAATGTTTGATACAGCATTGAATGCAGTATGTCTTCAAGTTTTATTCCCGCCCAACACAGCTAGTTGCTGATCTTCCCGCTAGGTGGCATGCGCGAATGCATTATTTCAACAGTCATCACTGAGTCGTATGATCGAGCTGAGTGTGCGTAAGTGTCGTTTATGGTTTCATGAATCTAAATCCGCTTCTACAGTTCAGAAACAATTCAGGACCAAATATCGCAAGCCACCATTTCGAAGACAAACTGTTATTAATTGATACAATAGCCTCAACAAAACTGGCTGCGTATCACACAGGACGCCAGGTCAACTGTAACAAGATTTAAGGTCCCTTCTTTTATGCTGATTCAACTGTAACTGGCTTATCGTGCCTGGACGTGCTTGAATTGTTATATAAGGCCTCAAAAAATTTATTTTTCCGCAATATGGCGAGCCACACGTCATCATCGTGAGATTGTCGTGTATCCATGTAGGAGTGGGCTTGTATTAAACGTGGTGGAACAATATCCTGGCCATCACCTGATTTAAACCTAATGGACGTCTGTGTCTGGGGTTACATTAAAGACAGAGTGTTTGCATCTCTGCTTCCGGGAAACGTCATGGACCTGTGACAATAGATAATACAAGCATATATCACGACTTGCATCATATGATTTGCCAGGAAACTGATTACGGATGGGGCTTTTGTCGTGTTGCAAAAGATAGCCACATTGAACGTTTGTAAATAAAACATACCGCATTCAGTGCCGTATCAAAATTTCAGTAGGTTATTTACCTTCTTCATAACTGAAGGTTATTTTTGCGTAAGTAATTTATTATTTTGTTCTTGAATTCCAGGGTAATTTGAACATGGAAGGGCAAACTGCCTAAGAGAATACTTCAAACGCCAAGGAACAAATATATGATCAAAAGTATTCAGACACCCCTGTATAATGCGAAAATTGATCACTAGATGTCACGACAGGCGAACCCGCCAGTGTAAAAGAAGACGGAGAGTACAATGCTGTCAGCAGAGAAGCAGTAATAGCAGAATGGTCCGTCAGGAGCGCTCTGTGACACCGAACGTGGACTAGTCAGTGGACGTCACATGAGTGACAAATCCAGCAGGGACATTTCATCCCTCCCAAAGCTGCCCCAGTCGGCTCTTGGTCATGTGATTTTGAAGTGGAAACTCGAAGGAACAACCACACCTAAACTAAGACCAGCAAAAGCTCATATTGTGAGGGACAGGGTTCGTCAACATTGTGGTGGGTGGTTGTGAAAAATCGTGTAAAATCAGCGGAAGGAAACATCTGTGGGTTTCAAAGTGCCAGGAACAGTCCAACCAGCACAATGACGACGCGTAGTGAGTTGAAAAGAACGGGGAACGTGGGCAGGAGGGGTCAAGTCACGTCTCATTAGCCACACATTTCTGCAGTCAATGATAAGCGACACTTGAGGTGCGTAAAACGCTACGCGAATGGATAGTGGATGACTGGAATCGAGTGATTTGATGTGATGAATCACGCTATCCCGTGCGGCAGGCAGTTGGAAGGGTTAAGGGTTTGGCGAATGCCTACACAGGACGTTAACTGCCATCATGTCAATGAAGAGGAGGTAGTGTTACGACATGAGGGTATTTTTCGTGGATAGAATCTTCTCCCCTTACTGCGCTTAAGAATACGCTAAATGCAAAAGGACTGAACACATTTTATTGCACTGAGTAGTGCCTACAGCAGAGGAACGTTTCGGAGATGGTGGTCGTTTTGTATCAACACAACAGTATGTGATAAAGCAACGTCTCTGAGGCCACGGTTTGTGGAGAATAATATCCCTGAAATGGATTTGCCTGCCGGAAGTCCCGACCTGAGCCCAATGGAAGATCTGTGGGACGTGAGGTCCTCGCTCCAGACCCCAGCACCCGACGTCACTACCTTCTCTGGCTCCGGCTCTTGGGCAAGAATGGGCTGCCATTCCTCCACAGACATTCAGACACCTCACTGAGAGTGTTCTGAGCAGAGTTCAAGCTGACCTAAAAACTAAAGGTGAACACACCCTTTATTAATGCCCACTAGTTGTTGTCTGGATACTTTTGATCAAAAGCGTATAGCTGACAAGAGCAGTAAAGGTGAAGGCGCCCAGTTCCAGACTGACAGACCTTGAGCCAGCTACTCGGTATTATTCGAAAAGAACAGACGACGAGCCGTAATTAATTTTAATTTCATTCCAAACTGTACAATAATCTGAACAAACGCTTATCACCATCATAGACAGGACACGTTCTCTAGAGTTCATAAAATGTCGGAGGAAAGCAATTGGCAAACCAGCACCATTAGGCAGTAGTGCTAGAGTCGCGCATCGCCCCAACGCTCTGTCAGGGTGTAGAACTGAGTCTGAGTTAACCCGAATTAAGAACTTAATTGGTTGTATATCATATTAAAATGACTACCCAGGTAGAAACTTTTAGCCTTGATGCCTGTTAACTTTGTAGTCGCACGTTTTCATCAAACTACTGTAGACACATAAACAACTTTAAATTACACTATTTAACCCTCTCCCAATTGGGATCCCTCTAGCCTATTCTCATTCCCGGTTCCGTGGGATGAAAAGAACTGGGGTCATCGACAGGCCTGTTCTCAAATTAGGGTCCCACCCTTCATGCTTCTTTTTTTACCCCTATTTGGTTGTTATAAATATTCTAATATTAAGTTTTGTCTTCTGGATATACTGAACAAGCATGAATTTCTACTATTCACACATAAATCGTAAAACTGTTCTTGACACGAAAGCTGATTGGAACACTGCAGTGCTTTACCAGGTGCAGCCTTATCGGAGGGGGTATTCCTTTGCCTTCATGTGACTTTCGGTCCGACATACCCAGCCATTTACATTGTACCTATATTTTGTTGAGTGATTGAACCACCATGCTAGCTAATTTGTTATGCAGAATAAAAACTTTTTATCTTACTGTTTTGGTCCCATGTTTATTGTTTTTTTTTTGTCCACTGGTATAATTCTACGGTTTCATCTTCTGGCATTTAGCCAACTAATCGGTGTCCATAGCACCGCAAGTATATCCGGTTAATGTAATTCAGCAGTCCCTTTGATGTGGTTAAGACACGGCTGCTCCAGTCGTAGAGTGGCATATTAACCGTTCCCAGAGGACACCGCATTACGTTAATCGGATATAATAGCTGTAGTATATGACATCAACTACTTGGCAAAGTGCCCGAAGATGAAGCCATCTACCCTCGAAATCGATGACAGACAAAAACAATAAACACAGCCGAGCAGAGCGATAATAGTACTAAAATATTTGACACCTGGCGTTCTTAATGCCCAGCACTGTGGAGGCAACAAGACTGTGCGACTTGGCGTATTTTACAGTACCAAACCATTCCCAGAGGTGACTAATAGATAAGTGACAGAAACAATTATAGGACCGAAGGAGACCTCTGAACTCGCAATCTGACAATCACTTAACCACCGAGTCGCGTTGTTGATTCGCATGATGTCATAAAAACGCCCAATTGTCACACAGTTTTATAGTGAGGCAAACGTTCATCGAAGCTTATACTCGGAAAAAGAATAAAAACAAATCATTTCAGAAATGATGGGTGTGTCATAATTAATAGAGACATCTGAACGGGTGAAAGTATTCGATAACAGGAGCAAAAACGTTCTACTAAACATGGACACCAGACGAGCCGTTTTCGAGATAACCGTGAATGTGTGTTTACGAGCCGAAACTGACTGCAGCACGGAATTCTATCCTAATGAGTAAGCATGTGTTTTAGGTGTGAGCTTTTACGTTACGTACAGGGCTATTACAAATGATTGAAGCGATTTCGTAAATTCACTGTAGCTCCATTCATCGACATATGGTCACGACACACTACAGATACGTAGAAAAACTCATAAAGTTTTGTTCGGCTGAAGCCGCACTTCAGGTTTCTGCCGCCAGAGCGCTCGAGAGCGCAGTGAGACAAAATGGCGACAGGAGCCGAGAAAGCGTATGTCGTGCTTGAAATCTACTCACATCAGTCAGTCATAACAGTGCAACGACACTTCAGGACGAAGTTCAACAAAGATCCACCAACTGCTAACTCCATTCGGCGATGGTATGCGCAGTTTAAAGCTTCTGGATGCCTCTGTAAGGGGAAATCAACGGGTCGGCCTGCAGTGAGCGAAGAAACGGTTGAACGCGTGCGGGCAAGTTTCACGCGTAGCCCGCGGAAGTCGACGAATAAAGCAAGCAGGGAGCTAAACGTACCACAGCCGACGGTTTGTAAAATCTTACGGAAAAGGCTAAAGCAGAAGCCTTACCGTTTACAATTGCTACAAGCCCTGACACCCGATGACAAAGTCAAACGCTTTGAATTTTCGGCGCGGTTGCAACAGCTCATGGAAGAGGATGCCTTCAGTGCGAAACTTGTTTTCAGTGATGAAGCAGCATTTTTTCTTAATGGTGAAGTGAACAGACACAATGTGCGAATCTGGGCGGTAGAGAATCATCACGCATTCGTGCAGCAAATTCGCAATTCACCAAAAGTTAACGTGTTTTGTGCAATCTCACGGTTTAAAGTTTACGGCCCCTTTTTCTTCTGCGAAAAAAACGTTACAGGACACGTGTATCTGGACATGCTGGAAAATTGGCTCATGCCACAACTGGAGACCGACAGCGCCGACTTCATCTTTCAACAGGATGGTGCTCCACCGCACTTCCATCATGATGTTCGGCATTTCTTAAACAGGAGATTGGAAAACCGATGGATCGGTCGTGGTGGAGATCATGATCAGCAATTCATGTCATGGCCTCCACCCTCTCCCGACTTAACCCCGTGCGATTTCTTTCTGTGGGGTTATGTGAAAGATTCAGTGTTTAAACCTCCTCTACCAAGAAACGTGCCAGAACTGCGAGCTCGCATCAACGATGCTTTCGAACTCATTGATGGGGACATGCTGCGCCGAGTGTGGGAGGAACTTGATTATCGGCTTGATGTCTGCCGAATCACTAGAGGGGCACATATCGAACATTTGTGAATGCCTAAAAAAACTTTTTGAGTTTTTGTATGTGTGTGCAAAGCATTGTGAAAATATCTCAAATAATAAAGTTATTTTAGAGCTGTGAAATCGCTTCAGTCATTTGTAATAACCCTGTACATGCCTAATTACACTCAAATTTGAGATAAAGCAACATGCCGTTCATGTCATTATATCAGCAATCGTTTTCAGTGAATGAGTTGTGTGTAGGTGGCCATCTCATTGCGCCACACATTCATGCAAGAATACTTGATAGACAAAGGTACCTTCGGTTTTTGCAGCGAGATCTTCACCTGATGGAATGCCGGTACTTTTTACTGTTAATGTACGACTCCTAACGAGCCAATACGGTCCAGTATGGATAAGCCGATCAGAGCCTGTAAGATCACCTGATCTCAGGCCTCTGCAGTTTTCCTTCTGCAGTAATCTCCCGAGGAGAGCACGGCAAGTGCCATGCGCCAATCTCCCAGAAACTTCGCTCAATGGAAGAAGGATCAAAATAAACGAACGAAGTCTTATCTGTAGATACTCGACCGTTTCTGAAAAAACGACGGTCAAAGTTTTCGAAGTATTTTTGAGGTGCTTTATGTGTCTTATACTGCATGATAGCCTCAAGTGAAATCGTAAAACAGCGGTCAGCATCGAGGCCTTTTTTTATTTTCCAACCCGTGTTCGAAACCCGATTAGTACTTTTACTTTTGTTTTTCGTTTACGTACTCATATACGTAGAAGATTACTACACAAATGTTTTCCAGTTTATATCTCCCTGGAACTTCACTCAGTGGAAGAGGAGTCAAAATAAGCGAACACATGTTTCAGCTTGCATGATTTGCCGCGAAATTATTGCCACCGTGTGGAATCTTCAGTAATGTTAACGAAGTTTGCTTCCTGAGTGAGATTTATACGGAGAAACGTGACTGTACCAAATGTCCTTTTGCGCGATGCTCACGGAGTGTTCGCATTATACATGTACCGAATGTTTCTGCGGTCGTCTACTTATTGTATGTCAGATGAATTAAATAAAAAGGAAAGAGAGAAAATTATTTGAAATTGTTTTCGGTGAAATTCGTGTAGTGTACGTTGATTCAAAATCAATTGTGAGCGTCAGTTTTCGGGAAAGTGGTCCGTTATGCATGATTTGCCGCGAAATTATTGCCACCGTGTGGAATCTTCAGTAATGTTAACGATGTTTCTTTCCTGAGTGAGATTCATGCGGAGAAACGTGACTGTGCCAAATGTCCCTTCGCGCGATGCTCACGGAGTTTTCGCATTATACATGTGTCGACTGTTTCTGCGGTCGGTATCATCCAAGGGAAAGCACACAAATCTTCCTTAAGAATAAACATATGAATAAATATAAGAATTAATATAAGAATTGAAATAAGAATGTTATATCAGAATATGAGCATTTAAACGATCGTAACCCCTCTACATACCACACACACACATATTAAATAATAAATGTATGACACTGTGAAATCCAGTTGTAATTTTGTAATTAATATAACGCCATTGTGCTTAATTTGACAAGAAGTGTCCTTGTAGGAACCTTCTACGAACATGGGTAGATAAATGAAAACTATACAAATAAAATAAATAAAAAAACATTAACCGCGTTTCGAATACGTGACGCAAAATTAAAAAAAACCGCGACGCTAGCCACTAATCTACTAGTTCATCCGAGGCTACTGCTCGTTAAAAAGCACATACAGTACCTCGAAAATCTCGAAAACTCTGACCGTCTTTTTTACAGAAACAGTCGAGTACCTACGTACAAGCCGA
The DNA here is from genome assembly GCF_021461395.2 of Schistocerca americana. NCBI lineage: Eukaryota > Metazoa > Arthropoda > Insecta > Orthoptera > Acrididae > Schistocerca > Schistocerca americana. The sequence continues at coordinate 206,337,492 of NC_060122.1, read as the reverse complement.
GACATGTGTTCACTTATTTTCACTCCAATTCCACTGAGTGAAGTTCCTGGGAGGTAGGGTGATGATACGTGCCCTGTTCTCCTCATCAGATGTGAAGTATAGGTTTGAAGAGCTGGAGCAACAAACTGTACAGACTTGTCAATGTTTACGAGACGATCCGAGTGTGCGTAACAGTAGAGATGAGTACAGTATTGTGTCCAAATTCCATGAGACGTGGAACACCTTCTTTAACAGGTACAGACTGTAACTTTAACTTGCCTGACTAAGTATTTCTTTTTGAGCTAGCCCATGGGCGATTCTGAGCACAATTAGATGAGGAATAAAGTGCCAAAGTTTATATTTCAGACACATTCGTAATGGCGAGCACAGACCTTCAGACTGAAGATCAGTGGTGGCTCGTACTCATAAATTTTGCCGTTTTCTCGCAAATCGCACGTCTTGGAGCCTTGTTTCATGGAACGTTTTTGCTGTTATAAACTTGTTATCGTGTACTTTTAGTCGTGTCGGTTTTCGCTGTCACTTGCGAGACGCCGTGAACATCTGTTTGTGACGAGACTGGGAGGTTTAAGGCAGGAGCTGGCCAGAGTAGGGAAGTAGCGGCGACTCCCTCGAGGTGGCCGCCGGCGCCGCCCCCGCCGCCCCCGCGGCCACCGCCGGCGCCCGCCTGTACGCGCCGGACTGCCCGCAGGAAACTACTCGCGGCTGGCGTGCGAGATCCAGTTCGTGCGCTCCATGGGCTACTACCTCATCCAGATCTACATCCCGTCGGGGCTGATCGTCATCATCTCGTGGGTGAGCTTCTGGCTCAACCGCAACGCGACGCCGGCGCGCGTGGCGCTGGGCGTCACCACCGTGCTCACCATGACGACGCTCATGTCGTCCACCAACGCGGCGCTGCCCAAGATCTCCTACGTCAAGTCCATCGACGTCTACCTGGGCACCTGCTTCGTCATGGTCTTCGCGTCGCTTCTCGGCAAGTTAGCACGCGCGCTGCTCTAGGCTAGAGTGCTGCATTTGCTCTGAACATCCACTGAAATGCTGGCTTGTCACGCGGCAAGTGAGTCAGTGCACGAACATGTTCCTAGTTGAACTACAGCAGAAGTTGTTGGTTACCCTGTTTGGTATAAACCTTCGTCATGCTGAAACATTTTAATGTACGACACTTGCGGTGAAACACAAGATTATGGTTAAAGTGTTTGAGGCTTCGACCATAAATGTAATAGACTGGCCCTGACGTCATTTTCGTGGCTCCAACATCTCTGGGCTAAAGTCACGTGAATGTTGGCAAAACATGGTTGTTTCGTGTTGCGCTTATGGCTGTACTCAGCGATTTGTCGGGGGAAATGACATTACATTTCACGTGTAAGTATTTCTAAGATAGTGCAGATGCGTTTATTGAAATCTGCTGAGGTGACTTGTATATGTTTTTTACACTTGAAATAGAGTATCACGTAAATTAAAGTGTTAAACTCAGACTTATATTACATTTTGGAAAGTATCTGTGATAATTCGGTTACAGAAGTAAGTATAACTGTTTCTCGTTCCTACTCATAGGTTACCTAAGGATGAAAACCGAAGGCAGCTTGGATACCGGCCCTGAAACGGAAAAATTTTAAGCCATCTGCACATACCCGCCTTTTTGTATATACAAGTGAGATTATAATAAGGTAAGAGCACCTATAGTCGACACACGAAGAGAATTTTTTTCTCCTTCTAATAGTATTAAATAAATGTAGGCTCCAAAATTATTTTCTGAAACTTCAAAGTCTCACCTTTCATCTAAAATATCATTTTTTTTAAACTGATAGTTTAAAGGTTTCTAAAAATAGTAGGAACTGAACCTTTGAAGTGCACCTAAAATTGATACTCTAAAATGGGCCTGCTCCTGAAGTCGACAATTATGGCACCTATAGTTGACGTAATTCCCATATCCCATTTTCTTTTATAAGTGACTAGAGCTCAAAACGCGGAGAATCCAATGTTTAAAGTTTTGCTACGAGCCCACTCTTCCTGTTTAAAAGAATTTTAACGACATTTTACTTTAATTGATAGTTTATAGTAATTTCGTCCCGCTGCCCACCAGAGGGGCGTTCGATGTATTTGTTAGATTTTATAAATGGTACTGTGAACAAATCCAGGTCAATCGTAGTTCTGACATAATTTTTCGCAAATAAAAAAATAATTTTTGTTGGAAGCGTTTGGCAGCCAATTGAGAAATGTGGGTAAAATACGATTCAAACATAGGATTGCAGACCGCTGATTTGAAATCCCGCCACGTTTTGCCAACAGTCACGTGGTTTTATGTTGGAGCCACACCAGCCCTATAGCTTCTGCACAGCAAGGCCAGTCTACTAGTATCTATGGTCGAAGGTTTGAGGCTAACACTGCTATTATACTGCCGTACTACTTTATCTGCAACATTTAAATAAATAATGGATAAAAAGTGGCTCCTGCGAGAGGTGTTCAACAAGTAATGCAGCACATTTTTTTCCTCGATCCATTTCGGCTGAAAAAATGCGAAATTTGTTGTGGGACATCGTGGAATATTCCCCCTTTAGCCCCTTTAGTTTCACGAAGTTCTGATAGGTGGCGGCGCTTCAAAATGGCATCTGTAACGGAGCTGCGTCATTGACTTTCTTTTGGCGGAAAACCGAGTATCGCAAATATCATAGGCGCTTGCAGAACGTCTACAGGGGCCTGCCAGTGAACAAAAGCACGGTGAGTCGTTGGGCAAGGAGTCAGTCCCGTACCAAAGTCCACCCTGAAGTAAGCATATCGCACCTTTCGGCTTCCATCTGTACGGCCCAATGAAGCGTGCTTTCTGCGAGCTGTGCTTGGATAATAGGGAGGTTATTGATGCATCAGTGCAGCAGGACGTTGGTTGCGACGTTGACCAGTAGATTGATACCATCCGGGCATACAGGACCTCCCTGCAAGGTGGTGCAAGACCGTCACACTGAACGGAGATTACGTTGAAAAATATCGTTTTGTAGCCAAAACCGGGGTGTATTGTAATCCTGAATAAAACAATGTGCTTTGAAAAAAAAAGTTGCATTTCTTACTAAACACCCCTCTTACTTTACAAGATGTGGCAGTCTGCGATGTCTCGTGTTGTGTTGGCAGAAGAGCTGTTCAGAATACAGTCGTAGTAACTGAATATGGCGCCTTGCTAGGTCGTAGCAAATGACGTAGCTGAAGGCTATGCTAAACTGTCGTCTCAGCAAATGAGAACGTATGTAGACAGTGAACCATCGCTAGCAAAGTTGGCTGTCCAACTGGGGCGAGTGCTAGGGAGTCTCTCTAGACTAGACCTGCCGTGTGGCGGCGCTCGGTCTGCAATCACTGATAGTGGCGACGTATACTAACGGACCGCGGCCGATTTAAAGGCTACCACCTAGCAAGTGTGGTCTCTGGCGGTGACACCACATCTCGTAAGACAGGTCAGCCTTAGATTTTGTACACAGGCCGACGTTTTGATAATTCGGAAAACGCCACCTGCAGCAAGTACAGAATTTATACAAGAAAGTTTTCTTCTATTTTTGTTTAGTTAAGGACTATATTATATAAATGCATGGTGTCTGTTCTTTCGGACCACGCATTCGTATAATTGATTCACCTAGATGGGCAATGAATCCACCTTCTTCAGTGCGGATGCAAAACTACGTCCGACCTTCCTGCAGAAATCTCAAGAGTAGCGACCATGGAGGTAAGGGACAGGGACTGCGGATATCTGTCGCTCTGTGGAAATGTGGGTCGGTTGTGAGGGGTGTCGAGATAGTCCGCGTAGGTTATTTGTAGGACTGACCTCTGGAAACCGCCTGTGGCTGGAACAGCCGCACGTAGATGTCGAAGAGGTACACCAAATCTCACGTACAAAGAAAATTATATCACCTGAAGTGAGTTTCTTTGGTTAGTTTCCCTGGAGGAAATATGGGGTTTCCAGTGTCACTACCATCTTCTGCTTGGTTCGCGACTAGAAATTTTCGTTAATTTTGCGACCAACGTGCTCGGTTTAGACGGGACAGCTCCATGAAATCTTTAGAATGGGATCATTTTACACATAAATTACTTTGTTTTACGTTCTTCGGACGTGTTGTTTGTAAGCTACAGGGAAGTAGCGATAGCTCCGTAAATTTGCATGATACATACTATTCTATTACTATGTCATTCTGAAATATCAGTTACATCAACATCACTTGCAAATATTTTTATTGATTACCCATTCCGACATATCTGTGCTGTCATCATCGAATCTTGTAACACACTAACAAAAGATAATGATACAAGATCCGATGATGACAGCACAGATCTATCGAAACCAGCAATCAATAAAAAGATTTACAAGTGACCTTGGCGTATCTGATATTTCAGAATAATATAACAAGTCAGATCGCCCACGGTGTTGACAGAATATCAAACATATATACACACACCAAAAAAAAGTTTAGGATTACCGCGGTTCCAAGAGTTCCGGAAATTGTACAGAAAATTGAAATAGAGATCAACATAAACATCATTTCTGCCCTTTTTGTTGCTCATGCAAACCACACATTGCATGTTTTACCACCATACATCGAAATCTTCAGGGGTGGTGGTCCAGTAGCACGTCCTCTTGCATTGATGCATCCCTGTATTCAAATCAAATGGTTCAAATGGCTCTGAGCACTATGGGACTTAACAGCTGAGGTCATCAGTCCTCTAGAACGTAGAACTACTTAAACCTCACTAACCTAAGGACATCACACACATCCATTCCCCAGGCAGGATTCGAACCTGCGACCGTAGCGGTCTCGCGGTTCCAGACTGAAGCGCCTAGAACCGCTCGGCCACACCGGCCGGCTGCCTGTATTCGTTGTGGCATACTATCCACAAGTTCATCAAGACACTGTTGGTCCAAATTGTCCCGCTCCTCAACAGTGATTCGGCGTAGATCCCTCAGAGTGGTTGGTGGGTCACGTCGTCCACAAGCAGCCCTTTTCAATCAATCCCAGGCATGTTCGATAGGGTTCATGTCTGGAGAACATGCTGGCCACTCTAGTCGAGCGATGTCGTTATCCTGAAGGAAGTCATTCACAAGATGTGCACGACGGGGGCGCGAATTGTCGTGCATGAAGATGAATGCCTCGCCAATATGCTGCCAATAAAGTTGCACTATCGGACGTAGGATGGCTTTCACGTACAGGCGTTACGGCGCCTTCCATGACCACCAGCGGCGTAAGACGGCCTCACACAATGCCACCCTAAAACAGCATCTTGCTGGACTCGCTGGACAGTGTGTCTAAGGCGTTCAGCCTGATCGGGTTGCCTCCGAACACGTCTCCGACGATTTTCTGGTTGAAGGCATATGGAACACTCATCGGTGAAGAGAACGTGATGCCAATCCTGAGAGGTCCATTCGGCATGTTGTTGGGCCCATCTGTACCGCGCTGTGTGGTGTCGTGGTTGCAAAGATGGACCTCGCCATGGACGTCGGGAGTGACGTTGCGCATTGCGCATCATGCAGCCTACTACGCACAGTTTGAGTCGTAATACGACGTTGTGTGACATTATTCAGCATGGTGGCGTTGCTGTCAGGGTTCCTCCGAGCCATAATCCTTAGGTAGCGGTCATCCACTACAGTTGTAACCCTTGGGCGGCCTGAGCGAGCCATGTCATCGACAGTTCCTCTCTCTGTGTATCTCTTCGATGTCCGAACAATATCGCTTTGGTTCACTCCGGGACGCCTGGACACTGCCCTTGTTGAGAGCCCTTGCTGCCACAAAGTAAAAATGCGGACGCGATCGAACCGCGGTACTGACCGTCTAGGCATGGTTGAACTACGGACAACACGAGCCGTGTATCTCCTTCCTGAATGAACCGATCAGCTGTCGGACCCCCTCCGTCTAGTAGGCACTGCTCATGCATGGTTGTTTACATCCTTGAGCGGGTTTAGTGACATATCTGAACAGTCAAAGGGACTGTGTCTGTGATACAATATCCACAGTCAACATCTATCTTCAGGAGTTCTGGGAACCGGGGTGAACCAAAACTTTTTTTGATGTGTGTAACATGTGTTTCGTAAGTCGTTTGATTTTCGAAACACATCGAAAAATCTGGTTTTTCTTCACTTTTCTATTTTCACTACCCCCTGCCGATGGACATACCTAATACATGTATCTTCTTCCTCGTAGTATCAGCATGAGGCGTTTACCTTTAAAAAAAGCTCTCATTAGTGTTATCATGACAGAGTGCAATTTTTGTCAGTAACAAGGTGCGGCTTAACGTCCCGAAGACATACAGGCACTATCGTATGTAAAAATATTACACGATTTTTTTTTTCAAAATTCAATCACACAGCTGTTTCGGTTCACAGGCAGTGAGTAAAGATATGTACACACGCTGAAACAACGAGCTCTAACTTGGCCGAAAGTAGGCAAGTAGGTTGTAGCTGATAAGACAGATCTATCCAGTGTTGGCGCCCGGCCGCGGGTTTAACTTCGGCAGAAATGTGTGCCAGTTCTCAGTTCGTCGTAAGCACCACGTGCCGTGATAAATTCTGCCAGCCGCCAAGTCCGCTGTTAAAGGTGCGTTTAAAGCTGCGAAACATTACTGGTGCATTAGTTGTTTGCGCCCGTTGCACAAAGAGGCAAGGCAGTGCGTGCAACAGTGCAGGAGGAACGCATGCCCCTCACTTGCGCGCACGACCACTGTCTGCAGCCGGCGGGCTCTTCCCATCCCAGTCGGGGATTCTGTTCGGTTGGTACTCTCTTTTACTACGTCTCACCGTCAAAAGATTCACTTTCTCGCACGCCTTCAAATTTTCCTTTACTTAAGGATTTTGGCCGAAAGTTGTAACGAGAAACACATGGATCTGAAGGGCATAAACGTACATTTCCTTGTTTGTGGTGGGTTACTTCGACGGATTATAAAAACAAAGTAAAACGAAATGACCGTCAACAATTTAACTCTTAAATACCTGCAATCTAGAAACAAAATGGTAAAATCGAACAAAATAGGAAACCTTCTTTCTTTCTACCGACGAATACTTGCTGAAGAAGGGTACTGATTCTGGGAACCTTGATGCGCAAAGCCGTCCCGGGTCCTTTACGAATCGCTGTGATCCACAAATACTTCGCGTCGATGAGAGAAAATAATAGAACAGAAATCATGACTATAATTCAAATAGTAGCTTTTCTGTTGGAAAATTTGGAAATTTATGGTAAGATCTTGTGGGACCAAACAGCTGAGTTCATCGGTCCCTAAGCTTACACACTACTTAATCTAACTTAAACTAACTTACGCTAAGGAGAACGCATATACCCATGCCTGAGGAAGGACTCCAACCTCCGACTGGGGAAGCCTCGAGAACCGTGACAGGACGCCCTAGACCGCGCGGCTACTCAGCGCGGCTTTTTTTCTGTTGAATGGGTACTGCAGAATCCTATATTTGCCGTCTAAAGCCCTCAAACAGCGTGGGAAATTCTGCCTCAGTTCAAGATACATCGCTACATCCGAATACTCTTCTCCAGAATTTAGAAGGTGAAGGTAAACAAAAAAAACTCAAACTCAAACTGAACATCTCTGACAAAATAAAACCCACTCCTCATTCTCCATCCACCTCATCCACCCATCCACCCACCCACCCATCCACCCACCACTCCCCCCCTCTCCCCCCCCCCCCCCCCACACACACAATCACACACACACACTCCCCACACACACAAACGTTGACTGGATCTGACTGACGTATATGTAAAGGGAAATGTATTATCCCTGCAATGCTTCCATTTTCTATGCCTCCGCAGTGTTGCATACTTATAAATATACACCCACTCACATATTCATGAACAACTGAAAGTAAACTTTAAGCATTTTCCGGAGAAATAGGAGTTAAATTGTCGTCAACTTAGCTTACTGTTGTTTTCCAGGGATTCCACCAGATCCTGGAAAGCTTCTGGGATGATGTTACATTTCTGTGTGGTAGATGCCTTGACCTGAAACTTCAAACGGATAACTGTCTCCTTTGTGGTTTCCTTCGCCATCCATTAACTGTCACTAAAGATTTCATCCATAAAATTTCTTCGAATCTTTGTGAGAAAGCAAACCCTTGGGTTGCCCACATTATCTTCATTAGCTGACAAATAGCTCTCCTCATGCGGAATACGAATGATCCGCTAAGGTCCGGCGTAAACATGTTGACATTTATTTTTTACCCTCTTAATTGTCGATGACTTAGGGCGTTTCCTTAATAAGACCTTATCGCCTATGCTACATGTCACAGTTCTACCCAGTTCACGATCGAATTTGGCCTTCCTCAGTCGCGCAGCATGCTTTAGTGATTCACTCAAGTCGTCCAACAACGACTTCCTATCTTTGTTTGGCTTAACCAAGATCGGTGAAGGTTTAATCCACTCATTAGATTCGGGATTGTTGTATATTATCTGCGCTGGAGTATGCCTGGTGGATGAGTGGGCCACGTTGCGAATCTCTTCAAAGACCGACACGTACTCTACCCACTCATATTTTTGCGTTGCAGCATAAGTGCGAAAAAATCTGTTAAAGTCTCTAAATATACGTTCAACTGGCGACGCTTCTGCATGATATTGTAATACCAATATATGCTTTATGTCCCATTTTAACATACACTCCTTCCAAGCCTTGCTGTGATGCATTGTTTGATAGAATAGAACTAGTTATGTAGTCTTTAATTAGGTGACTCAACATAGGCTTAACATTAGTAGACCTTATTGGGTACATTTCAACGTATTTCGAAAACAAGGCATAAAGGCAATTACATACTTAGATCTACATCATGTAGTCGGAAGCGACTTGGCCTAAGGAATGGAGTAAGAGGCTTTATAACAAGGTTGATGTGGCTAGATATCAGTCTCATAAACATAAGCCTTGATCACACCAGGTTTCTTATCGAAGCCTTCCAAATTTTCCTTTAACAAGCAGGCTAATTCAGTTAAGTATTCTGATTCGACTGCTTTATTCTGGTTAACGTTTTCCACGTCCGACAAGGTGTCTGTTGGTAAACTACTCAGTTAACAACTGTCAATTAAATACAATATATTAGTACCTAATTAATTAACCTTTATTCTCTGGCAGAATCTGCCGTGCAATTTCAGTTTTCTCACCAGGTTCAAAACAATAATTCGCCCGTCATTGGCTAGGATGCATGCCCCTTTTAAGAGGTCAATTACTGCATTTTTGGTCCCTCATAAAATTCCAGCCCTAGAAGCGCGGTAAGACAGTGTACAAGCTAACAAGAAGGTGCTTAATAGTCTTTCCCCTTGTGCGACCACTTCTACTGTACCTGAGACTTCACAGGGATGGAATGAGCACTCAACGCAAATGACAGCGTGCAGTTTGAAACTGACAACATAGGCAATCTTCGCTTACTATTCAATTGTTTAAACCGGTAGACGCTCATCACACTGAAAATCGCTCCAGTATCGAGCAGAATACTTACAGATTCGTTACTTATTAAATATTGGGCATTGCCTGTACGATTTCAGCAGTTTTTATTCTACGTCCACTCGGATTTTCTAGTAATTCTTCTCGAATGTCCATCCCTTGGTTGTATCCTAGCACTCTTACTTCTAATGATGTTTTGCCTACCTCTTTAGGGTGACAGCCACTTCCGGAAGGCGTAAGGAGGCTGGCTCTAGTTTTTGATTCAGTTGTCCTGTCATTATTATCCTCCTCTACAACTACCATTCGTACTTCATGGTTCTGAGCTGCCCACTCACGATTTTGATTACACGGCCTATTTTCAGTTTTATTTATCATTTTAGGGGCATGTATTGCCCTGGTTTGCAGACTCTACCCATGCAACTGTCTCTTTTTATTATTCCTGGTAGCATATTATGACCGCTGTATTTTCGCTTCCGTGTGTAGCTGAATGAACCGTTATTACTGTCGTTCGGACTCTGTCCATAATGCATATTATTATTATTGTGCATAGCACCGTTATTATTATTGCCATTACCTGGCTGATGATCATGTGAATTGGACCTTCTGTTTCCCGAATGATCACCATTACACTGATTATTATTGTAGTAATTTCGATTATTCGTATTACCATTATTATATTGCGATTTTCCGTTGTTATGGTTTTCATTGCAACAATTACCGTGGTATACATTGTACGGATTCGCACTAATATAACTGATTTCCAAACTGCCTAGCGTCCTCTTGCATTACATCTGGCAAGTCTGTTACAAACGGGAATATCTAAGTCATCATCGGGTACGTTAATTAGTTTCTCTCGCAAGTGAATTGGCAATTTCCCTTTCAGAATTCTTAAAACCTCCCTATGGTTGATGGGTTCATCCCAAAAACGGGTCTTATTTATGTACCTTTCGAGTTGTAAAATTTTGGACTGTAAATATCGTTTCTAAATTTATTTTGCTTACTCTTCGACCAGCATTTCGCAATAAATAGTTTTTCAAACTCACAGCATGACGTACAAGTCTCGGCAACCTCAGGTGCCCATAGCGAGACTTCACCACTGGTTTTCGACACTATAAACTGAATTTTGTCCTTCCCAGTCCAGGATTTAGCAAACACGTTTCGAAAACTTTTTATGAACACTATAGGGTAAACAGAATTTTTCTCTGTTGAAAACGTATGGAATTGCCTGGTTTTAAATGTACCATTTTCGACCTTTGCCGACGAAGTTGCTCTTCGACGGTCGAAATGTCGATTCCCGTAATCTGAACCTTCACTGTTGCCAACAGATTTGTCCCAGCAGTCGTTCCCCCTCCTTTTCTTTACCTCTAGATTGATCGGTGAACGATGATCAAACAATTGACTCGCCTACCATACGCGATAATCCATTGCTGACTTGACTCTGCCAAAGATTACCTTTTCTTTAATATTCTGAAACTCGGTTTTAAATTGTTCTATGATTTCGGCGCTACCGAGTATCGATGATTCCTGCTTGATTGATTTAACTGACTCTACAGCTCTGTGTACTTGAGGTCGTACCTCGTCTGATTTTTCCTCTATCCACTAGGATATTTCTCTCTCAATCCTTCTCGTTTGACCCATTAAATAATCGTCAATATACTCTCGACTGTTAACTGTAGGTCATTTACTTTGATCAAAAGGTCATATGTTCTGTGATTCGCTTTCACATCCGTCTCTAACGTATTTACCGATTCCTGTAAGGTATCATGTTTACATGCTGACTTTAAGCCCAGTTGCAGTTTCTCGAATTCGTTAGACAACCTATAGGGTCTTTCCTTATTTTGAGCCTATAACGATCTAATCGCGCCTGTTTGATTTCCTCTTTAAATTATCGATCGTTTCGATTCCGTTCTTGCTTAGCCTGTAATATTCCCTCTTTAAATCCTCAATCTTTCTGATCCCGTTCTTCCCTGTGTTTACCGTTCTTGTGCCTCCCGTTGCCGATTAGCTTTGAATATCTCCTCCTTAAACTCTCGATCATTCTCCTTGAATTTAATTAAAAAGTCAAACAAAACATCCACCCTAACTTCATTTGGAGGTTTACCCATTGTGCTAGGTCGTACAGTGGAATCACTATTGGGTATCTACATTCCAACGTTGTTACTTTCAATCGTTTCAGTCGCAAACAACGAGTTTATTCCGATCGCATTCGATGATTCTAATTCTCCTGCCCTATTCAACTGTTCAGGAAAACGTTTTCTATCGTATTGCTGCAGTCTGGAACCGCGAGACCGCTACGGTCGCAGGTTCGAATCCTGCCTCGGGCATGGATGTGTGTGATGTCCTTAGGTTAGTTAGGTTTAACTAGTTCTAAGTTCTAGGGGACTAATGACCTCAGCAGTTGAGTCCCATAGTGCTCAGAGCCATTTGAACCATCTATCCTATTATTATCCAACTCTGTTCCCTCCTACTTAGCCATATCTTCGTTAACATCCAATGCTTTAGATCTCAATCTATTGGACTTCTTTGACAGGGTCAGATACTACAGATTACCACCAATCAACAGTAACACAGCTACAGATACAAAACACACAGATACTGTGTAGAGCCGGCCGGAGTGGCCGTGCGGTTCTAGGCGCTACAGTCTGGAACCGCGAGACCGCTACGGTCGCAGGTTCGAATCCTGCCTCGGGCATGGAGGTATGTGATGTCCTTAGATTAGTTAGGTTTAAGTAGTTAGCCCGCATCTCGTGGTCGTGCGGTAGCGTTCTCGCTTCCCACGCCCGGGTTCCCGGGTTCGATTCCCGGCGGGGTCAGGGATTTTCTCTGCCTCGTGATGGCTGGGTGTTGTGTGCTGTCCTTAGGTTAGTTAGGTTTAAGTAGTTCTAGGGGACTGATGACCATAGAAGTTAAGTCCCATAGTGCTCACAGCCATTTGAATCATTTTTTTTTTAAGTAGTTCTAAGTTCTAGGGGACTGATGACCTCAGAAGTTGAGTCCCATAGTGCTCAGAGCCATACTGTGTAGGCTACAATATCAATTCGACAATGCGACAAACTTGCCGTAGTCATCCACCAGCTGTTCCATTACATTTAATTGAAGCACAATGAGCTATGACTCAAACATTAAATATCGATTATTACGGCAAGCACGTCGCGTCAATTATTTCAATACGTACTTGTGTTTTTTGTTTAATAACACCATTATGTGTGTCTCCCTCAAGCAGGACGTCTATCGCTTTCAGTTCGTTGTAGTACTTCCCTCCTGTCACTCCGGGCGTAGTTTCTCGAAGGCAGCGAACATGTAACACGAGCTAGTTTTCATGAATGGTTATTTCGTTCGTATACAGTCACTAAATAGTTCACAAAACACTTGTATAAACTGTATATTGTTGATTTGTTACCTTAGAGCCCCACGTCGGGCGCTATTTGTGACGCCTCCTATTGTTGCCTACTGGCGCTTCCACGATCAGCGAAGGTGTAATATTCTTTTCCTACGCCCAGCCAGTATTCTTCACCTCGTCGAGATACGTGAAAGCGATGCGACGTAACACTGTCTGTCATTGCAGTCAATATTTTTTGATCAACAAGTTTAAATTCAAATTATTACCATCAGCTAGAGGCGTCGTTTAGCGGTTACCGCCAAAGATGCTCGTTAACCGTTAGTAGGCGACCGCTTCACGTTTCAAAATGAACTGATACCTTTGACCTTGTGTAGCACATGTACATCGATTTAATTCCTTCAAAAGTCACAGGGTTCATTTAACATAGTTTATTTGATATGATGTGCTAGGAAGAATAATCATACTTGAGCCCGGTAATAAATGTCCATAACCGGAAGTCAAAGAAATTTACTTTTAATTAGTCCGACTTCCAGTGAGGTTAACTATTTCACGCAGGGGCGCATGAACTTAAAGAGTTGCGAATATTCAGAACTACACCGCTAAAATCTCGGACACTAAAATCTAGCACACAAAGCCTCCCAGACGCTCAAGACTCACAGAAGCTAGAAACTAACAGACGCGAAAGACGTTAACGATACGTGCTTTAAAACGAGAAATAGTGGTTTTACATGAAATATGGGAATTGTTTACGGCCAATTCGGATAAATTTTAGTTTCAAAAAAATATGCCAGATATGTAACGAGGGGCTACAGTACACAGCACCCGCCACGCAGGTTTGTAGGTAGTGGGTAAAGCTAAGAGCGGTTCCACTGAGGGACAGAGATGGCTGCCGCCCCCACCCCCAGAAACATTTTCGCAAACCGAACTCGCACCCTGCCAGACCACATACACAGACGTGTCAGTTCAGTACGAGTTTGAAAAAAGGACATGTAACAGATATTGACCAGGAGCAAGTGTACTGAGAACTATTTGCCGTGATGTCCCAAGACTATTTCGTCCTTCACAGCGAAAGTAATATAATTTGCCCCACCTCATGCGGTAGACTTCGGTTTACTTATAGGTGTCAAGCACGCCTCACACCCTGTAGACAGCCAATCCAGCATTCTGTCTTCGAAATTCCACTGGCAGGGCCACAATACTTTTTTTTATTTTACGTGTCTAGTTTCCTAAGACTAAATTGTGGAGCAAATCTCCATAGTCATAGAACGTGTTAATACGTGAAAGTACAACAGAAAGTAATAACAGATAAAACAAAATGTTTGTGAATCCTAAAAAAAATGACAGGCTATAAGTTTATTTAAAAGCAATCAACAATATAACAAAGGAATCAGCCAAATTTTTCAAGGAGCGAGAAGGAATTGAAGGATCGTATTCAGTTTTTATTTGAAAGCGCTTGGATTACTGCTAAGATTTTTTAATTCTTGTGGTAGCTTACTGAAAATGGATGCAGCAGAATATTGCACGCCTTTCTGCACAAGAGTCAAGGAAAGGCGATCCACATGCAAAAGGGATTTCTGCCTAATATTGACTGACTGAAAGCTGCTAATTTTTGGGAATAAGGTGGTATTTTTAACAAGAAAGACATTAAAGAATATGTATATTGAGAGGCCAATGTTTGAATATCCAGAGTAATGAACAGGGGTCGACAGCAGGTTCGCGAACTTACACCACTTATTGCCCGAACCGCAGGTTTCCGAGCCAAAAATACTCTTTGAGAACAGGAAGAGTTACTCCAAAATATAATGCTATACGTCGTAAGCGAATGAAAATAAGCAAAGTAGACTGTTTTTCGTGTCGAACTATCACTTACTCTTCTAATAGTAAAAATGGCAGCATTAAGTCTTTGAACAAGATTATGAACATGAGCTTTCCTCAACAGTTTACTTTCTATCTGAACACCTAGAAATTTTAACTGTTCAGTCTCACCTAGAAATTTGAACTGTTCAGCCTCACTAATCATATGCTGATTCTGTGTAATTTAAACGTCAGCTTTTGTTGAACTGTGCGTTAAAAACCGTAAAAACTAAGTGTTACTGAGGTTGAGTGTTAGTTTATTTTCTACAAGCCATGAACTTGTGTCTTGAACTGCACTATCTGAAACGGTGTCAAGGTTGCACACAGCATCCTTTACCACCAAGTTAGTTTCAACAGCAAAAAGAAATATTTTAGAATCTCTTGTAATACTAGTAGGCTAATCATTTATTTAAATAAGGAACAGGAGTGACCCCGGCACTGATCTCTGGGGCACCCCCTCCCCCATTTAACCGTGCCCCACTCGGACCCCTCATCACAGTCAAATCAAATGGTTCAAATGGCTCTGAGCACTATGGGACTTAACTTCTGAGGTCATCAGTCCCCTAGAACTTAGAACTACTTGAACCTAACTAACCTAAGGACTTCACACACATCCATGCCCGAGGCAGGATTCGAACCTGCGACCGTAGTGCCCGCATCTCGTGGTCGTGCGGTAGCGTTCTCGCTTCCCACGCCCGGGTTCCCGGGTTCGATTCCCGGCGGGGTCAGGGATTTTCTCTGCCTCGTGATGGCTGGGTGTTGTGTGCTGTCCTTAGGTTAGTTAGGTTTAAGTAGTTCTAAGTTCTAGGGGACTTATGACCACAGCAGTTGAGTCCCATAGTGCTCAGAGCCATTTTTGCGACCGTAGTGGTCGCGCGGTTCCAGACTGTAGCACCTAGAACCGCTCGGCCACCCCTGCCGGCATCATCACAGTCATTCTCAATACTGTGGCGAATGACGTTCTGCTGTCGCCTTAAAGTAAGAGGGGAACCAATTGTGAGCTGCTCTTCGTATTCCTTAATGGTCCAACTTAAGGAGCAATATTTTGTGATCAACGCAATCAAATGCCTTAGGTAAATCAAGAAAGACACCTAGCGTTCGATACCTTTTGTTTCATCCGTCCAGTACCTCACAGAGAAAAGAGAATATAGCGTTTTCAATTGTTAAACCACTTCTAAAACCAAACTGTAAATTTGATAGCAAATTATGTGAAATAAAATGATGAATTATCCTTACTTATAAAGCCTCTTCAATTATTCTAGCAAACAGTGATATAAAACAGATCTAAAATTGTCTTCATCATCCTTTTTTCCCTTTTTATGAAGCAGCTTTACTATTGAGTACTTTAATCGTTCAGGAAACTGACAATTCCTAAAGGAAAAATTACAAATATGGCTAAGCATAGGGCTAACATGAGCAGCACAATACTTTAGTATTCTGCTAGGTACTCCATCGAATTCATAAGAGTCTTTAATCTTCAGTGCGTTAATTATTGACTCAGTCTCTTCCTTGCAGTATCACAGAGGAGTATTCTAAGTATCAGTCTCGGGAAGGCATTTTCCAAGAGAGTTACATGATTCCCTGGAGAAACTCATTTGATTCAGCAGCTATATTCAGAAAGTGATTGTTAGATACTGTCCATGTATCTGACTTACCAGCAGCAGAAATATTTTTACTGTGTACTGACTTTATTTATATCCTCGACCTTGTGCTGCTGACCAGACACTTCCTTCACGACTGACCATATGGTTTTAACTTTATCCTGTGAATTAGCTATTCTATTTGCGTACCATATATTCTTTGCCTTCGTAATAACATTTTAAACACCTTACAATACTGTTTGTAATGGGATACTGTAGCTTGATTGTGACTACTTCTCACGTTTTGGTATAATTCCTACATTATTCTACTTGATATCATTATCCCACTAGAGAGCCATCCAGGCTGCCTTTTACTGCTAGTATCCTATTTAGAACATTCTAATAGAAAGCAACTCTCAAAGAGCATGAGAAATGTGTTAAGAAAAGCATTGTATTTGTCATCTATGTTATCAGTACTATAAACATCTTGCCACTCTTGTTCCCTAGTGAGGTTTAAAAAACTGTCTATTGGCCTTGGATTAGCTTGATTAGCTTTTCTACATAGTTTGTAATTATATATAACATTTATTTGAGTAAAAAATCTTTTAGTGTTAAAATTTGTGCATCATGGTCTGAAAGGCCATTCACCCTTTTACTAACAAAATGGCAATGTTCGAAGAATGAATAAAAGTATTTTCTATGGTTGTGCCGCTGTTCCCCGGCACCTTGGTTGGAAAAAAATACAGTCTGCATCGTATCGTATGAACTTAGGAGATCTTCCAACATCCTTTTTCTTGCACGATCACGTACAAAATTAATACTGAAGTCGCCACATATAAATAATTTTGGTACTTCCTATAAAGTGAACCAAAAACCCTCTCTATCTTGCACAGAAATGATCTGAAGTCGGAGTTAGGGGACCTATAAATAACAACACCCATGTAATTGTAGAAATGCAGCGTTTATAACTTGTGCAAGGTGCCGATGGCATTACTGCTTCCGCTGTTTTATGATGAAATCATTAATTATAAAACACTAAAAGGGACTAACTTTATATACGAACTTGTGTGCACTTGGAAATTTATTTGGATAGTCCCCGCGGAAGCTGTAACTACGATCCTTTCTTGGATATTTGTTTGATATCCCAAATTTAGTTTGCCTTTCACGCTTTTTATGCAAATATTAATAAATACAATATATTGAGCATTAACTCGGTTTACTTGCAGTGTGAGTAAAGTAAAAACAAAAGAAAATGTTGGCCGCCTAAGGCTTGATTCCAAGCCCCTCCGAAAACCGTCCGATACTCTTCCCACTGCGCCAAATGCTGCCTGGAAACCACGCTGACGTAAATAGCTCATGCCTCGCCCGACCCGCGACAAAAATGTAATTTTTTTCTAAACACTTGGCCATCTTCTGCTATTTTCATTTCTGTCCAATCCCTACACATAA